>NW_028274817.1:88658215-89949048 GCF_037043125.1 Eumetopias jubatus
TTTCCAATGGCAGCTATTTTGACAGGTGTGAGGTGATATTTCATTGTGGTTTTGCTTTGCATCTCCCTGGTGACTAATCATGTTGAGCACCTTTTCATGCACCTATTGGGTCATCTATATGTCTTCTTTGGAAAAATGTCTATTCAGTTCCTCTGCTCATTTTTCAATTGGATTGTTTGGGGTTTTTTGTTTTTATTTTTGTTTTTTTGCCATTGTGTTGTATGAGTTATATGATTTGCAAATATTTTCTCCCATTCGGTAGGTTGCTTTTGATTTTGTTCATGGTTTCCCTGGTGGCACAGAAACTTTTTAATTTGATGAAGTCCCACTTATCTATTTTGGATTTTCTAAATATTTTGCATACTGCTATATAAACAGTAAACAATGGCACTGGGAGCACCGGGTCAGGAGCCTCTACTTGTGTTCTAGCCCTCCTTTTCTTCTCCCTGTGTGATAGCCGTCTGTTTCTTTTTTTTTTTTTTTAAAGATTTTATTTATTTATTCATGACAGACAGAGAGAGAGAGAGGCAGAGGGAGAAGCAGGCTCCCAAGGAGCAGGGATCCCGACGCGGGACTCGATCCCAGGACTCCAGGATCATGACCTGAGCCGAAGGCAGACGCCTAACCATCTGAGCCACCCAGGCGCCCCAGCCCTCTGTTTCTTAACTTCCTCAAAGCCCCCTGGGTCAGGTCTCTCTCCTAACCTATTTCCTACTTTTCTTCACTTCCTGTTCTGCAAAGTGATTTTGAGGCAACCCACAGAGGTCTTGAAAAACACTTCCCCTAGATTCTCAAACATTCTCTAATTCTTCCCCCCCCCCCACCAAGAAAGCCAGATTTAAAGGGCAGTATCCCAGTGAAAGAAGAAGGGGTTCCTGAGCTTCCCACTAGGACCTACTGACTTGACACCCTCATCCTGAATCTTTGAGTCAGGGGGTTGTTGGAGGGAGAAGACAGTAGGAGTGATGGGGAAGTGGCAGTCAGTCCTCAGCACAACCCCTCCCATAGCCGGTCCTGTCATTCAGATTAAAAGCCAGATTGTTTACTGTGACCCGTTAGGGCCTACAGAATGATATTCCTATCATTCTCCTGCTACTTTGCCCTACTCTGCTGATCTTCCCCTGGTTCATTCTGTTCTCACCACTCTGGCTCCTCACTGCTCCTTGAATGGGACAGGCCAGCTTCTCATTTTTTACTGGCTGGTTTTTCTGCCAGGAATACTCTTCTCCCAGTAGTCGTTTGACACTTCATCTCTTTTAGGTCTTTGCTCAAATGTCATCTCCTCCGGGAAGACTTTTCCGATCATTCTATTTATTTATTTCTTTATTTAAAAGATTTTATTTATTTATGAGAGAGAGAGAGCGAGCGCACAAGTGGGGGGGAGGAGGGGCAGAGGGAGAAGGAGAAGCAGACTCCCTGCTGAGCAAGGAGCCCGATGTGGGACTTTATCCCAGGACCCTGAGATCACGACCTGAGCCCAAGGCAGACCCTTAACCGACTGAGCCACCCAGGTGCCCCTCTGATCATTCTATTTAAAATTTCAACTTTCTCTCTCTCCCCCATCACACTCCTTATGCCCCTTTCCTGGTTTGTTTTTCAGTGTAGCATTTTCCTCCGCCTTCTGTGTTAAATATTTTATGTACTTGTTTATCCTATTTTTTTCCCACAAGAATGCAAAGTCCATGAGGGCATGGGTTTTCCATCTATTTTGTTTACTGCTATATCCTCAAAGTTTAGAACGGTGCCTGGAACCTAACAGGTAGTCAATAAATATCTGTTGCATAAATGAATTAGTAAAAGAGTAAATAGTGTCTTCCATCCCGTTTCTTCAGCCATGAGATCTGTGTGAATGATTGCATGTATGTGCCTGAGTGTGGTGGAGGGCCCTAAAAAAAGGTCACATTTAATCCCAAATTAATGGAGTGTGGGGAAACAGAACCTCCAGGAATCTATAAATTACCTACGGCAGTTCAGATTAAGGGAAGAAATGATAGGACAGTGGGCTACAGACCAGGTTCAAAGTCAATCTTTACCACTAACTGGGCAAGTTATTTAACATCTCTGGGCTTCAGTCATATCATCTGTAAAATGAAGAGGTTGGAATAAATAATCACTGAAAAAAAGTGTATAGATCTTTATGGTTAAAGAAATTTTTTTACAGGGCACCTGGGTGGCTTAGTCAGTTAAGTGTCTGACTCTTGATCTCGGCTCAGGTCTTGATCCAGGGTTGTGAGTTCAAGCCCTGCGCTGGGCTCCGTGCTCGGTGTGGAGCCTACTTTAAAAAAATTTTTTCTTTTTTGCTTGTATTATCTTTGAATCTTGTGAGGCAGCCAGGGCAGGTCAGTAGAAGCAAGAGAACACAAAACCTTTTTGTATTTGTTGTTGACTATAATCCCTGACTGGACCCTAAGGAGGAGGGTGGGTTCCATAAATGGACAATCCTTTGTTTGCTCAACAGATGACCTGGGACAGATTTGGACTTGCCAGAGGGCTAAACTGTGTTATATAAGATAGAATCAGCTGAGACACTGAAGACGAGGTAAGAACCTGGAGCAGGGGTGGGAGAAACAGAAGAGGTGGCAGAGCCTGGATATGTGTGTGTGTGTGTGTGTGTGTGTGTGTGTGTGTGTGTGTGTGTGTGGAGGGGGGCGGGGTTATCAAGAAGAGTCAGTTTTGTGGCCAGAAGAGCAAGTGGGGCATGGGAGAGAAAAATAGAGGGATTGAATTTGTTCTGCCAGGCGTGATGTAATCCCTTCCTACATCTACTTCAGAAAATCAGAGTTGCTTCTGAATGCTTTGGCCCAGCTGAATTCTCTCCGGAGAACAGAAATCCGTATAAACCCTGCATGAAGGCTGCCAAAAGGGAAGGGACTGCCAACATCGTGGCCACATGATGGGGAAAAGGAGGGCTTAGATTCATTGGAACAAGGCTCTGGCCCAGAAAGTAGGGCTATGATGGGCAACCCCACCCATTCTTGTACTGACATATGAGGCTATGCTCTTCATATTCCCCGAATATTGTGTAAAGGGTCGGCTGAAGACTGAATGTTTGTGTCCTCTCCAAATTCACATGTTGAAACCTAATCCCCGAGGTGATGGTACTAGGAGGGGCAGCTTTTAGAAAGTGGTTAGGTCATCAGAAGGGAATTGTCAAGAATGGGATTAGGGCCCTCAAAAAGGAGGCCCCAGAGAGCTTCCTGGCTTTTTCTACCACGTGAAGACCAGCAAGAAGATGGCCGCCTGTGAACTAGGAAATGGATTTTTACCACTTGATCTTGGACTTCCCAGCCTCCAGAACTATGAGAAATAAATGTCCTTTGCTTATAAGCCCCCCAGTCTATGGTAGTCTGTCACAGCAGCCTGAACAGACTAAGATAGGATCTTATTTATTAATTTAATCTCTCATCAGTTTATTCTAATGACACACTCTATTGCCTTGAGCTCCGTAATTGCTTTAAGCAGTGGAGTCTTCTTTAGTCTGATAAAAGAGTCATCATGTTAAGAGTCATTAGGGTTGGAACTGAAGAAATCTAGAGCCTTAGCTTAGCACTTTGACTTCACAATTAAGTTTTTGGTTTTGCACACTTAGGTAAATGGAGAAGCACTTTGAACTCACTTTTGGATAATTATCACAAAGAGAAAATGGCTTTGCAAGTCACAGTGTGGCACAGTTCAAACTGAGCAAATGAGAACAAAAATCAACACTTTCGTATTCATACAAACCTTCTGCCACAAAGAATTTTCATTTAACTTAAGGTGATAAATCTGGGTAATTATGTGATAAGATTATTCATAGAACTTAATCAAACTCACATATATTTTGTAGCGTCTCATACATAACTCTGCAATTGGAATCTTTTAGGAAAATACATTATTTGAATCTAAAAATATCACTCCATTGTAATCATTTATCAGCAAAATGGAAAAATGTCTCTTGGCTAGTTCTGTTTAGTCAGTTACTGCAGTGAAAGGTGTTAGGTAGTATTCAAGACATACAATTATAAATAATACAATGTATGCCTGTTTCTAATGCATACTCCCTGATAAACATCCAATGTAAATAAAGATACATTTGGTCCAGAATGGATATTAAAAAAAAAACCCTTTAAAAGTCAGGGTTTGCCATGGACAGATGAAGACACAAAGATCCTTTCTCTATTTTATTTTGTTAAATCCATACATAAATACTTCTGGAGGGTATCTAATGCTTCTACTAGCCAGGATCTTATTCAGACATTTGCCATCTGAGATAGGAAGGTATAAATAACACCAGAATGAAGATGGCAAGTTTGAAGGTAATTTAAAAAGCTGGATGTGTCCTAAATCACAGAACATGACACCCAGGGCTAGTATGTTTGGAGGGAATCCACAGATTGACTTTTAGACACTAAGCTTCACTTACGCTTTCCTCATTAAATGAAATTAATTCTCACCTGGTCCGGGGGAGCGCCTTTCAAAAGAATATCCCCTTTGCAGTAGCTTAGAAGCATTCATTTGCCTCCCTTGGATTACCCATATTCTCTTTTGGCTCGGCAATTTCCAGCTCATTTTAGAAAGTCATTTCATCTTTGGGCGGAAGTGCATTTCCAGATATATTGGGCACTTTTGATCCCTGTTGGCTCGGAGGCCTTCTTTGAGGATCACAGTCAGGAAAAACATTTTTCTGTGGATGACAACAATTGGGAGAATTCTGGGTAACTCTTAGAACCACTGAAATAAGCAGTGGATTTTCAATTGGTGCGGTTCCCTCATAGATTAGCAGATGGGTTGGCAGTCAAGATTAAAGCAGCATACTGAGGACTGAAAAAAAAATGAGAACTTAATTAACTTCATTCTCCTGCTGATGGACATTTTAGGTTGTCTGCCACTTTGCAATATTACAAATAATGTTGCATTGGTACTTGCGGCCGTATAAGATTTCCTCTAGAATATATTCCCATAAGTAGAACTGCTGGGTCAAAGGGTGTATCCATCTTTAATTTTACTAGCTATTATCACATGGCTCTCCAAAATGCCTGTACCAAGTTATACTCCCATCAGCAGGACGTGAGATTTTCTGTTATTCTACCTCTTTACCAAAACGCAGTAGCATCTGAATTTTTAATTTTTGTTGGTTGTCCAATGGTGGTAAAATTGCATTCCGTTACTGTTTTAATTTGTACTTCTCTGATGAACAGTCGTATTGGATGTCTTTTCATATATCCTTTGGTCTTTGAGCTTCCTCTTCTGTGAGTTACCAGTTTCTATTCTGTTGGCCCTTTTTTCCCTCCTATTGATTTATAAGATCTTCTTTAAAAATACTCTTTGTAATTTTATGTTCTGCAAATAACATCCTCTAGCCCATGGATTTTCTCTTCACTTTATCTTTGGGAGTATTTTATAGGTCTGAGGTATGTAATTTTAGTGTAGTTGAATTTATTGATCTTGCCTTTTGTATGTTTAAGAAATCTTTCCCTATACCTTGGTCACAAATATATTTTCCTAAATTGGGTTCAAAAATGTGTGAGTCTCGATTTTTCACAACTGGAATTTATTAGTTTTGTTTATTTTGTGTTAGTTCTCTATTGCTGTGTGACAAGTTACTACAGACGACAGCTTAGAGTAGCATAGATTTATCAGCACAAAGTTTGGTAGATCAAAAGTCTAATACAAAATAGCTGAGTTCTCTGCTGATGATCTTAGGAGGCTGAAATCTGGTTGTTGACTATTTGTGTGTTCATCTTCTAAGCTAATGTGGTTGCAGCAGGATTTAGTTCTTTGCAGCTGTAGGACTGAGCTTCTCATTTCCTTGCTGGCTGCTAGCCAGAGGCTGCTCTAACTCCTAGAGGCCATTCACGTTCCTTGCCATGTGGCCCCCCCGCCTCGATCTTCAAAGCCATCTTCAAGGAAGCTCCCTGTGTTAAATCCCTCCACATGCTTCAAATCCCTCTGACTGACAATCTCTTCTTCAGGAAGAGTCCTGTCTTTTTTAAGGGCTCACCTGATTAGGTCAGGCCCACCTAGGATAATGTCCCTATTTTAAGGTCAACTGGTTTGGGATCCTAATTACATCTGCAACATTCCTTACACAGCAGCACCTAGATTAGTGCTTGATTAAATAACTAGGAGAAGCTCTGGATATACCATGGGCTCCATAATTTGGGGGCCATCTTAGAATTCTGCCTATTACATGCTATAAAGTAAGGATCCATATTTTTTCCATTTGGATCACTACTTTCATTTTGGAAAAGTTAAGACATATACAAAAGTAGAGAAAATAATTTCGTGAACTCTTATGTTCCCAGTACCCTGCTTCTGTGATTTCACATGGCTAATCTTGTTTCATCTACATCCCCACTGCCTTCTCCCCACACCTCATGGGCAGATTATTTTTCAGCAAGTCCGAGACATAGAAGTTTGTAAATCTTTCCATATGTATTTTTAAGGACAATGATTTCTTTCTACCTGGGATTAGCCAAACTCAGGGTTTAGGGCCCCATTCTTCAGACTGCCAAGTCTGCCCAAGACTTCTTTTTTTTTTTTTCTTTTTAAGATTTTATTTATCTATTTGAGAGAGAGAGAATGAGCTGTGAGGTGGGGCAGAGGGAAAGAGATAGAGAAGCAGACTCCCTGCTCAGCAGGAAGCCCAATGTGGGGCTTGATCCCAGAACTCAGAGATCATGGCCTGAGCTGAAGGCAGATGCTTAACCAACTGACCACCCAGGTGCCCCATGTCCAAGACTTCTGACACCAACTGCAAGTTCAGGGATTTCCCAAAACCACCTACAGGTTGGATAATTTGCTAGAAAGGTGCGGAGAACTCACAGAAACCTATTATATTCACAGTCACATTTATTATAGGCAAAGGATGCAAATTAGAAGACACGCAAAGGGCAGTATCTTGGACTAGGAGGGTTCCAAATGTAAAGCTTCCATGTCCTCAGGGATGCGTTACCCTCCCAGCATTGATATGAGGCAATAAGTATATGGAGTATTGCCAAGCCAGAAAGCTCACCCAAGCTTTGCCAGGCAAACTTTTCATTGGGGTCTCATTATGTAGGCGTGACTGATTGAATCATCACCCATGTGGTTGAACTCAATCTCCAGGCCCCCTCCGTTCCCAGAGGTCGAGCTGATACATGTGGCTCACTGCCCCAACCCTCTAATTACTTGGTTGGTCTTTCTGTCGGGGCCAGTCCCTACTCTGAGTCATCTCCTACCCTGAGTCATCTGATTAGCATAGACTCTCAGGCAGGGGCTAAAGCACCCACCATGAATAATAAAGACACTCCAATCGCTTAGGAAATTTTTAGGGCCAGCCAAGTCTATCCTTCCTTCCTTCCTTCCTTCTTTCCTTCCCACGATACCATTATCACACCTAAAAAATTAAAACAATTCCTTATTGCCATCAAATATCCAATAAATGTTCTAATTTCCCCAATTGCCTATTTTTTTTTAAAGCAGTTGATTTCTATCAACCAGAATCTTAACAAACCTCACACATTGCACTTGGCTGACATGTATCTTAAGTTTCTTTTAGCTTATAAGTTCCTCTTCCCTCTTCCCCTGCCCCCCATCCTTGCAATATATTTGTAGAAGAAAATGAGTCATTTGTTCTATAGAGTCTACCGTGTTCAGGATTTTGCATAAATTACATAACCATAAAATACCATTTACGCGTGACATGTTTAAATTCACTGGGCTAGAACAGACAGTTCAAATCCACCTTGTGCCTCACATTTCACAGGCACAAAGCAAGCATTTTAAAGACCCTTGTGAAAAAGCCACCGGTTGAGTGAACAGCTGGGTGACCTGGGAACTCTGGAATATCTGTTCTGGTCTGTCCTTGATCCATTCTCCAAGCTTAACTGAGAGTTACCCTCGTGTGAATGAGTAGTCCGGTGCTTGGAAAGCTCCAGGACTTCAAGGCCCGTTTCTATATGACAGATACTTCATAGGGCCTGTACCTATGGCCCTGCCTAAGGGGATTTCTAAGAAAACAAACTGCCGTATCTGTCGGTGACTTGGAATCCCCCAAGACTTCTGCCCTTCAAGAAATGAAATGAAGATTTGACCAACAAGGGCTTTGGAGCTCTGGGGTCCAGCTGTACAAACCCTGGAAAAAAACAAAACTGGAACTCTGGCTGAATTGGGAATCGGGTCTTGTGGGCCCAAATGACTTTTAAGTCAGAATGACACCAATTTACAGAAGTCACCTGTAAAAAGCTTGACTAAAGAAAACTGGCTCTGTCTCAAAAACAGACATGTCTCTCAACAAAGTTCTTTGAGAAGTGCTCAGAGGTGAGAGCTGAGCCCCCAAAAAGTGCCTTTAGAGATCCCATCAGAATTGTCTTGTCGCTGGTAGATCTGCAAGTCTTCAAAAGAGCTTCATTGTCATGTTGGAGAAATCAGTCCCCCACAACGAGTATGAATTAAGTGCTCTTTTTTGTTTGTTTTTTTGTTTTGTTTTTTTAATTTAAAATTTTTTAATTTTGTTATGTTAATCACCATACATTACATCATCAGTTTTTGATGTAGCGTTCCATGATTCATCGTTTGCGTATAACGCTCAGTGCTCCACGCAGAACGTGCCCTCTTTAATACCCATCACCGGGCTAACCCATACCCCCACCCCCGTCCCCTCTAGAACCCCCAGTTTGTTTCTCAGAGTCCATAGTCTCTCCCGGTTCATTTCCCCCTCCGATTTCCCCCTAAGTGCTCTTAATATTTTTTCTTTTCTTTTTTTTTAAGATTTTATTTATTTTTGAGAGAGAGAGAACACAAGCGGGGGGGAGGGGCAGCATGGAGGGAGGGGCGGACAGGGAGGAGGGAGGGGCTGAGCAGGGAGCCCGATGCGGGACTCAATCCCAGGACCCCGAGATCATGACCTGAGCTGAAGGCAGACGCTTCATCGACTGAGCCACCCAAGTGTCCTCTTAATATATTTTCAAAAAGACAAAGCTACTTCTCTTGGTTGTGGCTTCAGTCCAGGCTTTTGTCCCAGTGAACACACCATTTGAGGGTGGGATGGATAGCATGGCCATCCCATGGATCCTCTCATGGCCAGGAGTCCTCGACTTATGCGACTGCGTGAGGTACTCGGACCAAATGCCAAAGTGTTTGGCAGATTTAAGATGTAGGTATACAAGCTGATCTGCCACAGTGCTGAAATTCAGAAACACATATGCTTCCATATTCCAAACCCGGAACTCTCTCCCTCCCAAGCTCTGCCTCTCCATTACCTGTCCAGCAACACAGATGTGAAACCCAGAGCACCAACTAAGCTCCTTTCAGGGAGCACGGGCTGCTACCCATGGTGGGCTTCAGGGAGGAGGTCAGTACCTTTGTTCCTCCCTGGCTTCTATCACCAGGATCTCCATTTGGACCACCAAGGCCAGCTTCTGAGAAACAGAGGTTTGCTCACTGTGGGCTTGGGACATGCTCATTGGCAGACTGTCCTGTGGGGGGAGGTTGTACACTTGGGAGTGCCTTTTCAGGAAGAAAAGGAGCTCTCTGGATTGTTGTTCCTCCAGAGGAGGGCTGCTAAAAGAAACCCCATGTTGGGAGCCAGAGCCAGTGAGGGCAGACTTGTAGGATAGCCCTGAAGAGCTGGAATATCGTTTTGCCATGTGGCTCAGGGAGGTAGAGGATGAAGCTGGGTTCTTACGAGAACTGTGCTGGGGGCTGAAATGCCTGCTGAAGAGGCTGCTGTGGAGGAACGGATGCTGAGACTCAGTGGAAGATTTCGGGTCTGGAAGGTTGTTGCCAAATGGAAGTAGGTGGGTGGGGTGCAGGAGTGAAACTTTCATGCCGTCCAATGCTGCATACAGGACTGACTTAGTTCCAGGCTCTGCGGTGCTGCAATTAAGACTGTTGTTCTTCTGGGAAAGCTTTGCTCAGGGGAGTCTGGCAGGAGCCCTCTTTGTAGCCAGAACTCTTGGGACTTTTCTCCTCAGACTGCTCCAGTGTCACTGTTCATTCCACCAGAACACTGAGGGTGATTACAGAGAGCTAGAGAGGGATGGTCCAGAGGGTTGGGCTTTGGAAAATTCCTTTTTTACTTTTATACATAAAGACTGGAGTTTTTTTTTGTTTTGTTTTGTTTTTTAAGACTGGAGACTTTTAAGCAAAGCAGTGGGGCTGCCAATTTTGGCTGATGGGATGAGGACCCTGTTATGAGGCTTAGTCTATGATTCCTTCACCTTGACGTTGAAGGAGCCATTACTTTCTTCTTGGTCAGTATCGGTATCGGCAGCCCACACAGAGACGTGGTCTACACCCAGGCTTGGGGCCAGAGAGTTTGGACCTCGGCATCCAGGAAAGCTTTCACCCTCCTACTCCCCAGAATGGCTCTTGTTTCTTTCCAGACCACCTGACAGAGCACCTCCCTGATTTCAGCATTCTCTCCCAATTTCCTCTGGGCTCTGTTCCCCTTTTCCTCTTCTTTACCGGAACAAATCTGTTCTCTCTGCTCCGTGTCTTTCTCCTCTTCCAGCATCTCTGCAATCTTTGCTTGTGTGTGTGCCTGGCATTCATCCTGGTACTTGACCATCTGCTCTGGCATTGCCCTGCCAATAGCTTCTTTCAGTTTCTGTAGAGGCTCCTTCAGATGCACCCCCCCACCACCTCCCAGAGAACTTTTTGAGCAAGTATGAGCAGGATGTCCTTGCTGCAGATCAAGAATGAAGTCCCATGGCCATGCACTTCAGAACGGACTCGGCTGCTCAGCTCCCAGGTTTGTACCTCCATGTCTAATAGGATCCCATTAATATCCTGGGTGAAGAACTTCATTTGTACCCTCCCTCAGAGGTTCTGGCAGCCTGAGCCAGCTCTCAAGGGCACCGGCAGGCTTTTGCAGAGGGAAGAGAACTCTTTGAATTCCTGGTCCAATCCCACCCTATGGGAATCTCTTTCATCACCCGTATCACAGAGGGTTCTTCCTTCCGGAGACTCACTGAGGCAACTGCTTCAAGTCCAAATCAGTGAGAGAGACCATGGCAGTGACCTCCTGGACATATTGTTGTCAGAAGCAGAGCAAAAGGGTAAGAGCAGAGGGTGGGAGATGCTCCCCCATTCTCACAGTCTTATGCTCCTCATGCCTGTTTTGGGGGGTATTATTTCTCTTTCTGAAAAATTTTTTTTAAAGATTTTATTTATTTATTTGAGAGAGAGAGAATGAGAGATAGAGAGCACGAGAGGGAAGAGGGTCAGAGGGAGAAGCAGACTCCCCGCCGAGCAGGGAGCCCAATGTGGGACTCGATCCCGGGACTCCAGGATCATGACCTGAGCTGAAGGCAGTCGCCTAACCAACTGAGCCACCCAGGCGCCCTCTCTTTCTGAAATTTCTTCACCAACTCTTTATCATTTAGTGCCCCTTGAGCACTCCTCCTCATTCCTCCTTCCTTCTCCTCCTCCTCCTCCTCCTCCTCCTCCTCCTCCTCCTACTTCTTATTCTTCCCAGCACTGAGAGCTATGAAACCAGTTTAAGAAAGCCTGGGCTTTGTTCACTTCTTCTCCCTGTTGAAATTGTCATCTTTTTTCCTTTTTTCTCTTCTTACTCCCTTCCTCCAACTTCTTTGGTAGTTTTCCCTCTTGCATGAAGTCGTTGTCAAATTCTGAAGCGTGTCGTAACTGCAGGTTCTCAGGTTGATGTAAAGTGCTCCATACTTTGTGGTCAGAGAAGCAGGAAGAAGCTCATTACACGCTTCAAGTCCAAGTCAGCGAGCAGAAGAATCGGATGCATCATACTCATCCCCCATACCAATCAAGTCCCATATTTGGTCTTTTCCATGATTCTTTCCACCCTCGTTTCCAGGCTGAAGACCTTCTATTTTTTCCTGTGCACTCTTCACTAGCCCTGGGTAGAACTCTGGGCATCTCATCATCTGGGTCAAAGACGTGAGTGTAACCTGAAGAATTGCTGCAGCCATCTTAGAATCTCAGTGCTCTTCTGCTCTCCCAGCTTCCTCTTGCCCTGATTTCTTTACAAATGTGAGATTCAGAGGTCCTGGGAAAAAGGTGAACTGGATCCCGTGGTGTTCCGACATGACTACAAACAAGTGTTGGCAGCTGTTAACTGGCTTCTTTGTCATAAGTGCAACAGCCCGGTAGGCTGCAAATGTTTCCTTGCAAGCAGGCTTGGCCAGATGCATTGGCAGCAGCTCTTGTTATCAACTGGACCCAGAAGGAAGTCTACCAGTTGGTGCCCCATGCAGTTCCACAGTCCATGTCCACGGATCAAAAAACTCTCATGAGAGGGGCGCCTGGGTGGCTCAGTTGTTAAGCGGCTGCCTTGGGCTCAGGTCATGATCCCAGGGTCCTGGGATCGAGCCACGCATCAGGCTCCCTGCTCGGCGGGAAGCCTGCTTCTCCCTCTCTCACTCCCCCTGCTTGTGTTCTGTCTCTCGCTCTTGCTGTCTCTCTGTCAAATAAATAAATAAAATCTTAAAAAAAAAACCAAAACTCACATGAGAGTCAGAAAAGAGAGGGAAAATGCTAACTCAAAGTCTGTGAAACATTTCAGGGGACAGCGTGGTGGCTTGTAGGTTAATGCCCTGGGAGAACTTGGAAATCTGGCTTTTTAAAAACTAGTTGTTAAAGAGGGACACTCACTGAAGACTCAACAATAAGAAAACAAACAACCCAGTCAAAAAATGAACAAAAGGCCTTGGGTGCCTGGGTGGCTCAGTCAGTTAAGCATCTGCCTGTGGCTCAGGTCATGATCCCAGGGTCTTGGGATCGAGCCCCGCATTGGGCTCCCTGCCCGGCAGGGAGTCTGCTTCTCCTCTTCCTCTGTTCCTCCCCCTCTGCTCGCTTGCTCTCTCTCTCAAATAAATAAAATAAAATCTTTTTTTAAAAATGAGCAAAAGACCTGAATAGACACCTCACCAGAGAAGATATACAGATGGCAAATAAGCATACGAAAAGATGCTCCACATCTTATGTCGTTAGGGAAATGCAAATAAAAACAATGGAGATCCCACTGCACCCCTATTAAAATGGCCAAAATCCAGAACACTGACAACACCAAATGCTGGCAGGGAGATGGAGCAACAGGAACACTCATTCATTGCTGGTGGGAATGTAAAATGGTACTGCTTTGGAAGACAGTTTGACAGTTTCTTACAAAGTTAAATATACTCTTATTAGACCATCCAGCAATAGTGCTCCTTAGTATTTATCCAAAGGAGTTGAAAACTTGTGTCTACACCAAAGCCTGCATATGGATGCTTATAGTATATTTGTTCATAGTTTGTTCATAATTTCCAAAACTTGGAAACAATCAGAATGTCCTTCAGTAGGTGACTAGATTAAAATAGAATGTTATTTGGTGCTAAAAAAAAATGAGCTATCGTGGCACCTGGTTGGCTCAGTCAGCTGGGCATCTGCCTGCGGCTCAAGTCATGGTCTCAGGGTTCTGGGATTGAGCCCCACGTCAGGCTCTCTGCTCAGCGGTTGGTCTGCTACTCCCTCTCCCTCTGTGATCTCTCTCGCTTTCTCTTAAAAAAATAAAAAAAATAAAATCTTAAAAAAAAAAAGAAATGAGCTATCAAGTCATGATAAGACCTGGAGGAATCTTAAATGCATGTTGCTAAGCGAAAGAAGCTAGTATGAAAAGGCTACGTACTGTGTGATTCCAACTATATGATCTTCTAGAAAAGGCAAAATTATGGAGACACTAAAAAGATTGGTGATTGCTGGGGGTTGGGTAGGGGAGAGGAATTTGTAGGGGGAGCACAAAGGATTTTGGGGGGCAGTGAAACTATCCTGTCTGATACAGTAATGGTGAATACATGTTATTAAACATTTGTACTATGGACTTTAGTTAACAATAATGTACCAATACTGGTTCATCCATTGTAACAAATGTACCACACTGATGCAAGATGTAAAAAGTAGGGGAAACTGGGTTGGTGGTGGAGGGGGAGGCATTTGGGAACTCTCTGTACTTTCCAATTTGTTTTCCTATAAGTCTAAAAAATAGTCAATTAAAAAAAAAAAAGCACTCACAACCACGGAAGAACCGAAAAGACCTCCTGTAAGAAGTCTCCCAGATGAGAGTGGCATGTGGTGCACAGTGGAAGGTGCTCACTCAGCCCAGAACCTGGAGGAGAAAAGGAGACCAGGCTTTCTGGGGCCATGGCCAAGCAGAGTCATCAGGGACAAAGGAACAGCCCTGCATAGGACTCATGGTCTTAACGGAGAGGTGAGGCAGGTCTTTGGGGGTGAGGTGGCACTGAGGGGTTAGGTGCTTGTAGTCAGAACCCCAGGGTAGGGGGAAGGATCCCAGCCCTCTTTCTTTCTTTCTTTCTTTCTTTCTTTCTTTCTTTCTTTTCTTTCTTTTCTTTCTTTTCTTTCTTTTCTTTCTTTTCTTTCTTTTCTTTCTTTTCTTTCTTTTCTTTCTTTTCTTTCTTTTCTTTTCTTTCTTTTCTTTCTTTTCTTTCTTTCTTTCTTTTCTTTCTTTCTTTCTTTCTTTCTTTCTTTTTTTTTTTTTTTTTTTAAGTAGGCTCCAGAGATCAAGACCTGAGCTGAGATCAAGAGTGGGACACTTAACCGACTGAACAACTCTGGTGCCCCTGCAGGACCCCTGCCCTCCCTCTAATGCATGTTATGCCTTTACTGATCTAGAGCATCTCAAACATGATTATTCTGAAGTCGCTTTCAGTTCCATAACATTGACTTCACTTGTAGTGAGTTGATATCAGATAATTGTGTTAGATGTTTTTTCCTTAGCATAGGACTTCCTTATGTGCTCTAGAATTTTTGTTTGCACATTCATTTGGAGTGCCTTTTCTTTGCTTTTTGTTTTCCTTTTCCTTCGTTTTATTTTCCCATGCTGGCTTCGTTGAAAGGTTTGGTAGTTGCTTCAACTCAGCCCTCCTTCACAGTAGGGAATTGAAGGGAAGTGGCACACACACCCTGTTTCCTGGGTTTGTTACTCTGTATACTATTGGCGAGCCATTTGTGTGTGTGTGTTCACTTCCACAGTGAACCTGGAGCATCTCTTGGAATATGATTCTGCACCATTTCAGACTCCTCTCTTACCAGGTTCCCAGCCATGCCCTCTTTCCAGCCTGAGGCTCCAGCCTCTGTTCACAGACTGCATTCAAATTTTGATGAACTTGACACCAGTAGAGATTTGGTGCAAGAGAATGGCCCTCTTCCTATTTCTACCTGCTTTTTCTATATAAACTAATCCATAATCTTTGATTCCATTTGCCTGGGAGACAGAGAAAAACTTTCTGCAGTGAAAGGGAAGAACAAAGCAGAAATTCAGAGAGAAGTAAAAAAATCTAAAGATGAAGAGGGAGGAATTCATGAGTTCCCCATTTTCCTCAAGCCCTGTTCTCTCTTATTCTTGAAGTTTGATTATCAAACTCTACCTTTAATTCCAGGACACACCTTAGTATCCTTATAATACTCCTCTCATATATTTCTGCTGAAGCTAGCTCCAGTGGGTTTCTGATACTTAAAATCCAGAGGCACAGTGAATATGTGTCTTTTGGGCATCCTTTGGTCCAGGGTGCTCATGATTCCTGCATGCCACAGTTTGGGTGCAGGAATCATGCACTCCGGTCCCAGAACCCTTGCATTCGAATAACAATCTTGGCTCTCACTGTGCAGGAGGAAGGTTTGGATACCTCTCAATCTAAGCAAACTTTGACAGGAAGACAGGGTTTGGTCAGGAAGACAGGGCTGCTCTCTGCATTGCAGGAAACTAAGGGCTTAAGGGTTTATGTGATGTGGGGAACCTAGGGGAATGAGGGTCTGGAGGTTGTGGGTGGAAGGTTGGAGTAACAGTCACCAATGCTTCCAGCATGATGCACTGGCCCGGAGCAGGTGGTTCTCAAAAAATCTCCAGGCGGGGTGCCTGGGTGGCTCAGTTGGTTAAGCGTCTGCCTTCAGCTCAGGTCATGATCCTGGAGTTCCAGGATCAGAGTCCCATATCAGGCTCTCTGCTCAGCGGGGAATCTGCTTATCCTTCTGACCCTCCCCCCTCTCGTGCTTTCTCTCTCTCTCTCTCTCTCTCTCTCTCTCACTCAAATAAATAAATAAAATCTTTCTTTAAAAAGTTCTCCAGGAAATTACAGTTTTCAAGTATCCAGAAAAGACCCAACCAGCTTTCTCTCCAGCAGTGAAGTGGGAACCTGAGGCATTTGGGAAGCGATAGCAAAGCCACGGTGACTGCCAAGTGGGAAGTCTCGGGCAATTCCAAGAGTCTGGAGTTCACAGAGAGCTCTGAGAAAGTGGAGATTGCAGGGAAGACCTTCGAAGTAGGAGGTAACCATGCAAAGATGACAACAAACAATTGAGCCCGAGGACCTTTGAAGACAAGAAAATCTTCATGTATTGAGAGCCAGAGGACTCCCGAGGTGAAAATGGCTGAACCAAATGATCTCTACGGTCTTTTCCAGTTTTAAGATCTGCCGAGTCTTAACACGGTCCACATGGTGTCCCCTGTAGACTCATCAGTAGCAAGGAAAACATGGAAGGTTGCAAAGCTGGACCTCTCTTAGTAAAGTGGCAAGAGCCCTTTGCACACTGGCCTGTGATTGGGAAGGTGGGTGCCCAGTATTTCACTATGGTTTGTTTTTCTTCTATCTTCAGCTTTCCTGAACAAACCAGCCCTTCCTCCACTCCTTAGCTTTCTCCCATTGTTTCTGCCCCTTGCGTTTGGTGCTATGACCTGCCATTGAGGATGTGCTGTCCAGCCCCAGCTTACTTGCTCCGTGTTGGTTCATGAATCATGTCCTTATTTCCAGCTCGGCTGGAGGGGACAGAAGCACCTTTGTTTGCCTTCTCTGGCTCCTCGGCCAATCTGCTTAACCAAAGGCACAAGGACCAAGGACAAAGACCCATGCCTCCTTCCCACTTAAAAAATTATCCCATCTTTTTTCAAACTACTTCTACAGCCAGCCTGTTTTGCTCTCCTCTCTTCACGGAATATGTAAAATCTTTCTTGTACATTAAGAGCTTGTGAAAGACTTACTTGCCTTAGCCACATGATTTCCAAAATGTGTTAATTATGCATTACTCACATACTCTCTGAGCTTTTGCTGCTAATGTCATTTTACTGGACTGGGGAGACAGGACTTGTAGTGGTTACATAATCCTCAGACTTGCTGACAAGGAACTTTGCCACTATAATATGCTTAAGTGGGGGTCCTCATTTTTTATTTATTGTCCTGATGAACTAAAATCCTACTGACATTTTCTTCCTTTAGTTAGATGGTAAAGGAGGTCAGCATTTTCTTTCATCTGGATGTTCAACTTTACTTCCATAGACAAACATCCCTGAAAGACTGAAGTAATATTGATGATCCAAACCGAGGACTCAAAATTCCTATACTAAAGATTAATGGGTTTTTGGTTCTTTCTGTCAAAGTAAACCATAGAGCATCATTTGATCCCCCTCAAATTTTAGTTTCAGGGCGCCTGGGTGGCTCAGTTGGTTAAGCGTCCAACTCTTGGTTTCGGCTCAGGTCATGATCTCAGGGTTATGAGATCAAGCCCCATATCGGGCTCTGCGCTGGGCATGGAGCCTGCTTAAGATTCTCTCTCTCCCTCTTCCTCTGCCTCTCCCCACCTTTCTTTCTCTCTCTCTCAAAGATAAATCAATAAAGAAATCAATAAAGAAATCAATATTAAAGAACAAATTTTAGTTTCAAAAAGGATGCACAGTTCAATCCTCGTAAACATGGTGAAATTGGTCAGAAATGCTATAGTTTCTTCGTAGTTGCAAATGGTATGATTATTAAATAGACTGATATAGAACACTTGACAGATCTTTCCTTCTTATACACTATAATTAATCTTGAAACCAGCTTTATCTGTCAGTTTTCAAAAATAAGTCAGTGAAACATGCAGTTAACACATGGCATGATTCCATGACAAATAGACATGATTCATAGTCCAGAGCAGGTTCATGCAGAAACCAGCTTTGCCTTTGATGAAATGTCACTGCATGTTTATATAGCATCCTCTGAGTGCTTAAGGAAACCCTGTATTTGAGGCTGAAATGCACTGACTACCACTTGATCTTTTCTGCAGCATGGATTCAATTGTTTTTTGGGTGAAATATTCTTCTTGGGCCCCATCTGTACAATCACAGGAATGATGAACTGTGGCAGTTTTTAGACATGTCCACAAATTCTTTGACGCTCTTCCCAGGTGGGTTCTATGGCCTCTCCACCTGAATCTGGGCTGCCCTTAGCGACTCCTTTGTCACCAATAGAACTAGCAGAAGTGAGCTGCATAACTTTTGAGGCAAGTTCAGAGAAGGCCATATGGCTTCTGCTCGGTTCTTGGGACACTTGCTATGGGGAAATCAAGTGCATGTAAGAAATCTAACTACCCTGAGACCCACATGCTGTCAAGGCCCTATGGAAGTGCTCCAGCTCACAGCCCAACTGAACTTCTAACTGACAGCCAAACTGCCAACCATGTGAATGAGCCATTTTGGACATGCAGCTCAGTCGAACTTTCGGATCACTGCAGTCATCGAGAGAGTTCAAGCAAGAACTGTCCAGCTGAGCCCTTAATTTTAGGGACAGTTCTGCATCTTTAAGGAGATTCAAAAGGTACATTGTAACATTAAAGGCTCTGATAAGTCCTGCAGGGCAGAAACCTATGTAGCCTAGGGGCGCCTGGGTGGCTCAGTCGGTTATGCGTCTGACTCTTGATTTCGGCTCAGGTCGTGATCTCAGGGTCGTGAGATCAAGCCCCATGTCAGGCTTCACGCTCAGCGGGGCATCTGCTTGGGATTCTCTCTTTCCCTCTCCATCTGCCCCTCCTCCCTCCACCTCTCTAAAATAAATAACTAAATCTTAAAAAAAAAAAAAAAAAGAAAGAAACCTATGTAGCCTAAATGTAATGTTTTGGGAAATCTGGCTTTCCGTTATAGCCTGGCTCAGAATTCAAAAAGAAAGCCTGTTGCAGTTGGAAAGTAAGAGGCTATTGGTTAAGACAGAAATTACACACAAGTGCAGGGAATACATCAGCAATCATCAGGAAGGAAGTTACTTACCCCTGAATAGGAAAACAGTTGAGTTTTAAAATGTCCCATGGTTCTGCCTCTTTGGGTTGTCAAGGGAGAGGCAGAAACTCCTGGGTGGGTTTCAGGGCAAATCTATGTATGTATGTATGTACGTATGTACGTATCTATTTATCTATCTATCCATCCATCTTCACTCATTTCATTTGAATAGGTAATATATTCATACAGTATAAAATTTATAAGGTACAAAGTGATAGACACCATAAACTTTCCCTTCCACTCTGTCTTCCAGCCACAGTGTTTCCAATGTCTTGTCTATCCTTCTAGGGTTAACTTAAGCATATACAAACACATATGTATATATATTCTTAAAACAGACATATATAGTGGCATACTATCCATATTGCATTCTGCATCTTGCTTTTCTCACGTGAAAATACATACTGAAAGTCATCCTATATCCCTACATGGAAAGTTTCCTTACTCTTATTTTTCCCACACCCACCAAATATTCCATTGTATGGATGTGCCGTAATGTAACCAACCACTAATGTGTCGTTTATTGGGCCTTTTCCTATTATAAACAATGCAGCGATGAATAAACTTGGACATGCATTACTTTGCGCAAGTGCAAACATACGGAGGATAAATTACTAGATACGGGATTGCTGGGTCCAACGATGGCAGATGTTGTTGGTGCCTGGCCCAGAACTCTTTTATGGGACTGGCACACCCATTCCCTAGCTGCAGCAGATGGTGGTTGCTAAAAGCTCACACCTGCTTTCTTTTCCGGGGAACTGTTGCTGACCGACAGTTGCTGCCTGGCCTGCAGATGTCTTAGAAGCCACATGCCCTTCTGGGGGTAGCCCTTGACCAATGACAAACAGGTGCATGGGTATAGCAGCCCGGCCTCTTTGTCTCCGGGCAGGATGGCCTCAGCGGTCCACTTTTCACTCAAGAGCGCCTTGTGGGATCAGGCTGAGGCTAGATGGATCTGAAGCCACATCTTGCCCTAGTTCCTTCTCCCGACACCCCGCTTCTCTTACTCCCCTGCAGGTTTCTCCGGAGAACATTCCCTCAATAAGTCACCTGCACAAGAATCCTGGTTGCAGCCTCTGTTTCTAGGGAACGTAGTCCACGACAAATGGTATGTGCACGTGTAATTCTTATAGATTTCATAGGTATTGCTCAGTTGTCCTCCAGAGAGGTTGTACCAGTGTAGACGCCTCCTAGAGAGGAGAAAGTGTTAGGGAAAATCTGATCATTTTAATTGCTCATCAAGTATTAGTGAACGAATGAATATATGCCGTATCTTATTTTGGTGATGCTACCTTTGGTGCAGTGTACCTATACTTTTTTGTTTGTTTCCAGAGGAACAGGGACACACATCTGTTTCCATCTCATCCCGTGTGACCCCTGATTCCATGGCCCTTCCCCTAGCTGTGAGTGCCTGCCAGTGCTGGAAAGTAGGTGGAACAGGTAGGCAAAGGGAGGGGTGAGGAAGGGTTAGTAGACTTTAGGATTTAACAAGATATAAGGACTGGTGTCTCCTTTCTTTTGAAATCTTGGCAAAGCCCAGGATGCCCAAATGAGAGGGAAATCTTTGGGACCCACAGGGAGATTCTGCTTCTGGATCTAGACTCGACCCATCTTTTTAGGTGGTACAGGTTTAAGTTGCAGTGTGGTCTGCATAAGCTAGCGGCCGCCGGCTGTAGGCTTTGAGGTCAGTGGACTTGGGATCCAATCCCAGATCTTGTTGACTTGTAGCTCGATGATCTTATCTCTGTCTTGGTTTCGTTTTCAGTAGAACAATAATGCCCATCTTGCCAAGTTCTTATGAAGATTCAGTGAGTTCAGTCCCTGGTCGGGGTTCTGTACAGAGTAGTGGGAAAGGAGTAAGGATTGTGGCCATTATCAGAGTGTTCTCATTGATCAGGATAAAAGGTTTCAACACTGGGGAGTTGTGTTTAGTACAGAAGAAGGCTACTTCTTCACGTTGTCCTGTTCCAATTCTTTTATGCTAACAAAGTCCCGTGCTTTCCTCCCATCCCCTCCAGTCCCCAGTTCATTCAGGGGCCAGCATAGACAGCCAATAAAAGAAAGCCAGAGCCTGTGGGTTGCAGGGTTTTCTCTTTGGGTAAATGTTTGGGAACGCAATGACGTGTACCCAAAAGGAAGGGCTGATTCCCTGTATGGCAAGGGGTGGTAATGGTGAGTTTTCCCATTTCCACTGAAGACAGCATAAAAGGCTCGAGCCCAAGGGATTAGGATGGACTTCAGCAAGATCTTCTAAGACCCTCATTGCTAGAAGATTCCATACCTCTCTGGGTTTATTTGAGTGTTGTCCAGCTTTTTGATTCAACATTGGCTTTGTATTGTATAAGACACCCCAAGGAACAAAATGCGCACATTAAGAACAAAAGAACAAAGCCAAGGGTTGAGGTTTTTGTTTGGTTGGTTGGTTGGTTTTGTTTTGTTTTGTTTTTAGCCCTCTATTATGTTTAAAATCATTTTGGGGGGAAGTTTCAAATCATCTGCTTTCATTATATTCTCCACCGATGTCCTGGTCATAAATGTCACATGATGAGTAGGGCTGTGAACAACTGTATTTGCTGATTTGTTTGGGAGGAGGAAGGAGGACTTTCTTGAGAAAAGAAAACTGGAACATTTACTTAACTAAAGTTTATGCTGCAAGGGTTGTCTCTGTTTTGGAAAAATAGGAAAGCCAGATCTGTTTTGAGCCTTTCATGGTAGATAATGGTTTCAGAGTATCTCTTTACATCTTGCAGAATAATCATTACACAAGTTATTTTGTGCTCTTTTCCACAATAAAGTACTTCTCGGTACCCACACTTGAGAGAACTTACAGATTGGGGTGGAGCGTGCTCCAAGCGCTTTTATGCCCCCTGCAGTAGGGGAGACAGATTCAGTAAGGGCACGTAATGTTCATGAGGATCCAGGCTGCCATGGTGCACGTGTCCGGGGGACCCCATTACATTGTGTCCTATGGGAATGATGCACCCCTGGAATTCAACAGTGTAAACGGTGAGCCCTGGAATTGCGCCTCACTTAGTAATGTCACATTTTGCTTCTAAATGCCACGTTGGGGGTCTTGCCTCATCTAGTTTCCCTAGGAGGCATTATCTACAGTCTAAGCCACCATGACAACGACTTGAGGTCACGGTTGCCAGAGCAGATGCTGGTCGCCAAATCCCGCTGAAGATACTCTTCTTCCTCTACGTCCCACTGGGGTGTGGAAGAGTGACTAAGGCTTGCCTTGTGGTCCTCACGGCACAGGGGGTGACTCATCAAAAACAAGAGATTTAAGAGGATGCCTGGGTGGCTCAGCATCTGCCTTAAGCTCAGGTCATGAGCCTGGGGTTCTAGGATTGAGCCCCACTTTGGCCCCCCCCACTCAGCAGGGAGTCTGCTTCTCCCTCTCTTTCTGCCCCTCCACCCCACTCATGCTCTCTCTCTCAAACAAATAAATAAAATCTTTTTTTTTTAAAGTGGTCAACGGGCATGGTGACCATATTTTTTCAAACAAAAATCAAGACAAAGGGTCTAGCACAGATTTATGTATGGTCTGTGGATATAGTTAAAAGGACTCTTACAAATAGTGATTTTTTTATGTGATTTACGTGACAAATCACTGTGTTTTCTAAGAATGTAATTATGAAATTGATGTTGTGTTAGGAATTGTAATGTACACTCACTACCTACGATATGAGTATCATTTATTGAAAGCTTATTATTGAAACATCAAATTAACTGCTTTACAGAAATTATCTCGTTTTCTCCTCAGGACAACCCTAGTTGGGGGGCACTATCAATCCATTTTCCAGAGGAGACAACTAAAGTTCTGGATGAGAAGGCGCTTATGAAGATCATGTAGCTCATAAGTGGTAGAGCTGATATTCCTACCCAGGCTGGCAGAACCCATTCTCTTCAATTATTGGACTCTGTACTGTCTTTCCTATTTCATGGAGGCTTTTTACTCTTTTATTGGCACATTTCACTGTTTTATTTGGGCCTGGAGTGCAGCAAAAGGCTATAGCTCCATTAGGCCTATAATTCTCTACAAATCTCTGCAACAGGTGATTTACAAGTCTCTCCTGTTGGTAGAGAATAAGATATTCCTTATCTCTTTGGTTTAGTTCAAGATGACACACATTTATTAAGTGTCTACTTAGTACCAGGCACAGGGCTAGTAGCAATGGAATATAAAGATTAATGAATACCAATACTGCACTCTTCCTACCCTCAAGATATGTAGATTAGAGGGAAAAAGTAAGCCCACAAGCCTATGAGGAACTAATATAAGGCCAACTTTAATACGTGATGTATTTTGGAAGCTAATTGTTATTAGAGTTTCCAGAGGTGGGAATTAAATCTGACTAGGGAGGCTTCTTACAGAGATTGGCATTTAATTAGGGCACTGGGAGATTATAAGGCTGTCATGGTTTCTCTGGTTGTGTGATTTACCCCACAACTTAGTGGCATTAAAGCATCATTTTAATTATCTAAAAATCTTATGTTTAGGAATTCGGGAAGGTTCTCGGCAGAGCAGTTCTTGCTGGATTCTCTTAAGTGGTAGTGATCACATGTGACGGTGTATACTCATCCGTAGGCTCCAGGGGCTGGATGTCCAAGATGGCGCACACACAGGGCTGGCATTGATGCCAGCTCTCAGCCGGAAATCATTTGAGAGCTCAGCTGGGCTGCCACTGGGATGCACGTGGCCTCCATAGCATGGTGGTCTCAGGCAGAAACTGTGTGGATTTTTCTGACCTGGCCTTGGAAGTCACGCAACGTCACTTCTGCTGTATCCTATTGGTAAAAGAGAGAGTCACTATAGCCAGCCCAGATTCAAGGATCAAGATCACACTGTAGAAGGGAATGCACAGTCTGCCACAAGGGTGATAGGCAGAGGTGTGGGCGAATCGACGAATCGACTTCTAGCCAGATAAATCAGCAGGAGCAGGAAAGAGGGGTGTTCAAAGTGTGTTGAAGGAAGAACTAATTGTCTGGTAGAGCTGAGGTGTGGAGTGTGATGAGTTGGGGAAGATAAATTTGAAAAACTATTTTGGGTCCTGTCCACAGAGGGCTTTGAAAGCCAGAATCTGAATTCACTGAGAAGCAACCCAGTGATGAGATTAACAGCACAGCCTGGGAGCCAGCTAAAACACTTTCCAGATCAACCCTTGATTAGCTGTGTGACCTTGGAGGAAACTCACTCTTCCAGAGACTCAATGTTCTTACCTGCAAAGGGGGATAATTATAACTTTGTTGCAGTTTTACTTCACAGGATAAGATAATGCATGTGAATCACTTAGTATATAATAAAGGTGGCTATTATCATTACTCTGATAGTAATAAGGCAGCCAGTGAGAGTGTTTGAGGATAAAGTAACATGATCAGATTTGTCATTCAGAAAGTTACCAGATAGGGCGCCCAGGTGGCTCAGTCAGTTAGGCATCTGCCTTCGGCTCAGGTCATGATCCCAGGATCCTGGGATCGAGCCCCACATTGGGCTCCCTGCTCAGTGGGGAGCCTGCTTCTCCCTCTGCCTGCCGCTCCCCCTGCTTGTGCTCTCTCTCTCTCTCTCTGTCAAATAAATAAATAAAATCTTTAAAAAAAAAAAAAAAAAGAACGAAAGAAAGGAAGAAAGAAAGTTACCAGATAGGCCCGAAGTCAGGAAGACCAGTTAGGAGGAAATGCCATTACCGTAGTTAAGAAGCCATGAGAGTCCGACCTGGGGTGGTGACTGGGGAGGGCTTAGAATAACAAGATGTTGAGGAGATAGAGGTTTTATTTGGTGGCTCAATGGCTACAAGGGTGAGGGAGAGAGAGAAAGAGAACCTGATTTGGGTCAGAGGTCAGAGTGCAGAGGGCAGGTCCTCTTGGTGGGTTGCTGCAAAGAGGCAGCATTTCCACTGTCCAGGATGGCTCTTGCTCTCCACATCAAGGAAGTGTCTTTGACAAGGTTCTAGAAGCAGAGCCTGAGTCAGGGATTTGTTGGGCGAGGGATTTGTTGGGCGAGGGATTTCTTGGGCAAGGGTTCTCAGGAGAATGAGAGGGAGGGAAGACGGATGGAACAGGGGAAAACGTGAAGAAAAGTGGTGGTCTCACCTGGAGACTAGCGTCAGCTGGATCCCACAGAGAGCTTTGCAGCTTGACTGCACCACACAGTCACACCCTGAGGCAGAGGGGGCCTGCCTTTCGTGCTTCCCAGCCAGTCAGTTGTCAGCTTTGGGGTAAGGTGTCACCTTCCTTGCCAGATGGCTCCATTTGGCCAAGAGCAATTCTCTGGAGAAAGGAGAGGCTGTGAGCTTTCAGCCACCACCACTCCTAGCAGCTAGGGAACAGGGGTACTGGCCTGGGAAAGGGGATTTGGATGAGGCAGCCCCAGTGTCCATTATAAGGGTCAGGGTTATAATCAGTGTGTTCAACACCTTTCACGAGTCAGGGAACCACGGCAACTGCACTTCTGCTCAGTATGCTTCTGATCATCATAGAATATTCCTTTAGGTTGCAGGCTCTGATAAAAACTGTGTTTAGGAGTTCATCTTGTCTTCTTAAAGGATCTTAGAGTATGGCATTGTGCACATGCAGACAGCTGAAATGTAGGCTGGCGGTGAGTCTGTGGAGCCTCTTGGCCTGCTGACAGGAAGAGAGAGAGAAAGAGAGAGAGGGAGGGAGAAAGCATCCATAGAACAGACAGCACACGAAGATATGCATTACATCATATTTACTGAAGAACTTTCCTCCTCATAATTTATGTGCCTCTCAAAGGACCCAGCCAGGGCTATTTATTTCATCTCTAGTTCTGTGATCTTCTGTTCCATGCACACTGGATTTGATTGAGTTTAGACAAATCACTGTTTTCTTTGAAACAGGAAATGTCTGAAGCAATCTCTGAACATGGTGCATGATAAATTTAACTTTTCGCATAGGTACTGTTCCCTTCTTTAAAGTCAATAGAAATGATTAAACAAGAATAACTCACATAATTCAAAATAAATACGTACACACATACCAAATCTGTAGATGAATGGTTAGGCTGCCTGCCACCAGAAATCTCCCACTTCCCTTTTATTATTAGAAGCAAACACAAAACCGAATCAACACTTGGAAAGGATATTGCATTCCAGAGAGGTCCAAAGGTTACACTACTCATGACGATTGTATATTGTTTTCTCTCAAGTTCATGGGAAAATAATGGTTGTTACTTTCTGCCTCCATGCCAGCTTTTCTGCACTCAGAGTCCTTCTAGAAGGGAGAAGCACCCTTGTTTTGTGCATTTTGTAAATGACGCTCTTTGGCCACTCTTCAGGAAACCATCCTACTGGACTGAGCTTGTCTATTTATCGCCATGGTTCTACTTTATTCTGTTATAGCCATCTAAGACATCCTCAGTTTCAGAAGGAGAGAAGATACTCAGGAAAACCACTCACAGACAATCACCATTTCTATACTGGACAGTTAGCCATATAAGAATGAGCTGCCGGCAACCTCTTTGACCTCAGCCGTAGCAACTGCTTCCTAGACACATCGCCAAAGGCAAGGGAAGCAAGGTCAAAAATGAACTACTGGGACTTCATCAAGATAAAAAGCTTTTGCACAGCAAAGGAAACAGTCCACAAAACCAAAAGACAACCGACAGAATGGGAGAAGATATTTGCAAATGACATATCCGATAAAGGGCTAGTATCCAAAATCTATAAAGAACTTATCAAACTCAACACCCAAAGAACAAATAATCCAATCAAGAAATGGGCAGAAGACATGAACAGACATTTCTGCAAAGTAGACATCCAAATGGCCAACAGACACATGAAAAAGTGCTCAACATCGCTCGGCATCAGGGAAATCCAAATCAAAACCTCCATGAGATACCACCTCACACCAGTCAGAATGGCTAAAATTAACAAGTCAGGAAATGACAGATGTTGGCGGGGATGCGGAGAAAGGGGAACCCTCCCACACTGTTAGTGGGAATGCAAGCTGGTGCAGCCACTCTGGCAAACAGTATGGAGGTTCCTCAAAAAGTTGAAAATAGAGCTACCCTATGATCCAGCAATTGCACTACTGGGTATTTACCCCAAAGATACAAATGTAGTGATCCAAGGGGGCACATGCACCCCGATGTTTACAGCAGCAATGTCCACAAGAGCTAAACCATGGAAAGAGCCACGATGTCCATCAACAGATGAATGGATAAAGAAGATGTGGTGTATATATATACAATGGAATATTATGCAGCCATCAAAAAACCCCCGAAATCTTGCCATTTGCAACGACGTGGATGGAACTGGAGGGTGTTATGCTGAGTGAAATAAGTCAATCAGAGAAAGACATGTATCATATGACCTCACTGATATGAGGAATTCTTAATCTCAGGAAACAAACAGGGTTGCTGGAGTGATGGGGGGTGGGAGGGATGGGGCAGCTGGGTGATAGACACTGGGGAGGGTATGTGCCATGGTGAGTGCTGTGAATTGTGCAAGACTGTTGAATCACAGATCTGTACCTCTGAAACAAATAATACAATATATGTTATAAAAAAAAAAAGAAGATAGTAGGAAGGGAAAAATGAAGGCAGGGAATCGGAGGGGGAGACAAACCATGAGAGACCATGGACTCTGAAAAACAAACTGAGGGTTCTAGAGGGGAGGGGGGTGGGGGGATGGGTTAGCTTGGTGATGGGTATTAAAGAGGGCACGTTCTGCGTGGAGCACTGAATGAATCATGGAACACTACATCATGGAACACTACATCAAAAACTAATGATGTAATGTATGGTGACTAACGTAACATAATAAAATAAAATTAAAAAAGAAAAATGAGCTGCTGGAGGGCAGAGGTTATGTTTTGACCAGATGACCATAAATAAATGGTTTGCAAATATGTGTTAGATGTCTTTACATTGAGTGAGCTAATTGAGTCCTAAAGATTAGATGCTAGTGGGGTTTCTCACTTTTGTCAAGATTAATGCTCAAGATGAACATGTTCTGTTATTTATTTATTTATTTATTTATTTATTTTTAAGATATTATTTATTCATTTGAGAGACAGAGAATGAGAGAGAGAGAGAGAGCACGACAGAGTGGGAGGGTCGGAGGGAGAAGCAGGCTCCCTGCCAAGCAGGGAGCCCAATGCAAGACCCAATCCCAGGACTCCAGGATCATGACCCGAGCTGAAGGCAGCCGCCCCACTGACTGAGCCACCCGGGTGCCCTGTTCTGTATATATTTAAAATGAAAAAAACTCGGGGGCACCCGGGTGGTTCAGTTGGTTAAGCGTCTGCCTTCAGCTCAGGTCATGATTCCAGAGTCCTGGGATTGAGTTCCATGTCATTCTCCACGCTCAGTGGGGAGTCTGCTTCTCCCTCTGCCCCTCCCCTTGCTCATTCTCTCTCTTTCTCTCTCTCTCTCTCACTGTCTCTCTCTCAAAGAAATAAAATCTTTAAAAAAATGAAGAACACTCAACTTTTCTCCTCTGATGTATGATGAAAAGAGGAAGATTCAAGAAACCCTGACTTGTAGTGATAGGAGATTTTGGGCAAGTCTTTGAGACTCAGCTTTTGGATCTCTAGAGTGATAATATTTGTTAGACCTGTCACCCAGCATTGCTCCTTACATCCAAGGAGATATAAATGGAACTGAACTTTGTAAACTCCTGAGTGATGTTCACATACTGGAAACTAGGGGACATTGAAGTATTATACACTTAAAATGTCTTCTTTTATTCCATGACATAGGAAATATAACAAAAATATAGGAAAATTTTTAAAAGGGAAAAACAGTTATAGGATTTAATAGGTTATTAGTTGTCATTAGGGGTTGAATGGGAGCCCTCCAAAAGAGACATGTGAGTTTTAGTCCCCCTGCCCCCCCGGCCCCAGTACTTGTGAACGTTACCTTCTTTGGAAACGGGGGTCTTTGCAGATATGATTAAGTTAAGGATCTTGAGATGAGAGCATCCTTGATTAACTGGGTAGGCCCTAAATCCAAAAAGAAGTGCCCTTATTAGAAGAGGAGAAACACAGAGGACAAATGTGGAGGAAAGCCATGTGAAAATAGAAACAGAGATTGGAGTGATGTGTCCACAGCCAAGGAATGCCAAGGAATGCTGGCGGCCAACCAGAGGCTGGAAGAGGCAAGGAAGGAGTCTTCCCTAGAACCTTCAGATAGAGCACGGCTCCACTGACACCTTCATTTCAGACTCCTGGCCTCCAGAACTGTGAGAGAACACATTTCTTTTTTCTTTTTTTGGGGGGGGGCGCGGAGCAGAAGGAGAGAGAATCTTTTTATTTGTTTGTTTGTTTTGAGAGAGAGAATCTTAAGCAGGCTCCACACCCAGCACAAAGCTTGGGGCTCGATCCCAGGACCCAGAGATCATGACCTGAGCGAAAATCAAGAGCTGGACGCTTAACTGACTGAGACCCCAGGTGCCCCGAGAGAGAATACATTTCTATTGTCATAAGCCACCTAGTTTGCGGTAATTTGTTATGGGCGTCCTCCAAAACTAACAGAGATGCTCACCATAAAGAAAACCCAATGAATTTCCTCAGGTCAGAGAATGGGCAGAGTTTTGAAAAGACAAGGGAAGCCTGGGGTTGGCAATCTTCAGTGCATGGCTTTTCTAATGAAAAAAGTTTATTGCTTGTCCTTTCCAAAGGAGCACAGTCACTTTAAACAGACCAGAAAAAAACAGCATTAAAAACTATGATAAAGGCAAGTTAGGGGAAGGTTGGGAAGGAAAGGAATCACAGCAAATAATAAGATTGAGTCAGTTGAGTGGCCTTATCTTGTATTAAGGAAAGACTTTTGGCATGGAATTAAGCAGGTGAGCAATTCCTCTTTTTTTTTAAATTTTTTATTGTTATGTTAATCACCATACATTATATCATTAGTTTTTGATGTAGTGTTCCATGATTCATTGTGCATAACACCCAGTGCTCCACGCAGAATGTGCCCTCTTTAATACCCATCACCAGGCTAACCCATCCCCCCACCCCCCTCCCCTCTAGAACCCTCAGTTGGTTTTTCAGAGTCCATCGTCTCTCATGGTTCATCTCCCCCTCCGACTTACTCCCCTTCATTCTTCCCCTCCTGCTATCTTCTTCTTCTTTTTTTTTTTCTTAACATATATTGTGAGCAATTCCTCTTAAAGTGGAACATGGGGATAAAAGAAGAAAGGGATTAGGAATGGAAACAATTAAGGGATAGAGGGCAAAAAACACCTAATTGATCCAGAAGGTAGACCTCCTTTGGCTCACACCTTGTCTGTTCTTTATTTTTTGACTCTAGATTTAGTTGTGTTTAGACATTTTTTAAATTTAGATTCAATTAGCCAACATAGAGTACATCATCAGCTGTGTTTAAACATTTTAATAAAAGAGATTAACATAACATAATAAAAAAAAGAGATTGATTTTTATCAAGCCAAGTTGGAAAAATTTCATTGTTTAATCTGGGTGAGTCTCGGCAAAGGAAGTCTTTAGCTAACTGAGCAACTTTAATGGGGTACCTGGCACCTGCAGCTTAACACTTGGAGCCCAAATTTATAATATGGATTTTCCATGTCCTGGGACTGACCTCTTCCCCAGAAGGTGATTTAAAAGAAGTCCTGCCCAAGGCAGGAGTCACCTTAATTTAAAGTCTGCCTGGTTCCTATCTTGTCAATCCCCAGCCCCCTTAATTTTCTTCTTTTCTACTCACTTGGTACATTTCACTTGTTTGGTTGTTAAAAAAAATAATAAGCACCAGTTACCTCTAGGCATTTATGATTTCACAGATATTGTTTGACTCTTGTGATGATCTTGGGAGGTACCTATTACCATCCTTGTTTTATACACGAGGAAACCAAGGAGCTATGATAACATTGAAGGTAGTTTGGTAAGTGGAAGTCAAGTAGATTTGGACTAGATTTCTGACTCCATATTCAGAAATAAGCGGTGTGACATTGTTTTGTTTTGTTTTGTTTTAAACTGTATCCAGCCTTACTAAAGATACTTTTCAGGGCACATGGGTGCTGCAGTCAGTTGAGCGTCTGACTCTTGGTTTTGGCTCAGGTCGTGATCTCAGGGTCATGAGATCAAGCCTCGCATCGGGCTCCCTGCTCAGTGCTGAGTCTGCTTGAGATTCTCTCTCTCCCTCTCCCTCTGCCCGTCCTGCTTGTGCTTTTTTCCCCCTCTCTCTAAAATAAATAAATAAATCTTTAAAAAAATAAAATAAAGATACTTTATATAAACAATCACAGTATTTCAGGCAGGACGTGGGTAGATAATCGTTAACTATAACTATACAACCACTTTCAAACTCCCTTCTTCAATGGGCTACCCAAACCAGAAAGCCACTATAAAACCCAGTGAAGTCTTCACGTGACGCTCTGAACAGGGACAGTTTAGAGTGAGTGTTGACAGTTGACATTTAGCATGTTGTTTAACAACTTTTCACAAGCTGACCCTGACTTTCTGGAAATGAAATGAAAATGGCAGAATTACCAATCTGAAGATCCACAAACTACAAAAAGAACGCTTTTGAGGGATGCCATCTCCATGGTGACACTGTAAAGTCCAGATTGCCTGACACACTGGGAACCACGTCTTGGGGTCAGGTTCCAACAGGTCTCTGGGTTTAAGGGAGTCAAGTCTATGTTGAAGGCAGAGAGGGAGAAGAGGACATAAACAATGAGTTCGAGTCTTTCCACACCACCAAGGCATTTGTGCCAAGGTGGCTCAGTGTGTCAACATCAAGGAATTCCTCCTCTTGGAGACCAAGAGGAACTTTCTCAAAACTAGAAGGGAAAGGTGTTTTTCCCCTTGTTTTTTTGGTTTTGTTTTGTTTTTTAATTTTATTTATTTACCTGAAAGAGAGTGATCGAGAGAGCAGAGCAGGGGTAGGGGCAGGGGCAGAGGAAGAGGAAGCAGACTCCTTGATGAGCGGGGAGCCCGATGCGGGGTTTGATCCCAGGACCCTGGGATCATGACCCAAGCTGAAGGCAGATGCTTCACCGACTGAGCCACCCAGGTGCCCCAGTGTTTTTCCCCTTTTATCAATCTAGCTTCGGAGATACTCTGTTAGTGACAATATACCCCTCCCCCAAAACAGAAATGAAGCACTGTGTGTGTTAACAACACAGTTTAAAAAAAAAAAGTAAAACAAAATTCTGCGTTTTTATAAAACTTGATAAAAAAAATAGTGTTTCAGGGGCACCTGGGTGGCTCAGTTGTTAAGCGTCTGCCTTCAGCTCGGGGCATGATCCCAGGGTCCCAGGATCGAGCCCTGCATCGGGCTCCCTGCTCCGTGGGAAGCCTGCTTCTCCCTCTGCCTCTGCCGCTCCCCCCTGCTTGTGTTCCTTCTCTTGCTGTGTCTCTCTCCATCAAATAAATAAAATTTTTAAAAAAAAAATAGTATTTCAAACTGTGCGGTCACCAGAAGCACACAGTTATCAAAAATGCACACGCTTCACTTGGCATGTCCAGCACCTTCAGCTTCCTGTGCCTGGTCTGTTGGGGCACCTCGGTTTTCTTCGGTGTTATTCCCACCCTTGCCAGCAACAGCTTTCCCCTTTTGCCCTTTGGGTACCTTCTTTCCCTTCTTGGCAGGGGCCTTTTTAGGCTTGGGCTCTGGATTTGGAGGAACAGGATTAGCAGATACCCTTGCAGATCTTCTCTGTGGCTCATCCTTCACCTTGGCTTTTTCTCCTTTAGCATCCCCTTCAACCTTTCTCTTGGGCATGGTGGCCATGGTGGCCATGGCGGCGGGACGTAGGCGCCGGACGCTGGGATGCAGCGATGCATGGGCTTTCGCTGGTCCAGTGGTCGTTCTCACCTTTTCTTCACACTGCTTGTAAGCTGTGTGACCTGGGCCAGATAAGGCACCCTAAGCCTCAGTGCTCTCATATGTAAAATGGGATACTACTCCATGTTCTTGTGTTCTAAGGAGTGCTTTATTTTTCTTATTTTTTTTAAGGATTTTATTTATTTACTTGTCAGAGAGAAAGAGAAAGCACAAGCAGGGAGAGTGGCAGGTAGAGCGAGAAGCAGACTCCCCGCTAAGCAAAGTTTCCCAACGCGGGATTCGATCCCAACGCGGGACTCGATCCCAGGACCCCGGGATCATAACCTGAGCCGAAGGCGGACGCTTAACTGACTGAGCCACCCAGGCGTCGCTATGAAGTTGCTATTAAACTGATGATGTCTTCCCATTGACAGCATTTGATAATTGAGAGATTGAGTCATTCCCTTCCAGGTTCTTATATAGATTAAAGATTGTGTATGTAAGTGCTTGATACAGAGTCAGAGCTCAAGAAATGTTACTACATTTCAGTAACTTGGTCATAGGCTGTATTAGTAGTGAGTAACAAAGCCAAGATTGGAACCAAGTTTGTAACCATAGTTACGGAGCTCCTTCTCTATTAGCCTTAAATTCTGGCCCCAAATAGTGAGGGAACTAGCTCATTATTTTTGCTGTGAGTCGGTCCCCCATGTCATGGCCCAGACTCCTTGATTCTTGTAATTCTGTCGGCTCTTCCTAATTCCTACTATGTTCACCAGGTATAAATCATGTCGAACCCATCATTTTAAAAATTGAAATTGTAATCCTTAAATCAACGCACACAGGACTTTTATAACTGTTATTTGTTACATTAAGTTGTTATGTTATCTTTTGGAGACTGAGCTTCTGGGATAATAGGAATGAGGTGAAGCATCAAAGAGGCTAATAGGCAAATAGATAAATCTTAAAATTGTTGAAATGAAGTGAAGTCTTTAGCCGGCTCCAAGGCTCTCTGCTTTGTGCTTCTCCTTTTTCTCCCAGAGGGAATCAACGATCCATCACCATATTAGTGATTGGTGTCGGTGCTCCCCTAACCACTGGAAGTGACTCTGAGCTGGGGAGGGGAGTGTGGCCAAGGATCTCAACCACGAAGTTGGTGTAGTGGATGATGATGATGATGATGATGATGATGATGATGATGATGATGATTGATGATAATGATGCTTTTCCTGCCCAGCATCCAATCTTCCTTCTTTTCCATTGGAGAAACTCTGTCCTCTCTCCATCCCTGTGATTTGTTGGAGGTAGGATTCATCCTCGGCGTGGTTGAGAAACCTGGGCCAGGACAATCAGCACATTTTATCCCTTTGGCTACAATATTTGATTCAGGGATGAGTAAATCACTGAACATTTTTTGCTTAATCTAGTTTGAGTTTTAACTTTGTAATACTTTCAATTGAAAAAGTCCATCTTCACTAATATAATTGGAAATAACGACCTGTTGGCAACTGAAGACACCCCTAATAGCCACAGGCTCACGCGGTAACTAAACCCTTAACGAGGAGTTGATGAGAATAGTTTTTCAGGGTCCCCTGGCACCATCAAGGAAGAGTCTTGCTCTGATGGACCAACCCAGGTGTAAAATCAGCCAGGCAGATATTTTCATTAGCCCTGAAGTTATCCTTGTACCACAAATCAATAACCTTTTTAAAATCACACCGTTCCCTCTTCTTGAATCTCGTGTTTATCAACTAATCCTTTGGACTTAATTTAGCCTTTCTTCTCTGGGAAGGGAGTACATACAGCACGTGAACCCATACTCCGGGAAGTGTTCGGTAGGTAGTGCAAATAAATAAACTCAGGGATCTCGTTTGTAAGCGAACCTCCTGTGAATTCGATTATCATGAGTCAGTCCAATTAGTGAGCTCAACTTCGGATAATTTCACACACTTGAATTTCTGAACCTACCAATTTGAAAATCATCACATCCCAAACAGAAATGATTAGTGGCAAGTAAAGAACCACCTTAAAGATGAGCTAAAAATACCAAATCTTTAAATTACCTATTTGTTGTTTTCTCGTGAGGGTGGAGTGGAGTTCGTGTTCTTTGAAATGCATTTCACTCATCTAAGAGCCTGGATGCATTGCGTTGGCAGTCAGTGAGGGTTTGGGGGCTGATGGACTTGCCTGCTTTTTCCCAAGACCTCAGCCACCAGACTTCACGATCCTTTGTGTGGTTGCTTAGATGTTAGCTATGAGAAGCTATGACAGCCCTGATCAGATGTTCTAAAATGTTACTTGACAAAGTGATTCAGTCTTTCAGAAAGTTTATATCCATGACTTTTGTCTAGAACAGTGAAGTTCTAGAGCAAGGGGTGGAAAAATCGAATGCCCAATTTATTTTACAATATGGCTTCCTGCAGCATCTTCAGATAAAGAATGACATTTAGAGAAGACTTCTCTTCATTAAGAAGACTTGATATTCCTATGTGAATTGCAAATATTAAACTATTAATAGACTTGCTAGAATTTTTGTTAAGTACAACAAATGCTGAATATCTGCTATGTACATGGCATGGGTTAAGTAAATGTTCTTTTTTATGCAATCTAAGTGAAAGATACAGTCAACTAATTTCGTAGTCATTTCATAAGCCAGATAAAGGTACTTACCATAAAGGTGGTAAGTTTTTTAAATGTCAGAGCAGTAACTGAACAATTATAAGAGTTAGGGCACATTTTATTATTAATTTGTCACTCTTACTGTGACATTAACTTCCTTCCTCCAAATTGCTCATTTGACATTTTTCCAATCCAGACTGTGTGAGGAGCTTCACAATGGACATTGACTTATTTTTCTTCTTCCTTTTTTACAATGTATTTAAAAAAAAAAAAACTTTCTTGTCATGAAAAAATTTCAAATGATATAAAAGCAAATGTTCCCTTTTATTCATACCCAATCTTACCCCCCTTTCCAGAAGTTAACTGTTTAGTGTCTCTACTTCCAGCCACTTCTGTATGCATTTATGAAAAAATATGTGCATAGATCAGTATATGGTTTTATTTTTGGTGTGTGTGTTTATAAATTGGATCATAGTGTATATATTGCTTTGCGACTTGCCTTTTTCACTTGATGGGGATGTTATGGACCTCTTTGTACCAGTACACGTAGATTTATTCATACAATCGTTCAACAAATATCTATTGAGCACTACTGTGGATTTTATTTTATGCTTTTAAAAGATTTTATTTATTTATTTATTTATTTGAGAGAGAGAGCACAGAGGGAGAGGAAGAAGCAGGCTCCCCGCTGAGCAGGGAGCCCGAGGCGGGGCTCGATCCCAGGACCCTGAGATCATGACCTGAGCTGAAAGCACACGCTTAACTGACTGAGCCACCCAGGCGCCCCTACTGTGGATTTTATTTTTGTTCAGCAAATATTCCCTCTCCTTTCCCCAACTTCTCGGGTGAGGGGTATATTTCCCTATCCCATTGATGTGGAGCTTGCTCATATGACTTGCATAGGCCAATGGAAAATGGTTGGTGGAAGTGACAGTGCACCAGATCCTACCAGAAGCTTTTAGAGGCATTGCAAGTTCTGTTAGCCTTCTTAGGCTCCTGCTGAAAGAATAGTATGTCCCCCATGTTCTTCAGCTTGGTCCTGGTACAGGAAGACACATGAGCTGACCTGAACCCGACCCACAGCCTGGAAAGGAGTTGTTACAGGTGACTATAGAACGGTGAACAATAAATAAACATTTGTTGCTCTAAGCCATTGGGATATTGGGATTTTTGTGACTTAGCATGATCATAGCCAAAGCTGACCAATACAAATACTTGCTATTTGCCAGGCATTGTTCTAGATGCTGGGAAAGCAACAAAAATCCCTCTCTATGTGGATTTTACACCGAAAATCGGGATAGTACTCCATGGAACAGTTGTACTGTAGTAAAGTATTCTCTCTTTTTCAGTCTCAGAGGCCTTTTGTAGAAAATGCTTAACATGCAATGTCTGTGTGTCTTCAAATCTTCTGCCGCCTCCATCCCTTCCTTCCTATTACTACTGCCATCTGTTCACTTCTCCCCTCTTCACCTTCTACCTTGACTGTTGAAAAACCCATTGGTTCTCCTCTTAGTTCTGCCCACCCTCAGATGTCCCATGCATTATGACAGGTGCAACTTCTATCCATGACCTTGCCTCATGCAAAATGCAGGGACCCATTTTCCTTCTTTACAAAATGCAAAGTCCGGCTTTCACTGTCCACCCGCTCTCAGCTTTCCAACTTCATCCTTTCCTTAGTCCTGCATTCTCATGTCTTGCCAGATCAGCCTGCTTGTTGCCCAGAGCACACATCCTGTAGTGAACTTCACCCAGAATTTTCCTTTCAGGACCAAGTTACTCACTCCCCCAGCTGCTGGGAGTGTTGGTGGACGATGGCTTTCATATGAGTCCCTCTCTGAGGATTGCTCTTGGATGGAGAGGACCACCTCACACAAGATTCACATTCCCTTCCCAGGGACAGCCTACATCCAATGACTGGTTCAAAGGGGGTCTATAAAGATCTATCCCCCTTGTCTCAAGGCAGCTCTGAAAAGTCATTCCAGCTTCAGAACAATTCATGAAATTGGCTAAGGCCTTCTTTGTGACTGTATAGTAGCCCAACACCCTCCTTTGCTTAATCCTATTTCCCTCACGCCCCCACAGGGGTTGATCTCAATGACTCCATAATACATTTTCTGAATGCTAAACTCTATCTCAGAGTCTGCTTCCTAGGGAAACTGACATAAAACACACCCTGTAGGTCCTTAGGCCTCCTTTCCCATACCTTGGGACCCTTGGCCATGCTGTTTCCTCCACCCAGAACAACCCCCCCATAATCTTCTGCTGGTTAAAACTCTACCCATACTTCATGGCCTCCCCCAAACATCACCCATTCCTTAAATTTATCCCTGATTCTTCAACCCAGAAGTCCTTGCTCTCCCTTCAAACCCCCCATCAGCAATATTCTTTTCATGCTTCTGTTATGGTGCTATGGGGGATGGCAGGTTGTAAGGGAAGAGCTTGGACTTTGGAGTCTAGCAGACTGGTACTCCTCCCCTTACTAGTCAGGTGACCATGGACTCCTCAGTTTTTCTCATCAATAAAATAAGGGGGAAAAAAAAGGCTACTTTGTAGGATTAATAAGAGCATTAGATGACATAACACAGATAAAACACACCGATAGTGCATAAGAGGTGCCCAAGTTCAAGATCCTGCCAACACTCTCGTTTCTTCTTCCCTTTATTATATCTTGTATCTTTGTTGATTATGCCAGTCATTTGTGGATTTGTCTCATTTGCCGATAGGCTTGGTAAGGACTGGAATATGTCTTCTTATTTTTGTGCTTAGCACAAAGAGCTCAATAAATGTTGTTGAACTGAATGCCACTTATGGGCAAAATCTTCTAGTTTACTTTTGGAACCAAGAATTTCTATGTTGTAGCCCATAATTCGTAAATTTATCACACAAGGGAGTCCAGAATATCTATTTATGGGATCTCAATAGGAACTGTACCCCAGCAGCACTAAAGAGCTCCATGCCTTTGTTCATGCTGCCTCTCTTCTTAGAATGTCCTTCCCCTCCTTTGTTGGGTTAACTTCCACTCATCTCAGAACGGGGTGCCTGGGTGGCTCAGTCGGTTATGCATCTGCCTTCGGCTCAGGTCATGATCCCAGGGTCCTGGGATTGAGCTCCGCATTGGGCTCCCTGCTCAGTGGGGAGTCTGCTTCTCCCTCTGCCCTCTCCCCCTGCTTGCACACTCTCTCTCTCTCTATCAAATAAATAAATACAATTTTAAAAAATAAAATAAAATAGGGATGCCTGGGTGGCTCAGTCGGTTAAGCATCTGCCTTCAGCTCAGGTCATGATCCCAGGGTCCTGGGATCGAGCCCCACCTCGGGCTCCCTGCTCAGCAGGAAGCCTGCTTCTCCCTCTGGGCCTCATCCCACTCATGCTCTCTCTCTCATTCACTCGCTCGCTCTCAAATAAATAAAATCTTAAAATAAAATAAAACAAAAATTAAATAAACTTGCAATAAATAGGTCACTTAAATCTTCAGAGTCCCTTTTCATCTGACTGGCTGGCTGTTTTGCAAAATGAGCAGGATATATAATGCTTTTCTGGCCTGCTATTTCCCAACTAGCAGGTTGGGACACTTTGGTGGGTCATGAAGGTGTTCTTAATGTGTCACAATATCCTTGATTTCCTCGTTCTTTGTTATCAATTTCTGACTGGCAGGGTAGGATTAGTGGTATTGGGGTAGAAAGAGGAGGTGGGACAACCCAAGTGAATATGTGAGCCACTAGAGGCCACATGTTTGCAGTGGGGGTGTCTAGAGAGCCGGATCAACAAAGGGCTGGACAGGATGCGGCAGGAGGATGCAGCAGAAGGATGCAGCAGAAGGCAGCCCACCTGCCTCGTCTCTGTGTCCCATTTTGCACAAGGTTGATGAACAGAGAGATTTTAAGTGACTGCAAATGAAAATGTGCCCCGTAGGTGCCCGTGCAAAGGGCCCTCACATCTTCCAACTCTTGTGATTGCAAACGATGGAGGCTCACCTGGCACCACCTTAGGCAAAATGGGGGATATACTGGCTCATGTAGAAAACTCTGGGACAGGCAGAGATGCCACTGGCTTCTGGGAGGAACAGGGACAGGGGCTCTTGCCCCACTAGGGTAGGGAGTGCTGGTTTCTCTGTGTCAGCTTTCCTCTTTCAGACAGGCTTTTCCACAAGACTGGACCACGGATGACACAGCTGCCAGCTTTCATCTTCTCCACGTTTCACTCACCCAAGTCACAAAACAAGTATCTATGGAGCACCTATTACATTGCCAGCCATTGTTCTAGGTGCCGGAAGAGCAGGGAAAGAAAAACAAGAAAGAAAACCTTTTTATATTCTGGGGGATGAAATTCAGGTGGTATACAAAAGTAAAAGGCAGTATTTTATAATATATGAGAAAGTGATAAATGCTATGGAAGAAAAAGATCAAGTGTAGAAGGGGGATTGGGAGTGCTGGGGTGGGGGTAGGGGTGAATGTCGCGATTTGAATAGTCAGGGAAGGCCTTACTAAGGAGATGACATTGGAGCAAATATCTGAAGGAAGAGGAGGGGTGAGCCATGCAAGTAACAAGCGAGAGAGAACTGCAGGTGCAAAGAACATTAGGTAGGCGTGGGTGGGCATGTGTGAAGAACATTTGCAAGGCCACTGAGACCGAATTGTGCAAGCAAGGGGAAAGGTAGTAGGAGACGAGGCCAGGGTGGTAAGGCAGATTACATGGGGCTTTGTGGGTCATAGTAAAGACTTCGACAGAGTATGAGACGGGCAACCACCAGAGGGTTTTGCAAGGAGGAATGACATTATCTGATTTCCATTTGGCTCTGTCTTGTATTGAGAATGAACAGTAGAGAGACGAGGGCAGAAGGAGGGAGACCAGTTGCCCATTGCAATAATCCAGGTGAGATATGATGGGGGTTTGGACCAGGTTTGCTCTCTGAGAGGGACTGCTACTGTTTCCCAAGCTCCAATGCAAAGGGGAATGAAGGCTATGAGGTCATGGAGTCACATGGTCACAAGTATGGCTGATTGTCCCAATGGGAGCACTTGGGTGGAATGGGAGAAGGAGCACTTTCTCTTAAACATGGAGAGATATTTCTAGAAGAAGGGAAAAGTGGGAGGAAAGCACTTTAAACACTGTTTACTCAAGATGGCTTTAAAAATGCATATAGGGGAAAGGAAGGGAAAATAAAATAAGATAAAAACAGAGAGGGAGGCAAACCGTAAGAGACTCTTAACTATAGGGAACAAACTGAGGGTTGCTGGAGGGGAAGTGGGTGGGGGTATGGGGTAACCGGGTGATGGGCATTAAGGAGGGTACTTGATGGAATGAGCACTGGGTGTTACATGCAACTGATGAATCACTAAACTCTATCCCTGAAACTAATAATACACTATATGTTAAATAATTGAATTTAAATAAAAATTTTTTAAAAATAAACGAATGAATGAATAAATAAACAAACAAATAAATAAAAATTTAGAAGCATTCTCCTGCCTTTGCCTGTGTGTTTGAATAGCCCTGGGAAAAATTCTCTGCCTATAACTCACACAATATACTCCGCTACATCCATGGACTCGTCTGCAGAAAACAGAGCTAAGGTTTTCGTGAAGAATCGAACCATGAGATTTCATCCTGACACTGTGTCTTTTAAAGTACTTGTCTTCCTGCTCAGAAAAGTTTTCTTTGTTGAAATATAGCTTACTCGATTTCTTATTTACTGTCACAACAAATGACCTAAATGGTTTCATATGTGTGCGTCTGGTTTTCTTAAAAACTACCTCTTTAGAGGGGCACCTGGGTGGCTCAGTCATTGGGCGTCTGCCTTCGGCTCAGGTCATGATCCCAGGGTCCTGGGATCGAGCCCCACATCGGGCTCCCTGATCTGCGGGGGGCCTGCTTCTCCCTCTCCCACTCCCCCTGCTTGTGTTCCCTCTCTCACTGTGTCTCTCTCTGTCAACTAAATAAATAAAATCTTAAAAAAAAAAAAACTACCTCTTTAGAGCATCATCCCGATTCTCTGAAAAGAGAGAATACATTACAGACATTGTATTATTTATGTCACTTGCTTAGGAGTGACTCTTGAAAATGCTGGGTAGAAATTTAGGAATCTAAAGAGTTATAAAATAGACTCTTCCAATATTGCTGTTACAATTACAACGAAAGATTCTAAACACAGAAATGGTCTCCCTTTCACTTGTCTTGAGTGGTCTTTTTTATTTAACCATGATACAAACTCATTGAGTGGTCCTTGAGCAGTGGGCTCTTCCCTCTCAATTTTTTTTTTCACGGAAATATGATATGATGAGATCTGCAGCCATTTCAGACGATATTCAGTACCGAAGTATATATCTTTTGCAATTTTAATGTTTGCTCTCTCATCCCAACTTTTGTTATTATTATTATTATTATTTAAAGAAAGAGTGAGAGAGAGCACTAGTGGGGAAGAGAGGGAGAAGCAGACTCCCCGCTGAGCAGGGAGCCCAACGTAGGACTCGATTCCAGGCCTCCAGGATCATGACCCCAGCCGAAGGCCGATGCCCAACTGACTGAGCCACCCAGATGCCCCCATCTCAACTTCTTATTATTTTTTTAAAGATATATTTATTTATTTCAGAGGGAGAGAGGTGGGGAGGGACAGAGAGCATCCCAAGGAGACTTTGAGCTGAACACGGAGCCCGATGATGCCTGGCTCGACCCCACAACCTCGAGACCACAACCTGAGCCAAAATCAAGAGTCGAGCACCCAGACCACTGCACCACCCAGGCACCCCTCAACTTTTATTATATTTAGTACTCTTGGTTTAGAATTTAATGTTATCTTGTAACCTGGAAGGAGAAGCTGAATATTTCTTTCTTCTTCGTTTACAAGCTTATCTATGGCCTTTCTTGAATGAGAAGTTTAGACTTTGTCTCTCTTGTATACTCTCTGAGGTACACCCAGATGGGAATAATTCTTGTTAGGACACCATTTTGTTCACTGCTGAGTCTATGGTCTACATCTTGTAACAACCACAAACGAAAGAAGGTATGCAGTCAATTCGTAAGGTATAAAGAACAATGTGACAAGTACATGCCAATGTAACTTAATAAGTGCTACTGGATCCCCTATATATCCTTCTCCTAACAGATCCCTTTCCATGATTCCAGAAGCCACTCCTTCCTGAATTAATCTTTATTTACTTTTTCTATTTTATTATGTTATTTGTTTACTTTCTTAATTGAGTATGGATTATTTTGTATATACAAAAAAAAGTACAAAATAAGGTAACAAACACCCATGTATCTCCATCTAGCTGAAGTAATAGACTATTACCAAGACCACTCAAGTTTCTATATTCCTCTTTGATCTTAGAAACCACATCCTCCAGCTCTTTTCTAAATTTTGTGCTTGTCATATCCTTGTTTGTCTCTATAGGCTTTCTACATTTTTATGTAGCACTAAATAATGCATTCTTCAGTTTGACATTTTAAACTTCATGCAAGTGGTGTAATACTGTGTATATTCATCTGTGACTTGCTTTTTGTGATCAGCATTATATGTGTGGGAGTCTAGGGCAATGGGGACCAATTATCCTGGCTGTGTCCTGCACAACTGTGGGGGAGCTATTTGCTTTGAGGTCCAGGCAAATGGTAACTCCTGGAGTGGTATAGCACACGACTTGCTTGACTGTACATGATGGCTGTGATAAATTGCATTTCCAAAGATGGCCACAAAAATCTTTCCCATCCCACAGGCTCTTTTGCCTGAGATGTGATCTCATCATGTTGTCATCACCAAGAGGAGTCTGTTTTGCCTCCCCTTGGATCTGGGCTGGCCTTCTGAGTTATTTCAACTCATAGAATGTACCAGAGGCAATGCCAGGTGACTAACAAGGTTAGGAATTAAGAGATTGATACTTTCTGCCTTCACTATTTGGAATGCTTCCTCTTAGAAGCCAGCTACCATGTAAGAAATCTGATTACTGCAAGAGCACTGTGTTGTGAGGATGTCTCAGGTAACCAAATAGTAAGACAGAGTCAACTCAGAGGAGCATTTGGGTGCCAGGCACGTAATGAAGGAAGCCTTATTGGACCATCTAGTTCGGCCTAGTTACCAATCGAATGCAGCTGAGTGAATGACCCCAGCAGATATGATGTGGAGCAGAAATGGCCAGCTAAGCCCAAACCAAATTCCTGTCTCAGAGTATCATGAGCAAATGAAATGAAACTAGAATGGCCCTTCAGAACATTCATGGTTGTCGTGAGTTGGGCTGACCAGTCATTGGATGTGGCCACCCCAGTAAGGAAGGTGACCTTGTACCAGCCAGTTCTCTGAAGCTGAGGCAGTCCCTGAAGGGTTTGACAGCTGAAGGCCAATGACTGACAACACCTCCGGCAGCTGTCACAAGTCCTTCCTTGAAGGGAGTCTTGGAAGTGCATCACGGTGTCCACAAATACCATATTGTATGTGATTATTTATTTAACTCTATTCCTATTGATGGATATTCGGATTCCTAAAATCATTAGACATTCTCTTGTGTTTTCTTTTTTTAAGATTTTATTTATTTATTTGAGAGAGAGTGAGTGAGCGAGAGAGATAACATGAGCCAGGGGAGGGGCAGAAAGAGAGGGAGAAGCATGTGGGGCTCAATCCCGGGACTCCAGGATCATGACCTGAGCCGAAGGCAGACGCTCAACCAACTGAGCTACCCGGGCACCCCTTCTCTTGTGTTTTCTAGCTATATTAAAGTTCTGCTGCTCATACTTAATTCCTACATGAACCTGGAAGTGATTTTTTTGTTATGAGGTAAACATCCATTTTCTTCATATAAATAACTTAGTTTGCAGTGATGCCTCTGTCATATATCAAGTGTCTCTGTATGTTTTAGTGTGTTGCTGGCTGTTGATTGTGTTAACTGTGTTCTGTTGGCTCATTTGTCCATCTCTGAGCTAATGTCATAGTGCCTTAATTACCATAAATTTATTTAAGACTTAGAGCAGGGTTCCCTCAACATTGTCATTCTTTTTCAGGAATGTCTGAGCTATTCTTTGACTTGGCTCTACCATATAAATTTTATTTTATTTTTTTAAAGGTTTTATTTGTTTGACAGAGAGAGACACAGTGAGAGAGGGAGCACAAGCAGGGGGAGTGGGAGAGGGAGAAGCAGGCTTCCCGCTGAGCAGGGAGCCCGATGCAGGGCTCGATCCCAGGACCCTGGGATCATGACCTGAGCCGAAGGCAGATGCTTAACGACTAAGCTACCCAGGCAACCCCCTACCGTATAAATTTTAAATCAATTTGTCAAATTCCACCCACACCCAAAATCTATTATAAATTATTTGTTTTGTCCTGTTTTCCTTGAAAATGGCTTTATTTTAGAAGTGGTCTGTATCCCACTGTAATTTGAGAAACATGAATTGAGAGATTTGCTAACTACTTGTAGTGGGTTGAATGGTGTCTATCCCTACCACACCCCCCCAAATATATGTCCGTCTTATTTTATTTTTATTTATTTTTAATTTTTATATTTTTTGATATGTCCATATTTTAATCCCTGGAACCTCTGAATATGACCTTATTTGGATATGGAGTCTTTGCAGATATAATTAAGGATTTGAGATAGGGAGATATACTAGGTTATCCAGGTGGGCCCTATTTCCAGTGTTAAGTATCCTTACAAGAGAAAGGCAAAAGAGAAGAGGAAGAAAAGTGTCCACAAAGGCAGAGATTGGAGTCATGTGGCCCAAGCCAAAGGAATACCTACAGCCACGAGAAGCTGGAAGAGATAAAGAATGGATTGTCCCCTGGAGCCTCCAGAGGGAGTACAGCCCTGCTGACACCTTGATTTCAGACTTCTGAATTTGAGAAAATAAATTTCTGTTGTTTGAAGCCAACCAGTTTGTGTATTTGTTACAGTGGCCACAGAAAACTAACACACCACTCATTATTTTCCCTAAGCTCTTCTCCTGTATTGTTAGATCTCTAGAAGGCAACAAGCCAGGGGCATATTATTACCCATATAAATGTAAACAAATATAAAAAAGCACTTGCTGAATTGAAGCCAGATAGTATGTCCCAGAATTTTCTAGAAAGTCTATAAAAGAAATGGCCACATGAAAAAAATGTCTGCATCTTCTGCAAGCCAGCTGTGCTCGTTCCCAGGAGAATGTCAAAGTAGAACATTCCTGTGGGTGAGGTGAGTGTCCTCAGTCAATCCGGGCAACAAAGCATGGAGTGGAGAGCCTGAAATTCATAACTTCTGGTCTAGAGTAGCCAAACACAAAGAAAATTCTTGGTCAGTTTCACTCACAAATGCTTTTCACAGGTTAAAAAGATGGGGCAAAGGCAGTGGGCATCTTGGTAATGGCATCCCTCAACATTTCTATCACGTGAGTCACCTGTTCCAATTTGGGCTGGTTGCATATGTCTGATGATGCACAGTTGTCATCCCAGATATCCCTTCACTGTCTACCTGGGGATTGTCTTTGTGTTTTCCTTGTTGGATCTCCTATTTCCTGTGTCTCATGTCTTGACTTGGCCACCTCCTTTTGGTGAGCACTTCCCCCAGTAGCTTCTTGGGAAACTGTGCTTGGAGAATAAGTATTTTGAGATCTTGCATATCTACAAATACTTTTACTTATCTACTCTAAAATGGTAGTTTAGTCAGGTACAGAATTTTAGATCGGAAATAATTTTCTTTCAGAATTTTGAAGCATCACTCCATTGTTTTCTTGATTCCATTCTGCTAAGGATAAAGCCATTCTGATATCTGATCCTTTGTACAAAACCTATTTTTTTTTCTGTTCTAGAAGCTTCCATTAGTCCCCATTGTTCTAAAGTTACCTTGATGTAGGTCTGTTTTCTTCAATTATGCTTTGTTTTAAGTAGGCCTTTTTATCTGACAATTCATGTCCTTGAGCTTGGAGAAATTTTCTTTAATTCTTTCAGTGATGATTTTCTCACCCCTGCTTTCACTATTCTTTCTTTCTGTAACTCATATTTTCCAGATGTCATACCTCTTGGTCTGGTCCTTTCATTTTCTTACATTTCTTTCCTGATCATTATTCCTTTTTTGTCTTTCTGTGTCACTACTGAGTGTTTCATTTCTGCTACCATCTCACCATGTTTTTACTTTCCTAGAGCTTATTTTTGTTTTCTATTTTAATAATAGAATTGTGTTCTTGTTTCACAGATGCAATATCATTTCTGATTGCTTTTAATATATTAATGATAATTATTTTTAAAGTTTTCTGTTCCTTGCAGATTATATTTCCTTCAGGTTGCTTTCATCCCTTTGTGTTTACTGGTCTGTTTGCTTTGGACTCTATCTTCCATATTAGCGCTTTTCCTCTGATGTTTGTTAGACCTTGTTTGACTGCTCATGATTAAGAGTCTAGGATTAAAAAGTTGATTGAAAGCTCTGACCCCATGAAAGGAACTTGTTGACTTTGAGCTTTACCATTGAGTGATCTGAGTGCATCATTTGGGGGTTAATCCCTAGGGTCAGTATCTTTAAGTCTTTCTTCATAGATTGGCTGAATTCCCCAGAGGGAATTAGAGGAGGATCGTCTAATTGGAGGGTAAAGGTTTAGCTGTCAGAGTTTTGTGATTCAACTGGAGAGGAAGACTTGGGGGAGCAGTGGGGTGGAATCTCAGTATTTAACATTTAGGGATTTGGTCACATACTTCCTGGGTTTGTAGTAAGGTACTTCTGTCTTCCAGTGTACCTACTGTCTGCAGTGCAGAGACCTCCTGTTGACTTGTATAGAGAATAAACCTCCATGTTTCTTTCAGTTTGGGGAGGAACTGTTGTTTTAGCTTTCAGTAAAGTTTCATAAATTTCTCTATAAATGTCATGTATATCTATTTTTTTTAAGATTTTATTTATTTATTTGAGAGAGACACAGTGAGAGAGGGAACACAAGCTGGTGGAGTGGGAGAGGGAGAAGCAGGCTTCCCGCCGAGCAGGGAGCCCAATGCGGGACTCGATCCCAGGACCCTGGGATCATGACCTGAGCCGAAGGCAGATGCTTAACGACTGAGCCACCCAGGTGCCCCAATGTCATGTATATCTTTATTAGATTTATTTCTATATAACTTTTTTGCCATTATTAGTGGTATATTTTGAAACATGTTTTCTATCTGTTGCTGTAGTATAGAAATTAATTTAATTTAATTTTAAAGATTTATTTATTTATTCGAGAGAGAGAGAGATAGTGAGAGAGAGCAGGAGCTGGGAGAGGGGGAGGAGAGGGAGAAGCAGGCTCCTGGCTGAGCAGGGAGCCGGATGCGGCGCCCTGGGATCATGACCTGAGCCAAAGGCAGACACTTTAACTGACTGAGCCACCCAGGCGCCCCTAAGTGAAATTGATTTTAGCTCTCTTCATTTTAGCCAACCATCCTCAACTATTCTATTAATTCTAATTATTTGTCAACTAATCCCCTTGGGTTTTCTGTGTTAGCAATCAATTACTTTTCAAATAATGATCATTTTTCCCCCTTTTCAATCTTTATAACCTACCAAGTTTATAAATTCCCTTTCTCATTTTACTTAACAGATGGGACCTCTGGTTTGGTGTTGAAATGATGTGGTAATAGTCCTTTAGTTATGTCTGATCTGATTTTAAAGGTGAACTTCTAATGTTTCACATTTAGGTATTAGGTGGGTTTTGAGTTTTTGGTAAATAATTTTATTAAGTTATCTTCTAATCCTAGGTCATTAGGCAATTTTATTCCAAATAGGTATTGAATTACATTGAATGCTTTCCCTTCATTTATTAAGATAATTATTTTTCTCTCTTAATCAGTGAATAAAAATAATGGATTTTCTGATATTAAACTAACTTTGCCTTCCTGGGATAAGCATAGCTTAGTTGTGATGTTTGCCTCTTCGGTTCATTGGTGGTTTAGTTTGCATACAATTTGTTTAGGGTTTTTAAATCTGTGTTGGTGAGTGAAATTATGCTGTCTGTAGTATGCCTTTCTTGTACTCATATCTGTGTTTGCTATCAAGGTTGTACTAGCCTCATAACATTGGAGAGCTGGAGAGTTTCTTTTCTATTTCTGTTCCCCAGAAGAATTTTCATAATTTTGGAATGAAATATTTTTTGAATGCTTGGTAGAACTTGACTACAAAACCAGCTGTGCCTGGTGTTTTTACCTACTGATTTGTCTGGCAATATTTACAGGACTACTCAAGATTTCTGTTTTTCCCTGAGTCAGTTTAGGTTGGTCATATTTCCTAGGAGTTTTGCCATTTTGTATCAGTTACCAATTTATTGATATTAAGTGTTTCATAGTATTATCTTTTCAATTAAGCCAACTTTTGACTTTGTTGATCCTCTTTGTTGTTTGCCTTCTCTTTTATTACTTAGCTTTATTATTTCTTTTTTTTTCTATTTTCTTTGAGTTTATCCATTTTTCTTTTACTAACTTCTTATATTCAATGCTTAGCTCATTACTTCTCATTTCATGTTATTTCACGATTTTAAAAAACTTATTTTGAGATCATTATAGATTCACAGGAAGTTGTAGAAATAGTACAGAGAGGTCCTCTGTACACTTTATCCAATTTCCCCCAGTGATCACATCTTTGGTAACCACAGTATAATATCAAAATCAGGAAACTTTCACTGCTACAGTTTTTGTGTATAGTTTTATGCCATTTGATCACATGTATTGATTTGTGTAACCACCATCAGTCAAAATACAGAACTATTCTGTCACTCCCCAGATCCCTACCTCCTAGACTTTTTTGTTTATTTGCTTTGTTTGTTTTGTTTTGATTTTTATTGATGTATAATTGACATACATTATATTAGTTTCAGGTGTGCAACATAATGACTCAACATTTGTATATATTTCGAGATGATCACTACGATGTCTAGTTAACATCTGTCACCATATATACAGATTTTTTTTCTTGTGGTGAGAACTTTTAAGATTTACTCTCTTAGCAACTTTTAAATATGCAATACAGTGTTATTAACTCTAGTTGCCATGCTATACATTATATCCCTGTGACTTATTTATTTCGTAACTGCTCCCCTTCACCCATTTCCTCTATCCCCCAACATCCATGCTGTTGGTGACCACTAATCTATTGTATGTATCTATGAGCTTAGGGTTTTTCTGTTTTTGTTTTTAGATTCCACTTATAAGTGAGATCAAATGGTATTTGTCTTTCTTTGCCTGACTTATTTCACTTAGCTTAATGCCCTTAAGGTCCATCCATGTTGTCGCAAATGGCAAGATTTTATTCTTTTTTATGGCTAGATAATATTCCATTGTATATATATACCACAATTTCTTTATCTATTCACCAATCAGTAGACACTTAGGTTGTTTCCATGTCTTGGCTATTGTAAATAATGCTGCAATGAATGTGGGGGTGTATATATCTTTTTGAATTTGTGTTCTTATTTTCTTTGGATAAATACCCAGAAGTGGAATTGCTAGCCCATGTGGTAGCTCTATTAATTTTTCGAGGAACTTCCATACTGTTTTCCACAGTGGCTGCACCAATTTACATTCCCACCAACAGCATACAAAGGTTGCATTTTCTCCACATCCTCACCAACACTTTGTATTTCTTGTCTTTTTGGTAATAGCCATTCTGATAGGTGTGAGGTAAGTGTCATGGGGATTTTGGTTTACATTTCCCTGATGATTAGTGATGCTGTGTTGGCCATCTGTGTGTCTTCTTTAGAAAAATGTCTATTCAGATCCTCTTGCCCATTTTTTAATCAAATTGTTTGGTATTTTGCTATTGAGTTGTCTGAGTTCTTTATATATTTTGGGTATTAGCCCCTTATCAGTTATATGATTTGCAAATATTTTCTCCCATTCAGCAGGTTGCCTTTTAATTTTCTTGATGGTTTCCTTTGCTGTGCAGAAGCTTTTTAGTTTGATATAGTCCCCCCTTGTTTATATTTCTTTGTTGTCTTTGCTTTTGGTGTCAAATAAAAAACATCATTGTCAAGACCAGTGTCAAGGAGCTTACTGCCTATGTTTTCTTCTGGTTTTATGGTTTCAGATCTTATACTCAAATATTTAATCTAGTTTAAGTTAATTTTTGTGTACAGTGTAAGATAGAGGTCCAATTTCATTCTTTTACATGTGAATGTCCAGTTTTCCCAATACCACTTATTGAAGAGACTCTCCTTTTGCTACTGTACATTCTTGCATCCTTTGTTGTAAATTAATTGACCATATATGCATGGGTTTGTTTCTGGGCTCTCAGTTCTGTTTCATTGATCCATATATCTGTTTTTATGTTAATACCACACTGTTTTGATTATGATAGCTTTGTAATATAGTTTGAAATCAAGGAGTGTGATGCCTCTGGGCTTGTTCTTTCTCAAGATTGCTTTGGCTATTCAGGGTTTTTTGTGGTTCTATATAAATTTTAGGATTGTTTGCTCAATCTGTGTGAAAAATGCCATTGGAAGTTTGGTAGAGATTGTATTGAATCTGTCGATTGCTTTGAGTAGGATGGAATTTTAACAATATTAATTCTTCCAATCCATGAGCACAGAATATCTTTCCATTTATTTGTGTCTTCTATTTCTTTCGTCAGTGTCTTATACTTTCCTGTGTATCTTGCCTGCCAGTCTTTTATGGTCATACTCACTTCCCTCCAATCCACCATTGTTAACTCCTGGTAGCTATAAGTCTGTCTACCATTTCTATAATATTATCATTTTGAGAATATTATATAAATGGACTCATACAGTATGTCACCTTCAAGACTGACCTTTTTCACTTGGCATAATGCCCTTGATATCCGTCCAAACTGTTGTGTGTATTGATAGTTTTTTCTTTTAATGGCTAAGGGGTATTCCAAGGTATCGATGTACCACAGTTTTGTTTTTTGTTTTTTAACAATTTATCTATTAAGGGATGTTTTAGTTGGTTGCAGTTTTGACTATTACAAATAAAGCTGCTATAAACATATGTGTACACATTTTTAAAAAAGATTTATTTATTTATTTATTTTAGAGGTGGGGAGCGGCAGAGGGAGAGGAAGAGGGAGACTCCTCAAGCAGACTCCCCAATGAGCACAGAGACTGACACAGGGCTCGATCCCAGGACCCCGAGATCATGACCTGAGCCGAAATCAAGAGTTGGCCGCTTAACAGACTGAGCCATCCAGGCGCTCCTTGTGTACATATTTTTGTGTAGATGTAAGTTCTCATTTCTCTAAGATAGATGCCCAGGAGTGCTTTTGCTGGATGATATGGAAAGTATGTGTTCAGTTTTTTTAAAGAAATTGCCAAACTATTTTCCAGAATGGCTGTAACATTTTACATTTTCCCTAGCAATGTTTAGAGGTAGAGGTTCTCCACATCTTTGCCAGCATTTGATATTGTCTTTGTTTGTTTATTTATGTTTTAGTTTTTCTAATAGCAGTGCTTGTCTTATGGCTAGTGATGTTGAATGTGTTTATTTGTCATCTGTACATCCTCTTTAGTGAAATGTCACTTCATTTCTTTTCCCTATTTCCTAAGTGGATTGTTTGCTTTTTACCATTAAATTATGAGAATTCCATATATATTCTAGATACAAGTCCATTGTTAGATATGTTTCATAAATATTTTCTCCAGGTATATAGATTATTTTTCCATTCTTTTAACAGAGTCTGTCACAGAGTTTTAAATTTTGATGAAGTCCAATTTAATGACTTTTTTCTTTTATTTATTTATTTTTTAATTTTTTTTACTTTTTTCTTTTATGAACTGTGCTTTTGGTTTCATGTTTGCCTAGCCTTAGACCCAAAGATTCTCCCCATGATTTCTTCTAAAGTTTTATGGTTTTGTCTTTTGCATTTAAATATATCATTGATTTTGAGTGAATTTCTATATAATGTATGAGGTTTAGGTCGAGGTTCGTTTTATGGGTTGATTGTCTATGGATATTCAATTGCTTTAGCACCATTTATTAAAAAGATTATCTTTCCTCCATCGAATTGTTTTTGCATCTTGTCAAAAATCAGCTGGTCTTGCTTATCAGTCCTATTTCTGGGTTCTCTTTTCTGTTTCATTGATTCATGGGTATTTTCCTCTGTCCATATTATACTGTCTTCATTACTGTAGCAATATAATAATAATTGGATGGAGTACTCCTTTCCAATTTTCTATTTCCTGATTCTATTTCAAAATTCTTTTAGCTGTTCTAGTTCCATGACATTTCCAAATACATTTTAGAAAATGTTGTTTATATCCACAAAATGTCTTACTGGGATATTGATAAGAATTGCATGAAACCTGTGTATCAGTTTGGGGAGAAATGAAACCTTTATTATGTTGAGTTTTCCAATCCTTGGATAGGCTATGTCTCTCCATTTATTTAAATATTTTATTTCTGTCATCAGGGTTTTGTAGTTTTTAACATAAATGTATAAGACATATTTTGTTATATTTATACCTAAGTGTTTCTCTTTTTTTTTGAGTGGTTTAATGGTATTGTTATTCATTTTGGTGTCCATGTGTTCATTGGTAGTACATAGAAATACTATTGATTTTTATATGTTGATCTTATATTCTATGACTTTGCTAACTTCACGTATTAGTTCTAGGAGTTTTTATGTAAATTTCGTGGCATTTTCTACGTAGACCATCATGTCGTCTGAAAATAGGGATGCTTTGATTTCTTCCTTCTTGATCTGAATCAGGTTTTTATTGCCTGATTGTTCTGGCTAAGATTTCAGTATTATGCTGAATAAAAGCAAAAAGAGCAGATATCTTTGCCTTGTTCTGGATCTTAGGAAGGAATCATTGTCTTTCACCATTGTGTTTCTTGTCAGCTATAGGATTTTTGAAGGCATTCTTTAGCAAATTGAGGAAACAACTCTCTATTCCTAATTTTCTAAGCATTTTTATCATGAATGTGTGTTGAACGTTTTTTGCATTACTTTTATTGAGATAAAAGTCATGTAACAAAGAATTACTTATTTAAACCATTTTAAAGTGTACAATTCAGTGTTTTTTAGTATATTCACAATGCTGTGTGACTATCACCAGCACCCAATTCCAGAACGCTCTTAATACCTCAAACAGAAATCCATACACATTCAGCAGTCACTCTCCATTCCGCCTTCCCCTCAGCCCCTGGCAACCACTGATCTGCTTTCTGTGTCTATAGATTTATCTATTATGGATGTTTCATAGAAATGGATTCATACAAGATGTGACCTTTGTGTCTGGCTTCTTTCACTTAGTATAATGTTTTCAATTTCATTCATGTTGTAGCATGTGTCAATCCTTCATTCCTTTTCATGACTGAATAATTTTCCATTGTATGGATATACCAAAGTTTGTGTATTCATTCACCAGTTGATGGACATTTGAGTTGTTCCCACTTTTTGGCTATTATGAATAGTATTGTTATGAACACTCATGTACAAGTTTTTATGTGAACATATGTTTTTACTTCTCTTGGGTATGTATCTAGGAATGGAACTGCTGGATCATGCCATAACTCTATGTTCAGAAACAGGCTGAGTTTTGAGATAGGCAAGATAAAGGTAAACCTTGTGAGCTGATCTTCCAAGGAGCTACCAGATGAGTCAAAGCAATTAATTACCATTCTTTGTAAATAAGGTCTGTTTTGCTCCCCTCCACACCAGTACCAGGAAGGTGGGGTGTTATTTTCAAGGCTACCACTGGGCTTGGGATGGGGGGACGGAACCAAGATCTGTGAAAATTCCATAAAGTCACTTTTCTTACTGAGATTTGGCTTGATTTTTGTTTGTTTTCTGTTTTTGTTTTTGTTTTTGACTAAGCACTCTCCTTGTCACTATAAGCTTTTAGTTAGTTTCCAGAGTTCTGAAAATGTTGCTTTTGCCAGGTTTTTAATTGCTTTTATGGAAGGACAGATTTTTGAAATTGCTCTCTTCACCATCTTTGCTGATATCCTCCTTGAATGATAAATTTTCTCAAGTGCTTTTTCTGCATCAATTGACATGATCATACTACTTTTCTTCTCTAGACCATTAATATGGTGGTTTACATAGATTGCTTTTCAGATATGGAACCAGCTTTGCATCTCTGGAATCAATCCTCTTCATCCCTGATGTGTAATTATTTTTGCTTGTTGCTCAATTCTATGTGATAATACTTTGTTAAGTACTTTTATGCCTACATTCATGAGAGCTGTTTGTTTGCAGTTTTCTTTTTTTGGACTATCTGTCTGATTTTGGTATCAGGGTGATACTGCCCTCATAAGATAAGCTCAGAATTGTTCTCCTTTCTAATTTTTGGAAAGGATTTTACAAATTTGAGGTTCTTTTTCAAATGTTTGGTAGACTTCACCTAGAATTCATGTTTGGTAGAATTTATGTGAGCCTGGGGATTACTTTCTTGGGAGTTTTAAAGTTACAAACTTCTATAGTAGTTATAGGGCTACTCAAATTGGGTGAGTTGTGGTACCTTGTGCTTTTTGAAAAATTGCTCCATTTCATCTAATTCATCAAATTTGTGTGTAGAGTTGTTCACACCATTTCCTTATTATCCTTTTGATGTTTGCAAGGTCTGCAGTGACAGCCTGTGTTTCATTTCTGATAGTAGTAATTTGTGCCTTCTCTCTTTTGTTGTTTGTCAGTCTTGCTGGAGACTTGTCACTTTTACTGCTCTTTTCAAAGAATCATCGCCTTGTTTTATGGATTTTCTATATTGTTTTTCTGCTTTCAATTTTATTGATTTCTGCTCTTATTGTTGTTGTTTCTTTCCTTTTGCTTCCTTTGGGCTTATTTTGTTCTCCTTGATGAAGTTCCTTAATATTAGGTGACTGGAGATTTTTCCGTTTTTTTTTTAATGTAAACATTTAATGGTAAAAATTTCCCTCTCAGCACTGGTTTAGCAGCATCTCACAAATTTTGATATGCTAGATTCTAATTTTCATCCAATTCAATGTATTTCTTATTTTCTTTGAAATTTCCTCTTTGATCCATGGATTATTTAGAAGTATGCTTTTTTTGTTTTCAAATGCTGGGATATTTTCTGTTATCTTTCTGTTACTGGTTTCTAGTTTGAGTCTTTTGTAATCAGAGAACAAACTCTTATTTCCATTCTTTTCATTTTGTTGAAATTTGTTTTATGGTCCAGAATACGAACTATCTTGTTCTATGTTCCATAGATACTTTGTTATTTTGTGTGGTGTGGCAAAATGTTTATATTTAGAATTAGCGAGCTGGACTCAGTTTAGCTGATCCCGATTTTGTTGGCAATATCCAAAGCATCATAGTTAGAGGCAAGTTGAACATATGCCTTCTTCTCTTTATCAGGCCTGATCAGGATGTTGACCTTGGCCACCTCAATGTCTTAGAGCTTCTTCACAGCCTGTTTGATTTGGTGTTTATTGGCCCCAACATCCACAATGAACACAGTGTGCTGTTGTCTTCTATCTTCTTCATGGCTGACTCTGTGGTCAGGGGCAAGTTGATGATGGCATAATAGTCAAACTTGTTTCTTCTGCAGGTGCACTTCCAGGGATATATTGGCTGCTTTTAGAACCAGAGTGGCTTGGGCCACTAAAAGTTGAGTGATGTGTGACTATCCTCCTTTTCCTCCTCCTTCTCCTCCTCCTCCTTCTTTTCTTCTTTTTGTGACTCTGGATATCTTTCAGTACTGCTTTCTTGGCCTTCAAAACCTTGGCTTTGGCGTTGGGAGGGGCAGGGGCTTCCTTCTTCACTTTCAGTGCCATCTTTGTGCCATGGACACTTTAAAAGAAGGTGTATTCTGCTGTTATTGGGTGGAATGTTATATAAATGTTACTTAAATCCTGTTGGTTGATGGTGTGTTAAGTTCTTATACATCCTTGTTGATTGCCTAGAAGTTTTATCAGTTGTTTATAGAGGGGTGTTGAAGTTTCCAACTGTAATTGCATGTCATCCTTGTGCAGGGGCCATGCTAATCTTCCCTGTATCACTCCAATTTTAGTATATGTTCTGCCGAAGTGATCACTATTCAACTGTAATTGTATTAATTTTTGCTTCACATATTTTGCAGCTTTGCTGGTTTATGCATACAAATTTAGGATTGCTATGTCTTCTTGGTAGACTGACTCCTTAATCGTTCTCTAAAATTCCTCTCAGTCCAAGGTAATTTTTTTTTTGTCTGTTAATAATATAGCCACTCCTGCTTTCTTCTAATTGATGTTTGTATAGTATAGATATTTTTATTCTTTTAATTTCAACCTACCTATATTGTATTTGAAATGAGTTTCATGGTTGCATTATATGTTTGAATCTACTCTATCAATCTTTGCCTTTCAATTGGTGTAATTAGACCACTTACATTTAATGTAAATAATGATATGTTAAGGCTTAAGTTTTCCATTTAAATTTCTGTTCTCTGTGGCTTGTTTGTTTCTGTTTCCTTTAGCTATCTTCCTGTGGCTTACTTGAACATATTTTAGAATCTCATTTTGATTTATTTGTAGTATTTTTTAAAAAATCTTTAGTAGCTTTTCCAAAAAATTATAAAAATAATACATGTTCATTATAAAAAAATTCAAATAATACCTAAAGTAAGAAGTAAAGATAACGCCATTCTTCTGAAGAGGTACAAAATAAAATAAGGTCTCATTTTTCAAACTACAAGATTGTCAAGATTATAAGAATGATGAAGCAATGATGGTTGTGGAAAACCAATTAACAGTGGCTACTTAGAGAGCAGGTAAAGGGGAAACATAAACTTAAAAAAAATTATTAAAAGGAATGATAATATCCATCACTGCTAAGCATGTAAGCCAGGTTTTTCAACCTCAGCACTATTGACATAATTCTTTGTTCTGAGGGACTGTACTGTATGTTGTAAGATGTTTCACAGCATCTCTGGTCTGTAACACTAGATACCAGTAGCATCTCTAACCCTGTCCCCCTCTGGCCCTATAGTATTTTTTTTAGTATATCTCTTTCTACAGAATTTTAACGGTTGCCCTAAATGTTACATACTTACACATACATGAGTTATCACATTCTGCTAATGGCTATGTTTTACCAGTTTGAATGAAGTGTATATATCTTATCTCCTCATAAATTCCTTTCCTCTCTCCCACTTGTAATCATCTTAAATATTTCCTCTACACACACAGAAAACCATATCACATAATGTTATCATTTTTATTTTTGCTTCAAAAGTAAAAATTTAAAAAACTCAAGAGAATGAAAGTATTTTATTTACCTATATTTTTACTATTTCCCTTATTTTTTTTTCCTTGCTGATGTTTTCAAATTCCTTTTTTTTTTATCATTCCTTTTTTTTTTTTTTTTCAAGAATTTCCATTAACTATTCTCTTAGAGTAAGTCTGCTGGTGATAAATTCTCTTAGCTTTTCTTTATTTGAGAATATCTTCATTTCCCCTTCATTCCTAAGGAGTATTTTAACTGGTTTTAGAATTCTAGGTTGACAGTTCTTTTCTTGTAGCACTTGAAAAATTTTGTATCATTTTCTTATGGCCTACACAATTTCTGACAAGAAATCCACTGCCAAAAAAAAAAAAATCCACTGCCATTTGTTTTCCCTATAGATAAGGTATTATTTCTCTTTCATTGATTTCAAGATTTTTCTTTATTTTTAGTTTCTAGAATTTTGATTATCATGTGTTGTGGTATGGATTTCTTTGAGTTTATTTTGTGTGGAATTCATTATGCTTTTTTGAATCTGTAGGTTTATGTCTTTTGCCAAATTTGGGGAAATTTTAGCCATGATATTTTCAAATACTTTTTCCTTTCCTTTTCTTTTTTTTAAGATTTTATTTACTTATTTGACAGAGAGTGACAGCGAGAAAGGGAACACAAGCAGGGGGAAGGGAGAGGGAGAAGCTGGGATCATGACTCAAGCTAAAGGCAGATGCTTAATGACCTAGCCACCCAGGCGCCCTTCAAATACTTTTTCAATCCTACATTTTTCCTCTTCTCATGACTCCAAAGATGTAAATGTTAGATCTTTTGTTATAGTTCTACAGTTCCCTGAGGCTCTATGTATTTTTCCTAGGTTTTTTTTTTTTCCTTTCCTTTGTTTAGACTGGGTAATTCCTATTGTTCTTTCTGTTCATCAATTCTCTTTTCTGTCGCCTCCATTCTGATGTTCAGCTTATCAAATGAGATTTTTTATTTTTTTTAATTTGGTTATTGTATTTTTCAGTTCCAATGTTTCCATTTGATTCTTCTTTTTATCTTCTATTTCTTTATTGACACTTTCTAATTTTTTGCTTAACCTTTCTATTTTTTTCATTTGTTTTAATCATGTTCATAATTGCTTCTTGAAGGATTTTTGAAATGGCTACTTTAAAATCCTTGTCAGATAATTCTAGTTCACTTCTTGGTACCTCATCGTTGGCATCTGTTGATCATCTTTTCTTATTTAAGTTGAGATTTCCCTGGCTGTTGGTATGATTAGTGATTTTAGATTGTAGCCTAAACATTTTTAGTATTATGTTATGACACACTAGATCTTACTTAATTCTTGTTTTAGTAGACTTTCTCTGACACCATGCTTTCAGGGGAATATGGACATAACCTCTTTCCTGCCAGATTGTAAGCAGAAGCCCAGATGTCTCCCTCAGCCTCTGTTGACACCCTGGGGTTGGAAGTGGCATTTTGTTGCCACCAGGTGGTGGTGAAAGTTGTGACTCTCTACTAGGCCTCCTTTGACACCATTCCAGCAGGGAGAGGGCAAGGTTCCTTATTACCACCAGGTGGGAGTGGAAGTCTTGGTTCCCCATGTGATTTCCACTGACACTATGGGAGCTATCTCATTACTGTCTGGCTGGGATGAAAGTCTAACCACTTGGTCTTCCATTATACCACCCTGGCAGGGGAGGTAAGTCACTTCATTAAAGCCTGGAGAGGGTGGATGTCTACTCTCTCCCCTTGGCCTTTTCTGGTGTGTAGAGTGGTAGGGCCATAATTTTTTCCAGGGTGTTTGGATGGAATAGAGTGGTTGTTGTCCAAAAGTTTTCTGTCTTTCTAGGTTTCCCCTTTTCTGGTCCTACAGTTAGAAAGAGCAAACTTTCTTAGGGACTTTTTTTTTTGTCTGTGTCTACTGCCTTTTCTGTATTACCAGCATCTTTAGCCCCCGGTATGAGATATATAAAGTAAAAGAATGCCCAGGAAGCTCATTACTGTGTCATTCCTTGGGTCCGCAGGTTCCCAAGTATTCCCCATTTCAAAGTCATATTTTTTTTTTTATATATGGTGTCCAGGCTATACTTTGTGGGAGAAATAAGGGGAAGTGTGTCTGCTCTTTTTTGATCAGGACTAGAAATGTCTATTTAACAATATTAAATATGTAACATTTTCATTGTTTTGCAGTTTAAGAACTTTCTAATTTTCATATGATTTTTTTTTCTTTTACCAATGAGTTCTTAATTTCCAAATACATGGAATATACTTTTTTGGTTGTGTTACTAAACCTATTTGCTTATGGGTGAGGAAGTTGTTTAAAGGAATGTGCTTCAGTTTTTCTCCTATAAAGTAGAGGTAATAATAGTTCTACTCTCATAGGTTGGGAAGATTAAATGAATATGTCCATGAACTTTTATAAGAAATTGTAAGTGTGTTCCCCTCACCACTTTTTTCCTGATCCTTCTTCCATATAATTTCCTGGATTAAGATGCTGGGTTTTAGAAAAAAATAAAATAAAAGCCATATTGAAATATAATTCCTATACCATGCGAATCACCTACTTAAAGTGTACAATTCAATAGCTTTTAGCATATTCACAGAGTTGTGCCAACGTCACACAATTGATTTTAGAACACTTTCATCATCCGCCCGCAAAACCCATTAGCAGTATTCCCCTTCCCTCCCTGGTATCTACTAATCTACTTTATGTCTCTATGTGTTTGCCTATCCTGGATATTTCACATACACAGAATCATACAATATGTAGTCTTTTGTGATGGGCTTCTTTTGCTTAGCATTATACTTTCAGCGTTCATCCATGCTGTACTGTGTATTAGTACTTCTCTCAAATCACCAAATGATATTCCATGGTATGGTTATACCACATTTTATTTATCCATTCATCAGTCTATGGACATTTGGGTTGCTTCCACTTTTGAGCTATTGTGAATAATGGTGCTGTGAATATTCATGTACAAGTTTTTGTGTGGACATATGTTTTCATTTATCTTGGGTAAATTTCTAGGGGTGGAATTGCTGGGTCTTGTGGTAACTCTATGTTTAAATTTTTGAGGAACTGCCAAACTTTTCCATGGCAGCTGCATCATTTTACATTCCCATCAATAATATATGAGGGTTCCAATTTCTTCTCATCCTCACCAACACTTGTATTTTGTCTTTTTCATTAGAACCATCCTAGTGGGTATGAAATGTGATCTCATTTTGGTTTTGAGTTTTATTTCCCTGATGGTTAATCATGTTGAGCATCTTTTCATGTGTTTATTGGCCATTTGTATATTTTCTTTGGAGGAATGTTTATTGAAGTCTCTTGCCATTTAAAAAAGTTGGGGTATTTATCTTTTGTTGTAGTTGTTAAATTGTAAGAGTTCTTTATGTATTCTGAATACAAAATCTTTATTAAAGATATGATTTGCAGATCTTTTCTCCCATTCTGTTTGATTGCTTTTTCACTTTCTCAATAGTGTCCTTTGATACACAACTTTTTAATTTTGATGAAAACTCATTTATCTATTTTTCCTTTTGTTGCTTTTGCTTTTGGTGTCATGTCTAAGAATCCATTGCCAAATCTAAGGTCATGAAAGAATTACTCTTACATTTTCGTCTAAGAGTTTTATAGTTTTAGCTATTAAATTTAGGTCTATGATCCATTTTGAGTTAATTTTTGTATATGGTAAGAGTAGGGGTGCAATTTAACTCTTTTGCATGTGGATATCCAGTTGTTTCGGCACCATTTATTGAAAAGAATATTCTTTCCAGTTGAATTGTCCTGGCACCCTTATCAAAAATCAATTCACAGGAAATGTAAATGTTTATTTCCAAATCTTAATTCCATTGGTCTATCCTTCTGTTAGTACTACATTGCCTTGATTACTGTAGCTTTGCAGCAAATATTGAAACTGGGAAGTTTGAGTCCACAAACTTTGGTCTTCTTTTTAAAGATTGTTCTTTTTAAAGATTTTTAAAAGACTCTTCTTTTAAAAAATTGTAGTGGCTACTCTGAGTCTCTTGAATTCCCATATGAATTTTAGGATCAGCCTGTCAATCTCTGCAAAGAAGTCAGCTAGAATTTTGATGGGGATTGCACAGATGCTGTAGAACAATTTCAGGGACTATTTTGATCTTAACAATATTAAGTCTTCTGATACATGAACACAAGATGCCTTTCCATTAGTTAAATCTTCTTTAATTTCTTCCAGTGGCATTTTGTAGTTTCCAGTGTACAACTTGTATACTTTTTTTGCTAAATATATTCTTAAGTATTTCGTTCATATTGATGTTGTTGTTTAAGGTGTTCTCTTGAACCATTAGAATGAGGGCCATATCCTAGGAATGGCAGACCAAAAGCTGGATGGAGTCAAGGCCACCTACACACTTGAGTACCCAGAGCTCTGTACTTCCTACAAAGAGGTGAGAGAAATTATGAGGGAAAAGAAAGATGTCTGTCTTGTCCAAACTTTTGTTATTTTGGGTGAGCTGTCACTCACAGGTGAACTCATTTTAATAAATCTAACCTATGATGCCAATCACTCATTTATTCACTCATTCAGCAATTATCTATTGAACATATAAAATGTCAGAGAACACAGGGGAGAAATTGGAAAGAGGAGAGAGATCCCTGAGGACTGGAGTCTTAGAGGAAGATTTGAGGAAGGAGTCTTGAGCTGGAAAAAGCAGTGGAATTTCAACAAGCAGAAGAGGCAGGTGCTTGAGTATTTCAGATAGAGCTTTTGGTGAGAAAGAACAATGTTAACACAGCCTAGAAATGGGAGCGAGGATGGCAGAAAAATTGAGGAGATAGTGGAAAAGGAGGCCAGGACCCAATGAGAGGACCATAAATGCCCAACTGAGCAGTCTGTGATCAAGGTGAGGACCCTTCAGTAGTGCGAGCTAGATTGATTTGATTTCATGGCATCAGGCGTGGAGTGCAAAGCAGTAAGTGGATGCATTCTCCATAGAGAAGTTAAAAACAATGTTAAAGCTGACAAGAATTCATCTGCTTTTTATTTTCACCTTGCACTGACAATTTTAAACAATGTCAGTGGCAAAATACTCCCCCTGGTGCCCCCAAATCTTGTGTTGGTCGAGGGCAGCACTGTCCAAAAGAAATAAAATGCCACATATGTTGTTTTAAATTTCCCAGTAGGCACATTAAAAAGTAAAAAGAAATGGGTAAAATTAATTTTAATAATATATTACATTTAACTCAATATATCCAAAACATTACCATTCCAACATGTAATCAATATAAAAATTATTAAATGTTTTGTATAATTTTTTTTCACGCTAAAGGTCTGGAATTTGGTGTATATTTTCCACTTAGAGCACATCTCCGTTTGGACTAGCTACATTGCAAGTGCTGACTAGTCACATATGGCTAATGGCTACTACGTTGAACAGAGCTTGTTTACGGTCTAAATAAAAGCTGTGGTTATGGTTATGTTGTAATAATAAGTTAAAAGCCTTAAATTTGCATGATTTTATTACTTACTTTTTTTTTTTTTTAGAGAAAGAGAGAGAGAGGGAGAGCACAAGCAGGGGGAGTGGCAGGCAGAGGAAGAAAGAGGCTCCTTGCTGAGCAGGGAGCCCGATGTGGGGCTCGATCCCAAGACCCCGAGATCATGACCTGAGCCGAAGGCAGACGCTTAACCGATTGAGCCACCCAGGCGCCCCTTATTACTTACAATTTAATAAACATTGTGTTCTACATGGAAGTCGGTTTGGAGAACACCCAGGTATGTGGTCAGCCCCTAAAACCTGTGGATTCAGGTATATGCATTTGTATGGAGAGTAAGTTTTTTCCCCCTACTTAATAATGTTTATTAGAAAAAATAAAGTTACATGACAAGTATAAACTTCAACAATAATTATCTGTTAACATAACAATTAAGTATATGAAGGTAAGCCTATCCTGACCTATCAAGCATGTATGTCTGTCATCTTTATATTCATATAAGACACTAGTATTTTGTTGTTCCTTTTGATTTGGCTTATTATTCTATTTCAGTAATTTCAGTTCCTCCCTTTTAAAATTCTCTCTTTCTACTTGTTTTTTTTTCCTAATTCCTTGACTTACTTTTTAGCCTTTCACCGTTTCCTTTTTTCCCAGCTTTATTGAGATATAACATTGTGTAAGTTTAAGGTGTACAGCGTGTTGCAAATCAATCAACATGACATACCACATTAATAAAAGAAAGGATAAAAACCATATGATCCTCTCAATAGATGCAGAAAAACCATTTGACAAAATATAGCATCCATTCTTGATAGAATCCCTCAATAAAGTAGGGATAGATGGAATGAACATACCTCAACATCATAAAAGCCATATATGAAGAACTCACAGCTAGTATCATCTTCAATGGGGAAAAACTGAGAGCTTTTCCTCTACAGTCAGGAACAAGACAGCGATGGCCACTCTCACCACTACTGTGTAGTACTGGAAGTCTTAGCCTCAGCGATCAGACAACAAAAAGAAATAAAAGGCATTTGAATCAGCAAGGAAGAAGTCAGACTTCCACTATTTGCAAATGACATGATACTCTATGTAGAAAACCCAAAGGACTCCACCAAAAAATTGCTAGAACTGAAAAATGAATTCAGCAAAGTTGCAGGATATAAAATCAACATACAGAAATTTGTTGTATTTCTATACACCAATAATGAAGCAACAGAAAAATAAATCAAGGAATTGATCCCATTTACTATTGCACCAAAAACCATAAGATACCTAGGAATAAACCTAAGCGAAGAGGTAAAAGATCTGTACTCTGAAAACTATAGAACATTTATGAAGAAAATTGAAGAGGACACAAAGAAATGGAAAAATATTCCATGCTCATGGATTAGAAGAACAAACATTTTTAAAATGTCTATACTACCCAAAGCAATCTACACATTTAATGCATTCCCTATGAAAATATCAGCAACATTTTTTATAGAGCTAAAACAAACAATCTTAAAATTTGTATGGAACCACAAAAGACCCCGAATAGCCAAAGCAATCCTGAAAAAGAAAAACAAAGCTGGAGGCATCATGATTCCAGACTTCAAGCTATTCACAAAGCTGTAGTCATCAAGACATATGGTACTGGCACAGAAGCAGACACATAGATCAATGGAACAGAACAAAGAACCCAGAAATGGACCCTCAATTCTATGGTCAACTAATCTTCGACAAAGCAGGAAAGAATATCTAATGGAAAAAAGACAGTCTCTTCAGCAAATGATGTTAGGAAAACTGGACAACCACATGCAGAAGAATGTAGCTGGACCACTTTCTTACAGCATACACACAAAAAAATTCAAAATGTATGAAAGACCCAAACGTGAGACAGGAATCCATCAAAATCCTAAAGGAGAACATGGGCAGCAACCTCTTTGATCTCAGCCGCAGCAACTTCTTACCAGACACGTTGCCAGAAGCAAGGGAAACCAAAGCGAAAACGCACTATAGGGACTTCATCAAGATAAAAAGTTTCTGTACAGCAAAGGAAACAATCAACAAAACTAAAAGGCAGCCTATGGAATGGAAGAAGATATTTGCAAGTGACATGTCTGATAATAATAGGTTCGTATCCAAAATCTATAAAGAACTTATCAAACTCAACACCCCAAAACCAAATAATCCAGTTAAGAAATGGGCAGAAGACATGAATGGACATTTTTCCAAAGAAGACATCCAGATGGCTAACAGACATGTGAAAAGATGTTCATCACAACTTCCCATCAGGGAAATGCAAATCAAAACCACAATGAGATATCACCTCACACCTGTCTGAATGGTTAAAGTTAACAACACAAGAAACAACAGGTGTTGGCGAGGATGTGGAGAAAGGGGAACCCTCCTACACTGTTGGTGGGAATGCAAGCTGGTGCAGCCACTCTGGAAAACAGTATGGAGGTTCCTCAAAAAGTTAAAAGTAGAGCTACCCTATGATCCAGCAATTGCACTCCTGGGTATTTACCCAAAAGATATAAAAATACTTATTCGAAGTTGTACATACACCTCGATGTTTATAGCAGCGTTATCAACAATAGCCAACATGATTTCACTGACATATGGAATTTAAGAGACAAAAGAGATGAACATATGGGGGGGAATGAGAAAAACCTAAACATTCTCTTCTGGACCTTCATTAAGAGATGAAAGGACTCCTGGAGTAGGGTAAAGAGGATGGGATTTATGAAGAATCTGGGTTTGAATCTTGCCTTTTTTTTAAATTGAATTCCTTGATAGTTTCAATAAACCAGGATTTTTTTTTTTTTTAAGATTTTATTTATTTCTTTGGCGGGGAGAGAGAGAGAGACAGACAGCGAGAGAGGGAACACAAGCAGTGGGGCGGGAGAGGGAGAAGCAGGCTTCCCGCCGAGCAGGGAGCCCGACGTGGGGCTCGATCCCAGGACCCTGGGCTCACGACCTGAGCCGAAGGCAGACGCCCAACGACTGAGCCCCCCAGGTGCCCCTAAACCAGGATTTTATATGAAGTGAAAAAAAAAAGGTATACAGGGTGTTGATTTGATGCGTTTATAGGTTGCAAAATGATTACCATCATAGCATTAGCTACCACCTTCATCCTGTCACATAGTTACCATTCCTTTCTGGAAGTGAGAACATTTAAAATTTACTCTCTTAGCTTCAAGTATATAATACAGTATTAGTACTTAAAACCACCATGCTGTACATTAGATTGCCAGAACTCTTAATCTAATAACTGGAAGTTTGTACCCTTTGCCCAGTATCTCTCAATTCCCCCCACCCCCCGGCACCTGGTAACCACCATTCTACTCTCGGCTTCTCTGAGTCCACCTTTTTTAGATTCAACATATAAATGAGATCCTACAGTATTTGTCTTTTTCTGTCTGACTGGAGAATAAGTTTGTAACGGTTCACAATTATTAGAGATGTTTTAGGCACAGTTTGTCTCTAATTCCTGTGGTAATGCATATTCCTAAGATGAAATAGTTGATTAGAAACAAGCAATGACAGAGGGGCCTGGGTGGTGCAGTTTGTTTACTGTCTGACTCTTGGTTTCAGCTCAGGTCATGATCTCAGGCTCATGAGATCAGGCCCCATGTGGGACTTGGCACTCAGCAAGGAGTCTGCTTAAGTTTCTTTCTCCCTCTCCCTCTGCCCCTCCCCCCTGCTCTCTCACTCTCTCTCTAAAATGAATAAATAAATATTTAAAAAAAAGAAAAAGAAATAGGCAATGATAGCACAGTGATTATGAACCAGAAGAAGATGAGATGGTTCAATTCTATCATTCTAGGTTTATCACTTGTTTTTTTTTAATGAATTTTTAAAAATTTTTATTTTATTTTATTATGTTATGTTAGTCACCATACAGTACATCATTAGTTTCTGATGTGGTGTTCCATGATTCATTGTTTTCATATAACACCCAGTGCTCCATGCAGTATGTGCCCTCCTTAATACCCATCACCAGGTTAAAACATCCCCCCATCCCCCCTCCCCTCTGAAACCCTCAGTTTGTTTCTCAGAGTCCATAGTCTCTCATGGTTCATCTCTCCCTCCAAATCCCCCCACTTCATTTTTCCCTTCCTTCTCCTAATGTCCTCCATGCTGTTCCTTATGTTCCAGAAATAAGTGAAACCATATGATAACTGACTTCTCTGCTTGACTTATTTCACTTAGCATAACCTCCTCCAGTCCCATCCATGTCAATGTAAAAGTTGGGTAGTCATCCTTTCTGATGGCTGAGTCATATTCCATTGTCTATATGGACCACATCTTCTTGATCCATTCATCTGTTGAAGGGCATCTCAGCTCTTTCCACAGTTTGGCTATTGCGGACATTGCTGCTGTGAACATTGGGGTGCATATGGCCCTTCTTTTCACTACATCTGTGTCTTTGGGGTAAATACCCAGTAGTGCAATTGCTGGGTCATAGGGTAGCTCTATTTTTAATTTTTTGAGGAACCTCCACACTATTTTCCAAAGTGGCTGTACCAACTGGCATTCCCACCAACAGTGTAAGAGGGTTCCCTTTTCTCCACAATTTCTCCAACATTTGTTGTTTCTTGCCTTGTCAATTTTTGCCACTCTAACTGGTGTAAGGTGGTATCTCAGTGTGGTTTTGATTTGAATTTCCCTGATGGCTAATGATGATGAACACTTTTTCATGTGTCTGTTAGCCATTTGTGTGTTTTCTTTGGAGAAGTGTCTGTTCACGTCTTCTGCCCACTTTTTGACTTGATTATTTATTTTTTGGGTGTTGAGTTTGAGCAGTTCTTCATATAGATCTTGGAAATCAGCCTGTGTCTGTAGTGTCATTTGCAAATATCTTCTCCCATTCTGTGGGTTGCCTCTTTGTTTTGTTGACTGTTTCCTTTGCTGTTCAGAAGCTTTTTATCTTGATGAAGTCCCAAAAGTTCATTTTTGCTTTTGTTTCACTTGCCTTTGGAGATGTATCTTGAAAGAAGTTGCTGTGGCCAATGTCGAAGAGGTTACTGCTTATGTTCTCCTCTAGGATTTTGATGGATTCCTGTCTTCCATTGAGGTCTTTCATCCATTTTGAGTTTATCTTTGTGTATGGTGTTAGAGAATGGTCGAGTTTCAGTCTTCTGTATATAGCTGTCCAATTTTCCCAACACCATTTATTGAAGAGACTTTTATCCATTGCATATTATTTCCTGCTTTGTCGAAGATTATTTGACCAGAGTTGAGGGTCCATATCTGGACCCTCTATTCTGTTCCATTGATCTATGTGTCTGTTTTTGTGCCAATACCATGCTGTCTTGGTGATCACGGCTTTGTAATATAGCTTGAAATCGGGCAACGTGATGACCCCAGCTTTGTTTTTCTTTTTCAACATTTCCTTGGCGATTCGGGGTCTTTTCTGAGTCCATACAAATTTTAGGACTGTTTGTTCCAGCACTTTGAAAAATGTCATTGGAATTTTGATTGGGATGGCAGCATAGACATTTTAACAATGTTTATTCTTCCGATCCATGAGCATGGAATGTTTTTCCATCTTTTTGTGTCTTCTTCAGTTTCTTTCATGAATGTTCTGTAGTTCCTAGAGTATAGATCCTTTACCTCTTTGGTTAGGTTTATTCCGAGGTATCTTATGGCTTTTGGTGCTATTGTAAATGAAATAGTTTCTCTAATTTCTCTTCCTACAGTTGCATTGTTAGTGTATGAGAAAGCAACTGATTTCTGTGCATTGATTTTGTATCCTGCTGCATTACTGAATTGCTGTATGAGTTCTAGTAACTTGGGGGTGGAGTCTTTTGGATTTTCCACATAAAGTATCATGTCATCTGTGAAGAGAGAGTTTGACTTCTTCTTTGCCAATTTGAATACGTTTTATTTCTTTTTGTTGTCCTATTGCTGTTGCTGGGACTTCTAGTACTATCTTGAACAATAGTGGCAAGAGTGGGCATCCTTGTCGTGTTCCTGATCTTAAGGGGAAAGGCTCTCAGCTTTTCCCCATTGAGGACGATATTTCTTGTGGGTTTTTCATAGATGGATTTTATGAGCTTGAGAAATGTTCCTTCTATCCCTATATTCTGAAGAGTTGTAATCAGGAAAGGATGCTGTATTTTGTCAAATGCTTTTTCTGCATCAATTGAGAGGACCATATGGTTCTTCTCCTCTTATTAATGTGTTCTATCACATTGATTGATTTTCAAATGTTGAACCACCCTTGCATCCTGGGGATAAATCCCACTTGGTTGTGGTGGATGATCCTTTTAATGTATTGTTGGATCTTATTAGCTAGGATTTTGTTGAGAATTTTGGAATCCATATTCATCAGGGATATCAGTCTGAAATTCTCCTTTTTGATGGGGTCTTTGCCTTGTTTGGGGATTAAGGTAATGCTGGCCTCATAGAATGTGTCTGGAAGCTTTCCCTCTGTTTCTATTTTTTGAAACAGCTTCAGGAGAATAGGTATTATTTCTTCTTTGAATGTTTGGTAGAATTCCCCAGAGAATCCATCAGGCCCTGGACTCTTGTTTTTTGGGAGATTTTTGATCACTGCTTCAATCTCATTACTGGTTATTGGCCTATTCAGGTTGTCAATTTTTTTTTTTACAATTTTATTTATTTATTTGATAGAGAGAGAAAGAGAGAGCACAAGCAAGGGAAGTGGCAGGCAGAGGCAGAGGGAGAAGCAGACTCTCTGCTGAGCAGGGACCCCGATGCAGGGCTCGATCCCAGGACCCTGGGGTCATGACCTGAGCTGAAGGCAGGTGCTTAACTGACTGAACCTCTGGAGTTTGTTTTTAAAATTTAAAACAGTGAAGCAAAGTGCAAACTGTGATATTTAATATATTTTGCTGGTAAGTGAAAATATTAATCCCTACATGAAATATTTTAGTTATTTGAGCAATATTGTTAAAATTGAACTGTATTCTTTTCAATCATTAGTTGTTCATTTTAAAATTAAGGAAAGACTCAAGAAAATCATGACGTATTTTCTCATAGAGAGAAGGATATACTAAAAAAATGATCTACTCTAGCTGTCAGGTTCAATAGGTAGGTGTCTTCACCTGGGTTCACCAGAGAAACAAAATAGGAGATATATATATATATATTATAAGGAATTGCATTACGTGATTATGGAGGCTAAGAAGTCCCAAGATCTGCTGTTGGCAAGCTGGAGACCCAGAAATGCCAGTGGTATAGTTTCAGTCCGAGTCCCAAGGCCTGAGAACTAGGAGAGCTGATGGTGTGGTTCCAGTCTGAGTCTAAGTTTGAAGACAGCAGAAGACTGATATATCAGCTGGAAGATAGGCAGAGAGAGAATTCTCCTTACTCAACCTATTGTTCTCTTCAGACCTTCAATGGATTAGATGTGGCCCCACTCACATTAGGGAGGGCAATCTGCTTTACTCAGTCTACCAAGTGAAATGCTAATCTCATCCAGAAATATCCTCAAAGACACACCCAAAACAACATTTAACCAAGTATCTGGGCACCCAGGGGCTCAGTCAAATTAATACATCAAATTAACCATCAGAAGTGTAGGTCACTGGTTTGACCAGAGAACATTTCTTTACACATTCCTTCTTTCCATACATACTCCTTTTTTATGATTATTATAAACAATACTGTGACCTTCACCCACATACTTTAAAGGAGTTCAAATCATCAGCTATGTCCAAGTTAGCATGGAAAAGTTCTTGTGATTGCCTCCTAAGGCAAAACGCCCACAGCCTCTGAGAACATTACTGTTGGTGAACTCATCCTTAGCCACTGCAATTGTGAAAACACTCATTCACACATAAAGAGAAGACTTCATCAGAGCAAAGGAATGCAATTTGGTGCCCTACAGAAAATGTCCTGTCTTGGTGCAAATGTGTTCAAGTAAATAATTGTAGCCTAGAGAATCCTTGTACTGAAGCTAGGCAACAGAGAAAGAAATTCAGCCATTTGTAAATTCTGTGACTTGAAGGACAAATATCATTTTATGAATCAGAAGTTTGATGTAAGACATTTTAATTATGTGACCATGGCTATTTTATAGGATAAATCTTTCAGCTTAACACCAAAGAGTATATAAAACTACTATAACATGGTTAGTTTATAGGATGGGTGTCACTCTTATACTGTATCTATATCAATATGGAGAAGGTCCTGCTGTATGCCTGGCTGAATAAGCATATTCCCTCTGGAGCATACAGAGTGAAGCCCATATGCTTCCTTGAGGAATTTCCTTCCCATTTATGAATATTTCTTGGCTCTCAATGAGGAACACAGGCTCCGTTTTGTTTGTGTATGTATCTGACCTTGCTAGTTTCTTTTTCTCTTTTTTTCATTTGGTTTTCTTGCTCCATCATTTATTGTAGTAGTATATGTTTATCTCGAGTGGCATTTATTACAGTCTCTAACTTACAGATCTTTATATAGATCTTACTCTCTCAAAATCGTTGAAACCATAAAAGCATCAGAATGTAGGTACTCATATCAAACTATAAATCTTTATTTTTTTATTCCTAGGCAGATAGACTTCCAAACGACTTTAGATGACAGGTTGGTATCTGAAATGATTAATCTACTCATTCTTTCATACAGCTATTTGTATGAAACACAGTCTTTAAATAGACACGTTATCAATAGGTGCAACCCTTAAAAGCATGAAGAAGTCATTGCAAAGTGACTCCCTTTTCTGGATCTGTGATCCTATGATCTTTCAGACACCACTCTCCTCATCCGGAAAAAAATTGTTCACTTGCAAAGGCCCTTGGGCATACTATGACATTTACAATACATAGAGTGTGCATTTTATGTTTATTTCTCATGTATTTCCTTTGGTTAAAAACTAATATGCAATCTACAACATCCAAATAAATGATTTGACATATTTTATACAGCATATGTTCAAGTAATTAATTTTCCAATGGAAATGTCATACCATTTAACTCATAGTTATGAGCCAAATATTTGTGCAGTAGTTTGTAATGAATATATGCATAATCACAGATTGCCCTATTTTCTTTGTACTCAAATGTAATTTAAAGGGACAGAATCAGGGTGTAACAGTCTTCTCATTACTTAAAGCCTGATGCATATTAGGTTCTCGGTAACTCCTTGTTGGATGAATAAATAAATGACTGACCATTTTGGCAGATTTTATCAAGTCTTATGAGTTTAGGTTTTTGGTTAGTCTTATTGGAGTTTTATTACTAATGACTAACACAATTAACTGCACGTGATAGGTTTTGGAAAGTACTTGTCAAAAGTGCAGCAAAGATAATTATCGATCTATATGAGCAAAAAATACCATAGAAAGAACTTGTATGCATCAAGTAGGGAATACCCATAGCAGATTATTTGCAGTAGCAGGTAACAGAATTAAGGCTCAAACTGGCTTAAAAATAAGGACATCTATCAACATTCCCAAAAATAATGCAAGCTTGAGGCACCATTTGAGCAGGGCCCTGCTTTCTTTCTCTCCGTTCTCTTGGCTCTGCCTTCCTTCATGTGTTTGTTTGTTTGTTTATTATCCTCTGTCTGACTTCCTTCATGGTCGCAAAGTGGCTGCCAGTGCCAGCATGCTCATATCCAGTGGGAGAGAGCAAGAAAGCATCTCCCCCACCCATGGCCTATAAGTGCTTTCCTACAGTGCGATTGGGTGGCCTAAGGTCTTCTAGGAACAGTTGCTTGGGGAAGGCCCTCCACTGATTGCCCTTAAACCTGGGTTTCTGAACCAATCACTGACAAAAATGGTACGATCACCTTGAATAGCTGAGAGTAATCACGACCTATTCCTGGAGCTGAGGAAGGGGTTGGAGTCTCCTGAGGCAATTGGGCTCTGTGGAGGTGAGGAGGATGCTTGAACAGAATTGGGTTCTGTTCAGAAGGAAGAAGAGAGAAACAGATACTGTGTATGCAAATAACAGTGTCTACTCCAATATGGCACTTCTTTTAGAAATTATTGTTATTATATTTCTTTAGAGGTTTTTTTTTTTAATTGAAGGCTATATTTTTCTACAGCTGTTTTAGGTTCAATGCAAAACTGAGAGGAAGGTGCAGAGATTCCCAATATACCAATTGCCCCCACACATGCAAAGTCACCTCCACTAAACATTCCCCACCGGAGTGGTACATTTGTTATAGTTGATGAACCTACATTGACGCATCATTATCACTCAAAGTTCATACTTTACATTAGAGTTCATCTGTGGTGTTGTCCACTCTATGGGTTTGGACAAATATATAATGACAGGTACCCATCCTGATAGCATCATACAGAAGATTTTCCCTGCCCTAAAAATTCTCTGTGCTCTACCTCTTCATCTCAACCCCTGGAACACCACCCTTTCCCAAAGAGGAATTGAAGTAGTCAAGGATAAGTATTCCTATATCTCCACAAATATGAGGATTGATTCTCTCCTAAAGATACACTCATCAGGGGTGCCTGGGTGGCTCAGTCATTGGGCGTCTGCCTTCGGCTCAGGTCATGAGCCCAGGGTCCGGGGATCGAGTCCCGCATCGGGCTCCCTGCTCAGCGGGGGGCCTGCTTCTCCCTCTCCCAGTCCTCCTGCTTGTGTTCCCTCTCTTGCTGTGTCTCTCTCTGTCAAATAAATAAATAAAATCTTAAAAAAAAAAGGATACACTCATCAGTGACGCCTAGGTGGCTCAATTGGTTGAGCGTCTGCCGTTGGCTCAGGTCATGATCCCAGGATCCTGGCATCGAGCCCTGCTTGGGCTCCCTGCTCAGTGGGGAGCCTGCTTCTCCCTCTACTCACCATTCAGGCTCTCTCTTGCTATATCTGTCTCTCTCTTTCAAATAAATAAATAAATAATCATTAAAAAAAAAGATACACTCATCAGTGAATTAAGGAAATGAGGACAGAATGGGAAAATGTAGTCAGTTCTTGTCAAGTTTTTATTCTTTCTTTTTAAATTCACTTTCTTCTTGATTGGTATGTATCAAAGACCCCATCATGCTTTAGTTCTTTTTACCTGCTACCTATTCTCTTACTTTCTCTTCTTAAGAGTGATCAGCTTCTTTGCGTCATCTCTCGAAAAAACAAGTCTAAGAATCACCAAAATAAACCCTATATCACTTCCTGTAGGTTTTGCACCTTCTTCAGCTAAACTGGATCTGGGAAAAAAAACAAAAACAAAAAAGGAAGTCCCACCATCCCCGTCGATGCTTATTGAAAATACTGTGCGCTTGTCAGTTGCATTCTGTAGGGATCTCAGTTCTCCCACAGTTATTTAACTTTTTCTGAAATTACTTAGATTAATAGAAGTTAGAAAACCTTGTGCCTGGTTTAAGAAGCAAGGGAGTGGTAGGGCACCTGGGTGGGTCAGTCAGTTGAGCCTCAGACTCTTGGTTTCAGCTCAGGTCATGATCTCATGGGTCTTAGGATGAGCCCCATGTCAGGCTCTGCGCTCAGCACCGAATCTGCTTGGGATTCTTTCCCTCTTCCTTTCCCTTCCCCTCTGCACTCACACATGCTCTCTCACTCTCTCTCTCAAATAAATAAATAAATCTTACAAAAAAACCAAAACAAAGGGAGTTGTGGGTCATCAGCCCACTGGAGGGCAGGCTAACAGGGTTCTGGTCACTCGAACAAAGGGACAGAAAGCAAGTGAGAGATCTGCTGAACCAAAGAGAGGGACTTTGGGAAGAAAACAAAGCAGGCTTCCAGGATCCATTCACTTTCCGTGCAACCCAGTACAAGCTTTTGGGTGACCATACTAGACAAATAGCTACAGCCTGTGGTTCTCTGGAAGAATTATTGCCTTTTCTTTAAGGTCCTGCTTTATGTAACTGTCAGAATCAAACATTAAGGAAGGCAGGATCTCTTATATGGAAAGAAGAGGAGTGCTTTCCTTTTAAATTGTTTTTAACTCCTCCATCTTTTTCCATGCATATGCTGTATAAAACATTTCCTATGAAAAATGGGGCCATGATTTTTGCATCCTGCCCTTTTCATATTTAAATATTTCCCTGTGGTATTGGTTTTCAGAAAAATGATTTTATTTATTTATTTATTTTAAAGGATTTTGTTTATTTATTTTTGAGAGAGAGCATGAGCAAGGGGGAGAGGGAGAAGCAGGCTCCCCGCCGAGCAGGGAGCCCGATGGGGGACTCAGTCCAGGGACTCCGGGATCATGACCTGAGCCGAAGGCAGTCGCTTAACCAACTGAGCCATGCAGGCGCCCCCCAAAATGATTTTAAATAGTGATGTTATAAGCCATGCAATGTAAGTACCACAGTTAATAATTACCTCCTTTTTAAAATTCTTTAAAACATTTCTTTTAAAACAGATATCATTTACAGACTGTGAAATGCTTAGATCTAAAGCGTACAGTTTGATGAGTTTTGACTAATGTAAAACACACCCTTATCAAGGTAAGGAATGTTTCCGTCATCCCCAAAAGTGCCCTTAGGCTTCTTTCCATTCAATAGCCTGTCTCCCCACAATGGCTGTTCCGATGGCTATCACCACAGATTTGTTTTGCCTATTACTGAACTTCATCTAAGTGGAATTATACAGTACATACTCCGTTATGTCTGGCTTCCTTTTTACTCAATTATTTTGAGATTCACCCATGATGTGTGTTCATCAGTAGTTGGTTCTTCATTATTGCTAGTAATATTCCCTTGTATGGATATATCATAATATGTTTACTCACAGTTGCTGGATATTTGGGTTGTTTCCAGTTTGGGTCTATTAGGAATCCTACCGCCCCAAACATTTTTTTTTTTTCAAATCCATTTTAGGGGGGGTGAGAAATGGTAAGAAATGATAAATTGATCAGTGATTCTTTCTTTTTCTTAAAAGAGAAAGAGAAGCAGGGGATGCAGTTGAAAGACTGGGAAGGGAAGGGTAATAAAAAAACATGAAACAAAAGGGGCTTTTGAGAAAGATAGTTTTGGGGGAAATTCATTTACAAAGCAAAAAGAGAAGAATTAAAACGGACAAGGATAAGAAGAAACAGTAAATAAACAAACAAACGAACGAAGGAGTGAATGGAAAGAAGAAAAAAAAGAAACGCCTGTGAAAATTAGAATAAGTAAAAAGAATCAGAACCACGAAACTTCTGTTTTTAAACATGGTCTTTGAGGACTCGTGAAACCAAGACAAACTTTTGAGCTTCTTCCACACGGGCTTTGGCCCCTCACACGGTTCCTGATGCTCTAATGGTTTTACATGAACGCTTTCTACAGGCAACCTTCTTTCCCTTGCCTGCCAGACAGAAGAGCGTTCAAAGCGGCTTTGATCAGGGCAGCACACTCAGGGCAGTCTGTAAGGGAGGAAGCCAGGAGGCTTTTTAATTTAAAAATAAGTGCTGCTTTGTCTCCCATGTTTCCTTAATTGAGGCAGAAGCTGAATCTAGGACACAGCCTGGTGGGAGACTGGCTATGGCGCGGTCACACGGAGGCCAGACTCGCAGCGAGAACGGGATGGTGAGCTGCAGAGTGGCAGAATGACACGCACGTGAGTGAGTGCGTGTGTGCGTGCGCGTGCGTGCTTGTGTGTGTGTTTACAGTTACAGGGAAGTCTCCTCAGCTGTCAGGCCTGTCAGATTAAGATGTCTGCATGGGCTACAAGGGAGGGAAATAATGGAATCCACATTAGCCGTATTATTTGATTTTTTTTATTATGTTATGTTAATCACCATACATTACATCATTAGCTTTTGATGTAGTGTTCCATGACTCATTGTTTGTGTATAACACCCGGTGCTCCATGCAGTACGTGCCCTCTTTAATACCCATCACCAGGCTAACCCATCCCCCCAGCCCCCTCCCCTCTAGAACCCTCAGTTTGTTTTTCAGAGTCCATCGTCTCTCATGGTTCGTCTCCCCTGTATTATTTGATTTTTGTGGACATGTTGCTGAAGGATTGCAACGCCTTCAACCAGGGATCGAGGAAAGAAAGCCTAAGATGGCTGGAATTGTTTTTGTCTTAGAGAGATTGTGCAGGCCTGAGAGTTGAAACTTCCTTTTGTACCATGATGTTGCTGACATTTTTTTTTTTGACGATTTTATTTATTTATTTATTTGAGAGAGAGAGCACGCGCATGAGCAGGGGCGGGGTGGGGGGCGGGCAGAGGGAGAGGGAGAAGCAGACTCCCCGCTGAGCAGGGAGCCCGGCTGGGCGGGGGGTGGGGGGGTGGGGGGGTGGTTCCAGCCCAGGACTCTGGGATCATGACCTGACCCAGAGGCAGACGCTTAACTGACTGAACCACCCAGGCACCCCTGTGGCTGACATTTTGACCTAGAATATTTGTTTTCTCTTGAAACCAGAGAAGGGGCACAGAAATGATGATAAGAAATGGAAGGAAAGACAGATGAGGAAATGTATAAATATATGTGAAGACATTGCGATGGAGTTTTATGGTGCCTGTGGCGCTTTTCCCCAGCCCCCCAACTCTGACTTTCCCAAATTAGTTTGAAGTGAATTTGATGGATAAAAGCCCGAAATGAGGGAAGGGAAGGGGCCATGGCTGTGGTTTGCAGATACTGAAAGGTGTTAACATGAAGGAGGGATTTATTTGGTCTAGAAATCCCAGAGGGACGTAACTGGGAGAACTGTGCTGCAGTTTACAAAAATTCTGATGGAGAAAGAGGACCAATTTCTGTATATACTTTTGGAATACAAAATAAAGTAAGATACCATGTATTGACACATTTTGAGGCGTACAAGTGCAATGCAAATCCACAGCATCCGTATGATTCGGTCCTTAAAGGAGATGGTGGTATCCTCACCGTTAAACACACCGAAGCAGTAATATACATAATTGGCTTCACAATGGCTGCAGATCCCATAATATGGGCCCCAAGAACCCCGGGGGTCAGATGAGATCACAGTGTATGCTGGGGTCCCTTGGGATGGGAAATATTCTTCCCACTTCCCCACATTCCCCAGAGTTTACCACTTCTATCTGATGGGGTTGCTGTTCGCTCCCCCCGCCCCCATGTAAAAGACTGCTTCTGTGGAAGAATCTCACGTGATCTATGTGACTGAGGACCATCTGCTTGATTTCGGGTGATGAGTTAGGGCTGACATTAACCTTTCAAGAACCTTGGTGAGTTTTCATCTTTTACATGTTAAAGGATATTCTTTGCAGGAATCAGGCTGGAGGAGGGGGACATTTCCACACTGGGTGTTTGGGAGAAATTGGAACAATGCCCGTGTAAGTGTGAAAAAATATTCTCTTTGGGAAGCTATTTACTACAGTTTTCTGTTTCATTGTGTAGCCTGGGGGCGGGAGTTGGGGGACTTGCCGTCATAATAATGTCATCCACTTCCAAGTTCATCCTATGTTCTGGGCCCTTTACATCTGTTATCTTGTTTAATACAACAACCCAAGAGGAAGGCCATTGCAAGTGAGTAAACTGAGACTCTGAGATAGTATATAACTTGGGCAGTTACAGAATTCAGATACAGACAGCTCAGGGTTAGAATCCAGCCCTGACTCCAAAGCCTGTGCTTGCATTACCTCATCTTTATGATACAAGGGGGTATTGGTTGCTTTCCTCCCTGCACTTGATTTCATTGTCTGTGTTTTCATTTGGGATCTCCCAGAAGCAATTCTGAAATAAGGATTTGGAAGCAGGTCATTTATTCACGAGGTGATCCCAGGAAACTCTGATAGGGAAGTGGGAAAGGAAGACAGAGAACAGAAAGCAGCCAATACACGGACTATTATTGAGCAAGTTGTTACTGGGGGCAATTGTCTCAGTCCTGCGGGGGAACTTTGGAAAATGAATTATCCTGCCTGGGGGGCAAGAAAGTTGGTGCATTTCTTTTAACTGACGTATAGGTGACCTATAAAATTATATTAGTTTTAGGTGCATAACATAATGATTTGATATTAGTATACACTGCAAAATGATCACCACAGTTAAGTCTAGTTAACATCTGTCACCTTACATAGTTACCCCCAAAATTTTTTCCTGTGATGACAACTTTTAAGATCTACTTTCTTAAAGCTGTGTTTCTATATGGTCAACTCCTGTCCATCACTTGTCGAAGATTGCTGGGGTGGGAATGGGGCATTAATTACTGCCAGGCAAAGCTGGCTCTGGTGGTCAGAGCATGCCCTCAGCCTAAGAAATGAAGGTGCTGGAAGTAGAGGTCAGGCTGCTGGGCACTGAAGTGCAAAGGCTGAGGGCAAGTGAAGGGTAGGTGCTTGCGGACCACGGACCTCTCCCGTGCCCAGGGTGCCAGCTAACTTGGTGCTCAGCACTAAGCTTTAAACGGGGCCAATCTGGCTCTGCAGGGGCTCAAGTACCCACCTCTGCACCCCTATATGAGAGCAGCAGGGAATCTAGACACCATTTCGCCCAAGGGTAAGGCTACTGTGTTGTGCACAGAAGGAACAATGGCATTATTATTATTTTTTTAACCAGGAGAGCTTCTCTTGGACTCCAGATTGCCCAATAAAGCAGCCATGGGCTCACCATTTATAGGGAGATACAAAAGCAAACTATATGAAAGTTACTGGAGAGGATGAGGTGTATGAGAGAGGATACTTTGATTCTTTTAGATGCTGTGTTCCAGCCCTTTATTCTGGATGTTGCATAACACTCTACAGGGCTCTCCCAGGTCTCTTAGCAATTAGCATGTGCCATTAAAATCTTATCTACAATTACACTCCCCAATCTAAATTCTAGCTTCAAGTTTTGCCTGATCTTTTCTTCCCGGAACACATGAGTAGTTCAGAGGCCTGTGAAATAGACAAACCCCGTAGGGGATTTGATATCCCAAATCACACTGAATATTTTACTGAGAGGTGAAACTTTAAAATGAATTCCTGAAAGGTAGTGCTCCTTTTATATTGAAGCTCAGACTTAGAGGTTGGTTCGCTGTTACTGTTAAATAGTTTGGCCAACACTTCTATTTTAGTAACAAAAAATTTGCCCTGAAAAGAACCCAAAGAAGTAATGGGGCTCAGTGACAGGATGAAAGGGTATGCCTGAAGCCACTGGAGCCACATTTGAGACATAGACAAAAGGACACTTTCAGAGAAAACAAACTGTCCCTACATTTCTCGGACTGTTTAAAAAAATATCTGAAGTTTCTGGTATTTGAATATGCAAATCCAAATGTAGCATTCTCCACAGATAACATTCCTCAGGGAACAAAGTCAACTTTTGCCGCAAATGACACAAGGTTTGTAGAAACAGGAAGTAGTTGAGGCCCTAGGGGGATCTCTAATCTGTGAAAATGACGTTTCTTTTTATACTATGTTCACCCCTATGTGTGTAATTTTATATAACAAGGATCATATTTTATGTGTTGTCCTATGACTTGTTATAGTTGCAGAATAATATGTGGTGGATTTTTTAATGCCAGTCACAACTAGTTGACATCTTAATGACTCCATACTATTCTAGTTGGATGGGAGGAATGCTATAGACTCACTGTTTATGTCTCTTGAAACCTAATCCCAATATGATGGTATTTGGAGGTGGGATCTTTGGGAAGTGATTAGGTCATAAAGGTGGAACCCTCATGATTGAGATTAGTGCCCTTATAAAGAGATCCCAGAGAGCTCCCTGTTCCCTTCTGCCATGTGAGGACTAAGGAAGAAGATAGCTCTCAGTGAACCAGAGAGCAGGCTCTCATTGGCCACCAAATCTGCCAGTGCCTTGATCTTGGACTTCCCAGCCTCCAGAACTATGAGAAATAAATTTCTGTTGTTTATAAGCCACAGGATCTATGGTATTCCATTATATTTGACTAAGACAGACTGATTTAGCCAACAGAAACATGAGGCGATGCTCAACATCACGAATCAGAGAAATGCAAATCAAAACCACAATGAGATCACCTTACATTTGTCGGAATGGCTAGAATCAAAAAGACAAGAAATAACAAGTGCTGGTGAGAATGTGGAGAAAAAGGAACCCTCATGCAGACAGAGGAAAATCTCCAAAAACTGAGGAGAAGTTATCCTTCTGAAAAAGACATTTACATGTATAGGGAAAATCTCCATTTGCAAGGGTGTTCCCCTCTCTGTGATAGGAAGACAGGAATGACTAAACCTCTACAAACTCTTAACAATGAAGGCAATGACCTAAGTCTGCATAACAACCTTACCTTTGTTTACTGTGTTTTTCCTAATAGCTTCCCATAAAGTATTCTTTATATTCAAGGGGGACCACTGGGGGGAGGTGGATAATGGAAGAAAGAGATTAGGCTCAACTCTGAATACAAAGGACAGATGGAGATTATTATGGCCCAGGAGCAGGGTAGGGATAAGTGGATGGAAAATTACTAGAGGAGGTAACATCAGGGGTAAGGAACATTCTGGCTAAACTTACTGGACAGGATTCCTGCCTTCAGGCAGGCCAGCGTGATAAGATATTGAGGGTGGGGATGAGGAATTTGACCTGATATCGAGAGTGGGGATTTTCATTAAATTGACTCAGCAGGATTCTTGCTAAAACTAATCTCTGGATCAAGGAAAAAACCCAAATTCGGGGCCTCATTGAGAAGAGGACCCGAGGAGCCTGACTCAAGTTTCATCAAGGAGAGAGCCTTTGTCAGAAGTAGGGAGGCCGATGCATTGGAGTTTGTTGGGGAGGAAGAATTTCCTGTCCCCTTCAAGGTCCTTCTAGCTGGACTTAGAATCAAATTAACTTGAGACAGATTAACAGGAGAAAATCACATTTAATAGCATATGTACTTATGGGGAATCCACACAGACATGCAAATTCCAAAGACAGTGAGGCAACATGAAGCTTCTATGAGCTGAGGAGAGGGGTAGGGGTCTGAGGATACAAACAGGAGAAAGACCGTTAGGAAGAAGGTGAAAGGAGATGTTTGGAAAAGCAAGGTTGCACTATGATGCAGATAAGTTTCTTAGGTAAAAGGGAATCTCTGTTAATAGCTCTCTTCCTGCCTATATGAAGGCAGATGAGGGGGAGGTAAAGAGCTTTTCCTGAATCAGTTGGGTTTGGATTGCTTTTAACTCAAAATAATGTTCACGCCAAAGTCGTCCATCTTGGGGTGGCCTGCCCTTGGCCCTTACAGGTGCTTGGTACAATTTGCATATAGATCGTCATTCCAAAAGGAAAGGATAATTTATTATTTCTTTTTTAAGTGTACCTAAATGCTTTAACTATAATGAAGGTTTATATTAAGAAATGCCGTAAATCTGCCTTCATGTGTAATTCAACTCTATATCTAAGGGACTCGTTCCTGGTGAAAACAGAGCAGCTATTGATCATCCTCTATACCATTGTGTTTCCTGTGCTTGAAAGCTAATTTTTAAACAAATATCCCCTTCCATTTTTCTCTCTTCTTAGATAATTAATCATGTCATTGGTCTATCACAGCTGCTACCTCAGGAAACAAACAGGTGAGCCCTGGCATACCATAGCCACATGCTTCATCCTGGGGATCCCGATGGGGCTGGACAAATCGAAAGCACAGCTCCTGGCTGGGTTTGCCAACACCATTGCTGAACAAACTCAGATAAATTCATTGCGAGAAAAGCCAATAATTCAAGAAACTACGGTTTGGAAAAGAGAACAGGAGAAATTTATTTTGGGTTCCAGCAGCCGGGGGAGGTGGCAGGCTCAAATCTTAACAACCGCCTCTCCACCGGCAAGATGGACACCTAGAGTTTTATAGAGAGAGGCTCAGGGGGCACGTGCAAGAGAGTGGGCAGGGAGAGCGTGATCAGGGGTCAGGGTTGGTATGTGTTCAGCCCATGATCATGGACAGGGAAGGGGACATGTGAAGTGTGGTTTCTAGGCATTCTGTTGCTATCAGGGTTTTTCTGGTCTGGTGGTTGGAATGTTCCAATCATTGCAAAATTGTCAATACCTCAAGAAAGTGTGATAATAAATAAGCACAATGGTTTCAGTTGGAGCATGCGTTAAGCAGTCTTGTCTATTTCTGTTTTTTTTTTTTTTAAAGATTTTATTTGTTTATTTTAGAGAGCAAGCGAGCAAGCTGGGGGTGCAGGGGGAGGAGCAGAGGGAGAAGGAGAGAAAGAGAATCCCAAGCAGACTCTGTGCTAAGCAGGGAGCCCCATGTGGGGCTTGATTTCAACACCCCGAGATCATGACCTAAACATAAACCAAGAGTCAGAGACTTAATCGACTGAGCCACCCAAGCACTTATTTCTGGTTTTAATGGTTGGGGTCTATAATCGAGCAAGAGGGCTCACGGACAATCACAGTTCTTAAAGTTTAGTCTCTTCTTTTAAATCGTGGGCCTTTGAATTCTAGCAAAGTGTGTTGCCCCTTTAGGTTAAAGTTTCTTTTTTCAGAGAAGTTGCAGAAAGATGAAACTGTCTGTCTGAAAATTGTCGAGGGGGTTAGCAATCTTTTTGCCTTTTATGTCTAATTCCAGGTTCCTATCTTGCTGAGAACTATCCCTTACTGTCTTGTCTATTTACTTTTTTTGTTTTTCCAAAAAAATTAACATTCTTACTGATGAGTGTTCCAGAAAGTTGCCTGGAGTATGCGGTCAGGACAAAGGTGAGGCAAGGGAGGCTCCTCGCTGTAAGTGCTTAAATATGGTTCTGACTGGAGGCCTGCTCTGGGGACCATCACTGACCTATTCTTTGGAACTGGGAAGTGTTCACAGTAAATGGTGTTGACTCTAGGGCAAAAAAGAGTTGCTTCTGGAAGAATCCAGGGCTCACAAATATTAAAGGAACACAACACTTTCTCTCACAGGGATTGTGGCCAACCACTCTCTCCGGTGGGAAAGGAAATAACTCACAGCATCAATCTCCTAATTAGAGCAACCATAGCAATGGTCCTCAAGAGAGGAAGGCATGGCGGAAAATCACCCAGGGAACTATACACATCCTTTCTCCCCCTTTCCCTACTCGCCAGTCTGATGGCGGTGAGCATGTCAGGATGGCCCAGGGGGAGTGGGCACAGGTGGTTTTGACAAGTTTCCCAGGCAACACAGAGAGGCAGCTCTCTCTTGCCGCATTGGGAATTGCTAGGCTAAAGAAAGACCCACTGTTACTTATGAAAGTTTGAAATACATACTGTTAACTCTACTTCTAGGAATCTATTATGTGGGAATACTTGTACACTCATTCAAAGATAAATCCACAAAGATGGAAATTATAGGACTTAGTAATAATAATAATAACAATAATAATGACAATCTTAAAGTGCATCAGTAGGAGACTGGTTAAATGTACAGTTTAGCCCTACTACGGAATTCTATACCTTGGTTAAAAAAACAAGTTAACTCTTCATGTACTCACAAGGAATGATCTCCAAGGAATATATTTGGGTAGAAAAAGCATGTTGCACAACATTATGCATAATGTGATATTTTTGTAAAACGAAACAAACAACCAAATTATGTGTATATGTGTTTTGGTGTATAAAAAAATTCTGGAGGGGCGCCTGGGTGGCTCAGTCATTAAGCATCCGCCTTCTGCTCAGGTCATGATCCCAGGGTCCTGGGATCGAGCCCCACGTCAGGCTCCCTGCTCGGCGGGAAGCCTGCTTCTCCCTCTCCCACTCCCCCTGCTTGTGTTCCCTCTCTCGCTGTGTCTCTCTCTCTCAAATAAATAAATAAAATCTTAAAAAAAAAATTCTGGAAAGAGAGACACAAATTCTTAGCGCTGGTTATTCATGAAGATGGGGGTAGAATATGGTGGAATTTTCAACTTTTTAAATGGACTTTGGCACTTGTCCTTTTTTACAACTCACATTTTGTTTGCTTGTTGTTGTTGTTGTTTTGCCCAATGAAAAAATTACTTGAAAAAAATGCTCCAATAAGTGTTGTTGTTGTTGTTGTTTTGCTTCACATGGTCCTCAGGCTCCTTTCCATTTAGTTGTCCTCACCATCACTAGTTCCTCACATTCACACCCACACCCACACTGCTGTCATGAGCATCATGTGGCACATGAATAAGGGGAAGGAAACAAAAGTTCAAGGTGTTCCATAGGGGAAGGTGAAAGGGAAGTGTCACAAAGCATCTATCGTGTGACAGGCCACTCTCTGCTAGACAATATATATGTTACTCAAGATGATCCTGAGAGAGAGCATTTTATAGATGTTGTCCAAATCAATCATTGTCTCTATGTTTTGAATATAGTTTAAAAAGTGGACTTGAATTAGGAATAATTCTATCCTTGGGTCAGGCCCTCCTAATCCCCCAATGGGATTAGCCAACATCGTCCTAATTGGACTCAGTATCTTCTGTTTCAACTCCCTTCCAGTCTGCCCTCAGAGATTTTTGTTTTTAACATATACCTCATCGTATCTCTTTTTTGCTTAAAATTCTTCAAGGATTAAACATTACCCGTAGGACAGCATCAACATTCACAAGCATAGTTTCCAAGTCCCTTCACGATCTGGTTTGTGACGATCTTTGCAGTTCTATCACCTACCATGTGCCCCACATTTTGGTAAGTTGTTTTACCAAGCTACTGGCGATTCCTTAAGTGTGCCATTTGGTTTCACTCTTCAGGTCACTGTGCATGCAGAATATTGGGGCTTCTCTGATGACTTCCTACTTATCTTGCAAGAGTAAATTCATGTATCTGAAACCTTTTTAGACCCACCTATATTGTATCCCTCTGCTTATTCCGTGCCCTGTGAAAGGGTTCAACACAAGCCTCCCCAGAATGTGCCACTTTGACATGTGGATTATTTTGAGCTAAAGACAATCAAGACCCAAAAGGCCCAGGAAGAGCTTTTTAGCTCCCTCTTAAGTGCCTCTAACAATTTGGATAGAGGGCCTGGTCCTGGAAGAGATCTAGCACCAGAGATAACTACAAAGATTCTGGGCTAAGTGTGGTAAGCTGGGGGGAGCTCACCAGGGCCTGTTTTTGTTCAAAGTCCTTTCTGTGTCCCATTGTCTCTACATGGCACATCAAACCTTTGTTTCCCAAACATTTGCTCATCCCCTCTTCCTATGAATTCACTTCCTCCCCTTTGAAGTCCCAGACCCCTACTCCCTTCTCCTTAGCTCAGGATGGCATATAAGTCTCCATTGCTTGGCTGTCTTTGAGCCTCTCATGTCTCTGTGGGGTTCCCATAAGTACAAAATTAAATTTGCTTTTCTACTGTTCACCTCTCTTATGTCAGTTTAATTAATAGACCAGCCAAAAGAACCTAGAAGGGTACGAGAGAAAATTTTCCTCTTCTACACCTATATACCTGATGTTTTATAGATATTTGTAGTGTTTAAATCTGTTTGACTTTCCTATTAGACTTTCAATTCCTTGAGGATAGGGACCTTGTTTTCCTTATTATTTGTGTACCTGAGACCTAGAAGGCATATGATATACATTAAATAAATGTTTATTCCACGAATAAATAAAAAATAAATACATAATCAATTGAAATAAATATTGTGGGGATAAAGATTTGAAGAAGAACACATATAAGAGGTTTCATTATTTGAAATAATCTCCTAGAAGTAAAAGTTGAAGGTAACTGATCTGTAAGAGTTGGGCATCAGATAATATAGAAGAATTCTCAGGAAGTGAGACTTTTATTTGAATGAAATGTGATTATCACTGATTTCAAATACTTCCCTGCCTGGGAAGCTTTGATTTTGCTTTTATATAGGATTATATGTTACATACACAGCAAACCAAGAAAGAGAAGTAAAAATCAGAGCCATAAGCTAACTAAAAATATAGTTACTGTTCTACACACGACAGATGAGGTGTGGACTTTAAAGAAACAAATGTGACTGGAGTAAAGAAGAAATGTTGTTCAGGGGTGTGTTTTACTGTTCTCTCCCTGAGTACCTGCATATAGAAAACCAATGTTAGGAGCTGGCAAAGCAAATTTAATGGCTAAGGAATGATTTTAAAATAGAACATTGACAGTAGGCCATAATGCTTTCTTATAATTACTCATCTGGTTAAGAACTTCAAAATGTTTTAGCCATGGAAAGCCCCCAGACAAACATTTGCAACTAAAATACTTAGACTGGAGTACCTGGGTGGCTCAGTCGTTAAGCGTCTGCCTTCAGCTCAGGTCATGGTCCCAGGGTCCTGGGATCGAGCCCTGTGTCGGACTCCCCGCTCGGCGGGGAGCCTGCTTCTCCCCCTGCCTGCCACTCTCCCTGCTTGTGCTTGTTCTCTCTGTGTCACATAAATAAATAAAATCTTAAAAAAAATTAAAATATTTAGGCTGTCTTAGGTACTATGACTGTTTTATTTTTTATTTTTATTTAATATTTATTTAGTATTTAATATTTAAAATACCCACTCTCTGCTGGGATCATGACCTGAGCCGAAGGCAGATGCTTAACGACTGAGCCACCCAGGCAGCCCAGTACTATGACTGTTTTAAAACATACACACAGGGTGCCTGGGTGGCTCAGATGGTTAAGCGTCTGCCTTCAGCTCAGGTCATGATCCTGGGGTCCTGGGATCGAGACCCATATCAGGTTCCCTGCTCAGTGGGGAGCCTGCTTCTCCCTCTGCCTCTGCCTCTCTTTCTGTCTCTCATGAATAAATAAAATATTAAAAAAATAATAAAATAAAAATAAATAAATAAAACATACACACACACACACACATACACGTGCACGCATGCACACACACACACGCACATACACACCCTCCAAGCCCAAATATGTATTGATTCAATTATACTCATAGGCCATTGCTTCAGATCTCAAAAGATTGGACTAATGATACAACCTGTGAAGAAAAGAAAAAATACTCACGGGAAAAATTTTACCCTTAGTGCAGAAAAGAGTTAACACCAAATGCCTAACTGCTTATCCTTAGAAAGGACTGCTTTCAAGGTTGGCCCGTGGCTGGAGTCTGGGAACTTGAATTTTGGGAGGGTTCCCACCATTTCCAGAACTGATAAGAGTGGCTCGCTGGGCCTAAACAGTTTGTGCAAACATTAAGGTTTATGCTGAACACCTGCTTTCCTTCTGAGAGGCTGGAATTTGGGTACATGCCAGGCAAGGGGTGCCTACGTGACCACCCCCAAATAAAAACCCTGGGCACTTAGTCTCTAATGAGCTATCAGGGTCGGGAACATTTCACACTTGTTGTCATGACTTGTTTGTGACTCCATTGGGAAAGGACTCTTGGAAAATTGCACCTGGTCTCCCTTGGACTTGGCCCTGTGCGCTTTTTCCCTTTGCTGACTGTGCTTTGTGTCCTTTCAGTGTGATAAATCTTAGCCGTGAGCACAACTACATGCTGAGTCCTCTCAGTGAATTGTCAAACCCGGTGGTGGTCTTGGGGACCCCTGACACCCCCTCAGACACCAGAAGCAGACTTCTTTTTTTTTTTTTTTTGACAGAGAGAAGGACAGGGAGGGGCAAGGGGAAGGGTTAGAGGAAGAAGCAAGAAGCAGACTCCCTGCTGAGCAGGGAACCCGATGCGGGGCTCCATCCCAGGACCCTGGGATCATGACCCGAGCCAAAGGCAGACGCTTAACTGACTGAGCCACCCAGGTGCCCCCAAAGCAGAGGTTTTAATGATCTCTTCTGAAAACTGTTCTTTTTTTTTTTTTTTTAAGATTTTATTTATTTATTTGACAGAGAGAGACACAGCGAGAGAGGGAACACAAGCAGGGGGAGTGGGAGAGGGAGAAGCAGGCTTCCCATGGAACAGGGAGCCCGATGCGGGGCTCGATCCCAGGACCCTGGGATCACGACCTGAGCTGAAAGCAGATGCTCAACGACTGAGCCACCCAGGCGCCCCTAAGCAGTAAATAATTTAACCTCTGTCAAAACCCAGAGGCCATAGCTGAGCTCTACTACCCAGGGAGCTCCTTGTCCCTTGATACTGGCCTATCTTCCTCTTTTGTTGCACTGCAAATATCCAGTTAAGATAGAGCCCGCTTTTTTTTTTTTAATATTTCATTGTTACACACATAGATGTACAAAACAAAATATAATTAAAAGTTGAAATTTCCTTCCAAATAAGCCAGCCGGTTCTGTGTAAATGTAAAGTAGCTGAATATTGTCATCGACTTAATGAGAATGTCTGTAGGTTTGTGCAACACTTTGGGGAATATTCCGTTTTGATGTCAAGACACCTGACTTTACTTTCTAAAAAGCAAGATTTCCTTCTCTCTCTTTTCCACCTGGCAAATCCCTAGTCAGCCTTCAGGATTCAGTTCAAATGTCACCTCTTCAATTCAACCTTCTAAACTCCCCCAGGCTAAGTGGGTCCCTTAGCTATCAGTTTCCACATTGTATTTTTTTGTCTTCCTCTTCCACATAGTGATCACATTACATTAAGATTGGTTGTCTCTCTCTCTCTCTCTCCTGAACTTTGAGGTTCAGGACTAGGTCTCTCCACCCATCAGTTCCCACATTATACCTTGGCATGTGACAAAAAGTATGTACCCAGAAAGTTTGTCACATAACATTAGGTGAATCACTAGGCATCTATTTGATTCATCACTGAATTTAAATATATTTATGTTTGTGGGACCTTATATTAATTGTGGTACTCAGATATCAGGGTATAGGATCGTGGTTTTGAGAATTTCCTGAAAAAGTATAAAGTGCTATGTTGCTCTTGATTATTATTATTAGTCATCATCATGGTTGAGAGTTTGTATTATTAATTATAAAAACGACAAGTCTTGGCATTTTGAAAATGTGAACTGGAGAATCACTGTTCTAGCTCTTGCTAGAGAGCCAGGGAGTATGTCGTTACACAATATTTTATCTTTTTGGAAAGTGGTCAAATATGATCGTGGAGGAAGCAGATAAAGGGGAGCAGAATATGGCACCCCAAAATATGCCTCTATGGCATAAGGATTATTTTAGGCTGGTTATTTTTAAGGAACTGCAGACACAGAAGAAGCTCTGAAATCAGAGCAAAAGCTACCCTTTTGAAAGAGACATTACACGTACAAGGGAAATCTCCATTTGCAAGGGTGCCTTCCCCTCTGTACCAGGAAGAGGATGGCTATAGATCTCTAGAAACTGATCAATGGGGAAGGCAGGGCCTGAAATCTACACAACAACCCTACCCTTGTTTACTGTACTTTTCCTGGTCACCCCCCATGACTGGCTCCTCCCACCCCAAAATGTTTCTTTTGTTTTAGCTGAAGGTGATATTTTAAGGTGGTGACTTGGACCGTTTTGGGGAGTTGCTCAGTTTGCCTGGGTCTCTCCCCTGTATACAGGTGGTATATATGTTATAAGTGTTTGTTTGTTTTTCTCCTGTTAATCTGTCTTTTTTATCATGAGGGGGATGGAAATCTCAACCAAGAACCTAGAAGGGTAGAGGGAAAATTCTTTTTCTTCCCCCCCCCCCCAGCAAAGGGCTAGCAGTTATACTATTTCATAGCAAATCACAGAACAAGAGAGCAATATTGACTAGTGGTGCTGGCCTGTTAAAGATCAGCAAGAACCTCTTATTAGATAGAGTGGCCTTTTCCTTCTTCCACTCTCTGCTGTGTCTGAAGCTGTTGCCTTCCTGTTTCTTGAGATTTCCTCTTTCCTTACTTTCCAGGACACCACCCTATTATTCACCTTGCCGTTTCACTGCCCCTTCTCTTCTTTCTTCTCTGGCTTGCCTCCCCGTTCCCACCTCTTAACTGTGTTCATTTACTCATATTCTATCCATGGCCCTCTTTTCTCTCCATTCCCTCTGTTGGAAAATAAGATGGTTAAAAATTACCAAGCATTTAACTATTTATTTTAACCTTTGAACAATTATACAATACTGGGGAGGAAAATTCTTCTTCTACTCATCAAAGATTCTTTCGGCTGGCCTAAGAATCAAGCTGACCTGAGACAGAATAACAGGAGAAAATCAAACACAAGTTTAATAACATGTATACCTCCTGTATATATGGGAGCGACCCAGGAAAACTGAGTAACACCCACAAATGGCTGAAACCATCGCCTTAAGCTTGAGCTCAAAGCAAAAGAAATGGGAGTCAATTAAAAGGGTACCTGGAAAAACTCAGTAATAAAGGGTAAGGTTGTTATGCAGATTTAACTCCCTCCCTTCTCCACTGATAAGAGTTTCTAGAGATCTACAGCCACCCTCCTCTTCCTGGTAGAGAGATGGAGACAGAGTTACAAATGGAGATTTCCCTTATACATGTAAATGTCTCTTACAAAGGGGTGTCTGGCATTTCTTAAAAATAACCAGCGTGGGGGGCACCAGGGTGGCTCAGATGGTTAAGCGTCTGCCTTCAGCTCAGGTCATGATCCCAGGGTCGTGGGATCGAGCCCCACATCGGGCTCCTTTCTCGGTAGGGAGCCTTCTCCCTCTCTCTCTGCCTGCCGCTCCCCCTGCTTGTGCTCACTCTCTCTCTCTGTCAAATAAATAAAATGTTTAAAAAAAATAAAAACAACCAGCTTGAAGTAATCAATATGCCCAGGAGACAGAGCTTGGGATGCCAAAGTTTGCTCCCCTACAATGGGTCGTAGTATCATCCCCATTATAAAGATGGGAAAACCAAGGCAAAAAGATGTGAAGAGAGTTGTCCAAAATCACAGCACTTGTAAGGGGAGAGGCTGAGACTGAAACTGACAGCTTGGCTCCAGAGTCCAGACTCTTAACTGCCTTGTCACTCTTTGTAGAAAGCACCTACAAAGTCCTACAAAACCCTTTGGTTCAGAGTCTGCAAACCATTTGCCGAAGAGTGCTGAATTTGGAAGGATGGAGGACTAGCTGTTTTCTTGTGAATTCCTCAAAGGGGTTCCCCGATCAGGTTTACTTAAAACAGAAACAAACCATTTGCTCTGAAGTTGTGAGACCAGGCACCTGAAAAAAAAAAAAAAATCTTGGCGATCCTGACCGAAACTAGTTCCCCTTACGACTTTTCTCTCTCCAGTACTGATGCTACCATTAAGGTGGAGGCTTCGCAGATGAGGTATTGGAGCTACGTGACTATACAGTAGTGACCTGTTAAGTCTCCATTTACCCTTGGTGTGGCAGAAACATCACAACTGCTGTTGTGTTGCTCAGTGCCAGGCGCGTTATCACCTTTTGTGAAAAATATTTACAGAAGCAATGAACATATTTGTAGCGGAATGTACGTTCCTGAGAAGCAGGGACAGTGGTTCTCCTATACTCTATTCTGTAATGTTCCCCCTAAGTAATCCTTCAATTAGGTGCATCTGTTAAATTCTATTGATCGCAATCACCCTTTTTGGGTGGGCACATCTGAATGCAGTGGAAAGCTTATTTCGGGATTTAAGAAATATTTGCATCACTTTTAAAGACCTTATTAAATTCTAAAAAGAGCCAATTTAAAAGCCTTTTTATTGAACCAAGAGTGAAAGTAATGAAAACCAATTTTGCACAGTTAAAAAAAAAACAGTGAAGCTCTTAATAATAATTGTTTTTGAGCTCCCCATTGCTTAACTGAATACATTTTGTTTCTGAGTAAAACTTTCCTTTCCTCCTGGGAATGCCTTAACCAATCCCAAAGTTACACAGTAATTGAAGTTGTTAACTACTCTGCGAAATGCAGATCATTTGCCTGGGAGTTTGAATCACTTTTAAAAGCTCACTAATGTTGCTCATGGTGCAGAAACATTCATGGATGGTTCAGAATATTCCTGCAGATTCACTCCAGGTTTTTTTCCCTCAAGTTGAAAGAAAGTGTTATTTAAATTCATATATTTAATTAGATATCGCATATCTAATCCAACTGTATTCTTATGAAATTATTTCAGGGTATCTGGATTGTTACATTCTCTGTCTCCGTCACTGGATCTGTCAATGCTGGCTCTTTCCAAGTGATGGGACTCTGGGGGTTTGCAGCTTTCTTCCTTGTGCTTTGATGTATTCCTTGAAAAACTTTTTTTTTTTTTAATTAAAGGGCGTTCCTCATTTTTATAAAATCATTATGTCATTCCTTGATTTAATGATATTTACTTTCTGTGTTTCAGTTTCAGTTCAGACAATACACATGTATTGAGTTTCTACTATATGCTAAGATGCAACATAGAGTAAGGGGGGGGGTCTCCTCCCTTAAGGAGCTTTCAGCTCAGTTGGAGAGAGAAACATACACGGACAAAAACATTTAGGCAGGTTGTACATGCACAGGGGACTACGGGAACAGAGGAGGTGTTCTCTTGGAAGAGAGAGCCTGGGCATGACAAGGAGACCAAATAATAATGGACCAGGAGGCTGGGGGCAGAAAAGGCAGAAGGGACCTCATGAACAAAGGCCTAGAGATAATAAACAGCACAGTTTGTGTGGTTTGCTGCAAACCTCACTGGAATTGCTGGTGAAGAACGTGCTGGGCACAGTTGGTATGGAAAGATACTAGACAGCTGTCCAAAGACCAGCTCAAGAAGGGCTTTTTTGCTATTCCAAGCCAGCTATGCCATGCTATACAGCTTGGCAGGAAATGAAGCACTGTGGAAGGGTTTTAAAAAAGAAAGTGACAGTGGGAATATAAATTGATTCAGCCACTATGGAAAACAGTATGGAGGTTCCTCAAAAAATTAAAAATATAATTACCATGTGATCTAGCAATCCCACTTCTGGGTATATATCCAAAGGATAGGAAAACATACAGAAAATAGATCTGTGCTCTCTTGTTTACTGCAGCATTATTCACAATAGCCAAGACATAGAAATAACCTAAGTGTCCATCAATGAATGAATGGATACAGAATATGTGGTGTATATATAGCAATGGTGTATAGATATAATATTGAGGTGGTGTCTGTAGATTGAAAAACGTGGTGTATATATATAATACTTTTCAGCCACAACAAAGAAGGAAATCTTGCCATTTGCAACAACATGGATGGACCTCAAGGGCATTACACTTATTGAGATAAGCTAGACAGAGAAAGACCAATACTGTGTATCACCTATATGTGGAACCTAAAAAAGCTGAACTTACAGAAACAGAGAGTAGAATGGTGGATCCTGGGGACTGCGGGATGGAGCAATTGGAGAGATACTGATCAAAGGGTACAAACTTGCAACTAGAGGATGAATAAGTTCTGGAGAGCTAATGCACAGCATAGTGATTAAAGTCAACAAGACTATTATATTCTTCAGAGATTAGCCAAGAGACTTTTTTTTTTTTTTTTTTGCAAAGAGACTAGGTATGAAACGCACTCGGCCCCAAAAAGAAATGAAAACTATGTCATCTGATAGAGGGTATTAGCTAAAGCTATGGCGGTAATCATATTGTAATACATAAAAAAAATCAAATGCTTTCAACATACACAATGTTATATGTCATTTATATATCAAAAATAATTTTAAAAATTAAAATAAAAATAAAAATCACCTTTAAAAATAGAAAAGAAAGTGACAAGGTCAGATTTACAATAAGTCATTCAGGCAGCACTGCATATGGATGTGAGGTTGGCACAAGCAGAAGCTAAGACCCAGCTGGGAGATTTTTGCAACGATCCTTAGAAAAGGTGGCTTGAACTAAAGCAGAGGAAGCAGGGCTAGAGAAATGGGTGGTGGGTTTGAGGTATATTTAGTAAGTGAAATTACCAGGGCTCAATGTTTGGAGGGCGAGAAGAAACTTCTAGAATAATCCTTAGGTTTCCAGCTGCGAGTCCTTTGGTAGATGAAAGATAGAGAACATTTTTGGGGAAAGACTGGATGAGCTGATAAAAGATAGAGAACATTATAGAGGAAAGACTGATGAGTTTTGTGTTGGACTTTGGCGGTTGCAGGTGTCTGTGGAGCACCCAAGAGGGCTTGCACAGCAGGAATTTGGATGAAGTATTCTAAAGCTCAGGGCTAGGTATTCTGGGTATTCAGTATTCTCAAGTTCCGGGCTAGGGCACAGATTAGGAAGGGTCTATGATTAAACCTATGAGGTTGGGTAATCAGAAAGCAATATGTAATGGGGCGCTTGGCTGGCTCGGTTGGTAGAGCACGTGACTCTTGATCTTCGGGTTGTGAGTTCGAGCCCCACATTGGGGGTAGAGGTTACTTATAAAAATTTTTTTTAAGGGGCGCCTGGATGGCTCAGTCGTTAAGCGTCTGCCTTTGGCTCAGGTCATGATCCCAGAGTCCTGGGATCGAGCCCCGCATTGGGCTCCCTGCTCGGTGGGGAGCCTGCCTCTCCCTCTCCCACTCCCCCTGCTTGTGTTCCCTCTCTCGCTGTGTCTCTCTCTGTCAAATAAATAAAATCTTTAAAAAAAAATTTTTTTTAAAGATTTTAGTTATTTATTTATTTGACACACAGAGAGAGAGAGAGAGAGAGAGAGAGAGAGCGCACGCACGCACAGGCAGAGGGAGTTGCAGGCAGTGGGAGAAGCAGACTCCCCACTGAGCAAGGAGCCCTACGTGGGGCTCGATCCCAGGACCCGGGGATCATGACCTGAGCAGAAGGCAGTCACTTAACCAACTGAGCCACCCAGGCGTCCCCCCCACATGTTTTTAAATATTAAAAATAAAAAATGGAAAGCCATATGTGATAATTATGGGCTAAGGGTGGCACCTTAGAATCAGGTAGATTGGGAGAGGAGCATGAAGGTGACAGGGAAACATTCAGGGGAGTGCAGAGGACCAGGAGAGGGCAATGCTACTGAAGCGAGGGCACTAGAGACTTTCCAGAAGGAACTAAGGAAAGACAGTGTCAAATTCCTCAGGACAATCCAGAAGGGGAAGGAGGGAAAATGTCCATTAAGTCTCTCAGTTAGAGGGTTGCTCCTAACTTCTGTCAGTGTAGGACGGGGCAGCGGGGGAGGGGAGGGGGAAGCAGATATTCTAGCCCTGGTCTGTGAGAGGGCACACCTATGATTAAGGGGAGATTTCTTTTTTTTTCCTCACCCTAAGCCAGTCCAAGTCAACCAAGCTGTTTTGTATCTCCATGGCTGGTGGGAAGATTATTTCCTAACGGCCATTTCACTGAGGGGCAGCACCTGGGGGATTCCAGTGTTGTTTGGGCCTCAGGCCTCTTTCTTGGTCCTGCAAGTGATAGACTTCAGTGGACTCCTGCTTCATCACATATCGCTTTCCCTTTTACAAAAATATTTTTAATTTTTTTAAAGATTTACTTTTACTTATTTGAGAGAGAGAGAGAGAGAGCGAGGGGGGAGAGGCAGAGGGAGAGGGAGAGAATCTCAAGCCAACTCCCGGCTGAGTGCAGAGCTCCATCTCATGACCCTGAGATGATGACCTGAGCTGGAAACCAAGAGTCAGTTGCTTAACCAACTGCACCACCCAGGTGCCCCCGTTTTTGTTTTGTTTTGTTTTGTTTTTTTAAGTAAACTCTACCCACTAATCTCCTGGTTACCAAGGTCCAGAAATGATCCATAGCAAGGCAGCCAGCACTCTCGTTGTCCGCTCTTCACTCTGGTTCACAGCATCCTCTCCATCTTTGGACCCTGGGAGTTCCTTACTGCCTTCAAACGCAGCTATGTATTTTAAAGGAGTTTGTGCCGGTAAATAGTCAGATGCACAGACAATCAGATGAGAGGAATTCGTCGTAGTTTTCATCCAGGCTTTATATGCCCCATAGTTGGGGGTGTTAAAAGATGTCTGCTGGGGCGCCTGGGTGGCTCAGTCGGTTGGGCATCTGCCTTCGGCTCAGGTCATGATCTCAGGGTCCTGGGATCGAGCCCCACGTTGGGCTCCCTGCTCAGCAGGGAGCCTGCTTCTCCCTCTCCCTCTGCCTGCCACTCCCCCTGCTTGTGCTCACTCTCTATCAAATAAATTTAAAACATCTTCTTAAAAAATTAAAAAAATAAAGGATATCTACTGTCTAGTATTGCCAGAAATGGAAACACAGATCTTTTTCTGAACATTTAAATATGCTGCATGTACATAGACTTTTTCCTTAGCCCCACAGCTTTCTTATTTTGTTACTTTATCACCTTATCTTTTTTTAAAATAAGTTTTAATTTTAACTCCAGTTAGTTAACATACAGGGTTATATTAGTTTCAGGTTTACCACCTTATCTTGAGCTTTTAGTTTTACAAAGTTCTTCTAAAACACTCTTTGGGAATTTTCGTCTATTCCTTGTCATGCTGTATCATTCATTCAATATGATGCTAAATTCGGTTTTCCAGTATTTTATTTAGGATTTTAGCATCTGTGTTCATATGTGAGATTGACCTGTAATTTATTCTTATTCTCTTCTCCTTTCCTTTCCTCACTTCCTCCTTCACTTCTTTCTTGCACAGCATTCTTTTTGTCTGGTCTTGTCAGTTTTGGGTTATACTAGATAGCATTATAGAAAGAGAGCTGGCAACATTTTTTTAAAAAGATTTTAAAGACTTACTCATTTTGCACAGGGAGAGGGAGAGAATCGTCAAGCTCCTTGCTGAGTGCGGAGCCCATCGTGGGGTTCGATCCCAGGACCCTGAGATCATGACCTGAGCCAAAATCAAGAGTCAGATGCTCAGCTGGCTGAGCCACCCAGGTGCCCCAAGAGTTGGCAACATATTAAGTTTGTTAACAGGATCGCAAGGAGTACATCCGTTCTTTGAAGGTTTAGCTCCTTGAAGAGATATCTTTTATTAAACTCTCGGAGCTTGGTGACTGTTGAGCAGTAGATCTTGGATTATCTTTTACATTTCTTCAACCGTTGTTCGTTTATTCAGGTTTTCCGCTTTTTAATTTTACAGTTATCATCAAGTAAAATGGATTGCTTTTCTCTTGATGATGTATGGTTCTATGAATTTTAATACATGTAGATTTGTGTTAGCCTTACTACCATCAGCATGCAAAACATTTGCAACACCCCCAAACTTTCTTCTCCTCCCCTTTACAGTCACATACTGTCCCCACGTCTAACCCCTGGCAACCGCAGGTCTGGTCTCTGTAACTATTGTTTTGTCTTTTCAAAAATGTCCTATAAATCTAATCAAAGTAATGAGCAAGGTGATCCATAATTTGGTAGCTGGGAGCCAAGGGAGGGATTAGCTTGACAGTCTTCTCCTTACCATTTTCTCTACTGGAGCCTGCCAGTAATCATAGGTGAAATTGTTTTCTAACTGCATGTACCAAAACGTGGCTCTCTTTTTTCTTTTTTTTCTCAGATGATGCCAAAGTTGGTAGAGCATAGGAAATGGAGAACTTCTAGAAAAATATCAGGACAAAGAACGTTTCTTTATTGTTGTAACACATATAGTTATATGCCAAAATAGTACTCTCTCAGCCTCTGATGTTCCTGTTTGTAGTACACAATTTAAGAATAAACTCATTTTTAGTACCGGTTATGTGCTTGCTACAATGCTAAGTACTTTACATATATTTCTCATAGACTCCTCAAGACTATCTTCTTTACAGATGAAAAACTAGAGCACAGAGAAGTTAAGAGGTTTCCCCAAGATCACCCAGCTAGTAATACTAGTAGCAGAGCTGGGATGTGAACACATGTCTTTCTTTCTCTAAATCTTGTCATTTCTATAAGTCATTTGTCTTTATGAGTTAGTAGCAGTAGTAAAAGGGGCTGTTTTACAAGATTTATTCTTTGCTTTTCTGCTTTGCTTCATTTATATCTCCCATCAGAGAACTCATTTTCCATTTTATTTTATTTTTATTTTTTAAAGGTTTTATTTATTTATTTGAGAGAGAGCATAATCAATCACAGAGGCAGAGGGAGAAGCAGACTCGCTGCTGAGCAGAGAGCCCGATGCGGGGCTCGATCCCAGGACCCTGAGATTATGACCTGAGCCAAAGGCAGACGCTTAAGCAACTGAACCACCCAGGTGCCCCTCATTTTCAATTTTAACAGTCATCTCTCTGTAGCTTACTCCTAAACATTCTGTCTTCAATCCTAACATCTGCTTTAAACTCCCTTGAACACTAATATCAAAGACATGGAACTGGATGTTGCTAGTGGATATCAAGAGGCACAGTTGTATAGTAGTTACATGCAAAGGCCTTGGATGTGGACTGCCAAGATGTGAATTCTATTTCTACCACTTCTAACTGAGGTAAGTGGCTCAAATTCTCTGTGCCTATATTCTCATTTATGAAAAGAGAGTAAGATAAGGGCACCTGGGTGGCTCAGTCCATTAAACATCTGCCTTCAGCTCAGGTCAGGATTCAGGGTCCTGGGATCGAGTCCCACATCGGGCTCCCTGCTCAGCAGGGACCCTGCTTTTCCTTCTCCCTCTGCCTCTCCCCCTGCTTGTGCTCTCTCTCTCTCTCTGACAAATAAATGAATACAATTAAAAAAAAGAGAGAGAATAAGATAAGTTTGCTCTTATGTCTCAAATACTTCATCTCTAAAACTAATCTTTTCAACCTCCCCCTCAAAGCCCATCTTCCCTCTTTTTGCTCTCCCCCCGCAAAATAAAAATTAGATCTAGGCTCTTTCTTGTTTCATCAGCCCTTAGAGCCCTTCCATGATGTGTTTTGAATCTATCCCTTTGTTTTTCCAATTTCCCGGCCACCACACTTTACCCCACGTCTGGATTACTTCAAGAACCTTTGTTTTTCCTCTTCTTTCAGACTTTTTCTCTTTTAATCAATAAAGTCTTTTCTTCATATAGTACACTTTGACTATTTCCTGCATATCTGTGATTTTTTTGTTATTAAACATGTTTTTCTCATGATGATGAATTATCAAAACTCCAACTTCTATACAGCAGAAAAAATTAAAGACTCTCAAACTTCCCCTAGGACATAACCACTGTTCATGATTTGGTACACATGTTATTTAATACTGTATAGAACCGTTATTAGAATTAGATGCATATTTTCTTTACTATTATACATAACTACTAGTAACATTTTGGTGCATATTTCCGCTGTTAACAATTTGTGCATGTTGTATGTACTATTTTCCATAACTGCTATTACTGTCTTGGTACATATTCTATTTAATATGATACATAAAGCTTTTCAACATTATCTCTTAACCATAAGCATTGTTGACATATTTCCATGGTAGCAATATAGATGTATATCATTTTTTTAAAAAATTATTTTTAAAAATTTGATCATATTAATTATTGATTGAACACAAAAGAAGATTTATGAAGCACGTGTAAGGTATAAAGAATTTTCTTTTTTTTTTGGTGTAAAGAATTTTCATACAGTGAACACTCATATGCACACCACCCTGTTTAAGAAATAGAACATTGTCATTACCTTTGAATTCCTGTTGCCTTCCTTCTCAAATGTAACCCTTATTTTGTATTTCTGTTTATTGTATTCTTGGTTTTCATTGCAGATTGCATGTACATTTTTGTAGCTAAACAATATATTGTTTGCTTTTGCATGGTTTTGAAATGTATATAAACAGATAATTCAGTATATTGTCTTCTGCAGCTTGGTCCTCACCCCTCCCTTCACTGTATGTCTCTTTTGGGATTCTGACTGGAATGACAGTAAGGAGAATTGATAGCTTCATGATATTGAGTCTTCCAGCCCATGAATGTAATGTATATCTCCATTTATTTGGGTCTTCTTTAATGCCTTCCAGTGTCATTTATCATTTTCTCCCTAAATGTCTTGCCCATCTTTTGTTAGATTTATTCCTAGATATATATTATTTTTTTGGTGCTATTCTAAATGGCCTTTAAAAAGTTAGTTTTCTAACCGCTTGCTATTGGTAGATAGAAATGCAATTAATTTTTTTTTTTTAATGAAACTGCTTGTTTAAAATCTGGAAACAGGAAAGCAACACATTTATTGTTTATGCTACATATAGCTGCAGTGAAATTTTATAAATCTGGTTGGGAATGATGGACACAAACTTCAGGATAGTATTATTCGGGGAGGGAGAAAGAACAGGATCAAGGACAGGCACAAAGAGGACATTAGTGGTATTTATAACATTTTATTTTTTTGGAGCAAATATGGCTAAGTATTAAGATCTGTTTAGGTTGCATAGCAAGTATATGAGTGATTGTTTTATTATCCTCTGTGCCTTTTTGAAATAGGTCATAATTTTAAATATAAAATACATGATGTTGACTGTGTGCTTGAGATAAATCATTTTTATGATGGATGACCTCAGAATATATGAATTCCATTGATTATTCTAAATTGGATGTTGTAAAGCGGGGGGCTGTGTGCTGAATCCAAGCTCCAGATGTGATTTTTTTTCGTGCCCAATGATCAAGCAAACGAACCAGCCATGAAACACCAAAGATTTTACATTAGAATCTGGATTTCTGAATTCCCTTAAGTTAGAAGATCTGACAATACTATATTTCCATGTGGCAATAGTCAATTAGATATGAATAAGTAGTGGCTGCCTGTTTGTTTACTGACTATTTGTTATGAAACAAACATTCTCAAAGATAGAGAGAAGAGCGTAACGAGCTCCCAGATATCCATTGCTGAAATTCAATCATTATTGACTCATGACCAATATTCTTATGTCTGTTTTCCCTGATCTTCTGACCCCTGGATTATATGGAAGCCAATCTCAAACACTGTATTATTTCATGTATAAATATTTTAATATTTATTTCTAAAACAGGAGTAATTTTAGAAAACATAATCACAATGTTATTGTCATGCTTAAAAATATGTAACAGTAATTCCTTAACATAATCAAATACCCAGTCAATATTCAAATTTTCCCCATTTTGTCAACTATATTTTATAGTTTGTTCACATGAGAACTCAATTCTTATAAGTACATTGCATGTGCTTGACTTTTTTTTTTTTTTAGAGAGAGAGAGAGCAGCAGAGGGAGAGGGAGACGGAGAGAATCTTAATCAGGCCTTACACCCAGTGTGGAGCCCGACACAGGACTTGATCTCACGACCCTGAGATCATGACGTGAGCCCAAATCAAGAGTCAGATGCTCAACCGACTGAGCCACCCAGGTGCCCCAAGATTCTTTGTAGTTTTTGACCTTCATGAATATTACTCTGAACATTGATGTGTAGTTTCTTTGTGGACATATGTTTTTCATTCTCTTGAGTTTATACCTAAGGATGGAATTTCTGGGTCATATGGTAACTCTGTGTTTAAATTTTTGAGAAACTGCCAGATGACTTTCCAAAGTAGATGTAGTATTTTACATTCCCATGAGCAATGTATGCAGGTTCCAGATTTCTACATCCTCACCAACACTTGTTATTATCCATTTTTTTAGTGTAACCGATCTAGTGGATGTGAAGTAATATCCCCTTATGGTTTTCATGTGCATTTCCTTAATGACTAGTGATACTGAACATCCTTTCATGTGTTTACTGGCCATTGGTATATCTTCTTTGGATAAAAGTCTGTTCAAATCCTTTGCCCATGTAAAAATTGGGTTATTTCTTTTTTGTTGAATTGTAAACATTCTTTATATATTCTAGACACAAGTCTCCTATCAGATACATGGTTTGCAAATATTTTCTCCATTGGTCTGAGTTGCCTTTTCACTTTCTTGATGATGTCCTCTGAAGCACAAAAGTTTTTAATTGTGATAAAGTCCAATTTATCTATTTTTTTTTGTTAGTTGTGCTTTAGGTGTCATACCCCCCCCAAAAAAAAAGAAAAAAAGAAAAAAAACCAAAAACCAGAAAACATTGCTTAAACCAAGTTCAAGAAGATTTGCTTCTATATTTTCTTCAGAAAGTTTCATAGTTTTAGCTCTTACATGCAAGTCTCTGGTCCATTTCAACTTAATTTTTGTATATAGTGTGATGACCATATATTGTATATAGTGTGATATGTGGCAGGGGTGCAAATGCATTCTTGTGCACATGGATATCCAGTTATTTCAGCATGATTTGGTGAAAAAGATTATTCTTTCCCCCATTTAATTATCCTGACCCCCTTGTCAAAAATCAGTTGACCATAAATGTAAGAGTTGATTGCTGGACTCTCAATTTGATTTGATTTGATTTGATTTGATTATTTTTTAAAGATTTTATTTATTTATTTGACAGAGAGAGACACAGCGAGAGAGGGAACACAAGCAGGGGGAGTGGGAGAGGGAGAAGCAGGTTTCCTGCAGAGCGGGGAGCCTGATGTGGGGCTCGATCCCAGGACCCTGGGATCATGACCTGAGCCGAAGGCAGACGCTTAACGACTGAGCCACCCAGGCGCCCCGGTCTCTCAATTTTATTTTATTGATCTGTATGTATATCCTTATACCAGTACCACACTGACTTGATTATTGTAGCTTTGCAGTAAGTTTTGAAATTGGGAAATCTGAGTCCTCCAACCTTGTTTTTCTTTTTCAAGATGGTTTTGCCTATTCTGGGTCCCTAATATTTACATATGAATTTTCAGATCAGCTTGTCCATTTCTGCAAAAAAAAAAAAAGCTTTTGGAATTATGATAGCAATTGTATTGAATCTTTTGATCAATTTGGAGAGCATTGCAATCTTAACATTGTTAAGTCTTTCAGTCCTTGAAACATGTATATTTCCATTTATTCAGGTCCTCTACTTTGTTTCACTGATGTTTTGTAGTTTCCAGTGTACAAATCTTGCACTCATTTTGTTAAATTTATTCTGAAATATTTTATTCTTTTTGATGCTATTATATATGGAATTGTTTTCTTTTTTAAAAGATCTTATTTATTTGAGAGAGAGAGAAGGAGGGAGAGCACAGAGGGAGAGTGAGAGGGAAAAGCAAACTCCCCACTGAGCAGAGAGCCCAACACAGGGCTTGACCCCAGGACCCTGAGATCATGACCTGGGCTGAAGGCAGACACTTAACTGACTGAGCCACCCAGGCATTCCTGGAATTGTTTTCTTAATTTCAGTTTGAAAGTGTTCACTATTAATGTATGAAAATACAACTGATTTCTGTATGTTGATCATGTATCCTGTAACCTTACTAAACTTGTTTGTTATTTCTAATAGTTGTGTATGTGTGTGTATTCCCTGGGATTTTCTATACAAAAAAATCACATCTTCTATAAGTAAGGGTAATTTTACTTTCTCATTTCTAATCTGGATGCCTTTTATTTTATTTTATTTTATTTTATTTTATTTTATTTTATTTTTACATAAATGCCTTAGTTAAAAACCTTGGAAGAATGTTGAATAGAAGTGGTGAGAGTGAACACTTTTGTCTTGTTTCTGATCTTAAGGAGAAAGCATCTAATATTTCACTATCAGTTGTGATGTTATCTGTGGTTTTTAATATACGGCTTATGTCAGGTTAAGGAAGTTCCCTTCTTTTCCTAGTTTGTTGAGTGTTTTTATCAAAAAAGGGTGCTGGATTTTGTCACATGTTTTTTCTGTGTCTATTGAGATGATCATAAGGTTTTTGTCCTTCATTCTATTAATATGGTATATTACATTGATTAGTTTTCAGATGCCAAGCCAACTTCGCATTCTTGGAATAAATCCCACTTGGTCATGTGTATAATCCTTTTTATAGATTGCTGGATTTGGTTTCCCAGTGTTTTGTTGAGGATTTCTGTGTCTCTATTCGTAAGATATTCATAAGTTTCTTTTCTCGTGATGCCGTTGTCTGATTTTGGTATTAGGGTAATACTGACCTGATAGAATGAGTTAGGAAGTGCTCCCTTCTGTCCTGTTTTTTTTTGGAAGACTTTGCGAAGGATTGGTGCTCATTCTCCTTTAAATGCTCAGGATGAGGACTTGAAATGTGGACGTAACTCAAGTAAGCACAAAATAATGAAGAGTTTCAGCTTTCAGGAGCTCAGAAGAATGGGGCAGTGCTATTTATGAGGACATCAGGACAAGGGACACCTGAGAGGCCGGGCTTCAATGGAGGAGAAAAGGAAGTTCCTGCAGAAAAACTGTCAAAGGCACTCCCTCCTGCTGCCAAGGGCTCTTGCATCTTGTAGAAAGGCTCTAGATTGCAGGATGACCTCATTCCTCAAAAGAACTTCTCCAACTGGGCAACTATTTCCTTGTTCATAGGCCAGTTTGAGCTTGCTCAGAAATGTTAGCTCTGCTGGCCTCCCCTGTGCTTTCTTCATCCACGGGTGTGTGTAACACAGATTCTTTGAACATCAGTAACAGTTGCTTCCCAGCGCTGGTCCTGACATGCCCCAAAATGTCTTCAGTTATTTCAGGGGGTGTCTTGCAATTCTAGGAACTAGTTTACTTTCAATCTATTTTAAAAAGAGATATACGCCACTTCAGAAGTTCCTTTGTGATAGATATGTCAGGGGAGGCAGAATGGGAAGATAAGTGTCAAGGAAGGAAAACAAAGCAAAAAAAAAAGTTGCAAGTTACAAAAGAACGAGAATATCGGGTCTGAGGTGTTTAGAAGTGTTCGCTTTGTCCTAATCACTGAGTTATCCCAGTGTTTGGGAGGAGTCTTGCTACATCAGAGTAGATGCTCGATAAATATTTGTTAAATGAAAAACTATTGAATCAATGAATATAAGACTCAGTGGGTGTATGGGGGTGTAGGCAGTATGTGCGGAGTATCTACAGAAGTACAAAGGTGGAGGTATCAGTGTGCCCAAAACAAGTGGCATGTGTGAATGGCAGGGCAACAGATGGATGTGTGTGGCAGACTCAGGTGTTAGATTTTTCAGACAGCTTTAATTTAAGATTTTTTTTCTGTTACTCCCTTGAGAAAGTCATTCTTATTGGAGCTGCTTTTCTGTTTGGAAAATATCCTCCTTGTCGAAGGCAGAGGTCTTCTGTCTCTGAAGTGTGGCTTTGACTGGGCGGTGGTCAGCGTGTGAGCTGTGACATATTAGAAGGCACACAACTTGGAATCAGAAGGTAGGAGTCTCAGTTCTGCAACTTGCCACATAGCTGGGATCACCAGAAACGTTTATGAACACGTGAGGGAACAATTCGCTGTGAGGGAAACTCAGCCAACACAAGAAAATGAAGTAGAACCCCATGAACACAAAAGAGCAGAATTGTTGGTTAAGGGCTCTAAACTAAGCATGTTTAAAATGATTAAAGAGATAAAGATAAGCAAAATAAATTAAGAGTAAAAAGCAGAATGCCATTTAAAAGAAAGAATGTACAGATTTAAAAAGAACAAATGAAACTTCTAGAAATAAAAAGTATACTTACTGAAATTAAAATTTCAATATATTGGCTATAATCTCTTTAAGGGGTGCTGAGGTGGCTCAGTTGGTTAAACGTCCGACTCTTGGTTTGGGCTCAGGTCATGATCTCAGAGTCATTAGACTGAGCCCCTCATGGACTCCGTGCTCAGCATGGAGTCTGTTTGAGATTCTCTCTCTCCCCCTCCCTCTGCCCTTTCCCCTTTTTGTGTGCTCTCTTGTGCATTCTCTCTCTCTCTCTCTCTCTCTCTCTTTTAAATAAATAAATAAATAAATCTTTAAAAAATTCAATATTACTTAGTAAAATGGAAGATGTTCAATTCTCTTAAAGAAGCTGTAAGTACAAAAATAAATACTAGAAGATATAAGCCTTCCTAAATACCAAAAGAAATTTATAAATTATAATAGCAAAGAAAATACATCATGCAGAAAAAGAAACAGTAAATATACACAATACACATGAATACACATGGTAATTACCATGTGTATAAAGATACAATAATATAAAATATAAAATAATATATCAGAGTTGAGATTTAAAAATGTCTTATCAATAAATGTGACTGAGTTTAACTCACTTACTAAAAGGAAAATATTTTCAGAGTGGTTCACAAAACAAGACCCAACTATATTTGGTGTATAGCAGATACATCTAAGTCAAAATGATTCAGACAAGCTAAAAATAAAGGCATGGACAAATGGAGATAATAAGTAAGTGGAGCTCCTTGATATCAGACAAAATAGAAGTCAGGCCAAAAAAATAATTACACATTACAAAAAAGGATACTTTATAATGCTAAAAGCCAATTTCACATTGTAGGTATAACAGCTATGAAAACCTATGCACCAAATAACCATCTTTAAGAAGCAGAAGTACAGATGCAAGGAGATACGGATAGAAACACTTTGGTAAGTGGAGACTTTAACATACCACTCCCAGTGCAGAATAGATCAAATGGCAGAAATACAAGTAAGGATATAACGGTAGACAATATAATCAGTATAATAGATCTCATTCATCTGTTCTGAACTTAGGACCTAATAAAAGAGAGTGTTACTTTCCTTCTTGACTGCACATGGAAGAGTCACAAAAATTGATCAAATATTAGGTCACAAAGAAAGCATCAATACGTTCTATACAATGAAAATATTACCCTCAACATGTTCTTATCACAGTGCAATAAAGCTAGAATTTTAATTCTAGTTGTAAGTACAAAAAGCTGTACTTAGTTGTAAATACAAAACCCAAAAAACCCTTCCAACTAGAAATTAAAAAATCTTCTATTGAACAACTCTTGGGTGAAAGGGAAGATAAAAAGTCAAAATTACAATATCTAAAGAAACAAACAAAAAAACCCCCAAACCCTCAAACAAACAAGTAATGAAAACACTACATATCAGAGATAAATGGATACATTTCAAATAGAGATCAGAGGAAAATTCAGAACCTTAAAAACATCAATAAAAATGAAAGAATGAAAATGAATGAATTATAGCAATGTAAAACGTGAGACAAAGAACAATAAATGAACGAAAAGAAAGCACAAGGAAGAAAACAATAAAAGTAAGAGCTGAAAAATAATGAAGATTAGGAATAGAAAACAGTAGGGTCACATTTTTTTTTTTTTAATAGGCTCCACACCCAACGTGGGGCTTAAACACACGACCCTGAGATCGAGAGCTGCATGCTCTACCAACTGAGCCAGCCAGGTGCCCTAAAGCAGTATGTCAGAGTAATAAATCAAAATTTTGGCTCTTTGGAAAAAGTAACAAAACATTTAAACCACTAGCTAAATTAATCAAAGGAAAAAGAGGAAAAAAACAACTTCAAAAGGAGAATAAGAAGAAATAGACAAAAATGGAGCAAAAGACTTAATGAGGAATACAAACGAAAAGAGAATGAACCAGAATGTTTTTCAAATGAGTAACATAAGTAACATCAGCACTCTATAAAAGGGAGGGGAGGAGTAGAGGGGGAAATCAAGCCTAAATCATTTTGGAACAGTATTTTGACTAAATCCAGTAAAGCTAAAGAAAAAAAACAACCCTGAAAATAAATGTTGAACTCTATTAATAGTTTTTGTTTTCACATTGACAACAGTTAGATATTCTGAAACTGCTTTTTGGGTCTTTTAGTACGAGCAAATAAGTAAATATTTTGACAGTAATTGGAATCAGGTTTCTGACTGTTTGAGATGAGCCTTGCAGATGTGAAAAGGGGAACTCCAACATGTGCTCTATTGTATTGATTGGAATTGGATGTATCAGTATAAACTCATGGGTTTTAACATATCTATTTTTATCTATCTATCATCTATCTATCTATCTATCATCTATCGACAGAAATGGAAAGGGGTATAGCTAAATGTGAATATCTAGATCTACCTATATTTATAGATATCTCGCATATCTTGTAGCGACAAGCACAAAAAAGTGCTTGAAAAATGGTGGAACAATTAAAAGGAAGAAGGAGAGGAAGGAAAAGTTCTTTCTCGAAGTAGACTGCCAACTAATATATGCAGAAGGGATGATGGAATTAAGAAGTCACCATTTGGCAGCATTATGGTAATGAATGATTTGGGCAAAATCCTCAACTGACTTTAGCAGTTTAATGAAGAACTTGGTATTTATTTCTTAGTAGTTGGAAAGGAGTAGGAAGAATAGTTACTTTACAGCAGTTTCTACTGCTTCCTTTCCAACTACTAACCAAGCGATCACAGTTAACCTCACCATTGTTAAAATAGTCATTATGTACCTGCTCCTTTGATGAATGAGAAGGACAGAGCACTTCTCTTTTGGTGTTCCTGTCAAAAAGCCATGAATCTACTCATAAGGAAACCAGGAAACGGTTAGTCAACTCTAAATTGAATAACATTCTACCAACTATCTGGCCTATTCTCTTCAACAATATCAAGGTCAGGAAAGACAAAGAAAGATGGAAGAAGCGTTCCAGATTAAAGGACAAGAAAGAAATATGACAATTAATGAAGAATGTTAGGTCAGATTTTGGACCAGATTTTTTAAAATTGGGGGATTTTTTTTGCTAAAAAGGGATGTTTTTGGGGCAATAACACAATTTGAATAGGTATTTTAGATTAGAAAATAGCATTTTATTAATAATAATGTTCTGATTTTGATTATTGTACTTCAGTTATGTAAGAGAATGTCCTTGTTATTAGGAAATATACACTGAAATATTTAAGAGTAAAGGGGTGAGATGTCTGCTATTTTCTCTAAAATGGAAAAAAACTGTATATGTAGAGGGAATGATACAACAAATATGGTAAAATAGAAAACAGTTGGAGGAATCTGGGTGAGGATAACCAGGAGTTCCTGTACTATTCTTGCAATTTTTCTATTGGGCTGTAATTGTTTCAATTTAAAAAGTGACAAGAAAGAAGTATTTAAAAATATTTGTAAGAATATGTAGGAGAATAATTTTGTTCTATGGGATTTTTTGAATTCACAGAAAGTATACAAACCATAACAGGAAAGAATGATCTATTTGAGTAAAGTAAAATGATATATTCACATACAACAAAGAAGTCTGTAATTGGAATTGAAAGACAAACCACAAACTAGGAGATGTTTGCTATGCCTAAGATTATATATAACATATTTTAAAAATTACAAATGATCAAATACGGAAATTAGCAAAGGATATAAATAGAGGAATCACTGAAGAAGGTAACAAGCATGTGAAAAGATAACCAACTGCATAGAAATTAGGGAGAAATGAATTAAAATAACAACCATATATCATTGAACACATGGATACTTGCTCAAAATTATACAATTGGATAATACCTATTGTTGAAAGAATGAAGGGGAAAAGGAACTTTCTTAACTGGTTCAACAATTCTGGAGGTTGTTTAGCAAGATCTAGTGAAGTTGGAGGTGTGAACAATTCCACCTTTAGGCACGTAGATAATCTCTAAAGGAACAGGAGAGGTTTGTTCATTGCAGCATTAATAACTAGTGAGAAATTGGAAGCAACTTAATTGTTATTAACAGATGACATCAACAGATGACAACAGATGGATCAGTAATTTGTGGTATAATCATACAATGCATTTAAAATGAATAAAATATATCTACATGTGTTAACATGTAGGAATCTCAAAAAAATCTTAGGTGGAAAAAGCAGGTAGCAGAAATTTATAGTGCAAAATTTATAGACACAGAAAACAGTATGTATGTTGTAAACAAAGAAAACGGTGAGGTATGTTGTGAAAATTAGTAAAGGGAAACCTCACTAAAGTGGAGTTGGGAGGCTGGAAGAGGGAGCTGGTACCCCTCCATGTCAATTACCAGAAGAATTGTCAATTACAGACCCTAAGGGAAGAACTCTCCCCAGAAAGAATGATCAATTATAGGCTCCAGTAGGGAAAAGATGTACATTGTATCTCCTGTAAGAAATCAACTACCCCTGCAATTCAGCCAATGAGAAACCCTAATCACCCTGAGCTCTGCTTTTCTGCAATGGACTTTTGTTCAGAACAACCCCTCCCAACTTCCTCCTTCTTCCCCATAAATAACATTCCTCTTCTTTGTTTGTTAGACTTAGGGTTTTGCCTTAGCTAGAACGTTCCAAATTGCAATTCTTTGCCATTCCCAAGTTGCAATTCTCTGTCGTTCCTGAATAAACCCATTCTTGGTGCTAAGGTAACTTTTATTTTTAAGGTTAACATTGTCTGTGAGTAAAAAAGGAGATAAAGTTCCTGTCACGGAATAATTTGGCATTTGAAGAAAGTCAAGTAAGTCTGATTACAATGCACTACCACTGAAGCCATAATGAGACAGAGCCCCTAAAACAGACGGGGGAGTGGAGAAGATGAAAGGACATTTCCCAGAGATGGCAAAGGCTTCCATGCCTCTTTCCCACACTGAACCAAGCCCTGAAAAATAAGAAGGGGTTACCCAGGTGAGAGGAAGGAAGGGTGTTTCTAGCAGATAGTAACATTTGCAAAATCCACAGGGGAGAAACCGCAGAGCCCGGTTTGGAAACTGCCAGTGGTTTCTCAGAGCAGCTAGGGTAGAGGAAGTGGGGGCAAAGAAAGCGACATAGGGTATTGGTAGGCAACCCCGGACCATAGGCTCTGACGGGGTTAAGGAGTCTGACTGCCTTCTGAAGGCTGTGGGAAGGCTAGAAGAAATGTTGAAGCATAAGAGTAACAGGTGCATCACCAATTATAAGAGGACGGCTCTGGAGGGAAGATCGGTTTTTTTTTTTTTTTCTTTTCTTCTCTTTTTTTGGTTGGTGTTTTAAAGAACACCAGGCAGGAAATAATGGGGCCTCAACCGAGCCAGAGGAGGGGGTGACTGAGAGATACCAAAGTGTCCAAGCAGTAGGATTCGGGGAGGGATTGTCTGTAGGTGTGGGGACAGGATTCCAGGAGGCTCCTGGCCCGGGCATCTTGGGTGCATGATGGAATGACAGGGGCTGCATTTTGTGCCACCTACCCCTGCCCCTGGCCACCCTGATTAGACCAGGAATGAGCACCTTACACATGTTTAGTTCAAGTATAAAAACGTACACAGGAAGGACCCAGGATGGTGGTTAGGACTGAACGGGTTTTCATGGGGTGCGTGGGAGGGTGGGGGGGGAGGTTTTTGGATCCATCTCGAACGTTTTAACTACAAAATAAAAGCTGATGTAAATGTAACATTAGGCGCTGTTACATTTCTGAGAGCACGCGGGATGTCACATCGTTTTCTGCACTTTTCTGTGTTTGAACTAAACATAATAAGCAAATGGCCAAAGTGCGTCAGAATCGGAGGAGCTAAGCTCTATAAAGGGGTTAAACCAGAAAGCGGCGGGGGCCGGGAGTGGTGTGGTTGCCAGTCTTTGTGTGCACAGCGCGTGTGGAGAGAAAAACCTCGAGAGACCTGCACTCGGCTGCGGGGGTGAGGGTGGGCGGGGGAGGAGGAGCGCGCCGGGAGTTTCCCGCCTGGCCCCGCCCCGGCCCCGCCCCCTCCGGCCCGCCGCAGCTCCTCCTCCTTCCGTGACACCGCCTCCCGTTTCTAGGTAACGTGGGGGGGCCGTTAAACGACGCGGCCGCAAGGCGGCCGCTCCCTGCTGGACCTTCTTCTCGGCCCCTTGGCCCTCGGACGCTGAGAGCCATGGCCCTGCCGCTTCTGCCTGGCAACAGTTTCAACCGCAACGTGAGTAGTGAGGGCGCCCGAGGTCAGAGGTTCCGGCCAGAATCTGGGGTCCGGGCGTGGCCACCTCCCCCGACCCTACTCAAGCATCCTGCTGCCGCTTCACCCCTGTGCGTTGGGCACAACTTGGACCAAACTTTGTAGGCCGGTGGAACCCTTACTCTCTCTCTCTCCCCTTTTCCCAGTGTCTAACTGCATCTGGATGCTTTAACGACATCAGATACAGAAGTAGAGTCTTCATAGGTGGCAGGACCCGCGAAGGTAGCCAGTGGTAGTGACGTGGTAACAGTCATCGTTGAGCGTTTAGGATATGCCAGGTGCTGTGCTTTAGTCGCCCGGCACGGCATTTGCTGCTTAGGTCCTATTTTTATTCCCATTTTGCAGTTGAGGAAACTGAGGCGCGAGGCGATGAGTCACTCCCTCACTGGCCAGAGCTACAGTTTCAGTGTGAAATTGGCTTTCTCCCAGGCAACCTGTCTCCACAGCCCAGGTGCCTAGTCATTGTCCTTAATAGCCCGTGTGAAAGAGAGAAATAGAGTTGCTGTTACGAAAGCCAAGAAACCTGGCCCTCTGGAGGCTGCTGGGGGCCGAGAGGGAAGGGTTCCACCAGCCTGTAAAGTTCAGTCCTAAGCTTTATAGAGAGAAGCATCCAAACCTGGAGTTTTTTCTTCGTTGAGGATTGGGAGGAGTTCATTTCAAAACAAGATGAAAGTACAAAACAACACAACATGACAACACAAAAAACCCTGAGCACCAAAGAATCTTGCCAGTAATAAATAGCCCCTTATTTAAACAACAGAAAAGTGATTCGTGCTTTTCTTTACACTGATCACTACTCTTTCCTTGGGTTTACCAGTTGCGTCTCCGGAAGAAGGTAGGTGATAACACTGGTGGGAGGGAATTCGAGGGAGCCCCTCAAGGTGTCTGTGTAAACCTCTGGTAAATTTAGAACGCAGCAGCGGATTGAATGAAACGTTTGACTTTCTGGATTCCCAAGTGTCTGTTTTCAAGTTGTTGGTCCTAAAGTCCCAGTTTCCTTTGTGGCTTCAGGCCACTAGATTCTGACCTCCACGGGTCGCTTGGCCGGACCGAGTTGCTTTTAAACCGTGGTTTGTGCATTTTTTTGGCTGATTGGTAGAGGCCGGCCTTCCCGCCCAGCATTGCCCTTTGCTGAGATTCAGCCAGCCACACCAGGAAGAAAGACCCTGAGAGTCAGGACATGCAAAAAGAGTCCAGAAGTAAACAAGCATGCAGTGTAGAAGTAAATTTAATAAAAATTGAAAGTAGAGCCCACAGCTTTGGGCCCCACAACACTTCAGATGACCGATGTCCCCCTACTGCAGAAGTATCACAGCTCCCACATGCAGTGATGAAGAATAGGAAGGAAAAGCAGGGCTTTGATGAGATTTTAAAATTTGCAAACCTGTACTGAGTGTACTTTGTTTTGTTTTATTGTGAAGTACAACACGTGCAGAGAAATGCATAATGGATGAACACCAAGTGAACGTCAAGAAATGGGAGTATTACCAGTGCTCCAAAAGCCTCTCCCTTGAGTGGGGTTGCCAGATTTAGCAAATAAAAATATATGTCCCCAATACTGAATGGGACCCACTTGGACTGAAAGCTTACTTGTTGTTTATCTCAAATTCAAATTTAACTGGACATCTTCTATATTACAGGGCAGCCCTGCCTATGGCTTTCTTGTCATTACCCTCTTTGCTACTTACTGTCCAGAGTTAACTATCCTGAATGCGGCGACTGTGGTTAGGTTTTGCTTGCTTTTGAACTTGGTATCAATGTAAATATCTGGTGTTCTTTTGTGACTGGCTTGTGTTTAGCTCAATGTTATGTTAGATTTGTTCATGGGGCTGTCCGTAGAGGTAGTTTGCCCATTTTCCTTGCTCTGTAGTATTCCATTGTGTGAGTATGACATCATTTATATACCCATAGATAGAGATTTGGCTTGTTTGGGGTTATTAAGAATAGTTTGCTGTGACTATTCTTGTCCGTGTCTGTCGCTACAGTTGCTGGATCTCATGGTTTTCATATGTTCAGCTTTAGTAGACACTGTCAAAGTACTTAAACCAATTTAAATCCCCAGCAGCATGTTATGTTCCTGTCGGTCTACATCCTTAACACTTGGTATGGTTGGTCTTTTAAACTGTAGTTATTTTGATCAGCAAGTACAGGGAAACTTTAGTTTCAATCTGTGCTTACCTGATTCCTAATGAACTTGAGCATGATTTACACATTTATTAGTCATTTGGATATTCTCTTTGTGTAATACTTGTTTGTCTCTTGTCTACTTTTTCTGCTGGGTTGTCTGCCTTTTTTTTACTTAGTGAAATGTAGGAGTTCTATATAGACCTTGGATGTGACCCTTTTGTCCGACATCTGTGTTGGCAAATGTCTTCTAGTCTGTGGCTGGCCTTTTCACTTTCTTAATGGTGTTTTTGATGAGTAATTGTTCCTTTCGATTAGTGATTTTTGTTTCTTCTTTAAGAAATTGCTCCTTATGCCAAGTATGATGATATTTTTGTGTGTTGTCTTCTGGAAATTTTGTTGTTTTTACCTTTCACATTTAGATTTCTAATCTAGTATAAATTTGTGTGTGTGTGTGTGTGTATGTATGAAAAGAAGTAGGGGTCCGGTTATATTTTTTCCTATATGGATATTCAGCTGACCCAGAACCATTTGTTAACACAGTTCAACAGAGTAAGTTTTAAAGATCTCACTGGCTCTATGCCATGATTCATGAATTGACAGTATCCAGTTTAGCAGACAGAAGAGAGCTCTGAAGAGCTCTCCCAGGAAGACATTTTATGGGCATAAGGGGGGCATTACACTAGGCAAAAATAGGTTACTATAAGTTTACTTTCCTTATGGGATATAACAAGGGCTTTTTAGGCAGATTACCTAACTCATGCTGATCAGACGATTCATGATTGGCTGGTTTAAGATTCAATTTCTGGGACAGCTAAAACTGTAAGTTAAGTTTCAGTTTTTGACATGGGGTTGGCATGATCGACTCCATTTAGGGTCTGTTGTCTTGTCTTTAACACATTTTTGGAAGAGACCACCCTTTCTCTACTTCTCTGCAGGGCTGCTACCTTTGTCACAAGTATCCAAATACATGTGGGGCTGCTTCTAGATTTGGGAATATATTTTAAAAAATTATTTACTTTATGCTTCAGACCAAAAGGAGTGTGTATGTGTGTGTGTGTGTGTGTGTGTGTGTGTATGAATTAGGGAATGACAGTATGCTTATTAGATATCTTGGGCTGTCATTTAACAAATTAGTATTTATACATTGAGTATTTATATATATATAAGTATATATATTTATATGTAAAAATATATACTCAATATATATATTGAGTATATATAAGTATATATATATTGAGTATATAGAGAGTATTTACATATATATAATATATCATATGTAAGTATATATATATATAAATATATATATATATTTGTCATTTAACAAACTTGTATGTGCCTAATTCAGATGGCTGCATTTGCACTAACCTTGGTACTGACTGGTGCCAAAAAACTAATATTATTTTAAAAACTTGTACTTAGTTAAAAGATCATATGTTCTCTGGTGCATAGAGTGGTCAAAAAGTCAGTAGAGCCAAATCTGGCTTTTTTTTTTTTTTTAATCACCCCCCCCCCCCGGAGATAGCATAATTACTGGCTGTTTGGGTTTAAAATTATAACACAAGCTAACTTTTATTGCTTTTCTTAGAAATTAAAAAGGAACTTGTTTCTCCCCCTAATTAGCTGCTGATAGTTATGAGCAATAGATTGATTTCTGCCCACAGCTAGGTGATGTGCAGCCTGTATTTCTATTTCTGAAATACAAGAAGTATGGTGCTTTCTAAAATATAAGCATTTGCACCACTGATGACATTAAAAGTGATGTGAATTAATTGAAAACCTTAGGGAAAGGTCACAGCTAAATTCCAGACACACGGCATCTTTTCCCAACAATTTACACCCTGCATTTATTTTGAGCTAAGAGAATCTCAGGCACATTGTCAAAAATAATAGGATATTAAAGTTAAAAGGGACATTTCCAGACAAAGCTAAAAATCTTTTCTATAGCATTTTGGACAGATGGCTGGCTAAATGATCCTGAAGGTCCCTAAATGAATAATGAGGAGTACACGTTCTGTTTTTTATGAAGCTACCTTGCCGCCATCTTAGAAGGGTTTGTTGTCGGTAGTGCGTCTCTAATTTATAGTGAAGCAACTTTCCTTAGAAGAAAATAAACTATTTGAATTCATAGCAGTAGAATAAAACAAATTCAGAATCTCTCTGCCTCTTTTACAAAAGGGTGTGGGCAATACCTTGAAATTTATTTTTATCTAGACTAATACAAGCCTACTTACTAATATATAAGGAAAAGCGTTCTTTGGGAAATTTACCAGCAATTTAAATGATAAACAGCTGAAGGACACACTCTGAGTAATATAGTATACATATTGACTTCCTCATGGGATGGTAGATAAATCAATTTAAATTTAGCGCAATGCCAAAGATAATCATAAAACAATGACTCCATGCACAGGGTGGTTTTTCCTGATCTAAAATTCTGCTTATAGATTTCTGGTTATATTCTTAGTGGTTAATTCCATTGCCTTAAAATAACTTGCATCAGGTACAAACCCCTCAACCTGACACTCGAGTCCATTAGAGTTTGCCCGTCACCTTATGAGATCAATTTAATGAATCATGTTTAGCATTTAAAAAAAAAAAAGAAAGAAGAAAATGGACTAGAAAAGAATAAAAAAATCAGAGTAATGTCTGATGGCATGTGAACAGTAAGTATCCTTTCGTGAACTTTTGCTTTCTGTCACGTGTGCAAGTGAACTGGGTTGCACTCAAACCTGTTTGTTGTTGTGGTAGCAGAGTGTGAAACACGCTCTCAGAGCTGTCTCTACCAGTTCGTGCCTCTGTTTTTAATTCAGAACTTCAGTTCCCTTCCAGGCCAGATCTAGTCTTTTACCCTTCTAGAAGCTTCAACAGATCCTAGTCAGATTTTTTTCTTCATTGCTGTAAAATTCACATAACATAAAATTAACCACTAGCCATTTCAAAATATTTTTTTTTAAATTTGGGATAGAGAGAGAGCACTCGCATAAGCGGGGAGGAGGGACAGAGAGAGAGGGAGAAGCAGACTCCCCACTGAGCAGGGAGACTGATGTGGGGACTTGATCCCAGGACCCTGAGATCAGGGCCCGAGCTGAAGGCAGACGCTTAACCGACTGAGCCACCCAGACGCCTCAACCACTAGCCATTTCAAAGGGTACCATTCAGTGGCATTTGGTACCTTCAAGTGTTTTGCAACGATCACCTCTAACTAGTTCAGAGACATTGTCTTCATCCCAAATCTCAATCTTTTTATCCCAGAGGGACTTTGAAATGCTTTTCAGCTCTCGGGCACCCCCTGTGTACAAATGATTTCTACGGCCCATGGTACATTAGCATGATCCATGAGTTGTAGATGTAATGATCCAGTAATAATTGTCTCTTCTGAGTAAAGAGTAATAGGTTTCTGTGGATTTGTTAATTTTGGTCAACTTACTCACATGCTCTGTGTGGTTTCCCTTTCCTGCAAAGGATGTCAACTCTAATGCAGGGTGGGAGGGGGGCGGGTACATAGTAGAGGAAACTTCAGGGTTTTTTTCATCGTTACCGTAAAATTTCCTACTTGATTTTTCCGCCTTTCCCCTTATCCAAGTAGACCTAAAAATCCTCTCATAGTTTCTACTATCGAGGGCCCTAGTAAGATAGGACATGTGGTATGTGGTATCAGCAAAAGTAGTTTTTCCCCCTATTTAAAACTAAAAATGACTTTTAGCCAGCTTTTCTTGAAAAACAAATAGGCAATCAAGCTTAGCTTACCTTTCTTTCCTTTTTATACATTTAGAAAATTCATAAAGCAACATAGTACATTTCTGTTCAGTAAGTGTTTTAATCCAAGATGGGATTTACTTTTTAAAAAAGTAGGCTCAGTTGGTTTAATTTAAATAAAGGTTGTAAATTCATTTTAATTAATGCTGTTTGCAACATGAAAATACATCGACGATGTTAAATAAGTTACTAAAACCATATGGCAAAGCAATATGAATAAAAATATAGCCTAAGACTTAATTTTACATGAGACTTAGAAGTTAAGCTTTATGGGGTGTCTGGGTGGCTCTGTAGGTTGAGCGTCCGACTCTTGGTTTTGGCCCAGGCCATGATCTCATGGGTTGTGAGATTAAGCCCTGCATGGGGCTCTGTGCTCAGCCGGGAGTCTGCTTGGGGATTCTGCCCCTTCCCCTGCGCTCTTACTCTCTCTGTCTCTCTCAAATAAATAAATCTTTTTAAAAAAGTATTATTTTCTTAAAACTAAAAATAAAGAATAAAAATTACCTCTTGAATGTGAAATCTGTGCTGGTATTTTGCCACATAAATACTGAATTGGGGGTCAAATTTGAGATAAGCACACATAGATTTCATTTTCAACTGAAATGAGATTTCTGGCCTTCCTCTTGATACCTATTAACAAGGAAAGCTTTGCTTATAGGAATCAGAAGTTGAAAAACCACAGCAAAATGGTTACTGCTTCCCTATGAATGACAGGATTCTTGACTTTCATATATATATATATTTGGAACTGGTATAGGTATATGTTTAACTTTACAAGAAATTGCTAAGCTGTCTTCCAAGGTGGCTGTATCATTGCATTCCCACCAGCAATGAATGAGTGTTCCTGTTACTCAGAGTACTCATGAACAACTGGCATTGTCAGTGTTTGGATTTTAGCCATTCTAATAAACGTATAGTGGTATGTCATCCTGATTGAAACTTTTTTCCCCTGGCAGTTAATGATGTTGAACGTCTTTTCGTCTGCTTATTTGCCACCCATCTGTCTTCTTTGGTGAAATGTCTGTTCGTGTGTTTTGCCTGTCTTTAATTGGGTTGTTTGTTTCCTTCCTATTGAATTTTGAGAGTTCTTTATATATTCTGGCTACAAGTCCGTTGTTGGATACGTGCTTTGCAAATATTTTCTCCCAGTCTGTGGCTTGAATTTTCATTCTCTTAAGGCTAGAAAATATGTGTACATTTTTAAAGATAAAATACAACATGAATCCAAACTGATATTTCCAATGCAAATGAAGGATTATAGGGTTTTTATTTAACTCCTTTGATTCTGTATTTATTTTTTACTTATATTGACAATCTTGATTCATAAGGATGTTAACATAATTATTTTCTTGCTTTATCCTATCATAAATAAAAATATACATCCGTATAATATTTTTCTGATCAATAACATTATTAACAATTTGCGTTTTCAAATGGTTTAATATTTCTTTTTTTTTTATTTGATAGAGAGAGACACAGCAAGAGAGGGAACACAAGCGGGGGGGAGTGGGAGAGGGAGAAGCAGGCTTTCTGCTGAGCAGGGGGCCCGATGCGGGGCTCAGTCCCACGACCCGGGGATCATCACCTGAGCCGGAGGCAGACACTTAACGACTGAGCCACCCAGGCACCCTAGTTTAATATTTCTTTGTAGTTCTTTTGTTTTATATATCCCATTAGGAATGTATGGTCCAATTATTGGGTTTTAATTTCATTTAAATCGTTCCTGACAGTATGGTTAGGTCACCAGCTCAGTACCCAGCTAGGTTCATTCATTTCATTTTGTTTTTTTCTCTTTTTTTTATGTTTTTTTTTTAATTTAAATTTCTTTTAAGATTTTATTTTATTTATTTGAGAGAGAGAGAGTGAGCACGAGCAGGGGGAGGAGCAGAGGGAGAGGGAGAAGCAGACTCCCCGCTGAGCAGGGAGCCCGATGCAGGACGGGATCCCAGGACCCTGAGGTCCCGACCTGAGCCAAAGGCAGACACTTAACCAGGAGTCCCTAATTTAAATTTTAGGTGGTTAACGTACAGTGCGATAATGGTTTCTAAGATAAAATTCAGTGATTCATCACTTATAAAATCGTGCTTTTTAACTTTAAAAACTTTTACTATAGCGTAAAAATAGAACACTTATGTGGTTTCAGAGTCAAATTTACAAAGTGAGGTGCATTCCGACAGGTATGTATAGCTTTCATCCTTGTCCCGTCAATCTTGTTATCTCTTCCCCCTTCCCTCTATAAGTAGCTTAACCCCAAACTTTCTCTTAATCTTTTCTTTTTCTGTTTTTGGTTTTAAAACAGCAAATTTTAAAATATATTCACATGGTCTCTTATTAAACAAATGGTAGCGTACTCTATACATTCTCTTACATCTTCCATTTTCCCTTCTAACAGTGTATCTTGGAGATCTCTTCATCGTAGTGGGCAGTTTTCCTCATGCTGTTGGAACGTATAATCCATTCACAGCTACATAGTACTCCTGGGTGGCTCAGATGGTTAAGCGTCTGCCTTCGGCTCAGGTCATGATCCCAGGCTCCTGGGATCGAGTCCCGCATCGGGCTCCCTGCTCAGTGGGGAAACCTGCTTCTCCCTCTGCTTCTCTCTCTCTCTCTCTCTCTCTGTCTCTCATGAATAAATAAATAAAATCTTTAAAAAAAAATACATAGTACTCCATTGTGTGGACATAACCATAGTTTATTCAGCCCATCCCGTTTTGACACATAGTTGCATTATTTCCAGTCTTTTGCTATTACAAATATTGCTGCAGTAAATAGCCCAAGTTGGGTCTCAAAAGAAACTATGGAAAAAGTAAAAAGTCCACCTATAGTATGGGAGACAGTATCAGCAAAGCATATATCTGATGAGGGACCTATATCCAGTGTATGTAAAATTGAGCAAAGGATCTGAAGAGATATTGCTCCAAAAACCTTTACAAAGAGCCATGAACACACGAAAAGATGCTCAACATTATTAGTTGTTAGGAAAATTCAAATCAAAACCCCAATGAGCTATTACTCTATACCAGCTAGGGTGGCTATAACTAAAAAGACAGTACCCAGTGTTGGCAAGGATGTGGAGAAATGGGAACCCTCATGCATTGCTGGTAGGAATATAAAACAGTACTGCTGCTTATGGAAGAGTTTGCAGTTTCACAAAAGTTTAAATATGGAGTTACTCTGTGTCGCAGCACCCCTGGGCATACAAGAGAAGAGAAACGTATGTCCACAAAAAATGCAAACGTGAATGTTTAGAACAACATTCTTCATATTAGCCAAAAATTAGAAATAACCCAAATGTCCATCAACTGACGAATGGATAAATAAAATATGGTATCAGCCATAGAGTGGAATATTATTTGGCCATAAAAACACTAATACATGCCGCAACATGGATGAACTTCAAAAACATACTAGAAACAATACGTAAAAGACTGCGTATTGTATGAGCCCGTTTGTGTGAAATGCGCAGAATAGGCAAATCTATAGAGACAGAAATTAGATGAATGGTTGCCTAGGCCCGTGTGGGGGAGGGGATGGAATGAGGAGTGACTGCTAATGGGTTATGAGGTTTCTCTTTGGGATGATGAACGTGTTCTAAAGTTAGATTGTGGGGATGATTGCACAACTTTGTAATTATAGTAAACTCCATTGAATTGTATATTTTAAATGGGTGAACTTTAGAATGTATGAATTATACCTCAATAAAACTATTGGAAAATAAATAGCCGAAGAAAGGAGTTGGTGGTGGAGAAATCCCTGGGCAGGCAAACAGTAGGTGTCTGTTGTGCCAGATCATGGGATGGTTTTGATTTAAAGGATTTTGTTACTTGTTTCCAGGATCCACTGAAATACCTTTGAAATCCCATTATTTCAGACTGGGCCACTTCTTGAAGCTGTCATTCATACTTTGGAAATGACATACTATTCCATTGCTATTCCTAAATGTTAATTTGGGGTTCAGGAATTAGAGTCACTTTGCCTATTCGGGGATCAAACACCTAACCTTGGTTGCTTTTGTATTCTGTCCTGAACTTCATAGCTCTGTTACTTAGGATAGATACTTCTGGCTATAAGTAACGGAATACCTGACTAACAGTGGCTTAAGCCAAATTGATCTTCTTATCAGAAGGACGATAGTGGTGTGGCAGTTTCAGGTTTAGGCATTGGCTGATGAATGTTGTAAAGGACTCAGACTCTTTTTTTTTTTTTTTAAAGATTTTATTTATTTATTTGACAGAGAGAGACAGCGAGAGCAGGAACACAAGCAGGGGGAGTGGGAGAGGGAGAAGCAGGCCTCCTGCCGGGCAGGGAGCCCGGTGCGGGACTCGATCCCAGGATCCTGGGATCATGACCTGAGCCGAAGGCAGACGCTTAACGACTGAGCCACCCAGGCGCCCAGGACTCAGACTCTTTTTATCTCTCCATTCTGCCATCATGAGAATGTTGGCTTTTCATTCTTAGGTCTGCGGCCTCATGGACGCAAGGTGGTTGCCTTAGTTCCAGACGTCACAACATCTCATAACCCTGTTCCAGACAAGTAGGAAGGAGAGGGAGGGGAAAAAAGCTCTTTTTTTTTTCAGAAAATGAAGTGTTTTCCAGCCCCCCAGTAGATTTCCCCCTTACATCTTATTGGCTAAAATAGAGTCATATGGCTCTCCTTTGCTAAAGGGGTATTGGGAACTTGATTTTTCACCATCTATTTTTGGAGCTGGGAAAGAGAAGAGGCAGTAAATAATGGCTTTTGGGAGCTAAAACTTTGTCTGCCACACCAACCACGGACTCGATACCCGGGAGTCTAGATTCCCCCTCAGCCTTAGCATTTCTTTTCTTTTTTTCTTTTCTTTTTGAGAAAGGGAGAGAGAATGAGCAGGGTAGGGGTAGAGGAAGAGGGAGAGAATCCCAAGCAGCTCCATCAGCATGGAGCCCAACGTGGGTCTCAATCCTGAGATCTCCCTCTGAGATCATGACCTGAGCCGAAATCAAGAGGCCGACGCTTAACCTACTGAGTCACCCAGGGGCCCCAGCACCCCTTCCTTTAAAACATTTTTGTTTGTGTTTTTTAATATATAGGTAATACATGAGTATACCATCATTGTAAAAAATTCAAACGATACTCTTATTTCTTAGCAGTTTTCTTTTCCATAATGGAAAACAAGCCTCATACCCCAGTTAAACCAGCATACTCACTGTCCTTTGAATATATTTTGGACTCAGTTGTTAAACTACTCAATTATTGGTTTACTTGCCTTCTTCCTGACAGCATTCTTGTGCTTCTTCCTGTTCCCATCTAGATCTTAGCCTTCCCTCGAAGGGTGCCTCTACTCCCCCCCCCCCCTTCTCATTAAAGCCTTCCTTGATCATTTCAGCAGGAGCCCTCTCTCTGTCTTCATAACCCTGAACACACCTGTATTGTCCAGACCACCCATTTACTGGCTTATTGCCTGTGTTGTGTTTTGCGTTCTTTATGTGTGATTGTGACATTCCTCTGCTGACTGGGAAACTGTGATTGATGGCTCTTTGGGTTGCCTTTCCTTCCCCGGGGCAGGCCCTTAATAGGTGCCTGTTGATTGTCTTTGTCTGCCTGTAGCAGCCATGCCTAAAAACTAGGGGTGATAAACACAGTTTGGGAGAATCCTCTCTGGAATTAGCTTCTCGCCTGTGTCTTGCACTGCTGCCGTGGAGCTGAGGATTTCTTATTTTAGCAACAGTGACTATAAGACAGGAAGAAAGTCATGTGCTGCTGCGGCTTCAATAGGTTATAAAGCCTCTCAGGATGTGTGGCTTATGCCAAGCAGCCAGGATAGCATGAAGATGTCACATACAAGCTGTGATTCAAAGCCTCTTCTGTGGCCCCTTGTGCCAGGCAGAGGGACATTTTTCTTCTCCTTGTTGGCATCCAGTTTGGCTTTTTCTGGAAGCAGCACTTTCTTCTCTGAACATTCATGAGGCAGGACTCCCTTAAGAGACCAGTCTCCCGACAGCAGTGTTCTAGATAGGCACTAGGGTACATGCAAAGGGATTTCTTGGGCCATTTCCCGAGGAGTTTATCCTGTTACTATAGTTGTAGAAAGGGTAGAGCCAACTCTGAGGGGGGAGGGGGACCCCAAGGCAAAAGGAAAGGGGAAATAGGCATTTTCACTCCCCCTCTTAGCCAGGCCTCCAGGATGCCTGAATTTGACCTGGCCACTCCACTGTGACTAAGTGCTCAGCTTGGCCAACTGAAGGCCAAAGAAACTTTGTGCTTTCCTGACTATGTGTTTGGCATCCCCAAGGAGGGGATGGTCACAACGGCTAGAGTTTTGGGGGAGATCAGGTCCATTCACTTGGCTTACAGTTAATTTAGACTACCTTTTCTTCAGCACACAAGTTTGGCAACTGAAGCCGAGATGTTTGTTTTATCATTTATAGGGCTCTTTCCACCTCATTTTTGTGAGTCATTTATTGCACATCTGTGTTTCCATTCATACTTCATACTTTATAAAAGGCACCGGTGTGGACTGTCTCCTGGTTACCAAGGAAAGTAGACCCACTCTTGCCTTGTACTGGTAATTGAAATTTTTATGGAGGAAAATTAGAGATTCACGTGTAGCTGAAAGGAATAATACAGGGCGATCCTGTGTACCATTTACTCAGTTTCCCATCGGTACCGTTTTGCAAAACTAGTATACTACCAGAACCAGGATGTAAACATTAATATAATCCACTGATCCCATTAAGATGTCCCCAGCTTTACTTGTACTCATTTGCGGGTGTGCATTTAGTCTGTACGGTTCATCACATGCGTGGGTTGCGGTGATCACCCTGACGGTGAAGATACCGACCAGTTCCAGCATCACAAGGGTCCATCTGTTGTTCTTTTGTAACCCCGCCCACCTTCCCATCAACTGCCCCCCGCCAATATCTCTGATTCTTGGCAACCACTAGTCTGTGCTCCAGTTCTAAAAATTTTTTTAAAAGATTTTAGTTATTTATTTATTTGAGAGAGAGCACAAGCGAGTGGTGGAGCAGAGGGAGAAGGACAAGCAGACTCCCCGCTGAGCGTGGAGCCCATTGAGAGGCTCGATCCCATGATCCTGAGATCGTGACCTGAGCCAAAATCTACAGTTGGGCGCTTAACTGACTGAGCCACCCAGGTGCCCCCGAAAATTTCATTACTTTGAAAATGTTACACAGAATGGAATTACACGGTATGTACCTCTTGGGATTATTATTATTTTTCACTTGGCTTAATTTTTTCGTGACTTATCTAGCTAGTTGCACATATCAGTTCCTTCATTTTTATTGCTGCGTAGTAGTCCATGTATGTACCACAGTTTCTTTCACTGTTTACTTGCTGGAAGACATCTGTGCTATTGCTAGTTTTGGGCTGTGAGGGATACAGTTGCTATGGGCATTCATGTACAAGTTTTTGTGTGGACATGTGTTTTCATTTTCCGAGGTAAATATCCAAGAGTGCAATTGGTGGATCATAATGGTAATTGCATGTTTATTGTTTTTTAAAAGATTTTATTTATTTATTTGAGAGAGAACCCATCAGTTGGGGGGAGGGGCAGAGAGAATCTCAAGCAGACTCCATGCTGAGTGCAGGGTCCCAACGAGGGGCTCGATCCCATGACCCATGAGATCACGACCTGAGCGGAAACCAAGAGTTGGATGCTCAACTGACTGAGGCACCAAGGTACCCCTGCATGTTTAGTTTTACCAAAAAAACAAAACAGAACATAAAACTACCAAACTATTTTTGAGAGTGAATGTACCATTTTACACTCCCCAGAACAGTGTACGAGTGATCTAGTTTGTCCACGTCCTAGTCAGCATTTAGTATTGTCACTATTTTTTTAGCCGATAGGTGTATAGCGATATCTCATTGTGGGTTTAATTGGCATTTCTCTGATGGCTTATGCATGAGTCGAATATCTTTTCATGTGCTTATTTGCCATCTGTATATCCACCTTGGTGAAATGTCTGTTTATGTCTTTTGCCTGTTTCTAATTGGAATGTGTTTTTACTGTTGAGCTTTGAGAATTCTTTATATATTCTAGATACTAGCCCTTCGGCTAAGATGTGGTTTGCACATATTTTCTCCCAGTCTGTAGCTCGTCTTTTCATCCTGTTAACTTTTGCATAGCAAAAAAGTTTCTAATTTTGTTGAGGTCTAATTTATCAATTTTTCCTTTTATGGCTCATGCTTTTGAGTTAAATCTAAGAACTCTCTGCCCAGCCCTAGATACTGGAGATTTTTTCCTCTGTTTTTTCCTAAAATTTTTATAGTTTTACATTTTATGTTCAAGTCTGTGATCCATTCTGAGTTGATTTTTATACAAGATGTGATAATTAGTTCAGGATCCATTTGATTTTGTCTCTGGATATCCAATTACTCCAGCACCATTTGTTGAAAAGGCTAGTCTTCCTCTACTGAATTGCTTTTGCACCTTTGTAAAAACTCATTTGAGCATTTTTGGGTGGTCTTTTTTGTTGTCTGTCTTGTTCTGTTGGTCTTTGTGTCTGTCCTTCTGCCAATGCCACACTGTTTTTGTTACTATAGTAATATTGTAAACCTTAATATCAGGTATAGTGATTCTTTTCACCTTACTTATCTTTCTCAAGATCCTTCTTTGTCTAGGGCCTGTACCTTCCATATGAATTTTAGAATCAGCTTGTCTATGTCTGCAAGTAACTTTGCTGGGATATTGGTAGGAATTGCATTAGACCTCTAGATCATTTTGGAGGAGAATTGGCATCTTTACTATGTAGAGTCTTCCAGTCCTTGAGCATGATATGTGTCTCCATTTCTTTAGGTCGTTTTTTATTTTTTTCATTAGCATTTTGTAATTTTCAGCTCACAGATCCTGTATGTGTTTCGTATTTTAATTTTCTTTGGAGTGATTATAAATGCCATCGTGTTTTAAATTTCAGTCTCACATGTTTATTGTTAGTATATAGAAGTGTGATCGACTTGTGTGTGCAGATCTTGTATCCTGCGACACTGCTGAACTCAATTATTAGTTGTAGGATTTTTTTGTGTGTGAATTCTGTGAATTTTTTTATATAAACAATCTTGTCAACTATAAATAGAGATAGTTCTTTTTCTTCCTTTCCAATTTGTGTCCCTTTAATTTCTTTTTCTTGCATTCCTGTGGTGGGTAGAACTTCTAATAATGTGTTGAATAAGAATAGAACAGACATTCTTGCTTTGTTTCTGATTTTGGGAGAGCATTTAGTCTTTCACTGTTAAGTGTGATGTTAGCTATAGATTTTTTACAGATGCTCTTTATCAAGTAGTTCCCCTGTGTTCTTAACTAGTTGGGGGTCTTTATCCCGAATGGGTGTTGATCAACAAATGTGTTTAACCTGTATTAATTGATACGATTATTTGAGTTTTCTTCTCCATTTGTTGATATGGTAGATTACATTGATTGACTTTGAAATGTTGACCCAGCCTTGCATAATAAATCCCATGTGGTCATAGTGTATAATTCTTTTTACACAGTGCCAGACTCAATTTGCTAATTTTTTTGTGGAGGATTTTTGTATCTATGTTCAAGAGAAATTTTAGTCTGTAGTTTTCTGTTTTTTTTTTTTTTTAATTTTTAAAAAGATTTTATTTATTTGACACAGAGAGACACAGCGAGAGAGGAGAGGGAGAGGGAGAAGCAGGCTTCCCGCTGAGCAGGGAGCCTGATGCAGGGCTCGATCCCAGGACCCTGGGACCACGACCTGAGCCAAAGGCAGATGCTTAACCAACTGAGCCACCCAGACACCCCTGTAGTTTTCTGTTTTTGAACTGTCTTCTTTGGTTTGGTATCAAGATAATACTGACTTAATAAAATGAGCTGGGAAGAGTTCCCTCCTCTTTATTTTCAGGAAGAGATTGCATAAAATTGATGTTAATTCTTATTTAAATATTTGGTAAAATTCTCCAGTAAAGCCAGCTGGGCATAGGGATTTCTTTTTGGCTTTTAGTTATAAATTCAGGTTCTTTAAAGGTTACTATTCAGATTATTTCATCTTGGCTGACTTTTGGTTTTGAGTTTGTGGTTTTGAGAAATTGGCTCACTTTTTTAAGTTGTTGAATTTATGTGTGTAAAGTTGGTCAGAGTGTTCCCTCATTATCTTTTAAATGGCTATGGCATCTATAAAGATATCCCCTATTTCATTTCTGATATTGGTGATTTGTATCTTAACTCTTTTTAAAAGCTTTTTTCAGTCTTGCTAGAGATTTTATTAATATATATTTTTTGAAGAACAAGTTTTGTATTTGAGTTTCTCTGTTTTCCTGTTTTTATCAATTTTGCTGATTTCTGCTCTAACCTTCTTTGTGCTTGTTTTTAATTTATTTTACTCTTCTTTTAATAATTTCTCAAAGTAGGAACTTAGGGTATTGATTTGAGACCTTTCCTCATTTCTTTTTTTAAAGATTTATTTATTTACTAGAGAGAGAGTGAGAGAGTGGGGTTGGGGGCAGGGGTAGAGGGAGAGGGAGAGAGAACCTTAAGCAAACTCTGCATTGAGCATGGAGCCTGACATGGGGCTTGATCCCACGACCCTGAGATCATGATGTGAGCTGAAACCAACAGTTGGCCTCTTAACCGACTGAGCCACCCAGGTGTTCCCTTTCCTTATTTCTAATGTAAATATTTAGTGCTAAATTTCCCTTTTAACACTGCTTTAGCTGCATCCTACATATTTTGATGTGTTGTATTTTCATTTTCTTTCCGTTCTGTTTTTTAAAATTTCTGAGATTTCCTCCTTGACCCACATACAATTTAAAAGTATGTTGTTTCATTTCCAAATATTTGGAGGTTTTTCCTGTTGTCTTTCTTTTACTGATTTCTAGTTTGATTCCATTATCGTCAGAGAATACAGTCTATATGATCTTAATCCTTTTAAATTTGCCAAAGCTGCTTTTATGGTCTGGAGTATGGTCTAACTTGGTGAATGTTCCATGCACACTTGAAAAGAATATGTATTCTGCTGTTGTTGGGTGGAGGGTTCTATATAGGTCAGTTAGGATCTGTTGGTTACATGTGTTGGTTGCTGAGAGGATTGTTGTAAGTCCCCAACTGTAACTGTGGATTTGTCTATTTCTCCTTTAACTTTATTGGTTTTGCTTCATATATTTTGAGGTTCTGTTGTTTGGTGCATACACATTTAAGTTTGTTGTGTCTTTCTGGTGGATTGATTCTTTTATCATTATAAAAAGTCTCTATTTGCTCTAGTAATTTTCTTTGCTCTCAAGTCTAGTGTATCAGTTACTGATAGAGCCACTTTTGCTTCTTTAAAATTAGTATTTGCCTGGTATGTCTTTTTCATATCTTTACTTTCAACTGACTTCTGTCCTTGAATTTGAAGTGAGTTCCCTGTGAACACCATGTAGTTGGTCATGCTTTATAAATTCACTCTGCAATCTCTGTCTTTTGATTAATGCATTTAGGTCATTTACATATAAGGTGATTATTGGTGTGTTAATGTTTATGTCTGATACATTATTTCTCTTTTCTGTTTCTTTCCTCTGTTTCTCTTCTTTTCCCATGGGATACTGGAACTTTTTTTTTTTAGGATTCTATCTTGATTTATTTATAGTGTTTTTGAGTATATATGTTTAAAAAATTTTTTTATTATAGGAGTATAGTTGACATGCAATGTTATATTAGTTTCTGGTGTACAGTATAGTGACTAAGAGGTACAAATTTCCAGTTGTAAAATAAATAATGCACAGGGATGAAAAGTATAGCACAGGGAATATAGTCAATAATATTGTGATAATCGGGATGCCTGGGTGGCTCAGTCGGTTAAGCTTCGGCCTTCAGCTCAGGTCATGATCCCAGGGTCCTGGGATTGAGTCCCACTTCAGGCTCCCTGCTCAGCTGGGAGCCTGCTTCTCCCTTGCCTGCTCTGCCAGCTGCTCCTCCTGCTTGTGCTCTACTCTGTCTCTCTGACAAATAAATAAAATCTTACAAAAAATAAGGGGCGCCTGGGTGGCTCAGTTGGTTAAGCGACTGCCTTCGGCTCAGGTCATGATCCTGGAGTCCTGGGATCGAGTCCTGCATCGGGCTCCCTGCTCAGCAGGGAGTCTGCTTCTCCCTCTGACCCTCTTCCCTCTCGTGCTCTCTATCTCTCATTCTCTCTCTCTCAAATAAATAAATAAAATCTTTAAAAAAAAATCTTACAAAAAATAATATTGTGATAACCTTGTATGGTGACTGCACTTACTGTGGTGACAGTTACATGATATATAGAATTGTCAAATCACTATGTTGAGCGTTTCTCTTAGTATAGTTTACATAGTGGTTGTTCTGGATATTACGGTATATATATATATATGATTTCTATAGACTGTGGTATGTAGCTATCAGTGTTTTACTACTTCAAATGAAGCATGGAAACCTCACTTCTATTTAGGTCCCCTATACCTTTCCTACTTTTAAATTATTATTGTCACAAGTATCTGATTATGTTATAATTTTTCCTTCAGTCTTTGATTTTGTGGGATCAGGGACTGTTGATGCAGATTTTCAGATTCTAGTCCTAAAACACACTCAGCACAATTGCATAATCACTATCCCCTCCCACCCTGGGGCCTCTGTCATCCACTGTCCTCACAGCTATGGGACAGACCTGCCTCTGTCCCTGAAAGTCTTTAGCAATTCACCAAGTATAGTTGGAAACTGTGCTGGCCTCGTAGCTCATCCATCTACTCTAACCTAGGATTTTTGAATCCGCAGCTATTACCCTGAGTGGCCCGTAGTCCCTAAAGGCCACAGACTGCTGGGGGGAGAGGGAAGTCAGATGTGACTCTGTGGCCATCTTCTTTGACCCTCAGCTTGCATCAGATGCTATTCTAGCTGGTGTGTTATTATAGGAGCGCTGAACTTGGGCGTTAGGAGCTCATGTCAACTGCCTACCCCTAGCGTGCAGACGCACACGCACACCCCCACCCACACAGTCATGAACCTCCATTCCATGAACAACTCCCTGGTTTTACCTTGAGGTAGACTTTCCTCCATAATATCCTTAAAGAAGGTACTGGGCCAGGTCACGAACTCCTGGTTTCCATCTCCAGATACATTGCCCGTGTGTATACTGCTCACAGCTGCCTTTAGCTTTTCTATTCTTCTAGTCTTATCCAGTGGAACCAGTTGCTGCTCTTCATAAATTCAAGAATTAATCTCCAATAGATCTCTTAGGTCAGTGAAGGTGGTAAATTTTACTAATATTTGTTGTGCTCAGAGTTTGAGAAGAGATTTATTTTTGTCAATGTATAAAGAAAATTACCCATTAGATCACTTACTCATCTTACTCCATTAAAAAAAAAACAACAGCATTCAAGCACAGCTTTTAGAATCTAAATGCATTAGTTTGTAATGCTTTTTACTGTGAATAATGGAATACCTGACTAATAGAGGCTTAAAGAAGCAGGAATTTGTTTTTTTTCACCGAGCAGGAAGTCTGGAGGTAGGTGGCAACTGCCATCCATTTAAAGGCTCAACTTTGTCTGAGCCAGCATTTCTGGGATCCTCCCCACCTTTCTTCTCATGATCCCAAGGTGGCTGCTGGGGCTCTAGGCATCATGTATGCATCTCAGGGCAGGAAGGGGTGAGCTAGGGGTGGTGTCACTTGCACTTGTCCCTTGGCTCAAGTGGACAGAAGCCTTTTCCAGAATCCCAGAACGGACTTATGAAAAGGAGGCTGAGGAAACAAGTGCAGTGTTTTCCCTTTTCTGGCTTCTAAATGGAGACCGGCGAGGGAGAAGCGATTTGGGAATGGGTGTACTGATCAGCTCCAGTGGGTCAGTGATTTTAACTGACTTTGGGGAGAAGCCTTTAGAATTCTTTTTATTGATTGGTGCTTTGAACTGAATTATTTAGAGAAAAAAAAATCAGTTTTTTGAGGAAGGGGCTGCACATCTCTTTAGATCTTATTGACTTTTATTTTCCATTCCACTGATTTAAATACATTATTAAATATATAAAACCAATCTTATTATATTGAGCTGATGGCTAAGAATCATGAGTGCAACAATTTTTCAGGTTAGGTTTGGAAAGAGAAGAAAATTAGCTGAAAAAAATGGTTGAAGGTTTCTTTGACTTAGCTTTTTTATTTTTACATTTGGGCTTGCTTTTTGAGTGATTTAGCTTTATTAATAAGTAATGGTAGCTTTCATGCTCTTACAGTCCTGCACTCTAAGATCCCACTGTACCTGAGGCAATTTTGTTGTTATTTTCTCTGGGAGGTTCACAGCATCTACTGAGTGACTTCTTTGCTCTATAAAAGTACAGAAAAGAAGAAAAGAGAAAATGAATTCCTAAAATAAATATGATATGAAGGGAGGAAAGAAATTAAAAAAAACAACAACAAACTTCATGGAACAGAAGCAAACTAGGCCTAAACTTGATCAAGCAGGAATATCTGAGAATGATAGTTTTATGTAATTCTATATCCTATTTTCCATTAACCTCAAAACGTAGTTAGAAAAGTAAGTTGTGAAAGTACATGGAAGTATTAAATATGAACTGGCTCTCTTCAGTCCTCGGGTGTCCAGTAATTGTTGGTAACTGGGAAGGGCTTTCTACAGTACTCTCGAATACCTGTTCTGCTTTTGAGGAAGGGGTGGTGGTACCTGCTATTAATTTTTAGGTCCCTTTATCTCATCTGTTCGTGGTCCTGGTTGTCATTTGCGTTAGTATATTTGTCAAAAGTAAAAGTATTAATTCAACCTTGGTGATGTAAACAAGGGGAGCTCTAGCACTTTTCTCGAAGAGGCACAAACAATGCAAGGCCCCATGTTTATTCTTATTTTTTATTTTTTTTAAGGATCTTATTTATTTATTTGACAGAGACATAGAGAGGGAACACAAGCAGGGGGAGTGGGAGAGGGAGAAGCAGGCTTCCTGCCGAGCAGGGAGCGTGATGTGGGGCTCCATCCCAGGACCCTGGGACCATGACCTGAGCCGAAGGACTGAGCCACTCAGGCGCCCCAAGGCCCCATGTTTAAAGGCTCACACGTAGTTGAGTTTGTATCCTGGATGAGGCACTTACACTCACCGAGTGACCTTGGGCAAATGACTTAACACTACCCCCCCCATCTGAGTATCCTCATCTACAAAATGGGAATAATGACAAAGCATTCTCCGAGAGATTTGCTCTGAAATGAAAAGGATTGAATGCTTTTAAAGTGGTTCTAGGCTTCTAGCTCAGGGTGGCCCTCATGAGCTGTCAGCTTCTTACCAAGCACTTCACTCTTCCTTGCCTTTGTCATGGGGTTGTCAGCATCTGGGCTTCGCCAGGGCAGCCTAAAAAGAAACAGCGAGACTCTGATGTGCCAGAGCTCTGAAGGAGAGATGAGAAATGGATAAACAACTCGCAATGCTGATGACTAGAGCCTGCTTCTCAGTTGGGCTTAGCTTTATGGCTTCTGTAGTGGCCCTGACAATTCTCTGATTATTCAGTAATCAGTCTGAGCAAGTGATAAAATTGCTTTTCCAATTTTTAGCAACAAGGAAGGGGGTGGTGGTGTCAGCTGTTAATTTGATATGAAACGTCAAGGGGAGTCTGGATCTGGCTGCCACGGTGGGACCCAGGGAGTTGAGACACACCGAGGGAGCACTGTTTCCGGGGATAGTATATTCCTCACTTTGTCATTCACTAAGAAGACACTTGCCTAATTTGGGACTGAGTCTGAGTACCATTTCACAGTCACTAGGGCAAGGGACAGGTTGACAGGTGGTCCTAATTGATTAATGGCAAATCTCAAGCATGTGCATGTGCACGTGCGCACGCGTGTGTGTCGGGAGGGGCAAACATGCGAAACAAGTGCCCTGTGGACTTTTGCATAATACCCAACAAATCCTCAAGCAATTAGTTTCTAAGATGTACAATTTTGAATTGAAATTTCAAATTCACACTCTTGATAGTGCAGAAATGCAATTTTACATGCTATGCTGATGTGAATAACAATAGAAATCTGCGTTACTAAACTTTAAGGAAGCGTGTGTTTTGTTGTTTTGGATTTGAGTCTATGAATTCACAACCCACAAGCCTTTTGGAAAATTGTAGTTAATATTTACTTTCATACTAAAAGTATTCTTTTTAAGAATTAGGTGTGGCTGATCTAATTGTATTTAGCAAAAGAATTGGAAGTATATAACAAGTATCTAGCTGGTACTCTTTGGATAGAGACGTAGTTCATCATCAGTTTAGCTGGAACTTGATTGAACTACTTTCTGAATTTACCTATTGCAGTTTCTCAATTTTCACAGCATTGGTGGATCTTATGTTTAAAATAAAAGGCTCTGGGGGCGCCTGGGTGGTGTAGTCGGTTAGGTATCGACTCTTGGTTTCAGCTCGGGTTGTGATCTCGGGGTCGTGAGATAGAGGCCTGCCTTGGGCTCTGGGCTCTGCACTCAGCACAGAGTCTGCTTAAGTTTCTCTCTCCCTCTCCCTCTGCTCCTAGCCCCCAGCACTCCCTCTCAAGTTAAAAAAATAAATCTACAAAATAAAAGGCTCTGTGTTTTGGTATTCTTAGTCATTGTCACTAGCTGGACAAACACATGCTAATAAGAGTTGATAGCAGTTGTGTATGCGTATGTGTCTGGGGGTAGGCAGCAGGTCCACCTTTTCTGCCCTTTCCCTCTTCCCTTTGCTGCTGTGGTAGCGACCAGGAAATGAAGGACTAGACTCTCTGAAAGTGCTTCAGGTTCAATCCACTGTTTTAGTCTCCTGCAGAAATATCGGAAATGAGAAACTCAGCCCACGCTGCTATGACTGTGCTTGGGAACTGCAGCAATATGTAGGCCAACGGGTCAGCTGACGGAAGTCCTTCATCCTTTTTATTCATTCATTTTCATTTTTAAAAAAGATTTTATTTATTTATTTGAGAGAGAGAGAGCACGAGAGGGAGGAGGGTCAGAGGCAGAAGCAGACTCCTTGCTGAGCGGGGAGCCTGTCGTGGGGCTTGATCCTGGGACTCCGGAATCAGGACCTGAGCTGAAGGCGGATGCTTAACCAACTGAACCACCCAGGTGCCCCTCCTTCATCCTTTTTAGTGCTTTTCCTCTCCCATCTTCCGCTCCCCACCCCTTCCAAAGTGGAAGTGAGGCTGGCATGAAACTTTCAGATCACCTCCCCTCACTCTTCCTTCGTTAACACATCCTATCACAGATGTTGCTTTCTTTACCCAGTGACTGCTATGGCAGTGCTACTCAAAGTACGGTGTGCATGTGTGACCCTGGCAGTCTTTAGAAGTTTATATGACAATTTGACATTGCCATGATATCCAAGGGTGTGATCTGTAGGCTTGTAAGTTCTTATGTCTTTGTATTTATTTCAATTTCTTATAATTTTTTGTATATTGCAAAAGTATCCATCTGAAGTGAGTTTGGGAAAACCATCAAACTTGCCCTTCCTCAAAGATAGCTTGAGGGCCCCTGTCCTATATCTGGGATGCCCCTTCTTTCCCATTCTCATTGTGCCCCCCTTGTGCAGTACTTTCTCATCGTGTCCTGCTCCACGCACTAGCAGCTTGCCGAGTCGGCCTGCCTCTCACGTCTCCTTCCAATCCATCTTTGTTAGTTTGTTTGTTCTTTAATGTCTGGCACAAAGAGGTGAATTCATTATATTCCTCCATTTCTGGCACAATATCATCATTGACCTGTGCAAGGTCTCTCTCTTGTTTTATGTATTTTTATTCGTCATTGTTCTTTATCCTTAATCTTATTCCTTCGCCACTTTATATAGGCTTCCATATAAATATCTCTGATGCACATTCTGGAATCTGTATGTGTCCTTACAAAATATGTAACACTGTGTGTGTGTGTGTGTTTTAAGATTTTATTTATTTATTTGACAGAGAGAGACACAGCGAGAGCGGGAACACGAGCAGGGAGAGTGGGAGAGGGAGAAGCAGGCTTCCCGCTGAGCAGGGAGCCCAATGCGGGGCTCAATCCCAGGACCTGGAATCATGACCTGAGCCGAAGGCAGACGCCTAACAACTGAGCCACCCAGGCGCCCCTGTGTGTGTGTTTTTAAACATACAAATGTATAATCATTTTCTTCCAAACAACGTTTGAAGGATCTGTGTTGCTGGATGTACATTTGATGCTATGGACTGAAACGTGTTCTCCCCAGATTCAATCAGTGTTGAAGCCTCAAACCCCAATGTGATGGTATTTGGAGATGGGGCCTTGGGAGGTGATTAGGTTTAGAGGAGGTCATGAAGGTGGAGCCTCCATGATAAAATTAGTGCCCTTTTAAGAAGAGACACCAGAGATCTTGCTGTCTGTCTCACTGCCATGTGAGGACACAGTGAGGAGTCAGCAGTCTAAGTGAAGAACAGAACCCTTCCTGGGTGACCGAATTGGCTAGCAGGTTTATCTTGGACTTCCAAGCCTCTAGAACTGTGAGAAATAAATTTCTGTTGTTGAAACCACCCAGTCTATGGTATTTTGTTATGGCAGCCTGAGCTAATGCATCTGGTTTATTGCTTCAAGCAGTGAGGTGAAATTAACATCCACCATAGTGTACTTATCCATTAAACCATATTTTCTTGTTGATTTCATCAACATAGATATCTCGGTTGCCTCCAACTTCTCCAAAATACCATGACAGTCTCATATTTACCCACTTATTGGCTACTGTGAGAATTTCTCTGAGATACGTATCAAGGAGTGAGATTCTTAATTCTTGATTTTATTTTTTTTAGTATTTTATTTATTTGAGAGAGAGAGAGAGAGAGTGAGTGAGCAGGAGTGGGGGAGAGGGGCAGAGTGAGAAGCAGACTCCCTGCCAAGCAGGGAGCCCAGCTTGGGGCCACGACCTGAGCCAAAGGCAGATGTTTAACTGACTGAGCCACCCAGGTGCCCCTTGATTCTTTTTTTTAAGGTTTTTATTTTAATTCCAGTTAACATGCAGTGTTATTATTTGTTTCAGGTGTACAATATAGTGATCCAACACTTGCGTACATCACCCGGTGCCCGTCAGGATAAGTGCCCTCCTTAATCCCCATCACCTATCCCCCCCCAGCCCCCCCACCTTCCCTCTGGTAACCGTCAGTTTGTTCTCTGTAGTTAAGAGTTGGTTTCTTGCTTTGTCTCTCTCATTTTTTCCCTTTGCTTGTTTGTTTTGTTTCTTAAATTCCACATAGGAGTGAAATCATGTGGTATTTGTCTTTCTCTGACTGGCTTATTTTTCTTAGCACAGTGATCTCTAGTTCCATCCATGTCCTTGCAAATGGGAGATTCTTGATTGTTGAATCAAATCCCATTGCTTCCCAGAATGACCCTGTACTCTCTCATCCAAATAGCATTAGGGTTTCCGTTTTCCCACCTCCTCTCCAACCTTTCACATGATCCAGCTTTCTAATTCTTGCTATTCTGATGACTATAAAATGGTTTTCAGTCCATCTGGAACATTGCCACTCCAGTCTTTGATTATATTTCATCCTTGCTCCAGGAGAGTTTCAGATGTATATGGTAGTTAAATGTGAGGCTTTCCATAATCTAGACCTCCTTACATATTCTACTGTCTTACCCTCCTTCCAAACTTGAACTTGTCCTTTTTTGTTAGACTCACTACTCTCCTGCCCCTCCCACTAGGTGCTGTCAGCTCAGCTGCAGTGCGTTACTCATAACTTTGTCGGAACACCCTTGCCTGTCCTCTGCTGCCTGATTCATCCCGTCCCTCCCTGCCCAGGACAGTATCAGTTTACCCACTGGACCTCAACACTACTCCTCCAGTCCGGCTGACCAGAGCTTAAGGTCACATGAACTTAAGTTCGGATGCAGGCTGCTGCTCTATTTCCAGCGTCCCTGTGGGTGTGCTAGTCTACCTCCCTCTCCCTGGATTTCCTCACTTGTAAAAATGGCAGTTAACAAAACCTGTCAAATAGTTTGGTGATGGTGAAATGAGATAATGTACATAAAGCCCTTTGGAGTCTAGCTCATAGTAAGTGCTCAGAAATGGTACCTATACTGTTTTGTAGTTTTCTAGTTGTTTTATGGATCTAAATCGTATGTCATCGGCAAGATTGTGGGTTTCTTCAGGGCAGGGGCTGAGTCTTAACGCTTATTTTAACTAGTAAATCTGGCACGCAGCTCAGAATACAGATGCTTAGATGCTTAAGAAACACTTGTTGGTTTGACCTGAGGTGAGTTTGTGATTGTCCAAGATAACTTGCTTTATTTTATTTATTTTTATTTATTTTTGTCAAAGAGCGAATGCACAACCAGTTGTAATACACAGTGCAAGGCGGAATGGGATAAGAGCTGGGTATGTGCATGGAGGGCCACAGGAGCTCGGGGCCAGCTGAGATTACTTGCTTTAAAAGAGGGAACAGGGGTGCCTGGGTGGCTCAGTTGGTTAAGCGACTGCCTTCAGCTCAGGTCATGATCCTGGAGTCCTGGGATCGAGTCCCGCATCAGGCTCCCTGCTCAACAGGGAGTCTGCTTCTCCCTCTGACCCTCCCCCCTCTCATGTACTCTCTCTCCGTCTCTCATTCTCGCTCTCTAAAATAAATAAATAAAATCTTAAAAAAAAATAGGGAACAGGGTGCCTGGGTGGCTCAGTTAGTTAAGTGACTGCCTTCGGCTTGGGTTATGATCCTGGAGTCCTGGGATCGAGTCCCACATCGGGCTCCCTGCTTAGCGGGGAGTCTGCTTCTCCCTCTGACCCTCCCCCCCCCATGTGCTCTCTCTCTCTCTCTCTCTCATTAAAAAAAAAAAAGGGAACAGTGTTACCCAATTCTGCGTTACTCCACCATTCATTTTAAGCAACCCAACTTTGGCTTTGCTTTGGTGGTTTGGGATTGACTTGTGGTAACCTGAGCGTGTATGAGTGGCGGGGGTAGTGGGAGCTTGGTAGTGGTCGTGACAATGGATTCTCTAAGGGGCAGAGCCAGGCTGCGGCTCAGCATCCTAACCACCGCCTCTGGCCTCTCCCTCATAGCCTTTGGCTACCCTGGGTGGGGCTGCTCAGGCCCTTCCTGATTCTTCCAGGCTGCCTTCATTACAAGAGGAAACTAGGTCTTTTCTTTCTAATATTAACTATTTTATTTTTTATTTTTATTGAGGTATAATTGACTCATTCTGTTAGTTTTGGGTGTACACATGGTTCTGTATTTGTATATATTGCGAGATGATTACCACAATAAGTCTACCTAGCATCTGTCACACACATAGATACAATTTTTTCTTCTTGTGATGAGAACTTCTTTTTAAGTTTAGATTCAGTTAGCCAACATACAGTACATTAGTTTCAGATGTAGTGTGCAACAATTCATCAGTTATGTATAACGTCCAGTGCTTGATGAGAACTTTGAAGATTTACTCTCTTAGCACCTTTCAAATAATGCAGTACAATATTAACTGTAGTCACCATGTTGTATGTTACATCCTAGGACTTATTTATTTTATAACTAGATATTTATACCTTTTGACCCCTTCACCTTTTCCCCCTCCCACCCCAACCTCTGGCAACCCCCAATCTGTTCTCTTCATCTCTGAGCCTGTTGTTTTGTTTTGTTTTTTTTAAGATTCTACATGTAAGTGAGATCAGATGATATTTATCTTTCTCTGTCTTATTTCACTTAGTGTAATGCCCTCAAGGTCCATCCGTGTTGTCACAAATGGCAAGATTTCATTCTTTTTTTTATGGGTGTGTAATATTCTCTGTGTGGGTGTGTTTGTGTGTGTGTGTGTGTATGTATCATGTTTTTTTTTATCCAATGACTCATGGGTGGACACTTAGGATTTTTATCATGTCTGAGAAGCTATTGTAAATAATGCTGTGGTGAACATAGAGGTGCATATATCTTTTTGAGTGATGTCTTCTTAGGGTAAATACCCAGAGGATTTGCTGGATTGTGTGGTGGGTCTATTTGTAGTATTTTCAGGACCCTCCATACTGTCTTCCCCAGTGGCTGCACCGATTTTCACTCCCACCAACAGTGCATGAGGGCTCCCTTTTCTCCTCATGCTCACCAACACTTCTTATGTCTTCTCTTTTTGAACAATAGCTGTTCTAACAGGCGTGAGGTAATATCTCAGTGGGCTTTTGATTTGCATTTTCCTGATGCTGAGTGCTGTTGAGCCATTTGTGTGTCTTCTTTAGAAAAATATCTGTTCAGGGCGCCTGGGTGGCTCAGTTGGTTAAGCGACTGCCTTCGGCTCAGGTCATGATCCTGGAGTCCCGGGATCGCGTCCCACATCGGGCTCCCTGCTCAGCAGGGAGTCTGCTTCTCCCTCTGACCCTCTTTCCTCTCGTGCTCTCTATCTCTCATTCTCTCTCTCTCAAATAAATAAATAAAATCTTTAAAAAAAAAAGAAAAAAAAAGAAAAATATCTGTCAGGGTGCCTGGGTGGCTCAGTCATGGGGCATCTGCCTTCGGCTCGGGTCATGGTTTCAGGGTCCTGGGATCAAGCCCCACATCGGGCTCCCTGCTCAGTGGGAAGCCTGCTTCTCCCTCTCCCACTCCTCCTGCTTGTGTTCCCTCTCTCGCTGTCTCTCTCTCTCTCTCCATCAAATAAATAAATTTTAAAAAATCTTAAAAAAAAAGAAAAGAAAAATATCTGTTCAGATCCTCTGCCCATGTTTTTCATTGTATTGTTTGGTTTTGTGCTCTTGAGTTGTAGGAGTTCTTCATGTATTTTGGATATTAGCCCCTTATCAGATAGAAGACTGGCAAATATTTCCTCTTGTTCAGTAGGTTGCCTCGAAATGAGGTCTTTTCAGACCTCCTCTCAGATTTCCCTGCATCATGCTTTTGCAAAAGGCTATTGCCCTGACAAAATGTTAAACCTCTAGGGACAAATTCAGGGTAACGGTTACCACTGGAGAGGCAGGGAGGGGCATGAGAGAGGGCTCCGTTGTAATCTGAGTTGTTTTATTTTTTTATTCAGGACTGTGACAGATGTTCATGATATATGGTATATACTACAATAAATATTTACATTTGTTATATATATATTTATTATTTATATTTAGTTCCTTGTGCACAGGGGCAAAGGATATTTGGAAATGGACTTGCTAGGCCAGAGGGCATCCACACTTCTCACTTTCCTGGGTATTGCTGGATTTCTCTTCAGAGGGACTGTCTCCTTTACTTCCCCATAGCAGTGCATGCGAGCTGACGTTGGCCCACGTCTTTGCCAACCCTTGGTAGTATCATGCAGGCTTTTCTCTCTCTGCCCAGATCCCCAGGAAAGACAGGAGGGGAATGAGGGAGAGGAACGGCAAGGTTTTAAAATTAGGAAGAGAATGTCAGCTCTGAGGAATTTCCTGTTACATTTATTTTAATGAGGAAAAGATTTTATTTTCTGTGTTGGTGCAAATAACATTTAGACTTATGTGGGAAATATGTTACATTTTTACTCTGAAGTAGAGGACCTCCCCCCGCCATTTGCTTTCTTGGCAAATAAGTAGAATAGACCAATTAGCAAAAGCTAATGTTCTAAATGTTCACTTGCAGTAATAGTTATTTTTAATTGTTTTAAATAGTATGGAGTATTGGGTTTATTCTTACTGCTTTTCAAAGTTTTGAATTTGCTAAAATGAATTGAATCTAAAATGTGACACAGCTTTATGGATAAAGATTGATCATAATTATTTGCCACTCAAAGGTGCATTTTGTAATAGGAAAAATAAACTGGGGGGGGCGATGTGTTTACCTTTTAAAAAACAAGTAAGACGAGACACAAAGAGTAACCTCAGCCATTTTATGTTGTCGCTTGCATTCACAGGTGGGAAAGGAGAAGTTCCACAAATCTCAACATTGGGGCTTTTGCAACAATGTGAGCATGCTGGTGAGTGAAGATAAACCCGGAATTGGTGGAGAACTGCTTCTCAGGCAAAAGATGAAGCCGAAATACAGTGTATTTCCTAAAGGAATGGGAAGTGATGTGCCATCCTGGGTAGCTTTTGATAAGCAGGTAAGTCCCATGACACTGGGAAAAATGCAATCGTAAAATGTGACATGCATGTTATAGTGTATTTGAGAAAATGCAAGTCCTCCTTGTAAACGTTCAGGCTTATTCTTTTGAAAAGACACATTGCAGAAGAAAAGTACCCTACAGCTCCTGTTTCTGACCAGGCCCACTGGTTGCAGGACACCGAATGTTTATCTTTCTTGGCTAATGCTTACCAACCTTTCTCTCTTCTCCTCCCCTGGACAGGATAATCTGTCCTCCTATAGACACTGAGAGTCTGGTCAGAGTGTCCCTTTTGGCTTCGTGAGTTGCCATTAACGAAATCATGTTGTTTGATTTGGAACATGCCATTAAATAGCAACAGAAAGATGTCTTTTCTGCATATTAATCATGGTTCCCCATCCCTGAGAACCAAAGGGTGACATGGCATGAATTGTAGAAGTGAAGGAAAGAGGCGCCATTATTAGACAAGATTCTGAACTTAACGTATATGTTTGTGCATATAACACACACATATCATGGTGAATTGATAATTGAAAAAAGGTAATCCATTTGAATATCTTAAAAAGGGACTTAAGATCAAAGGGAAGAAAAACGCAAGGCGACCAGTTATTTCCCATAGGATAGCAGAATGGATATGTTTTGTTTTTGAGATAACCCTGTATCATGGCCTCATGTCTGTTCCCCAAAAAGGAGCCTATTATTCAATTATTTAGGTTCTGTAATTAAAAAATAATTAGGACTGTGGGGCACCTGGGTGGCTCGGTTGAGTGTCTGACTCTTGGTTTCAGCTCAGGTTGTGATCTCAGGGTCGTGGGATCTAGCCCCATGTCGGGCCCCGTGCTGAGTGGGGGAGTCTGCTTGGGATTCTCTCCCTCTCCCTCTGCCCCCCAACCCTGCTCGAGCACATGCGTGGTCTCTCGTTCTCTCTCTCTAAAATCTTAAAAAAAAAATAATTCAGGACTAGATAAAGAATTCAACCCTTAATACCCTAAGTTTACCAGGTGGTTTTTAGCAGCTTTAGCATGGATTAGTTGGCAATACTTTGATTCCAATTAAATGTCTTCAAATTTGGTAGAAGTGACATATTCTGTGTCATCTGTGTTAGGGTTGATCAATTAGAGCGTATATATTTTTTGAAGCCCAGTTCTGACACTTATGGAGATCTAACAGACTGCAGGGAAGCTTCTTTCCAGGGAAACCATCTCTACTTTGAACATGGACCATTATTTCTCTCTCTCACTTTCTTTAAAAAATGTTTTTAAGATTATTTTCAGTACCTGGCCCAATGTTGGACCCAGAGTTCAGAAGCAATTTCTGGGCTAGCTTACTTGGCTGGATCATGCATGGTTTCCTGTTAATATCAATCTTATAGGTGTTTGCACATCATCATTCTAGAATATTTAATTTGCAAGGGACAAAGAAAAGTTCTATTTTTTACTTCTTGTGTCAAAAAGAGGGTACTGACAATAGATTAATCCACTACTGAATAAGTAATGTTGGAGGTGACAATATATTAAACTATTCTCTTGCACTGAAAGTTGAAAATTCATTTTATTTCATGTTTTTCTCAATATTTAATATGTGCCTTTCAAACCTATTTTGCAGCCCTTTAATTACTTACAAAATTATGTGGAATATTTCGTGAAGTTGGAATGATTTTAGCTTCAAACTACTTGAGAAAATGAAGAGCTTGCTCGTTTTAGCCCTAAGCGCAACATAATTCTTTCAGTTATTTTGTTGGTCAACTTCAATTAAATATTCATTGAGCTTTAAATGAGACACTAAGACTATGAAATATTTACGTGCTCTGATGAGATTGTGAACTACAGACTGGATCCTGGTTAATACCCAGAGCAAATTATAAAGTGCTTTCCCCATTCGTGGTTCAACAAAACAAGTCAACACCTGTTAATCATTTTTCTTAAAAATGAGACATCTTTAACTCATTGCCAGTTCTCTAATAGCTTTTAATCATAGCAGTATATCTAGGGTTATATATTCTCAAACAGTACAAGATAGAAATAAAGGCAGTTCTTTGGAAAGTGTATCAAAATCTAATGTTTGTAATAGATGCCCCTCGTGCCCACCCAGATCCACATTAGAGATGGGGCACCCAGCTCCCCCACAGGCAGCACGTGCTTTGGCAAACAGCTCACACCTGTAACCCTCTATGGAGTGTTGTTCTTAGCCGATGGGCATTGCATTACCCAGAGAAACCTGGACGGTTGCACTGGCCCCGTCACCACAAGAAGAGGTGGCAAAAGGCTCAGTGATTTGTCAAGGGTAGAAAGCTGAGCTTCTTCAAGGCTGGACACCTGTGTATCGTGGATTTCTGCTCATAGCCCCTTGTGCGTCAGGTCCAGGCAAAACTTTACATGAGATTGTATGCTTGCTTGGCTCATTTCCCTTCCCTTGGGTGCCCCCCTCACTCCTTATAAGTTTCTCCTAAGAGTGTGCCCTTGGGGGTGCCTAGGTGGCTCAGTCAGTTGAGCGTCCTCCTCTTGGTTTCAGCTCAGGTCATGGTCCCCTGGTGCTGGGATCCAACCCCGCCTCGGGCTCGGTGCTCAGTGTGGAGTTTGCTTCAGATTCTCATTCCTTCACCCTCTGCTCCTCCCTTGCTTGCTCATGCTCTCTCTCTCTCAAATAAATAAACAAAATCTTAAAAAAGAAAGAAAAGAGCGTGCCCTTCATAAATCACATGCACCTAAATCCCTGTTTCAGGCCTTGCTTCCATGGAGCTCAACCTAAGACAACATTTTGGGTTTTATCCGTTATTCTAAAAGTGATCATAAAAATGCTCTGTCCAGGCAGACCATCAGATCACAAGCAGAGAAGAGGCTATTTGCAATCACCAAGAAGAGTCGGCATTTACTATCCTGCATGGCCCCCATGGCAAACATTTCTAGCTGTTTATCTTTTATTCACTCTCCCCTTCATTCTTATAGAGGGAACACCAGTGTTACTGTGGCGGGAGCTGTGCCCATTGAAAAGTGTTCTGCTGCCCGGACTCCTTTGCAGCTAGGGGCTGGCCAGGTGATTCACTTCTGGCCATTGATATATGGGTGATGGTTTATTGGGTAGGGCTCCTGGGAGAGTTTTTTTTTTTTTTTCCTCATTAAAAGAGGCTTGGCTGATAATGTTTTTCCCGCTCTTTGCTCTACCTTTGTTTTTCTGTCTGGAACTAGGACGTGATTCTGCAGCCATTTTGGGAGAGCCGTGCTGGCAACCCAGAGCCCCTGGGCTGCCTCTCTCTGGACTTCTTGTTCTATGAGAAAAATCAGCCCCCATTTCAGAGGTTCTCTGAACCCGGGGAGGCCTTTGGAAATGTGTGCAGGTGTTTTGGGTTGTCACAGTGATGGGACTAGGTCGAGGCAAGTGAGGCCCTTAACATGGGGGCACAACTTACGGGGCACTCCGAACCTCAGTACTCAAGCCAGATAGTATTTTAATGAACTGTCTTCAAGAATCAAAATTAATGCCAACATTCATGGTGACCGAACTAGCAATATTTTAAATAAAGTCAGGATCAATGAATTGCCATGCTGGGCCACTTTGGAGGCTGAGGCAAAAGGAAAAAAAATCAGTAACACTGCTTCCATCTTTATTTAACATTGTTGGAATTTTGATGTGTTGTTTCCCAAGGATTGTTTGCATTCATTTGGATGCTTTAAATTGCCTTGCCCTAGGGCAATGCCCGGTCTGAGGTGTCTCTGCTGTTGAGTAGCTGGGGGCCAGCTGCATATTTTACATCCTGCCATGTGGGGGGGCACCCTAGACTGGGGAGAATGTCCTCCCTAAAATGCCAGCCCCGCTGCCATTTGGAAACACATTCCTACTGGCCCTGGGAGGATTTATGCCTACGGCCAGTTTTGAGTGATACTGCATCCGCCCCGCTCCCCCCAAGACTAGTTATTTCATCAGATTTACTTGAATACAGGCAAGCACATATTCACTCACACCAGTTAGTTCCAGTCATCATCCCAGCACGTCCGTGAGGAAGAAGCAAGTGTGGGTGATCTCATTCTGTAAGTGAGGAGTCATTGGGAGGAAGTGGGGCAGGGACCAGGGTTTGGAGGCTGTGTGTTGGGAGGCACTGGAACTAACTTTCTGTGTGACTGTGGCTTTAGTCACTTTCCCTCTCTGAGCCTCAGCTACCTGGACCATAATGAGGGCCTCGGTGGCTGATCGCAAAACTCCTTTTACTGCTAACAGTCTATGCTTCAGACTTTGGTCTTAGCGCATGACGTTTAGTCATGCGACTAAAGGCATATTCTGCTTGTTCATCCTAGAACGGAGCCCCAGATTCTGGATCTCCCGGCCTTGGGGTTCTTTCTAATTACACCAGGTACCTACATTATTAGTTGAAATTTGGCACTGAGCAGTTTATGATATGTTGCTGTTGTTATTGTATCTGATCTGTCATTAGCCACTTTTATAAAAAGACTATTTCAAAATACCCAAATAACTGAATGTTTTTATATGACTTTTATCTGGATGTTAAGTACCATTTGCATTGACTCTATAATTATGCTCTCATTTCTTTTCATTTGGCAGTGGCTCCTAGTTAGCCTAATTTGTTTGCTATTTTGCAAATGACTCTATTATAGTAAATGGCAGGATAAAGGTTGATCCTATGGGGTATGCATGCATTTAAAAATATTATTTCATTTTTTCCATCTATTGTAAACATAATTATAATCAGAACTACTGGCCACAGAATTAGAATTTTAATAACTTTGCATTCATTCATATTGGGTTTGTGGTAAGCTGATTATGTAGTACTGTGTAAATCTTTATACTCTGAACAATATAAACATAAATTTTTAAAACATAATTTGATCTCTTGGGTCACCTTGAATTTTTAGAAGAGTTTAAAAAAATTTTGGTTTGAAGATTTTATTTATTTGTCAGAGAGAGAGAGTGAGTGAGCACAAGCAGGGCAGGAGCGGCAGGCAGAGGGAGAAGCAGACTCCCCGCGGAGCAGGGAGCCTGATGCTGGGCTCGATCCCAGGACCCTGGGATCATGACCTGAGCTGAAGGCAGATGCTTAACTGACTGAGCCACCCAGGCATGGCTAAAAGTTTTAAAGTTTTTATTTATTTTTTGTTGATGTGTAGTTTACATACAATGTTCTGTTAGTTTTGGGTTTGCGACATAGTGATTCACCAATTATATGTATTAGGAAGTGATCATCATGATAAATCTAGCTACCATTTGTCACCATACAAAGTTGTTACAATATTATTAACTATGCTGTACATTGCAACCCTGTGTCTTATTTAGTTTATAACTGGGAGTTTGTACCTTTTAACCCACTTTCTTTATTTTGCCCATCCCTCTACCCACTCCCCTCTGGCAACCACTGGATTGTTCTTTTTGTCTATGAGTCTATTTCTATTTTGTATTGTTTGTTGACTTGTTTTGTTTTTCAGATTCCACATGGAAATGAAATCATACAGTATTTGTCTTTCTCTGACTTATTTCATTTAGCATAATGCCCTATAGGTTCATCCATGTTGTTGCCAATGGCAAAATCTCCTTCTTTTCTATGCTGAATAATATTCCATTGCATATATATATATGGCATCTTCTTTATCCATTCATCCACACTGGTAAACATTTAGGTTGCTTCCATATCTTGACTATTCTGAATAATGCTGCAGTGAACATAAGGGTGCATATATGTTTTCAAATTACTGTTTTCATTTTCTTCAGGTTAATATCTAGAAGTGGAATTGCTGGATCATATGGTCGTTCTATTTTTAATTTTTTGAGACACCTCTATGCTGTTTTTCATAGTGCTGCACCATTTTGAATTCCCACCAACAGTGCACGAGGGTTCCCTTTTCTCCATATCCTCACCCACACTTGTTATTTCTTGTCTTTTTGACAATAGCCATTCTGACAGGTGTGAAGTGATATCTCTCTGTGGTTTTGATTTGTGTCTCCCTGATGAGTTAGGTTGAGAATTTTTTCATTTGTCTGTTGGCCATTTATATGCTTTCTTTGGAGAAGTCTGTTCAGGTGCTCTGCCCATTTTTAGGTTGGATTATTTTTTTTTAATAATGAGTTGTGTGAGTTTTTTTTTTTAATATACTTTGGATATTAACCCCTTATCAGTTTATTATTTGTAAATATCTTCTCTCATTCAATAGTTTGCCTTTCTGTTTTGTTGATGGTCTCCTTCACTGTGCAAAAGCTTTTTAGTTGTATGTGGTTCTATTTATTTATTTTTGCTTTTGTTGCCTTTGCCTGAGGAAACCCATTCAAAAAAATATTGCTCAGACTGATGTGGAAGAACTTACTGCCTATGTTTTCTTCTAGGATTTTTATGGTTTCTGGTCTCACATTTAAGTCTTTAATCCACTTTGAGTTTATTTTCATATATGGTATAAGAAACTGGTCCAGCTTCATTCTTTTGTATGTTGCTGTCCAGTTTTCCCATCACCATTTATTGAAGAGACTGTCTTTTTCCCATTGGATATTCTTGCCTCCTTTGCTGAAGATTAATTGACTATATAAGTGTGGGTTTATTTTTGGATCTGTTCTCTTCCATTGATCTATGTGTCTATTTTTGTGCCATACTGATTACTATAGCTTTGTAATATAGTTTGAAATCATGGAGCATGATACCTCCAGCTTTGTTTTTCTATCTCAAGATTGCTTTGGTTAATCAGGATCTTTTGTGGTTCCATACATATTTTAGGATTATTCTACTTTTGTGAAAAACGTACCATTGGTATTTTGACGGGAATTGCCTTGAATCTATAGATTGTTTTGGGTAGTATGGACATTTTAATGATATTTATTCTTCCAATTCATGACCATGGTATGTCTTTTCATTTATTTGTGTCATCTTCAGTTTCTTTCATCAGTGTCTTATAGTTTTCAGGGTGTAGGTCTTTTACCTCCTAGGTTAAATTTATTTCTAAGTATTTTTCTTTTTTTTTAATTAAGTTTTTAACTTTAATTCCAGTGTAGTTAACATACAGTATTTTATTCATTTCAGGTGTACAATGTAGTGATTTAACAATTCTATACATTACTCAGTGCTCATCACGATGAGTGTACTTTTTTTTTTTTTTAAGTAGGCTCCAGGCCATCTATTTTAACTTGCTGGTGAATAAGTTTAAGCATGTTCTAAAAACACTCTATTTTTATGCCCCCCCCCATGTTTTATATTTCTGATGTCGTATTTCTAAAAACACTCTATTTTTATGCCCCCCCCATGTTTTATATGTCTGATGTCATATTTTATATTATTTTGTGTATCCCTTGACTAAGTATTGTAGGTTTAGATGATTTTACTACTTTTGTCCTTTAACCTTCATACTAGCTATGTAGTTGGTTGATCCACCACCTTTATTGTATGTTTACCTTAACCAGTGAGATTTTTTTTTCTTTCATAATTTTTTTATTTCTAGTTATGGCCTTTTCTTTTCTATTTAAAAAAATTTTTTAATTAATTTGTCAGAGAGAGAGAGCATAAGCAGGGGGAATGGCAAGCAGAGGGAGAAGCAGGCTTCCCACTGAGCAGGAAGCCTGATGCAGGACTCGATCCCAGGACCCAGGGATCATGACATGAGCCGAAAACAGGCGCTTAACTGACTGAGCCACCCACGTGTCCCTCTTTTCTATTTAAAGATGTTCCTTTAACACCTCTTGTAAGGCTGGTTTGGTGTTGATGGTTCACTGAAAAGATAAACAAAATTGATAAACCTTTAACCAGACTCATCAAGAAAAAAAGAGGACCCAAATAAATAAAAGAAATAAAAGAGAAGTATAACACAGAAATACAAAGGATCATAAGAGATTACTACAAACAATTTTATGCCAGCAAATGGGACAACCTAGAAGAAACAGATAAATTCCTAAAACATACAATCTTCCAAGACTGAATCAAAAAGAAGTAGAAAATCTGAACAGACCAATTACTAGTAATGAAATTGAATCAGTAAAAAACAAAACAAAACAGAAAAAACCTCCCAACAAACAGAAGTCCAGGACCACATGGCTTCCCAGGTTAATTCTACCAAACATTTAAAGAAGAGTTAAGGGGCGCCTGGGTGGCTCAGTCAGTTAAGCATCTGCCTTCAGCTCAGGTCAAGATCCCAGGGTCCTGGGATCGAGTCCTGTGTCAGGCTCCCTGCTGAGCAAGGAGTCTGTTTCTCCATCTCCCTATGCCCCTACCTCCCAGTCATGCTCTCTCTCTCTCTCACATTCTCTGCTTCAAATAAATGAATTTAGCTTTTGCTTGTCCAGGAAACTCCTCATCTCCTTCAATTCTGAGTGATAACCTTGCTGGGTAGAGTATTATTAATTGTTAAGTTTTTCCTTTCCCCAATTTGTGTATATCATGCTACTACTACCTTCTTCCCTGTGAAGTTTCTGCTGAAAAATCAGTTGATAGTCGTATGGGGGTACCCTTGTGTGTAATTTGTTTTCTCTTGCTGCTTTTAAGATTCTCACTTTATCTTTACCTGTTCACACTTTGATTATAATGTATCTTGATGTAGATCTCTTTGGGTTCATTTTGTTTAGGACTCTCTGTGCTTTCTGGACTTGGATATCTTGTTTTCTTTACCAGGTTCTGGAAGTTTGCAGCCATTATTTCTTCAAATTGGATTTTTGTCCCTTTTTCTTTTCTCCTTCTGGGACCCCTAGAATGTGAATGTTAGTACACTTGCTGTTGTCCCAGAGATCTCTTAAATTATCCTTATTTAAATTATTAATGGGCTGTTCTGACTGGGTGCTTTCTACTCTGTCTTCCAGATTGCTGATCCATTCTTCTGCATCCTCTAATCTGCCCTTGATTCTGTTGAGTGTATTTGTGTGCTTTGTGCACCATCTTGTCATGGCTGGGTTGCTATTATTTGAGACTTGTTGATGTGTGGGGCTGGCTACGAGGCCCAGCTGGGACAGCCGTGGAAGCCCTGGTGGGTGGGGCAGGCCCCCTGAAGTGGAGGCACTGGCGGGGTGGGGGGGCCTCCATAGCCTGCCAACTGTGCCTGCTGGGTGTGGTGGGATGGGGAACCAGGTGGGAGGAGCTTTGCTGTTGGCTGAGTGCACCCATAGAGGGTGACAGGGTAGGGAGCCGCTTGGGATGGGCTCCTGGCCAGGGCAGGTGAGTTGGATGGGCTGAGTCTGCAGTGGAATGTAGTGGAGTGAGTGGTGCTAGCACAGTAGATGGAGAGGTAAAAAATAGCCCCTTCCAGTGCCCAGCCTGCTAGGTAGAGGGGAAGTAACAAGAAAAAAAAAAAAAAGAAAATGATGCTTGCCAGTGCTTGTGTTCCCAGGGGAAGTTCCAACAGATCACTGCCCCTCCAGACACACTCTACAATTAGTCAGTGGCTCTTCATCGGTCACCTTGGTGCTTTTCTTTTTTTTAAGATTTTACTTATTTATTTGAGAGAGCAGAGAGAGAGAGAAAGCATACAAGTAGGGGGGAGGGACAGAGGGAGAGGGAGAAGCAGGCTCCCTGCTGAGCAGGGAGCCCAACACAGACCCGATCCCAGGACCCTGAGATCATGACCTGAGCCGAAGGCAGATGCTTAAGTGAGATTGTACATGCCCCTTCAAGAGCAGAGTCTCAGTTTACTTCTGCCCTCCAGGCTCTCTTGGACATAAGCCCCACTGGTTTTCAAAGCCAGATATTATTGGGGCTCATCTTCCGGTTCAAGTCCCCTGGGCAGTGGAGCCTAATGAGGGGCTTGGACTCTTAGTTCCTGGGGGGCAGGCCTCTGTGGTTGTGATGACGCTCCTGCTTATGGGTCACTGCACTGGCGGTGTGGGTTCTGAATGACCTGCATCTCTGCCCCTCCTATTTTTCTTTCTTTTTTTTTTTTTTAAAGATTTTATTTATTTATTTGAGAGAGAGAATGAGATAGAGAGAGAGAGAGCATGAGAGGGGGGAGGGTCGGAGGGAGAAGCAGACTCCCTGCCGAGCAAGGAGTCCGATGCGGGACTCGATCCCGGGACTCCAGGATCATGACCCGAGCTGAAGGCAGCCGCTTACCCAACTGAGCCACCCAGGCGCCCCCCTCCTATCTTTCTTGATGTGGGCTTTTCTTTATATCTTTTGTTGTGTATGATCTGTTCTGCTTGTCTTCAGTTTGTTCACCGAGATAGTTGTTCTATGCATCGTTGTAGATTTTGGTGTGTCTGTGGGAGGAGGTGAGCTCAGAATCTTCATACTCTGCCATCTTGATACTGTCTCTGATTTTGTTTTTAATTGGACAAGTTGGTTTATTACTCATCACAGTGAGGGAAAACATACACCCCGAGTAACTGTGGGATGTCTAAGGGAGCGGGTGTTAGAAAAGACTGACTACGGGATTTGGGTTTGTGTTAGTTGATTTGGGGGAGGGCTTAAGGAAGTGGGGTCTTGCTCTGGATAGGGTGCTGTCAGGAAGCGGGGTACTTGTATGATTGTGTATCTTAATAAATTTGATTTATAGTGACAGCAGGCCACAGTGAGGCTACAGCTGTCATTGGGAGAGAAGCAGCCACTACCCCTATGATGTAGGAGAGGAGGTTTAGCCTTTTGTTGTTTGGACAATGTTCACGTTCTGTCTGCGTTCAGACATGGTTATGGAGTGGACTTGTTTCTGTCTTGATCCATCACAGACACAGAGTGGCCTTGTCTGATGTTGTTGTCCTCTGAAAAGTGTTCCCGGAAAGTGTTCATGTTCTGCAGGACGACACAAGGCCTTGCTGTGGCTGCCAGCCCAGCCCGTAGCAGCACCAAAGCCAGGTGACACTACCAGGCTGGCTCCTGGATGTCAGGGGCTGCTTTTTCCTGCTCACCCAGTGCCAGCCAAAATTTGTCATTTTTCTACAGGGCGATCAAGGAGCGATCAAACACATTAGAATTTCATATGATTAGCAAAGAACAACACATGAATACCGATTCTGGAAGTTTTGCCTAAAACAATTAGGAATGTTAAAACCTATAATTAGAGTCTATAAAAATAAAATGCAATTCTGTTTTAAAAAATAACTGGGAAATGTGTCAGATATTATACCTGTAAATCATACCCCAAATTTTGAATGAAAAATTTTCAGTGGGTTTATGTAATTTTCAGATTATCTGAATCCTGTTAGAATCATTCCATAAAGGACATCAATATGTGTAATTATAGCACAATGTGATTATAATACATTGTAATTTAAATCCCATGCTTTATATCATGATTTCATTAATCTTCAGCCATTCTTAGAAAAGAAACTAAAAGGCTTGCCTGAAATCAAACATGTTCTGCCCCAAATTCCCAACTATGTATTCTATATTTATCATTAAGTGTAAAACACAAAATTACATTCTTTAAATTTATGTTTAAGTAGTGATAGTTACCAATTTCATCGTACAATATAAGTTTCTCTAATCTTTTGAAATTCAAAAGATATTTAATTAAAAAACTCCAAATTTGGAATAAAAACGAGATTCACAAATGTTTCTTTTACTAAAGAAGAGGGAGTTCTTTTTCCCCTCTTTTCTAAAACCTAGAATAAAATTATTTATGATTTATAATAATTATTTATAATAATTTAGTTATTAGATAAAATTTTAAGATCTTCCCCTCAGGCCTAAACTTATCCATAATTAGGCCTGTGGCTTGTTCTCATTAGCCCAAAGTTAAAATTATCTTTTTGAACTTAAACTTGTGGTAAACTACTATATGCACATTAGAATGGCTATAGTTTAAAAGGACCAGCAGTAGCAAGTGTGGGCAAAAATGTGGAGAAACTGGAACTTCCATACATACATTCCTGGTAAAAATGTAAAATGATACTGCCATTTTGAAACAGTTTGGCAGTTTCTTAAATAGTTAAACATAGACTTACCACGTGACTCCATAATTCCACTCCTGCGTATCTTTCTTTTTTTTCTTTTGAAGATTTTATTTATTTGAGAACGAGAAAGAGAGAGAAAACAAGCAGTGGGGAGGGCCAGAGGGAGAGAGACAGAGAAGCAGACTCCCCATTGAGCAGAGAGCCCAATGCGGGGCTCGATCCCAGGACCCTGTGATCATGACCTGAGCTGAACGCAGACACTTAACTGACTGAGCCACCCAGATGCCCCTCTATGTACCTTTCTAAGAGAAATTAGAACATAATGGATTAAACAGTATGTGAATGATTATAGCATTATTATTCATAATAGCCCCAAACCAAGGAATAACCCAAATGTTCATTAACTGATGAATGGATAAATAAAATGTGGTATAGCCATTCAGTGGAAACTCTTCAGTAATAAAAAGAAACTACTGATACATATTACAACATAGATGAACCTTGAGAACATACTAAGCAGACACAGAAGACTTTTTATGGTATGATTCCATTATCTGAAATCCTAGAAAAGGCAAATATCTCAGAGAAAGCAGATCAGTAGTTGCCGGGGGGCTGGCGGTGGGGGAGGGAACTTTTGGGGGTGACGGATATGTCCTAAACTGGATTGTGATGATGATTGCACACCTCTGTCAATTTATAAAGAATCATTGAACTGTATACTCACAAGAAGTAAGTTTTATGATATATAAATTATAGTTTAATATATTAGTTTGCTAGGGCGGCCATAACAACATACCATAGACTTGGTGCCTTTATTAAACCACAGAAACTTATTTTCTCTCAGTTCTGGAGGCTAGAAGTCCAAAATCAAGGCGCTCTATCAGTGTTGGTTCCTCTTAGGGCTTTCTCCTTAGCTTCCAGACAGCTGCACTTTCTTGCTGCCTCGTCATGTGATTGTCCTCTGTGCACATCAATTTTTTTTTAAACATACAATCTTGGTTATATGTAACATTTTACTTCACAAAGTAGGAACTGACGGGTTTGGTTTGTTGACTTACATTTTTGGCAGATTTTTATTTTCTTATGAATTTTTGATCTGTTGAGTCATCTTCATTTATGTACTTTTTCCCTCTGAAAATGGACTATGGATGCCTGGGTGGCTCAGTCGGTTAAGCATCTGCCCCTTCCCCACTCATGCTGGCTCTCTTCCCAAAAATAAATAAATAAAAAATCTTTCAAAAAATGAATACAGACTAGTTGCAGATTTACTGGAAACACTTACAAAATTATTTACCTTCCGCAATTTTTGTATTTGCAGGGGTGCCTGGGTGGCTCAGTCGTTGGGCGTCTGCCTTCGGCTCAGGTCATGATCCTAGGGTCCTGGGATCGAGCCCTGCGTCAGGCTCCCTGCTCTGCCAAGAGCCTCCTTCTCCCTCTCCCACTCCCCCTGCTGTGTTCCCTCTCTCGCTGTGTCTCTCTCTGTCAAATAAATAAATAAAACCTTTAAAAAAAATTTTTTTTTTGTATTTGCGGGATTATCCCATATAGTAAGCTCTACCCCCTTTGTAACACTGATGGTGGGTTATAGTAGAAAATGTTGACTATATAATTTTTGTTTTTTTTTTAAGAAAAATTTTTTGAAATAATTTTTGACTTACAAGATATTACAAAAATGATATAAGATAGTTCTTCTGTTTTCTGTTCCCAATGATAACATCTTACATAACCATTGTATGTTATCAAAACCAAGAAATCGACATTGGTATAATACTAAACTTGTGGACCTTATTTGAATTTCACCAGTTTTTACATGCACTTATATTTTCTTTTTCTTTTTAAAGATTTTATTTATTTGACAGAGAGAGACACAGGGAGAGAGGGAACACAAGCAGGGGGAGTGGGAGAGGGAGAAGCAGGCTTCCCGCAGAGCAAGGGGCCCGATGCGGGGCTCGATCCCAGGACCCTGAGATCATGACCCGAACTGAAGGCAGATGCTTAACGACCGAGCCACCCAGGCGCCCCTCATATTGTTTCTTAGTTCATGGTTCTCTGAAGTTTTATCACGTATAGATTTGTGTAACAGCCACCACAATCAGGATACAGAATAACTGTGGTTTTTTTTAGGATTTTGTTGTGTGAGTCTTCATTTTAATCAACTTTATTGAGGTGAACCTTACTTTAATTTTTAAGATCAACTTTATTGAGGGAGGTATAATTTATATATGATGCAGTGTGCCCATTTTAAGCACAAAGTTCCAGGGATTCTGACATATGTATGCATCTGTGTAACCACCACCTAGACACCATATAGAACATTTCTACCACCTCAGAATATTCCCTCATGCTCCCTTCCATTCAGCCCTCCTCCATTGCTCTGATTTCTATGACCATGGATTAGGGTTTTATTTTTTTTTAAAGATTTTATTTATTAGAGAGAGCACAAGCAGGGGGAGCGGCAGGCAGAGGGAGAGGGAGAAGCAGGCTCCCCGCGGAGCAGAGAGCCTGACACGGGGCTCGATCCCAGGACCCTGGGATCATGACCCGAGCCAAAGACAGATGCTTAACCAACTGAGCCACCCAGGCGCCCCACCATAGATTAGTTTTATCTGTTCTTAAACTTCAAATGGAGTCTTACAGTGTGTCCTCTTTGGAGTCTGACTCACTGTTTGGGATTTAAGATTTGAGGGACAGCTTTGAAAATATTATGTATATAAACAAAGTGCAGCCAATTCATGTCATAATCAATCCACCATGGCGATCTCTGGGTGTTTGTGTAATCCTTTCTCGTCGTCTGGATTGATGGCCCTTTATTTTTAACCATGCTAGTTTTATATTTTCAAATAAATTACTCTCCTAACCCCCTTCAGAGGTTTTTAAACATTTTAAGGATTTGGAATTGTCCATATCCTTCTATTTATTTTAATTACACTCCTCCATTTAAATTCTTGTTCTGCCTATGAAATTCACTGTGCTGTTTAGTGTGGTAATTGTTCTCTTAATAAAGAGGATTCTCCAAGGACACATGTCATTATCATAAATCTTTTATCAGAGGTGTAAGTAATTGGGGAAGCATGGTGGTTTCCAGGACATCAGAAATGTGGAGGTGGCAGGGAGGGCCCCAATGCCACATTATGCAAAGTGAGGTGGGGATGCTTATCTCCACTCTTTTTTCAAAGTTGTCCCATTTGCTTTTCTTTCGTCCCCTCTCTCAACCATTTTATTCCTTCCTCTTCCATTCTTTTTTTTTTTTTAAGATTTTATTTATTTATTTGACAGAGAGAGAGACAGCGAGAGAGGGAACACAAGCAGGGGGAGTGGGAGAGGGAGAAGCAGGCTTCCCGCGGAGCAGGGAGCCCGATGTGGGGCTCGATCCCAGGACCCTGGGACCATGACCTGAGCCGAAGGCAGACGCTTAATGACTGAGCCACCCAGGCGCCCCCCTCTTCCATTCTTTTAACCTTTCCCTTTTTTTTCTCTCTTTTATAGGGCTTTGTCTCTTCCTTCTCATTCTCTTTACTTTGATTCATTTTTATTCCTCTTCCATTGTGAGGATTCCATGTAACTTTCTTCCCTCTCCCTACTTGGTCTTTCTCTGTTTCAGGCTTTGCAATGGCTGACTCCTCTTAGGAGAGTATAACCATTGTTGTCCTCATCATCATCATTGTCATTACGCCAGGTCTCTTCCCTTTACCCCTTGGGTTGGACCCAGGGTGTGTATGTCATCCCAAATGGAGTGTTGTTTGAAATGAACTCTGTGTGTGGGTCAGGTATCCCTTGGGAACGTGGAGCTCCTGCAACACCCCCTAATGAGAGGCTCTTCGGTGTAGTGGAGAGAGCAAGGCTTTTCGGTCAGACAGATGGGTTCGGAACCTGGATTTATCATTTATTACCTATTTCCTCTTGGCTATGTTTTAACCTCTCTTGATTGCAATTCCCTAATCTGTCAAGGAAGACTAACAAACCCACTTTAGAGTTACTGTAACTATCAGATGGACAATGCATGTCAAGTGCCCAGCTCATTGTAGATGGTCAAGAAAATATAAGTCCCCTCCTTTGCCAAGATTTGGCTGGCTGGCTTGCTTGCATCCTTCCTTCCTTCCTTCCTTCTTTCCTTTCCTTTCCTTTCCTTTCCTTTCCTTTCCTTTCCTTTCCCTTTCTTTCTTTTTCTTTCTTCCTTCCTTCCTTCCTTCCTTCCTTCCTTCCTTCCTTCCTTCCTTCCTTCCTTCTTTTTTTAAAGATTTATTTATTTTAGAGAGAGAGTGCAAGGGTGGGGGGTGGAGAGGCAGAGGGAGAGGGAGAGAGAGAATCTCAAGCAGGCTCCCTATTGTGCACAGAGCCTGATGTGGGGCTCGATCTCACAACTCTGAGATCATGACCTGAGCTGAAATCAAGAGTGAGATGCTTAACCAACTGAGCCACCCAAGCGCCCCTGGCTTATTTTCTTAGGATGGGGTGGAGGGGGTGGTGTTCCTAGGGGAAGAGAAGCATAAACTGGGACTGTGCTAGTCATCACTCGTGCTGCAGGACTCTTGCATTCTTAGTTGGCACAAATTCTGGCATATTCCAGAAGAATGTTTGGAGATGCTGCCAGTGAGACCAGGGAGCTCTAAAAAGTGACCATTAAGCTATTAGTGCATTGCTCTTCCTAGTTGTTCCCTCGTGTTCCATTTATGCTGTGGGTGTTAGGATAGTTTTAAAAAGTCTTTTATTACTTAAATAAGATATTTTATCATGTCTGTTCTACTTTAGCAAATTCACTTAATGGTCTTCTAGGAGAAAAGGTGATAAATAACTACCTTTATTATCATTTTATTTTTTCATTATTCAGAACCAGTCAGTAATAGACTACTATAACTGTTTTTACTTTCTGACTATTCTGAACTTATACTCAAATATTTTACACCATCATCATCTGGGTTGTAGAAACTTCATATATGCCCTTTATTTCCTTTGCAGTCTACCTTGTTTTCTTTCTTTTTAGATTAAAATATGAAACCATTTTGAGTGTATGTTAATTCTCTCTCTCTCTCTGGTTCTACTTGTTGATTTTTTTCATCTAGTATTTCAGGGAATTTATTTTTGCATTTGTGTTTGAGTGTCAAAAATAAAACTATTTTCAGTTCTGGCCTAGTTGACTTTTATAGTCAGCTTTATTAATTTAAACTTTGGTTCTCACTGATATGTAGTGGGGATAATATTCTTTTTTTTCTTAAAGAAGATTTTATTTATTTTAGAGAGAGAGAGCATATGCAGGTGTGAGTGTGAGTGGGGGGAGGGGCAGAAGGAGAGGGAGAGAATCTCAAGCAGACTCTGTGCTGAGCATGGAGCCCGAGGCAGGCCTGATCCCATGACCCCAAGATCATGACCTGAGCTGAAACCAAGAGTCAGATGCTTACCTGAGGATAATATTTTTTTTTTAAGATTTTATTTATTAGAGGGAGAGAGAGAGAGAGAGAGCACAAGCAGGGGGAGGGGCAGAGGGAGAAGGAGAAGCAGACTCCCCTCTGAGCAGGGAGCCTGATGTGGGTCTCAATCCCAGGACCCTGGGATCATGACCTGAGCCAAAGGCAGACGCTTAACTGACTGAGCCACCCAGGCACCCCCCGGGATAATATCCTTAATGCGTGCTCCCAGGTTTCTGTTTTTTCCTCATGTCCTGCGTGCTGAAAAAACTTTGTTTTGCTCATTCCTATTTTCCCCCTCCTTCATCCTCTGAGGATTCTTCTGAGTTTTTCAGTTAGATTCTTGGGCTTTTGGGGATGTAAGAAAGGAAGAAGCCTGGAGTTGGGGGGGGGGTGGAGAGAGGGAGAGAGATCATAGAGCTAATGGTGAGGAAGTGGGAGACTTTGGAGAATTGAAAAAGAAGAGGAAAGGCATTTTGGGGGAAGTGTAGATGTAGAGCATAAATTGGATCACCTTTAGAGTTTCTTCAGAGTTCTAACATGAGACAGACTTTTCAGTTACTAGTGGTTGCCCGGTCTTTTCTTTGAATATACCACCATGGCTGAGAGTGGTGTGCATTTGGCTTCTTATCTGAGTTACATCTAAATGTTATATATTTTTGTTTATGTTTAAGCAAGTAAGAGAATCACCATTGTGCTCCCTCTCTCACTGTTGACCTAAGGTTTCTCTTGTCTCCCTCTGACATCCTTATTCCATCAGCCTCTTTTCCAAGGCTATCACCGCTCTCCTAGTTCATATCTCTCACCTAGAGAGTAGCCTCTTCAGTGGCATCCCTGCCTTCAGTCTGATCCTCTCAACTGCCCACGCTGCTACAGAGTTAACTTTCCAAAATGTCTACAGTCCTTTGACCTAACTTTGCGTGACCCAGGGACCACCTGTGTTTTGCTAATCTCACTTCCTCTGCCCTCCCTTTCCCATTCAGCTTTCAGCCACACAGAATGACTTGCAGGACCGCACGTCCGGGAGCACTAATATGCTCCTGTAACTTTGCACATGCTGTTCCCTCTGCAGAGAATGCCCTTACTCACTTGTCCATATGTGCAGTTCTCCCTCCATCTCTCAACCTTGAAGACCCATTTCGGATGTCACCTGTACTGTGATGCCTTCTTCTTGATGCTCTCGGTTGGTTTTAGCACATCCTCCTCCTACTGGAGCACTTTGAAACTCCTGTTAGAATAGCCCTATTATGCTTCTCTGTGTCCTCCACGGAGCTAGAGTGTGGTGGGTATTTTGCAGCAGTTTGGGAGATAATAGTTTGTGGCCTCTGAATCTAGGCAGTTTGAGTTCTTTTTATTTTTTTTTAAGATTTTATTTATTCATTTGACGAGTGGTGGGGAGAGGCAGAGGGAGAGGGAGAAGCAGAACCCCCCCCCCCCCGCCCCCTGCTGCCACACTAAGCAGGGGGCCGATGCGGGACTCGATCCCAGGACCCTGGGATCATGACCTGAGCTGAAGGCAGACACTTAACCGACTGAGCCACCCAGGCGCCCCGGCAGTTTGAGTTCTAATCCCAGCTGTCCCATTCTCTAATTTTGAGTCCTTCGGTGAATTACTTAGTGTCCTAAACCTTGATTTCTGTAAAACAGTGATCACAATAGCACCTATTTTGTAGACGTGTTGTGAGGAGTAAATGAGATAGAGTGTAAAAGCATGTAACACATTGACCCATTTTAACTACTTGACCAATGTTGCCGATTTTCATTTATCTTTGCCTCTGAGAGTCTAGCACAGTGCCTGACACATGGCAGGACTCAGCAATGTACACCAAATGGATTTTTAAAAATATTATCGAATCTCTCCTAATGGCTTTTAGCTTTATATCCAATGCATTATAATTATTTGGAGATACCATACCCTGTTTTGGCGTTATTTGCATATAGTCTAATCTCCCTTACTTGACTGTTCAATCCTTGCAGCCGGAGAGATTGTCTTGAGTGAAGTACCCTCCACACACTGCTTTGAATTTGGCAGGTGCTCTGTCACTTGCTTGGTCTGTATTACTTTGCTTTTGATAAAGGAGCCTTTCTGTATTGAGTATACATTTTGTGGTCTCAGCTGTTGGTGCACTTGGGGGAAGTAAATAACAAACTTTGGAACCAGTAGGGCAATCCAGTGTACTGGGGAGTCCAGTTTATTGGGTAATTACTAGAATTACAGAATGGATTATTTTGATTGGAAGAGAACACACAAGTCATCTTGCCTAAGCATCTTTCTTCTGACTCTTTCAGGTGGAATCCAGCCTTTAAAGTATGTATCTCAAAATGGTGGCATGAGGGGGAGTGTGTTTGCCTCAGTTCTCACATTATTCCCTCTGGGGGGAAAATATATATATATTTGGTAAATGTCATATATATGTATTTTTTTTAAAGATTTATTTATTTATTTTGAGAGAGTGAGAATGAGAGAGAGAGTACATGAGATGGGGGAGGGTCAGAGGGAGAAGCAGGCTCCTCGCTGAGCAGGGAGCCTGATGCGGGACTCGATCCCGGGACTCCAGGTTCATGACCTGAGCCGAAGGCAGTCGCTTAACCGACTGAGCCACCCAGGCGCCCATATATGTTTTTTTTTTTACCAAATATATTTTCCCTTTATCTTTTATATTGTAGATACTATTTTTCTTTTCTAGCTTTTATACTGAATATTTCAATATTGAGTTTTCTCTATTTACTTTATGAAACTCCATGATTCACAACATGATTTCTTTTGGATGAGGTGATCCCTTCTAGTTCTAATTATTTTCCCAGGAAGTCTGATTTTAAGCAGTGGGTCTGAACCTTTTCTCTTAGTAATATCAAGTGTTTTTTAATTGCCTTGCTCAATAGATTCCATAAGGATGTGAAAAGACTATTTTAGAGGTGGTTTTGACAGTATTTTTAAGCTTCCAGCTTTGCATCCTACACTGATTTATATATTATTCAGTATTTTTATACATTCATTTTCTCTCCAAAGCTCTGTTATATATACATAATTTTCTTAGTCCTTTAAATAGTGTTGCACTGTCCTGTGGTTAGCAAGTGTGGATTTTCTAATATTTTGCTGAAAGGTTAACCAGCAAACAAAGGAGTTTCAGTGGTTTGTTCCAGTTATACGGTTAATTAGTGATAAAGCTACAAGAAGAATGTTCTGATATTCTAACCACATCTTTTTTCCCTTTTATGCATCATAAAATCAGGTCTTAAGAAGCAGCAGACAAGTAAAAATAAATATGATGGATGCTTATGCCGTCCATATAGGTGTGTTTCATCTTAAACCCTAGATTTAGTCATGAAAAATTTGAGTACAGATTATAAGTAGATTTATGATGATAATATTTTTGTAATAAAAATTCTTTGGAAGTCATCTATTTTGTATGTTTTGTCATTTATTCAACTTACCTTTATTGATCCTCTCCTATGTTCAACAAGCTAAATGAGATTCAGATTTGTATAAGTTGAATTTTCTTAAAATAAGATATGCCAATTTAAACACAGTATCCATAGGAACATAAATTTATCAAAAAAAAGTGAGAGGAAAAAATTGAGAATTTGGAGTGAGATTCTAACTTGAGCATTGATATTTAGATCAACCTCTTCACCTTCGCAATCCCAATTAAAATGACTGCAACATTTTAAAATACGAAGAAACTCTATTAGTGTTGGAGACGGGCGGGTGTGTGTGTGTGTGTAGGTCCATCTTTATGCTGAAATATGCGGAAAACTTGGATGAATTTCTACTAGGTATAGTGCAGATGGGATCATATTGAGGAAATGTACTAAAGCCAACAATGTGCAGTTTCACTTCCTAAAAAAAAGTGACAAGAATTGAGTTGGGGGGGCGGTTAGGACCACCTGTAGGGGCTTGCACTTGGCTTACTTACACAGCCATTGATGGCTTAGGAGTGTCACGAGGAGGCCCAGGAATAGTTGCTCTGAAAGAAAAACAGGCCCTGCATTAGGGTATCGCTCTGTCACCACAGGCGGTGTGCAGGAAGGACTGGCTACATAAACTCTGTTGCTGGAGTAGATAGAGGTCAGGTCAATTTATAAAATGTTTATATGGAAAATTGCGGAGTTCTTCCCGTAGGGAACTACCCACAGCCACCACCTCCCTCCCTACTTCTCTTAACCCCTGCTATATATGAATTTCTATCAACCAGCCTCCCAGTGGGAGGAGGCATCAAAAAAACCTCAGAATGGCTGGTGAAGGAAGGGAGAGGGGGAACCTACCCACCCTATTTTGGGGAAAACACCAGCCTGGATAGACGGCTCTTTGTTCAAGAATGAACGAAGAAAAAGCCAACATAGGGTTTCTGAAAAGCCTGCGATGAAAATGGGAGAGCAGAGTACTTAAGAGGCAGAGGAAGAAAAATATTTTCTATAGGAAAAATGAATACTTTAGATAACAATTTGCTCTGTGCTTTCTGTTGAGTGCACGGAAGTAACAGAATGAAGGAAACACTGAAAGCAAAACTCTGGGGGGGGGTGAAAGCTGGAGGGAGAACATAGAGCGAGAGAATAAATTTAAAATATTGCTGAATGAGACTCTGGGCAGAAAGGCAAAGGGAGCTTGCTGAAGAAGGAAGAAACGTGAGGGAACTCAAAAATGCATTATATTAGTAAGGAAAAAAAGTGGAAGTTGGAGAAAAGAGATGAATGATGGCAAAGGCAAACCTGAGAAATTCTCCCCAAATGTGGAGCAGAAGGTCAGCTCTAAGAGCACCGAGATGGATAATGAAAGGCTGGACAAAGGACGGCGCTCTCATATACAGAGAGTTGTTCCTAAAGAATTAGAAGCTAGATTAAAAGCAGCCAAAGCAATTAAGCATATTATAAGAAAATAATAAAAACAAATCCCACCTTCTTGACTTTAAAAAAGACACAGATCTGAAGACTGAATGCTTCCCAAGTACCAGGGAACATAACAAAAGAGAGACCAATAATTTGATCTAGTTTGGCGATTTTTCTCTTAATTTCAGGGATAAAGCAATTACCAAACATCCTGATCAGAAAAAGTAGTTTAACCCCCAAAGAAGTAGTTGGCATCAGAATTCTCTGCAACATTAAATGCCAGAAGACAATGAAGCAATGTCTGTAACTTTTAGGAGAAAATGTTTGTGACCCAGAAATACTAGACTCAGCCGAGGTGTTATTCATTAGTGAAAGCAGTGGAAAGATGTATTCAGATAATGTGATCTCTCATAAATCCGCATACTTTTCCTGAGGAAGTTGCTTGAAGATGCACTCCAGCCAATTATAAAGCAAATTAAACAGTTCAACCATGGGGAAGTCATGAAATAAAAAGATTAGTGATGAGCAAGAGAAACAACCTTATGACTATAAAATATAAACTTCAAAACATGGAAACACTTTTTAAATGTTTATTGAAAGATAAAATAACAATGAACAACGATGAAATGAGCCCCAAATACAATATAGGGAGATAAAAAGGAAATACGTATCACTTTTCTCTACTTCGATAAGTTGCAGTAGATACTAATTTTTGGAATTAATACTTCAACTGAAAATTCTTAAAAAAATAATACAGTGAAAATCTCCCTCAATCAAAAGAAAAACAAAACAAAGAAAGGCTTATCTTTATATCACCTGCACATGTTCTTTAGCCCTGCTTAAAGAACATACATGCTTTGTGTTTCTAGCTATGTTAAAAAAAAAAAAAACATAAAATAAAAATACACCAGAACATAAACACTGTATATTGATTGGTGGTGGGATGTTGTAGTGTGTAAATCTTCAGTAAGTATGGGCATGAAACCATATGCATTTTTTAAGAGTGTATATAATTTGACATAGCTATATAATCACAATTACCTTAAGGGAAAGACATTAACAGAACAGTGGGCTCTAGGCAATAGAAAAAAAAAAAAAAAAAAACCTGTACTTTCTGTTCCTTTCTGTTCATATATTGGTAATACATCATGTATTAATTTTTACAGTGGAAAAGTAAACTTCATGAAAATAAATCCTATAGATAGAACAGAGTTATAATCAGAGGCAAATTTATGGTATCGGATACCTTGTTCTTTCCCCCCAAATCAAAAATAAGCATTTAATGTAAGGCATTAGGAAAAAAATAAAAGCACAATAAAACAGACTATCCAAGAACTGAAGGGGGGGGAAAGAAAAGCAGGATTTTATAAAACCATAAACAAAATAGATTTGAATAAAAAGTCTGAGTTGAATCTTTAAAACAGACAACAGAATTAGCAAACTTGTAGCTTGTTTGCTCAGGACAGCAAACCAAGATACACAAAATAATGTATTTAAATCACAAATTCAGAGAACATAAAATGTCTGGCTTATGCTAATTACAAAGTGAATATTCTAGTAAATATTAGCAAAACTGATTCAAGGACTACAATACTGCAATTGGCAGTAACTATGGAAATATCAAGAACACACCCAGGGAGCCACTCTGGTTGTTAAAGTGACTCCAGAGTGCCCTAAATTTTGCACATCTCGATCATAAGGTTTTGATTGTTTGTTTTTACTAGTAAGAGGAATAGATGAAGTGCTCTTTACTATATTCATGAAATAAGTAAAGGAAGATTCAGATTTTTTATTCCAAAATATTATGGACTATTTTTTATCCCACTTTGTGCTCTTGAGTGGTCTCCAAAGTCCTATAATAAGCAGGTACTAATTTTGAATATGAATAAAGACCAACTAAAACAACAAAATCTTTCCCTGAGTAGGGAGTTCGTTCTTTTGGAGCTTTAAAGGTGGAAAGAGCTGCCTTTCTAAAATTTAAGAGAAGTAAAATATTGACATGCAGTCAAAGGAGTGCCAAGGTTCAGGGAGCCCGGTAATGGGCCCGAGAGGCCTTGTGACTCTGGGCTGACCAATGGCCCAGGGACCACTAACGGCAAATTGAATTTCTAGATCACCAGTTGCCTTCATGGCTCTCTGAAGCCTCTAGTAGACACACCAATTTTGAAGTGCCATGCAAACATACGAATTCTAATCATTCTTTGAGGTTCAATGGAATATCTATCGCTAGAAAGCTATTTAGAGTGCCCTAAATTTTGCACATCTCGATCACAAGGTTTTGATTGTTTGTTTTTACTAGTAACAGGAATAGATGAAGTGCTCTTTACTATATTCATGAAATAAGTAAAGGAAGATTCAGATTTTTTATTTAGGTCACTCTGGATATACTACACTCAGAGAAAACTACATTGCTCACTCTCATTCCCAGTGAAATAAAGCTGAATTATGGCAAGGCTCTCTCCTGCGTGTTAGAAACACTGCAGAGTATAGTCTGTGCATTTTCCATAAAAATGTAGAGAGAGATGAACAGGTAAGAAAAATCTTTTCTCCATTTCTTTTTGGAGAGGACAATTAATTATACATACATTCTCTTTATCTTATGGAGTGTGTACTTATAAATGCAATTTTTCACTCACACCCATTTTTAAAATGCCCGCTTGGTAACGTCACTTCGCTAGGACCAGATAAATGACGTTTTGTTCTCTGTGGATCTTATGTAGCGAGAGAGGTAAATGAAAGAGGGTGTGAGAAGTAGGGGCATGTCCACAATGTGATAAGGGGACTGCAACAGCGCAAGTGGGACTTGAGGTCGTTTTCCAAGGTGGTGTTCCCAAAGAACTTGAGCTTGTTGAATTATACCTTGAATTAATCCAATGAAGTAACTTCGAGAAAGTTGGGGATTTGTGGCTCACATTAGCATATCAAAGGACATGTGAGATTCCCCCCTCCCAAAAAAAATCTGTGGAACTTTGTGGAACTCAGTGTTTCCCCATCATGTGTGTCCACAGAACCTTCTTTCCTGCGATCCTTTATAGAAAGGTCAGGGCTCCTGTGGGTCGAGGGACACACTTCGAGCAAAGTCTATTTACAGTGTACATTAAATGGGGAAAAAGAAAAAACCTTCTTAAAACATCGGCTCCATTTTTGAAGGTTTCCGGTCATGAAAAAAATACAATCAACTTGCACCTTTCCCACTGCATCAACTTCTTTTGGTCCTACTAAAGCAAAGTGAAGCACTTACAGCTTTCTTACACTGACACTTCCTCCTTCTCCAAAATGGATTCCCAGCAAAGGGGAAAAATCTATGACCTACTCAGTGTTATTTCTGGGAAAGCTGACCTGTCAAGTTCCTGGTAGGGCTTGACCTTATTCTTTCTTTCTCTTTAATGGAGGACCTCTAAACAGCAGAACGTGGCTGCCTTTTAATCCTTGCCTTTTAAGTTAGAGAAAGGTGCTAGAGATATGATGGTTTCTCTCTTCTCTCCCTAACATCTGACCCCCTACCTAAATATTGTCATTAACTCGCAGGGGTCAGTGAAATCTGTCGTTCGCTCATAGGTTAACTCAAGAAATCTTTGCTGAGTGCCTGCACTGTTGCAGGAGCTATTCTGACCTCAGGTGTATGTACAAGGTATATGTTCATGGGGGTGTGAATAGGACTGACAAGCTTATAAACCTAGTGGGGAAGAGAACCAATGAACACACAGGTAAATACACAGTTGCAGACAGGGCTGAGCACTAGGATTATATCAAAACAGGAAGCCAAGCAGTTTTTTCTCCCCAGGTGAGGTGAGCACTGTATATGTGGTAATCAGGGAAGGCTTCTCTTAGAGGAGACTTCTGAGCTGAGAACCAGATGGTGAGGGGCCAGCTGATTTTTCTGGATCCAGATAAATGGGCCCATAGGAAACTAGAGAAGTCTGCAGTATGCTGGGCCTATTTTCATCAAGAGACTCCTGGATTTAGGTGTGTGCTTTGGCTTGCAAAGTTAAATTTTGGAACTCAAATATTTTCCTGAAAATGTGGGTTCCTTTTAATCTCGCGGGGAGGATGGCTGTTTGCCAAGTGGGCAGCTGAAGCTCTTCTCCGTTTCTGTCCTTCAGGAGAAGAGTATTTCTAAGTGGTATACAGTTGGGCCTTGTTAAGAGTCAGAGCAATCTGAATAACAGTTGCTATTAATACACTGGTTATGTGAGAGGTTTGAAATTATGCAAGCATCGGGAGTTCAGCTCAGATCTGAAACTCATTTCAGTGCTGTTCTAAGACTCAACTAATCTGACTTCCATCACTCTAAGCCCCTCCATGGAGAGCCCCCCGCTTGGCCCCTTCTGGCTATTAACAGACTAATTTTTACCTAAATCGATTTCCTTTGAGATGAAATGCTAAGTGTTAGGTTTATCTTTAGAAATAAGAAATTGCAAGTTGCACAGCCACTGAATTATGAACTTAACAACAAACCATATGGGTTATAGAATTCCTATAATAACAAATACATTTTGGGAATCACCAGAACAAATTACCTAGCTCACTTTTAAAATTCAACATTCCTTTCTGTTTGTTTGTTTCTTTAAAGGCAAGTAGGAGGGTGACTTTTATGCACCAACTACTCAAAAACCCAGGCGGCAGAGAACAGGGATTTGGATTAGCCAACTCAGTTGACACTATGGAAGCCTTCCTTCTTTGCTGCCTACCCTGGCACAATTTGGCTGGGAGGAAAAACCTTGCTAACATTGAGGGGAGCTCCCCCTACCCTCCTCCCACTCTTTTGCACCCCACCCTACCAGCCAGAAGCAGAAGTCTTACGAAGAGGTTTTGAGGACAATGTCCTGTCGTGGTCTCTTTCTGTCCCAGTGGACTTGCTGAACACGTCCTTGACCTTGGGACACAGGCAGAATTCAAACCAAGTCTGTGTTGTCAGGCTGGTGGTCTCCCTTTTCTGAAAGACTCCTGACGATGCCCTCTTTGCTTAAAGGTTGTAGAGGTAACTCGTGTTCTCACGCAAGATGGCCAAGATGTAGGAGAGTGGCTGACCCTTGATTCTGGCAATCTCTCGAACCGTATGCAGGGCCAGGCCTGGGTGGGCATACTGGCAAACGCTTTTGGGAACCCCATGAGGCAGGAAGTAGGGCGCATCGGTTTCCACGACGATTCTGTCCAGGGGGATCATTCTCAGAGCATCCCGGGTCTCCCAGGCGGAAGAGTACGTCAGGACTGCTGTGAACCCCACAGACATGTTGGGAAAATACTTCAAGAGGGGCTCGATGACTTGGTAGCTGCCCATGAAGCAGTGCCTGTGGATCTTGTAGTCAGGGGGCACCCTTCTTTTCATGATGCCCAGCAGATCTTCGTCTGCTTCTCGGCAGTGGATCACCAAGGGCTTATTCAGAGACACGGCCAGCTGCAGCTGTCTCTCGAATACTCTGTGCTGCTGTGGGACAGATGTGGTGCACTTGTAAGAGTAATCTAAGCCCATTTCTCCAAACGCTATGGCCTTGGGGTGCCGTAAGGCATGCAGAAGGTTTCTTTCTTGAGTGTCATTGTAGTAACGTGCAAAATGGGGGTGACAGCCGAAGGCCCCCCAAACCAGATCATCTTTCAGCATCTCCTCCCAGAAGCTATCCTTTAGCGTGCGAGGATCACAGAAATCAGAGATGCAGCCCTGAAATTCCTTAGGGAAGGAACGGTTATACATTTCTGTGAACTTGCTAAAGGTCCCTTTGAAAGACAGCTTGGAGTAGAGAATGTCCAAGTGGCAATGGGTATCAATGAAACCCTGATCTAGGCCTTGACTCCAGTGGCCCCGGGGCCAGAAATTAGACGCATATCCTCCAAAAGGATATGATGTCTCCTCTTGGACGGTTTGCTCCTGTGCTTCTAAACTTCCGGAGAAACGATAGGAATGAAAATTCTGGGACTGACCTTCCTCTAATGGCTTCCAGTCTCTGGACCAGGTTTGGAAGCCCAAGGGAGAGCTGGAGGGAAAGTCACTGAAGAAGCTATGGCTGTGCCTCCCCGCCAGGGATGTGCTGTCGCTGCTGCCGTCCACAAAGGGATAGTAGGAAGGCTGGGGACTGCTGCTCCAGTAACTGGTGTAGGCCTGCCAGGGACCCCCGTACAAATGAGGCTGGTCCAGGACAAGGTCAGTGGTGAAGGGTGAAGGCTTTGAAACTCTTGAGAAACCCAGGGAGACTGGCTTCTCCTGAGGGAATCTGACTGCAGGTATCTCTTCCACACCAGACAGGTGACTTCCCAAAAAGGGGCACTCAGCCATGACCTCCTTTTCTTGAGGCTTTTGGATTTCTGAACAAGAGTCATGTTTGTCTAGAAATTCTAGGGCTGGAGAGCCTTTTTCAAAAATGTCCACCCTTTGGTCGCTCTTACAGGGTGTCTCCTGCAGATCGATAATCACTCTCCTCTTACCAAAACTGTTGACCTCTACCACTATCTTTTCCTTCTCTGCTCTAACCTCGGGGGCGGGCGGTTGCTTTTCCTGAGGACCAGAGAAGGTGACCACCCTGGCGGATCTTTGTCCAGGGTTGGGACACTCTCTTGTGCTGGGTTTTGCACTAGCGGCTTCGTCTCCTTCTGGCATCAGTTTTCCCAGGTTGCCCTGGATACCCTTCCCGTAAATGGATGGAGAGCTTTGGTCGTGCAGTATAGCACTCTTTCTCTTGACCTTGTTTGTTTTCTCGGTCTCATCATTTTCGCCCTCAGCTTGGGCTGCAAATTCAGAGTTTGGGGAGTTATGGGAACTCTGTTTGGAATTGCTACTAAAGCGGCAGGCATCCTCGAGAGAAGCCATTTCCTCTAGGGAGGGGCTAACGGGGCGCAAACGAGTTGGTGCGGAGGGGATTCCACCGACGAAAGGAGCCCTGAGTGCTTCCCCGAATTACGCAGTCTTTAGAGGCTCCACCCACACCCGGTCCTGAGGAATGGGGTGGTTGGGGGGGGTGGGAGGAATTTCCCCTGGCAGGCTGCACCCCGGAAAAACCTCAGCTTGAAGGCCACAGGTCCTTTTTCTGCGTTCTCAGGTGGTGGGGGACGCTGGCCTCTCCTGAACGTAATACAGAGTTATGAGATGGCCAGTTGGAGGGGGCACATCTGTGGGCTCCCAGGGGCGTCTGAATTTACCAGGGGACCCTACCTGAGTGCTGCTCTTGCGGTACTTCGCGCCGCTCTTGCGGTACTTCGCGCCGCTCTTGCGGTACTTCGCGCCGCTCCGGCAGCTTAGCGACCTCGTCCCCACTTTTTCAGCTGCTCATGATGGTTCCCAGTGTTCTAGAGATGGCAAAGTCCTGCAGCAGAGCGTGTGACTCCAAAGCGCTTTGGAAAAATCGCAAAGATCCAAGGTTTCCGGAAAGCTCGGTCTGGCGTCCACGCCACAACGTGCTTCCGAGATTTATAAGCACTTTCTCTTTTGCACAGAGCTACTTCCGGGGGTATCAAAGCACTTCCAGGACTATAGAGCACTTCCATTTGGTTTGGAATACAAGGCACTTGCGAGATGCCCTTGAAAAGACTCTCCAAGGTGCTTCAGGGACCACACACAGGGCACCCGGAGCCTAGTCCAGGCTGCCAAAGCGGGCCAAGCTAGGTCCAGTGCAGCACTGGAGCGAAAGGGGAGGCTCGCACCCCCCTATCCCAACTAGTCTTGGCCACCGGAAATACTCACCCCTCCCAAAAAGGGGCTGTCCCCCCCCCCCCCCCCAGTTGCTTCTGCCTTGCCTCCGTGGCCCAGAGGCCCACCCCCAGCCAGGCTTCTGTACGAGATGTCATCATCGTTTGCTGTTTGTTCCTTTTTCCCCCCATTCTTTTAGAAAAACATGGTTTTTAAAACATAGTTTAAATATACATGCTTTTAAAAAACATAGTTATAATTATAGTATATTACCATTTACAGTTCCGTGGGTTTTTTTTCGCTCAACATTTCTGCGTATCCTAAGTATTTTTCTTAACTGCTGTATGGTTTTCGAAAACATCATACTAGTGCCTTCATAATATTCCTCAGAGTACATAGATGTGCCATAATTCACCAAACCCTTCCCTTTCTGTTAACTTTTTAGGCTCCCTCACTCGAGTTTTTTTCCTATTTAAAAAACAAAACAACAACAACAAAAAACGCTGCAAAGAACATCTCTGCCCATATGTTTCTCCATATTTTGGTTTGTTTCTTTGGGCTACATGCCCAGAAATGGAGTTCCTGAGAAGTATAGGAATTTAAAAATGGCTCCTCAGGGGCGCCTGGGTGGCTCAGTCGTTAAGTGTCTGCCTTCAGTTCCGGTCATGATCCCAGGGTCCTGGGATCGAGCCCCACATCAGGCTCCCTGCTCTGCGGGAAGCCTGCTTCTCCCTCTCCCACTCCCCCTGCTTGTGTTCCCTCTCTCGCTGTGTCTCTCTCTGTCAAATAAATAAATAAAAATCTTAAAAAAAAAAAAAAGTAAAAATGGCTCCTCATAGCACCACATTGCCCTAGAAGAACTGTAGTGGTTTAAAATCCCATCCATGATGAATAATCCCACCAGGCCCATTTTATAGGAGAAACAAAACCCATGCCTCATTTTAATTCGCTCTCATCTGATAATTTTTTTTTAAGATTTTATTTATTTATTTGACAGAGAGAGACACAGCGAGAGAGGGAACACAAGCAGGGGGAGTGGGAGAGGGAGAAGCAGGCTTCCCGAGCAGGGAGCCCGATGCGGGGCTCGATCAGGATCGTGACCTGAGCCAAAGGCAGTGGCTTAACGACTGAGCCACCCAGGCGCCCATCATCTGATAATTTCTTAGAGCAAACATTTTTCTTTTCTTTATCGACCCTCTGGTGAATTTTAAGTCCCTTTTTCATCCTTTTTTAGGGTCTTTTAAAAGTTAAATATATTTTTATAAAATAAACTGTCACGTTAAATTTTTTTGTTAGTATGTTTATTTTTTACTTTTATTCTGTTGAAGTTATAACTTGTTTTTATACTCGTCTTAATTTTTTTTCTTTCATAATTTTCTTTTTCTCCTAAGTCTAGAATGGTCATCCTTCCTTTCAGGGCTTTGACACACACACACAGACACATTTGGGAGGTAGGTACTGGGGTTGATTTGTTATATTTAAGCTGATAATCCATCTGGTATGCATTTGGGGTTATAATGTATTTTAGGTTGGGATATACTTGATGCTATTCTAAGTTAGCACTTTCTTCACTTATTGATATGTGGTTCCTTTTTCATGTGTTAAATTCCTGTATGTGGGGCACCTGGGTGGCTTAGACGGTTAAGTGTCTGCCTTTGGCTCAGGTCATGATCCCAGGGTCCTGGCATCAAGTCCCACACTGGGCTCCCTGCTCATCTGGGAGTCTGCTTTGCCCTCTCCCTCTCCCCGTCCTGCTCCCCCAGCTTGTACTCTCTCACACTCTCTCTCTCAAATAAATGAATAAAATCTTTTTTTAAAAAAAATTCTGTATGTAATAGAGTCTATTTCCAGACCATTTTTCTTTTTCACATACTATTGTATTTCTTGTTACTGTGGTGGTGTACTATTTTAAAAATTGCAGCATTAAATTATAGTAAGGTATAAAGTCTGGGAGAGTTAGGTCCCCTCCGTTACTCTTAATTTTTATAATTTTCTTTAATAAGCAGACTTGTTTATTTCATCAGGTGGACCTAGAATTATTTTTTTCAAATTCCTCCAAAACAGCAATGAATTTAAAATATGTTATTTTAGTCTGCCTATCTAAAATATATTCCACCTATTTGTCAAGTTCATCTGTATTTTTAAGTAAGTATTTTTAGCTTTTATCTGGGTCACAGAGTTTTCATTAAAACTATTTTTAAGTGTTTTGTAATTTTTTATTCTATTGTGAACATATTTTCCCATCCCACCATATTTTCAGCTGGTTATCGCTAGTACATGAGAATATTTTTTTTAAAGATTTTACTTATGTATTTGAGAGAGAGAGAGAACATGAGAGGGGGGAGGGTCAGAGGAAGAAGCAGACTCCCTCCTGGGCAGGGAGCTTGATGCAGGACTTGATCCCGGGACTCCAGGATCATGACCTGAGCCAAAGGCAGTCGCTTAACCAACTGAGCCACCCAGGCGTCCCTACACGAGAATATTTTTATTACTTTTTTTTTTTTTAATTTAAGTAGACTCCACAGGCAGCATGAAGCCCGAGGTGGGGCTTGAACCCACCACCCTGAGATAAAGACCTGAGCTGAGATCAAGAGTCGGACACTTAACCAACTGTGCCACCCAGGTGCTCCTAAGAGTATTTCTGATTCATCTGTGGTTATGCTGAAATCTTTTCTTTATTCTCAGTTACTCAGCTTTTGCTCATGCCATTATTTTATCAGCCTATAATACTTTTGTCTCTTTCTTGTTAATATTTTTATTTCATACCTTCTGACATTGTCCAGAACTCCTCAAAATGGTATTGAATAATGTCAGTAGGGGCATTCTTGTTCCATTCCTGATTGTAGTGGACGCACAGTTTACCTAACTGTAATGCTGGATATTTAGGCTGTTGTTTCAGAACAGGTGCTTTTCAGTCTTGTTAAGGAATCACTCTTGTATTTTATTTTATTTATTTTTATTATTTATTTATTTATTTATTGTTATGTTATGTTAATCACCATACATTACACATTAGTTTTTGATATAGTGTTCCATGATTCATTGTTTGCGTATAACACCCAGTGCTCCATGCAGAATGTGCCCTCTTTAATACCCGTCACCGGGCTGACCCATCCCCCCCCACCCTCCTCCCCTCTAGAACCCTCAGTTTGTTTTTCAGAGTCCATAGTCTCTCATGGTTCATCTCCCCCTCCGATTTCCCCCCTCATTCTTCCCCTCCTGTTATCTTCTTCTTCTTTTTTTTTTTTTAACATATAATGTACTATTTGTTTCAGAGGTACAGGTCTGTGATTCAACAGTCTTACACAATTCACAGCGCTCACCATAGCACATACGCTCCCCTGTGTCTATCACCCAGCCATGCCACTCTTGTATTTTAAAATGTATGGGGTAGGAAAACGCTGTACTTTGTGCAGGTGGCTTTTAAGTGTTGCAGGGCTATTGAATTGTGTTTGCTTGTGTTTTAAGTCATAAGTAGTGAAATTGTCTGGAGCAGGCTTGCACACTTCTATCACCTGGGGAGCTTTAAAAATCAGTAATGCTTGGGCCTGCTCAGAAAGACTCTGATTCCATCGTGTGTGCATACGTGTTTGTGGGTGTGGAAATGGCCCAAGCAACAGGAGTTTAAAGAGCTCTATAGGTGATTCTCATGTGCAGCTGAGGTGAGGACTACTGCTTCATAGTCGACTTTTTTAATGGTATGTCTATCGGGCATTGGAATTTACTTTGCGTCTTTCCATCTGTTTTGGTATCTGGGGGAGTTATGTAATGGGGTGATTTCCTTTTCCTTGAAAGTTTGAAAGAATCCATTAGTAAATCATTCTGGTTGGAGCTTTTTGTTGGGACAATTCTTTGGTAATTTTTTCCACTTCTTACTTGGTTATAGGTCATTCCTTGTGTTTTGATAATTCACGGTTCTTACAAAAATCACTTATTTAATTGGGGTTTAAAAAGTTATCTTCATAAAAGCTTGCATGATATATTAAGATGATTTATATCTTATAATTTATTACATTTTTATGTTATGCCATATTTCATTTCAGACTTTATGCTTTCTTGATTATCTTTTTTTGAAGTTTTAAAAACTTATTTACTAGAGAAAGAGAGAGATCACGAGCAGGGGGGAGGATAGAGGGAGAAGCAGACTCCCCGCTGAGCAGGGAGCCCAACGTGGGACTCCATCCCAGGACCCTGGGATCATGACCTGAGCCGAAGGCAGATGCTTAACCACCTGAGCCACCCAGGCACCCTACTTTCTTGGTTATCTTTGCTAGAATTTTATCTATTTTATTTATTAAAGAAACTCTTGAATCTATTTATTGCAGTTGTTTTTTTCTTTCAAATTCTTCTATTTATGCTCTTATTCTTTTTGCTTTCTTTTTTTTTAAGATTTTGTTTTATTTATTTGACAGAGAGAGATACAGTGAGAGAGGGAACACAAGCAGGGGGAGTGGGAGAGGGAGAAGCAGGCTTCCCACCGAGCAGGGAGCCCAATGCGGGGCTAGATCCCAGGACCCTGGGATCATGACCTGAGCCAGAGACAGATGCTTAATGACTGAGCCACCCAGCCACCCCTCCTTTTTGCTTTCTACTTGTTTTCCTTATGACAAATTTTTACAGTTCCAAAAAGTTTTGCTCAATTCATTGCTCACGGAGTCAAAACTCTTGACTACATTTCAGAATTACCCGGGTTGCTTTAAAAAAAAATACAAATGCCCCTCTTACCTGATGTGATGTGGGCTGGGAGAGAAGGGTCATTTTTGGTGGAGAAAAGGTATTTTTATTAAAGCACAGGGGCAGGACCTGTGGGCAGGAAAAGCTGCCCTGGGATTATGGGGAGCAATCGATGATCTACTTTTAAGTTGGGAGGATGCAGAGATAAAGGCTATTTGCGAAAAGATTTTCATATGTTAGGGAAGACTTACACAAGATCCTGGAGGTCTGGCTATTGTCAAGCTAAGATTGCTTTTTGCCTGTAGCAAAGCATTAATGTTTTTTTTTTTTATTTTTACTTTTATTTTTTAGTTTTTTATTATGTTCAGTGCAGAGAAAGACAATTATCATATGGTTTCACTCATATGTGGAATATAAGCAAAGCATTAATGTTAAGGCAGTTGTGAGTTCCTGGAGGAATGTTACACTCTGCCCGTCTCAAGTATTTTGCAGTAGGCTGCAAGTTGTGAGGAGATTTAATTTTATCTACATTTCTTTTGCCTTTGTTCTCCTCATCATTACCTGCCCCCAAGATTCTGATTTAATTTATTTAGGCTTGGGTCTGGTTCGTTTGTTCTTTCTTTCTCTTTCCCTTTCTTTTCTTTTTTCTTTTTTCTTTTTTTCTTATTTCATCATGCAGAGCCAAGGCTGAGAATAGCTGAGTTAGAACATTGAACTGAGTAAGCTCTCTTTAACTCTAAATTCTTTTATGGAATAATCTAAACCCAGTAATTCGCCCAAGATGATGGATTTACCTAAATTTTATAGGTTTGTACATCTTTAAATTTTATTAGATTCTATACTTATTTTTTGTATTTTAAAATTTACCTTTAGCACAATAATTATTAGTGAGAATTTTTTATACTTACGTGATACATTTCTAGTTGTATTTGTGATTCATGACTGGAACTTACATAATTTCTGTATGTTCAATTCATTAGAATTTTTCATAAATTAGCCTATGTAGGGGAGGAAAAATCATTTTCCCTTTACCCTTCTAGGTGCTTGAGCTAAGATGCCCCTATAATATAACACAGAATAACAAGAAAAAAACAAAAAGTAGTTTTGTAAACTGTATACTTCCTGTGTACATGGGAGAGATGCAGGAAAACTGAGTAACTCCCACAAATGGCCCAAGCCACCACCTTAAATATCATCTCCAGCTAAAGATGAGAAAGAGGATGTTGTGGGTGGGGCGCAAGTTGTGGGGTAGGGGGTAATCAAGCAAAGCACAGTAAACAAGGGTAGGGTTGTTATGCAGACTTAAGTCCCTGCCTTCTCAACTGTTAAGAGTTTCTAGAGGTGTTTGCTCCTCCTCCTTTTCCGGGTGCAGAGAGGGAGGCACCCTTACAAATGGAGATTTCCCTTATACATGTAAATGTCTCTTACAAAGGGATCACTTTTTTTAAAATAGTTTTTTATTGTTATGTTAATCACCATACATTACATCATTAGTTTTTGATGTGGTCCATGATTCATTGTTTGTGCATAACACCCAGTGCTCCACGCAGAATGTGCCCTCTTTAATACCCATCACCAGGCTAACCCATCCCCCCACCCCCCTCCCCTCTAGAACCCTCAGTTTGTTTTTCAGAGTCCATCGTCTCTAATGGTTCGTACCTCTGAAACAAATAATGCAACATATGTTAAGAAAAAAAAAAAAGAAGAAGAAGATAGCAGGAGGGGAAGAATGAAGTGGAGTAAGTCGGAGGGGGAGACAAATGGATCACTTTTACTTGGATTTCAGAGCAGGTCTGCTGTTTCTTTTTTTTTTTTTAATTTTATTTATTTGAGGGCTGTTTCTTAAAAATAATCCATTTAAGGTAAATCTTAGGCCAGAGAAGCATTTTTGGGGGGAGTCATATTCTGTTTCCCTTCACATATGATAAATTTCTATAAATATCCCATTGTCATGTATAAGGGAGCCATCCTTTATATGCAGTACCGAATCTCTTAGGGTTTATTTTCTTAATTCTAAGACTCTGTAATCATAAAAGAAATCACTGGCTTAATCACAGCCTTTTTGGGTAGAATAAACAGCAGCACATTAAATGTACAGAATTTGTATTGTCTACCAACCTATAACAGCTATGCGTTTATCCGTACTGTTATATACCTTCTTTTTTAGGACCCCACAATTTGTCTGAGCCTTTTTCATCAAATAGAACCTAAGCATTTTCAACTTAGACTAGTGATGCTGGTCTCTTTATAGACAGTTGGGCCTTATTGAACATTACTGGTGTTTCATCTCTTTCCTGACAGTTTCTCTCGAAATTCAGCTGTAAATTTTTGACACTTAGATGTTGAGTTTCTGAGTAATACAGACTTTATGACTCATGCATTGGTCACACCAACCTCATCATCTTTAAAAATTCTCTGATTTATTCAGAGAGATTCAGCTTCGGCTTTTGCCTCAGGATTGCATTGCATAGCCTGTGACGGACAATCTTCTACACACAATTATTTTGTGTGTCAGTGCTGCATCAGACAATAATCATTCTGAAAACAATTTAAGTGGAAATTAGGAATCCAAATTGATGTTAAAATCCAGCTATTTGGGATATGAAATGCAAAGTGAATAGCTCAATTGACATGAAAATAGGATTAACTCTTTCCCCACCAGGAGAAATTCACAGCTTACATCAAGTTACAACCAGGTGCCCACCTCGCTGAAACACACTCTGGCTGCTTTGAGCTCCTTTTGCCTTCAAATGTAAGAAGATCCTGATTTCTGAAATCTTTTTTTTTTAATTTTTATTTTTTTATGTTATGTTAATCACCATACATTACATCATTAGTTTTTGTTGTCCTGTTCCATGATTCATTGTTTGCGTATAACACCCAGTGTTCCATGCCGAACATGCCCTCTTTAATACCCATCACCGGGCTAACCCAACTCCCCACCCCCCTCCCCTCTAGAACCCTCAGTTTGTTTCTCAGAGTCCATCGTCTCTCATGGTTCGTCTCTGAAATCTTAACATTTAAAATGTTTCCTTTATAATGAAGAAATGCCATGTATCTATTATTTAAAACAAATTGATTTCAGATTTTATATCCTCCAGGCTAGCATCAAAAATTCAAATTGCCTTGGAGGCTCAGGCAGGTAATCCTGTATAATACAGTAGGGTTTGCAGAAGCCTGTGGGGAACTGATGATCACATGCCCTGCCAAATGATATTTACATTCCATTTTCAAGGAAATTACAGCCAGTTACATCCTCTAGGACCTTATTTATCTAATCTCTGCTTGACATCACAAATTATGATGAAACCCTGTATCATAATTATGTTTCTATAAATTGTTATTTCTAGCAGTTTTTTTATTTTAGGTCCTTCTCTCTGGAGTCTCTGGTACCTCACATTCCTCTGCAATGAGGTGTTTTATCTTTGTGAGATCACTTTTAATCTGTTTGGTGCCTCTTCCCTGGTATTCTACTTTGCTACATTTTATAGTTTCCTCTCTTCCTTTTCTATCTTTCAGTCTCTACCACTCTGACTTGCTCTCCACCTTTTGTAGGGGAGGAAAAGGTCCTATTCTCTCTACTTTCTAGGTTCTTAGCTGAGACACCCCTGTAATAAAGAGACAGATTAACAGGAGAAAAACAAGCAAAAGCTTAATAAAGTATACACATGGGGGAGACTCAGGAAAACTGAGTAATTCCCCAAAATGGCCCAAGCCCTCACCTTAAATACCATAAAAACAAAAGGTGCTGGGGGGTGGGGAGTCAGTTATGGGAGGTTACCAGGAAAGGGACAGTAAATAAGAGTAAAGTTGTTATACAGCTTTTAAAAAGACTTGTTTATTTATTTGAGAGAGAGAACGAGAGAGCACAATGGGAGGGGGAGGGGCAGAGGGAGAAGATCTCAAGCAGACTCTCCACTGAGTGCAGAGCCCAGCCAGGGGCTTGGTTTCATTACCTATGAAATCATGACCTGAGCCGAAATCAAGAGTCTAGGATGCTCAACCAACTGAACCCCCAGGCGTCCCTGCTATGCAGATTTAAGTTGTTGTCTTCTCCATTGATAGGAGTTTCTAGAGATTTAGGGTCTTCTTTTTCTTCTGGGTACAGAGAGGGAGACACCCTTACAAATGGAGATTTCCTGCATAAGTGTAAATGTCTCTTACAGAAGTTTTGTTTTCAAAGCTGCTCCTGTGTGTGCAGTATTTTTTTTTTTTAATAACCAGTCTAAAATAATTCTTATGCCAAAGAGGTGTATTTTGGGGTGACAAATTCTGCCTGCCTTCACTTTCATGCTGGAGTCTGGCAGCCCTGTGTTCTCAGGGGACCAGAACATAAAATATCAGTCTATCCCTCTTCTATTGAAGCCCAGCCTAAAATAATATCTTTTATTCTCTCTTCCTTTTTATTTAGCCTCCTTCATTCTTTTTTAATGTATTATTTGACTGTTAAATGTTCAATCATTATGTAAATGACAGTGTTGTCAACTGATCTATACCAGTTTGCTCATTCACAAATTTATACCAATGGCATTCAATACATAGAGGTAGGTGAAAGTGATGAATATTCTCTCCATGCTTTCCTATCCAGCTATAATGCAAAAAAAAAAAAAAAAAAGTTTCAGATTGACTCTAAGGGGCAGAATCTAGGTTCTTTGGCTGGTCTAATAATTAAATTGTCATAAGACAGATTAACAAGAGAAAAACAAATTTAATTACATACCTATGGGCGCCCCACAAAGATATGAAGACTCAGAGGCAGTCAGGTAATTGAGGCTTGTCTACCATCCAGAACTAAGGAAAAAGGGTAGAGGGGTCTGAGACTTCAAAGAGGAGGAAGACAGTTGACAACATGAGAAGAACAAATGTTTGCCATGCCATGTAGGTAAGTCTTTCTGTTAGCAAAAGTTTTCTCTGGTAATGGCTTGTTTGCTGGCACAGGGTCCCTATCTAAATCCTTTGAAGCAGTTAAGGGGGAGGTAAAAAGTTCTTCTGGAGTCTGCTCGGCCCCAGCTGTCTTCAGGTTGAAATAACCCACATGCCCAAAGTGGCACATTCTGGGGTGACATATTCTGCTCCCTCTCACTCCCTTTACTGGAAGCTCAGAGAAGCTCCAGCTCTCTTGTCCTTTTAGACCTTCCAGTATGTTTTTCTCCTTTACTTTTTTTTTAATTGAGATATAGTTCGTGTAACATAGAAGTTACCATTTTAATACGTCCAACACAATTCAGTGTCCAACATCTTTTTCTTTTAAAGATTTATTTATTTGAGAGAGAGGAGAGAACATACGAGTGAAAATCTTCAAGCTGACTGCCTGCTGAGCACGGAGCCTGACACAGGGTTCGATCTCAGGATCCCAAGGTCATGACCTTAGCCGAAATCAAGAGTCGGATGCTCAACCAACTGAGCCACCCAGGCGCCCTAACATCTTTGTTTTTTATTGAGGCAAAATCAGCATAACATAAAATTAACCATTAGCCATTTTAAAGTGTGCAATTTAGTGCCATCTAGTATAGTCACAGTGTTGTATAACCATCACTTCTAACCAGTTCCAAGACATTTTCATCACCCCAGAAGGAAACCCGATACCCATCCAACAGCATTTTCCTGGAAGTGTTCACTCAACACAAATAATGACAGCATTCTAAAAGTGGGTTTAGCTAACCTTCTAACTGGAGGCAGGCCAGATGAATTATCCAAGAAAGTAACTAAATGTAGGGCCATTTTGGAATGAAGCCAGAGGTGCCATTTTGAAAGAGAAGAGATCTCTGGGTCCACTAGATTCTTAGAACCTGTTCCAGTAAAGACAGTGCCTCGTCAATATTTGTAACTGATCCATTCATTTTGAATACAGTCATTTAACTAACTACAACTCATTTCTAACATCCTTTATGGTAATTAACAAAGTTTCCTGTGTTGATCAAAGATAAACTACTGAGGCATTTTGTTAGCCACTTCTAAACTCTGGGCTTCTGATAGAAATTTGCTACTCCTGGAGCATATATTCCTACTTAGGGTAACTGACCACCCCAAGAGGGTAAATTATACCTAACAGACTGACTCATATATATCATATTATCCATGTTGAATTACCATAGTATTACATCATATACCCCATTAACTTTTACAACTCTAATTATAAAAATTGATTAAAAAAATGACAGCAGAGGGAATATTAAAATGGAGCCCTCAAGGAGCATGTGTCCCAGGGCAAGCTTGAAAGTGTGATATGGTTGCTATGTTGAGAGTGATTCCAATGGTTAAAGATACGTATTATTCATACAACATGGCATCTAAGCCTAAGGAAGCTATTTCATCTGGTCTTCAACTGAAGAGGCAGTAGTCTTCTGCTTCAACATGGAAGAAAAATGGGTTGCATTATGCTTACTGAGAGGCCCCGTTTTCCAAAATGGTTAAAGAATTTTCAAGGGTCGTTTTGATGATCTCTGATTTTTACTGTAACTACTTTATTTTTTTTTTAAAAAAGATTTATTTGTTTGAGAGAGGGCATGAGCGGGAGGAGGGGGAGAGGGAGAGAGGCAGACTCCCCATTGAGCACAGAGCCTGACAAGGGGCTCAACATGGAGCTCAGTCTCAGGACCCTGGAATCATGACCTGAGCCAAAATCAAGAGTTGGACACTCAACCAACTGAGTGCCCCTGATTTTTACTGTAATTATTTTAGAATCCACCTCTGCCCCCCGAGTCCCTCTCCAACACTCCCGTCCCCCCAGCACATATGCAATGTAAGATGAGACTGGTCGGCATTAAGCTAGGCTCTTTGAAGTTCCTGAAGAAGTTTAAGGTGGGCTCTCCAGTGCACCGAAAGAATTTCAGATCTGCCTATTGAAAAAATATTCAGAAAGAATATTATCTTCTCTATATAGTAGTGCCCCCCACATCCATGGGGTATATGTTCCGAAACCCCCAGTGGATGCCTGAAACCACAGGTAATACTGAACCCTATATACACTGTTTTTTTCCTATGCATACATACCTATGATGAAGTTTAATTGGTAAAATAAGCGTCATAAGAGATTAACAACAATAAGTAATAATAGAACAATTATAACAATATCCTATAATAAGCTATGTGAACGTGGTCTGTCCCTCAAAATATCTTCTCCTACTGTACTCATTCTTCTTGTGATGATGTGAGATGGTAAAACACCTACATGATGAAACGCAGTGAGGTGGATGATGTAAGCATTGTGATGTAGTGGTAGCCTCCTATTTTCTTTAAAGATTTTATTTATTTACATGGGGGAGAGAGAGAAGAAGGGAAGGAGCAGGAGCGTGGGGGGGGAGGGGCAGAGGGAGAGGGAGAAGCAGGCTCCCCGCTGAGCAGGGAGCCCAATGTGGGGCTCGATCCCAGGACCCCGGGATCACAACCTGAGCTGAAGGCAGATGCTTCATTGACTGAGCCCCCCAGGCGCCCCAGTGGTAGGCTTCTATTGACCTGAACATAGGGCAGAAGGAGGATCATCTGCTTCTGGACCCAACTGACTGCAGGCAACTGAAACTGCAAGATGCAAAACCATGGCTAAGGGGGGATCCTACCGTAACCTACATCTGGAATCCCATTGTGAAATCCCAAAGCCAGAAACTAGTTTGGTTTATAGTAGAACTGAATGATGGATTTGTGGCTTGAATATCATGTCCTTATCCTAATCTAACAGTGATGCAAATACAATCTTTATATATGGTAACTTAGATTGTGTGTCTGTTCTCAGAGCTGATGTGTAGAATGTCTGTAAAAATCTCAACTTTTGCTTTTACATTAACAAGTATGCAGGCAGTAGCTGTATTGATTCTGAGTTTGCTGAATTTTTTTCATTTCTTAGTTTCTAATTATGATTCCAACAGGTATTATCTTTTGATGCCTATTTAGAAGATGAAGTGCCTGAAAAAAGTCAAGAAAACTATAGAATAAGACGCTATAAAATCTACTTCTACCTTGAAGATGACACAATTCAAGTAAATGAACCAGAATTGAAAAATAGTGGAATGCCTCAAGGTATCTATTTAAAGCAGAGTTATGCTTCTTTTACTTCCGATGCCTGCCTTTATATACTGCCTTTCTCTAGCTTTTTAAAAGATGCCGTGTATTGCTTAGGTGTCTAACTTGTTGGTGACGGTGAACATAAACATGCTGGTAGCTTGTAGTCGTTGATGGTGACTTACCCGCTTCCTACCCCCCACACCTCACCATGGACCATTTCACTCACTCTTGTATGGCATATTCGTTTTCTGTCAGGCGTTGCTCGAGTATGAGCAAACTCTCCTGTGTCTCTGGTCTTGTTACTTTGACCATGCTACTGCCTTCATAACACTTGGCAGAGAAGAGAGGAGACTGTGGTCTACTGCCCCTTCCAGATTGGTACTCTTTTCTTGCTTGAATTCGCTGCCATTTGCTTCAGCCTCCCTCTCCTCCTCCTCGTATCTGTTCACTAGAGACTCTGATGGTTCTTCAGCAGAGGGTCATTGCTCCTTCACCCCCTGTATGCCAGTCACCTGTATCCATAGTCCATTTTAGCCAGACAAGAGTTAACTCTGCGCCGTGGCCACCAGAGGAGCTAATCCTAAATTGCATTATTAGAAGTAGGGCGGAGATTGAGGGAGATGACTGATTTCTCCTGTTTGTGCTATGAGCCCTTCGCTTGGGACAGTGCTGAGATCTGGGTGTGTTCAGGGGACAGCAACCACAGTGGTTAAAAGGACTGAAAATTTGTCGTGTATAAGGCAGGAGAGTGAGAGGGATATTTGTCCATAAAGGGAAGACTCTGGTGTGCCTAGTAAATGTCTTCAGGAACCTGAAGGGCTGCCATGGGGAGGAAGGGTGACCTAATTTTCTGTATCCTCAAGGATAGGACCTAGGGGGCCAGAATGTAGGTTGGTAAGAAGAATAATTTCCTAGCAGAGAGCTGCCAGAGATTGTAGTGGATAGTTCGGGATGAGCATGGGGGTCAGGGTCGGGTGTAGGGGAGGAGAGGGGTATCCCATATTTGTTTCGTCCTTGGTATAGATGGATGGCCCTGGGGGCAGGTCAGGGGTTATTTTTCACTGATAGCTTAGTAGAGGTATGGTGAGGAGAGTCAGGTATTCGTTTGGTGGTTGGTGTAGATGACCTTCGAAGACCACTTCGAGCCCTCAGGAGCCATGATTCTTAGGTACATTTATTGTCTCTGTCTTTCCTGGAGTATTGCCATCTTCAACACCTTAAGCCCTGAAATTGCCTCTCCACTACAGTCTCTACTCCTTTGACATTCCCTAATTGTTCACACCCACCATCCTTGTTCTCCATTCTGCTAGCAAAACATATCCTGAATCTGTGTCTCTCTGTGCACTTTGCTACCCTACTAACCCAAGCTGCCTTCATTTCTTGACTAGAGGAATAGAATAGCTGCCTGATAGGTCTCTCTGCATCCATTTCTGCTCCTCCTGCAACCTATTCTCTACCCAGCAGCCAGAGTATTGTGGGGGGTATTATCTCGATGCTGTGATGGCCTCCAAGAAGCGTGCCTGTAGGCTTTCCCAGAGGCCACAGGACAAAGCCTCCTGGACCAAGTGAAAATGCACCAATCACATGAGGCACTAAAACAATTCAAAATACACAATGAGAAGCGAGGGCAAAGAAATGGGGTAAGTTCACACACACAGGACAAGGTGCAAGTGGGTGGAAGGACGACGCTGCCTGAATCCTGGGGTAGACAATGGTCCAGTCTGTCTTTGCTGTGTCAGCTTTTCCTGCCAGTAGTGTGGTTTGGAGACCAGAGTTGAAGTTCAAGTAAGGAGGACCCCAGACAGAGGGGACCTTGGGCTATTAGCACACGCTCTGTTGGCAAGACAAGGGGGTACGTGGTCCTTGCCACCGCTGTAGCTCACCAATAAGCTTGCAGAGTAGTCTGGGTTTGGTTTGTTTCTTGGGGAAAGGACACAGGGGGCCAGAATGGGTGTCACCAATGAATGAGTGGCCAAATTAAGGCCTCATGAATATTGAGTACTCATGAATATGTACTGCTCTTGTATATTTAGTGCATCATGAATATTTAGAGCCCAGGTGCCTCATATGTATTTAATACAAATGGAAAATTAATTATTTCCTGGTCCTTCCATCCCTTTCTTTATGTGTTTGACATATACGTGTCTGTTTACTATCTACTTACTGTTGTTGTTTAACACATCTTAGGATTTTCTGCCAATGTGGAATAAATTTCTTCATTACTAACTACTTATCTGGGCCCATTACCTCCATGTTGATATACCACAATGGGTTCTATGGGAAGAAACAGAGGAATTTGGGGACCAGGGGCCTCTGAGCATAAGGTTGTGATGAGGCAATATGCAGAGGACTTCCTTCAGTGCTCATGAGATTGAGGCTTTCTTAGCACATAGCTCCATTGTGTCTGGATGATGAATTTGGGGCCAGTCAGCATTGCCAAGAAGTGTCTGTTGAGTGTCTACTCTGTGCCAGGCACTGTGCTAGGTTTTGGGAGAATGGACAAAAGTAAGACGACCTCCACCTCATAGAGCTTATGGGCAAGCAGGTTGGAGAGGGAAGGGAGCGAGGTGACTGGTCCAAGAATTTTGCAATTGTTCTGGTTAGAACAAACCAGGACAATGATGGTAGGAATAGAAAACAGAGAAAAGACTTTCAAGACATTTGGCTGGGAGACTTGATAGGCCTTGACCAACAATTAAATACAGAGAATGAGGAAGGGGGATATCTAATGATAAAGCATCTACTTTAGCATTATCTCATTTAATCCCCCAGCGACCATCTAAAGTAGGTCATTCTCAGCTTTTACAGAAAAAGAAACAGGCGTAGAGAGGTGATTTGCTTCGTCTAAACCTTAACTGATTGCCTCAGAGCTCACTCCGTGGTTGAAAAGATGGTGATGCCTTCGTAAAACCCAGAAGCATGGTGCAAGGAGCAACACTGGGGGTGGAGGTTGGGTATGTTTGTTTTGACACATGAGGCTTTTGAACGTGAGTTGGGACAACTGTATGGTGAGGCCCACCAGGCAGGTCGAATCTCGGGATGTGTTTTCAGGAAGAGAGCAAGACTGGAGATACGGACCGTGAATCAAAGGTGCCCAGATCATGACCGGAATGATTCGGCTTATTCTGCCACGTTGGAAGAGAGGCTCTGTTGAGGTGGTGGAAAAAGGAAGAAGATTGGATTTAGTGTCTGTACTTGGTTTTACCAGTGGAGGGAGGAAGTGAGGGTTGGTGTGAGGAGATGATATGAGCTGTCCTCTGGTTCTTTGTGTTCTGACATACTATCCACTCCTGGGTCTTTTTATTTGAATGGAAGTATGACACATTGCAAAGGAACAAGAAGTCTACAGACTCTTTGGGGTCATTTTCTTTTTTTTAGGATTTATTTATTTATTTGAGAGAGAGAGAGAGAGAGAGAGAGAGCGCGTGAGCAAAGGGCTGCCTGGGTGGCTCAGTCAGTGAAGCATCTGCCTTTGGCTCAGGTCATGATCCCAGGGTCCTGGGAAAGAGCCCCGCATTGGGCTCCCTGCTCATCAGGGAGTCTGCTTCTCCCTCTCCCTGTGTCCCTCCCCCCTGCTTGTGCTCTTTCTCTGTGTCAAATAAATAAATAAATAAATAAAATCTTTAAAAAAAAATAAGCAAGAAGCCTAGTAAGGGAATATCCGAGTAAAGCAATTAAGTGAACATAAATATAAATTTTTATAAATATATAGTTATTAATATAAAAATATGTATAAGAAAATATGTTTTGCTAAGGCAGTACTGTCACATCATTAAATACACTTAGGTAAAAGAGATGTTCATAGAATTTAAAAGTTGTAGATTTTCTTTCTGTTCAGAAGTAATTCTTTTTATTTGTCAGAGAGTGAGAACGATCGGGGGTGGGGAGTGGGAGAGGGAGAAGCAGGCTTCCCGCTGAGCAAGGAGCCTGACGCAGGACTTGATCCCAGGACCCCAAGGTCATGACCTGAGCCAAAGGCAGATGCTTAACCAACTGAGCCACCCAGGCGGCCCTTCTTGCTTATTGTTTGATGACCTTCCTCACATGACACCAAATTTACACAAATGACAGACTGGAGGTAACAGAACATCCTGAACATTTATCAGTGACTTGCATTTGTTTTTATTATTATTCCTTTTTATTTATTTATTTATTTTTAAAGATTTATTTATTTATTTGAGAGAGAGAGAATGAGAGAGATAGAGAGCATGAGAGGGAAGAGGGTCAGAGGGAGAAGCAGACTCCCTGCCGAGCAGGGAGCCCGATGCGGGACTCGATCCCGGGACTCCAGGATCATGACCTGAGCCGAAGGCAGTCGCTTAACCAACTGAGCCACCCAGGCGTCCTATTATTATTCCTTTTTAACTGAAAGCTCATATTTCTGCAGCTTACTGACCCCTGTATAGTGAGTCTTTAGTTTTATTAAACTATCCAAGAAGAAAAATGAAATGCAACCTCTCTGAGGATCTTGGAAAGGCTTGTATAAGACTTTTCAATTCTCTCAGCCTCTTGATTTCAAATCTCACATCGGCAGATTCCAAAGGCAAACTGAAGTTAGTCATAATGATTTATTTGAAAGTAATTTTTAGGTGAGTAGGGGGGATTGTGACTCATAAAGACTCAGGGGTGGAAAAAACCAACTCTGAGTAAAAGACAACTTTAAAGCCTCTTGAAAATTTCGGCATTTCTCATTGGCACTCTCTGATCAGGCTCTCTCTGATCAGTTTCCCCGAGGGAAGGCACAGTTCGAGGGATATGTAGGGAATACATGGTCATCACGATATGTAACAAGACTGAATTTGTCAGCAGAGATACCTGGCAGGCTGTAGCAAGTACTGTGGAAAGCAAACACAAATAACCACTCTATCATCAAACTGTGTTTATTCAGCAGGAAACTGGTCTTTCTTGAAATATTTAATATGATAATTCTTGTTAAGGAAGGTCCATTCGGACAGAGGATACTTTGGAAAAGCACTTTTAAGGGGCGCCTTCGTGGCTCAGTCATTAAGCGTCTGCCTTCGGCTCAGGTCACGATCCCAGGGTCCTGGGATGGAGCCCCGCATTGGGCTCCCTGCTCAGCGGGGAGCCTGCTTCTCCCTCTCCCTCTGCCTGCCTCTCTGCCTATTTGTTCTCTTTCTCTCTCTCTCTGTCAAATAAATAAATAAATAAGGCTTTTTAAATTGAAATGTTTGGGAAAAAAGAGCATACAAGCTCAGTGGGCCAGTGGCTCAGACCTTGGTGGGACGGGGTAGGGGGTGTTTCTTTCAGTTGTGTCTCAAGTGGCCTGAGACTGCTTCTCATGCACCCATGGGCCCCGGGAAGGGGCTAGGGATCATATTTAGGTGACGCAAGTGGATGATGTTCCTGTCACTTCCATGGGGTTTCTATATTTTCCAAATGAAATGGGAGGTCAGGTGCATTTTGTTCTTTTGTGGAACTGACCATCCAGAAATTAGTGCATCTGGAGGAATTAGCCTCCTTTTTAGTTGCCTCTCCTATCCTGTGATTTTTTTTTTTTTTTTTTTTTTTTAGGGGGCAGGGGGAGTTGGAAGCAGCCAGAAACAAAAGAGGCATGATGCCAAAATCGGCATTCAGTTACATGCAGCTTCTAATCAGAACAACATATTTTTAATGTTCACGAATCCTTGCTGGCAGAGAGATCTATGTTCGTTATAAGTCAAGTCACTGTCGCACTTCAAGGCTTGCTTTTATTTCTTGCCAGAACATCACTCTCTTTTTGGTTCGATGTGTCATATGTATAGAATTTGTTGCTGTTCTGTTGGAATGGAGTTAAAACAACGTTACACCAAGCCAAGAATTGTCAGAGGTTAATCCCAGTAGTTTTACTTCTAATTGTCTAACAGAATCATTGTCAAATACTACCAAGTCCAAACTAATCTATGCTAAAGAAAGGCTAATGATGAGAAACCTGCCATAAATTTGTGGTGAGGGTGATACCAGTTCTCAGTTGAGAGCTGTCATCAGAACCTCGTGGCCCGCTGCAAGAATTTCTGATTCTATACGCCTGGGGCCAGATTATAAACTGGCTTCTACTTCCTGGTGAGTCCTTGGTTAAGAACACTGATTTCCACTAGGGACTTGTGTTGACCCTTCAACGCAGTACTTTTTTAATATGTTTTTTATACTCTAAAATAACCTGATCAAGCAAATGTAGTCACAAAATGTGGCATTCATGTGTTACTCATTCATAATGGGCATGCACTACATCTTAGTACTACATCCCATAAAGTGAAGGAGGCATGGTAGTAAGGTTGCCAGATAAAATACAAGATGCTTAGCTAAATTTGACTCTCAGATAAGCAATGAAGTTTTTAGTATGTCCCCAAGTATTGCATGGGCCATACTTACACTAAAATTATACACTGTTGGGGCACCTGGATGGCTCAGTTGTTAAGCGTCTGTCTTCAGCTCAGGTCATGATCCCGGGGTCCTGAGATCGAGCCCCACATGGGGCTCCCTGCTCGGCGGGAAGCCTGCTTCTCCCTCTCCCAGTCCCCCTGCTTGTGTTTCCTCTCTCGCTGTGTCTCTCTCTGTCAAATAAATGAATAAAATCTTAAAATAAAATAAAATAAAATTATACACTGTTTATCTAGAATTCAGATGTAACTAGGCATCCTATATTTCAGTGGGCTAAATGTGGCAACCCCAGACGGTTGACCCTGGGGAAGGGATGGTCATTGAATGGAGCAGAGGAGAATTTAAGAGTGGAGGTAAGTCAGTGGCCTGTGAAGACAGGTGTTTGGTGCATGGTGGCTACTCAGTAAATATTTGCTGAAGAAAGAAAGGAGAGGAAAAGTGGGAGACAATGTCTGTACCACAACGCAGGCATCAGAAATGGTACCGGGTACTTTGAGGGATCAGAAGAGGAAATTCCAGTATCCACTAGAGAAGAAGACATTTGAGTGGTACCTCCATATAAAGATGGAAGGTGAAGGCCTAATAGCCAAAAGGAACCGCATGAGATAAAGGGGTAGGAAAGTGGTAGGGTGTGGAGTTGGGAGGTATTTGGGAACAGATCCTAGGGTGTGTAGGGAAAATGAGGCAAGAAGGCGATAATGCAAGAGGCCCTAACAAGCTAGCATTTGGCGCTTATCCGGTGGCTGGGGGGGACCTGCATAGGCTTATTCTTTCTTATTATGATCAAAAATGCAGAATTTTAAATTTTGTATTCTTTTGCTACAAGGCAGGTATCAGGCTATCTATATAGGAAAAGTTATTCTTATGAAACCAAAAGTCCAAAGAGGACCTTTTGTAAAAATACAAATGGAATAGTCATTTTAGGGAAGGAATCTTTGTAAACAATAAGAGGAGGAAAAGATACTCTTTTGTGTCTGATTCCAGTGAAGGGTCTTCATATTTTTAGGATAAAAACTTAATAGACACAGTGACAAATGGCAATTCCAGTTGAGTATTCATTCACCTAAGAAATACCTGTCTCTAGACTCAGATGGATCCTAGGTCTGCAGGGTTACTAAAATGAACTCAACATACGGAAAATTAAGATAGAGGTAAGAGGTTGGAGTCTAAATTCTGGAAGGTGAATTTCTAAAAACCAAATTTAGTGGTACGAGCAAAGATCCAAGGCAAGTCCCAACTGAATGAAATGAAAATGCATTAAACATAAATGGATATATCATCATTTTGATCTAAACCACAGGGAAATATTAGAAAGTTAAAGCTTGCAGAGTATAATCAGATAGCAGGCCCTTTAAAAAGGAAGAGAGATTTAAAATAGAAGGACTAGGAGGAGCTGAAAAGCAGGGACGCGATGCCTGGACACCTGCCCTAATTGTCTCTATGGGGCAGTCAAGAAGGCAAATGTTTAAAAATTTAAAGGGCAGATATAGTACTTCTGTTCTTGTTTTTCTATTTTATAGCATTACTTTTATTTATATACTTGATGATCTCAGGTTCTCTTCAATGTGTGCCAAAGACATGCCATCTTGCCCATTTCTTAGATATTCTAGAACAAATTCTTGCTGGTGGAGTTTCTGCCATTTATCATGGAGGACTATAAACACACAAGTATCAATAAATAGAAATTTTCGACCCCCAAAGGACACAGTTGAGAGATGCCACGGGTACATTATTGAAAGTTCTCAGGTGCATCTGTGCATTTCAAATGGCCCACATTAGTTTTCTGATAAACATGGCATTGTGACCTTGGATTTCTTGTTATTAAAAATTGTCTTGTTTAGTTAGGTCTGCCTTCTCTTTTCAACCCATAAATGGTGATGGCCTTCTTTGTTACCACAAAGAGCTTCTCTCTGGCCTCTTCGGAGAACCATATCTAAGAGAAGTATGGGAGCATAGATAAGGAAGTGTGAGGGTCTGGGATGTGCAGGCCCCTGGGGTGGGGGGGGAGTTGCAGGGAATGCAGTGGCCCTGGAGGGGGCATTGCTGCAGCAGGCAAGTGGGCCCTCTCCAGAAAATTGCTTTTAGAGAACAGAGAGGCTATTCTTTGGGAAGAGCAGCTCCATCTTCTCTCTCTCTTTTTCATGGTGGCTGGCAGCTCTTCTCCCCATTTCTATCCCGTTTTGCCTATAACACTCCCTCCTCTCCTTCACTTAAGTAATCTGTGGCTCTAGTTCAGTGAGATATAGTTCAGTGCAAACTGTGGAAAGTGCTTGTATTTATTTATTTTGTTAAGCATTTATTTTTAAGTAATCTTTGCACCCAACATGGGGCTCGAACTCAGGACCCCGAGATCAAGAGTCACGTGCTCTTCCAACTGAGCCAGACAGGCGCCCCAGAAATTGCTGGTATTTACTTAAAGCTTCAAAACGCAGGTCCACAGAAAACAACTAATCCAATCAAGAAATGGGCAGAAGACATGAACAGACATTTCTGCAAAGAGGACATCCAAATAGCCAACAGACACATGAAAAAGTGCTCAACATCACTCAGCATCAGGGAAATCCAAATCAAAACCTCAGTGAGATACCACCTCACACCAGTCAGAATGGCTAAAATTAAGAAGTCAGGAAACGACAGATGTTGGCGAGGATGCGGAGAAAGGGGAACCCTCGTACACTGTTGGTGGGAATGCAAGCTGGTGCAGCCACTCTGGAAAACAGTATGGAGGTTCCTCAAAAAGTTGAAAATAGAGCTACCCTACGACCCAGTAATGGCACTACTGGGTATTTACCCCAAAGATACAAATGCAGTGATCCGAAGGGGCACCTGCACCCCAATGTTTATAGCAGTTATGTCTACAATAGCCAAACTATGGAAAGAGCCTAGATGTCCATCAACAGATGAATGGATAAAGAAGATGTGGTGTATATATATATACAATGGAGTATTATGCAGCCATCAAAAAACCCGAAATCTTGCCATTTGCAATGACATGGACAGAACTAGAGGGTATTATGCTAAGCAAAATAAGTCAATCAGAGAAAGACAAATATCACATGATCTCACTGATATGAGGAATTTGAGAAACAAGACAGAAGATCATAGGGGAAGGGAGGGAAAAATGAAACAAGACGAAACCAGAGAGGGAGACAAACCGTAAGAGACTCTTAATCTCAGGAAACAAACTGAGGGTTGCTGGAGTGGAGGGGGTGGGAGGGATGGAGTGGCTGGGTGATGGACATTGGGGAGGGTATGGTGAGCACTGTGAATTGTGTAAGACTGATGAGTCACAGACCTGTACCCCTGAAACAAATAATATATGTTAATAAAATAATAAAAAAAAAACCCAAAACACCCAAAACCCAGGTCCAAGATCTTCTGCCATTTGTTAGAGCGTGACCTTGAGCATATCACTTAACCACTCTGAACCGTGCTTTTCTCGTCCATAAACTGAGTATTTGTATTTTGTGCATTATCTGCCTCGTGGGATTAGTGGAGATTAAATGAGAAAATGTATATGAAAGCATATCCTAGGGCTCTGATGATGATTCTGATTATTATTATTTGAAAGCTCTGTAGGTGGGCCAGTTCTTCCCACCTAGAAAAATAGAAGATTCTTATTCAAAGTCTTACTGAACAGAAATCAGCACCAACTTGCTTATTTGAATTTTTATAATGAAGTACAAATGCAAGATAGATGGAAATTCCGAACAAGCTCCTGGCTGTTCAATAAATTTTTTATATCTGAAAAACTGTAACAATATAAGTATTTTTAAAGAGATATATAATGGTTTCTGAAAATACCTGAAATACCCATGCTTTTATAGATATTTAAGTATGCAATTTGTTCTAAATGTCTAATCTTGAATGATTAAATAATTTGCATACTGTTTTCAGTGGCATGAATTAAAGGCTAATTGAAGTATAATTTTTTGCAGTAAAATTATATCATCTTTTATGTAGTACATTTAAAAATATTCTAGGCCAGTTCTGATTTTATAGTTTTATTATTTTAATTTAATGTACCAAGTAATTAAAAATTGCTACAGAGAAAAGAAGATGAAAATGATTTTAGTTCATGTCCCCTGAACAGAGTGAAAAGATGATGAGGAGAAAAATGGAACAGAGCTCAACACAGTTCCTGGCACATAAAGATATTCATTAAATATTCCTTAATGAATAGGAGTGAATAATTTCGAAGTATTTCTAGACTTCAGGAAAAGGTGCCATTCTTGGTGCTATATAAAATAGGAACAAGATTGCTTGACATCTTTATACTAAAATGCTTCCCTACAGGGGTCCCCCCAAGCCACTTTGACTTGAACCACTAGACCCTCCGTTTGCTCTGCTCACCTTTTCTCTTTTTCCCTTTACTCTTGGAGTAGATTCTTAGGCCAAAGTCAGTCACAGATGTTGAGAGGCCATTCTCAGTGGGTCTCTTGCAAGCAGAGGCACTGCCTACCCTTTGTTCTGGACTGTCTCTTCAAGGATGTTTATATTAGCAAATGGCTTTTGAAGACAAAGTGCAGGTTTGCTCATAGCCTTGGAAGATAGAGGTGGTATCTCCTTCCGGTACAAAGGGAGGACAGGACATGCTTAACTGTAGTCTAATAAAGGCAATGTCTCCCTGTGAGACAGAAAGCAGGAATGCTTATTGTCCATTTTAAGGTTTGGATCCCTAAGCTTAGGGTTCCTCTCCTGTAACGTAGCCCACCACGTGGGCAGGAGTTACGTGGACCTTGCTCTGTCATCCCGTGGGAGTCGAGGCTCAGGAAACTGGTGTAAAACATGCTGATGTTCTGGCTGCTGTTATTGCTGTGAGTTTATCTCTAACCAAGGCAATTTGTGTCTTCTACTAACGTCCACGAAACTGTGGCAGGCTACCTTGTTAGTTTGCACGTAGGATAAAATCTCAAACCCTGAACAATTCTTGACAATAGGTTTCAGCAGTATTTGGGTAAGTTGTCCGGTATGGTGTGGTGTAGTTGGCTTACTCATCTAGGAAGCGAACCCTTTTACCGCCAGTGGCTAACCACCATGTTGGGTATACTTGAGGACCCTGGGTCTATATTCTCAAGAGGAGAAGTGAAGGGGCATCATAGGGTTAGCAGTAAAAGATGGACTAAGATCCAGAACCTTTGGCCCAGAACACTGTCTAAAACGATGAAGCCTCTAATAACTATCACTTTGTAGGGGTGGTTGGGTGGCAGGAGACGAGGTCGGTAGAGCAAAGAAGATGCTTCAGAGCAGCATGAAGTCATTCATGTTCACAGAAGCTGTAAGTCATAGTGTTGGCACCTACCATATTGAAGCTTATTAGCTAATTTTTTTTTTTTTTTTTTGAGCCAAGAGGATGCATTTTTGTGAGCACTTTGCTTTGAGGTCGTAGTGCTTTGTTTAGTGGGCTCACATTGAGTGCTGTTTCTGGAAAAAGACATAGTGGCAGTGTCTGGCCCATTAGGTCACTCTGTTTGTGCCCCTCTTCCTTCCCTAGTCTTTATGGTTTATTAAAGTACTTCCCTAGTACCACTTAGGCAACTTTAATAACATGCAAGGTTGGTCAATACCACGGACCTCAGAAGTCTCAGCTCCCTCAGGTACCCTCAGAGTTTGAACATAGTAATGCTGCCTCCAAGAACCAACCCTTTGCCTACTTCCCTATTGTGGGATGGCATTCAGGGTTGTTACGGAGATGTGCTGTGACCTCTTCCTTGTTAGTCACCCGATGAAACAGTTGTGTTTGGTTCCACACCATAGGAACTTTTATCCGGCGTCATCGGATTTCACTCCCACCTCCTGATGAAGATCAGTTTTATACTGTGCATCATTTCAATATCAACATAGACATCATCTTTTATGGCCGGACATTCAAGATTTATGACTGTGATACGTTCACAAAAAACTTTCTGAAGAAAATAGGAGTCAAATTAAACCCCCCGGGACAGTGTCCAGAAGATCCTTACATGAAGATGCGGAGAGAGGTAAGGAGTTTGTGCCTTCCGAATGAGAATCCAGAAAGGAGAGTCAGTAAAGGGTATCTGCACTCCTGATGCAGATGTGAAAGAACATTTCGGGGTCATAGTCACTGGAGTTGTCCTGTTCTCCTCTAGGCTGGAGGGAACTCTGGGTGTTGACCTCAGGGCAGGAAAGCCTCACTCACCGCCCCTGACCCCGCTCCTATCCATAGAGAGTCTCCCTTCCAGACAGTAGGAGTCTTCAGTGAGCCGCCCACATGGGATAAGTTCTAAGAGCCTGCAGTTGGCTTTGTGGTCACTGACGGTATAAGAGTTAGGTCCACAATTACCTGGCCTGTCTTTCCCCGTTTTGCTTGCCCTAACTCTGGGAAAAATGTTTGCTTCTGCACTACTGATTTATTGCACCAAACCTTGGGTATACCTTTTTCTTTCTTCCCCAAGACTCCCAGCTCTAGCGATGGTGGCATCCAATGTAGAGAGGTTCTAGAGGAGTGGGGAGGGCCATGATTCTGGTGTACCCCATTGTAAAAGGATGTTTGTCTCCCAAGGCTGACCCCAGTTAGTAGTAGTATTGTTGTTTTTCTATAGTTGTCTTCTTTTTTTTTTTTAATGAACCTTTGGCCCAAATTTTGTGTTTTTTACCAAAGAATCTGAACATGCAGAAGGGCAAGCATCAGGTGGAAGGTCACATACCTAGCCAGTCTTCTTACTGGGACTTCAACTCAAATCTTTTGCTGCTTACCCAGAATTTGATGATTGTCATTTTCTTTTTTACTGAAGTATGATTAGACAGGGTAAAATACACAGAAATGAAGTGTGCAGTTGGATGAGTCTTAACAAACGCATACATCCATGTCATCCACACTCAAATCAAGACACAGAACATGTCCGTCCCGCCGGAAACTTCCCTCTTGGCTTTTTCCAGTCATTCGCTCTTCCCACCTAGGGATAGGTAACCACTGTTCTCATTTCTATCCCTATAGATCAGTTTGGTTTCATTCCTATTTTTTCTAAAACTTGTAATTAATTTCCTTGCAGAAAGATAACATGAAATCTAGAATAAAATCCTTTGATTCTGCTTTGATCTCTTGTTCAAAGCTGCATGTAGGGTCATTCATCTGTTCCCACCTCCTGGCCCCAGCAGAGTTATCCTTTAATATTGTAGGCATGCAGCCCTCCTGAGAAATATGTGTTGTTGATCCTGGAATATTTAAGGTGAAAGTTCCTATGGAATTATACCTGCGTATATTGGCATATGAGCAGATTTATAGTTTGGGTTTATTTTTATTTTTTCCAAATGCCCTAGATGACAGAGCTTAGATAAACATAAAGTCTATACAACGAGAAGAGAGAACCTAAAAGAATGGATCCATATGAATTACCACCTTTTGCATATGGCTGCACTCATTTGCTAACAGTTGGTATTATACAATAGCAATTATGGATGATGATGCATTATATTAAGTACAGAGAACATTGTGCCATTTCATAGGTTTATGAAGAAGAAAATCTTTTCTGCCAGGAATCGAGAATAAATACCACGAACAGCCAAGAAATGTTTTAACTAATTTCCTTTCAGGTTGGGAAAATCATTTTTGCATTTATTCCCTCAGGGAGAAAGCTCTTCAATAAATATAGCAATCTGTGGAAAATTAGGAGTTTAATAAGAGGCTTTTATATTGACTTTAATGCATTTACTTCTCCAATGTTTGCTGCCTTCAAATATAAAGTTAAAATTAAACAATTTAACTTAAACTGAAAAGAGCCCCAATGGTATATAATCAATAATGCATTTCTTAAAGGCCTTATAATGCAAAGAAACATTTTTCAGTTAATGAAAGCAGAGGTCGCATCATTTCATTTAAATGTCCAGGATAAAGAAGAAGGATAAGAGCCTCTGGAAGGCCATGATGTCTGTCCCAGTCTTGGAGTAGGTCTGCCCCTAGACTGCCCCGGACAGATAAAAAATTCTGAGAATTGACAAATACAATCACATAACCCGATATGAGACTACTTCTCCCTTGCCAGTGAGTGCTTCCTTATATAACGATCCTATTTGGCTACATCAGATAGAACGGGGGCAGTTTTGCTCCAAGACAGGGCTGAGAACATGCAAATAGAGCCCCATCAGGAAGCCCGCAAAAGTAGGGGCACCGGGGCTGGGGGACAGAACCCATGCAGTGGTTCTGTGCAGCTTTGGAAGTTCTCCATTTGCTCTGCTCCTGTTTCCACGCCCTTCCAGATCCTTGATAGGTAAAGCTTTGGAGCAAAATAAAACTGTGACTATGTTTCTTCCCTTTTACTTTTACAAAAATCTTTGGATGAATAAGAAGGATATACAGATATGAATTCTCAATGAAGAGACAAACAGATTTTTTGGAGGATTGAGATATAATTAACGTAGGCTCAGACATACAAATTTTAAGCATACAGATCAAAAAGTTTTGGAAAATGTATGCGGTTTAATAAGTGATGCAAAAATCAAGATGTGGAATATTTCCGTCACCCAAGAAAGTTCCCTTCTCCCCCCTTCCGGTCAGTCCCCTACCCAGAGGGGCAACTACCATTCCAATTTCTGTCACCACACATTAGTTTTGTGCGTTCTTATGCATTTTAAGTCTTGGAGCAAAGCCAGTTTTCAAAGACATCGTCGAAGTGTATTTTAGGGTATCAAAATACTGTTTAATCTCAAATGCTTCCTACTAGTAGATTGTCTGTGGCTGCAGGTGTATATACATGTATGTCATTAACGCATTGACATTTAAAAAAATATCACAGCATAGTCAAGGGGCAAGATCTCCTTATGTTCTCTGATTGCTTGCATCCCAGAAGTGACGGTGCACAACTGCTGATCTTGACTTCTTTTTCTGTTTTCAGACACTAGACTGCATGGAGCCCTTACGTCCCTATGAGTCCTTTGACACCCTGAAACAGTTCCTTGAGTACGATAGGAAGGTGTTACGTTTTTTCTGCCTGTGGGACGACTCAGCCTCGGTGTTTGGGGACCGTAGGGAACTCATTCTGCATTACTTCCTGTCTGATGATACCATTGAAGTCAAAGAAGTGATGCCACACAACTCAGGCCGGGATGCTATGTCATTGTTCCTCCAGAGGAGAAAGCTCCCCAAGGTGAGCAGCGGACACAGAACCCCTTTCCACGTTTGCCTGTGGGCTCAGAAACTCTCATCACTCAACTGTCTGGCATGTCGGGACCATGTATCAGTTACCATGGATTAGTACAGGTGTTTAGAACAGCTTCATTTTGTGCTCACTAGTAAGATACCTCTGTGAAAGTACCATAGAGGATATGACAAATGGAGGTAGGACTATTCTGGGTTTCATTAAGGCAAGTAAAGGAAGAAAGTAAAATGCAAGAGAAAGTGCATATTCATCATGGAGTTCATAATCAGTCTTCTGAACGTAGAAGACTCTCTAGTTAGAACTGCTCATGGGGCGCCTGGGTGGCCCAGTCGGTTGAGCATCCAACTCTTGGTTTTGGTGCAGGTTGTGATCTCGAGGTCTTCTGCTCAGTGCGGAGTCTGCTTAAGATTCTCTCTCCCTCTACCCCCCTACCAATAAATAAATAAATACATCTGAAAAATCGAAAAAAAAATTGTTCATGCCCTTGGGTAGGGCACTGGCCTCTAGCCTCTATAGCCTACTGAGCAGATTGCATGGTTTTGGTCTGTGTTGTGAATAAACAAACACACACACAGGCACACATGCACACACACACACACACACACACACCTATAAGCATGTGCACAGGAGTGACTCTTAGAAGAGTAGCCACCAGTTACCAGCTAGCTACTGGCTAGTGTCAGTGACAGCTTTTACATTTTATTTACTATTGAAAGAGAGTTGTGAAACTGATTTCTACACGTTTATGGCCATTTGAGAGCTAATGTAACTTGGGTGCAGCAGAAACAGCACAGAGACAGAAGACCTGGGTGAGAATTATGGGTCTGCCACTTAAAAGCTGTGTGACCTTCAGCAAATCACTTAACTTCTCTGAATGTATCTCCCTATCTCTAAAATGCTATTAACAAGACCTCCCTCTGGAAGTAACTATAAAAGCTAAATGGGATAATATGGTAAACAAACCCACTAAGAACCTATAAACACTAGAAGGATACATAAAAGCCTTTCCAACAGCTCTGTGTCATGTTTCATTTGTTATTTGGATAAAATATATTTTTAAAATATGTTTAAAATTTATTTATTAGAGAGAGCGCATGTGCACATGTGGCGGGGGGGAGGGGGGAAGGCAGAGGGAGAGAGAGAAGCAGATCCTGACCTGAGCTGAAGGCAGATGCTTAACCAACTGAGCCACCCAGGCGTCCCTGGATCAAATATTTCTTAACTTTCTTCTTACTGTGACTGAGGAGGTTACCGTGACACTCATTTCTGATACAAACAACTGATAGTTATTTGGTCCTCACAGGAGGCTCTCCCAGATTCTCTGAGCCCACCACCAGAAACCCTACTGTGTTGCTTGGGCTGGGGGGAGGAGGCAGGATCTGTCCCGGAGGGGGCTCTGGGCTATGCACAGCAGGTGGCCAGGATGTACCTGGGAAGTCTGTTTTTAGAATGGCTCTGACCGATACGCGAGTTATAAAATAATAATGATGCACCTGACATTTGCAGTGTGTCTTGACATCACTTGCTTCATTTATTCATTCATTCAGCAAATATTTATCAAGTGTCAGCTTTGTGCCTGCTCTGGGGTTACAGTGAGAAAGAAAATGGATTAAGTCCCGCTTCCTGGAACTTACATTCTCATGGGGAAGAGAGAAAATAGCAGTAGGTATTCTCTTGACACTCAAACATCCTTTGAGAAAGCGAGGAATCAGTACTATTATTGCAGTTAGATGACAAAACTGAAGTTCTCAGAAGGTAAATACCTGGCTCCAAGTCCTGTAGCTAGTAAGCCGTGAAGAGAGAATGTGCTCCAAGTGTACTGTTTTTCTCTGTTACGTGGCTTCCTTACACCCCACACCTCATAAATTCACACATTTGAACTTGCGTTTTATGTCACACGTTATCAGGGATGATTCAGGTTTCTCATCGGTATGTGATAAACTGATCACTACCAATTTACATAAGTTAAGAGATTACCCGCAGCTCACGCAACTGTTGGGACCACCTCCAGTGCACGGAACTGAGGAGTATCCTGGGTTGCTCCAGGCCACAGTTTCTGGTAGAGGCTGACTGCACTCTCTTGTTCTTGCTGCCTCGCCACGCCGCCTCTCTCTCAGCCAGCTAGTGTTTCCTGAGCTCAAGATTGGGCAAGATGCTAAGCTGAGTAAAGAAGGCAAGGCATGGTTTCTTCCTCAGGGCATTTTGTAGTTCAGTGCAGAGAAAAGGAGATGTCTGCTGATGAGGCATTTAGAGAACCACAAGGGGTGCTTTAACCATGTGGGAGGTGCTATGAAGGTGTGGACCGGGGACAGGCCAGGAGGATGGGAAGGGTGAGGGGAAAGATGGGCCTTTATTAGGGCCTTGAAGGATGGGTGTGGAAGTATAGGGAGAGGTAGAGGGAGGATGATGGCAGAGAAGAACTGTATTAGGGAGAGGATAACTAAATTTCCCTCTACCCTTCAAGGTTCTTGCCTGAGACCATGTCCCACCACCCCCCCACACACACCTGTAATAACAGACAGATTAACAGGAGAAAAACCAACAAACGTCTAATTACCTGCATACTTCCTGTATGGAAAGGAAAACGAAGTAACTCCCTGAAATGGCCCAGGCCACCACCTTAAATATCATCTCCACCTAAAGATGGAACAAATTGCCAGGGGAGGTGGGAAGGAGGCCAGTTATAAGGGGTCAGCAAGAAAAGCACAGTAAATAAGAGGAAGGTTGTAATGCAGATTTATGTGTCATCTTTTCTATTAGTCAGAGGTTTTAGAGATTTCGAGTCTTCTTTCTTATCCTGGTACACAGAGGGAGATACTCTTACAAATGGAGATTTCTTTATGGATGTAAATTTTTTTTTTTTTTTTTTTACAGAAGGGTAATTGTACTCAGCTTTTCCTGTGTCTGCTGTTTCTTAAAAATAACCAGCTCAAGGGGCGCCTGGGTGGCTCAGTCAGTTAAATGTCTGCCTTTGGCTCAGGTCATGATTATGGGGTCCTGGGATCAAGTCCCGCATCAGGCTTCTTGCTCAGTGGGGAGCCTGCTTCTCCCTCTGCCTGCCACTCCCCCTGCTTGTGCTTGTTCTCTCTCTGTCTCTCTCTCTCTCTGACAAATAAATAAATAAAATCTTAAAAAAAAATAACCAGCTCAAAATAATCAATACACCCAAGAGGCATATTTTGGGGTGGTGTGTTCACTCGCCTTCATATACAATGCATATTTCCCACTTGACCCCTCACCATGACCAGCTTTGTGTTTAGTAGGCCATTTACCACACCTTGTTTGGATTTTGTCTTCCAGTATGGCCCACCTGGAGTCTATCAGCCAGGCCAGATAACAGATCGAACAGTTCTTAATGTGTACGGTGGCTTGACAGAGAACCGAGTGGGCAGCTACCTGTTGGATAAATACAAGGTGAGGAACCTCACGTTTTGTTGCTATTTCCAGTGTAACTTTCCTGGAACCTTTAATGTGCAGTGAGTCACAGATTCTCTTGTGAGATTGAATGAAGTTAACGAATATATAAATGCATGCATTGCACTGCTGTCTGTCAACACTAAATAAGCTTAAGCGCATATATAAACATATGCCTTGCATTGCCATTTGCAAGCAACTGCATTACTAAAAGACTTTCCAAATGTTAACATCGACTGCTTGTCTTGGTTTGGCTTTAAAAATTCTGTTATAAATGATATAATTGAGGAGTGGGTTTGTTTTTTGGTTTTTGGTTTTTTTTGCATTTTTTTTTCTTTTGGGAAGGGATGCCTAGGTCTTTGGAGGGTCTGTGGTGCCAACACTTTGTTCCTTTGTTTTTATTAGCTAGGAAAAGTAGATCAAGAGTTTTACAAAGATTGTGACCTGTTCATAGGAGCCACCATCAACGTGTGGGGAAGGAAAGTGCTTCTTTGTGACTGTGATGAATTTACAAAGACTTATTATAAGACGAAATATGGAATTGGTAAGTGATACGTATGTCCATTAGAAAATAAAATTTAAACTTCAGAATCTTAGTTCCCTACGTAAGATTTTACTTTTGAGTTTGAAAGGCTAAGCTCATAGTAGCTACCATTTATTGAACATTTGCTCTCTGTCGGGCATTTGTTGGCTTCCTTTTTCCTAACAACGATTCTAGGCTCATTATCTCCATTTTAGATGTGAGGAAACTGAGGCTTAAAAGGGGCTAACTTGTCGAAGGTTATGCAGTGAGTAAAGGGTGAGCTGAGATTTGAATTTGCCTGCCTGATGCCAGAGGCTTCGGTTTTCCTTTATAGCCAGTCACCTGCCTTTTTGTAATATGGGGTGTGTTTTCTGGTCAAGCAACTGAAGTGGGAATCTGAATGCTTTTCTTTTCACTGAATTCTTGCTTACTACAATGGTTATACTGATTATTTAAGTTCTCTGGGGAATTCTCTTGTGCCAATTTGCTCTACCTTTTCTGGTGAAGCCTGGCTACATTTCCAGCTTTTCTCTCTTCTTGGGTCTCAGTTCTGTTCAGATGAGCTCAGTTCAGAATGAAAACAGGTGATTTATTAAGAACTTACTAGGGACAGGTTATTGTAGTAGGACTTAGGAGCTACGGAGTTAAAGAGTTTTTGGGCTGGAAGGAGAGCAGAAACCTACAGCACATCGGATGGTGTTATGAGGATCACAGAAGCAGGCGGAGGATCTGATATGAAACCTGAAAAACAAACCCCTCATTTGGGGCCAGCTCTGCCCCTTTCCTGGGCCCTGTTCCAGGTACCTGCTGGCGCGAGGCTAAGTGGGGGTGGCGGGAGTTGCCGACCTCCCAGGTTGGGATTTGGCTGGGGTGGGAGTGCTTACTCCTGCACTCCTCTCCGAACCTTGGAGTGTTCATGTGAGCACACTTTCCTGAGGGAGGAGATAGAAGCCAGAAGCACAACTTTCTAAAAGACAAGGTGCTTTTTCTCTAGAATGAGACGAGCACCTCATGTGTCTTGGTGTCCCATTGTGTAGAGTTCCTGGCCTCCTGGGAATCTCTCTCTCTCTCTCTCTCTCTCTTTTTTTAAAGGATTTTATTTATTTATTTAGAGAGAGCTGAAGGAGGCGCAGAGAGAGAGGGAGAGAGAATCTCAAGCAGGCTTCACATTCAGTGTGGAGCCCGACACGGGGCACAATCCCAAGACCCTGAGATTACGACCGGAGCCAAAACCAAGAGTTGGATCCTTAAGCAACTGAGCCACCCAGGCGTCCTCCCTCCTGGGAATCTTTATATCATGGGAGAAGGCACATAGCACACACAAAGGGTTGGAATTAACACTTTGAATTTCACTCTTCAGTTCATTAAGGGAATTTGTTCCACCGCATCTGCATGTCAGATTAGTCAAAATGTATGGGGCCAAATTGGTGGTCTCTCCTAACATTCGTCCTCTTTTGTAGACACCATTAGGCATATTGGTTTTGGGGACTGTGAATAAGAGGCAGCCAGGAATGTGAGTGTGGTGGCTATTGTAGAGAAGTTGCTGGTGGCCCATAGGTCCTTGGGAAGGAGAATTTGGTTTTCAATAAATGTCAGTGTCTGTTTAGAATCAATGTCTTCAGTGTCAACTTAAAATTGGAAAAAAATATATCTAAAAGATGAGTTAACCAAAAACATGGACTCGTGTCCTACTGAAAGATCTTAACATAAAGGAGGAGGCAAATTTTCCAAAACATCATGTGATCCCTTCATCCTAGAGGCCAACATTTGGTTGATGTTTGTCCATCCGTTTGATTTTGAGACTATAAAGGTGGCATTGGGAAAATGAACATGGTGCTGGTGAGACATGGTACATTGTTAGTTTCTTAACATGTTGGCAGGGAACTTGCAGAGGCAGAGTGAATTCACTGGTATACTCTAAATCTAGCTGTCCTTGGCAAATGGATCTGCTTCAGATGCCTGATGGTCCATTTCTGTTGAGCCCTAGTGCTTAATTGCTTTCTGCTCACTTCTTTTGTTTACTCTATAGGATTATGTATTATGTGAAAAAAAACCAGTTTGTGCCTTTAAAGCTAATATAACATGAGCATTATGCATTTAAACAGAAAATTATGCAAATGCAAAATTATGATGCATTTTGTAGTCACGCTGACTTTTTATATTTCTCATAACATATGTTAAAATATCCCATTTAACAGACACTATTATTACACAACATTTCTTGAGTAACAACAGTGTATTAATGTAAGTAATGACTAGAAATTATATCCATGATGCAGCGGGGGTGGGGGGGTGGGTGGGTTGTGAATCCGTGTTCTCTGATACTCTTTCCATTGCCTTTTCTGACTTTTTGGTAAGGTTAAATTAAGATGCTTAATGCTACTTAGATACAGTTATTTCTGACATATTCATTTTGTATATAATTCATTCTGCTTCTCCAAATTCATAAGACCAAATTCTATACATTATACTTTGGTATCCTAGAAGCTCAGACCTGAACAAAGTCCTGTCTATAACCAAGGTCAGTAATTGTGGTCAGTAGAATGCCCAGTGTCTCCACTCAGCAGCCCCACAGGAAGGAGCTGACAAGTCCTAACCACACAATGAGGGACCTCCTAAGAGGAAGCCGGGGGGAGATTCGTAAATGCAGCCTTCGTACTTTTTTCCAAGAGCTCTCTGTACCCCGGTGTAAAGCCCAATTTGCCTCCTAAAACGAGAAGATTCTTTTGTGCATTTAAGGATTCCAAGGAAAAAGCAATTCCATCAACTTCTTGCACAAAACATTCCAATGTGACTCCCCCACTAGGCAGCTTGGCCATCCCGCTGACCCTGGCTCACCTGCTGGGCAGGAGCATGTCGCTCCCTCATTATTTCGTGTGGATGAACACGGACTGGCAGATGGAGGCCTGTTGGACTTTCCTGTAGCATAAAGGTTAGAAAAGGCTCCAGGGGCTCCAGCATGTGTTTCCTTCACTGAAGGAACAGGGGGACTTGAATGTAAACTGCTCTTACCTAGAATTCCTGCCTTGGGTTATTATTTCTTTGCTACAGGAGGACTTGGTGATCATTCATTCTTAGTGGCTGGGACATCCAAACAAGTAAAAGACCAGCCATTCCCATTGCTCTTGAACACTTTCTAGGCTGTACTGACATGAAGGATGAGCACAGTTTTTAAAGCATCTTTAATTTTGTGGTGTTATTGCTGGCCTTTCGATCAATTCTGAACTCGGTGCTGGAAGCAGTGAGACATCCAAGATAGGAGTTTAATGATCATTTGAGCAAACGAGCCATCCCAGGCAACGACGACAGAGTAGAATTTGCTTCTGGTTGCACCACGTCGTGGCCTTAATGGATGGAACAATTTTGCCCCTTTGTCTTCCCCTATGAAGTACAGAGTATTGAGGAATGGATGATCCCTAAGGATTTTCTAGCTAGAGCTCAAAATGTATGTGATTCACTAAAGATTTGACCCAGAAATGAACATCCCACCCAAACCATTTGACCTGGGTATTAGGTACAAGCCGGGGGGGGGGGGGGGGTGCGGGGCGGGGAATTTGCTTTGACGTTCATGAAGCTTGAGCTTTACGGTTCTTCCTTTGCAGGGGCCCCAGTCCAAGGCCCTGGACCTGATTTTGTCTTAATAATTTGGCATTCTTTGTATTGAAGAGCTTCTCCCAAATTATGTAAGCTCCAGGCCTCCCCAAATCTGAGCCTGTATCTGGGTTACTAGAACATACAAGATGAACTTTGAGGTGATCAAAGGCTTTTTTCTGGTACGGTTTCCAACTGAGATGGCAAATAGTAGATCACTGTGAAGGGTCATTATGATTCCTTTGAAAAACATACCACCTTTCTGTAAATTTGTTAGAATCTAGTTAATCGTGGCTAGACATTCAGTATATATGTTTTTACAAGTCGCCTGGAATTAGAGGAATCAGACCATTGGAAAGACAGATGTGTCCCAGAGTTCAGCAGAGTGCCGTTGAAGAAGATATTTGGGAAGGTGCTGTGTACAAAAACGTATCATTTTTCATGTATTCAACGAATAGTTTTTAATACCTGAAACAGGCAGGATGCTGGGATGTTGGAACACCAGACAGGAAACATATACAGGGGCAAGTCCCAAGCCTTGTGAATGTACACAATTACCCAGAGAAATGAGCTCTTGGGTCAGAGTATCCAGAAAGATGTACGCAGGACAAAAAGTCAGGCAAGATGGAGTGGAACCGTTCTCGGCTTTTATACACTAGATGGCACTGTGGGTGCAGAGGAAAGCTCTAAATTGGTTCTTTTGTTACTTAAATCTGTTGCAAAAATTATGTAGTTGAGAAAACAAGGCTGTTATAAAACCTGTAATTTGTGGGGGGGGAGGTATAGAATGCATTCTTAATTACTTTGGGATTCAGTACGCGTCCTCTTTTGGTTACACTGTTCAGATTAGTATGGAGAGTTGTCACTATGGATATGTACCCTGTTAGGAGAAACGGATCATGCCCCAATTTTCTAATAATCACATAGAGCTTTCTCTACCAGCCCGTCCTTTCCCTCAAATGATGGTACCAGTCAGTGGCGCGTTTGATTTCACAGTTAGCGACGATAGGGTCTACTGCAGTTCTGCCGAATTCCAAGATTTGAACTTTCCTCTTTATTACCCAGATTTTAATTGCCACAAAAATAGCAATAGGAGAGGCTCGTCAGTCACTTCTGTACCGGCTGCCTGGCTGCTTCCTTTCACTGAGCCAGTGAGAAATCTTTGCTGGCATTTTCTTTGCCAATATGTCTTCTGTGAACGATTTCTGTTAGGATAGAACAATACTCTTTTGGGGATTATGCTTGAGGGGATTTCGCACAAAGGCTAAGGAATAAGGAAGTCTAAGGAAATGTGAACGCTGAAAATGTCTTCAAATCAGAGTTAGAAATAGCCTCAGACCCTTAGCCTTTTGATCCATCAGTTAAAAAAAAAAAATCCCTCAATTTTAAGAGTTAGGTTGCCTTGGATGACAAATTGATGCACACTTTCAATTATAGAGGTATGCTCTAAATCTACACTCGTGTTTCTGTTAGGACTTTGACAGTGGAAAAGGAAATCTTTGCTTATATGGAACTACTCTGAGTCCCGAATGGCACCACCTATGGGATACTCGAGCTTGGGCGAGAAGTGGAAATTAGATTCCATGAGTTGTTTTGTTGTTGTGTTTTGCTTTTGGAAAGATCCTGGCATTTTCTTTGCCCTTTGTGGTGGGACAAACACAAGTTAAGTGACTTGGAGCTATCAGTTGAATGGGCTCTTCGCTCTGGAGAGAACATTTGCTTCTTGGACATTATACAACCTCACAAATGAGGGCCCGAAAGCTGCCAGGTGGTTACAGATATGTCCCCAGCTCTCTGTCCATCTCTCCTTCCTCACAGATGATAAGGATGGAAAGAAAATCAATGGTATTTCCACATAACACCCCCTTTGAGCAAGTAAGCAGGGGTTATTTTTAAAGTTTTGTGTATTTGTTTTCGGTTTTATTTTTGTGTTTTTTTGTTTTTGTTTTTGTTTTTTTGCTTCGTCACATTTTAGTACAATTGCAGTCTTTTTCTTGGGCAGTCATAAGAGCAATCCGGAGCGGTGGCTGGTGAGAAGTTTTGGTTTTGTTTTGTCACTAGATGGGGAAGTGCCATGGCCTGGGGTTGAGTTGGAGGAAAGAGAGAGGCCTGAAAAAGTTGGACGCAGGAGGAGGGGACAGCGGATGGGGAAGGTAAAGGCAAAACAGGAGTCAGTCCTGTTTGGAAAGGAATTTGAAGAGTGAGTATTGACTGAAGAGAGGAGGGGGCTAAGCTGCAGGTTAAAACAGGGGATGGATGGCAAAAAGTTCCAAGTTTGAATTTTTGTATCATTGGAAAAATCAGGGAAGAACCAAAACTAGTCAGACGTGGGGGTGTGATGACAAAAGATAAATGTTTACTTATTCAACATAGGCAGTTTCTTTTTTTCTTTCTTTCTTCTGAACCAATGACGATTATTGAGTGAGTTCTGTGGTTTTTGTAAACATGACTGAAACCTACCCTCACAGGATTTTGCTGTGTTTTGTTTGAAAGAGTTTAAAATAGTCCACAAAGATCTCCATGTCCATCTTGAAAACATAACAAATCTTTCAAAACAGCCACAATCAGGGCAAAAAAAAAAATATTGATGTTTCATTGGCCTTTGTTTTGTTGTAGAGAACTTCACCTCGATTCCATGCAAGGCTCCACCTTCTCCAAAAATAGAAAGGAAATTTCCACCTTATACCGGCTTTGGTTCTGAAGAGGATTCTCTCCGCTCCTGCATAGGCCTCATGCCCACACGTCTTCAGAGGAACTTCAAGAAGTTCATGGAAAAAGACAGGTGCTTGAGGGAACCATGATTTCAGTCTGATCTTCCCCAATTTGTTTGGGGTTTATACTGTAGTCCTCATGGCGGAACTCATGGCACTCAGCTCATGTGGTTAAGAGTTCAGGAACATGCCTTTATAGCTTTTTAATGAAACTGATTAACATTGCAAGTATTAAGAGGTTCTTCGTTGAGTGGTTATTTTATTTTTGTCTCAGTTTTATTGAGGTATAATTGACATATAACATTATATATATTTTTAAAAGAATTTATTTATTTATTAGAGAGAGAGAGACACACACACAAGCAGGGGGAGAGGCAGGCAGAGGGAGAAGCAGGCTCCCCGCTGAGCAAGGAGTCCAATGCCAGACTTGATCCCAGGACCCTGGGATCATGACCTGAGCCGAAGGCAGATGCTTAACCAACTGAGTCACCCAGGCACCCCAATATCATATAATTTTAAGGTACAACACAATGATTGGATATGTATATATTTTGAAAAAATGATCACCATCAGAAGATTAGTTCACATAAGTCACCTCCCACAGTTAACAATTTTTTTTCTTTTGTGATGAGAACTTTTAAGATCTAGTCTCTCAGCAACTATTCAATATACAATAGGGTATTGTTAGATACAGTCACCACGTTGTGCTTTACATCCCTAGGACTTACTGATCTTATAACTGGAAGTTTGTACCTTTTGATTCCCTCTACCCATTTTGCCCACCCCCAATCCCCCATTTCTGGCAACCACCAATCTGATCAGTTTCTGCGAGTTTGGTTTTTTGAGATTCCACATGTAAGTGAGATCATACAGTATTTGTCTTTCTCTGTCTGACTTATTTTACTTAGCATAATGCCCTCGAGGTCCATCCATGTTTTCGCAAATGGCAGGATTTCCTCCTTTTTCATGGTTGGATAATATTCCATTGTGTATGTATACACCACATCTTCTGTATCCATTCATCTGTTGCTGGACACTTAGGTTGCTTCTGTGTCTTGGTTATTGTGCATAATGCTGCAGTAAACACAGAGGTGTGGGTATCTCTTTGAGACAGTGATTTCATTTCCTCTGGATATATACCCAGAAGTGGAATGGCTAGATCATATGGTGGTTTGAATTTTTTTGAGGAACCTCCATACCGTTTCCCAGAGTGGCTGCTGCAGTTCGCGTTCCCACCAACAGTGTGTAAAGGTTCCCTTTTCTCCACTTCCTTACCACCAAATGGTTATTTCTTTTATTATTTATTATTTTTATTTTTTAAAAATATTGGAACACTCTACAAATTTACTTGTCATCCTAATGACACAGGAGCTATGTTAATCTTTTCTGTATTGTTCCAACTTTAGTATAAGTGCTGCCGAACTGATCACTTGAGTGATTATTTTTAATGTGTCATCTAGGAGCCCTTAAACCTATATTATCCCCAATCATGTTGCCTTTCCATACATATATCTCCTCAAGATGGTCCCTAGGAAGTGGGATAGAGTAGGGGTCAGCAAAATTTCTTTTTAAGAGTCAGATAGTAGATGTTTTTGGCTTTGAAGGCCATACGGCCTCTGTTACAACCACCCAGCTCTGTCATCATAGTGTGAAAGCAGCTATAGAGTCCATAAACAAATGCGTGACTGTGTTCCAATAAAACTTTGTGTATGGATACTGACATTTGAATTTCATATAATTTTTACATATCACAAAATAATATTCTCTTGATGTTTTCACCCGTTTAAAAACGTGAAAACCATTCTTAGCTCACAGCCCACACAAAACCAGGTGGCTGGCCATATTTGATCCGCACACTGTAGTTTGCCTACCCTTGGTCTAGAGGCTTTAGTGACTCTGTAATATTTTTCAGGCCATTATTTGACAAATAATGTTGTTTTCCTTTGAGAAGTTTGGCTGAGTTTAGTAACCGTAGCTTGCTCCCATGGCCGAATATAATTTCAAAAGATGGACTTTCAAAAGTATTCCTAACATATACAAGGAAAAATCTGCCGCTCCATCGTGTGTATAGAATGTGGGCACTGCCCATGGCTACTTTTTTACTTCTGCAGGGAAAGCAGACCCTGGGGAAGGAAGTTGGGGAAAAAAGTGGTAGGAAAATATTGCAGTTGTTTGCATAGGATATGGGCTAACTGTTGAAGTCCCATGTGAGGGGAGTCCTGAGTCAGGAGAACCGGTGGAGAAAAATGATAAAGGAACACGTAGTAAGACCAGGAGAAGGAGATGAAAAAGACAGCATCCTGAATTTGATATAAAATTTAATGGGATTGAGGAATTCTTAATTTCAGGAAACAAACTGAGGGTTGCTGGAGTGGGGGTGGGGTGGGAGGGATGGGGTGGCTGGGTGATAGACACTGGGGAGGGTATGTGCTATGGTGAGTGCTGTGAATTGTGCAAGACTGTTGAATCACAGATCTGTACCTCTGAAACAAATAATGCAATATATGTTAAGGAAAAAAAAGAAGAAGAAGAAGATAGCAGGAGGGGAAGAATGAAGGGGGGAAATCGGAGGGGGAGACAAACTATGAGAGATGATGGACTCTGAGAAACAAACTGAGGGTTCTAGAGGGGAGGGGGGTGGGGGGATGGGTTAGCCTGGTGATGGGTATTAAAGAGGGCACGTTCTGCGTGGAGCACTGGGTGTTGCGTACAAACAATGAGTCATGGAACACTACATCAAAAACTAATGATGTAATGTATGGTGATTAACATAACAATAAAAAAATTTAAAGGGAAAAAAATTTAATGGGATTGGATACAATCACAGAACATTTTGACATAGAATAATCATTTTGCCGTATTTGTAAAGATGGTGAAAATATAATAAGAACTGTATAGACATGTCTAAAAGGTTGTCTTTGCCCTGACATTATGGCCTTTGCAAACTTTTAAGAAGTAATCCTTGGGGTACCTGGCTGGCTCAGTCGGTGGAGCGTGTGACTCTTGATCTCGGGGTTGTAGATTTGAGTCCCATGTTGGGTGTAGAGATGACATAAAAATAAAATCTTTAAAAAAAAAAACCTAATCCTTTATTTTGAAGGACTTTAGGGTTCTGTTTTATAAGTCTTAGGATTGATGCAACTCCCCACACTGGTAGAAACACTAACTCGTGCCTCATCCTAGACCTATTAAGGCAGAAACTCTGGGGAGGGGAGTGGAGGTGGTGGGACCCGGTACTGTGTTTTAACCAGCCTTCCAGGGTCTGATGTGCACCAGAATTTGAGAACCACTGCTTTCCATCACATAAGAGGGACCCCAACTCATACTCCATCCTCCTTATGGATAACAGAGTTTATAGTGAGGTTCCAGGGCAGGACTTCTGATGGATACTTTTCACCAGCTGCTGTTTTTTAGGGCAGCCACCCAAAGGAGGCGGGCAAGAAGAATGTCCCTATTGTAAAAGGAGAGGAAATTTTTCTTATAAGTAAACAAGATGAAATATGATCTAGGGTGTTGCTTCTGGAACCCGGGGGGAAAACAGCTCCTTGTGGGTAGTTGCCTTGGTCTCTCTTTCTGTCTACACCACATCAACTTGCCCACAGAGCACGGACTGTAGACAGCATTCCACGTTCTCGTCCTGCTGTCGGGGCTGGATGATGGTGGTACAGGCACAAATGTGTCTAATTTTGTTTCTTTCTGTCCACTGCTCGCTCTGTGCCAGGAATACACTTCCCTCAAGCTCCTCCCACACAGTGACCTTGTTTCCATAGTAACTGGCACATTCAGCTGGAGACTTACACATGAGTTTGAATAACTTAAGGTTTTAAAACTGTGAGAACCTAAGGAAGACGATCCCACAAAGCATGCAAAAAACAGTTTCTTCATGCAAATAAACTGTGAATTGTGATGTGCAGTTGTGTGTGACATATGTTGATATGTATGTTGCTGTTAGAAATTTCCTGGGTACTAATCGTTGTATGAGGTTACCGGTGATCTACTTTGAATCGCTGGAGGAGGAAATAGTTCCAAATTAGAGCATATGAGGTTTTTGATGGAATGAAGGCCTTTATTTTCTGGGTAAAAATTCACTGTGGTGGCCTGCTGGGCAGATTGTCTAGTCTGATTTGGGAGAACCAGAATAATATCCTTCTTGCTGCACTGGTAGAATTACTCTGTTCTCTGTGTGCTCACAATACTCTGCTGGTCGTACCTCTAGTAGTATAATAATAATAATAATAATAATATTACTACTACTAATAAGCAATTTGTGATTATGGTGTACTAACTACTTTATAATACTTGATCTCATGTACTCCTCAAAACCACCTCATAGAGTAAATAATATTATCGTACACATTCTTCACATGAGGGAACTGAGGGTCAGAGATGTTGTGCAATTTGCCTAAGCTCACCCAGCTAATTTTTAGTTGAACTGGGATTTGAACCCAGAGAAGTCTGACTCCTGGAGTTTACCTTTCTTGCCCCAGAGCCTGTACTTTTCACAGTGTGTGGCAATTACTTGTTTATGTAATCGTGGTGTCCCCCTAGATCAAGAGCTCCTTGAGGGCAGGGACAGGCTTTACTGCTTCCCTCAGAGTTAGAACAGCACTGGCTACATGCTTGGGGCTCATTAAATATTTTGTCCAAGAAGAGAAGGAATGGATAAATAAGTAAGCAAATAGAATAAGCTTCACCTTTCCAGTTCTTCTGGATAGAAGAGACAGATGACTTCCCACCAGGAAGGCTATTATCCCAGACTTGTGCTATTCATAGCCATAGAGCATCCAAAAATTCACGGTTTAATCTTAATCTCTGACTTGCTTCAGATGTTGTCCACCTGCTGTCTCCATCAGTCATGCTGTTTTCTCTTAAAAAGTTATTTTTTCATCAATAAAAGTAAGCCTTCATGTCTCTCCCAACCCTAAGAGTATATAGCTTTTGCTGTTTTTGAAGTTTTCGGTGGGTACATAGCCCTGAGCAAGCCATTCATTTTCCTGGTCAACAAATATTCACAGGGTACCTGCCCGTGTGCCAAGCACTGATTTAGGAGCTTGGGATCCATCAGTGAACAAAGCAGACACGCAGCCCTACTCTCATAGGACCTAGTCTAGCTGGGGGAGGCAGACAGTGCACACCACAGAAAACCCCTAAGTGCATTCTGTAAGTATGGAGAATGTATTAAGTACCATGGACAAAGTAAAGCAGGTAAGAATTTGCTATGAGAAGAATAAAGAGGAACTAACAGGGCAGTGCTGAGGAGCACCTCCGGTTTCATTTTTAAAAATAGTGTGGTCTGGATGGGCCTTACTAAAGAGAGGAAATATGTTCTGGGCAGAAGAAACAGTTGATGTGAGGGCCCTGGGCAAGGAGCAGGCTGACATGGATAGAAGATGTGAGTAAAGGGCAGAGTAGATAAATTAGAAGAGGGAACCGGGGGATCGGACGCCATAGGGCCTTGCAGACCATTATAAGGATTCTTTTGACTTTGAGTGATAAGCGGAGCCGTTGGGAAATCAGAGCAGGGGGGAGGGACTTGATCTGATTTACATATTAAAGGAATCACTCCAGCTGCAGTGTTGAGAGTAGAGTGTGGAAGGGCAATGGTGGGAGTAAGGACTAGTTCAGAGCCCACCACAGTCATCCAAAAGAAAAGTTACGATGGCTCGGATCTGGGTGGGTGCTGTGGAAGTGATGAGACATAGCAGATTCTGGAACTATTTTGAAGGTCAAGCTAATGGGGTTCCCTGACAGATTTGGACATGAAGTCCAAAAGCAGAGAGGCGTTAAGGATGACTCCCCAAGGTTTTGGCCTGAGCAACTGGAAGGATAGAGTTGCCATGTACCGAGATGGGAAAGACCTACTAGGTAGAAGAGTAAGTTCAGTTTGGGCACAGGTGAAGTGTGTGATGTCTCTTAGCTATCAGATGGAGATACTGAGTAGGCATTTGGAGATCTATCCATATCTATCTGGAGTTCGGGAGAGAGGTCTGAGTTAAAGATAGAAGTTTGGAAGTCATCGACATGTAGGTGGTATTTAAAGGCTTGATACTAGAAGAGATCACCAAGGGAGTGAACATACGCTGAGAAGTGGTTGACCAAGTGATTCCTCGTAGGGTACTGTATTTATAAAACAGCAACAACAATAATCTGCGTCTAAGTAGACCTGTGCAGTTCAAACCTGTGTTGTTCAAGGGTCACCTGTATGTTATGCATGGTTATGACAGGTAGCTGTAGGTGGGTGTGTCTGAACCTATCCATGGCCCAGAAAGCCAGACAGAGCAATATAGGTGGTATAATAGGAAGCAGGGAAAATGCTAGTTTTTTGAGTGTGAGGAGTATTATGATAAAAAGAGAGTTTGGAGAATTTTGATAATTAGCTTATTAGTCACGGAAATAGCTAAAGATACTTGCAGTGTTTTCCAAAGTGGGCTCTGGGGCCTACTTCATCAGAACCTCCTGGGGAGCTTACTAAAAATGCAGGTTTCTGGGGATGCAAGCTAACTACTGAATCCATATCTCTGGGGGTAGGACTCTGGATTCTGTATATTTAACAAGTTCCCCAGGTGACTTTGAAATACAACAAACTTTGTGAACTGCTGCTCTAAAGATTTTGTTTGAGTAAATTATATTCCTGACTGACGAGCTCTCCAGAACATAAGATTTAGGTGAAAAAAAAAAATGGCATTTTGAAAGTGAAAAAACCCACACTTAACATACACACTTCTTAAACGTATGTTAAGTTCGAAGAAGCTATATTTACAGTTGTGTTCATTTGGCCTGATGTTAAACCTCCTTCAGTTGTTTCAGTGATATTTTTGGTATCTGTGAAAATTAATGGCTCCTTCATGAGATGGGGGGTTACCAAATCTGTTTGTTGGTTATAAATCCAGTTATGTACCTGAGAAGATGACTGACAAGGTATAGCTGCCCCCATGCTATCTGACGTCTCTCTGAAGCCAGGGAAACTAGGAACTAAGAAGACAGAGCTGTGGAGCCCTGGCTGTTTCGCCCCGGGATTCCCCGAGGCGAGCCTCCCAAACTGCTACTTTCCACCTCATGTGAGGCCTTATGCCAGCATAGCTGGGAATTTTGGCGCCATGCTTTTTCAGCCCTTCTACCTTGGACAGTCTGAGAAAGAGGCAGAGAAAAGCAAATCGGAAATACGGGTTCTGTTTTGTTGTTGTTTTGTTGTGTTTTCATCACTGTGACCACAGGGAAAGAATGAACTTGGCATAGGAGAATCTGAAAGCGAGGGCCTCCCTGTTTTGAGTTGTGACAGGGAACTGATGAAGTTCATGGTTTATTTTATTCTGTGCCTCCTTGATGTAATGATTTTGGTTACCAAAGACCTCCCCATGGGTTTAACATTTTACAAAGGCCACCTTTCACTAGCTGATTTCCACAGACATGCTTCTGCTGATGGACCATAAATTAATTTCTTCAATGACCAGGCAGTCAACTTTGGGAACTTTTGATTCTAGAACTCTATCCCTTCTTCAATCTACTGTACTATTCTATTCATGTGTAGGGTCTGAGTGCAAATTTCAATTTATATGGATCTTTTAACAACTTTCTACCAACACTTATTGAGTACTTATAATGTAAAAAGTATTGTATTAGTCAATGGTTAATAAGGCATAGTCCTTACCCTGGGAAAACAGGCCTGTAATAGCTACTCACAGTATGGCTGATAAGTGCTATATTTAATCTGGCATTATTTAATCTAGCATTTGAAAGGGAAGAGGTAATTATTCTCTTGAAGGGAGTTGGAGGGATGCTGGGGAGCTGGGAGAGTGGCTCAGGGAGGAGAGGATGTGGGGCTGGAAGGAAGCAAGGAAATGGGCCTGAGAACGTGGGAGGTGGACATGGGGTCGTGGCTCCAGGCACTGGCAGGACACATCCTCTTGCTTGCTTGACCAGTGAAGGCCAGGTGCTGTCCTTCCTGCTGACATGATTGTTGTGGTCGCTGACCAGCCTCGTGAGTAGGAAACAGCTGTTCAATGCAGCTGGTTTGAGGAGTGTGTTTATGACATTTGTTTTGCGTACATTTTCCCAGTGGGTTACCCTGGACATCTAAAGAATAAGAGAGATTTTAATAAACTGAGAAAATTCCTCTGCATATAGATCTAAAGCCTTAATAAGAAGGTGGTTGAACTTTTTCAACCTCAGAGAGTTTATGCTACTCTCTTAAAACCATGGCACACCTGGCAGATGGGGGAGGTGGGTGAAATGGGTGAAAGGGGTCAAAGGGTACAAACTTGCAGTTATAAAATAAATAAGTCCTGGGGATGTAATATACAGTATGGTGTTTATAGTCAAAAATACCGTATTGCATATTTCAAAGTTGCAAAGAGAGTAGATCTTAAAATTTCTCATCACAAGAAACAAAATGTGTAACTATATGGGGTGATGGATGTTGAGTAGTCTTATTTCGGTGATCGTAGCAAATCATGTTGTATACCCAAAACTAATATAATGTTGTAAGTCAATTATACCTCAAAAAAAAAAAAATAGCACACCTTTTGCAGGTTTTTTTTTTTTAAACATATGTAATAAGGCTGTAACCTTCATTTCTCTTCCATTTAGCTATGGCAACATAAGCAATACACTCCGGTTTTTTGCAAAACTCTTCACACACAAATATGCAGACGTGGACAGGATGTTTGTTATTTCGTACTTTCTCAGTGATGACACGATTTCAGTGTTTGAACATATAGAGAGGAATTCAGGTAAGAGGCATAGCTCTTACAGCAATTTTCTCAGACCAAGGAACCGTCTCTTCATTTTGAAAGTTAGGGAGCGTGGTCTGGTTTTATAGCCTAGATGACTAAGATAGTGGCTTTCTTTTCTTTTCCTTTTTTTTTTTTTTTTTAAACCACCAGAGTTCATTTTACAAAGCTCTCTTAAATGGGAACCCAGACATATAAAATGATGAAAGAGGAACAGGAACAGTTTGGTTGGCTCAGGGCTGGGGGACTCTGGATGCCTCCTTTTGGAAACTCTTCCCCTTTCTGCTGTGGCCTCTGAGGTTCCTCTGTGGAATCCAGGGGCTTCGGAATCACCGTCTGTCTACCGCCAGTTCCATGCAAAGACAAGAGGAAATCTCTATTTTTGATAGTACCACTTACAAAATATTTGCTTAACTATAAGACGATCCCAGATTTTAACAAATTTAATCTTCACAGTCTGTCTGCCTCTGGCTTCTCTGTCTGTCGAGGCTCTTGCCAAGGTTCCAGCACCCAGGGCCACGGAATGCCTCTCTGCAGCGTGCTGATGCTGTGGACATTGCTGAGGCGAGCTGTTGATTTTGACTTACCGAATTATGGAACGCTAGGGCTCTGCTCGTTGTCCCAACACATTTACAACTTTTATCTGTACTGAAGACACATCTGGGAAGAAGAATCAGTGGCGTGCTGGTGGATTGGCTCTCTGAAAAAAATTTAAAAGCCCCGATCTGTAACACTTGCCAGTCATCATGGGGCAGATACCTCAACCATAGTCAATTTCAAGCAACCAACACTAACAACTGGCTTTCAGAAATCCCTAAAAATCTAATAGTCAGCCCTTATGAGCTGCTATGAGCCACTCTGCGCACCAATGAATAAAGAATAATTTGTATGAATAAGTCAGGCTGCATAGTGATTTGAATGGATGGATCAAATCCTGAAATATGAAATCAAATAAGAGTAAGTAGAAAGTCATAGTCTTAAAGGTCAAAAAATCAACTCTGGGGGTGCCTACTTGGTAGAGCATGTGATTCTTGATCTCAGGGTTGTGAGTTCAAGCCCCATGTTGGGTGTGGAGCCTACCAAAAAAAAAAAAAAAAATCAACTCTGTACATCTAGAGTGGGGAAGATTATGGCCAAACAGACTGCAGCATTCATAAAACAGGGTGATAGACATCAATTGCGAACTTACTAGTGATAATAGCAGCCACAATTACCTACTGTTATCCCTAGAAAAACTTCATGAGGTTAAGTTTTGTGCAAACCCCAAGATGGGACTGAATATACAAGAGATTTATTAGGGAAAATGCCAGCAAGGGAGATTGTGGAAGCAGCCAGAAGAGGACAGGAGAGCCATTGGACTGCAGTGTAGGTCTCACTCCTATGAAGGACAGCAGGAAGGAAGAAAGGAAAGAAAGTCTTAGATTGCAGGGAGAGTCTAAGCAAGTTTCAGCAAGGCTGACCAGGAACCCGAGTGCTAAAGTCTCTAATCGGAGGAGCCTCCATCTTGCGGAAATGGGCCTACCTTCCTGTCCCTGCATTATCCTGTCGTTTGTCGGCAGCAGCCTGTGGGAAGCATGACCTCAGTCCAAACCCAGGGATAGGTTTCAGAGCATAGCCACGGGGGCCTTTGTCAACTACGTTCTCCGCAATAGGTGATCTGAAAGGCACATTTTCATGGCTTCCTACAAATTTTATTCCCGTTTTACTGGTGAGAATTCAGAGAGGTTCCAGGAGATTAAATAACTCCTCAAGATCATCCAGCAAGCGACAGAACCAGGACAGACTCCAGCTCTGTTTGGCTACAAAGCCTGTGTCTTTCCACCACCTCTGGGGTTTGAATGTGGCAGGAGTGTAATGAAGCTGACCCTCAAAGCTCATCTGGCTTCAGCTTGTATTCAGATGACTGAAGGTTTCAGTTCAATAACAGTGAGAAGATCCTGGAGTTTCATCTTCACTTCTGCTTGCTGCTTTCCAAGAACCACAAAAAAACAAAAACAAGCCCAAATAATCCCCAGAAGAGAGCAGATGAAATGGTCAGAATTCTGAAAAGTAAGAAATATGTGGCATTGCAAAAAGAAGCAAAGATATTTAGCCTGTAGGAAAAAAAAGTTACAGAACTCCCAGAGTTATCTTCAGTTAAGTAGGCTCCTTTCCAGAAGCTAGGCGTCCTACACTTAATCCGCATGTCAGAATAAATATAAGACATCATCTGGGACAGATAGGTGGAAATAAGCTCAAGTGGGGAATTTTCTACGTGGTACTGTTCAAACGTGCGCTGAAGTGGGGTATCTTCCGAATGTCCCGGTTCTCAGTATGCTGCTGGGCATATAGCAGGCACTTACTAAGTGTTTATTTAAGTGTTTGGACTGGGAAGGGAGTAGAGAGGGGAAAGAAAAGGCTGGGATGCCGTACCTCTTTTTTTTTTCTTTACACATTCACCTAGGGAGTCTATTGTTCACCCACTGCCTCATTCTCCCCTTGGGTCTGAGAAGAATAGGCAGTGTGAATTCACAAGCTAAGCTGTATGGTCTGTGTTTGAGCATGAAGGAACTCTAAAGGCAAGTTGTATGGTTCTTTGAAGAATAAAGGCTACTCATTAACTTTTCTCTTTTTCTATAGGGATTACTGGTGGGAAGTTCTTGAAAAGAATTCGTGTTAAGAAGCCTGGACAAGAGGTCTTTAAAAGTGAACTATCAGAATATATCAAGGCCGAGGATCTGTATATCGGAGCCAAAGTGAACGTGAATGGCTACCTGTTTCTTTTGCTCAATGCTGACGAGTACACCTTAAACTACATGGAAACGAATTCAGATAAGGTGAGCTGACTGTGGAACTTTCGGCTAGCCCCCAGCGCTCTGCAGTCTGTGTTTTTCTTTCTCTAGGCCTTTTCTTCTTTCTGCCAGTCTTACATTGTGCATTCACACACGTGGCCATGAATAATGGATCTGCGCGACTTGGCCACAGGTCCTCATCTCCTCTCTTTCCACGCTGGGCCCTCCACTGCCCAGCGGCATGGATGCCGGGCACAGGCAGGAGGCAGGCCCAGGGTTGAATCAAGTTTCCTGGGTTTTCTGCTGACGCTGACAATGTTTTCATAAAGAGATTCAGTGACTATAGGAAAGGAAGAAAATCTGGTGCCACACACTGTGCTGTCCCCGTTAATTGGCACAGGCCTGCACAGAAGGCCAAGAACTGAACAAACAGAAACCCCAAGGGAACCCAATAGTTGCTGGGGTTGCAACTTTCCAGAACAGGAGCTACCTGAGGCCTACATAAGAATTCAAGGACAAATTGGCAACAGCAAGCTCTGGGAGTTTTTTTTGCTGAAAACAAGATGGCAGCTGGGCACTGTTAGTAAAAGTACTAGTATGGCAGTGCTGTTCTGTAAAAATTAATGCGTTGATGAAATCTTGATTTTTAAGTGTGGACTGGTTTGCTGTCCAAACATGTATATTTGAGAGACACTGCCTAATATTGAAAAATCTACTTAGAAACACTTTTTTTTTTTAAAGACTTTATTTACTTGAGAGTGAGAGAGAGAGTGAGTGAGCACATGGGAGCACACAGACGGAGAGGGAACACAGAGGCAGAGGGAGAAGCAGGCTTCCCAGCGAGCAGAGAGCATGACGTGGGGCTCGATCCCAGGACCCTGGGATCATGACCTGAGCTGAAGGCAGATGCTTAACTGACTGAGCCACCCAGGTGTCCCTAGAAATAATTTATTTTAAAAGTCTGCCTGTAAGGGGGCACCTGGGTGGCTCAGTCAGTTGGGTGTCTGCCTTTGGCTAGAGTCATGATCCCAGGGTCCTGAGATGGAGCCCCGGGTCAGGCTTGCTGCTCAGCAAGGAGTCTGCTTCTCCCTCTCTCTCTGCCCCTCCCCCTGTTCATGCTCTCTCTCTCTCTCTTTCTCTCTCTCTCTCTCTCAAATAAATAAATTTTTAGAAATCTTTAAAAAAAGTCTGCCTGTAAGTAATAATGTTTATGTGCCAATTATATCTATCTGTATCTTTTTCTGTATGTCTATACACAGTACCAATTCTGTTTCATTTGTATATAAAATGCTCAGGGGTGAGTTCCTAAGATTAGTCTCTCTGTGTATATCCCATCATCCTCTGTTTGGGTCCTGTGAGCAGCAGGTGCCAAGGCTGAATTAGATAAGCAAGGGACGTACCAGGGGAAATGCATATGAAGGATAAATGAGGAAGGAGCAAGAGCAGGTGGGGAGCCTGAGCTGTAGGTCTGACCCCTGAGAAAGGAGACAGAAGGAAGGAGGATGGGGCACAAAAGGCCTCCGGACACAGTGCAGCTCTGAGAAAGTGTCGGCCCAGGCTGATGGGGAGCCCAAAATCAAAGGCTGCCTATAAAAGTGCCAGGTCAGGCCACAGTGGCCCAGCTCTGGTGTCCCTGAGGAAAACGGCCTGGGCAGAGTACGGCCAGAAGGTACGGCCGGTGGGGGTCTGAGTCACCCTCCAGGGTCGCCACTCCGTTTCTCCATCTGCAGGGTTAGGGCTTTGGCTTATCATAAAACTGTGAACTGGTAGGCCTTCAAAAGCACTGAACTCAGGCGAGAGGCTCAATGATCGGGCAGTTAGGTTTCTGGAGACCAGCAGGCTTGGTTAGGAGACATGGCTGCACACTTCCTAGCTGAGAGGCCTTCGACATGTATTTTCCCTGAGCTCCACTTCCCTCATCTTTACACAGTGACTCTTCCAGAGAGTTCCTACACAGAGGAGATGTCATCATGCGTGTGAGGTGCTTCGCTCTGTGTGGCCCACAGAAAGCTCAGTCAGGGTACAATTTACAATAGCTATTGTGAATTTGGATTCAGTTTTCAGACACAGGGCGAACCTATATGTTAACATACGTATGTATATATGTATATGCATATATGTATTATATGTACACATATACATATTACATGTATGCATTATACACACATACATGTATTCTATATATGCATTTTATATGTATATTATATACACATATTAACATATAGCTTGAGTGTGTGTATGTGTGTATGTATATATACATATATATTTGTAAGATATAAAGGGCTTTTCTCCTTTCAGAAAGGTAAAAACATTGTAGGATGTTATCTGGTAGCATCCAAAGTGAAAACTGCATTATTTTAAAACTACCCTTAACAAGGACTTTTGAGGCAGAGAAAGATTAATATACACTGTTTTTTTGTTTGTTTGTTTTTTGTTTTTGTTTTTAGCAGGGGAGGCACAGAGGGAGAGGGAGAGAGAAAATCTTAAGCAGGCTCCACACCCTGCACTGGGCACGGAGCCTAACATGGGGCTTGATCTCACAACCCCGAGATCATGACCTGAGCCAATATCAAGAGTTGGCCACTTAACTGACTGAGCCACCAGGCACCCCAAGATTAATAGACTCTTGAATATCTTTGCAAAAGAGCTAATGGATCCAATCATGGAAATAGATGAAAGGCAATGAGGAAAGGTAGGGTGGATGGGGGCTGCAACAGGTCCCAAACCCCCTGGTGGAAAGAGAGATCTTTATACTAAATTTAACATCAGTGTTTTTAATCTTCATATTTAGTCTTCTCATTTTTTTTTTTTTTTTTAGCTCTTAGCTGTAATTATTTACAAGCTTATGCCTTACTGGATTAAATAAGAAGTATTATTACAGAGTCAAAAACCTAATCACAGGGTAGGAGACGGCAACTGGGGGCTGCCAGAGAGTGAATGTCAGGGCATTACAGTGCATGTGGATCTCTGACACCCAGCCATGCTCTGCTCAGTGCATCGTCTGATTGCCAGTAGTCCCAGGGGGCCCACTCTTAAGATCTGGAGAAAATGAGGGTCCACTTATCCAATTGTGAATCCCCATTCTCTCCATTAGGGTCTCCCAACATATTGGGCCAACGTCCAAGGGGAGAAGGCTGAGGGATTGTTTTCTGATTCCTGTGGCTTGCTGTCACTTAAGCTCATTTCTCTCAGATCTAGGCCTATGCTGATGTCACTCATTGTCCTAAAAATGCAACCAAAGAGACTTAATTCTAGTCGTGTCTTCTCTGTGTTGGTCTCTATGGAAAGCCATGCCCAGCTGCCTTCAGGCTCAGAGCGTGAAGTCTCTTTGCGGGCCATCAGAAAGATTAGGCTCCCTATGTCCCAGGCATGTTTTAATATCCTTCCTTTCCTTCCCTCCTTCCCCCCCCCCCAGTTTCCCATGAGCAGCATTGAACTTGTCCTACAAAAGCTGAAAGAAGAAGAATCAAAATCCAGAGAGATCAAGCAGGTATTTACAGCTGCTGACTGTAGGCACACAAAGATGGTGGACTATAATACATTCAGGTAAGCCAGATGCTGCCAGCAATAATCTGTTTTCCCTTCAAGATTGTCCAAAGAGCAAAACACAATTTCTTCCCTGGTGCTGCCTAACTAATTTACTACATGCTTTTTATTAGGACTTGACATTTCTTTGTGTTTGTACTACTTTGTGATCAAGTTTGGTCCATTTCTAGTAAAGTTTATGTTATCTGCATATAAAAGGAGCTTATAGGCAAGAACAGAGAGACAAAAGCACAGAAAGTCAGTTCTGTTGTCTTGTGAATCATGGTATTGAAGGCTCCAGGGGAATGCCGGGAAGAATGCATCCGGGTGAGAATGGCAGAAAAAAAATGGCTAAGGGCACCCCCTCTGAAATCTGGGGAACAAAGGAGGGACAGCTCCCTAGGAATGTGATCCAGTTGGGAAAAGACAGTGGAAACTTCATGATTATCAGAGAAGAGGTGATAGGTATGCGTCTGTGTGTAGGTGTGCTTACGCACATCCGTGTGTTTTGAAAAACATAAAAAGAAATCGAGGGGAAAATAGAGGACAGTAGTTAGAACTCTAGTAAGAAATCACGAGCCATAAAGGTTTTCTCTAAGGTAGAGCTGAATTCTGGGACTGTCCAGTGGCTGACCTAGGCAAATTGCCAAACAGTGGAAACACAGGGAAATTCAAATTCAGGATCTAGTACAATTGTGAGACTTCTTAGCCTGAAAACAAAGTGAATGGAGCGTTCGGGAGAATGTAAATTAAATCATGGATGGGAGGACAAAGGGGACTTTCTCTTTAGGCTGAGAATTCTGGCTCCTGAAAACAGTAGTGGCCAAAAGCTATATAGGAAACTTGCTGCAGTCAAGATGTGAGCTGACCAGTGAGGAAGTGAGTCCAGGACAGGGTGGTGGGGGAGGGGGGGATCTTTCCAGCTTTGTGTCTGGAGTTGCCTATTACATCAATACCAGAGGCCACCATCAGGCCCGAAGTGTCCCCAAAACTCATTTGTTATCTTAACAAAGCTCTTTTGTATCTCCAGAATGTTCTTTTGAGAGCAGTCAGGACATATTTTTGTTTAGAATTGCCAACCTTCTGGGGTCAATAAGAATTTATAGCTCTTTGTTATTGTTCATAGTCGTACACATGTTCGTGGCCTTTTGGAAAATAAAGGGAGACGGAGGAAAGAGCAAAGACACTTGCTCAGGCCAGGGGACTAGCGGAAAGCTGCGGAGGAAGAAACAAATTTCCATCAGAAACGAGGGAGTGGTTTCGCTTTTGTTATTTTGTGTCCTTTTACAAAAGCATCCATTCTCCCAACACACTAACAAAATCTGTTGGAAACACTTCAGTGAGTTTATGGGACTTTCTGGGAGGCACTTAGGCCCCGGGCAGGAGATCCAAGGAGGAAAAGTTGCTCTGCAGATGGAGGCCTGACCCTAACCGTGGGTGGAAGAAAGGCCCGCTGTGATGGAGGACGGCCTCAAGGCACCGCGTGCTTGGAAAGAACCAGCTCCTCCCCCCCCCCGCCCCCTCCCCCCTCCCTCCTTCCCCCATCTTGAGGCCCTCTCCTGGCCAGGAATTCCTTAAGATGGAAACCAGATCAGGTCATGCCCGGCCTAGAGAACCCTTCCATGGCTTGCCATCATCCTTAATAGTAAGGTCCAGACGTTTTGGGGCAGCCGGCTGAGCCCCGAGTGATGTGACTCCGTTTGTGTTTCCAGTATTAATCACTTCTTGTTCCCCAGGCTCGTCCTCTGGCCTCGATGGCTGCCACTCAGTTTCTCAAATGAATGAACGTGTCAAGCTCTTTCCTGCCTCCAAGCCTATGCACACTCCCTTCCCTCTGCTTAGAATGCCCACATTCCAGGGCAAATTCGAAGGCTCATCTTCAATGGCACTTCCACCGAGGGGGCCTGCTTTCTGCTTCTCCTGCCTAAAGTAGATCAATCCCGGTTATCCTTAGCTTTTTGTTGCTCTTTTTCATAGCACTTCGTACAACTTGCAGGTACTTGATTTAGATAGCGGTTACTTGGTGCGTGTGTGCCTGTGTGTCTTCTCCTATTAGAACAGGAATTTCCCGAGGGCCAGGGACCTCGATGGTCCTGTTCACGGCCCAATCCCCAGCACCTAGCCCTGGGCTCAGTGAATGTCTTAATTCCCCAATGGAATGACCAACTGCTAGAATTATTCTCGGGGGTTCCAGTTTGGAGGTGGTAGCATTGTCTCCAGATGAGAGGCCAATCCCAGCCTCTCAGCGTTTTCGTGTGAGTTTGGTCGTGGTCTGACCCTTGCCCACCCCCCCCCCCCCTTATTTCCACCACACTAGAAGAAGACTTTTGTAGAAGTCCCCATTGATGGAGCCCTTACTCTGGGCGAGACAAGTTATTAAATACAGTTCATCTACTATCCATGGGTAGCCCCTGTTGAGTTGTTAACTCACCAGGCCCCACAATTGGCTCCGGCCAAGTACCGTAGATGTTTGTCGAGTCCTTTCGGGAGCAGCCCTATTTCTCAGGACCGTTCAGTTGCCAGGTGTGCAGCAAACAAGCAAATAATTGATTACCTTGCCCTGGGGAAGGGCTGTCTGTCTCTGACTGGAGGGGAGTCAGGGGGAGAGAGAGCTAGGCCTGACCCTCACGAGCCAAGCGACTTGGGCAACTCACTCCGCCTACCTGCACCTCACTCTTGTCCATGTCGTGGTCTCTGTGGCCCTTTCCAGGCACTGACATTGTGAAGCCCTTCAGATGTTGGCTTATAAAGACACTTGTAAAATGCTCCCCCTTGCAAATCTTTGCGTTGCAGGAGTAGGCAGGCAGAGACAGGACTGAGGGGTAGGCCTCCAGGCTTCACGTCCGTGGCCCTGAGTCTCTCCCCTACTTACATACCTGGCACTGTTCGCGTGCACCTGGGGACTCAGAGCCTCGACCTGCTACTGGGGCAGTGGTCCAAGCCCCAGGCATTTCCTTTCCCTTCTTCTTAGACATTTGTGCCTCTCTCAGGGAAGCCTTGAGAGTGGGAGGTAATCAACCACTTCCGCAGAAGATGCCACGCCTGATAACAGATGAATGGATTCATGCGTGGGCCTTCTTGAGATAATCACCTTATAAGTGGCCGGAAGCAATGCGGGGACAGGTGGAAACAGGAGGGAGGTTGGGGAGGAAATGTTTCTCCTCTGCCTTGTGGGGGTCACTAGTTCCGTCTTTTCACAGTCTGTCAGGTCGGCAGATAGGAGCTGCTGATTGTGGTCCGGGAGAGCGCAGAGAGCCTTTCTCAGAGCCTCAGGTGGCTCCTGGGCAGATCTCAGCAGGGAGTTGGGCAGGGACTGGGCTTGGCAGGGCCAGCGTTTTGTGCAGTTGGGAACATCGCAGGGTGAGGCTTACCCCTGTGGGCCCTGGATTCTGAACCATAGGCTGCAGCAGCAGCACGGGCCCCGTGCCAGGGAAGATGTGGTCAGGCCCTCTCTCTGGCCACCTCCCCAAGCCTTGAGCTACCAATTGGAGATGACCCCTACCCCAGGGAGCCTGTGTATATTTTGGTTTTTTGCGTGCTCACCTTTTCTCCCCACCTGGGCCAAGCTCCCAGAGGGCAGGCCCACGCCTGGTTCACTCCTGTGTCTTTCCCAGCTACCTCCTGGACCCAGTGTCTCAGGCCTCAAAGCACGTAGGAAATTACTACATAGTTCTTCCTTAGACGCCCCTCATCGACGGCAGGGCCAGGAGATTTCCTATGAACATCCATGTAATAAATGCCTTCTAAGATTTAGAGTCTCGAGAAAGTCTTTTCCCTTGTAAAATTAAAATTCTTCCTGAGAGGGGTAGTACAATATAAATAAGATGTGATTTTGGACTTGCTGACCTGAATCCAAATCTCAGCTCTAACATTTGTCAGCTGGGCAGCGGTAAGTTGCTGAACAGTGTTTTCACCTATAAAATGGGGATAATAATACCCACTATATTAGAGCGGTTGTGATGAATAAATATAATATATACAAAGTTCTTATTGTAGCATGCTGTGGTGTATAGTGGACCCTAGAAAATGAAAAACGTTTTCTCCCAATAGTTGTCACTTTGTGTCACCAAAACTAGTAATAGAAATCTATGTCTTATTTTCAGTATTTCAGTTAAGTTATAGATTTATCTACGATGAGGTCATTGAAAACATTCTTTAGGGGCCCCTGGGTGGCACAGTCAGTTAAGCGTCTGACTCTTGGTTCCAGCTCAGGTCCTGATCTCAGGGTCGTGAGACTGAGCCCCACGTGAGGCTCAGCACGGAGTCTGCTTAAGATTCTCTCTCCATCTCGCTCTGGCCCTCCTGCTCGTGCTCTCTATTTCTCTCTCTCTCAAATAAATAAATAAATCTTTAAAAAGAATTCTTTAATAAATGAGGTTGGAAGAAACTCTTAAAAACCTTGGAGGCCATGAAGGTGGAAAATAAACATCATCATTGGTGGACTGAGGTTGGGAAACACTGTTATAATCCACCCTATTACTGTCCTTTACTTCAAGGAAGAAGAATATAAATTTAGTGCTTAGAACATTGTAATGATCTCATCCTGATTTATCTCAGACAATTATCTCTCCCTTCATGTGGTTTTGCTCTATCTTTATTCAAACAACTCTGTGTTGTTATGGGTGTTTTTACTGTAAGTCTAACATCTTTTAAGTCTATGAATCTGTATGAACAAAAGCAAAAACTAAGATATATTCCAGAAGCACTCAAATATCTATTCTCATCATGAGCCAAATAGACACTTTGACAGTGTTCATAGCATATCTTTGAGATGGGAGCCTCGGCATACGTTTTTTTAAAAACAGCATTTTGAACCTTCATAAAAGCATTAAATATAAATAACATGATGTCATAGAAAAAACACAGGCCTGGAAATCAAAAAGACCAGGATCTTTGATTTGATTCTGTCACTGCCTGATGGCATTTTTTGTATTGGTGAAGCCTTAATTTTAAAAAGGAGAATCGTCTCTGGCTTGCCAAACCAAAAAGGAATTTATTAAAAGGATCCTGGGTGGTTCACAATATCATTGGGAGGGCTCGAGAAATAAGCCTGAAACAATTCTAGGAACAGTGCCCAGAACTGGGCTGTAGAACTCGTCTGGTGGGAAAATGGCCTCTGTCACCCCTGTACCGCCCATGACTCAAAGCACCATTTGCACTGCTTCCAAGAACTCCCATCTTACCACAGCCATCACCACCACCGCTTCTGGCACGCTTGCGTCCTGTGCCACCGTTGAAAGCTGGATCCCTCTGCCACCTAACATGCTCTACACCTCACTGGTTTCCCCTGTTAATCCCTCCCAAGTCAAAGTCTTCTACAAGCTTCCCTGATTGGCGGAGCCTGAGTCACCGGCATGTTTCTAATGGCAAGAAAGCCTGGGTCCTGCAGGTTGAGCTCTGACTTCCATGTTGAGTGATGGGGAGTATAATGTGGGACTCTCCCCCCAGATAGAAGGATTTAAAAGATGCCCTTTGCATTTGCCATGATCGTAAATCCAGGCCAAGATGAGCCAAACAGAGAACACAGAATCTGGACATTAGGGACTAAACTCCTTGCCTGTAACCAAACCAAGCAAAACACTTGCTTAGTCATGGCACTTTGTAAATACTATTCTGACCCACCAAACGGCTAAACCAAATACAAAGCCCTTGCCTGTCGTCTGCTACTCTTGCAATCCCTGACACACCTGTCTGAGTTTAAACTGCCTTAAATGAAGGTATTGCATTAGCTTCAGTGAAATTTCTAGATTGGAAGCTAGCAGTTGTATTTAGTTTGGCTTTTGTTTAATGTTTAAACAAAAATCTATATACCTAGTGCCTCTTCAAAAATAGAAACCGAGCCTCATGGCACCAACTGGCTGGGGGAGGGTGACGGCTGTCCTCTTTAGATACAGCCTGTTCCCTCTGTTTCTTCCCAGTCGCGACAGTTCCTTATTGTCTTACACCTTCTCCCATCTGTCTTATCAGTGTACCCCAGTAGGTGCTTGACTATATAAACCCTTGAATTAGGTCACTATAATGTCCCTTCCAACCATAAAACCCCGTTACTTTGTTACCCTAGGTATAGTGGAAATAGGCATTTAGGAATCACTGTATTAATAACCCAAAGTAGAACTGAAGACTGGTTTTTTTTTTTTTTTCATAGAGAGAAAGCACATGAGTGGGGGGCAGGGGGAGAGGGAAAGAGAGAATCTTAAGCAGGCTCCACACTCATCACAGAGCCCAATGTGGGGCTCAATCTCATGACGCTGAGATCATGACCTGAGCCAAAATGAAGAGTCGGACACTTAACCAACTGAGCCACCCAGACGCCCCAGAGCACTGAAGACTGATTTTTAAAATTAGAACCCGGAGGGGCGCCTGGGTGGCTCAGTTGTTAAGCATCTGCCTTCGGCTCAGGTCATGATCTCAGGGTCCTGAGATCGAGCCCCGCATCGGGCTCCCTGCTCAGCGGGAAGCCTGCTTCTCCCTCTCCCACTCCCCCTGCTGTGTTCCCTCTCTCACTGTGTCTCTCTCTGTCAAATAAATAAATAAAATCTTTAAGAAAAAAATTAGAACCTGGATATGATCGTGTACCTAAAAATCCAAAAGACTAAGTTTAAAAATGGTTAGAACTATTAAGAGTATTCAGGAAAGTAAACACAAGGAGATTACACAAAAAGCAGTAGTTTGACTTTGTACCAGTAATAACCAGTTAGGAAATATTGTGCAAGGGGGAATACTATTTGCTATAGCAACAAAAATTAGGAAATACTTGGGAATAAATACTGAACAAGAATGTATAAGACTAAAATGAATACACTTTCAAAGCTTTATTGTATCTCTGAGTGGGAAGACATTGTTATAAAAATTCTAATGTGTGCAAATTAATCTGTAGATTTGAAGTAGTTTGAATCAGAATTACAATGTGGGTTTTTGTTGTTAGATCTGGTATTGTTTTGCAGGGTTAGGGGAGAGAAATTGGCTCATTGATTATGAAATCCCTCAGGAAAATTAAAGGATTGAGAAAAATGTTGAAAAAGAATATTAATGTCTAGTTACTAGACTTTATATAATTTGTAGATATTTGAAAACATAATGTACTAGAGTAGAGGAATAAACCCAAATATCAGTAAAATACAGTATAGAGTCCATAAAAGACCCATTCTTATGGGTCCTATTGTAAGATATGGAGAACTTTTCAAATCAGTGGGGATAGACTGGATTATTAATAAAGGTTTTAGTGACAGTTGATTGGGAAACATTTAATACATTTTTATTTTGTTGTAGGGCACACTTTTCAAAAACCATAAAGGAGAAGTTGGCTGTATTGACTACAGGAAAATTTTTTATGTTTCTCTATAGCAAAAGATGCAGTAAGCAAACTTAAAAGGTGAGGGACGGACTGAGAGAAAATATTTGCAACTAGTATAAGAACAAAGGAATTAACATTAAGGATTTATAAAAATCTCCCATAAAATCAGCAGAAAAAATGGGTTAAGGACAGGAATAGACAATTCACAGAAGGAATACAAATAGCCCTTAAACCCATGAAAAGATGACCAATTATGGTGCAAGCTGAAGCAACAATGAGATATAATTGTCACCTATTATACTGGCATTGTTTTTAAAGAATAATATAACTGACTCCAGGTGAGCATGTAGGATAACAGATACTCTCATTTTCTCTTGATAGAGGAGTTTAAATTGGCTCAGCATTTTGGAGGATAGTTGGCAGTTTCTGGCTAATGTTTAGAAGCTTTTACCTGGTAATTGCACTCAGAAATTTTTTATCCAGAAAAAATTTCACAAGTGGATCATAATAGAGCTCTGTGTGTGTGTGTATGTGCGTGTGTGCATGCATGCACACGCATGCATGTGCACATGCATACAATATTTATTATAACGAGCTTCGTAATAGCAAAATCATTGGAAAAATCAAATGCCCAACAATAGGATAATAGTCAGATACATTCTACCGCATTAATTTAAGACAGTACTTTTCGGCCATCAGAAAGAATGAGGCAGACCAAATATGTGTACCCAAAGAAATATGTATATCAGTGAGGAATCAGTGAGGGATGTCTAAGTAATGCTGCAGTAACAACCAATCCCCCCAAATCTCAGGGGATTAAATCAACAAAGGTTTATTTCTTGCTCATTCTATATATCCATTGCAGTTGTTGGGGGAACTGTGTTCATAGTAGTCACTCAGGGACTGAGGCTAACAAAACAGCCACTACCTTAAATGTTGCTGATCACTGTGCCAGAGAGAGAACTTTGGAGGGTCCAGCCCAACAAATTCTCAGCTGGGCAGAAATATGTATCATTTACACTCTCAGTGCAGTGACCAGTACTCACCACATGGCCCTACCCACGTGTTCAGAAGAAAGCGAAACCAGATATTGGTGAACACTTAACTGCTACCATATATATGTTGTGCTGTTTTCTAGAGAAAGCAAAATTCAGAAGGCTGTTTAACATGATCCTATTTATGAAAATATTGAAAGGTTATGTGTACGTGTGTATGTGTATAAATATTTCAAGGATTGTATATCCTTTGAAGAAATCCTAGCAGGCTACACACCAAGCAGTTTAAAATAGAGCACGCTTCATTCTTCGATCCATATTTTTTTTAAACAATGAGCAATTTTAAAAAAGTAAAAAGAAAACAACAAATAAAACCCCAATAAACAAACCAAAAATTCTGGGCAAAAAGCACTGAACATTTTTTGTTTCTTGCTTCAATTTGCAGAAAGAGCTAATGGCAAATGCTGGCAGAATGTACTGAGCAAAAGTCAAGAGGCTCAGAATCATAGAGCAGGGTATGCGTTGTTCCACTTGAGGCTCTACTCTGATTATTGATTAGAGTTGAGTAATTTTAATGTGCTTACTTAAAATTCTTACACTGCAGGCCAGAATTTTATATTGTAGGCCAGAATATTTACATGCTATTGCAGGCTAACAGAACTCTAGAGTTTTACAATTAAACTTGGGGATGGAATAGTTATTAATAATTTTCAAATTCTTATCAAATTAGCAATGTAGGCTTACCCATTTATTTCCCCCCCACCATTTTAGGAAAATGTCAAAATATTCAAAAAATTGGAAGAGATTGAAGAGTGAGCATTCATATAGCTGCTATTTAGGTGCATCAGTAACATTTTACTATATTTGCTTTATCACACAACTCTCCATTCATACATCTCTCTGTCCGTCCATTAATGCATCTTAATTTTGGTGCATCTCAAAGAAAGTCGGGGACATACGTTAACTTCCCTCTAAATCATGCTTAACATTTATTTACAGGTTTTTTTCTTTTCATATAAAATTTATGTTCAATAAAATGCACAAACCTTAAGTGTATGTTTACTGAGGAGTTTTTTTTTTTTACTTTTATTATTAAGCTTTTATTTAAATTCCAGTAGAGTTTGATATGCAGGGTTATATTAGTTTCAGGTGTACAATAGAGTGACTCAACAGTTCCATACATCACCCAGAGCTTATCACAACAAATGCCCTCCTTAATCCCCATCACCTATTTCACCCATCCCCCCCCACCTTTCCTCTGGGAACCATCAGTTTGTTCTCCATAGTTAAGAGTCTCTTTCTTGGTTTGCCTCTCCCTCTCTCTCTTTTTCCTTTGCTCATTTGTTTTGTTTCTTAAATTCCACATATGAGTGAAATCATGTGGCATTTGTGTTTTTCTGACTGCCTTACTTCACTTACTTTACTCTTCAGCTCCATCCATATCTTTGCAAATGGCAAGATTGTATTCTTTTTTTTACAGATGAATAATATTCTATTGTATTTGTGTACCACATGTTCTTTATCAGTGCATCTATCAATGGGCACTTAAGCTGATTCCATAACTTGACGATTGTAGATAATCCTGCAATAAACATAGGGTTGCATATATTCCCTTGAACTAGTGTTTTTGTATTTTGGAGGTAAATACCCAGTGGTGCAATTACAGGATTCTTAGGGTAGTTGTATTTCTTTTTGAGGAATCTCCATTCTGTTTTCCATAGTGGCTGAGTGATGTTAAGCATCTTTAGAAGACGAGCATCATAGAGGAATTGACTATATAATTGTGGGGTTATTTCTGGGTTCTCTGTTCTGTTCCGTTGATCTGTGTGTCTGGTTTTATGCCAGTACCATACTGTCTTGATGACTACAGCTTTGTAATATAATGTGAAGCCTGGAATTATGATGCCTCCATCTTTGTTGTTATTTTTCAATATCGTTTTGACTATTTGGGGTCTTTTGTGATTCCATGCAAGGTTTAGGATTGTTTCTTCCAGTTCTGTGAAAGATGTCTTTGGTATTTTGATAGGGATTGCATTAACTGTGTAGATTTCTTTGGGTAATATAGCCATTTTAACAATATTTGTTCTTCCAATCCATGAGCATGGAATATCTTTCCATTTCTTTGTGTCTTCTTCAGTTTCTTTCATCAGTGTTTTACAGTTTTCAGAGCATAGGTCTTTTTCACCTCTCGGTTAAGTTTATTCCTAAGTACTTCATTATTTTTGGTGCACTTGTAAATGGGATTGTTTTCTTAATTTCTCTTTCTGCTGCTTCACTTTTAGTGTATGTAAATTCAACGGATTTCTGTACACTGATTTTGTATCCTGCAAATTTGCTGAACTTACGAATCGGTTCTAGTAATTTTTTGGTGGAATCTTTAGGGTTTTCTACATATAGTATCATGTCATCTGCAAATAATGAAAGTTTCACTTCCTCTTTACCCATTTGGATCCCTTTTTTGTTGTTGTTGTTGTTGTCTGATTGCTGAGGCTAGGACTTCTAGTACTATGTTGAATTAAAGTGGTGAGGGTAGACATCCTTGTCTTGTTCCTGACCTTAGAGGAAAAACTCTCAGGTTTTCCCCATTGCGTATGATGTTTGCTATGGGTTTTTCATTTAAACCCTTTATTATGTTGAGATGTGTTGCCCCTAAATCTACTTTGTTGAGGGTTTTTATCATGAATGGATGTTATACTTTGTCAAATGCTTTTTCTACATCTATTGGAATGATCATATGGTTTTTATTCTTTCTCTTATCCATGTGATATATCACATTGTTTGATTTGTGAATATTGAACCACCCTTGCATCCCGGGAATAAATCCCACTTGATCGTGGTGAATGATTTTTTTTAAGGTGTTGTTGGATTCAGTTTGCTAGTATTTTGTTGAGGATTTTTGCATCCATGTTCAACAGAGATAATTAGCCTGTAGTTCTCTTTTTTTGTGGTGTCTTTGTCTGGTTTTGGAATCAAGGTAATGCCTGCCTCATAGAATGAATTTGGAAGTTTTCCTTCCTTTTCTATTTTTTGGAATGGTTTGAGAAGAACAGGTATTAACTCCTCTTTAAATGTTTGGTAGAATTTGTCTGTGAAGCCATCTGGCCCTGGACTTTGTTGGGAGCAGCAGAAAGAGAAATTTTCTATTTCTTTCTGTTTCTGTTTTTTTTTTAAGATTTTATTTATTTATTTGACAGCAAGAGAGCACAAGGAGGGGGAGTGGCAGAGGGAGAAGCAGGCTCCCCAATGAGCAGGGAGCCCAATGCGGGGCTCGATCCCAGGACCCCAAGACCATGACCTGAGCTGAAGGCAGATGCTTAACCGACTGAGCCACCCAGGTGCCCCCTGTTTCAGTTTTTTAATCCATTCCAGGAATTTATCCATTTCTTCTAGCTTGTCTAACTTGTTGCCATATAATTTTTCATAACATTCTCTTATAATTTTTTGTATTTCTGTGGTATTGGTTGTTATTTCTCCTCTCTCATTTGTGATTTTGTTTGCTTTCTCTCTCTCTCTCTCTTTCTTTGATAAGTCTGGCTAGAGGTTTATCAATTTTATTGATTTTTTTCAAAGAACTAGCTCCTGGTTTCATCGATCTGTTCTATTTTTTTTTTTTAATTTCTGTATCATTATTTCTGCTCTAATTATTATTTCCTTCCTCCTGCTGGCTTTGGGTTTGGTTTACTCTTCTTTTTCTATCTCTTTTACATGTAAGATTGGGTGTTTTATTTGAGATTTTTTTCTTGCTTCTTGAGGTAGGCCTAGATTGCTTTAAATTTCTCTCTTAGAACCACTTTGGCTGCATCCTGAAGATTTTGGACCATTGCATTTTAATTCTCATTTGTCTCAATGTGATTTTTTATTTCTTCTATGATTTCTTGGTTGACCCATTCATTGTTTGCTAACATGTTATTTAACCTCCATGTATTTGTGGTCTTTCCAGATTTTTTTCTTGTAGTTGATTTCTAGCTTCTGTGATCAGAAAAGGTACATGGTATGACTTTGATCTTTTTGAATTTGTTGAGACTTGTTTTGTGACCCAATATGTGATCTGTTCTGGAGAATGTTCCATGGGTACTTGAAAAGAATGTGTATTCTGCTGTTTTAGGATGGAATGTTCTGAATGTATCTGTGAAATCCATCTGGTCCAGTGTGCCACTGAAAGCCACCGTTTTCATGTTGATTTTCTGTTTGGATGATTTGTCCATCGATGTAAGTGGAGTATTAAAGTCCCCCACTATTTTATTGCTATTGATTTGTTCCTTTATGTTTTTTTTTAACTGTTTTATGTATTTGAGTGCCCCCATGTTGGGTGTATAAATATTTACAATTGTTATATCTTCTTGTTGGGATTGTCCCCTTTATTATTATATAGTATCCTTTTTTTTTTCTCTTGTTACAGTCTTTGTTTTAAAGTCTGTTTTGTCCAGGGGGCCTGGGTGGCTCAGTCGGTTAAGTGTCTGCCTTCAGCTCAGGTCATGATCCCAGGGTCCTGGGATCGAGCCCACATCGGGCTCCCTGCTCAGCGGGGAGCCTGCTTCTCCCTCTCCCATTCCCCCTGCTTGTGTTCCCTGTCTCTCCCAAATAAATAAATAAAATATTAAAATAAAGTCTATTTTGTCCAATAAAAGTATTGCTACCCTGGCTTTCTTTTGACATCCATTTGCATGATAAATGTTTCTCCATCCCCTCACTTTCAATCTGCATGTATCTTTAGGTCTGAAATAAGTCTCTTGTCGACAGTATATAGATGGGTCTTGTTTTTTGTTTTTTTCTAAAGATTTTATTTATTTATTTGACACAGAGAGACACAGCAAGAGAGAGAACACAAGCAGGGGGAGTGGGAGAGGGAGAAGCAGGCTTCCCGCTGAGTGGGGAGCCCAATGTGGGGCTCGATCCCAGGACCCTGGGATCATGACCTGAGCCGAAGGCAGACGCTTAACAACTGAGCCACCGAGGCACCCCAGTGGGTCTTGTTTTTTTATCTATTCTGACACCCTGTGTCTTTTGACTGGAGCATTTAGTCCGCTTACATCAAAGTAATTATTGATAGACCTGTATTTGCTGTCACTTTTTTACTTGTTTTATGGTTGTTTTTGTAGTTTTTCTCTGACCCTTTCTTGTCTTTCTCTCTTTCATGGTTTGTTGGCTTTCTTTAGTGATATACTTGGATTCCTTTCTCTTTATTCTTTGCATATCTATTACTGTTTTTGATTTTACCATTTGGTTTGTATATAACATCTTCTGCATAAAACAGTCCATATTAGTTGATGGTCCCTTAAGTTTGAACCCATTCTTTCCTCGTCTCATTCCCACCACATGTATATGGTGTCCTGTTTTACAGCCTTTTGTTTTGTGAATCCCTTGACTGATGCTTACAGATACACTTTTTTTTTTTTTTTTTTTTTTTACGGTTTTTGTGTTTCTGCTTTTCACACTCTCATTTTTGGTCTCTCCTTTCCACTCAAAGAGCCTCCCTTAATGCGTCTTGTAGGGCTGGTTTAGTGGCCATGAACTCCTATAGTTTTTGTTTATCTGAGAAACTTTTTCTGTCTCCTTCTATTCTGAATGATAGCCTTGCTGGGTAGAGTATTTTTGGCTGCAGATTTTTCCTTTTCAACACTTTATTATTTTTTTTTAAATATAAACTCTGCCCCCAACATGGGGCTCAAACTCATGACCCTGAGGTCAAGTGTCTCACTGACTGACCTAGCCAGTTGCCCCCCTTTCAGCACTTTGAATATATCATGCCCCCCCTTCTGGTCTGCTAAGTTTCTGCTAAAAAAATCTGCTGATAGCCTTATGGAGTTTCCTTTGTATGTAACAGTCTTCTTTTCTCTTACTGCGTTAAAAAGTTTTTCCTTATCCATATTTTTTGCCATTTAATTACTCTGTCTTGGTATGGACCTCCTTAGATTGATTTTGTTGAGGAATCTCTGTGCCTCCTGGATCTGGATACCTGTTTCTTGCCTTCAGATTAGGGAAGTTTTCAGTTATTATTTCTTCAAATAAATTTTCTGCCCCCTTTCTCTCTCTTCTTCTTCTGGGATCCCTATAATGTTTTTCTGAGTTTTGACAAATGCATAGAATATTAACATCACCCCAGAAAGTTCCCTCATGCCCCATCCCAGTCAATCCCTTCCCACATCCTCCATTCAAAAAGCAAGCACTGTTCTGATTTTTTTTTTTTTTCCCCACAGTGGATCTTTTTTTTTTCCTATTCTAGAATTCCATATAAATGGAATTACACTGTATGTATTCTCTGGTGACTTCTCTCATTCAGTATGATTTTGGGATTCATCCATATTATTGGGTGTATCAGTATTCATTCCTTTATATTACCAAGTAGTAGTCCATTGTATGAATATATCACCATTTGTTTATTCTTTCCCTCGCAGATGGATACCTTACTTGGGTTATATCTAGTTTTTGGTTAATATAAATAAACTTGTTCTGAACTTCCTTATACAAATATTTTTGCTAACGTACATATTTTTATTTCTCTTGGTTACACACCTAGGAATGGAATTGCTAGGTCATAGGTATATGTTTAGTTTTTTAAGAAACTGCCACACCTTTTGCCAAGTAGTTGTACCAGTTTGCATTCCCCCTAACAATGTACAAGGAGTCTGTTGCTTCACAGCCTTGCCCCAACATTTGGTATCATGAGGCTTTTTAATTTAAGCCATCTGGTAGATATGTAGTAGTGTCTCTTTCCAGAGGATATATATATATTGTTTCCAGAGGACCCAGGATGTTGAGCATATTTTCAAGCGCTTTTTGGCTAATATGTGTGTCTTTTTTGGTGAAGTGTCTTTTTTAATTTTTTGCCAGTTTTTATTGGCTGTTTGGTGGTGCATTATTGAGTTGTAGGAGTTTCTTGTATTTCCTGGCTACTAGTCATTTGTCAGATACATGTTTTGCAAATACCTCTCTCCCAGTTTGTGGCTTGTCTGTTCACTTTCCCAGTGGTGTCCTTTGATGAGTACTATTTACTTTTTCAGTTTTGATGAAGTCCGAATTATCAATTTTGTCTTTTATGGCTTTCTGTAATATGATTAAGATATCTTTGGCTACCTCAGAGTCACCAAGATGTTGTCCTATGTTTTCCTTTAAAAGCTTTATTATTTTAGCTTTCACTTTTAAATTTATGATTTATCTCTAAATTCTGTGTATGGTGTGAGGCAAACATGGAGGTTTACTTAAATTTTTATTTTTTGTTTATTTATTTTTAAAGATTTTATTTATTTGACAGAGAGAGACAGCAAGAGAGGGAACGCAAGCAGAGGGAGTGGGAGAGGGAGAAGCAGGCTTCCCACCAAGCAGGGAGCCCGATGTGGGGCTCGATCCCAGGACCCTGGGATCCTGACCTGAACCAAAGGCAGATGCTTAATGACTGAGCCACCCAGGCACCCCAAATTTTTAAAATGCTTCTTTGAAATTCTTATATTATGGGGCAGAATACCTTATGTTAAAGTAGATAATAACTTTAGAGCTTTAAAATATAATTTTTTAAATAGTTTTTATAATTTAAAAATTCTTATTAAATTAATGACAGTGTTTCACCCATTCATTTTTTTCTTATTCTGGGGCATAGTTTTGACCATTAAAATTGCAGATCCTCTTTTGCAAAAGAAGCTGAAAAGCTGATTTTTAAATTTTTTTCTTATATCTTAGAGTTTTCAACAATTTCCTTACATAATACATTCCCACTTCTTTTTAAAAAAATATTTTATTTATTCATTTAAGAGTGAGAGAGAGACAGAGAGAGCACAAGCAGGGGGAGAGGCAGAGGGAGAAGCAGACTTGCTGCTAAGCTGGGAGCCTGACATAGGGCTTAATTCCAGGACCTGGAGATCATGACCTGAGCCGAAGGCAGACACTTAACCATCTGAGCCACGCAGGCGCCCCACATTCCCACTTCTTGAGAAGTATTTTAATAAATTATTATCCCAGTTAACTAAGGAATGCTAGATACCAGTGATTGTATTAACTGATGGAATCTGGGTACTATGCACATAAGACGGATTGTATTTTCCAAAGATGGCTGCAACAGTATGTCCCATCCAGCATATTTAACTACAGTGTGAACTTGACACTCTTTCCGCTGAGAGGTGGGGTCAGTTCCCCTTGATCTTGAGTGGCCTTGTGATTCACTTGTAACCAATAGAATATGACAGAATTGAGGCTGTGTGACTTCTGAGGCCAGGTCAGAAAAGATGACGGTGCAGCCTCTGCATTGTCTGCTGGGACCCTTGCTTTCGGAGCCTTGACCCACTGTGTAAGACGTTCTACCCCCTTGAAACTGCCATGCGATGAAGCCCCAGCTACATGGAGAAACCATGTATAGGTGGTAATTTAATTGACAGCCCAAACTGAGATCTCAGGTCATGGCTCTTGCTGCCAGTTATAGAATCTTCCAGGCTGAAATCCCATACATTCTTCGTGCCCTGTCTGAGTTCCTGACCCCCCCCCGAATCCATGAACATAACAAAATGATTGTCTTAAGCTGTTTTTAGGGTGATTTGTTAAACAGCAATATTAACAGGAGCACGATGCACCAACACATTCCAAGGACTTAGAATACTAAAAATGTGTAGTCCTCAAATTATTCCATTTTTAGTTATTTGAGAGACAAGTTGATAGCCTATAGTGCCTCAGAGTCATGGCTTTCCAGTTCTTTAATTGCAGAGATAGAGAAATCTTGTGCCACATCTTGGAAGTTGCTCTGGGGAAAAGATCTCTACATCTAAGTAGAATGCAAAATATGCCCCCCCAAAAAGATTCTGTATACTTTGTATCGTCTACCTGGAAGAATAGTGAACTTTCTTCCTTTCACCTGAACTGATCTGGGTAAGGTGGGGTTTTTTGTGAATTAAGATGTGTTTTCCATCTGAAGAAGAAATTGTGGCCTCATTTTCCAAGACCACATTTGATTTTTTTTAAATTCTAATTTATTTTAAAATGTACATACAATAAGATTTACACATTTTGGTGTACAGTTCTTAGGATTGTGACAAATCCCTAGAGTTGTGTGACCACCACCACAATAAAAATACAGAACAGTTCCATCTCCTTTGCCTCCCCACCAAAAAAAAAACAAAAAACAAAAACAACCCAAGAAGAAAGAAATATGCTTTCTCCTGAGTAAATACCTAGGAATGGAACAGAATCATAGGCTAGGTATATTTAACTTTGTGTGAAACTATTAAACTGGTTTTGTTGTTGGTTTTTTTTTTTTTTTTTTTAAAGATTTATTTTTTTTGAGAGAGTGAGAATGAGAGAGAGAGAGTACATGAGAGCGGGGAGGGTTAGAGGGAGAAGCAGGCCCCTCGCCGAGCAGGGAGCCCGATGCGGGACTGGATCCCGGGACTCCAGGATCATGACCTGAGCCGAAGGCAGCCGCTTAACCAACTGAGCCACTCAGGCGCCCTGTTGTTGGTTTTTTTAAGAGATTTTCTACATCGTTTGTTAGATTTTCCCCTAGATAGTTGATATTTTTGGTCGTTTTATAAATGGTGTCTTTTTTAGTCATTGCCCCAGAGTTTGCAATATACATTTATAATTAATCCAAATCCACTTTTATTTTATTTTTTATTTTTTTAAAAAGATTTTATTCATTTATTTGATAGAGAGAGACACAGCGAGAGAGGGAACACAAGCAGGGGGAGTGGGAGAGGGAGAAGCAGGCTTCCTGCCGAGCAGGGAGCCCGATGTGGGGCTTAATCCCAGGACCCTGGGATCATGACCTGAGCCGAAGGCAGACGCTTAACAACTGAGCCACCCAGGCACCCCCCAAATCCACTTTTAAATAACTCTATACCATTTCACGGGTAGTGCAGGAACATTATAATAACAAAATATTCCTAATTCCTTCTTGCCATCCTTTGTATCATCACTGTCATTTATTTCACTTATACAGAAGCACATATATATTATATGTAATATATATACATATATACACATACATATATATGTATACATACACATATACTTGCTTAAATATATTGTTGCTATTTATTTATTTGTCAGAGAGAGAGCGCGTGCCAGCACAGAGCAAAGCAGGGAGAGCAGCAGGCACAGGGAGAAGCAGGTTTGCACTGAGCAGGGAGCCCGATGTGGGACTCGATCCCAGGACTCCAGGATCATGACCTGAGCCGAAGGCAGATGCTTAACCGACTGAGCCACCCAGACATCCCTATATTGTTGCTATTACTATTTTGAACAAATTGTTGTTAGATCACTTTAGAATAAGAAAAATCAAAATTTTTACTTACCTTCACTTATTCCTTTTCTAATACTCTTTCTTTCTTTATGTAGATCCGAGTTTCTGACCTATATCAATTTCCTTCCTTCTGATGAACTTTTTTTTTAAGACTTCTTGCTAGGCAGATCTGCTGGCAACAAATTCCCTCAGTGACTGTCTGAGAAAGCCTTTATTGCCTCTTTCACTTGTGAAGAATAGTTTCGCAGGATACAGAATTCTGGGTTGGTGGGTCTTTTCTTAAAAAGTTTTAAATACTTCACATCACTCTCTTCTTGCTTGCGTGATTTTGGAGAAGTAGGATATAGTTCTTCTCTTTGCTGCCCTATAGGTAAGTTGTTTCCCCCCACCCCCTAGCATCTTCCAAGATTTTTTTTCTTTATCTTCGATTTTCTACAGTTTGAATATGATATGCCTAGGTGTAGTATTTTTGGGGGTATTTATCCTGCTGAGTGTTCTTTGAGTTTCCCAGATCTGTGGTTTGGCATCTGGCATTAATTTGGGGGAAATTCTCAATCGTTACTGCTTTACATATTTCTGCTGTTCCTTTCTTTCCTTTCCTTCTAATATTCCCATTATTCCTTTTGTAGTTGTTGCAGAGTTCTTGGATATTCTGTTTCTTTTTTTTTTCTTCTTTGCTTTTCAGTTTGGGATGTTTCTATTGACATATCAAGAGCAAAAAGAGATTCTTTCCTCAGCTGTATACCATCAAAAGCATTCTTCGTTTCTGTTACAGTGTTCTCTCTAACATTTCTTCTTGATTCTTCCTTAGAATTTCCATCTCTTTGCTCACACTATCCATCAGGTCTTGTATGTTGTCTACTTTCTCCAGTAGATATTTAAAATTTCATTTCAAATTCACAGTCTGATAATTACAACATTCCTGTCACATCTGAGTCTGGTTCTGATTCTTGCTCTGTCTCTTCAAACCATGTTTTTTGCACCAGCTAGAAGTACCAGTACAATGTTGAATAGAAGAAGTGAGAGAGAACATGGTTCTCTTGTTCCTAAAATAGGGGGAAGGCATTCAATCTTGAACACTTGAGTATAATGTTACCTAAGGGTTTTTGGTAGATGTCTTTTATCAGGTTGAGGAAGTTCCTTTCTATTCCTATTGTGTTGATTGTTAAATTTTGTCAAATCCTTTTTCTGTATCTACTGAGATGAATGTATTGGTTTTTTGTTTTAGTTTGTTAATATGGTGACTTACATTGATTGATTTTGAAATGTTAAACCTTGCATTTCTGAGATAAACCTCACTTGGTTATGGTGTTATTTTTTCTTTTATACATTGTTGTACTTAATCTACTAAAGTTCTGTTTGGAGTTTTTGCATCTCTTTTCATGAAGTCTCATAGGATGAGTTACCTGTCTGTCATGGCAGATCACTTTACCTGTTAGGATTTTATTTTCCTGTTTGTAAAAGGAAGAGGCTGGATAAATGATTTATCCATTATTTTCCATTATAATGGAAAATAGTCTTTACTGTTATTCATTTTTTCCATGATTTACATTTATCTTAATCTTTTAAAATTATTTTACATATATTGTATTATATATATAAAAGTAAAATAGCATAAGTATATTAAGTGATAAATATACATATATTGAGGGTCACTGCTCAAAACATTTTAAATGAAGAGGTGTTTGATCAAAAACTTCTAGGAAACACTGCTGTATATAATTCTCCTGCCTAGCAGGGCTAGGTTTTCTCATAAGCCTCAGTCTTTCCCACCCAGGACACTTGGCTATCAGTCTTTGAGGTTGCATTGGACACTTACATAAAACCTCATTTCATCCTTAAAATAACCCTGTAAGCAGACTCATTAGTTAGCTCAAGGTCACAGAGCTAATTAAGGACAGAGCTGGAATTCAGACCTAAGTCTGTCTGAATCCAAATCTGATATTCTGTCTTTCAAAACTTAGATGAGGGGTACCTGGTGGCTCAGTTGGTTTAGTGTCTGACTCTTGATTTCAGCTCAGGTCATGATCTCAGGGTCCTGGGATCGAGCCTTGTGTCAAGCCGTGTTGGAGTCGGCTTGAGGATTCTTTCCCTCTCCCTCTGCCCCTCTCCCCCCAAAATAAATTAATAAACCTCTTAAATAAATAAATAAATAAATAAATAAATAAAACTTTAAATGAAATTGTAATTGTGAAAATTTTAAATATACCAAAATGTACAGAAATTGGAAGACACAATATACCCACTACCCAGAAGTAACAAATGTTAACATTTTTTCTACATTTTATTTTTATCTCTTTTTATTTTTTTATTTATTATTTTTTTAAGATTTTATTTATTTGAGAGAGAGAATGAGATAGAACATGAGAGGGGAGAGGGTCAGAGGGAGAAGCAGACTCCCCGCTGAGCGGGGAGCCCGATGCGGGACTCGATCCCGGGACTCCAGGATCATGACCTGAGCCGAAGGCAGTCGCTTAACCAACTGAGCCACCCAGGCGCCCCTATTTTTATCTCTTTTTAAAAAATAAAAAGGAAGTGGATATGTAGCTAAAGTCCGCCCCTTCAGCATCTCTTTCCCTTACCAGTATCAATATGTGTATATGATCCCCATGCTTAATTTTTTCTTCATATGTATGTATCCATAAATAATTTATAATATTGTTTTGGGCATTTAAAAATGTACATAGTGGTACAACACTATATATATATATATATCCCTTTGCAACTTACTGTCTTCAATCACCATACGATTGTGAGGTATTTCCATGTCAGTATATGTAGATCTAGTTTGTTTATTCTCACTGTTTTATGGTATTCCATTTTATGAACAAACTACAGTTTATCAGCATATTTTTTATATTTATTAAATTTTTTGATCATTTTATTTTGTTTTTTTTTAAGTGTACTCTTTAATCCCCACCCACCTATTTCACCCAACCCCTTCACCCACCTCTCCTCTAGTAATCATTGGTTTGTTCTCTATGGTTAAGGGTCTGTTTCTTACTTTGTCTCTCATTCTTTTTCCCTTTGCTCATTTGTTTTGTTTCTTAAATTCCACATATGAGTGAAATCATAGATATTTGTCTTTCTCTGACTGACTTATTTCACTTAGCATTATACTCTGTAGCTCCATCCATGTTGTTGCAAATGGCAAGATCACATTCTTTTTTATGGCTGAATAATATTCCATTATATCCGTTCATCTATTTTTTTTTAAAGATTTGTTCTCTATTCATTTATTTGAGAGAGAGAGAGAGAGTAAGCAGAGGAAGGAGCAGAGACAGAGGGACAAGAGACTCCATGCTGAGTGTGGAACCCTTCATGGGGCTTGATCCCACAACCTTGAGATCATGACCTGAGCCGAAATCAAGAGTCAGACATTCAACTGACTGAGCCACCCAGGCTCTCCTTTTCAATTATTTTTTTTTTAAGATTTATTTATTTCTTTGAGAGAGTAGGGGGGGAGGGCAGAGGGAGAGAATCTTTAAGCAGACTGCCCCCTGACACAGAGCCCCATGTGGGGCTCCATCTCACAACCCTGAGATCATGACCTGAGCTGAAACCGAGTCGGATGCTCCACCAACTGAGCCACCTAGGTGCTCCTATCCATTTGTCTACTGATGGACATTTGGGCAGCTTCCATAGTTTGGCTATTATAAATCATGCTATCAGTTTCTTATGGTATTAGTTTCCTGTCGCCACTGTATCCAATTACCACAAACTAAGTGGCTTAAAACAACAGAAATGTACTCTTACAGTTCTGGAGGCCAGAAGTCTCAAATCAGTATCACCAGGCTGAAATCAAATGTCAGCAGGGCCGTGCTACCTCTGGAAATGCTGTGGGAGAATGTGATCCTTGCTTCTTCTAGGGGCTGCTGGCATTCCTTGGCTTGTGGCCACATTACTTCGATCTCTCCCTATGTCTTCACATCACCTCCTCCTACTGTGTGTGTGTGTGTGTGTGAAATACCTTTCTTCCTCTTTCTTATAAGGATACATGTGATGGCAATTAGGGCCCACACAGATAATCCAGGATAATCTAGGGTTCAAGAGCCATAGTTCAAGATCCGTAAATCACATCTGCAGAGACTCTTTTTCCAAATAAAATAACGTTTACAAGTTCCAGAGATTAGGACCTGATATCTTTGGGGGTCATTCTTCAGTCCTCTACCACTTACAGACAGCTCTATTGCTATTACAAATAGCCACAACGGAACGTCCTTGTACATCTCTCCGTAACTATGTGCTAGTTTCTCTAGAATAGGAACCTAGAAGTAGAATTGCTGGGCTATAGACTGTATCTTCAACTTTACTAAAGAATGTTAAATTATTCCTCAAAGTGGTAGCACCAATATGTATTTTTATATTTTGCGTATTACTCATTTTTCTGTTGGGATTTAAGTCTTACTGCTTTGTTCTTGATGCATTTTGGATGTGAGTTGCTTATGTACGTTGCAGACACATTGTCTATCTGGATTTCTTTTTGCACTTTATGGTGTCTTTTGCCATGTGGAAGTTTAAAATTTTTTTTTAAATTTATTTATTTATTTGAGAGAGAGAGAATGAGAGAGAGAGAGTACATGAGAGGGGGGAGGGTCAGAGGGAGAAGCAGGCTCCCTTACTGAGCAGGGAGCCCGATGTGGGACTCGATCCCGGGACTCCGGGATCATGACCTGAGCCAAAGGCAGTCGCTTAACCAACTGAGCCACCCAGGCGCCCTAAAATTTTAATTGTAAATCATTTTATCCTCTCTTTTTCTTTATGGTTTGTAAATCTTGCATCCTCTTTAAGAAACTATGAATACCGTATACATTGTCAGTTGTCCCAGCACCATGCATTGAGTAAATCTGTCCTTCTTCCAGGGGTTTGTATTGACATTTCTGATGTATTTCATGGGGCCATATCCGTATGATCAGTTTCCAAGCTCTCCATTTTGCTAAATTTGCCTACCTGTCTATCCCTGAGCCAGTACCTCCGGTTTTAATTTGTTACTGTACTATCATGACAAGTCGTGATATATAGCAGCGTTCTAATTTTTCTTCTTCTGACTATTCCTAGGCCTTGAATTTTTCATATCAATTTTATGACCACTTTTTCTAGTTCTTTAAAAAGCCAGATTGGATTTTGACTGGAATTGTGCTGAATTTAGAGGTTAAGGGGGGGCGGGGCATAATTGCTGTCACTCTGAAACGGAGATTTCCTGTCTGTGTGAGGCATAGGTGATAAGCACTACACTACTGAAACGCGACTGATTTCCTGTCTGTGAATATGGTATATCTTGTTTCATAATATGGTTTTGTTGCTATTGCAAATATAGTCTTTTTACTTTAAAATTACATTTCTAATTGGTTGATGCTGGTGTATATGAATGTTACTGATTTTTGTATTTGATCTCATTTTCTCTTTTGAGTTCTGTAGATTCTTTTGGATTCTATTTTGGGCCATATCATAAAAACTGCAAATAATGACAGACTTGCCTCTTCCCTTTTAATCTTTACAGTTTTTTTCTTTCTTTCTTTTTTTTTTTTTTTTATTGTATCTGCTAGGAGCTGAGAGAAGTAGTAATAGCAGATGTCCTTATCTTTTTTCCTGACTTTAAAAGAGATATTTCTAATACTTCACCATTAAGTACTCTACTTGTCCTAGGTTTTTGGTGGATGCAGACATTTTATTTCAGTTTTTCACATCTTGGTTCATAAAGGAAATAGGCCTAATACTTTCTTTTTTCTCGTGCTGGCCTCATCCATTTTATATATCCATGTTTTATAACATTCTCATAAAATGAGTTTCAGAACATTCACTCTGTTTTTTACAGTAGGTATTATCAGTTCTCTGAGGGTTTTGTAGAAGTTGCCTGTAAAACCACATAGCCATTCCTTTTTTTCCTGTGGGTAGATTTTTAACTAATGATTCACTTTCTCTATGGACAATATATCTATTCCAGATTTCTCTTTCTCCTTGGGTTGGAAAATTATATATTATCTAGAAACTTTTTTCATTTTGTCTAGTTTAAAAGTTTTGTCACCTTTTTAGCTCTTGCACTGTTGATCTGTGCCTGTCCCCTCCTTTAAAAAAAAAATTTTACTAGAATTTTTTAATTTTGTGTTTTTTTTAAGATTTTATTTGTTTATTTGAGAGAGAGCGCACATGAGCTGAGGGTGAGGGACAGAGGAAGAGAGAGTGGGAGAAGCAAACTCCCCACTCAGCAGGGAGCCTGACGTGGGACTCGATCCCAGCACCCTGGAACCATGACTTGAGTTGAAGGCAGATGCTTCACCGACTGAACCACGCAGGCAACACTTACGAGAATTTTTTATTTGACTAGCTTTAAAAGTGTCAGATTTCAATTGTAAACCCTCTTTATTTTTGCTTTGTTTTGTATTTCATTATTTCCTCCTCTTGTTTTTATTATGTCCTTCTTTATGTTTTCCGTTGTGTTTATTTTCTAATTTCTTGCATTGAACGTTTCACTGATTATGAGTCTTTATGCTCTAAGAAATACACTTAAGGCTTAGTGTTTATTGTCCTTCATATGTAAATATTTCCTAATATTGACCAATTAATTATTTGTTTTTAAATTTCCAAACGTGTATGAGATTAGCTTTTAGTTCTTGATTTCTCTTTTTACGTTTAGAGAATATGGTTTGCATGACACTGATTCTTTGATATTTGTTGAGACTTGCTTTGTAACTCTGGGACTAAATGTTATTTTCTGAAATTTATTTTTCTCTTACTTTTGAAGTTTAACTGGGTTAATAGTTCTAGATTTATAATTCTCTTCCCTTGACCTTTTGAAGATTTTCCATTGTCTTCTGCCCTCCATTGTGGTTATTGGTTAAGTCTCTTGTTGATATAATTGCTCCTCTGTAGTGGTGTGTCTTTTTTCTCATGTTGCCTTTCTCTTTGTTTTTGGTGTTCTGTAGTTTCATTGCAGTGTATCTTGGAACTGCTTGTAGCTGTTCAATTTGAGAATTATTGTGAGCCATTGTCTCGTCAAATATCTCCCCTAGTCCATTCTGTTTTCCTCCTCAAACTCTCAGTCTGTTCTTTGTCTCTTAACTTCTTGTCACACTTCTCTCCCTTCTCCATGTCTTTTAACCTCTCATTCATTCTTTTCACTTAGTTTTCATTCTGTGCTACATTCTTGGGATTTTCCTTAAATCCATCATCCAGTTCATTGATTCAGTGACTGTACCTTACAGTTCCCATAAGTGTTTATTTAGTTGTGTGTGTGTGTGTGTGTGTGTTCCATATTTGTTATTTTTCATGGCATCTTGTTCTTTTCTTATGGTCTCTCTATGTTTTATCTCTTTAATAATTTTTTTCTCTTTAAAAGATTTTTATTCATTTATTTGAGAGAGAGAGAGAGAGCGTGCATGAGCAGGGGGAGGGGCAGAGAGAGAGGGAGAAGCAGACTACCTTCTGAGCAGAGAGCCCATCGTGGACTTGATCCCAGGACCCTGAGATCATGACCTGAGCCAAAGGCAGACGCTTAACCCATTGAGGCACCCAGGCACCTCTCTTTAATAATTCTAAACATAATAATTTCATAGTCCATTACCGAATTTTGTTCTATTGTCCCACACTCATGAGGTTCTTATCTTTCTCTTTATCTGCTGACTCTCACTCATGGTGGATCATTTCCTTTTATGTTTTCTAAGTTTATCTTAAACTGGACTTTCCTCCCACACTACAGTGTTCCTTTGCTATTTGGGTTGGCCCTTCAGAGTAGTTTTATTTCATTTTGTTTTGTTTTAAACCCTCTTATTTTGAACTAACTCTAGACTTAGAGAAATGTTTCCAAAATAGTACAGAGAATTCCCATATACCCCTTACCCAGTTTTTCCTAATGATAGCATCTAACCATAGTGCAATTATCAAAACCAGAAAATTAACACTGGGACAACACTTTATATAAACTATCTTATTTGAATTTCACCAATTTTTTGCACTAATGCCCTTCTTCTGTCTCAGGATTCTGTCTGGGGTCCCACATTGCATTCGTTGTTTTTTCTTAGTTTTCTGTAATCTATAATATTTCCTCAGTCTTTCTTTGTCTTTTTTTAAAAAGATTTTTATTTATTTATTTGAGAGAGGGAGAGAGAGTGCCGAGAGGGAGAGGGAGAAGCTGACCCTGCTGAGCAGGGAGCCTGATGCAGGGCCCTATCCCAGGACCCCAAGATCATGACCTGAGCTGCAGGCAGACACTTAACTGACTGAGCCACCCAGGCACCCCGGTCTTTCTTTGTCTTTTATGAACTTGATATTTTTGAAGAGTATTGATCAGTTATTTTGTAGAATGTGCTTCAGTTTGGAGTTGTCTCATGTTTTCTCCTGGTTGGACTAAGATTATGCATTTTTGGTGAGAATGCTACAGAAGTGACGTGCCCTTCTTAGGGCATCATATCAAGGGGCTCATGATGGCAAAATATCTTCCTACTGGTAGTATTGGCCTTGATCGCTTGATTAAGGCAGTGTTTGCCAGATTTCTCCATTGTAAAGTTACTCATCTTTCCTTTTGTAGTGAATGAATACCTTGAGAGAGATGATTTGTGACTATGCAGATCCTGCTTTTCTTCAAACTTTCACCTACTAATTTTAGCATCCAGTACCAGAACTTTTAGGGTAGTTTTGATTTTACCCCTCTGGGTTGGCTTATAAACTGCATTTAATTTTATCTTAATTTTGATGTTAATTTATTGCCTTGGAGCTTTCCACAGTAAGTGGGTAAAGTAAATTTATACTCTGAAGTTTTATTTGGCAGAACATTGGCTTTGAGTTCTGCAAGATAACTTTTTTTTGGAGAGGGTGCTCAGAGACTCAGCACAGAAAAGGTCCATTGTCATCTCTCTAGGCCAACGGGCAGGGTTTATTAATCCTTCTTTCACTTCAACTGAAGTCCTTTACAGTCCTAGCTTTGTGCCCAGGTTTTGTGTGTAGGTGTTCCAAATTGTTATCCTCCTTGGCCAGAGACCTTGTCTCTTGCGCCTGAATGAGCATTAAAATCCAGGCTCTTACCTGTTAATAGTGTTTGATTCTCACCTCCCCCATGTGGTACCTTATTAGCTTGTACTACACCTTCCCCTCTGGCTGTCAGCTACCTCTTTGCCTTGGTACCTGCTACATTTTCTTTCCTTTTTCACAAGCTCAGCCAGGAGTTTGAGTTTTAATTGCTGCCTCGTCTACCATTTTGCCACACACAAACTCTCTGCCATACCATATGGACCCTCTAAAATTACACTAGAGAAAATACTGACTAGACACATTATGATTAATACCTGTGCTGAAGTGGATTTGGCTTTGCTCATATAGGCCTAGTTAAAATCTACTCCACTATTTAAAAATCTTAATAACTCTCAGGCTTTTCTCTTTCTATTTTGGAAGCATATCCATTCTTATAGCCTTGAGTTTTATGGGATGCTAGAAAAAATTCTTGGCATTTTAGAATAAATAAACCATATAATGTTGTGCCAAAACAGATAGACTATTTCTTATGTTTCTAAAGAGTGGAAAAAGGACCAACTCTTTTTCTGAGGTTTTATATATACATATATATTTATACTGTGTTTCTTTTATTTCTTTTTCCATGATTATATTCTTGTGGGAGTGGGTAAATCATTAACAGTGAAATGACTGTTTCATCCAAAATTCAGTGTTCTAATGGTCTCTTTTCTAAATGAAGTTTCTACGAATAAAAAGCACGGCAGCTATGTGGCCATCTAGTTGGTAACAAATGACCAGGTTAGTGCCACCCAAGCTTTCTTCTTTAATTAGTGTCCAAATTTTGTTTTAAAAAAGAACAGTAACAAAATGCTAATTTTTTCTTCTGCAGAGGGAGAATTGGGATGTCAAAATTATGCTAAACTGAGAGAATACTGCAGAGCAGGGAGGGAATGACCCTTGGGCCCCCATAGGGCATGCCGTGCCCTGGCCATATTTTATTCGAGTAAATTTTGCAACCCCACAGCCTGGGTATGGAAGGCTTGCCTCAGTGTAGTATTTAACCACGTCCATTTATCATTCATTCATTCAACAGATATATGTTAAGCACCTACTCTGTGCCAGGCCCCATGGTGGGTAAGGGAGGTTCAGAGGTCAGTGAGCTGCCCTGGGAGAATGCCAGTCTCGTCTCTGAACCTCTGTCACCCACCATGGAACCTGGCACTGCTGTTTCTGGGCTGCCCATTCTGGGTCATTCTCTTCCCATACCATTTTGGAGGGAGGGCCCTGTCCTTTGATGTCCAACTTTCTCCCACCCCTGAAAACATGGTTCCAATTATTGTTCTTCTCTTATGATGTTCCCGACCACCCCAGCTCACGGTGACCCCTGCCTCTTTGACCTCATTGCATTTCTGGCCAGGGCCACACAGCACATCTTTTTCTTCCCTCATGCACATGAGTTGAAGAATCAATGACTGAGTGAATTTATGAACAAAAGCAGTGCCCTTTGTTTGGATTCAGTGTTCACTCAGTAGTTAGGATCCTCTTAAAAGGGTATTCCTAGACTGATGTTGGCCTTTCTCCATGGATAGTTCATTCTACCACCTCCTAATAATTATAATGATACCTAATACTTACACGCTGCTTCCCACATGACAGGGGCTGTACTAAATGCTTTCTGTGTGACTCCTCCAATCCTCACAGCAGCCCTAAAAAGTAGATACTATTATTATTTTCATTTTGCATACGAGGCAACTGGGACACAGAGAGCTTAAAGAACCTACCCGACATGGCTTATTACCTTGCAGAGCTGGGATTTGCACCAGGCAGTCTAGCAGTTTTGTCCGGAGTTAAGATTTAGAGTAAAACTAGCTAAGTGTGACTCCTTGTTCTGCCTCTCTAATGCCTTATGGTCCTCACCTGTGAGTTGACAATAATTCAAGAGATTACTGGGGGGGCTGAATGAGTTAAAGATATGCTAAACACCAAGCCAGGAAATACACAGGGACATCAGATCCATCCACTTCCCCTCACCACCGGCCACGTGACCTTCCATGTTCTGGGCCTGGAAAGCGTGTGTGTGCCCCTGGATCGCCCAGCAGCTGGCTCTCACCAACCTTGAGATCTTTGCTGTCACTCATTGAAATCTTTTGCCTTGCTTCGACCTTTTCTGGAGGGCTCTCCTCCAGAATGGGGGCGATGGGGGTGGGATTAAAAAAAACTTCCTGGGTATATACCCCTTTGTTTTTTTTCTTCCATTATATGTGGTTTTATACTTATTTATATTTTGTCTTGCTTCAGAAATGGATTTAAGGTGAGTTGCTAAGCTGCAAACAATTATTTTTTTAAAGATTTTATTTATTATTTATTTATTTGACAGAGAGAGACAGCAAGAGAGGGAACGCAAGCAGGGGGAGTGGCAGAGGGAGAAGCAGGCTCCCCGCCGAACAGGGAGCCCGATGCGGGGCTCGATCCCAGGACCCCGGGATCATGACCTGAGCTGGAGGCAGAGGCCTAACGACTGAGCCACCCAGGCGCCCCAGCTGCAAACAATTCTGTAACATAACATGGATATACATAGAATAAAAGTGAGAGAAAACAATAAAAGTAGGAGAATCGTGGATCTCCAGGGTAGGATTGATACATGGAGCATATTTACAGACTCTCAAGTCCTGGGCATTTACTAGAGGTCAGCCACAGGCTGGCTCTGACCTTTTTCTTTCTTTTTAAAGATTTTATTTATTTGCCAGACAGAGAACGTGCGCACAAGCAAGGGGAGTAGCAGAGGGAGAGGGAGAAGCAGGCTCTCCCCTGAGCAGGGAGTTCCATGCGGGGCTCGATCCCAGGACCCTGGGATCATGACCTGAGCCAAAAGGCAGCTGCTTAAGGACAGAGCCACCCAGGTGCCCCTGGCTCTGACCTTCTTAGAGGCTGTCACCAAATGGGAGACCACAAGCCTGAAGCAACAATAGGCCAGTTGCTGAGGAGGAGTCCCAATGCGGGGCCCAAGAAAGACACTCTGCATGGGACGCTCACAGAGAGGACCATCTGCTAAATGCATGATACCCTGTGGAGCATACCCACAGGACAGCCAGGGTCGTGTGCTCCAGGGGGCTGTTGCTGACAGTAGTTCTGGCACTTGACAGTAGCATTCCACCGGACTGCTGTTTAGTCAGAGCTGTTGTGCTGAGGGCATCATGCGCCATGTTCTGGGTGTCCTACTTCCCGAGGAGCAGCCTAGCCTGAGGGGTAAATGAAGGAGAGGAGGAGGAGATGGAAGGAGGAGAGGAGATTCGAGGAGGTGGGAGCTGGGAAAGGCTATTTATTATCCATTGCCACACTTGGGCTGTGTAATAGGTGACCTCAAAATCTCAGCATCATGCACAGTAAGCGTTTGTTTAGCTCACACATCGGTGAGTCGTTGGGAGATCAGTTGATCTCGGCTGGGTTCAGCCGGGCCAGCTCTGTTTCCTGCGTCTCTCACTCCCCTCCAGGGAGCAGTGGGCTAACCTGGGCACGTCATTCTTACGGTGATGGCAAAAGTGCAGTCAGGGAATGGGAAATACGGAAGCTATCTTGAGGCCTAGGCTCTGAACTGGCTCACCTTGACTTCTGCATCATTGGCCAAAGCACGTCCCATGGGCTGGTCCCATGGGCTGACCCCATGGTCACGGAGCAGGAAAGAAATCGTGCCCCTTTCCAAGGTGGAACAACAGAGTCACGTGGGAAAAGGTGCAGATTCAGGGTGGGGTAAGGAATTGTAGTGATCCAGGACCCTGCAGAGGGCATGGGAAGAACCGTAGGAGAAGCTCACCCCCCCTGCCTCCTAAGACACGGAGCCCTCTCCCCACTCTGGCCGTATCTGCTGCTGCCATGCTGGTTCATCAGGCCTCCAGGCAGCTGAGATGGGCAGTGGCTGTGGCTGGCCCCTGCTGCTGCACGTCAGCCCTGGGCCAACTGGACCCCGGGAGTGACCAGTGTGTGGCCTGGGAGGGACTGTGCCCAGCGCCTGCCCAGAGTGGGGACCATGGATGGCCCCAGAAGCAGCGGGGAAGTTAGGTTTGCGACTAACAACCAGCTTCCCTGTTTGGTTTTCTCTTGACTGACTTCCTGCTCAATTTTCCTTTTATTTATTTTTTTATAAGTTGAAATGTCAAACTCTGAACAGATTAACATATTTGTTTGATTTTTGATTTAGAGCCACAGAGGCTTTATCAGCATATGGATTTCTTGTATTACTTTGAAAACCGCTATATTTAGGCCTGATGTTCTATGGTTACACGCTAGGATCCGTTACATAATTTAAGCACGGGGTGTTTAAAACAAGAAGCCAGGAACAAGGTCTCATTATATTTTCTGGATTAAAAATGATTTCTCACTGACATGGCAAAGTTTAAAAGTTCTAGCCACTGTCAAAGTGTAGGTGGGTGGATCGCCTAGGTCGGATCCTTGACTTCTGATTCAGATAAGTGATTTAATTTTCATCCCAGTGTTGCCTCTCCCAAGCTCAGGATTCTTCGCAGAAGACCAAAACAAATCCCGAAATAGGCCTCTGCAATATGTAGGAAATATTTCGACTTCATATTCGGATAAAGAAGTAAATCATTGTGTTCATTAATGTACTTCTCCTTTCTTTTCGGATTTACTTCCTGGCGTAAGAGATCAGTTGCCTTAACGAGAATCTGTCAATTGAGCATAAGCCAGAGAGTCTACCCCAAGGCCTTTAGGTGACTAAGTGGTCCTAGGGAAGGGCCACTGTTAAAGATGTGCAGATTGTGACCTGCACAACTCTGGGGACACCGAGCATGGAGAGCCTCTTTTGGAAATCCTGTGTCAGTGGTCGGGGTATTGGGACAAGGCTCCCAGCTTTTGCTCTGCCACTTAGCCTCTTCTTTCCCTATCAGCCCCCCCACCCAAATTTCGCTTCTTGGTCTCCAAATCAAAAGCTTGTCTTCCTCCCCTTCTCTCTTCTTTCTTCCTTCCCTATTTTCATGTTGACTTGGGCACGTTTATTGAGGGTAGATATGATTGGATCCCTCCTTTCTTTTATGGCTCCCCCCGCACTGATACACACATGCCCTATATGTGACAGAGCCTGTAGAATTTGGTGAAGCACAGCCACACACCAAATACCCAGAATGTTCTAGAGACCTCTCTGTGAGGTTGCAAAAGCGGAGAGAAACAAAGCTGTGCGGTACAGGAGAAGCCATGCGGATTCCAAAAGTGCTTTATCATAAAATTGGTTTTTGTTTAACTATTTTTAGGAGGAAGTTATAGTCACAACTAGATGTATGATGGTCTCAGCAAGAGCAGGCCATTTTGAGAAGCGAACACACCAAAATAGGGAAAGAGTTGTATTAAAAGGTACAGAACACATTTTTTTCTGAATTAAAAATTAAACGGGAGACAGTCATAGAAGACTGGACACTGCAGAAAACTCCATAGTAAACCAGAGAACTGGCTTTAGAAATACTCCCAAGCAGTACAGAGTAAGAAAGGAATAAAGAGGATGGAAAAAAGAGCAGGATTGGAGGGAAGGAGGGAACTGAATAAAGGGAACTGAGGACATAATCAAAGGTAATTGTTGAAAAGAAATCCTTTTCTCAGCTAAAAAAACAAAAAAAAGTGGAAATGGAGAGAATTCACTCTGTTTCCAGCAAAATACATGAGATCACTTAAATACCCCTTGGTAAAAATTTAAAGGTCATATATAAGGAAAGAATCTCATAAAGAACATCAGAGCAAAACATAAGCAAAGCTTAAAAAACACCACCACCACCCGCAGCAGATCCAATGACCTAAAAAGCAAAAAGATAGGGCCTCAGGTAACAGAATGAACAGACAATGGAAAAAATCATCAGTGCTTTGAGAGTAAATAAATTGGGCACTGGTTGTTTGTTGTACATGGGGACAATAGAGATGTTTTTAAACCTTCAAGAAAATGAAACATAGTTTACTCAAAGCGAATTGCTTTGAGCAAAAAAAAAAAAAAAATGACTCAAAGTAATACATTACTTTAATACATTACCCGAGAACATGAAGAAAAAAATCAAAATTCAGAACTCGAGGACATCTTAACAAATTGGAACAGCACTGGACCCTAAAACAAATTTCACACACACACACACACACACACACACACACACACACACACACGATTATACATCCCAACCCCAAGGTTAAGTGTTATTTCAAGAGGTGAATGATATTGTTATAGAAATTTGAAAGGATGATGACATCGATTGTGCCACAGACAAAATAACCAAGTCTCAGTAAGAGAGTGGGGGAACGAAGGGCTGAATTCTTCACATTCCATCTTGAGAGTAAAATCTTACACTGCATCCTTATCTTTGAAACTTAGGTGGATCTAAGTTTAAAATATTTTAGGGCAATTTCGACTTCACCAAGATAGAATGGTGGAATCTAATCATCATTTCACAATGTGTATGTATGTGAAGTCATCATGTTGTACACCTTAAATATATATAGTTTTTTTGTTAATTATACCTCAACAAAGCTGGGAAAGAAAAGGAATTCTGGGGAGTGGGAACAGAGATCGGGGCAGTGAGGAGATTCATTATCGAACTTCTTCTGCTTCTTGATTTTGTACCATGACGCATTCATCTTCTGATAGTGAAGCCTATTTTTAAGGAAAAAAATAGACAAGCATAGTGTTCCTTTTTAGAAAAAAAATTTGCAGAGCTGAAGAGCACAGTTAGTATGGTCTTTATTGTAAAAAACAAGTAGCAACAGAAGTTAATAGTAATGATACATGAAAAACTGAAACTACAAAAGAGGATGACAGGGAAAATAAGTCCTAGTAGAAGTCTTGACCATCCGCGTACACTCCCTGATCACCCTTGGAACCACTATGACATTTCTACCTGCCCAAGGTTGGCATATGATCACACCTCTTTTTTACTCTCCCATTTCATTTCCTGAGGTCTCACGGGCCATATTGCCAGGAATTCCTCTTGAGGAATGAGCACTATATTCCGCCCCCCCCCGAGACCTCTTCTCTATCCCTTCCCCCTTCGTTGTCCGGGAACCCCAGGAGGGTTACTTTGTTCAAGGAGGATTAGACCACTGTCAAACACCACGGCTGTGGCTCCCTGCTGTCACAAAGCTGGTGTGGGAGACTGTTCTGCCAGGCTGATGGATGCCATTTAGCTAGGCAGAAAGTCAGAGGTTCGGTTTTGCTTCTATTTTAAGTTGGGGGAGACATGATCGGGTCTCTAAAGCCAAAGGGAAAGGAACAATAGGGGCCAAGAAAGCGAAGACACAGATGACAAACTGGACAATTGATGGATCAGAGGGCAGCTAAGGATGAAGAAGCAGTTAAGGACGGGTCAAGACTTAGGTATGACTTTTGCCGTTTCCTCCAATGGATGTTTCAGACTTACTTTTAAGCTCTTAACTTCACCATTTCCCTCCCACTCGTGGTAGAAAACCTCATCTCCAGGTTAACGGAGGATGTAGAGGTCCCTCCCGAGATACAGACCTCCCCCATGTCCCTGCATCCACAACTTGGCATTCTTCCTTTCTCATCTCAGTAGACGAGGTGTCCCCCCTGCTGTCCAAAGCTAGCCTCCACGATGACCTTGTCTGAACAACGGACCTGGAACCCATCCTTGGCTCCATTCTCTTGCCCCATTCCCTCTGCCCCAGCAGCCCTCACTGGTGTGCTTACCCTCATGTTGCTTTCTGAGTGTTCTCGCTTCCAACTCTCTGTTCATACTGCTCTCTTGTTCAGTTCTCAGGAGACTCCCTTCACCTGCAGAAGAAAACCCAGATGCCCTAACATGGCTCCTCATGTGCCTTTCACGATTGGACCCCACCTGCCAACTCTCTAACTTATGTCTTGTTTCACTTCCCTGTGTTCTAGTTATCCTAAGAATCCTGACCGTCCGGTTTCAAATCTTGGCTTCACCACTTACGAGCTGTGTGCCCTTGGGCAATTTGGTAAAGCTCTCTGGGCCTTAGTTCCTCATCTGTAAAATGAGGATATCATCAGGGGCGCCTGGGTGGCTCATCAATTAAGCATCTGCCTTCGGCTCAGGTCATGATCTCAGGGTCCTGGGATGGAGCCCCAAGTAGGGCTCCCTGTTCAGCAAGGAGTCTGCTTCTTCCTCTCCCTCTGCCCCTCCCCCCCACTTTTGCTCTGTCAAATAAGTAAATAAATAAATCATCTTTAAAAAAATGGGGATGATCAAAGTTCCTGCTTAAAGGGCTGCTGTGGGAGAGATGAGTTCCTGCTTAGGAAGTCGTTGGATTAAGGAACACCTTCAGGCATGAACATGAATATAAAGTTAACCACCTTACCCAATCTGACAACACAGTTCAGTAGAACCATCTGAACACTAGCACTGAGCCCTTGGTAAATGTGAGCTCCTGTTACTGATACTTTGTACAGCTCCTCAGATGTACCATCCTCTTGTTCTTGAATCTTTAAGGATACCGTTCTTTCTCCCATTCCTCCAACCTCCTTCCCCTCCTTGCCCTGCCTCTCCGACTGGTAAATTGTCATTCATCTTCAGGCTCTGCTCCATTACCACCTCTGTTATGAAGCCTTCCTGATTTCCCCCTACATGTATATACATGCCAGACTGGATGTGGGGGTACTCTCTCTAAGCTTCTAGACATATCTTTATTGCAGCCCCCCCCTTTTTTTTTACTTTGTTAACTTGGTTTTCCTTTTGGTTGGTGGCAAACTCTAGGGTGCAGTCATTGAGGGTTGGGGATCGAATCTAGTCCATTCCTCTCTTATTCTCTATCAGTCGATGTTGCCCAGCCTGGAGTAAGCACTCAATTAGTACTTACTAATCGAGTGAATGAATGAATCCATAGATAAGGACATGTTCACACAGAACACAATAGAAGATAGACAATTTCTTAGCAAATAAGAGATGGTCAAGTTTATTAGTAATCAAATCATTGTTAATTAAAATGAGACATCATTTTTACCTGTGAAATTAGGGAACACTTTTAAAAATAGTATCTATTCTCGCGGACTCTCTCATTGCTGGTGGGAGGGTAAAAACAACTTAACGCCACGTATCAAAGATTTTTAAAAATGTCCTTTTTTGTTTTGCCTACCTGATTGAACTTCTGGGACACTAACCAAAGGAAATTATTTTATTTTTATTTACATATTTATGTATATTTTTAAACAGAAAAAAAATTATTTTAGAAGTCAACTAAAAAATGTGTGAGGAGGATACATAGTTTTTCAAAATTATTTTGTGTGTAAGCAAGCCCCCCTCCCCCCAAAAAAAGATCACTGCTTCTGTCTTTCAATATTGCTCTGGTGCCCATTCTGTACCCTATACCACAAGTCAGCCGGTCTCTTCCTTCCTCTGTGATCAAAGGAAATCATTTTAAATACAGACAAATGTTTACACATGAAGATGTTCATTATGACATTACTTGTATAAAAATGTGAGAAAAGCCCCCAAAATATCCAATAATAGGATGCTTTAGCATTTGCGTTTCAGAAGAATATGTGATAACAGGAAATGTGTTAAATGAAAAAAAGCAGGCCATAAAATATGTTCACAGATATTAAGAAAAAGAAAAGGCAATTAAATACCCATGCATAGAAAAGAGACTGCAAAGAAGTATACCAAAATGTTTAATTACTTGGTTATGTTTGGGCAGTGGGAATGTGTATGGCTTTTTTTCTTGCTTTTATTATTAACCAAATTGTCTATATTTAGACATGTGTTCCTTTTATAATGGAGTACAGCCAATACTATATTTTAGGGTATGTGTTCAGGAAGAATTAGGACTGATTATATTTTATTTGATATGTCTTTGATATTAGTAAGTCTTGAATTACTAAATTGATTATAAACACCTGGAGGGCACAGACCTAGTCTTGCTGAGCCCATTGTTTGTTTGATCAGTAAATACCTGTGGGCTTATATGGGGCGGCCTTCCAAGTAAGGTCCTCGCCCCCCCCACCCCATTATCCCAGGGCCCAGAATGGCCTCTAAAACATCTGGCAATCAGTGAGAAAGAGTTAAAAACAAAAAGCCAAACAAGTGAGGTTGGCTTGGAGACAAACACAGGATGCGTGTTAGCCAAAAGGAAGGTGCTAGAAAATGAATAGCTTTGCTTATAAATGAAATGAATATTCATGCCTTTCTGCCCACATTGCAAGTTAATCACCATCATCCACACTTTTCATTTGCCGCTACCAAAAAATCTTGACATACTTTAAAAAAAAAAACAAAAAACAAAAAACACTGTTGTCTTAGCCTCTTTAAATGTTAATTGAATGGTATTGTACCAGCTTGTAGAAGAATGATAGAGGAGTGGCTTTTAAGGGTTTCTCAAATTGCACCTCTATGAGGAATATTGTTAATAATACACAGCAATTGCTTTTAACTACATGAGAATATCTCATTTTTTGTTTGGCTACACTTAAACAGCCCCGGAGTCGAGTGCACCAAGACATACTGGATTTCAAACTAAATAAATCAGAATTACCATGTACATTCCACTACATGTCAAAACAGGAAAAGCCATAGTATTTGATGTGAAATGAAGATTAGAACAGCAATACAGAGAAAACTAGAAGCCTGCTTACAGTTAGGATAAGAAAACAGGGTCAGTGATTTTCAATGCAGATGTACTTCTCTTGGAGAAAACATATCAAAAAATCAATTTACAACGCAGATGAATTTGGCAGTAATTATGATACTGTCAAAAGATTCTTTAGTTTCCAGAGGACTTATTTCAGAGTCCACTGTGCTTGCTTGTCTTTAAGAACTTGACAGGAATCAGAGGAATTTAAACCTAAGGTGTTAGATGCCATTGCCAATTTAAAAAATGACTAAAAAGAGGATAGAGCGTCTTTATATTAACAGAGAATAAAAGGGGGCGGCTAATTTGATTTCTAAGAATTAAGCATTTGTGCAGCTTCTCAAATATATACATTATCTAGAGAAAGGCACACCTGGAGCCTATTTACTTTATCACTTCAGACTTAATCCTGAATATGACTAATTAAAACATACTAATTAAAGCATACCATGTTCCTTTTACATTCTGCAGATAAATTCTGTGGCTTTATTTTTTTTTTAAAGATTTTATTTATTTGACAGAGAGAGACACAGTGAGAGAGGGAACACAAACAGGGGGAGTGGGAGAGGGTGAAGCAGGTTTCCCGCCGAGCAGGGAGCCCAACGCGGGGCTCCATCCCAGGACCCCGGGATCATGACCTGAGCCGAAGGCAGGCGCTTAACGACTGAGCCTCCCAGGCGCCCCAAATTCTGTGACTTTAGTCATCAGAAACATTTCACATTTTTCTAAGATAAACTTGCTTAAGAGAAGTAACTCTTTCAGTTTAATACAACTTGAAACTATCTCCATTGTGGGATGATGAGAGTAATACAAACTGTTATCATTTATTAGGCATTCGTGGTTCCAGGCACTAATGCTAAATGTTTTTTATACCTTGTTAACTTACCCCTCAGTTTTCATTTATTCATCCCACTACTTATTATAGAGCACTTACTATGTGCCAGGGGCTATTTAAAGTGTTGGGGATTCAGCAGTGAACAAAATAGCCCTGTCCTCTGTGGTGCTTATGTTCTAGTTGGGGGACAAAGACGATACACAGAATAAGAAAGTAAATGGTGTACCAGGTTGGCGTATGATGAATGCTACTGAGGAAAAGAAAGCGGAGAAGGGGTTAGGGAATGCCAGACTTGTGGAGGGAGGGGTCACATTTTTTTTTTGAAAAATGGTCAGAGAAGGCCTCACAGAGAAGATGAGACCCGAGCAGATGTGAAGATGCCTTACAGGAGGTGAAGGACCAAACTGTGTAACTGTCTTGGGGAAGAACCTTCTAGGTAGAGGGAGCAGCAAGTGTGGAGATCCTAAAGCTGGAAAGAACCTGGCTTGTTTGAGGAAAAGCATGAGTGCAGTATGACAAGAACAGAGGGAGGGGATGAGGCCCAAGAGATAGAAAGGGGGACATTCCGTCAGACATCACATCATGAGACTTTTGGGTTCTACTTCAGGAGAGATGGCAAGTGCTCAGAGGGTTTGAAAGAGAGGCATGACATGACCAACAAAGCAAATGGTCTTGTCCAGTTTCACAGGTAAGGAACAGAGCTTCGGAGAAGTTCAGTAATTTACCAAAGTTCCTATTTGTTAGTGAATTAGTGGGGCTGGAATTTTAATCCGGGTCTATGTAATTCAAAAGCTCATAGTTTTCCCACTAAACCACATCGCCTCCCAATTGCAAAGAGGTTTACAACCCAACCTGGAGTAGGTGATTTTCTTGGTCTGGGGTTGACCTTGTGTTTCCCTTTTCTCTGGAGTTCTTTGGCTTCTCTGGCAAGGCCACCATGTCACACAACTCCAAGGGACGCCATTTATACCAAAAGTCCATAAATATACTCCCTGGAGTACTGTCCATCTGGGCAGTGTCCAGACGAAGTGGCCATATATCATGACCTTGTTTTCCAGTGAGAACATAAATGGTTTTGAACTATGGTTAGCCTGGTAGCAAAATCTGTTTGGTCAGACATTTGTCCTGGCGCCACTTTGATGCATCTTACCATCTCTCCTTTCTCTGACACATATTCTACAAGCTGTCTCTACCACACTCTACTCACTGTCTGGCAACGCACTGGTCCAACAGTATGGTAGGCTGGGATATCAGTGATGGAAAGGCAGGGTTTTCTGCTCTGCATGGGCAGCTTAGGCCCACAATTTATAGAAAACCTGAGGGAGTGTAGGATGTGAGCAGGTATGCCTGGCTTCTGATTAGTAAATTGTCATCAGAATTGCTACTTGGTTTAACTTAGGCTCAACCAGATTTTCTTGTAAGCCTTAGAGCCCAAAGCTTCAATTCTTGAGCCCTTGTTTATGTTGAAGCTAATTTTTCTAAGTTGTTAGGAAAGTTCTTGCTTAGACTTTACCGATTCGATGTGTAAGAAAATACCCTGAGATTCAGAGCTTTAAAATGAAATTTTTATTCATTGTTACTTGAGTGGGTGACTTTAATGGAATTATATCTTGTAAAACTGCTTAGCATTTCATGTTTCAGAATTCTACCTGGTTACTTCAATACCCTAGAGCAGTTTGGCGCTCTCTCTCTCTCTCTCTTTTTTTTTTTTGACTCTTAACGACTTTAATTACAAAAACTGAGAGAAAATCATGACAGCATCCCTTAAAAGATTGACTAAATAATACTGTGATGATCCATATAAAATATTATTGCCAGGAACTAGTACAATGTTGAGTAAAGGCAAAGATGATTGCCATTTTGAGTTTTTACAATTAGCACTAGTAATCAGAACACCAGATCAATACGATGAAAGCTCCTTTTTAAAATGAATTTTCATTTCCCTTAAATGAAGGGGTGGGAAGCACCAAGATCAGACTTTGCTCTCAGATCATATTTCAGCTTCACTCTGAAGGTTTAAGTGAGGAAGGGCTATGGTGATGGAAGTTGGATCTTTGTTTTCGTGGCCACTGCTAGCAAAACAGAATATGCAGACATCTGTTTGGTGGGTCCTCAGTAGGTTAAATATAGAATTCCTAAGTGACCCAGCAGTTTTACTCCTGGGTGGATATACCCCCAAAATTGAAAACAGGCATTCAAACTAAAACTTGTACGTGAATGTTCACAGTAGCTCTAGTCACAAGAGCACAAAGGTGGAAACAACCCAAATGTGCATCGATGCATGAATGGATACACAAAATATGGTACCTTCATACAGTGGTATATTATTCAGCTCCAAAAAGGAATGAAGTACTGATACATGCTACAACATGGATGTGAACATGAAAACATCAGGCCAAGCAGGAAAAGCCAGACACGAAAGACAATACTCCATGATTCCATTTCTACGAAATATCCAGAACTGGCCAATCTGCAGAGATGGAAAACAGATTAGTTGTTGCCAGGTGGGGAGAGGGTAGGGAGGAAGGAAGAAAGCATGAGTGACTCACTTCTTCAAGGTGATGAAAATGTTTTGGAAGAGACAGACGTGGTGGTTGCCCAACGTTGTGAATGTGCGAAATGCCACCAGTGGTACATTGTATGTTCTGGGTGTTTTACCACAATCCAAAAAAAGGCAGGGTGAGAGAAGATCCTCATTCTTGGTGAAGCCCATTCAAGTTTGACTGGGTGGGTTGAATCCTAAAGAAGGGGCATGTGGCAAAGGCAGGGTAAAGTAATGGCGGCCACTTGAGCTCTGCAGGACAAGTCTTGCCCTTCCTGGTTGGGATCCCCAGTCCTGGGGCCCTGCCTCAGGTGGGGACAATGGGCACATCGGCCGCACCAGCATCTGCTCCGGGGCCCCTGGCATCTGGCGTTACCAGGGGCAGTTGTAAGTCTGGGGCAGCTTGTTTGAAACCCTCATGTAAAGACTTCAGAACTGGTGGGATACTGAGTTGTTTAAAACCCAAGCCTGCAGAGATCCAGCGGATAGAAATTTTAACTGCAGTGAGGCCAGGACAATTTCAGGTTATCCAATGAAAAGGAAAATAAACTTTTATGACCTGGGGGTGCTAGAATAAGTTTAGTTAAAGGTACGTGGAAAGTTTCTAGTTACTGCTGCACACGTTCTTTTCCCTTGTCCTTGGGAGTGTGCCACTTGTCTTTCTTTTCACACTGTTTCTACCCTCAAAAGGAAAAAGCTTTCAAATGTTTTTTTTTTTTTTATGATGATGAAAGTAGTATTTGTTTATTACAAAAGTTCAGAAAAAGCAGAAACTCTCTTATATATACATGTGTGTCTATGTAAAGAAATGTCAGCGATCAGGGATGATGCTGTAGATGTTTCGGCATGTATCCTTCGTCTTTTTTCTAAAGTTTGTATTTAAATTCCAGTTAGTTGGGTGCCTGGGTGGCTCAGTCAGTTAAGCGGCTGCCTTCGGCTCAGGTCATGATCCCACGGTCCTGGGATCGAGTGCTGCATCGGGCTCCCTGCTCACTGGGGAGCTTGCTTCTCCCTCTCCCTCTTCCCCCCCCCCCCCCGCCTGCTCTCTCTTGCTTGCTCGCTCTTGCTCTCTCTCAAGTAAATAAATAAAATCTTTTAAAAAATTCCAGTTAGTTAACATACAGTGTCATATTAGCTTCAGCTGTACAATAGCATGATTCAACATTTCTGTACATCAGCCGGTGCTCATCACGACAAGTGCCCTCCTTAATCCCCATCCCCGGTTTCACCCATGAATATATAGGTACTAGTAATTTTCAGTTTCACTGGGATCATACATTTATCCATATAGCATGGGCATCTTTCATACCGGTAAATACCAATTGATAACCTTTTCATGGTTGCATAGCATTCCATTTTATGCACATGTCATGACTGATTATTCCATGACCAGTGTTATAAACGAGCCTGGGTCTTTCCTTGAAGTGGTTCCTCTGTGGTCTCATAGTCCTCTCTCATGGTTGGTGACTCAGGGTTTCTGAAATTATTTTCTCTTCCTTGTTTATGCTGATCAATGATAGTCCTCAAAGCAGAGGTCATGGACAGTAAAGGGAGTAAAGGTCTGTAAACAGTCAGCTCTTTTAAAACCCACAGTCTTTAGGCAACTTTCCCTCACTGAGCCCCACTCCATCCATGCATTCTGTCTTCTGTGTCCTAACAGAAGAGAGGACAGAAGAGTAGGCAAAGCCATGGGCTTTGGAGCCAGACTACAGGGGTTCTTAGTCTGGCTTTCGGCATGTTGGGTGTATTCAGTGCCTCCGTTTCTCATCTATAAAATGGGGATAATAATAGTCCCTATCAGGGCACCTGGGTGGCTCAGTCGGTTAAGCGTCTGCCTTCTGCTGAGGTCATGATCCCAGGGTCCTGGGATTGAGCCCCGCGTCAGGCTCCCTGCTCTGCAGGGAGTCTGCTTCTCCCTCTGCTGGGTCACCTGCTTGTGCGCGCGCGTGCTCTCTCTGTCAAATAAATAAAATCTTTAAAACAAATAATAGTCCTTATCCTCTAGGCCAGATGAGATGATCCATGCCAGAAGTCCCTGGCAGCACAGGACCTGGCACCAAGCTTGTACTCCATGAATGGCAAGGGTTATTATTATTATTACTCAATTCACTCAAGCGGCCCTCCCAGTTTATGGCACTAAGAGCTCATCTGTGTGTGCTGGGATGGCCGTAATAGGTTATAGACTCTGAAAACCTCAGATGCCAAAGTGACTATGCAGTGTTTTCCACACAGTGAGTCCCCAGCTAATATTGTTGACTGATTGTCTGACCCAAACCGACCTGATGCAATTGTGGAGTCCTCTTGGTTGAATTTGGTCTTCATTTCCCAATTAAAAAATTAATAAATAAATAAAAGCAAAACCAAACAAAAAACCCAGAAACGCCTGAGAGGTGGATATAGGTGAAATGCAATTTCTTCAGGTAGGTCAACATCATAGCTGTGGGCTTTCCTACACTCTAAGGAAATTCTTGACTAGGAAAGCTCAGAGATCTTCGATGATGGTGATAATGACAAGAAATACATAAAAGAACTAAAAGCCATTATTCCAAAATATTGGTCTGTAGCCAAAGAGCAAATAAAATCTCGTCTTCCATCACTTAGTTGGGATTCTTGGGAACTGAATTGTTCTCAGTAAGTAGATTTTCTAGATGGTGGAAGCTTATTCATGTAACCACTGGAGCAGTTGGCATTTTAACTATTTTGCTGTACTTCTTTCTTACACGTGCTGCGTGGTTTGTCACTTTGATGTAGAGAATACATTGAAAACAATCCTGCCAATTGGTTAGGCTTTGAGTCCTCTTCGTTAATATGTCATTGCTGTCATTTGTTTTTCTAGCTCTGCCACATAATTTTAGTGCCATTTGCCTTCGAAAGACTCAGACACTCTTCCTCTACAAAGCTCTTCACTTTTTCCTCTCTTCTCTCACTTTTTTCTCACCGGCAGGGTATGTCAGTCTTAGTTTTTACTGCAGAAATGTTCCTAACTGCTTTCTCCAACTCGAAAAGGCTTTTTGAATGTGCTGATTTATAAATTTTATACCCTGGGAAGCCAGAACCCCAAGTCTGTTACTATTCTGTGTAAAGTAAGATTAATAGGCATTGAATGAAATCATGTATTTGGTGACAGGTTTTTTTTGACCATTCAAGGACTTTGAAAGATTTACTTTCTGGTTGCAGGCTGTTACCTGGTAGAAGTTTGACTCTGGGCAAGATGCCATTTTATTTCGAAACTACAGTGCTTAATGGTTTTCCCTTCTAGCCCTGGGGTCTTCCTACTGCTCATAAGTGAAGTGGCAATTAAATTAAAGAAAAATAGTCACCTGTCTTCTGTGCGGTTGATAAAAGTTTTATAAAATGGAATTTGGATTTTTTTAAAAGATTTTATTTATTCATTTGAGACAGAGAGATACGGAGAGAGAGACAGAGCATGAGCAGGGGGAGAGGCAGAGGGAGATGGCAAAGTAGACTCCCTGATGAGCTGGGAACCTGACACAGGGTTTGATCCCAGGACCTGGAGATCAAGACCGGAGCTGAAGGCAGATGCTTAACCATCTGAGCCACACAAGCACCCCAGAATTTGGATATTTTTAGTCGAAAGAGAATAAAATATTCCTCGATGTAATTTCATGAGTGATTTCTCATTTTCTTTACAGAGACATAATAATGAGTCTAACTGTTGGGAAATTCACAGACCATGAAGTTATAACCCTTGCACGTCACTACCAGGTGCCCGAGGACACAAGTCCTAATATGAATGTCCTAATTGCACAGGCCCATGAACAGCTCAAGAAGAACACTTTTGAGAATTTTGAAAGACTCACTGCTACTTGTGTATACCAAGATCGAGAAAAGTAAGCTTTTATTTTATCGGTTTTAGTAAATCATTTGAGTTTCTGCAGCCCTGAGTAATGAAGGAGTTTATACTTTATCCAACAGGGCAAAAAGAACATTGAGATGTCCCATCATACTTCACTGTATAGCAGATGTACTTTAAATCATTTTTGGAAAGTATTTGGGTACCAATATTTCGTAGCGATGGTGAGCTTTGTTTGTTGGTGGACTAGGGAAGGTCCTTGTATCTTCAAAAAAAGAAGATGCCCCTTTCCATTTCCTTTTAATTGGTTTCTAGAGGCTTTCAACTGAAACATAGTAAATCCAGATGTTAGAAGGTTTAATTCTGATATGTCTTCTTACATTATTTTAGTGATAACTGGGATTTATAAATGTGTCTTTTCTAATACAGAAAACAGGGAATTTACAAGTAAACTTTCTTTAGAATTTGTTTGAAATTATCTCCTCTTGAAAATAACGAAGTTCAGCATAATCAATTTCTAGTACATTTGCCAGGTTTCTATTGCACTTCATTACGTCTTTTCTATAAATTGGAGCCCCATCTTAAACGTTTTGGGGTTCATCTTACCCACAGACCTGATATTGTAGAGGGGAAGTATTCACCAGGAGTTAGAAAATCTTAGTCCTAACTCGAGCCTCTAATTGTGTTACTACATCACTGACATTTCTTTGCCGCATGACCCCTCCCATCATCCCCAGACCTGAAGTTTGTACCCAAGTGGCCAGCTGCATATCCTAAATATCTTTAAAGGTCCTATAGTTTATCTTAATGAGGAACATGATTTTTTTTTCCTAATCCATAATACATTGTTGTTGAGTTTTTGTAAAGATGGTATTTTTCCTTGAATCTTTAAGCTTTCCTGAGCCTCCAGAGGCCATATGGCCTGAGCTTTGCATGACCCTGGCCCTGCCTTCCACCCTGGTGGTACCCCTTGCCCAGGGTGAGAAGTGTGACCCTCCTTCACTAAAGGAATACCTCCTGGGAATGATGGGGCTGCTTGATCAGACAGCTCTGACGTTCTTCCAGATCCAACAAGCTTTAATTCTAGACATAAACATTCTCTCATCATCTTATAAACTCACTGTGAATAAAGCAGCTCACTTTCCTTCCTATTGGTTCTGATTTTGCCTGGTGCCTGGAAGAACACTGGCTGAATGAGAACATTGGACAAGCATTTCTGTGTCCCCGGCAGGCTGGGGAAAATGGCTGTTGAGCTGCTCTGGAGAAACCATCTGACAAAATCGAGGTGAATGTTAAAGCCCCAGCTGGGGCTTCAAGGTTATAAGGTTTGGGTCCAAGGAAAAGACTAGAAAAACACCCTCGAGTCATACAATACTTGTGTTGGAGGCTCTAGATGCCAGTCAAATTAAGAGATGTTTTCAAATATCAGAACCAGTTTTGACTAGTGGTGAAGAATGCAGATCGATTACTTGGAGCAACACTTGTGGCTGAGCTGTAATACATTGTACTATCACCAACCATGAGTCTGAATCTTGATGGAAAGGCCTTTGGAAGGACAGAATATGGTAACTTCTGAAATGGAAAGAGTTGGTGAAATGCAATATGACTGTTTTTCCTTACTGTGAATTCCAATACCAATTTTCGTACTCATTTCCATGTGCAGATTTTTAGGACGCATCTGTATTTTCTGTCCTATAGCATGTAATTGTTACTCGAGAGACATAAAATATATAAAGACCTGTTTGCTTTGTTTTAATGCAGAAAAAAAGTACTACCCAGCAAAGACATCAGAAGGCTGTGCAAGTCCTCCAGGTTACCTTTGACCAATGATCTTCTGGGATCCATACTGTCCGGGTAAGCAAGAGCTCCACCCTTCATGGGGTTTGTCCTGCATATTTTTGTTTGAGGGGACTATTCCTGGTTGTGCATTGACATTTAATTATCCTTGATTTACCCTTGACTGCTTCGATTATATTATCGATGACACACCTCCATTTAAGCGTTACAAAAGGAAAAGTTGGGCATGACTTTGAATGTTAGCCTATTATGAATTGCTATTTTATCGTTTTAATGTTAAGACACACACACATAGGTATACACAGGTTCCTGGGACAAAACGAAGATGTCTTAACTTCATTGGTTATGAGGGTATTAGATCTAAAATTCAGGGCAGGTTTTTCAAAGCAGTAGTTCCTGCTGGCTAAAGACATGCAGGAAGAAGGCCTAGTGTTATTAGCACAGGGCTCTGTCCTACTCGAGCACCAGATGTCAAGTGTGAAGATTATGATGTTGCAAAACAAAAGCACAGTGAACTGCTTTCTAAAACACCTGGCTCTCCTGTTGAATGTTTACTTTTGATTTCCTGGCACCACCCTCCTAGTTACGCAGACTCTGGTCATCTTTTAAGTGTCCTAGGGCATTATCCCCAACCCCGCCTCTGACTCACTTCATGAACAAAAATGTCATAGTGCTGCTCTCCCACTCACAAACTTTCTGTAAATCTCTTTACTCCTTAAGGGAAGACCAAAATCATGAGTTTTGAACACCAGCTCCCCCTTCTCCATTAGGAGGCTTAGGGTTGTCAGTTGGAGCAGTTATTCTCAAGCAGGGGCTGGAGTGGGGCGTCCTCATCTGAGACTAAAGGAACAGATAAAACTAAATGTCATGCAGGAGAACTAGGGTCTTGAAGCATCAGAAGGGGACTCAGGAGGGCCAGATGTGTGCATCGGATTGACCTCAGGTTATTTTCTGGACTATCAGCTCAACTTGCTTTTATTTGCTGGCATCAGTGTGAAGGATAAGTAGGTCATCCTGGTGTAAAGGACTTGAGATGAAATAGACAGGCCTAGGAGTCCGGTGTCTTCAGTCGTCACATTCCCAAAGCCACATGGGCTATTTATTTATTTTTTTAGCAAGCATGAGCATGGGGAGGGGGAGAGGGAGAGAGAGAATCTTAAGCAGGCTTCAGGCCCAGTGCAGAGCCTGATGCAGGGCTGGATCTCACGACCTTGAGATTATGACCTGAGCTGAAATCAAGTCCTATGCTTAACCGACTGAGCCACCCAGGCGCTCCTCCACATGGGCTATTTAACATTTCACATGTATACTGCCTGCTTCCCCCCCCCCTTTTTTTTGCCTTTTCTCTTGCTATTTCTTCAGTAGAAAATAGTTTCCAGTTTTCTTCACCTGCTGAAAGCTTGCTCTTCTAAGACCCATTTCAGGTAGCACCCTATCCATGAAGCCCTCTTAGATTTTCTTGGCTGGCAGGGTTTATTTCCTCCAAAGGGTTCTCACAACCCTGTGTTTCTCTTTTTGTCTCTTACCTTGTAATGAAGATTCGTGACTTGATATTTGATCCATTCAGATGTAGAGACCTGCTTTCAACCTGTTTGATTTACCACCTATAAACAATCAGTGGGTTGTCAAATCTTCTCAGTTTCACCCCTGACTTGTTTCTTATATTCTTTGAATCCACTTGCAAGCTGTGTGATTTTGTGCAAGATTTTTTTTTTAAAGATTTATTTGAGAGTGAGAGAGAGAGAGAGCACGCACACAAGCAGGAGGGGCAGAGGGAGAGGAAGAGAAAATCTCCAAGCAGGCTCCCTGCTGAACACAGAGCCCGATGCAGGGCTCGATCCCATGACCCTGAGATCATGACCTGAGCTGAAACCAAGAGTCAGACGCTTAACCGACTCAGCCACCCAGGTGCCCCTTGTGCAAGATTTTTGATCTGCCCAAACCTCAGGCTCCTTACTTCTGAAATGACATAATACCTACTTCCTGGCGGTTCTGAGGGTGACTTGAGATAACATATATAAAGTACTCAGTGCAGCACCTGGTACTAAGTGGTGATTGGGGCCTAGGAGAGAAGTTGAAGTCAGGGACCATAGGCCACACACTCTGACTTAGAAATGAACTGGAAGAAACTTGTGTCCTATGTAGAGGAAGCCTTGTTTTCAAACAGTTGGATCTGAAAGCGTTTCACACATTAAGCTGTCTCCAGTCAGGAAGCTGTGGATATTTATTAGATTATCTCTTATTGCCCCAGAGATGTGTTGTCCTGGAAAGTCCAGGGATGTGGGAGCCTGGCCTCTGGAGGACCTAGATGTTCCTTCTCTAACACAGAGGCCACCAAGTCATCGTCCTCTCCTTTTCTCAGCAGACTGTTTTGACTTCGCCTTTACGATTTGACATGAAAGGCAGGAAGACTGTTCTGCGACTCGCTTCGAAGACATCCCAGGCTCCGCGCGCATCCGCCTCCAAGCCCAGCTTAGCTTTGTGGAGGTCATCCCTCTGAGTTGCTAAGCAGACTATGTTCAGTCTAACTCTGCCTCTAATTGTGCAGTGACCCTGCTCCTCACTGAGGGGAAACTTCAGACTAGTCAGATTAGAAAATGTCTCATTCCCAGTCCCCTCTCCCTCCAATCTGCCCTGCCACAATTTGGGTCACATGCTTGGTGTTTTGCATCATCTCCGCAGATTCCTTTCAAAGACGGCCCTAATTCCTAATGGGCCCATCAGCCTGCAGCTTACATTTATGTTCTGCATTCTTATTGTTCCCCACAGACTCCACAGGGCTTTCCAGAGCCTGGACCAGACTCTCTTTCTGCACAGCCCTCCTGTGGCATGTTAAGCCAGAACCCCTCTGACATCTGCCATCTCCTGTGGGAGGCAGGCCCGGAGTCCGTTGTCTCGGGTCCGTGCACGCTCTGCCCAGGGCCAGGGTTACCTGCCACGGGATGCAATGGGACAGCTGTGGAGCAGCCAGATAGCTCCGCTGTGTGAATTGAAATCGGGAGACGGGAAACAATATGGCTAAAGAGTGGTCCGATTTCTTTCACGCTGTGATTGTTACCCACGTGTTTTTCCTAGCACCGCGTTTCGTTCCCTCTACTGCATTCCCATATTTCTTGTGATTCAGTTAGGGCTTTTCCTTATTAGCACAACTCAAGCTGGGAGCCGGCCTTCAAAACCTTTTCACATCCGGTCACCTGAGCCCCCCACCAGTTTGCGCTGTGGTAGCTGGTATGAACTCACCATACTTACCAGTCCAATTCATTTCACTAATGCGCAGAGCATCGGACTTCAATGTTCTAAGTAGTCGTAGTAACGGGTAATACATTAAAGGTCGGACTGACACTCTGTATTGACACAGTGCCAAAGGCCCTAGGATATTTTGTAAATCCTTGAACATATTAAAAGGTACATTCTAGTTGAGGGTAGGCATGATTCCTTGTTTTATAAGTGCAGACGCTGAGGTGTAAAAAAGGCTCTGTCACTGAGGGAGCATGCTGCAGGCCAAGATGATTCTCTAATGGAATGAGAACTTCCTACATTGTCCCTGTCTGGGCTCCTGGGAATCGGGGCTATGTCTCATTCATCTTTGCAGCCCCAGAGACTTGTCCTGTGCTAGTACCGTGGGGGACAGTGGAGCGAGGAGAAAAACACGGGCTGGACATCCACCAGACCTGCCTCCGAGTTCTGTCAACCCTACTGCCTCCCACCCATGTGATCCTTGTAAATGGACTCAACCCCTCTGAACCCTCACTTTGGATTTTTAATGTGTCCTCTGTATCAATAAGCAAGAAATTCTGCTTCTCAAACCATTAGGAAGTGGAGAGTATTCTGAGGTCATTCCATTCCGTGTTCCATGTGGGACTGGGGAGTAAAGAGGTAGCCTCCTTCCCTAATTGTGGCCTTATGAATCGACACTTGGAACAACTGGAAATCCAAGTGCAACTCTTTTCCCAGCAGCTCTGCCCCAAGCTGGCCTTTTACAGCTGGCTTTGGGCTCCATGGAATGCCTTAGAACTGGCCTCCCGAGAGAGCTGGTGCCTCCTCCAGAAATATCAGTTAAAATGGAAAAAGTTTACAGGGCTTTCAAATCATCTCATTACACTCTCCCCAGCCTCGCCCCCTGCCCCCCTCCTCCCAGAGGCATGGTTTGGACTCCGGTGATTTCACCCAACAATACCTGGCAGTGGGGCCAAGGGATAAGGGTCAGGCCATGTGGCCACTACTGTTGTGGTGTTTGGTGCCCTGGGAAGTCTGCAGAGAGAAGCCCCACCTCCCAGATGCTTCCTATGTTTTCAAACATAAGGTGATTTGTAGTTTTTAAGAAATTAAAAAAAAAAAATTCCAAACCCATGTGGACCAACAGAGCATTGACCCTGTGTACGATCCGGGCTTGGCTGCTGTGACCTACCTCGCCAAGAAGATGTGTGCTGGAATGAGAATTGGAATTTAGAGGCCCGGCTGTCCAGAGATAACCAGAGCTACTCATTCACAACTTGAGCCTTGCCACCTGGTCAGCTCTGAGTTTTTATGACCAACTGATGCAGTGGCCCAGAGCTCTACTTTTTTTCTCAACTGTCTGGTCTTTAAGAATCTCACCAGGTGTTCAAGTGTGCGCCCCTAGGTTTGCTGGGTAGTGCACTGAAACCAAACCCAACCACATGAGTCAAAAATGTGTCTTCGCTGGGGCGCCTGGGTGGCTCAGTCGGTTAAGCATCTGACTCTTGATTTCCACTCAGATCAGGATCTCAGGATAGTGAGATAGAGCCCCAAGTCAGGCTTCATGCTGTACATGGAGACTGTTTAAAATTCTCTCTCTTTCTCTCCCCCTCCCCCCACTGCCTCTCTCTCTCTCTCTCTCTCTCTCTTAAAAAAAAAAAAAAATGTGTCTTCACTGCACTCCCTCCCTTCCAGCCCTGGTCACACAGCCCAGCCCATTCCCCTATGTTACGAGACGGCCTTCGCAGCAGAGGGGGAAGCCACCTTACTCTTCAACCAAGTACAGCTGCTGCCGCACCATTTACCCCCACAGATGGGGCAAGTAAAGCAGATCAGCTTTATTCCCTGTGGCAAGGAGATAGATGGCTTCTGCAGTTTTCAAGCCATTCATCATTTTTGGGAGGGGGAGCCCAAGTACCCGTCAAATGACACATTTGCCTCATTTCTAAGAACTCCCACCTAGCAAGGCATTGAGAAGCATGCTTGGGGGTCGTGATTCTCTAAAGAGGAACCAAGAAACATTGCTTTCCCTCCCTCTTTCCTCCACAAACACGTCCCTTACTTTGTGTAGGGAAGGAAATGGTGGCTTGCCCAAGTATCAAAGGGAAAGAAGAATTTATGGAGGTTTTAGGAAAACACTTTAGCACTGTGAGCTGGGACTTTAAAGTAAGGAGGCTGACTTTTTAACAAGCAGAGAAACACTTAAAAGCCAGAATTAGTGCTGCCCTTTAGGGCAGTCACCCTGGAAGAGTGTGCACTGATTTCAACAATGTCTCCATAGAAAGTTCTTCTTTGGAATTGCCTTCACAGCCTTTTCAAGAGAATTTCCTCCAGAGTGGCAAATCTTCATCCTTTGACCATGGATCAGAGTCTTAGAGCCAAATGTCATTTGGAGAGGAGCAAAGTAGGGCATTCAGGTGGAGAATGAGGAGGCTAACATTTTTGATCAGGAGCACAGCATGACCCCGAAGCAAGGAGCTACATTTTCTATATGATTCAGAGGCCGTGGTCTCTTAAGATCTCATCCAATCTCTTGGTCTGGTGGCTTTCAATACTATCTATATGTGGCCTGGGGGAGGAAGCTGTGTGCAGAACTCTGGAGCAGGGAGGAAGACTGGAGACTTAATTCCTCACCAGCGTGCTCCCAACTAGTGGCGCACCCTCCTTTCCGAGCCTGACTTGTACGAGTGTACTGCCCTGAGGAGCATGTTTCAGGGTTTCTCATCTGCTTTTTATTCTTTGTAAATTTACATTTATGCCAAACTGATACATGCTCATAGTAAAAAAATACTCAAATAATTCTAAAATGTTTCTTCCAACAAGAGTAGTTTCCAGCCTCATCCTTCCCCACTTCCCAGACCCATTCACAAGAAGCAGCCTCTCTCAGCCCGTCTCGCCATCTCCATTGACATTTAAATAGCACGCACATACTGCTATTTCTGTTTCTCATTTTTAGATACTACTACTAACTTCCTGTTATGATGCTTGAGAATTTAACATACCACTGATTCCCATTATTGTTCTTTCTGGATGCTCGTAGGAGCTTCTCTTTGTTCCTGGTGTTCTGGAAGTTCCTGATGGGGCCTTGTGTGTCTGTGTGTGTGGCCATTTAACATTTTTTTTTTTTAAAGATTTTATTTGACAGAGAGAGACACAGCGAGAGAGGGAACACAAGCAGGGGGAGTGGGAGAGGGAGAAGCAGGCTTCCTTCCGAGCAGGGAGCCCGATGCGGCGCTCAATCCCAGGACCCTGGGACCATGACCTGAGCCCAAGGCAGACGCTTAACGACGGAGCCACCCAGGCACCCCCATTTAACACTTTATCGGCCCTTCTGGTCTAGGGACCCTGTCCTTTGGTTCTAGGAAACTTTCCATTAATTTTTAGTAATTCCTCCCCTCCATTTGCATTTTTCTCTTGTGAGAACTCCTGTCATTAAGATTTTGGATGTCCCAGACTTGGATCTCTTCTTTCCCCAATTTTCCGTTTGTTGTTATGATGGACTTACTAAGGGATTTCCTCAAAATGATATTCTACCTCTTCTACTGGGTCTATTTACTACTATCGTATTTGTTTTATTCCAAGAGCACATTTTAGTCTGAATGATCCTTTTTGGTAGTCTTCTGTTCTTTTTTCATGGATATACTACATCACTCTTATCTCACCTCTTTCCTTCTGCAACCTGAATTGCAATTGTTTTTCTGATTCCTTTTTTCTTTCCTGTTGCTGTTTTGGCTTCTGTCTTTACTATTGGAAGATTTGGGGGGTGGATCTTGTTGATTGGTGGGTTTCGCTGCACAAGTCCATCTCGTAGCCCTCATTTTCATGAAGTGATCCCCAGAAGCTGGAATCTGGAGGTCTTTCTGGGACCATTCAGAGGATCAAGAGAAGAATCCTATCTTCTCCTGCTGCAATAGGAGGGATGGTGGAATGAGGGAAAGGAGGTGCATTAAAGCATGGCTATTGGTGTTCTAGAAATGGGAAAGGGGAAGGAAAGGGGTCGAGAGGCTCAAGTTCAGTGTGTAATGCTCTCCTCTGCCCTCCATTATGCTTCAGCCCCACATCCCCCCCAGACTGAAGCTCTTTTAGTTGGATTTCTCTGGAAGAGGACAGTATAGAGAAAGATACTTGGGTGTCCAGCTGCCCTTGCTTTCTTCAGGCTTTGAAACAGCCCTTGTTTCCCATCCCACACCATGTCCCTGTGTCTGTTGGCACCTGGAGTCGGCATTTGCTGAGCATCTCGGGAGTTTTGTGGGCTACACTGGCTAATCTCTAAGTGGCCCCTGCCTCTGGACATTTAGAGTTTAGCTTCCCTTCCTCAGTTCTGCCAAGTCAGTTACAAGTCTGCTTTCCATCATGCAAAAGATCTTGAAGATTCTTGTCCACTGTTGTCTTTTCTCTAGCAATCATTGTCATTGTGGGTTATTACTTATTTTTATTCCTTTATTGTCATTTTGGTGAGCTTTTGGTGGGAAAGGGAGATAAATATATTTTGTGATCAATCCATGACTATTAACTGCAACCCTGCCCACTTCCCAAGAGCAAAAAATTCTTCCAAGAAGCATTGGCTAGTTTTATCCCTTTTAATTGAAAGATTCTTTGTTCTTTTCTCCCTTGCTCCTTTGGCCAGGATTTCCATATCCGTTGAGATCCTCCAAGACAGAACCAAAAAGAAAAACTTGGAGTATTATACCACATTAGCTCAACTCTTCCCTGAAGCCTGACTCTGGGTCTTTGGAAAGATCAAATCTTTCAAACATTTTCCCTCAGAAAAAAAATTTTTTTAAGATTTTTATTTATTTGCGAGAGAGAAAGAGGGTGAGAGAGTGTGAGCATGAGCCAGAGGGGGAGGGAGAGGGAGGAGAGAATCTGAAGTAGACTCTCGCTGAGCACAGAGCCTGGCAAGGGGCTTGATCTCACAACCAAAACAGCATGACCTGAACTGTAACCAAGAGTTGGCCACTTAACTGACTGAGCCACCCAGACACCCCTTTCCTCAGGAAAATTTTATACATCATTTCTAAGCTGTGTACTCTTCCATTTACAGCTTTTGATCCTTCCTGAATATCACTGGACTCAGGAATATTCTTTCCAAATAGCCTTTGAAATGGGTAAATGTTTAGATGTGTTGAGTCTGACATATCACGAGTTGGGCAGGGAAGAAGGCCAGGGGCCTAGGGGTAACAGGTAGGCATGATATAAGACTTAATGGTAACAACGTATGATAATAGGAGTTCCAATGGTGTTTCCAGAAATTTTTCTGTAAGTTTCAATTGCCATCATCCAGGGCCAATGCAGATTTAGGCAGGGGGACTCGGTTAGGCGAGAGGAACTTCAGGAAGGCCTTTCTGAAGAAGCATCATTTGAATGGAGACTTTCCAGGCAAAGGGACCAGAGGGTGCAAATGCCTTGCATTTCTGGGAACAATCTTGGCATGCTCAGAGAACAGGAAGAAGACTAGTACACCGGGAATGTTGCAAACAGAGAGTTTTCAGATGAGATCAGAGAAGCCAGCAGTGGCCAGGTTACATAGGGTTTTATAAACCCTGATAAGGAGTTCAGCTTGTGTTCAAAGTGGATTGGGAAGCCATTGGAGAGCTCCAAGCAAGGAAGTTATTGATCTGGTCTATGTTTTAGAAAGTTCATTTTGGTGGAGGATGTGTCTGCAGCAAAGGGCAGAATAGAAGCAGTAAGACCAAACTACAAAGCTAGTGTTGTAACCCATGTGAGAGTTGATGGTGGCTTGGAATTAGTGAGTAGTAGAGGAGGTAGAGAGAAAGAGATTTTTTAAAAAGGATTTTATTTATTTGACAGAGAAAGAGAGCACAAACAAGCAGAGGGGCAGAGGGAGAGGGAGAAGCAGGTTCCCCCCTGAGCAGGGAGCCCAATGCGGGGCTCGATCCAGGACCCTGGGATCATGACCTGAGCTGAAGGCAGACAGTCAACCGACTGAGCCACCCAGGCGCCCCAGAAAAAGATCTGGGTGATATGCTATGGTGGTAGAACCCACAGGACTGGATAGTGGATTGTATATGGGGGTGAAGTCTGATGTGATCCTAGATCTGTTTGGTAGTCTTTTGACTGGCTCCCAAATTATTGGGATATTACACTTCTGAAACCTCTGGAATTAAAGTGTTTCCTGTAATTGATGTAATGGGAACTTACTGACCGTTAAATTCTATACTGTAGGAACAGATAGAGGAACTTAGTTCATTGGTGATCTCATCCAATCTCTTGGTCTGGTGGCTTTCAATACCATCTCTATGCTAATGGCTCCCACATTTCTATCTTCAACTCAAACCTCTTCCCTGAATTTCAGACTCATGTCCAGCTGCCCCCTCCCCATCAAAATGGAACATATCCAAACAAAACTCTTGATTTTTTTCTCCCCAACCTATGGCCCCTGCCGTCCTTCCTATCTCAGTTAGGACAGCTGTATTTTTCCAGCTGGTCAAGCAGAACCCTTGGAGTTGTCCCGGGTCCATGCATTCTCTCTGTCTCTGTCTGTCTATCTATCTCTGTCTCACTATGTACAATCCTTCAGGAATCCTACACTCAAAATATATTTAGAATCGGGGCACCTGGGTGGCTCAGTCAGTTGAGCATCTGACTCTTGGTTTTGGCCCAGGTCATGATTTCTAGGTTATGAGATCCAGCCCTGCATTGGGCTCTGTACTCAGCGCAGAGTCTCCTTGAGATTCTCTTTCTCCTTCTCCCTCTGCCCCTCCCCCCACTCGCTTGCTTGCTCTCTCTCTCTAAAGCAAATCTTTAATATATATATATACGTTCAGAATTGACCACTCCTCAGTGCCCTCTGCTGCCGCCACTGCCATCTAGGCCGCCATTATGCCTACTCTGGATCACTGCAGAAGACTGCTGACTGCCCTGCCACTTTGGCCCTGCGCCTGCATTCCCTTCTCAATATATCAGTGAGCCTGATCTTTAGAAGATATAACGGAGATCCCATAACTGTTCTGTGTACAATATGTTCCAGTGGCTCTTAGTTTTCCTCAGTATGAAAGTCAAAGGCCCTACATGATCTCATTCTCTGACCTCAGCTCCTACTCAGAGTATTAGGGAATACTTGTCTTCAAGGCTCCATGCTAGAGGAAAGTTTCTTACCAAACATCTTTAATTGACTGAGTTTTAGTTCTTCTCCCAAAACACACACAAATAAAAGACATAATGGTCCAGCATTTTGGCTACAAATATTTCCATAAACAGAGCATGTCCTTTCAAGGAGTTCAAATGACGAGCAAGCCAAAATCCAGAGGATAAACAGTGGTAGGGGGCAGCATATTGGAGTTGTATCCCAGAATCCTCGGCCAAAGAAAATGTACACAAAAGAAGAACCGAATTCCCCTTCTCCTCTTCGGATCACTCTGTTTATTCTACTTTGTTTAGATTGACGAGTCTTTGTGACTTCATCTTGCAACATTTAACTTATTACTGCTAATTTATATTCGTTTGTAAATATGAGCTATTATTTTCTTTACTCCTGAGAAAAAACAAAGTCTTTTGACTGGTTATGAGTATGTTATTTTCCTACGTTTATTATCACCAGGTTTTCTTTTAAGTAATTATCCCCTGGTCATCCTTGCCACAGTATCTTGGGCGCCTCACTTGCCAGTTGGAGAGGGAGTGTTGAGTTGGAGGTCCTGAGTGGGGCAGGAATCCTGGCAGGGTGCTGGGAACAATACCTTGGTCTTGGCCTTCAAAAAATGGTCTGACATGATCAATATATGTTTAGCCTTAAAAATTGGCAGAGTGTGGTGAAATTAAGACTAGGTGGCATTGGGGGCACCTGGGTGGCTCAGTTGGTTAAGTGACTGCCTTCGGCTCAGGTCATGATCCTGGAGTCCCTGGATCGAGTCCTGCATCGGGCTCCCTGCTCGGCAGGGGGTCTGCTTCTCCCTCTGACCCTCCTCCCTCTCATGTGCTCTCTCTCATTCTCTCTCTCTCAAATAAATAAATAAAATCTTTAAAAAAAAAAAGACTAGGTGGCATTGAGGTATTATGCTAAGAAGAATTTCACTTAGTGTTCAGGTCATTCCATCAATTGTGTTTGAAATTACTGGGTCTTAATGGCCAAAACTCTATTATGGTTAAGGTTAAATTTATGCCAATGTTTTCTTTTAAGTGAAAAATGGGCTTAGTATTTTTTCTTATGAATTTAAAACAGTTCAGATGATACAGAGAAGTCTAAAGCAAAAAGCAAAAAGCAGTCTCTCTTCCCAGAGATAGCTGTTTTAATACTTCAGTATATTGTTATTAGAATTTTTCTATGTCTTTTTTTTTTTTAAGTAGGCTCCACATCCAGCGTGGAGCCCAACACAGGGCTTGAACTCATGACCTTGAGATCAAGATCTGAGCTCATATCAAGAGTCAGATGTTTAACTGACTGACCCACCCAGGAGCCACTGTGCCTTTTTATATAAATATATACCTCAAGTGAGATCATAAGTCTACATACTACTTTGTAATCTTCTTTCTGCTCAACAGTATATCATGAACATATTTCCATGACAGCATATGTGGATCTAAATAACCCCTTCCTTTTTTTTCTTTTAGAGGCGGGGAGGGGTGTAGAGGGAGGGAGAGAGAATCTTAAGCAGGCTCCACACCCAGTGCAGAGCCCAACACGGGGCTCCATCTCACAACCCTGAGATCATGACCTAAGCCGAAATCAAGAGTCGGAAGCTTAACTGACTGAGCCACCCAGGTGCCCCCTAAATAACCCCTTTTAATGGCTACATAATAAATGATAAAGATACCTTTTATTTTTCCTAAAAATAACTGCGTAGACGCAATGAATCTAGGCTCCCCTTAAAAATTTAAAAGGCATGCAATTTAAGAAACACAAGGAGATTTTGTTTCACTGACCTATAGTATCAACCATATTAAATTAAGAGGGCCTGCAAATACTCTGAACAAAATGGTCTCAGTTACTGAATAAGCTCATTTGTTTCTGTGGCAACTGCAGCAAATCTTTATTGCGCACCTACTAAATGCCAGCATGAATCTAGGTGCTGGGGACACTGTGGTGAATGAGCTGTGTGGGATCTCTGCTCGCAAAGAGTTCACTCTCTCGAGGGTTAGAATCTGATTATTAATAAAAAAAAAAAACTAGTAAGAAATAAGAAAAATATCAGGTATTAAAACATAACCTGACATTATGTTTTCCTGGTAGCATTTAAGCTGACATTTTGGTCCTGAATTCTGTAGATTGAGTCAAATTATATATTACAATGATATTTTCAGGTTTGAAGACAGTAAAGAACAAATAAATTATGAGTCATTTTTCTGCGCCCTGAACTGGAGAATGAATCCGATGCCCCAGTTGGAAGCACCGTCATACATGAAAGAGGTAAAATTAACACCTGTTTTAAAAACCAGCTGTGGCCACCTCCCTTGCATTTTTAATATCCTTTATCTTAAAAATGATTTTTCAGCATAAAACATTAACGCAAGTGCTTTTGGAAAAAGTGCTGATGTATTTCTGGGTATTTGTGTTAAAGGCTAATTCACTTCCATGCTGAGCGAACATCTGCTCTATAAGAGCATGACTTTTCTTCTGCAGCTGAATTTTTTTAAAACTCAGTCGCATCCAATTATATGGAAAATAGGATAATAGGTTACAGTTATAAATAGATATAAACACTGTTATCAAGGGATTCTGCTAACATCATCATGAGTCACGAGAGCAAATCTCACATTGTGCATAGGTCAAGAATCCCTAGTTACGTCTGTGGCTGTGCATACAGGTTTGCCTTGGGTGAAATAGTATAGGATGGGGATGCACATTTCACAGCGGAGCCAAATTTAAAATAAAAATTCAGTAGAAAAATGCTTGGTTAGGGAAAACAAAGTTCATGTGATCGGGTGGTGCTCTCAACATTGTGGAATTGTCTGAATTCTCTAAGATCTCTTTGGACCAATTGTCTTTAAGGAGTGGGTGGGTGGATGGCGGTTTGTTTATATTTTAACATGCTCCAGAAATTGATTTTCTTGGGAAAATCCCTTGATAAAGCAAATGTCATGTGGTTACTCCCAGAAAGGAGGCATTTATTACTCCCGGTCTCGCTGACCAACTCATTCTGGCCTGAACTGGTCTAGTGCCCCTGGGGAGTTCCCTTAGGCATGCAACTCTTCTGGAGTGGCAGGCAGCCTTAGAACTTCCAGAAGGTTGGGAGATAGGGGTGGCCTTTGGAGTCTGACATAACTCGGGTTGAATTCTGGCTCTGCCACTTACTTAGCTGAGTGACATTGGGTCACATAACTTGCTCATTTATAAATTTAATTCTCAGACAAACCATGAATTAAGTACCCACTCTCAGCAGGTTCTGTGCTCCGTGCTGGGGTCCAGAGACAAAGGTCATTATTGCTACCTTTCCGGGGCGGGGCAGGCACCTGCTAATGGCGGAATCAATACACTCATGATTTGGAGTGTGGCATAATACAGCCTGCATGGGATGGAAGGGGATAGGAGGAAGCTGTTGGGGTTGGCGGGATGGGGGAGCGGGGACAGGAAGTCTTCCTGAAATTTCAATGACAAGTAGGAGGAGTCAGCAAGGGAGGGAAGTGGCATGGCAGGGAAAAGGCATTCCCAACAGAGGCTCTGGGACAGGGGACAGACAGCATGGCATTTGGGCAGAACCAGAAGGAATTGGTGTGGCTGGAATGAAGGCGTGAAGCGGGGAGGAGTGGAAGAGGGTGAGGCTGGAGATGGCGGCAAGGGTGAGGTTTGAGGATTGTCCTGCAAGATCTGGAGATCATGGACGGACTTCAAGGAGGAGAGCGACATGATCAGGTGTACCGTTTAAAGGGCACTTGCTCTGGCTGGATGGTGGGCACTCTGAAGAGGGGCCATGGAGACAGGTAGACTCATTGGGAGGCTCTGATATCACATTGTCACCATAACAACTGCAGACACTTAAAGCATTTACTCTGTGCCAAACATTACCCTAAGGCCTGAAAATCTGTTAGCTGGTTAAATCCTCATAGCAACCCTGTGAGATACGTACTCTCCTGATCCCCATTTTAGAGATGAGGAAGGTAGAGAAACAGCAAGTTAAGACTCGTAACTCAGGTCTGTTTTACCGCGAAGAATTAAAAAAAAAAAAATTCTCTTTTAATGTAATTATTATTGAAGATATTGGATTTAATAAACTAAAATCCAAGATACCATCGCAGAAGCAAATCAGTACTGTCATTTGGCAACCTTTTATTTTTCACCCATGCAAATATTTAACATATGTAAAAAGAAAAATTGTAGATGGAGTTTCTATTCTACCTTCTTACTTAATGTTATAGTATTCTGTGTTGGATATCATCCATTTGTCCCATTAGGACTTCTCTCCAGCCCCCTCTCTCCTACTCTGAGTCCTGGGCAGTTAACCTTTATGGGCTGCATCAATGGGTCCCCTAGCCCCCTGGCCTCCAGTTGGGTTGGCCAGTGGGATGTTCCAGCAAGAGAGTGGAGGGTGGGAGGAGAGAGAAATCCTTTCCCTCCCTGCCGGTTCCCCTGGATGGACTGCCTCCTCCATATAGCTGCTCACCACTCCAGGTTCCAGTAACCACCGTCTCTTGCCCCTCCAGCCCCAGGTGGTGGCACTGGCTCCCTGTTGTTATAGTCCTTGAGGGACTGGAGGATCCCCTGTTGGTTTTCCTCAACGTTTCCCACAACTTCGTAAACAGCCGCTTTATTAAATTCCTCTCGACTTAGACGATTTGCTCATGTCCTCTGTTTCCTCTGGCGTTCTGGATGATGTGCACACTGCTTCTGGCTAGATGGCAGCTGCCTTTGTTGTACTGTTCCTTCGTTCCTACTTCCCTCCTTTTCTGTTCCACCCAGTCCACCACCCAAATGTTCACCTGTCTGTTGGGGGCTTCATCACTGATTTACGGAATATAATCCTACCACATGCATTTATCGGCCGTGTGTTTCTCTTACTTAATGCTACATCACGGGCAATCTGTCTAGTTTAATATGTATAGATCTGAGCCATTCTTTAATAGCTGTAATATGGATATAGAATAATTTATTCATCCATTTTTCTGTTGATAGGCATTCAAGTTTTTACATTTTTCCCCCTGAAAGCATGGTAGCTTATTACTTTAATTTTTATTTTCCTGATGACTGAATTTGAATGAAATTTAATGACCTTTGGTCTGACAACCCACAAAGACTTTTTTTTTCATAGCAATCCAGCATGCACAGATACAGCGGAACCAAAGTTTCGTGAAACACTACTGTTCGGACTACATGTGGTGCAATGCCATCTTGTCTTTGTCTCTTCCTTCTTTTCTTCCCTCTTTTCCTTTTCTCCCCTCCCCCACACCCCTTCTTTCTCTCTTTCGAATGTCGTTTGTGAACCATGAAATTGATTTAAGGGCCCACAGAAGGATCACCACTGACCCTGCAAAAGGAATCACTCCGTGGGAAAGCCCAAGATCTACTCTTGCCTTAGCCACCCCTCCCCCATTTCATCCCTTGCATACTCTGTGCCTGGGACATGAACCTGAGTTCAAACCCTTAGCTCTGTGATTGAGTAACTGTGTGACTTTGTGCAAGTCACTCAACCTTTTCAGGTTTCCTCCCCTCAACAATGGAGATAAGAGTGGTACTTCCAGGGCACCTGGGTGGCACAGACGATTAAGTTTCCGACTCTTGGTTTTGGCTCTGGAGTTATGGGATTGAGCCCCAGTCAGGCTGCGTGCTCAGTGCAGAGTCTGCCTAGGACTCTCTCTTCCTCTGCCCCTATGCCCTGCACTGTGTGTGTGTGTGTGTGTGTGTACGTTTCTGAAAGAAAGAGAAAGAGAGAGAGAAACAGAGGAAGGAGGGAGGGAAGGAAGGAAGAAGGAGAGAGAGAGAAAGGAAGGAAGGAAAGGAAAAGAAAGAAAAGAAAGAAAGAAAGAAAAAGAAAGAAGAAAGAGAAAGAAAGAAAGAAAAAGAAAGGAAGGAAGGAAAGAAAATAGTACTTCCATCGGGGTGGTTATGAGGATTGAGATGATACACGTGAGACACTTATCGCCACATCTGTCCCGTTATAATAAAGGGTTTAAATGTTAGCTATTATTATTGTTTGTAAAATGGAGAGGTCTTACTACCTCAAATGAGGGGGCTAGGCCTTGAGCAGTCACCTTCCAAGGCTAAGATCAGTGATTCTATCCTTAAAGGTAGGAGACCAGTTACAGAACAGGAATGTAGCATCAGAAGAAGGGCCCCTGCTTGAGCAGGGGGCTCTTCCAGTTGTTACTCATATATAGTGAGAACTTAATTCTTTGGGTCTTTTATCATCTCTGCTGACCAAGCCTAGAAGCAGTTCAGTCTGTGGGAGACATTTGGAAGGGGCCATTTCTTTTTCGCCAGTTTAAGAAAGAAAGGAACATAGGTATAAAATGATACCAATTTAACTTAACAATGAGAACGTAAATAGATCTCAGAGTCTACAGCACTCTGGTATTCCTAAGCTTGTTATTGTTTCATAAAGAGGATGTAAGATAGCTTGGGAATGTTACCAGCGGGTCTATAATCTCATGTGAAAATATTCAGTGGGAATGGGTTGAGCATGATATTGCGTAGTTGATAGAGTACAATCAGTAGTGAAAAGTACAGGATCTCCTGAACCGTGTAAGTGTGCTTAAATGTTTTGTCCGGTAACGCCCGGAGACACTCGGGTCAGAGCCTGCCACACAGGTTGTGTTCTCCAGGAAGCAGGTGGAGTTTAATGTGCAAGAGGTTTATTTGGGAGTGTTCTTGGGATCAATACCTGTGGAAGGGAGAGGAAGGACACAGGAGTAAGCAGAGGACACAGTTGAGCCAGCCCACAAAGAGCTCTGGAGCTAGAATGGCCTTTCAGAGCTGTCCTGAGATGGGTCACAATGGCTTGGCCTTTGTCCCTGTGGGTTGCTTTAGGAAGGGGGTTGACCTTGGGTAATGTGACTCTTTGCAGCCAAGCCAGCTCGGTAGCCGAGGCAATCCCTGAAGGGGGCTCTCAGCAGCTGGGCTACCAAGTCCTTCCTCAAGGGGATCCTGGATGGTACATCCTAGCTCGGCAATCAATTGTTCTTGAAGCTCTTGTTTTTTGTTTTTATTAAAAATAATTAACATACAATATTGTATTAGTTTCAGGTGTATAACATGGTGATTTATACACATTGCAAAATGGTCACCCAATTAGTTACCATCTATCCATCACCATACAATATTATTGACTGTATTCCTTCTGTACATTATATCCCTGTCTTAGTTATTTTATAACTGGAAGATTGTACGTCTTAATTCCCTTCGCCTATTTCGTCCATCCCCCCCTTACCCCCTCCCCTTTGGCGATCATCTGTTTGTTCTCTGTAGCTATGAGTCTTTCTGTTTTGTTTGTTTGGTTGGCTTTTTAGATTCTACATGTAAGTGAAGTCATAATTGTACTTGTCTTTTTCTGTCTGATGTATTTTGCTTAGCATAATGCCCTTGAAGTCCCATCTATGATGTTGCAAATGGAAAGATTTCCTTCTTTTTTTATGGCCGAATAATGTTCTCTTGTACATATATACCACAGTTTTTTTAAATCTGTTCATCCACTGATGGACACTTAGACTGTTTCCATATCATGGGTATTTTATTTTATTATTATTTTTTAAAGATTTTTATTTATTTATTTGAGAGAGAGCACGCGCACAAGCAGGGGGAGCGGCAGGCAGAGGGAGAAACAGGCTCCCCACTGAGCAGAGAGCCTGATGTGGGGCTAAATCCCAGGACCTGGAGATCATGACCTGAGCCGAAGGCAGACGCTTAACCAACTAAGCCACCCAGGCGCCCCATGGCTATTTTAAATAATGCTGCAATGAACATAGGGGTACATATGTCTTTTTTAATTCATGTTTTCATTTTCTTCCAATAAATACCTAGAAGTGGAATTGTTGGATCGTAGGGTAGGTCTGTTTTTAGTTTTTGGAGGAACCTCCATACTGTTTTCCATGGTGGCTGCACCAATTTCCATTCCCACCATCAGTGCATTTTCTCCATGTTCTCACCAATACTGTTATTTCTTATCTTTTTTATAAAAGCCATTCTGACAGGTGACAGCTGATATCTCATTGTGATTTGGATTTGCATCTCCCTGATGGTGAGTGATGTCGAGCATCTTTCCATGTACCTGTTGGCCATCTGGGTGTCTTCTTTGGAAAAGTGTTCAGGTCCTCTGCCAATTTTTTTAAATCAGATTGTTTGGTTTTTTGATATTGAGTTTTATGAGTTCTTTATATAATTAGGATGTTAACCCCTTATCAGGTACATCATTTGCAAAAGTCTTCTCCCATTCAGTAGGTTGCATTTTCGCTGATGGTTTCCTTTGCTGTGGCGAAATGTTTTAGTTTGATGCAGTCCCACTTGTTTATGTTTGCTTTTACTGTCCTTGAAGCTTTTGTTGATTGTTCTTGGCATCAACTGGGGGCCTGGCAGTGTGGCACAGCCCCCTCCCCACCCCTGCTCCCCTGTCACTGCCTGATCTTATGCCCATGGCGGGTTGTTGACAGGAGAGCGTTTAATGCTGGAAGAGGCCGGGGAGGAGCCAGGCCAGCTCTGTAAGGTCTGTGGGGGCCCAGTTGGACACAGAACACCTCTCACTTAGAGCTCTGGAGATTGCCAGCATTTGGGGAAGTTGTCCTAGCCAAAAAGTCACATGTGGGACTTCAGGATGAGATCCACCAGGCCATGAACGTGACCTAGCCCTGAGTGTGACGTGACGGATTCGAGTTCTGTTGAGAACAAGGGATGACAGGCTGAGCTCCGGGGTGGAAGCGTGGCCAGGGTGGAGGCCAGGGGTTGGGCAGCTGCGCGCTCCCTCTGATGTAGGAGCTGGACAGGCTAGCTCTGGCTGAAGTTCCTGCGCTGCCGTGAAAAGCTCTCTAGAACTTACCAGTACTGGCCACCACTTGGAAGCTGGATTGCTTTATACTCCTGTGCTGCACATTATCTCTTCCCTAACTGGGATCTTACTGAGGAATGAAAAGAGACTTCCTGGCTGATGAAAAGTGAGCAGGCCTCAGTACGAGATTTAACACCAGTTCTGTTTGTGTCTGTGATAATGGACAGGACGGATGGTCGGGGTAGGGATTTGGGCCACCTTCCCAGGCTAACCTGCTTACCTGCAGTGTATGGGGTGATCAGGGAGGGGCCAGAAAAGAGGAACAGGACCGGTGGCTTCAGCCAACCAGGGGCTGAGTTGGAGGCTGGTCTGGCACACCAGACATGGGATTGGAAAGGCAGGGCATCTCTCTGAAACAGGGAGCACAGTGATGGGGAATCCTGAAGTTAGCACTATTCAGCAATCAGAGGAAGCCAGTCCACAGGCTTGAACTAAGCCTTTAGCCCTGCCCAGGGGACAGAGCTGGCTAAGTCCCTCTACCAGTGAGGTTCCAGTAGGAAATGTACATACACAGCACACTCAAAGGAGTCAGGGATATGGATTGAATGAAGGGACTGTTGCCGGAGGATTGGATAGGGCTACAGGAACTGGATCAGGGACCAGCAAGAGCGGGAAACCATCACCATCCGTAGGTCTGAAGAAGCAGAGCAGGCCTGGTGGTAGTGGAGCTCAGTGGCAGAGCTGGGGCGGTGGCAACAAGTAGAGGCGGGTAGCCACTGCCAAACCATGGCCAGGCAGGGAGGGAGCAGGGGCAGGAGAAGTGGAATCAATACCCTGATCTCTTGCTGCGCACCATTGGCTGGACCCACCGAGCCGCCAGGGAACAAGGAAGCTCGGCAAGTGATGCAGTCCACAGAGCGCAGCCTCCCAGGGCAGTGAGCTGGGGAAAGAAGGCAGAAAATGGATCTTCTGGGGGCAAAGAGAGAATGACCCAGCACGGTCTGTTGCCAGAATAAAAACTTGGGCTCAGGCAAACAAACCTCACAGCCAGGGTGTAAGGCCAGGTCCAGACCACAGCCCTCGGTGCTTGGTCCGCTGGATGTCAGGACTGGTCCCCCAGACTCAGGTGGGGCTACCCTACATGTGATGGCTAGGTGGTCTCAGCTCATAAGGCTGGGGGTCCAAGAACAAACTGGTGAAATTTACAAAGAGGACTGTGATCCATACGTCATCTAGCTTTGATTAGTCCTTTGGTGAGAGATTTCCCTACATGGCTGGGCGCAAACCGACTGTCACCCACCATATGACTCTTGACTGTGGCCTGTAGCCTGAATTCTCAGGAGCTCCCTTGGCTGGGGCTCTGCCTGGCTCACACAGTGGCCCGTGGTGAGCCACCGGGGCTGTAATTGACCTCCTACTCCATTATGTGACTGTCTACGGCCCCAGCATGTTGCCCTGGCGCTGTCAAGGCCTGGAGACCCCATTTCCATTCTCTTGTGCTTGCTCACAGATGGTGACTATAAAACTGGCAAAATAGGGCCCGCTGTTTAGAGCCTGTCTGGTTAATCTCAGAAGCCACGTTTTAAAAAAATAACACTAAATCGGTTCTCGTATAAACTTTATAACTTGCACCGTGTGACTGGCGTCTTATCTTTTGACATTTCTGAGAAAAATTGGATGTGGCTTCATTTTATGAGCACTGAAACTGCCGGACCATTAGCAATGGGCTCTCCAGCCCTCTCCTGCCACAACAGGATGATATATATGGCCTTGGCCGTGGGGAGGAGGGGGCAGGTCGGGTGCACCCTGGGATACGTCTTTGGATACCCCACTTGTGGAAGATCTTCTTTTGGTATGTAAAGGGTGGGCTCTCCTGTGACATTTTATTGTCCCAATCCTGTGAAAATTAAGTATCCTTCCCAATTTATAGATAGGAAGCTGAGACTCCAGGGCATTCCTAAAGGTGAAGATTATATAGTTAGGGGCTAGTGCCAGCTCTAATAAGTAAGCAGTTATTTCTAGGATTTGAGGTTGAATTTATCAGTCGAAATAAAAGACTGTTAGTCATTCTCGTTAGATTTTAAAAGTAGCTGATAAACACAGACGGATTACGTAACACAAAACAGTGACCTAGTAGGGAACGGTTCTGCCGGAATCCGCTTTGATTCAAAGCACCGGATGATGTCTACTTGAATTGGATGCAGAAGCCTATCACTAAAGCTCAGCAAAAATTCGTGTCCTCTTGAAAACTGTATTTACCCTGGAAGGCAGTTTCAAGGAAAGGTTTCACCTGTGTTTTAGCTACACTGACACAGAAATGGATAGGAATATAAGCAAATCTCCAGGGTTTTTTTTAAATCGATGAGCTTTTCCTTATGGCATCAGAATGCTCTTGATTATCTCAACAAGTATTTGCAAAATTTCTTCCCCAAATTAATTTCCCTTTGATTCATGGAAATGCAATTGCTTTCATAGTTTTGTCAATTGAGTTATTTGTGAGGTCATGTCAACCTTTTAGAAGGCAGTAAATCCAAGAAAACCACAGTTTCGGTTCCGTACACCCTACTGGACTTTTCTACAAATTCATAGATATTTCCTGTAAAGACGTCTTTTTTTTTTTTTTTTTTTGAGCAAGGGGAGGGAAATAACAGAGTGAAATCACTAACATGACTCCATCAGCCTTACATTTGGGAGGAATAAAAATAACCTTGTTTCAGTGAAGCGTGGAATTTAATTGGCTCCCGATCTTTTCCCCCTCATGCATCTGGTGGCCAGTACTACAGTAGAAAATTTTAAACTGGAAGGAGACATAATCCAATTAAATTTCCTTTTAAAAATGTCAAAGCAAATAAATCCAGAGCACATGAGCTCACACACAGCTTTGCTATTCTCACTGGGCAGCTGCTGTTTACTGGGTTCCCAGCCAGTGCCATCTTTGCTTCAAGGGTGTATGATTTTACAGATCAGCAGCTACATTTTTTCACCATTGATGAACAAGTAATTTATTGCCAACTTCTTTGACATCGTCGGTAGCTTTAGTCAAAGCCAGCTTGGAAGATACCGTGGGGCCCTCTTGCAGACAATGATTCCCAGCCATTTTGGAGTCACGATTGTGTATCATTGTTGAATTTCACTCTGCATTTCATAGCTCTTCCTCCTTCCAGAAAATATTCCTTAGGAGGAAATTGAATTTGGTTTTGAGATTGGGGCGCCATCTCTTGAGTTATCTGGAAGTCACATTGGAGACTCTGGATCCATCCGTCAGTTTGTCAGGAAGTTGTTTTGTTCCGAGCTGTGCTGTGACTTTCATAGACATTAATGCTGGTAAATACAGAATCACATGGTGTCTTTGTTTGACTTCCTCAAGAAGCCGACATGGGGACAAGGATTCAAGTGTATATTGATTGTGAGGGAGGTGGAGGGAAGACTACGAAGGGAGTGGGGAATGAAGAGTGGAAGGGAAGGGGCTGCCACAGGGCATATTCTCAAACAGTGACACATTTTGGTGACTGGAGCTTAATGCCTCTGGGAAACTCAGGGATCCAGGGGCCTAGATGTACCTCAGCATTTTCCCACCCAAAGTGCAAGGGGGTTGCACTATTCATCCATCAGCTCCCATCAGTCATGGGTGAGGGCTGCTCCTGACGAGGGAGGAAAAGAATGAATTCCCATGCACTTGTGGCATGTCACAGGGGCAACCAAAGTGGGCCTCAGAGGCCAAAGAAAAGCTCTCAGGCAGAGGAACGCAGGTTGGACGTGGGGCTGGTGAGCGCCGAAGGGGAAAGGGTGAGGAGATCGGGAGGGGTGCTGGCAGAGCCTGCTATGCTCAGATATTTAAGATGCCAAATATGCACAGTCAGGGGGCTATTCTACAGAAACACCAGCAGGCTCATCATCGTCGAGGTAGGGGGTCGGGGGAAGGCTCGATCAGCTGTTGTGGATGAGCTCTCCTGTTGTAAAATTACCATGCAGTTATTTCCACTTAAAAGGTATGTGCCCTGCTGGGAATACCATCTGACCTGGACTTTTCTTCTCATTTTGTAGTGTAGCATGAATAAAAGGTCAGTGAACACAGAGACTATTTTTATTCACTGCCCAGATTGTCATAAATATTATGTAATGTAGAACATTTGTGGATTTATTAGAACAATTAGGCAGTGGGAGTGTGGGGTTTCTCGTGTCACCAAAGAGCTCTTTATTTTGCAGAGAGACTGCCCATGTGACTCCTTTAGATGAACCCAATTACAGGCAAAACTATGAAGAAGATACTTTTTCCCTCTACTTTATCGTTGCCTCCCCTCCCCTGAGTTTCTTAAATCTTACCTCCTGTTTTCCCACCCTCCTTTGGATCTCAATTTAATTTCTGTTGATCCGTTTAAACTAGCACCTGTGAAAATCTCCCTAAAATTGGGGGTTGGCTACAATTCTGGTACCAATTCCAATGTGCTGGGTTTTTTTCCCGCATACCAAACAACTCTCGACACCAGCTAAGGGTCCTACAATTCAACTCAGTTCTGACATGATCAGCATCAGATCCCACAGGGTGTAAGGGCTCAGTCCCACAAGACTGCCCCTCCCCCCCACTTCAGACACCAGTTTATCACCTGTGCTTCTGGTCCACTGGCTATAAATGAGAGGTTCCCATGACCCCCCTCCTTGGGTTCAATGAATTTGCTACAACAGCTCACAGAACTCAGAGAAACATTTTACTTCCTAGATCACTGGTTTATTATAAGAGGATAGAAGTCAGAACAGCCCGGGTGGTAAGAGATGCATAGGGTGAGGTGGGGGGAAAGGGTGGGGAGCTTCCACCCTCTCTGCGCATGCCACACTCCTCAAATCTCCACAAGTTCCTACCGACCCAGAAGCTCTCCAATCCGTGTCCTTTTGGGTTTTTATGGAGTTTTATTACAAAGGCACGATTGATTAAATCATTGGCCATTGGTGATTGAACTCAACCTCCAGCTCTATCCCTGGAGGTCAGGGGGATGGGACCCAAAGTTCCAACCCTCTTATTACAAGGTCCGTTACCCTAGCAAACAGCCCCCATCCCTAGGTGCTTTTCAAAAATGTCTCATTAACATAAGACACTTTATCCCTCTCATCACCTCAAAAATTTCAAGGGTTTTAGGAGCTCTGTCCCAGAAACAGGGACGAAGACCAAATAACATATCTTATTATGAGTCACAATAGCGTACTGGCAGTATATGGATCCTGGGTTTCTCAACCACTGCAAATTTGCCTGTGGCATATTCTCTCCAGCCCCTCACAATCGATATACACTCGAATCCTTGTCCCCATGTCGGCTTCTTGAGGAAGTCAAACAAAGATACCATGTGATTCTGTATTTACAAGCATTAATAAAATGTCTGTGAAAGTCACAGCACAGCTCAGAACAAAACAACTTCCTGACAAACTGACGGATGGATCCAGAGTCTCCAATGTGACTTCCAGATAACTCAAGAGATGGCGCCCCAATCTCAAAACCAAATCCAATTTCCTCCTAAGGAATATTTTCTGGAAGGAGGAAGAACTATGAAATGCAGAGCGAAATTCAACAATGATGCACAGTCCTGACTCCAAAATGGCTGGGAATCATTGTCTGCAGAGGGCCCCATGGCATCTTCCAATTACTCCAACCTGGATCCTAGAGAATAGTGACAAAGGGAAATCAAATCCAGGGAAGTGGTACTGATTCTAGAGAGAGAGCATAGCGGGACTGGAGCTTCGAGAAAGTATTGTGTGAGCCATGGGGTTTAAAGTGAGTAAGATACAAAGAAATGGACTGTTGTCTTTTCATCTCAAATCATCCTTCATCTCAAACCTCAAGGTATTTACTTGTGTTTCATTTTGTCCAAGTCCAGCTTATTGCTAATAAGTATAACTCCCATCTCCAAATTCTTGAGTTGCCATTATTCCAATGTGAGTCCCTCAGTTTCTTTCTCTTTTATTGTTAGAGGTTAAATCATGATTCCTTGCTCAAAAACAAGAAACCTTTGCTGCCTAATGAAGAAGTTATGAGGGAAGGACCTTCAAGAACTGGCCTGTTTCATAAAAGAATCCATTCTCCAGATAATTTCTTTGCAGTGATATGAGTTGCATAATGTATTTAATTCTTTTTGTATTGAAAATTCTTTTTTTTAAGATTTTTTTTTTTTTGAGAGAGAGCACAAGCAGGGAGAGCAGCAGAGGGAGAGGGAGAAGCAGGCTCCCTGCTGAGCAGGGAGCCCAATGTGGGGCTCAAGCCCAGGACCCTGAGATCATGACCTGAGCCAAAGGCAGACGCTTAACAGACTGAGCCACCCAGGCGCCCCAGTATTGAAAATTCTTATTTGAAAAAACAAAATAAAACACCGATCCAGGAAGAGTGATTTTGAATGCATATATTTGCATTATACTCCTTTATAACACGATCAAATCTAAAAATACCACTTACGAGCAAAAATTGCTTTAAGTTTTGTAATGAAATTTCTGAGGACGTGTTGAATAGTTGAACGACTGTTGATTAAAGTACATAATTTTGTGTGTGTATATGTACACACACACACACATACACACACACACACACACACACACACACACAGTGATTTACTCCTTCTTGGTGTAGGATGGACATTTCACTAAGTTCCATGTGGCATAAATACGCCCTAGGAGTGGATTTAGGCTTCATCCATCTGAATGGCCATTTCCTTCTTTACACAGCCAGTTGGTGGTTTGGGCTCAACCTCCAATGTCTGGCAGGAGGCATTCTTTTTTTTTTTCTTTGAGAGAGCGCATGTGCTTGTACGCGAGCGGGTGAGGGTTGGGGAGGGAGAGGGAGAGAGAATCCTAAGCAGGCTCCAAGCCCAGCATAGAGCCTCAGGCGGGTCTCCATCTCACAGCCCTGAGATCCTGACCTGAGTGGAAACCAAGAGTCAGACGCTTAACCAACTGAGCCACCCAGGTGCCCCAGGAGGCATTCCTGAGAAAGAAAAGGTGTGTCACTTCAAGAACCACATTGTTTTCTACTCAGCTTTCCTTGTTGAAAATGATAGGTAAGATGTAGCCATGTAGGATGAGAGCCAGCTGCTTCTAGATTGGCCCAGTTTGCTGGGCTTTGGAGGGCAGCTCGGCAGATGAGCAGAGCTCTGGAGCCTCACTGTTCGGATTACAGTCCGGGCTCCTCCCCTTACTGGCAGTTTTCTGGACAAGCAACTTAACCCTTCTATGCCTCAGTTTCCTTTTCTGTAAATAAGTAATACCTACCTCGTAGGGTTTTCTGTGATAAAAACTTAAAAAGAGTACCTGTTACATAGTAAATATCTAATAAATTTATTAGTCATAGTAGTATTGCCATCACTATGAAGCAGTATAAATCCCACAAAAGTCTGCAACCAGTTCACTGTCATCGTAAATCATCTCTTTAATGCCTTAGAGATGCCAGTACTTGGTGTTCTCCTGATTCTGATTGTGTGTCAACATTATTAATTACCATAGTTTTACATATCACCCATATTTCAGTGACTTCCACATCTTTGCACAGTAGCTCTGTGCTACACAGAACCCTATTCCCAGGTGTTTACCAGAATCTTCACCTTGATGTCCTATGGGTACCTCAAATTTGAAAATGTCCCAAATTGAACTTAGTTGTCCTCATCTAATCCTTCTTGCCACACTAAAAAAAAAAAAAAAAAAGTAAAACTCTTCTGTCTGCTTTCCTTATTTTGCTTATAACGTTGCCTTGGGTTGAGTATTGCATGCCCCCCCGCCCCCTGCTACCCCCCATTCATGTCTACCTGGAATCTCAGAATGTGAACTTATTTGGAAACGGGTCTTTGCGATGTAATTAAAAGCTAAAATGTGAAATGAGGTCACACTGGATTAGGGTGGACTCTAAAGCCGGTAATTGGTGTCCTTATAAGAAGCCATGAGGGCCATATGCAGAAAACAAGGGGCAACCATGGGAAGCTAGGAGGGGGGGCATGGACCAGAGTCTCCCTTAGAGCCTCCAGAAAGAACCAACCTTGCCAGTACCTGGCCTTCTGGCCCCCCATATAGTGACAGAATAAAGTTCTGTGGGTTTAAGCCGCTCAGTTTGTGCTCATTTGTTATGGCGGTCCTAGGAAACTACTATAGATATCATCAATATTACTATACTTAGAAGTCTTAGAACTCTCCTCACCTATATTCATTTACCTGTATTAGTTTATAAGGACACCAGTCATATTGGAGTAGGGACCTCCCCCCACTCCAGCATGACCTCACCTTAACTCATTACATCTGCAGTGACCCAGTTTCCAAATAAGGCCACATGCTGAAATACCAGGGCTTAGGATTTTGACATCTTTTTTTTTTTTAAGATTTTATTTACTTATTTGACCGAGAAAGAGAACACAAGTAGGGGGAGCGGCAGGCAGAGGAAGAGGGAGAAGCAGGCCCCTCACTGAGGAAGGGAGCCCGATGCGGGGCTTGATCCCAGGACCCCAGGATCATGACCTGAGCTGAAGGCAGACACTTTATGACTGAGCCACCCAGGCGCCCCTCACCATCTTTTGAGAGGACACAGTTCAGCCCATAACACTACCCCTTTCTTTTATCACCACTCCAAATCGATCACCTTCCAGGCATTCTATGTTCTACTGCAGCAAAATCTTCCAGATGTAGCTCATCCTCACACCAGCTTCAGCTCCCCTAGCTATGGCACAGCACCCCCCCCCCAGAATTATTGCTGTAACCTCCAAAGTGATTTTCCTCCTCCATTTCATTCTTCATACATCCAGTGAGTGAATCTAATTAATTTCTGATCAGGTCTCTCTGGTGGAGACCCACCGGTGTCTTTCCCCATCCACAGCATAAAGTCTAAACTAGCACAGAGAGTGGGAAGTTTGGGCCCATCTTTTCCTTCCAACCCCCTCTCTTGCCACTCCATACTATGTGTCCCAAACCACAACTAGGCTGGCTGGTCACTCATTCTGGAAAAGAAATTCTTAGGTCTGTGGGCCTTTGTTTATGTTGTTCCCTAGGCCCAGGGCACCCTTCATCACTTCCGTCCCCTGCCAAACTGCTCCTCATCCCATAAGGCCCAGCTAAAACAGTCCTTACACAGGTCGCTTCCACAGGTCCAACACAGAATTACTGAGACTTTCCCTGTGTTTCTGACACCTTAGAATTCTGGATACTAATGTAACACCAGGAAAGATATAGCACCTCTTACGTAAAACAATTAACCTTGACAATAGTAATATAAACAGCCCACAGTGCATGGACTTTCTTGCCCCCTGTTGACATTAATATTGAGCATTGCATGTGTGGGCCTATCTGTGTGTGTCTAGACATACATATATACAAGATTTTTTGAAATCTGACATGTATTTACTACTTATATAATTAAGTTTTGTTGCAACCCACCTCATCAAAATATTCTTTTTTTTTTTTTTTTTTTAAGATTTACTTATTTTAGAGGGGGCGGGAGGGACAGAGGGAGATGGAGAGAGAAGATCTCAGGCAGACTCCATGCTGAGTGTGGAGCCTGATATGGGGCTCCATCTCAAGACCCTCAGCTCTTGACTTGAGCTGAAATCAAAAGTCAGACGACTGAGCCACCCAGGTGCCCCCAAATATTCTTAAACCTCTCTAGAAGAGTAAAGGTATTTATTTTCTGAAACTAGAAAATACATGTACACAAATATACATGCCATATATTATATATGAGGTATATGTGTGCATATATTAATACATACATATATGAAGTATATGTATAAAGTAGTTTCTCCCCAGGAACATCCTGTGAATGATTCATTGCTCTTTTCATTGTTAGATTAAAGAAACAGTAACCCAAGCAATCAGTGTAGCTAGCAGTTCAGATTTTAATAATTGAGGTCTTAATAAAGCATAAGGGGAGTTCTCACTGTAATAATGCTGCATAACCAACAACCCCCCCCACCCCAAATCTCGGTGGTTCTCAACAATGGACATTTATTTTTCTTAGCCATGGGCCCATAGGTCAGCGGGGCTCGATCCACCCGTGCCATTTTCGGACCAGCAGCATCTCAGGCCCTGTTCTTCTCAGGGCAGTGATGGAGGTACAGCAGGCTAGGCCAAACCACACAAGCCCATTAGAACCTCTCTTCACGGCACATCTGTCCCAAGCCCATAGCAAAGGGACAGGAAAACAGACTCCATAGGAGGGTCTGCAAAGTCGCATGGCAAAAAGCTTGGGTGTATAATTCCACCATGGAGAGGGATGAAGACGTGAGCCTGAGAATTCAGTCTACCGCAAAGGCCTTACGATTCGGAGGTAGACCGTAGAAATGTCTGCCTTGAGAATAAGCTATGTGTCAAGAGCTTACATAACAATAAGAAACCATTCGATGTTGCATTGACAAAACTGCACTTTGACATGTGGTCATAATTCTCTCCATCTTTGGTTCTTTTCCTAGAGATGTGAAGATGAGTGGCTCGGGATGCCATCACCTATTCGCGTGAAATACATTAACTACATACGCCTTTTAAAGGATGTGTTCGGCTTAGAGGAGTAACCACATGCCATTGATTTCCTGCTCTCATTTTACTAAGTTTATTTCAGTAGATATCATTTCATTAAAAAAAAAATACAAGGTTCATACTGAATTGAAATCCATAGGCCACATTCCTTTTGTCACTTTAGTTTTTCAAAACATCATATTACATTGTTGATGTACCAGCATTATTAAAAATGCCATTTAAAGAAATGTAAAACATTTTTATTACATGTATGATTTATTAATACCAAAGAATCTTATGGTAATTTTCTATCCAGCATAATTTGATTCATTGCAACACAAAAAGAAAATTACTCTTGACAGCTATATGTGACAATATAAAATCAAATTATATCTGAGCAATAACTTGTGATTCTATTAAACATTTTTTGAAATCTTTTTGACACATGTTTATTACTTATATAATTAAATTTTGCAGCAACCCACCTTACCAAAATAATCCTTAAACCTCTCTAGAGTGAATGTATTTATTTTCTGAAATTAGCAAAGCTATGAGGACTCCTGCCCTTGCCCCGCAACACACACACACACACACATGCACGCACGCACACACGCACGCACGCACACACACACACACACTTAAAAATTTAGGAGAGAAATTGAAACATTTGCAGTGTTTATTTGCCCTTTTTATATCTAAAGTTAGCTGTTAATTTAGGAATATATGCATGTATATATAATTATAGTATGACCAAAAATGTTTTCTGTCTAAAATATTTAGGGATGTGAATGCTGGAGATTTTGAGAGATATTTTTTGGTTCACTCTCCACACACACATACCACCCACCCCAGAGGTTTAAATATTCTAGGACTGTAGCATGTTTCCCTCCTGCTTTTCTCTGGTTCTATTTTGATTTTTCTTCTAGGCCTATACGTTCTGAGTCTCAGCAGAACTTTGGTCATGTAGTGTATATTTGATTAAAACTCATCACCATGGACCTCTGGGAATTCATTGGGAGAAGTTTGTCCCAATCTACTCCAGTCTCCAGTGTTGGATGCTGGGTATCCTAACTCTAGGTACCTGGTGTTGTCAGACACAGCAGAAGTCTATGGAAAAGGGGGGCTTCCACATCTACCTTTTGGGGACTGCTTGGAGGAGGGGAAAAGGAGCTGATGACATGTCAAGGGCCCCTGCCACCTCATTATTCCTTCACTCCACACTTGTGGCATCTTGCCTAGAAATGAGCTGGCTTCTTGGCACTCAGAGGTACCAATTTGGTCGACAACAATGGCTCTTTCTTTCTTTTTTCTTTTTTTTTTTTAAATTGAAGCTAATCAATAAACTATTTCTATATATAAACCTAGGGTCATTCTCCATGTGCCTTGGTTAGAATAGACCCCGTAGGACTTTCCAATAAACTAGAATACTCAACTTATATACTAGGACCACTTACCCATAAAATCTAATTTTGACTACTTGATTTTTATTCCAGGTTTTTTTTTTTTTTTTTTTAAGACAACTGACAGTGCCAAGCCATTTTGTCACTTTAAGATTTTTCATTCCCCAGAGAGCAGGCTTTTAGAAGGATGACACTTTCCTGGAACTTTTCAGGCTGACACATTTGTCACTTACCTATTCAACTCTTCAGTCAGTTGTCTTTCCCTCAAGATTATAAATACGTAGATAATTCAGCCCTTGTACAGGCTTGTGATACAGTTCACTTGAGAAGTGGGAAGAGAAGAAAAGACCAGCAAACCAATGATATGTTCCTGAGTTTGCGGGATGACAACGGCTTGGTCTATTACATACATGTGTGCCGCTGCCCTGGTTATTTGCAGTTCAAGCCCACAATTAGCAATTAAATGGCCATTATAGGCATCATGCCGATAAACATGATACATTGCAGCCATACAGACACTTTAAATAATTATTCTTTTTATAACCAAACCATATACTGAAGGAGATTTATAATTTAGAGATAATATCCCCATTAGTAAAGTTTATGACCCAATAAACAGCTCCCACTAGTTAATAAATGCCAAAGCCATAAAAACAAAGACTATTAATGTAATAGAATTTCTGTACCTCCCTCGTTTGCTGGTGGTCTCAAGGCACTGAAGGGAAATGCTATCTTAGGGAAAACATTTATTCCCGTTATGTAAATATCAATGAATTGTCTTACAGTCCATCTGGAAACCTCCCAGCCCCGCCTCAGTCCCAGGTGGTCCCCAAATGCTAATGCGTTCCGCTTAGGTTTCGGGCCTTAGATAACTCTGGTTTTCAGCACCAATGAGTCTTGTGACTCAAATCTTTGGGGGAGGTGGAGAAGACCAGCTGGGATTTCTGCCTCTTCGTTGCCCTCTGGGAAAAAAAAAAAAAAAAAAATCCCATCTATTACCCTTATTCCGGAGGAAGAACTTCGAAGAGTTTCCCAGTTTTGGCATACACTTAAATTTTTAGCTACCTCTTCTCTTTCCTCTGAAAAAGAGAAATCCCAACTATTGTCACTGTTCGGGGTAATCATTTTAAAAGAAGTTTCACAACCTTTGCATCTACTTATATTTTTAGCTGCTCACATTTTTTCATTTTGATGGAAAAGCAAGTGGTACCTTTGGATGTCTGGGTGAATTGAAGGTTAATGCAGGCAAACCTTTTGTACTAAGAACGAACAGATTTTTCGTATTCCTGCAACCGTGGGAATGATTGATGAAGTCATTTGAAAGCCCAGATCACATCATGTCTTTTCAGAAGAAACTGAAAGCTATAGAGGTTAACATGGAATGGTTTGCTGAGTCATTGTTATAAAGTATGGGTGTTGTCAGCAGATCACTACTACATTGCAGTGTTTATTTGCCTCTTTCTCCCTTTTAAAAAAGATTTTACTTATTTATTTGAGAGAGTGCAAGCATGAGCATGAGCGGTGGGGAGGGGCAGAGGGAGAGGGAGAAGGAGGCTCCCCGCTGAGCAGAGAGCCCTACACAGCTCCATCAAGACGCTGAGATCATGACCTGACCAGAAGGCAGCCACTTAACCAACTGAGCCACCCAGGTGCCCTTCTTTCTCCCTTTTTAACCTAACTGTACCATTTGGACCCAACCACTTGAAAAGTAATGTGGGTACATCTATTGGTTGACTTCAGTGCTTACTAAAATTGTAGGCAGTGGAGAGGAGATGTGTACTGTAACTTTCTTTTTTATTTATTTATTTTTTAGGATTTTATTTATTTATTAGCACGAGCAGAGGGAGAAGACTCCCCGATGAGCAGGGAGCCTGACTCGGGGTTCCATCCCAAGACCCTGGGATCATGACCTGAGCCGAAGGCAAATGCCCAACTGACTAAGCCACCCAGGCACCCCAAGAGTGCTGTAACTTTCAAGCATTAGGATAGTTTCAACATTTTGCCTACTTTATGTATTGCCTCTGATTCAATTAATGACAAACATACCATTCTTGGTCTTTTTTTATGCTATGCTATTTGAAGTTTGTTTTTTGGGGGGGAGGGCTGTAGAGCTTCCAGGCTTTGTGGACACCTCAGCTGTGAGTTTGGGATATTTAAATTGTCCTTCCTTTCAAAGAGCAGGGAACTATTGATGAGCGAAATTAAATTTCTACAAAAAAAAAAAAAACACAAAAAGCAAAAACTCTTGCCTTTCCAACTTGGATTTATTTATCTTGAGTGAGGTTTGTTTTGGTCTTTGCCACTCGTTCATTTCCCTGTCCCCTTCTCCCATGTTACGATTTTGCTCTAAGCACGGCAGTAGGAGTCTTCAGTAATAGCTTGGTGAAATGATCGGGTTTTCCACAAAATATTTATGATGCTTAATAATGCAGAATCCATTGAATAATGAATTGTCACATTCCCAATTATATGTATATTCTTTTTAGTTAAGAATATAGTGTCCTGAATGTTGAATATCTGCTTCAGAATCGGTCTGCAAATGACCTTCCAGACAAACAGCTTCCAAATGATATTAAACATTACTCAAGTGCTGAGTCTATCCTAATACGTGTTTAGGGAAAGTTTGAATTGCTTCAAGTTGAAGGCAGGTTAAGACCTTTTCAAAAATGAACCTTTTCAAGTTGACTGAGCATCTGCAGAGACACAGTGCTTTTCAATTCCCAAGAGAACGTAATGTGTAAAAATGGAAAACCCACGGAGGCAAGATCAATGAAGCTATTTCACAAAACAAACCTGCTGTGATAATGAAGCAAACATCATGATTACAAAGGTAGTGCTGACTGGATGATTAGCTGCAGAGAAATCGGAAGTCGCCCCCACTCACCTTCTTCTACCAGGTTATGTAAAATAAACGTTTGCGTTCAAGGTCAATTAATTTCCTCACAACCGCGAGTTCTGAGACTAGACTGTGCATCTTCTTTGCATTTGTTCCCGCTGCCCAGTAAAATTCCTTCCAAGGGGACTTCCGAGCCCATTATGTGTCTGGTGTGGGGGCGCAGGAACTCATGGGTCCGCACGGCTGCTCGGAAGCAAGTGGTAACGGCTGAAAAATGTGGCCAATGAAAAACTCCACGGTGGCTCAGCAAGTGGAGAATTAATGACTGGCTGGAATCAGTAGGAGCCTTTACTTCTAAATACTCATTAGTTTAAGCAGTGAGGCCTGATGTTATGCAAGTTAGACAGGAAAAAGGGGACCGCCCCTCCCCATTGTCTATTCTGAACAGAATATGCACATTTAACTCAAAGTGGTGAATGGTTCAAATACATCAAACCAACTATTCATCAATCTCCCAGTTTCCTGAGCACCGCTTTGCATCTGTGTAAAACCAACAATAGAGGAAATGCTTGTTATGACCCCACTATAATATTAAAATCCAGAGGGGCGGGTAGCTTGGTGAAAAACACAAAATGCAGTCTCCTTTAGAAAAGTTCCACCAAAATCATCTTTGTTTCCTTTTTCGTACTCTGTCTCTACAAGAACATCTGACTGCAATAGGAACTTGATAAAATTACTTTTGCTTGCCTTTTTTTTTTTTTTCCTCACTTGCTACCACTGCTCTTCATTATTGCTGTGAGGCCACTCATTGAATACAGAACAGGAGCTGAAAAGCCATTTCAGACTGCTGCCGATATCGCCCCCCCACCCACCCACCCACCCTGCCCCGTTTTCACTGTGACCAGAGCATGGAGAGTGACAAGGGAAGTGGCAAGAGGTGACAATTGCAGAGGAGACTCCGGACAAGAATAGGGACCACCTTGTCTGTGTAATGCACATTATAAACAGTTTGAACTTCATCCGAAGGGCATTAGAAGTTACTGGAAGATTTTAATCAGGAGAATTAAAAGATCGTGTCTGTATTTAAAAATCTCTGGCTGCTGCTGCTGCTGCTGCTGCTGCTGCTGCTGCTGCTGTGTGTGTGTGTGCGCGCGTGTGAACTACAAGAGTGAGTTTGGCAGCCAGAAGGCTGACTGGGAGGCTGTTGCCAGAGAAGTGATGGATGGTTTGGATTAACGTCGAGGTGGTGAGGTTGGTGAGAAGTGGATAGACTCATGACACATTAAGGACGTTGGAGATGAAAGAGAAGAGATCAGAATTAGGTTGGGTCATTTTGACAGCTGGGTAAATGGTGTTGTCATTCTTTGTGCCAGGACACACCAGGGAAAAATCTGATTTGAGGGGGGAATATCCACAGTTCTGCCTCGGGCATGCTAACTTAGGGAGTCTGTGAAAGAGATACATGGAGAGGTTGATAAGGCAATTGGATTACCAGGTCTGAATCTCAGCAAAATGATCTGGGCTGGAGAGGCATATTGGAGAGTCATCAGAGTAGGGATGGTAAATGTGAATTTAGATTAAGATTGCCCAGAGGGAGCATGTTGTCTGAAAACCATAAATGCCTGGCACATGACTGGCTAATTTTTAGAACACAGCTTTCACTGACATACAATGAACTGTACATATCAAAGTGTACAGTTTGGTAAGTGGACATATGTGTAACACCTGTGAACTATTGCCCCAATCAAGATAATGTATTTTCCCCAAATTTCCTCCAGGTCCTTGGAAATCCCTCCCTCCTACACATCCCCATCATAGGGGAGGAAGAATACTTTTCTCTCTACCCTTCTGAGTTCTTGGCTGAGACCCCCGTAATAAAAGATTAGCAAGAGAAGAACAAACAGAAGTTGATTCGTATGAGTACCTCATATATACATGAGAGATACCCAGGAAAACTGTAATTCTCCAAGGTGACCTTAAGTACCATCTTCAGCTAGAGACGAAGGAAGGATATGTGTGTGGGAGGGAGGGGAGCCATTATGGGGGGTGACCAGGAAAAGCAACATAAACTCTAGGGTAAGTTCGTTACTGTGGATTTAAATCACTGCCTTCCCCATTGATAAGTTTCTAGACATTTAGTCGTCCCTCTTTCTGGTACAGAGAGGGAGACATACCAATGGAGATTTCCCTTATAAATGTTCCTTACAGAAGGGTGATTTCTACTCTGCAGAGCTTCTCCTGTGTCTGCTGTTTCTCAAATTTATCAGCTCAAAATAATCCTTATATCAGGGGCGCCTGGGTGGCTCAGTTGTTAAGCGTCTGCCTTCGACTCGGGTCATGATCCCAGGGTCCTGGGATCGAGCCCCACTTCGGGCTCCCTGCTCTGCGGAGAGCCTGCTTCTCCCTCTCCCTCTGTCTGCTGCTCTGCCTACTTGTACTCTCTATCTCTCTGTCAAGTAAATAAATAAAAAAATTCTTTAAAAAATAATCCTTATATCAAAGAGGCATATTTTGGGGTGGTATATTTTGCTCCCATTCACCATTTCCCATACCCAGGCAACCACTGAGCTGCTTTCTGTCACTATAGAAAAGGTAGCATTCTCTAGAATTTTATATAAATGGAATTATACAGCATGTACTTTTTTTGGTCCAGTTTCTTTCACTCAGCATAATTATTTTGAGATTCATCCATGTTGTTGCGTGTACCAATATTTTATTTTAATTTAATTTTATTTAATTTTATTTTATTTCCGAGTAGTATTCCATTGTATGGACGTGTCATAGTTTAATGCATTCTCATGTTGATGGACATTTGGATTGTTTCTAGTTATTAACATACTACAAATAAAGCTGCTATGTACATTCATGTACAAGTCTTTGTATGGTTATATGGCTTTCATTTCTCTTAGGTAAATGTCTAGGAATGGAGTGGCTGGATCCTATGGTTGATGTTTAATTTTTTTTTTTTTTAATAAATGCTGTGGGGAGGAAAAATAATTTTCCCTCTACCCTTCTAGATTCTGGGCTGAGACTCCCTTCCCCACCTCCCTACCCCCACCGTGAGAAAAAAAAAAAACACAGATTAATAGGAGAAAAACAGAAGTTTAATAATGTTTGTGTACCTCCTGTGTATATGGGAGAGACCCAGAACAACTGAGTCATTCCGTAAAATGGCCCAAGCCTCTACCTTAGATACCATCTCTAGATAAAGACAAACGATGCTGGTGGGAGGTGGGGGGCAGTTAGGGGAGGTTACCAGGAAAAGCATAGGAAACAAGGTAAGGTTTATGCAGATTTAAGTCCTTGCCCTCTGCATTGGTAAGACTTTCTAGAGATTTGGAGTCATCCTTCTCCCTGGTACAGAGAGGAGGAGACCCTTACGAATACAGATTTCCCTTATACATGTAAATGTTTCTTATAAAAGGGTCACTTCTACTCGGGGTTCAGAGCTTCACCTGTGTCTGCTGTTTCTTAAAAATAAACAGCTTAAAATAATCGGTGTGCCAAAGAGGCATATTTGGGGGTGACAATTCTGCTTTCCCTCATGGCCAAGCTGTTTTCCAAAGTTACTATGCCATTTTACTTCTCTTCCAATATCGCATAAAGTCCTGGTTCCTCCACATTTTGCCAATACTTGGTATGGTCGATCTTTTAAATTTTAGTCATTTTAATCGATGTGTAGGAGTTTCTCATTATGGTTGTTTATTTTCTTATTTTTGAGGTTTGAGAGTTCTTCATCTGTTCCAGATACAAGTCCTTTATCAGATATGTGATTTCCAAATATTTTCTTCCAAACTGTGGTGGTCTTTCATTCTCTTAACAGGATCTTTGGAGGGCAAAAGTTTTAAATTCTGATTAAGTCTATTTTATCAATTTGTTCTTGTATGGATTTTTCTGTTGGTGTTGTATCTTTTTTTTTTTATGATTTTGTTTACTTATTTGAGAGAAAGACACACAGAGAGAGAGAGCATGAGCAGGATGAAAGGCAAAGGGAGAAGCAGGCTCTGCATTGAGCACGGAGCCCAGTTCGGGGCTCGATCCTGGGACTCTGGGATCATGACCTAAGCCAAAGGCAGACACTTAACTGACGAGCCACCTAGGTGCCCTCTTGGTGTTATATCTAATAAATGTTTGCCTAAACCAAGGTCATAAAGGTTTTCTCCTGTTTTCTTCTAGAAGTTGTATAGTTTTAGGTGTTTGATTTAGATATAGAATTCTAGTTAATTTTTGTTATGGTGTGAGTTATGGATCCATGTTTATTTTTTTGCATATGAATATCCAGTTGTTACAGTACCATTTGTTGAAAAGACTATCCTTTTTCACTGAATTGTCTTTGTACCTCTGCTGAAAGTCAATTGTTGATACATATGTAGGTTTATTTCTGTACTTTCTATTCTGTTCTATTGATTTATGTCTATCTTTACACTGATACCACACTGTCTTGATCACTGTAGCTTTCTAGTAAGTCTTGATGTCAGTAGTGTTAATTCTCCAGTTTCACTCCTTTTTTGCGTAGTGGTTTTGGGTATTCTACGTCTTTTGTACTTCCATAATGAATTTTAGAATAAGCTTGCAATTCTGGGCACCTGGGTGGCTCAGTTGGTGAAGCATCTGCCTTCAGCTCAGGTCATGATCCCAGGGTCCTATAATCGAGTCCCAAATTGGGCTCTCTGCTCAGCAGGGAGCCTGCTTCTCCCTCTCCCTCTGCCCCCACCCCCCGCCCCACTGGTGCTCATTCTCTCTCTCTCTCATGAATTAAATCTTAAAAAAAAAAGAATAAACTTGCAATTCTAAAATCCTGCTAGGTTTTTGATTGGGATTGCACTCAATCTACAGATCAATTTGACATCTTAATAATATTGAGTCTTCCAAGACCCGTGAACACAGTATATCGTCCCATTTATTTAAGGCTTCAATTTACCTCAGCAACGTTTTGTAGTTTTTAGTGTATGGGCAGTGCACATATTTGACATATTTCTCCCTATATTTCATGTTTGTAAATGGTAATTTTTTAAATTTCATTTTCTGATCATTGGTTGCTAGAGGATAAAAATACAACTGTTTTTTGTACATTGATCCTTGTATCTTTCAAACTTAATAAACATTTATTAGTCTTGTGGCTTTTTTATAGGTATTGTCAGATTTTTTTACATAGACATCCACATAGATGATTAGAATTTTCACACAGATGGTATTAGTCTATGAATAAAGTCTTATTTCTTCATTTCAAATCTGGATTCTTTTATTTCCTTTTTATTAGTGCACTGACTAGTACAGTGTTGAATAGAAGTGATGAGATGGACATCCCTTTCTTGTTACTGAATGTAGGGGGAAAGCATACAGTCTTTCACCATTAAGTATGATGTTAGCCATAGTGTTTCAGTAGACACCCTCTGTCAGGTTTTCAAAGCTCCCTTCTGTTTCTACTTTGCTGAGAGATTTTATCAGGAATCGATACTGGATTTTGTCACATGCTTTCACTGCATCTATTGAGGTGATTATATGATTTTTCTTCTAAAATTTGTTAATATAGTAAATGACATTAATTTTTTTTAAAAATTAAATTCATATAAAATAAACCATCTTAAAGTATAAAATTCTGTGACGTTTAGCACATTCACAATACTATACGACCACCACCTCTGTTTAGTTCCAAAACATTTCATCACCCCCAAAGGAAACACCATATCCATTAAGCAGTCACTTCCGATTCCAGCCCCTGGGAACCAGCAGTCTGCTTTTTGTCTCTATGAATTTAACTATTCTAAATATTTCATATAAATGGAATCATACAATATGTGACCTTTTGTGTCTGACTTCTTTCACTTAGTGCAATGTTTTTGAGGTTCACCTGTGTTGTAGCATGCATTAGTACTTATGAGTAATAGCCCATTGTATAGATATACCACAGTGTGTTTATCCATTCATCTATTGTTGGACACTTGTGTTGTTTCCACCTTTTGGCTATTGTGAGTAGTGCTGCTGCAAACATACATAGACATGTATTTGTTTGAGTACCAATTTTCAGTTCTTTTTTTTTTTGAGAGAGAGAGAGAGTGTGCACCTGAGTGGGGGGAGGGGCAGAAGGCGAGGGAGAGAATCTCAAGCAGGCTCCGTGCCAAGCTTGAGCCAATGCAGGCTCGATCTCACGACCCTGAAATCATGACCTGAGCTGAAATCAAGAGTTGGATACTCAACCCACTGGGCCACCCAGGCACCCCCACTTTTCAGTTCTTTCATGTATATACCTAAGAGTAGAATTGCTAGATCATATGGTAAATCTATGTTTAATTTTTTGGAGAACTGCCAAACTGTTTTCCACAGCAGCTGAAACATTTTACATTCCCACCAGCAATGTATGAGGTTTATAATTTTTCTACATCCTTGCCAACACTTGTTATTTTCCTTTTTTTTTAAATTATAGCCATCCTAGTTGGTGTGAACTACTACCTCATGTGGTTTTTATTTGTATTTCCCTAATGACTAATGATATTTCATGTACCTGTTGGCCATTTCTATGTCTTCTTTAGAGAATGTCTGATCAAATCCTTTGCCCATTTTAAAATTGGAAATGACATTGATTTTTGAATGTTAAACTTTGCATTATTGGAATAAACCTTATTAGGTCGTGATGTGTTATCCTTATATATTGCTATGTTCAGTTTGCTAAAATTTTGTTTGAATTGTTCTCTTATGTTCATGAGGATATTGATCTGTAGTTTTCTCATCATGTTTTGGTCTGGTTTTGATTTCATGGTAATGCTAGCCTCATAGAATGAGTTGGGAATACTCCTTCCTTTTCAATTTTGTGGAAGAGTTTGTGTAGAATTGCTATTATTCCTTCTTTAAATGTTTGGTGTATTTAACCAGGGCTGCCTATAGTTTGCTTTGTGGGAAGGTATTCTTTATTTTTTTTATTATTTATTTATTTATTTTAGAGAGAGTGCACGTGAGTGTGGGGAGCAGCAGAGGGAGAGAATCTTCAAGCAGACTCCCCACTGAGTGTAGAGTCTGACTCCGGGCTCGATCCCATGACCCTGAGATCATGACCTGAGCTGAAATCAATAGTCAGATGCCTAACCGACTGAGCCACCCAGGCCCCCCTATGGGAAGGTATTCTTAAACTACAGTCTCAATTTCTTTAGTAGATATAGGGCTATTCAGGTTGTATATTCCTTCTGTAGTGAGCTTTGATAATTTGTGTTGTTAAAGGAATTTGTCCATTTCCTCTTGTTGAATTTATTGGCTTAAAGTTGTTCATGATATTCAGTTCTTACCCTTTCGGTATCTGAAGAAGCTTTAGTGATGTCACCTCTCTTGTTCCTGATACTGGTAATTTCTCTATTCTTTTTCTTTCCTGATCAGTCTGGCTAGAGATTAATCAATTTTATTGATCTCAAAGAAGCAGCTTGTCATTTCATTAATTTTCTCTAGTGTTTTTCTGTTTTCTGCTCTGATTATTATTTCCTTCTACTTGCTTTGGGTTTAGTGTGCTCTCCTTTTCTAATTTTTTAGTGTGGAGGCTGAAGTCATTGATTTGAGGCGCTTTTCCTTTTCTAATGTAGGCTTATACTGCTATAAAAGCCTCCTAAATACTGCCTTAATGGCATCCCACGAATTTTGATATGTTGTTCCATTTTCATTCAGTTACTTTCTTATTTCTCTTTGATTTCTTCTTTGCTCTACAGGGTATTTAGAAGTGTCTTATTTAGTTTCAAATATTTGGGGATTTTCCAAAGATCTCTCTGACAATCTAATTTAATTCCCTGTGTTTAGAGGATATACATGTCTGACTTGTGTACTTTTAAATTAATTGAGACTAGTTTTATGGCTCAGAATATGGTCTATCTTGGTAAATGTATCATGTGCACTTGGAAATAATGTGCATTCTACACTTCTTTGGTGGAGTGTTCTATAAATGTCAATTAGGTCAAGTTGTTAAAATCTGTATCCTTACTGATTTTCTGTCTACTGGTTCTGAAAACCATTAAGAGGAAGATACTGAAATTTCTGCCTGTGATTGTGATTTTGTTTATTTCTCCTTACAGTTCTATCAGTTTTTGCTTCATGTATTTTTAAACTCTGTAGCTTTATAAACATTTAAGACTGTCATGTCCTCTTGATGAATTAACCCCTTTATCATTATGAAGTGAATTTCCTTATCCCTGGTAATATTCTTTGCTCTGATCTATATTGTCTGATAATAAAGCCATTCTAGGGGTGCCTGGGTGGCTCAGTCAGTTAAGCGTCTGCCTTCGGGTCAGGTCATGATCCCAGGGTCCTGGGATACAGTCCCACATCCGGCTCCTTGTTCAGTGGGAGGCCTGTTTCTCCCTCTCCCTCTGCTGCTCCCCCTGCTTGTGCTCTCTCTTGGTCAAATAAAATAAATAAATAAAATGAAATGAAATAAAATAAATAAATCCATTCCAGCTTTCTTTTCATTGGTGTTAGTTACCATGGTATATTTTCTTCTGTCTTTTAAAATTAACCTATATGTGTTTTTATATTCATAGTATCTTTTTTACAGGCAGCATTTAGTTGGGTCTTGTTATTTTTTTTTAATCCAACTTGACAATTACTTCCTTTTAATTGATGTATTTAGATTATTTAGTATTATTTAGTATTTAGTATTATTTAGTATTTATTATTTAGTTAGTAATAAGATCAAATTTAAATCTATTGTCTTGCTATTTGTTTTCTATTTGTCTATTTTTCTGTTTCCTTTTTCTTCCTTCTTTCGGTTTAATCGAAAAATGTTTGATTCCATTTTATCTCATTTGTTGGATTAGTAGCCGTTGTCAGGGAGGAAAAACCTTTCTTTTACCTCTTACGTTTAAGGCTTGGAGGCCTGCAAATTAAAATGAAAAACAAAACAAAAAAAAGCCCAGATTAGTAAGAGAAAAACTGATTTAATTATAGACTAAAGAAATGTGACTCAAGTTGTTGATTAGAATTTGGGGCTCATTCACCATCTTAATAGTAGTAGATGGGGAGGGCACAGGGGCTCTTCTGGGACAACAAATGACTTCTTAGAAGTGGGGGTGGGGAGAAAGAGCACTTGTTGAAAAACAAATTACTTTTTGGAAAGATAAATAGGCCCTTAGGAGAATAGATAGGAGATGCAATAGTTTTGTTACAATGTCTCTTTGGGTGTGGTGCTGACTTCACTCCAAAAAGAGAAGGTTAGAGTTGTTCCCTGGGAGGGGATTTATGACAATTGCGTTCTTTTGGAAGGTTTTGTTTTTAGGCAAATAAAGGATTACAGGAACTCAGATGCCCTCAACTCAAAAGAATTTCTTATGCTACAGTGGCTTAGTCTGGGCTGCTTCACTATAACTCTTTAATTTGTTATTTTATTGGTTGTTTTAGGGTTTACAGTATACAATTAAAACTTGGTACAGTCTACCTTCCAGTGATGGTATAGTACATATTATATTGTATCAGATAGCATAAGAATCTTAAAATAGTATACTTCCATTACTCCCCGACTAAGCTTTGTGCTGTTGTTATATACTTTACTTTTACGTTATGTTATAAACTCCACACTCTATTGCTATTTTTAACAGTCAATTATCTTTTAAAGAGATTTAAATAACAAGAAAAAACACTGTATTTATACACACAGTTACCATTTCCTGTGCTTTTCATTCTTTTGTGCAGATCCTTATTTCCATCTGGAATCATTTTTCCTCTGCCTGAAAGACTTCCTTTAACAGGTCTTGTAGTGTGGGTCAGCTAGTGATGAATTACTTTGCTTTTAAAAAAAGTCTCAAAATGTCTTTTTTTTTGGCCTTCATTTTTGAAAGATATTTTCACAGGGTATAAATGCCTAAGTTGAAAGTTTTTTCTTGCTGTATTTAAAATATATTACTCCCTTCACTTCTGTATTACGTTCTTCCACATGAGAAATCTGTCAACTTCATTTTTTTCTCTTTTTATGTAATGTGTCTTTTATCTTTGACTAATTTTAACATTTTCGATTTACCACTGGTTTTAAGAAATTTGTTTATGTTGAGACTTGGGTTAGTTCTATTGTGCTTATGGTTCATTGAGCTTCCTGGACCTGTAGACCTGTAGTTTCCATACAGTCTTGAAAATTTTTGGCCATGTTTTCTTCAAATTTTTTTTGGTTCCCATCTCTCTCTCTTCTCCATTGGTGGCTCTCATTACATGTATAGTTAGCTTTTTAAAGTTGTCCCATAGCTCACTGATGCTCTGTTCATCTTTGTTATTCTTTAATCCCCCTGTATGGTTCATTTTGGATACTATCTTTTGAAACATCTTCAAGTTCACTAATAATTTTTTTTGCACTATCTGATCTGTCATTAATCATATCCATTATATTTTTCATCTCATGTATCATAGATGATGTTGGATTTGGGTCTTTTTATATCTTCCATGTCTCTACTTAACATGTTAAATTTTTTCCTCTAGCTTCCTATACTTAAGATATATAGTTACAATGATGGTTTTAATGTCCTTGTCTACTAATTCTATCAACTATGCAATTTTTATGTCAGTTTCAATTGATAGATTTTTCTCTCCATTATGGATTATATCTTCCTGCTTGCTAATTTTTTATTAAATGCCAAACATTTTGGCTTTCAGCTTGTGGGTGCTGAATATATTTGTGTTCCTTTTTTTTTTAATCTCTCAATGATTTTAATGCTTAGTTTTGATAAACAAAGTAAGTTTCCATCCAGTTCTTTCATGTAGAGCAAAATGTACTAGTTTAAAAAAATGTGCATTCTTTAGCTTTTTCCTATACTTTTTTTTTTGCCTATCCTTCAAAACTGAACCCTGGGTATTTTTAACAGAAGTAATGTGATGTTAAATACACATTTTAATTGCACATTTTAGTAATAAAATAACTCCATATTATGGTAACTCATAGTATATTTACAAAATGAAAAGCTTTCTATCAGAATACACTTTTCACTGGGAAGAATAAATAAAACAGACAAATGGATCTACACAAAGTAAAAATTAACTTTGGTAGGTTTCAGCACAGGACGGTCCATAACAAGCCTATTTGCCCTCATTCCCCTAGAGCTGCTCATCTTCTGAGTTAAGATTTTAAAAATGTTTTTCATTGAGATTATTATGTTGACATTTGTTTCTCATTCCACATCATCTTCAGCCAAGCTCGGAGCACTTACAATTTCCCTGACTAATTGTTGGAAGCTTGGTCAGGAGCATCTGGACCGCTGGTGGTGGAAGAGTTTGCTGTAGCACTTGCAATAAGTGTTGTGGCTGTCCACACACAGCAACTGCATTTGTCAGATGATCTACACCCTTCTCATATTCACCTCAAGCTAGCAGCTTTTCTTCAAGGAAGAATTTCGGAATAGCTTCGGCATCTTTAAGGTCAGGTAACTTGAAAAGTCCAGCTCTCTCCTTGGCAAGCTTTTGTTTCTTTGGTTCTTGAAGCCTGTTCTCGAAGCTGGGGCCACGCCATCTCTGGTGGTGGAGGTAAATACGGTACCCGATGAAAAGAGCCCTGCAGACACCTGCAGTGATGGTGCTGTTCTGGCCCACCATCTTCTCTTGACCGAGGAGCAGGAGTGAGCTCAGCGGCATCGGGATCCAGGCGACAAAGCAGTAGGCTGTGGACCGTTGGAGTGGACCCCCCCTCCCTGCTCCCACCTGACACTTGCCATAAGGAATGTAGAAAGGCCTATGTTTGTGATCTTATAAACACTCTTGAGCTTTGTTCTGAGGTTGATTTAAGTTACTAGGAAACATTTTTATCCTTTCAAGTCATTCCTTTAAGCTTTGTTAGGACAAAAGAAATCTTTGGTCTAGGGCTAGTTTTTTCACAATACTGAGGCAAAACCCTTCTGAGTACGCTACCCAATTCCCCATCATTAATGAAGTTTTCTACTCTGACTGGTGGGAACAAGAATGTGGTAGGTGGAATTTTAAGATGACCCCTAATGACCCACACCTTTATAGAATCCCCTCCTAAATGAGTATTGCCCCTCCCAGAATTAAGTTTTTTTTATACTTCACAACTGATGTCAAGAAAGACTGATTACCCTGGGTGAGTCTCACCTAATCAGATGAGCCCTTAAATAGGACTAGGTTCTTCCTGACAAAAGAAATTTGATGCACAAGAGGGATGGATTCAACATGAAGGAAATTATCCCTTGCTGGTTTTGAAAATGGACAGGGTCACATGGTAAAGACCTGAAACTAACCTCTCTAATGAGAGCAGCCCCTACTGACAGCCAGTGAAAAAATGGTGTCTCAGTCCTAACAACTGCAAGGATCTAAATTCTGGCAACAACAAATGAGTTTGGAAGTGGATTCAGCCCCAGAGCCTCCAGAAGGGACCCAACCCATCCACGATCCTGGCATCAGCCTGTGAGACCCTGAGCAGGGGACCCAGATAGCCTGCATTCAGAATTCAGACTTCGAGAACTGTGAACTTGTAAATCGGTTTTATTTTAAGCCACTAAGTATGTGGTAATTTGTTCCACAGCAGTTGAAAATTAATATAAGGAACTATTCTTGGCCTTGTGTGACCTCTGAGAATGTGTTTTACATTACTCTCTTGGTTGGCCTCAAATATTTCTCTCATATGCGTACACTGATCAATACTTGGTGGAAGACTGAAGTGGGACCTTCTCCTCATCTTTGGAGGTCTGTTTTATGTTTTCTCCTTTCTCATACTCTGCCTTGAGAACTCTAGTCTCCTTGACCTTTCTGAACTCCAAGCTCTGTCTACTTAATTCAGGCAGGCTGCTAGGCTCTGCTTGAGATCCTTCTTCTTGCACTTTTGAAATTCACTCCAGGCTGTAAACTGGGAAACAATAGAATTTGTCTCATTTGTTGCTGTTGTTTAATTTTAACTAGGCTCCACAGCTAATGTGGGGCTTGAACTCATGACCCTGAGATCAAGAATCTCATGCCCTACTGACTGAGACCGCCAGGTACTTGGTCTCATTTGTTTTCTGTCTCTCAGAGATCACTGCCCTTTGTTGGTTGATGTCTAGTGTCTTAAAAACTATAGCTTCATATATTTCATCTGTTTTATTTTGTTGTTTCAAGACAAAAGTAGAAGATACCACTTTTTTAGTAGTGTTATAAAGTTATATTATTTTTTTAGTTAGTAATGTTCTAATTTGTATTTTAAAAGTAAACATCCTGCTGAACATTTTCTCTTTGGTTCCATATACATCATACTTCTTGCTATTTTTCAGTGTTTGGCATGATGCCTTGCATGGAGTAAGCACTCAATAAATGCTTGACTTGGTTTTTAAATTTGACTTTTAAAAACTCACCATTCACTTGCAGTAACCTTTCAGAGATATCATGGATACTATTACATGATTTCACATTGGTTGTCACGAATCATTGCATAACCACACCAAAACTGGTTATTATAATATATTGATAAATACGTGTAAATGTAAATATATGCTCTACTGTCTTAGTCTGGTTTCCCTAAGAGCAGATTCTAAGACTAAGGCTTGTAGGCAGGTAATTTGTTTAGAAATATGGTTTCAGAAAGCAGATGTTCATAAAAAGGAAGTGGAATAGAGAAGGTGGAAAAGAACCAATCCAAGTACAAATAGAGTTGGCCACCACTGTAGAAAATTGGTGTCTAATCCACCCAATTGGGATCTTTTGTAAAGTGTGAAAAAATGAGTCTCAGAACTGTCTATTCAGGGATCAAAGGGGAAATCATTTATCTATTGTCTCCTGTTCTCCAGTGGTCAAGAGTGGCCCTATGGGTATTAAACTTCCTCACATTTTCTGGTTGTCCATGTGGGAATGCAGAGGGAGTTCCTAGTGATAGAGGAAGAAAAGCCTCAGGGGGGGAAATAGAACATGTATGACACTAGCCAAGGAGAGACAGTGTCCAATTGCATCTATGCAAAGCCAGTCCAAGTCTGAATGCAGCTGGTCATTGCAGCAGTGGCTGGAGTAAGAGGAGAGGCCAAGAGGATTTTGGAATGGTATGGAGGGCTTGTCTAATGCACATAAAATTCTGCAAGTTATTTAACAATATAATTTATTACTAGTTTCTAACAGTCTGAAATTGATATCCATGTTAATTTTGAGTAGCCTCAAGCTATAAGAACACTAAGAACCCCAGGAAGTGATAAGAAGGAGCCACTGAAGATAATGCACTCAAATTGGCAATAATATTCTTGGAATAGTATTTTTTCCAGCTCTATTGAATATATAATTGACATATAACATTGTGGAATTTTAAAGTATTAATTTGATACATTTATATATTGCAAAATGAGTACCACTGTAGCATTAGTTAACACCTCCATCACATCTCATAACTACCATTTCTTTTTTGTAGTTAGAACATTTAAGATCTACTCTCCTGGCAACTTTCAAGTATATGATATGCTATTGTTAATTACAATCACCATGTTGTACTTTAGATCCTTAGAACTTATTCATTTTGTAACTGTAAGTTGTATCCTTTGACCAACATCTCCCCATTTCTCCCACCCCCTAGCCCCTGGTAACCACTACTGTCTGTTTCTACGAGTTCATCTTTTTAAAAAATGAGATCATACAGTATTTGTCTTTCTCTGTTTGACTTACTTCACTTAGCATAATGCCCTCAAGGTTTATCCATATTGTCACAAATGGCAGGATTTCCTTCTTTTTCATGGCAAATGATATTCCATATATATATATCCATTCATCCATTGATGGACACTGAGATTATATCTATATATTGGCTGTTGTGAATAATGCTGTAAGAACATTTGAGTGCAGATATCTCTTTGAGATCCTGCTTTCATTTTAGAGTAATAATTTTTAATATCATTACTGTTAGAGTTCTGTTTCTGGCCAAGATGTAGTAATGATCCAGATTTACCTTCCTGCCTAAAACAACTAAAAAACAGGCAAAATATATGAAACAATGCCTTCAAGACACTGGATTTTAGGCAATGAAAGAGAGTGATACATGAGAGACAGGAAACAAATGTAGTGAACCCAACTATTGCTCCAGATTATTGCCTTGAGAGAGTTTTGGGCCTATAGCACAGGAAAAGGGAAACCAAGTTGAATATGGTGGAATTCCTGACTAGAGGAGATGGGGCTGAGAGTCCAAGAATACCATTGGAGCTAGAGTTCACAGGACAGATTATTTGAGAGACGAGAACTATACAGCTTTAGAACTTCAAAGATCTTCAAAATGCCCCTTGAGTATTCAGCTGAGAACTGAGCAGTGCATGTGTACAAGGAAACTACCCAAGACTGGGGAAAGAACCATTTGAAAGGATCAGAGGAAACAGTACCTAGTGTTTACACAGAGCTGATAATAGTACCTGTGTTCAACAACCTGACTGCAAGGTCTCACAGTTCATGGAATGTTGTATTCAGAAGGTTCTTGCCTCGGTAATAAGGAATAATTATATCTAGATTAAACATGCTCCTTATCTCACCTAACAAATTTTATAAGCAAGACCTAAAAGAATCAAAGTGTTTCCAAGTAATGTAGCTACGTCCCAAAAAAAAAGCTTAAGAATATTTATAAGAATACATAAATATCCAGCACCCATAAGGTGAAATTCACAAGGTCTTGCATCCAGTAAAAAATTAGCAGGCATGCAAAGGAAAGGGAACTTTGACTCACAATGAAGGAACAAAGAAATTAATAGAAACTGATTCAGACTGACACAGATGTTATAATTAGCAGACAAGGACAATCAAACAGCTATTGTAACTATTTTCCATATGATCAAAAAGTTAAGGAGAGACATGGAAGATGAAACTGAAACTTCTATTGGTAAAAACTATAATGTGTGAGGTGTGATGAAAATATAATGAATGAGATTCATGGCAAATTAGACTTTGCAGAAGAAAGGATTAGTGAACTTAGAGATAGCAAAAGAATTTATCTGAAATGAAATACAGATAATAAAAAGATTGGGAAAAAAATTAAGGGAGCATCAGTGAGCTATGGGACAACTTAAAACACTCTAATGTGTAATTAAAGTAGCAGAGGCAGAAGAAAGATAGGGAAATAATGGCCTAAAGATTCCAAGTTTTATGAAAACAAATTATGGATGTAAGAATTTTAAGAAAGAAAATCCCTATACACAATGAATATGAAGAAAACTACACCAAGGAACACCATAAATGTCTCAATACCAGATATAGAGTGAAAATCTTAAAAGAAACCACAGAAAAATGTCACATTTTGCACAGAGGAACAACAATATGGATTTCAGCAGATTTTTCATCAGAAACAACCCAAGCAAGAACATAAATGATCAATATCTTTAAAGTACTGAAATGGTAAAACTGACTGTGTAGAATTCTATACCCAATGAAATATCTTTTAAAAATGAACACAGAACAAGTATACAAACAAATACTTATAAGCAAATGTTTATAGCAGCACTATTCACAATACCCAAAAACTGAAAATAGCCCAAATATCCATTAACAGATGAATGGGATAAATAAATTATAGTATAAACATGTAGTATAATATTATTTGGCCATAAAAAGGAATGAAATACTGGTACCTGCTACAATGTGGATGCACCTCAAACACATTATGCTAAATGAAAGAAAGCAAAAGACAAAAGGTCACATGTTGTATGATGTTATTTATATGAAGTATCTAGAATAGGTAAATCTATAGAGACAGAGCAGAGTAGACTGGAGGGAGGGAGGCATGGGGAGTAGGTGCTTAGTGGATCCAGGGTTTTCTTCTGGGGTGATGAAAATGTTCTGGAACTAGGTAGAGATGAATGTGCTAAATACCACTGAATTTTGCACTTTAAAATTATCAATATTGGGGCACCTGGGTGGCTCAGTCGTTAAGCATCTGCCTTCGGTTCAGGTCACGATCCCAGGGTCCTGGGATCGAGCCCCCCATCGGGCTCCCTGCTCCGCGGGAAGCCTGCTTCTCCCTCTCCCACTCCCCTTGCTTGTGTTCCCTCTCTCGCTGTGTCTCTCTCTGTCAAATAAGTAAATAAAATCTTTAAAAAAATAAATAAATAAAATTATCAATATTATGTGCATTTCACCTCAATAAAAATATATCACTTGGCCATGGACAAGACAACTTAATATAGGAAAGGTGGGAATTCTCACAAATTGATATACAGGTTTAATGCACTTTCTATCAAAATTTCAGCAAGAATTTTTGTAGATATAGACAAGCTTATTCTGAAGTTTATATGGAAATGGGAAGGAACTAGAATAGCTGTAACGATTTTGAAGGAAAAAAAAAACAAAATGGGAAGATGCTATCTGATTTAAGTATTTAGTCCATAGCTACAATCATTAGGAATGTTTGGCATTGGTGGGAGAATAAACACACAGATCAATGGAAGAGAATAGAGAACCCCGAAATAGACCCATATAATTATAACCAACTGATTTTTGGACAAAGGTGCTAAAGCAGTTAAGTGGAGGAAGGATAGCCTCTCAGCAAATGGTTGCTGAAGTAATTAACATCCATATGCAAAAAAAAAGGCATCGGGCATTGGTGGTTCAGTGGCACAATTCTCACCTCCCATATGCAAAAAAAAAAAAAAAAAAGAAAGAAACAACAAACAACTCCAAAGATAAAAATCAAAAAAGCTTTGACTTCAGCCTTATATTTTATACAAATATCACCTCAAAATGGACCATGGACTTAAATGTAAAATGTAAAGCCATAAAACTTTTAGGAAAACAAAAAACAGGAGAAGGTATTCAGAATAAGGGGATAAGGGGCAAGTGAAGAGTTCTTCAGCTTGACACCAAAAGTGTGATCCATTAAAAAAAAAAAAGATAAATTGGACTTCATCAAATTTAAACATTTGTGCTGCAAAAGACTTTGTTAAGAGGATGGAAAGACAAGCTCCAGACCAAGAGAAAATCTCTGCAAACCAGATATCCAATAAAGTACTAGTATCTAGAGGGGCACCAGGTGGCTCAGTCAGTTAAGCATCCGACTCTTGGTTTTGGCTCAGGTCATGATCTTAGGGTCATGGGATTGAGTCCCTCATTGGGCTCCATGCTGATCATGGAGCCTGCTTGGGATTTTCTCTCTCTCTTTCTCTCTCTAAAATAAATAAATCTTTTTTTAAAAAGTACTAGTATCTAGGATATATAAAGAAATCACAATAGTAGATAAACAATCCACAACAAAATGGACAAGACATAGGAACAGAGATTTCACCAGTGAGGATCTAGAGATGAAACAGCACCTGAAAAGACATTTGACATGACTTAGCCATGGGGAAAATGCAAACAAAGTCACAGTGTGCAATCACTACATATCTATCAGAGTGTCTAAAAAGAAATAGTGACAACAACAAATCCTGGCTGGATGTGGAGAAGCTGGTATCACTCATACATTGCTGGATGAATATAAAATAGTGTGGCCACTCTGTAAGACAGCTTGGCTGTTCCTTAAAAACTAAATATGTAACTATAATATGACCCAGAAATTTCACTCCTGGGCATTTATTCCAGAGAAATGAAAACATATGTTCACACAAAAACCTATATACAATATCTCTTTCTCTCTCACACACATAAATAAATCAATCTTAAAAAGGAGGTGGGGGGTGCCTGGGTGGCTCAGTTGGTTGAGCATCTGACTCTTGGTATTGGCCCAGGTCAATGTGGGCAGTCTGCTGGAGATTCTCTCCCTCTCCCTCTCCCTCTGCCCCTCCCTACATTCTCTCTCTGTCGCTCTCAAATAAATAAATAAATATTTAAAAAAAACACATCTATATGTGGATATTTATAGCAGCTTCCTTCATAATAGTCCCAAACTGGAAACAAGTATTGTCCTTCAATGAGCTAATGGTTAAACAAACTGCAATACCTCAGTACTGTGGAATACTACCCAGCAATAAAAATAAGCAAACTATTGATATAATGCAACAACTTGGATGGGTCTTAGAGATTTATATGGTGTGAAAGACGCCAGTCCCAGAAGGTTACAGACTGTATTATTCCGTTTATATAAAGTTCTCGAAATGAAAAATATTATAGAAATGAAGAACAGATCAGAGGTTGCCAGGGTGTAAAATGGGTAGTGGGGAGGGTGAGAGGAGGAGAAATGGTCGTGGCTACAAAAGGGCACCATGTTCTGTATCTTGATTTTATCAATGTCAATATCCTGGTGGTGACACAGTACTATAGTTTTTCAGGATGTTACCATCAGTGGAACTGGATAAAGGATACATGGGATTTCTCTGTATTATTTCTTACAAATGCATTTGAATCTATTATATAAAAATGAAAGGTTTAATTTGAAAACTTGTTTTTTTAAAGATTTACTTATTTGAGAGAGAGAGAGGAAGAGAGAAACGGAGAGGGGCAGAGGGAGTGGGAGAGAGAGAGAATCTCAAGCTCCTTCCAGGGTGCCCTTACACACCAGGGTGGTGTAAAATCCTTCTAAGGGTGGTTTCCTCTTAAGGCGGGGGCCCCTTGTCCCTGCCTGCCTTTCTTCCAACTATCCTTCATCATCACCACTTCTGTTCAACACTGTACTGCAAGGTATACAGATGACAAATAAGCACATGAATAGTTTAGGGAAATGCAAATTAAAACCATAACGGGGGCACCTGGGTGGCTAGTTGGTTAAGCATCTGCCTTCAGCTCAGGTCATGATCTCAGGGTCCTGGGATAGAGCCCAGTTGTCGGGCTCCCTGCTCAGTGGAGAGTTTGTTTCTCCATCTCCCTCTGCGTGCTCTCTCTCTCTCTCAAATAAATTAAATAAAATCTTAAAGAAATATAAAAGCATAACAAGGTAGCTATACATACCTAATAGAACATCTAAAATTACATCATAGCAAGTATAGCAAGCATGTGGAGCAACTGGAACACTGCTTGTGCGAACGTAAACTGGCGCAATCACTTTGGAAAATAGTTTGGGGGCGCCTGGGTGGCTCAGTTGGTTGGGCGACTGCCTTCGGCTCAGGTCGTGATCCTGGAGTCCCGGGATCGAGTCCCACATCGGGCTCCCTGCTCAGCAGGGAGTCTGCTTCTCCCTCTGACCCTACCCCTCTCATGTGCTCTTTCTCTCTCATTCTCTCTCTCAAATAAATAGAATCTTTAAAAAAAAAAAAAGGAAAATAGTTTGGTAGTTTCTTAAAAAGTTAAACATGCACCCTCACAGCCACGCCATTCGTAGATATTTCTCCAAGAGAAATGAAGGCCTATGTCCATACAAGGGCTTGCAAACACATGTCGTAGCAGCGTTATTTATAGGAGCCCCAAGCTGGAAACAACCCAAATTTCAATCTACAGGTAAATGAATGTATAAATTGTAGTATATCCAAAAAGGAATGCACTATTTTTTTTTTACCTTTACTGAGGTATGATTGAGAAATAAATTGTAAGATATTTAAAGATTTATTTATTTATTTTAGAGAGAGGGAGAGCATGCACGTGCATGGGGGTGCACACGTGAGTGGGGGGAGGGGCAGAGGGAGCGGGAGAGACTCTCAAACAGACTCTGCACTGAGCACGGAGCCTGACATGGGGCTCGATCCCATGACCCTGAGATCACGGCCTGAGCCGAAACCAAGGGTTGGTCGCTCAACCGACTGAGCCAGCCAGGCGCCCCTGAATTGTAAGATATTTAAAATGTACATCATGGTGATGCCGTGTACGTGCACATTGTGAAAGGACTCTCCTCATCCAATTCATTAACACATCCACCATCTCACATATTTATCTTTTTTTTAAGGAATGAACTATTGATACAATATATCAACATGGATGAATCTCAAAATAAATATGCAGAATGAAAAAAGCCAGATATAAAAGCATATATACTATATGTCCCCATTCACAGAAAATTTTAAAGCATACAAATTTACCTATAGTGAAAGAAAGTAAATTAATGCCGTTTATTGTATAGCAATTATACTTGATAAAGCTGTAAAAAAAATCTATGAAACTTATAGAATATGAACAAAGTTGTTTTTAGAGGTCTTCAGTGTTTTCCAATACCAACAAACCAGTTCTCGGAATCTCTGGACACAACCCGTGTGTTCAACAATTCATTTCAATTCTGACACTAACTACCCAGAGTTAGCATAGACCCCACAAGTTAAGGGCTCTGTCCCCCAAGACTGTCCCCACTTCCGATGCCAGTCACAAGCCCTAGGCCTCCTATACTTCTGACCAACCAGCTATAAATTGGCGCTTCCCATGATCCCCTTCTCAGGTTTAAGAATTTGCTGCAAAGGCTTACTGAACTCAGGAACACACTTTACTTACATTTTCCAGTTTATTATAAGGAGTATTATGAAGTATACAAATGAACAACCAGATAAAGAGTTATACAGGGTGAGGTCCTGAGGGTCCCATGCACAGAAGTTTCTGTCTCCATAGAGTTGGGATGTACCACCTTCTTGGCACATGAATATGTTCACCAATTTGGAAGCTCTCAACCCTGTCATTTAGAGGTTTTTCTGGAGGTTTCATCACATAGGCATGATCAATTTTTAACTCAATCTCTGGCTCCCTTCCTCCACCTTTGGGGGTTTGGGGAATGGAGCTGTAAGTTCTAGATTTCTAAGCAAGGCTTCATCTTTCTGGTGACCAGCCCCCTTCCTGAAGCTATCTAGGGACCTGCTAAGAATTGCCGCATTAGAATAAAAAGATGCTCCTATCACTCAGGAAGTCACAACGGATTTAGGAACGCTGTGTCAGGAACTGGGGCAAAGACCAAAGTATCTTTTTATGATACCACAAGAGGTAAATTCATAGCCTTAGATTTATAAACAAGTCTGTGTAAATTAACAAATTAAGTATTCATATAAAAAAATTAAAGACCAAAAGCTATCAAAACCTGGAGGAAGAAAACCATGAATTTAAAATCAGAAATAGCAGTCAATAAAATTTTGTAATAAAATCCACAAGTCAGTCCTAAAAAAATTGCAATATGTAAAAATTACATATATTATAATTACAATATTAAAATAACATACAATAAAAGGGAGAATCATACCTGCAATAAAGGATATAGGCAGGAGCTTTATATAATTATAGGAGAATATTATGTACAAGTATATGCTAAGAAATTAGAAAAATCTTTTTTAAAAAGGAAGAAATTTGGTAGTCCCATACCTAAGGAAGAAAACAGAAGTTGTGTTAGTATTAAATTAAATAATATAAGCAAATAGAGACAGAAGTTTTATCAGTGAGTTCTTTTTTTTTTTTTCCAAGATTTTATTTATTTGACAGACACAGCGAGAGAGGGAACACAAGCAGGGGAAGTGGGAGAGGGAGAAGCAGGCTTCCTGCCGAGCAGGGAGCCCGATGCGGGGCTCGATCCCAGGACCCTGGGATCGTGACCCAAGCCAAAGGCAGACGCTTAACGACTGAGCCACCCAGGCGCCCCTTATCAGTGAGTTCTTTCAAATTTTTAAGAAAGATAATTTTTTACTATTTTAAAAGCCTCATAACCAGAGATGAAAAAAAGAGGAAAAAAAAAAAAACTTAGTCCCTTACTTACTCTGTATCAGGCAGATATTGTTCTTAAACCTCTGACATATATTAGCTCATTTAATCCTCTAGTACACTTTTCAGATAGTTACTATGTTTATCATATTATGCAATTGAGAAAAATAAGGCAGAGGGAGGTTAACTGGATTCAGACCTAGGCAGTCTGGTTCTCAAATGTGTGCCCTTTAACCACCACACAAAAGGTGGCACCCTGCTTTCATTTTGTTTGGAAAAATTGCATAACTTTCATCCCATAATTGGTAAAAAAAAAACTGTGTGAAAGGGAACATGATATTCAGTATCACATAGAAAAATATACAAGAAAATAAGTGAATAATCATGAACCCAAGTCCGACAGTATAGTAAAAGAATAACCTGTTCTAATCAAGTAGGTTACCTCACAGCAATAAAAAACAGTAGATTTTTATTTTATTTATTTATTTTTTTAAGTGTTTTATTTATTTATTTGACAGAGAGGTAGAGCACAAGCAGGGGGAGCGGCAGGCAGAGGGAGAGGGAGAAGCAGGCTCCCCGCCGAGCAGGGAGCCTGACACGGGGCTCCATCCCGGGACCGTGGGATCATGACCTGAGCCGAAGGCAGATGCTTAACCAGCTGAGCCACCCAGGCGCCCCAAAAAACAGTAGATTTTTAGAAGTCAGTTAACATATTGTATCTTTAGATGGCTTAGTCAGCTTGGGGTGCCATAAAGAAATACCACAGACTGGGTGGCGGAAGCAACAGGAATATGTTTTCTCACAGTTCTGGAGGCTGGAAGTCCCAGATCAAGGTCGAGCAGGGTCAGTTTCTGGTGAGGGCTGGCTTTCATGCTTTCAGAAAGCTATTTCCTCACTCCGTCCACTCATGAGGGGAGAGAGCTACAGAGAGTGCACTCTCTGGTGTCTCTTCTTAAAAGGACACTAATCCTAGCAGATTGGGTCCCACCCTCATGACCTCAATTAACCTTAATTACCTCCTAATGGCCCAATCTTCGAATACAGTCAGCGTTGGGAGTTAGGGCCCAATCTTCGAATACAGTCAACGTTGAGAGTTAGGGCTTCAACATATGGGTTTTAGGCACAATCTACTCTTTAACATTAGGCGTGTGATTTGCACATTGAATGCTATCAATACACTAGATAAACTCCTCTCATTTTTTTATGAAAGCACTTCAAAAGTTAGCAATGTATATGAACGCTTTCTTAGCAGGATAGAGGAATCCATTTCAAATTAATAGCTAACCATCTTTGTCAACAGCGAAAAACGAAAAGTATTCATGTTAAATCTTAAACGAAGCAAGGGTGACCAGTGTCGCTATTATTATTTGATGTTATTTAGGGGACTGTATAGCAAAGCTCATAACATATGGAACAGAAATGAGAAGTAGTAATACCGATAGGATAAGGTAATTGTTTTATTTTTCTTTTAAATAAAAGAGAATTTATTCTGGAATTCTTACATGAAACATTAATTGGCTACTACTAATTTATATAGATGTTTTTGCCATTCAGCAAAATCCTTTGAATTTTGATTTCTTGTTCTGGACTTTCAAATAAAGGTTGTTACTTACAGAATAATAATTGCATTTAAAAAGTCTTTATAAAATCTAGTGATAAGTGGAAACATATTTATAATCTCTTGAACTTGGACGAGTCAAAGTGCCACAATTCCTTTTTGCTGAAAATAATTTTCCAAGAAATTTGTTCTTGTTTTCTTTTTTCCATCATGGAAGGACCATGGGTTTTTTGTTGTTGTTGTTGTTTGTTTGTTTGTTGGAATTGTGGTAAAAAAATATAACATAAAAATTTACCATCTTAATCATTTTTAACTGTTCCGTACGATGGTGTTGACTGTATGCATATTGATGTTGAACAGGTCTCTAGAACTTTCTCATCTTGCAAAATTGGAGCTCCATAGCTACTGAGCAATATCTCCGCATTTCCTTCTCCCCTACGCCCCTGGTAACTATATTCTACTTTCTGTTTCTATGAGTTTGACTACTTTAGATTCCCCAGATAAGTGGAATCATGTAATGTGTCTTATTGTGACTGGCTTTTTCACTTAGCATAATGTCCTCAAGGTTCACCCACGTTGTAGCATATGACAGGACTTTTTTTTTTTTTAAGCTGAATAACATTCCATTGTATTCAATACACTGAGTAGAAAAACAGCTCTTCGGAAAAGAAACCCGAATAGCTCACCTGAACATTAATTATAAGTGGATTAAAGTTCACTGTCAAAATCCAAACCATAAAAATTGAACATTTACTAAGTATACTCTGAATGGAGAACTTTCCAAAAATATGAAAAACTGAAAGCAACAGGAAAAGATTAATAGATTTGATAATGAAATTAAAACTTTGGAACATCAAAAACATAAAATTAGACAGGAAATATTTTAAACAGATACAACACATAATGGCTCATCAGCTTTATCTTCAGTATGATAAGGAATATTCCAGACCTAATGGAAAATAAGTGAAGAACTCAGTCATAAAACAGAGAAATTAAAATGGTTGACAAATCTAAAATTATATTTAACCTTGAATGTAATCAAAGAAATATAAATAAAATACTATAATAAGGTTCTAGCTCTATGAAATCAATGTGATAAATTTTTAAAAAGTGGTAATTGCCCTATTGCTGAGGAAAATAGGGAATCTGTGCTTTCTCTCATTTCTGGTGGTGCAACTTTTCTGAAAAACAATTGGAGAATATCTATTTAGAGTCTTAAAGTATCCATACTCTAGTAAGGCATTTTTAGGAAATAATCAAAGGCACAGACCAAGATTTATTCACTAAGTAAATCTTTGTAACATTATGTAAAATAGGGAAGATATGGGAATAGCAGGAATGGCCCACAGTTAGGGGTTGATTAAATCCCTTCCAGTACATACACGGAAACAGTATGATGCAGCTATTAAGCATTATTATTTTTTTTTAAGATTTTATTTTTTACTGGGGAGAGAGAGAGAGACAGAGACAGAGACAGAGATAGCGAGAGGGAGCAGGAGCAGGGAGGAGAGGGAGAAGTAGGCTCCCCGCTGAGCAGGGAGCCCGATGCGGGGCTCGATCCCAGGACCCTGAGATCATGACCTGGACCAAAGGCAGATGCTTAACCGAATGAGCCACCCGGGCGCCCCAAGAAGCATTATGAAGCATTATGTTAATGATCTGAAGAAGTTACTTAAGATATCAATTCTAAAGGGAACAAAAAATCAGAGTTCAAAATTTTATATCAAGAATTCATCGACTTTCACTTTTCCTTTGCACTTTTATAAATTCATATTTTCTTCAGAATATATGTCTTACGTATATTTGGAACATGGACAGCATTGTTAAAAAGAATAAGATATGGTTTCCCTGCTCTCCACTGGGGAAAGAAAGACTGTACTTCAGCCTGGCTGGGTGGGCCTTGGAACCACCCCGTCCAACTTCTCCCATTCAAGATTCCCTCCTGCAGTACCTCCGCCCAGCATTCCCTCACCTGCAGCAACACTTGCAGGGCCGGGGAGAGGTGGTACGCGTGCAGCTCTTTTGTGGCTACCTATTTACTGCAGAGATGATTCTGATTGTTTGGAAGCTCTTTGCCGTTGAGCTGCAGTTGAGATCTCTGAAATGTATTATAGCTTCCCCTCGCTGCCCTTGGGCCAGCTAAGGGTGAATGTACTATCCTCACTCCAGATATCCAGAACCAGCCACGTAGGGCGTGACCTCAACTGTTCTTCCTGTGCCACAGGCCCTTCGAGATCATGGGCACCCTAACCGCGCTACTCAAAGTGTGATCTGTGGACCCGCAGCATCCATCACCTGGGAGCTTAGAGGAATTTAGCGTCCTCGATGGAATTAACATTTTAACGAGATCCTCAGGTGGTTTGTGTGCACAGTAGAATTTAAGAAGCCCTGGCCTCAAGGAGGACATGTTCTCATTTGTCAGCATTTCATTTAACAGGCGCTCTCCAGACTGAGAATATCCCAATATTCTTGTGGTGTACAAAGTGATCGTTAGTGCTTCTGCTATATCCTTTCATCACAGAAACAAATAGTTATGGAGCTTGTTGCTTTATGCAAGCCACTGTTGTCAGGCACTGGTAAACGGAAGACAAATGTGAAAAATTAAATCACTGCAAAGATCTAAGAGTTTCAGGCCCCCTTGGGAGAGTTGTCCTAAAACGTAAGTAATAAGTTGACAAAAGGATGATATAGACAACGATGGCTATTGAGACCGAGCAGAGGAAGAGATGGTCTGTGAACAGAGCGGTTACAGGGGAGTGAGCTTGGATCTGGGCCTGTAATGATTAAATGCTCCATGGAAGAGGCCAGGCTGTGGTGAGCTCATCCCTAGATATAGTCACAGTGGATTTGTGGTCTGGGATGGGGATTCTCCAACACTGAGGAGCATCAATGTGACCAGGAGGGCTTATTAAGACACAAATTGCCGAGCTTCTGAAATTGCCTGAGTTTCTCATCCCATAGATCTGGAGCAAGGCCCGAGAATGTGCATTTCTAACTAGGTCTCAGGTGATGCTAATGCTGCTAGTCTGGGGAACCACTAATTTAGAGGAAATAGCATGGGTCTTGGGGCCAGTTTTGGTTCAACCACTTACTAATTTAGGTGGCAAGTAATTTTTTCTTTTTTGAGGTTTCCTTTTTTAAAGATTTTATTTATTTGAGAGAGAGAGAGCATGCACACGAGAGAGAACACAAGCAGGGGGAGTGGCAGAGGGAGAGGGAGAAGCAGACTCCCTGCTGAGCAGGGAGCCTGACGTGGGGCTCGATCCCAGGAGCCTGAGATCATGACCTGAGCCGAAGGCAGACACTTAACCGACTGAGCCACCCAGGTGCCCCTCTTTTTTCAGGGTTCTCTTTGAGAACTGGAAAATTCTAATACCCACCACACAGGTGTTTGCAACAAGTAAAGGAGACAAAGGTCTAGGAAAGCACCTTAGTACACTGCCTGGTACATTGCAGGGACTACTAGTTGAATTTAGTTTCCGTTACCTTCCCCAGAGTAATCCTACATGACAAGGTTAGCCATGACATCTTCATTGGGAGTGAAGGAATGGTGATCTTGGTGTGAAGGTCACTCGGGGGTGGGTATAGGATTTTTTTTGGAGAACCTGGGGGTGAGCCTTCCATACCATCGGCATGAGGCTTCCATCCATTGGCACAAATGGGTTCGTGTGGCTGTGTTGGCCGTCTTTACTCTGATGACAATTTATATTGCCTGGCAGTGGGTCAAAACAAAGATACCTTAAGGCTTAGAGAGATCAGTGTCATTTCAGGCATACTCCCTAAAGGAATGACATGAGAAGTAGAAACTAGAGCTTACATTCCATCAGGGAAAGATAAATATCTATTTTTCTTTTAGAACTTAAAATTCCAAGGTGACCCCTTTAGATTTTTTTTTTAATTATTTTTGAGAATTTCAAGCAAGCCCGTATATTTGGAAGAATATGAACGTAGACCTTTCTCCTTTCTCTGTCTGATAGGGATGCTCTAATTTCAATACCATGAACAAAATGATTTGGCAAATAAACCTATTCATCCCCATCATAACATTTTGAGAACTGCTAAGAATCCTTAAAACATTGAGGTGTTTTTATTTTGGTGCATTTATTGACTTCAGTTTTAGTGTTCACACTAACGGGATCAAGTGAGAAAAATAGAACCTTCCTATATGATACCCAGATGGAAACAGGAAATGAGTGGGTTCTCCTTGTACTGCCATTAGTCCACGACTCGTTATAGGAATTTGTTTATTAGATTATAGATGGTAGCTAATTAATCACAGAGCCAACTTTTGAAGATTAAGAGAGAAAATAAGTATGTTTTGGTTGATGTGGAGGAGAGAGAGGAACGTTCTGAAGCAGGAGTCATGGCCCAGTTGAGTTTGGGACACTTAGGGGTCATCCTCTGGACGGCGGGCATCTGAGGGAAGGAAATGAAGCAGGAGAATGACATAGGAAAAGGGACAAAGTTTTCCCACTCTACAGTCTTACTTGAGGTTTCTAAATGAGACTTCGGGCCTACTCCTGTTTCTTTACCCTCTCAATAGCTGAACTTTAACAGAGAAAACATGTCACCTCCCAGATTATGTGTCTTTACTGGCTCCACTGGTTGCCTTCTGGATCAAATTTAAACTGCCTATTTCAAGAGCAGCCAGTATCCCTTCACTCTAGTGGTGCATTGTATAAATAGCCATCATGGGCAATTAGTGTCTCTGATTTTTTTTCTTGCTAAATAATGTGGTTCAATGATGTTTCATATATTTCAATTTTTCTCTCCCCAAATCATGTCAAGTAAATTATATTTTCTTATGCCTTGCAAAGTTCATGCATATATCACTTCAACTGTGATTAAAAAGGATAAGGGAATTAAAAAAACAAGGATACGAACCAGCCACTCACTCACATTTTATGAACATAGACTGTTTCCGTCAGAAAATGTCCTTAGGAAAAATTTTTCTTTTTTTTTTTTTGAGAAGACTGTTTATATTTTATATAGTGAATATGAAGTTACTGTATACCATTAAATGGGAATTTTTTGTTGTTTATTATTCTTTCTTGCCCACCCACATACATCACTGTTATACACATTTGTTCCTCCGAGTCACTTTAAGCTACCGATAAATCTGTATTCTCAGGACCCCAATAGTAGAAAAAGAAGTCTGTCTGGAAATCAAGGGTGAGAATACTTTGGACTTGGGTTCTCAAGGAATGAATAATTTCTGAGGCTCAATGCCTGAGGCAAAGACTGAGAAGGAGGGGTTCTAAACTTGGAGCAGCAACACTTGACCTAAGTGCCAGGTAGAGTTTCCGTGACCATACTCACGAGTGATGTGCAGGTCCTTCTGCTCCAAGCCTACACTCATTAAGACTTCCTGTTTGGCCATGGAGTATCATTCCGCCATGAGAAAGGAGACGATCCTGCCATTTGTGACAACACAGATGGACCTTGAGCACATTGTGCTAGGTGAGATCAGTCAGACAGAGAAAGACGAGTAGTGTATGATTTCATATATGGGATCTAAGAAAGTCAAACTCATAAAAAAATCGAGGGGAAAATGGTGGTTACCAGGGGCTGGGTGTGGGGGGATAAAACTGATACTGTTTAAGGGTACAAACTTGCAGCGAGTCGTCAATAAGCCATAGTGATCTAATGCACAGTATAATGAATAGAGACAACAATTTTGTACTCTAATTATGTAATGTGATAAATATCGATACAGTGGCCATCGTATGACAATGTATAAGTGTATCAAAGTGGCACATCATACACCATAAATTTACACAATATGTCAAATATATTCAATTAAAAAAAGACTTCCCATTTGGGCAATAGAATGCTCTAATTCTGTTTTCTTTTATATTCTATAATATTTCGTGATCACTGTAGGGCAGGTGGCCACCACTGGCCTAAAGAAGGCAAAGGGGCTCAAAATGTGTCTCAAAGGGTGACTTCCAAAGATTGTGCTTGCAGTGACCCCCTCAGCTGCTTTGTCAACATCCCAAGCCACCACCCCACCCTGCAGCATCTTTCCCTAATGCTCATGGCCCTCTTGGTGCTCTTGTCTTTACTCACTACCTGCCCCCGGGCTCCTTAACTTCATCTGGTCACACAGACTTCTGGGTGTTGAACCAAGGATCACCCAGGCTGCTGCCCACTCAAGCCCCAAAGAATCACCTCAGCCCAGTCCAAAGTTCTGTCTTCCAGAGAGCCAGAGCAGGCCAGCTCACACCCTTCTGTGTGGAAGAGCCCATATGTGGAAGAACCAGGCTTTAAGAGAATGGGTTGGGTTTGTGGAGCAGAAGCTGGTGGTGCCCCATCAAAGAACCCTCAGTCCTCGCCATTCCCTTGTGCCCTGACCTGATGGCTTCCTACTTCAAGTACCTAGGCTTCTGTCTGAGGGCTTTCTCTGGCCTCTGGAGTGAGCTAGACTTGTAAGGGGGTGTGCCGGAAGTGATGGGCAGTTAATGGGTCCAGAAGGAGCCCTCAGCCAGTGATTGACAGAAATTAGTGGATAATACCTGAGACCCCTCACCCTTCAGGCAGGGTAACTCTGGAGGTGTGCTCTAGGCAGTCCTCCAGAGGCCCCCAGTGAGACTGAGTCCCAGTTGCCCGTAGCAGTCAACTTCTCATTAACTCAGCCCGTGTTGGTTTCCTTTCTTTCCCCGTCTCACTAACTGCCTCTTGTACTATTGTTTCCTTGCGTTACCCTTCACATCCTTGTCTCGGGGTTTGCTGCTGAGGGAACCCAATTGAAGAGCTAGAACATGGGAGGTGTGAGGTTCTGGCTGCACGTGCCAACTGGGACCACGTTGTGGAAGCCCCGAATGTCATGTTGAGGCGAGACTTCGTTCCGTGGTGACTGATTGGGTGCTGAGTATTTCATTAGACTCCAGTGCTAGAAGATCATCCTGGAAATAGAAGAGTGGATTGGAGCTGTGGTTCTTAAGGCATGGTCCCTAGACCATGAACATAAGAATCATCTGGCAACTTGAAAATAATGCAGATTCTTGCCTGTACCCCAGACCGGCTATATATCAGACAATCTGGGGTTGGGGCCCAGAAGCCTGTGTTTTCATAAGCCCTCCAGGTGAATCTGGTGCCCCTAATCTTTGAGAACTACTGGAATACAGAGTGGAGGAGAAGTTGGTAGCATGGAGACCAGTTATCAAGCTACAGGGAGAGCCTGGTGAGAAACTATAAAGGCCTGAGCTATCAGTTTTGGGTCCTTTCTCCTTGCTCTTTTTGCCTTGGTCCTGTGTTCTGCATGCAGTGTACTTAATAGACATTTTGGCTTGACGTCTCCCATCTCATTATCTCGCAAGAGGGGGTGGTCATAGCAGGGGTAGGGATGGAAAGAGGCTGGGTCAGGTGACTTGGGTTCATACGGGGTTCAGCCACCACGGACCATGTGGCATTTTGTGCATTATCCCTTTTGCAGTTCCAGGGACAAAGTCTTCCCCCAAAGACATTGGGGCGTCGGCCAAATCTGATGTCTTCTTCAGGAGACAGCAACAGCTACTCCCCCTTCAGAAATCGAGATCCCGTGGCTTATGTGTGTGGAGCCTGAGAAGTATTGTAAATCTGAGAATGAAATCCCCATAAACTGGGTAATAAAAGCTTTTTAGCAGAAATTACTTCCTGAGAAAGGGAACATTGTGTGTGGACAAGGGGGAGGGATAGGATCTGGGAAGATGGATAGGAGGTCTCCTGCTAAGTGGCCTAAAATCCCAAATTAGTTTGTGTTCGTTTGAGACCTAATCTGTATTATTATTATTATTATTATTATTATCATTATTATTATTATTTGCTGTTGCCTGAAAACCTTTTCTTTTTTATTTTCAGAGTCAGCTTGACTAGGGTCTTTATAAGTCATGAGTTTCAGAACCCCATAATTATGCCCTGTAACTTTGTCCAATGGCATCCCAGACTTTCAACGCCTGCTTATGGACCTGTGGGAACTCAAAGTCCCCCAGCGGTCCCCAGGGCTAGGGTGGGTGAGGGAGACGTGGTTGGCAATGGCCCATCCCACCAGGGTACCAGCTCCCAGAACAACAAGGCCTTTGACTGAGGCCTTCACTGGAAACTGGATGACGTTCTCTGGGCCAAAAGGAGCAATTGGAAAGGTAGTTTTGTGGGTTGGCTTCTAAGCCAGAGTTGAAATTAGGCTGTAGCAAGTCTGAAAGAAACCTGGCAGAGGAGGAAAAGGCCCTCCCTGTGCCAGGAACTGCATAAACCCATGACCAATCGAACAGAACCAATGTGGTGAGGAAATATTTCTGACTGGCCAAGATGGCTTCACCATCTAGTGATTTGCCGTAAGTGGTGACGGCCAGGGTCCTGCTTGGTGGAGGGTGGCCTGTTGAAGGAGAGCCTGGATGGAATGATTTCTGTGTTATTTATCTTTGATTTGGGGGAAAAAGTATGCCTTTGCAAGAGGAACTGAAGAGGGGGAATCTTTTGTGATTGCAAAACCTTAGAAGGGCATTGTATGCCCTTCTCAGCCAGAGAGATTGAATTATTGCTTGAGCTATGTTGCATAAAATTAATGAAAATAAGGATGTACACGGTATAAGAATTTACTAGGCATACGGATATTTTTCATAAACAAAGAGAAATAATTCGCTTGAAGAGCAAGCTATGGTTAGCTATGCCAGGGAACTTTTCAAGTCAACCAGGGTTGCTTTATAGATTAAATATAAAGCTGTTATAAAATGAGTAAGCACAAAACCTCATATCAGATAGAAAGAGTAATGGGGCCAGCTTAGCCACTTTAAAGCTCCCGTGGCAGAGGCGCCTCAAGTTATGTCCATTTCTCTCCACTGACTTCTTGGTTTTTGCAGAAGTATTTCTGGTTGTCATACAACCAGCTGTGGGATAATCGATCTGGACACTGAGTGGCCTACTCAGTTCAGTCATTAAAAACATAGGTTTTCACTACTTTGGTGAATCTCATGATCGCGTGTACAAATCTGGCAGTGATTGGCTTGACTGCTTCGTTATCAACCTGCAGGCGGTCAAAGAACCAGGGAAGGGACCCAGAGATAGACTGGTCCAACTTCTTTTTTCCAGAAGTGAGGCCCAGAAGGGGAAAGTAACACCCAAGTCACCTGGGTAGTATGTGCTAGAACTGGAATGAGACTCCCAGACCAGAGTTCCCCATCTCTCCCTACCATCTGGTCAACCCACAGCACCTACTCTTTATTCACAGAAGTAAAACAAGGCTATTTTTTAAAATTCTGCTTTTACCCCAACAGAAGTTAATCCCCCAGACATATCTTAATTAAGGTAGCATAAGAAAAATAGCAGCGATAACTATAAAAATGATGCAAGATAAATATGGGCATTCTTTGCAGCTTAATTTATTATGACTTTAAAAGGGTTGCAAGAGCTTGCCTTGCTTCTGTGAAACATAGTGCATTTTTGCAATTCCCCACAGTTATAAATTAATATAGGCCATTAGGGATGAGGCTAATGGTGGATGAAGACTATCTCGCGGGGAATACTCAGCACCTGAGAAAATGAACAGCTGTGGTGTACGGACCCCCAGCCAGTCCTACAAATGATACAACTTGTCACAAAACTAGTCCCCGCAGAGGCGTATTAATTTCTAATAAATAAGCCCAGTCACTTTTTTTAAATTGCTTTCCTCTCCAAGCACATTCCCATGTTACTCTACACAGAGTAGTTTGGGGCTGGGTATCAAGGGGCTGTATGGGCCCATCTTAAGCCAACCCAAGTGAATGCTCTGTGCTGGCACTTGTCTATTCCCTCTCAAGAAGTCTAAATTCACAGCTGAGATTATGTGCTGATGAGAAGAAAAGCTAACATATTTGCAGGCTGGTTGGCTATTCTCAGCATATCCAAAAGTTCCCCTTTCAGAAATACAAGAAAGCCTCAGAATCTTTCTAATTCCCAGTGCAACAAAGTAAAATCTAGGGAGCTTTAGGAACAATGAGGATCAGACCAAAAAAAAAATATCAGAAGTTCCCCCACCCCTCATACCATCTTACAAGTTTGCTAAGAGAGGTTTGAAGGAGCTTAGCAACTGCCTGGGGAAGGCTTGAGATAAAAATGCAAACCTTATGCCCCTATAGATTTTGGGTTAGAAATGTAGTCACTTTGAAACTGGAAAACCAAGACCAAGTCTTAGACCTGCAGTGGCCTTATGCAGTCAGAGAAGCAAGGTGGTATGTCTGAGGATTAAAGATGTGTGGTATTTCCTATGAATTGAGTCAATCCCTAGGCAAGCCATACCTGGGCGAGCTGTTGATTTCAAAGACCCTAGCCCCCACCCCCCATCTCCATCCCTGGTGTGGCTTCACGCTTCCCTAGTACTTTTGTTCAGGAGACTTAAATGTCCAAGCCTGCTTTTCCTGACCCAGGAAAGTAAACGTAGCCTCTCTTTGTGTGAATATAGTAATAATAATAATAAACCCTGCTATAAATTAATGCGGGAGGATGAATGTGAATGTGCATCTGGGTGTTAAGGATTTTGATTTATCACAGCAGCCCTGGGCTTCCAAACAATCTCAGCTGCCTGCTCTCTTCTCTCTCTCTCTCTCTGTCTCTGTCTCTGTGTCTCTGTCTCTGTCTCTGTCTCTGTCTCTGTCTCTGTCTCTCTCTCTCTCACACACACACACACACACACACACACACACTCACAGCCAAACAGAAGCCCTAAATGATTGGAGGTAGATGGGCCCTTGGAGAGCAAGGTTGTGCTAGCCAGGCAGCGGTGGGTATCACATCATACTGGGGGATCATGCCCAGAGTCTCTGAGCATGAAGGGAACTGCCATTCCGAATACCTTCCATTGAATGGAAAGTTCGTTTGATTTTTTTTTTCACTTTATTTCAGTAAGGGAACAATTGACCAGATAATCAGCTCATGATAAATCACAGTAATCACCCTTCTACCCAAACGTGACCCAGTCCTGAGGTGAGGCTGATGTAGGACAGAAACAAAATGTACAATTGGTTTGCTCTAAATTATTTTTTTTCCCCTAAAAAAGGTCAAGGCCTCCCTGAAGGAATCTCCCTGTTATTAGAACAACTGTGGCACAGCTTTTAGAAAATGGGATCGAGACATAAGTAAACTAGCAAGTCATCACTTGTGATCCCAGGAAACACAGGGTGGTGTCTTTCAGGGGTAATTTAACATGGAGTGTGGTTTTCTCTAAGTGAGAGGAAGAATAAGTAAGAGGGAATTTATTCCTTCAAATTCATTGTTTATTTATGACAGGTTATAATTCACACTCTGGGTTGGAAGGTACTTCTGATGCTAATCAAGTGATTGTGGAACCCATTAAGCAGTTCAGTGCATTAAGGAATAGAAAGGCACACTGAGGCATAACCCCTACCCTCAAGAAGCATGTAAAGTTATCAGTAAGACAAGACTAGCCCATGTGATATGATGCTAAGTTGTGCAGCAGGAAAGGGGAGAAAAAAGCCACCATCTGCTGAACCCAAAGGTTATAGATCTATGATCTAGTTATTCCTCACAGCAATGTAGATGAGGCAGTTGTGTTATTCTGGTTTCAAAGATGAGGAAATGGAGGCTTGGAGAAGTGAAGTAGCTTCTGTAGTGAAGCCAGATTTACCACCCCAAAATATGTCTCTTTGGCATGTGAATTATTTTAGGATGATTATTTTTTAAAATTTTAATTCCAGTATAGTTAACATACAGTGTAATATTAGTTTCAGGTCTACAATAGAGTGACTCAACAATTCTGTACAACACCTGGTGCTCATCACAAGTGCTCTCCCTGTCACCTCTTTCACCCATTCCCCCATCCACCCTCTCCTCTACTTAGACTGATTTTTTTTTAAGATTTTATTTATTTATTTGACAGAGAGAGACACAGCGAGAGAGAGAACACAAGCAGGGGAAGCAGGAGAGGGAGAAGAAGGCTCCTGGCTGAGCAGAGAGCCCGATGTGGCCCAGAGAGCCACGATCCCAGGACCCTGGGATCATGACCCGAGCCAAAGGCAGATTTTTTTTTTTTAAGAAACAAAAGACTCAAGAAGTTTTTCTTTTTTGCCTTTCCTCTAACTGCCAAAAGGAATTTAGACAGAGGACCTCTTCCAGAGAGGGAGTTATCACCATAGATAACTATAGTATAATATGAATTAGGTGTGGTTTGTTAAAATTCCTCTCTGTGTTCTGTTGTTTCTGGATAGCTCAGCAAACATTTGTTTACCAAACATTTACTCTTTTTCATTTTCCTGTGCAATGTTTCCCTCCCTCCCTTCCTTCCTTCCTCCCTTCCGTCCTTCCTCCCTTCCTTCCTTCCTCCCTTCCGTCCTTCCTCCCTTCCGTCCTTCCTCCCTCCCTTCCGTCCTTCCTCCCTTCCTTCCTCCCTCCCTTCCGTCCTTCCTCCCTTCCTTCCTTCCTCCCTTCCGTCCTTCCTCCCTTCCTTCCTTCCTCCCTTCCGTCCTTCCTCCCTTCCGTCCTTCCTCCCTTCCTTCCTTCCTCCCTTCCGTCCTTCCTCCCTTCCTTCCTTCCTCCCTTCCGTCCTTCCTCCCTTCCTTCCTTCCTCCCTTCCGTCCTTCCTTCCTTCCGTCCTTCCTTGTCCTAGACCCCTACCCCCTCCTCCTTAGCTCCAGATGGCATGTAAACCTTAATTGCCTGACTGCCTGGTGGGCATCATATTTTTGTGGAGCCCTCTTATGTAATTTTATTTTTATGTAATTTATTTTTTTAAAGATTTTATTTATTTATTTGACAGAGAGATAGAGAGAGAGCACAAGTAGGCAGAGTGGCAGGCAGAGGGAGAGGGAGAAGCAGGCTCCCCGCTGAGCAGGAGCCCGATGTGGGGCTCGATCCCAGGACCCTGGGATCATGACCTGAGCTGGAGGCTGCCGCTTAACTGACTGAGCCACCCAGGTGCCCCTATTTTTATGTAATTTAAATTTTATTTTCTCCTGTTAATCTGTCTCATGTCTTAGACCAACCAAAAGAATTCTGAAGGGTAGATAAATTTTTCTCTCCCCAAGAGAGTTCACCCAGCTAGCAAATGGTAGAGCTGGAATTGAAGTGCAGCCTGTCTCACTCTGGAATCTAGGCAAGCATCACCATACCACATTGCCTTCTGTAGCTTTGCAGCACAGGCCATGTGAGTCAGGGGACTCTGGAGGGGAGGGAGCTCCCTGAGACTTAGAGTACTATACCCAAGAAAGGTTTCAGAGAACAGGTGGGATGCAAGTCCGTTCCCAACGTGGATAAGCAGAGGAGAGAATACGAGGTGAAGAAACAAAATGGCAAAGGCGGGGAGAGGGACACTCAGAATGCTTTGTACTTCTTGGACACTCACTTAGCTGTTCTATCCAGCATCTCACTTAATTCCCCTCACAGCCAGCAGAATGATCCAAAGGCAAATTCTTAGTCTTCATATTACTTATTGGTAGCATTTGACCCGGTGGATCACTCCCTCCTCCTTGAAACTCTCTTCTTGGCATCCAGGACACTTGGCTTTTTGAGTTTTCATCCTCTTTCTGGTCATTCCTTCTCATTCTTCCTCATTTCCCTGACCTTTAATTGGAGTGCCCCAGGCCTCAGTTCTTGGACATCTTTTCTATCTATACCCATTCCTTTGTTGATCTCATTTAATCTGAATAATTGTTTCGCTATCATAAGTAGCTAATCTAAATGATTGAAATATCATAAATATCATGCATTCACACACACATGCATGCACACATGAATAAAACTCCCAGAACTTCCGGGGCCAGCCAAGATGGAGTAAGCTCACTTAGTCCATCTCTCCCACTAATTACAACTGAAAATTCTGGACAAAATACACAAAGCAACTACCTGAGGAGTCTAGAAAGTAAACAATAGCTGGTGGACAGGGGAGGTTAGTGGAAACTTGGAGAACAACCAGCACCAGTGAGATTCCTGATTCTTTTTTTCTCGTGTATCTCCTGACTTGATGTGAATATGGCCTGGGGGCTTGAGTCACAGAACATTGAATTGGAGGTGGGTACCCAAAGCTCCAATAAAAATCCTACTCTTTCTGGCCAGAGAACTGGGGAAAGGGACCACTGAGAGTCAGAGTATATGGGGGAATCCTCATTGTTAATTCTTTTTTTTCCCTCTCCTGGCTTTGACTTGAGGTCAGCCCCAGTTGCAGATCTTCACTGCTGTTGTGACTGTCGGTGGTGGTTCAGGCACCTGAACCTTATCTCCATGACTAGTGGAACCAGGAAGAGCGATCCCTGTGTGTGAAGAATGTGGGAGGAATTCCCCTTTTTTTTTTTCTTGCTCTTCACCCCGAGGGTGGTGCCAGAGAGGCAGAACTGCATGACAGTGTGATGGGGGAAGGGAGGGCTACAAGTCTGAGAAAAATCCATTTTTCTGGTCAAAGGAATTGGGAAAAGGGGAAGTTTGGAGCCAGGGAAAATCCTAGAGAGAAGGAAGTTGGAAAAAGGGAATCCTTTTAATTCTGTGTATGAACTGATACACAGTTCATCAACCATGTATCAGCTGATACATGGGCTCATCCCCAAGCTGTGCATGAATAGCACAGACCCAAAAGCACAGTAAAATCTCTGAGAACTGAGCTATGATATAAAACCCTTCCAAGTCCCAAACGCACTCCTGAGTGTCACATATACTGGAACAATAAAGACAATGGCACTGAATCCTGAAATGATATTGGAACCACTGCCCCCAGAAAGTGGGACAAAACTTGTGGTCTTAACCTAACTGGGTTGATTTCCTGCTAAAAACACAACAAAACAAAAGAGTAAAATCTATTGACATTCCATTCTCAGGAGGATTTTAACAGAACCCAGTCTCATAACATAATATCAATATGCCTAGAATGCAATCGAAAATTTTTCAACATACAAAGAACCAGGAAAATCTGACCAATTCTCAAGGGAAAGGACAATAAACAGATGCCAACACTGCAATGATCCAGATGTTGGAATTAGCAAAGACTTGAAAGCAGCTATCATAATTATGTTCCATGAACTAAAGGTGAACATTCTTGAAATGAATGGAAAGATAGAAGTGCTCAAGAGAAAAACAAGAACTATTTAAAAAAAAAAAAAAAAGAACCAAACTGAAATTTTAGGACTGAAAAAAAGGTATCTTAAATTTAAAAAAAGTCACTGAATGAGTTCAACAGCAGAATGGAGATGATAGAGTGAGCTTGAATAGATAATTAGAAATTATCCAGTCTTAAGAACCAGGGGAAAATATTAAAGTGAAAAATGAAGGTAGAGATTGAAAAAATGAAAAGAGCTTCAACAAATGGTGCTAGATGGGGCACCTGGGTGGCTCAGTCGGTTAAGTGTCTGCCTTCAGCTTAGGTCATGATCTCAGGGTCCTGGGATCAAGCCCCATGTCGGGCTCCTTGCTCAGCGGGGAGTCTGCTTCTCCCTTTCCCTCTGCCCCTGCACACCCCTCATGTGTCTCAAATAAATAAATAAAATATTTAAAAACAACAACAACAAATGGTGCTAGAACAACTGGACACCCAATGTACAAAAAAAATGTACCTTGACTATACCTCAAGTCTTATACAAAAATTAACTGAAAATGGTTCATAGACCTAATGTAAAAACATAAACTCATGAGGCTTTTAAAAGAAGATAAAGGAGAATATCATTGAGACCTTGATGTAGGCAGTGGGTTCTTGGATACGAAACCAGAATCATGATCTGTAAGAGAAAAAAAAAGTGATAAACTGGGCTTCATCAAAAATTTAAAACTTTTGCTCTGCCAAAAACACTTTTAAGAGAATAAAAAGATACTACAGACTTGGAAAATGCATTTATGAATCACATATCTGATGAAGGACTTGTAAGCAGACTATATAAAGAATTTTCCGTGCTCAACAATATGAAAACAAATAGCCCAATTAAGAATGGGCAAAGATTTTAATGAACATCTCACTAAAGAAGATGTTTGGGTAGAAAATAAGTACATGAAAAGAAACTCATCATTAATCATTAGGGAAAGGTCAATAAAAACCACAATGAGATACTACTGTACACCTATTAGAATGGCTAAAAATAAATTTCTTACAAATTTCAAATCTCATACTGCTGGTAGAAACACAAAATGGTACATCTGCTTTGAAAAACAGTTGGTCAGTTTCTTATCAAGTTAAACATACACTTACTTTATGATCCAGGAATCCTACTCCTCGTCATATGCCCAAGAAAACTGAAAACTTTTGTTCACACCAAAAAGAAATTAATGTTTATATCAGCTTTATCATAATTGCTAATAAGGAGAGGCAACCCAGATGTCTTTCAGTGGGTCAGTGGATGAACAAACAATGGTACATCCATACAGTGGAATACTACTCAGCAGTAAAAGGAATGAACTGTGGATGAACACAACATGGATGAATCTCAAACGCATTATGCTAAAGCCAAAGAAACCAGATTCAAAATTCTACATACTATAGGGTTTCATTTAGACGGCTTTCTGGAAGAGGCAAAGCTCCAGGGATAGAGAACAGATCAGTGGTTGCCAAGGGGCTGGGGATGACGGATGGATTGGATTACGAAGGCATGGCGTGAGGGAATATTTTAAGATGATGGAATAGTTCTCTATCTTGATTGTGGTGGTGACTATATGACTATGCATTTTTTTAAAACTCATAAAATTGGACAACAAAAGGGAAGGCTTTTGCTGTAAGTTAAAAAATACATTTAAAAATTCTTCCAAATATACATCTCCAGCTCAGCTCTGTCCCTGTCAGTCACATATCTACCTGATATCTGCACTTGGATGTTTAATAAGTATCTTAAACCTAACCTGTCCTAAACCAAACTCCTGACTTTCCCCCCAAACCTGTCCCATACGCAGGCTTCCCCATGTCAGTTGATGGCAGCTCCCTTTCTCTGGTTGTTCGGGCTAAAATGCTCAGAGCCGTTGTTGACCTCCCTCTTTATCTAATATCCCACATCCAATCTCTCATAAATCCAATTGTTCTTATCCGTCAAGAACAAATTCCGGATCTCATTACTTCCACTCCCACCAGCCTGGTCCAAACCATCAGCGTTTTGCAATGACATTCTCACTAGACTCACTGCTTCTGTTGGGCCTGGAGATGGACCACCCAGCTGCCTCTTTCAGGAAGGACTTGCTCTCAGCAGAGAGCCTTCGGCTGTTAATTCCTTCAAAGTCTGCTTCAGCTGCAGAGAGCCCCGTCACTCCCTCTACCCCAGACACGTGGGCCTCCTTGCTCTTTCCCAAGCAGACAGGCAGGAGACCTGCCTCAGAGCCTTTGCACCTGCTGTTCCCTCTGCTTAACCACTCTTCCCTTTGATACCCTCTGTCTTAGTCTCCTAGGGCTGCCATGAGAACACCGCAAGCTTGGTGGCTTAAAACAAACAAACAAAAAAATCCATTCTCTCATAGTTCTGGAAGCCAGAAGTCCGAAATCCCAGGTTTCACAGGGCCATGCTCCCTCTGAAGTCTCTAGGAGAGAACCCCTCTTTTCTTCTTCCAGATTCTGGTTGGCTCCAGGCCCTTCTTGGCTTGTGGCTGCATCCCTCCAATCTCTGTGTCTCTGTGATCTCCTTGTCTCTCTGTTAGAAGGACACCTGCCATGGGATTTAGGGCCCACCTGGATAATCCACGGTGATCTCATCTCAAGATCTTTAACTTAATCACATCTGCAAAGATCTTTTTCCCCCCCTCCAAATAAAGTCACATTCACAGGTTCCAGAAATTAGGAAATGGACATAACCTGTGGGGGCGGGGTAGACTACCTTTGAACCCATCACATCCTCTTAGCTCAGTCCTTCACTTCTTTCAAATCTTTCCCCAGAAGATGCCATCTCAGTATGTGACCTCTCCCCACCACCCTGCTTAAAATCAAAGCTTCCCTACCCCCTTCCCCCTGCCCTTCCCTGCCTAATTTTTCTCCACAGCACTTAACCGCCATCTGACAGGCTGTATATTTTACTGCTTTATTCTTTATTATTATAATCAATCCACCTCCCCCATTAGAACGGGCACGTTTTTTAGTCTATTGTGTTCACCACCATATCGCCATCTTCTAGAACAATGCCTGGTGCGGTACCAGTGTTGAATGAGTGATTAGCTCCATTTTATGAATGCTTAAGCAGGCATGGCCAGGTCAAGAAATTTGCCCAAGTGTGGCATTCAAAGCAAGGTTTCTCACACCAGAACCCATGCTCCTAATTGTAATGGCAAACGGTCCTGGACCAGGACAATTCCCTGGGGTGGTGGTGACTTCTAGGGATGTCTGCTGTCTCAGGGTTGAGGAAACATTGAATTGACTTCTTACCCTTAGACTATCTGGGACACACGATACACTTCTGTCATCTCAAGGTTGTGTTATCCAGGTGGGCCCTTCTTTTTCTCCATTAAAGAAGTTTTCCCTTCCAACTAGCCTAAATCTTTCATGCTGCAGTGGAGGTTCATTTCTTCTTCTGCCCTGAGTGGCAAGAGAGAGCAGCTGGTCTCCAGGCCCCTTGCATTTGGAGATTATTATCAAGTCACCCTGTGGGCATTGCCGGTCCAGACAAAACACATCAGACAAGTTTTTTTAGCTTTTTCCAAAAATCTCATTTTATTGTTTCCCTCCCTGTCCCTTCTCCCCTTCCCTGCAATGGGTTTCTGATAAAATGCAGGATGAGATTTTTGGCTTGTAGCATGCACTGCCCTTAGGTGATGTTCTCTAAATAATGAATGGAACAGAACAACATTTTTAAAAATGCATGTTTTGGCACAGATTCAATTGGTGGCGTTGGCACTTGCTAACCTAGCAAATAAATGCATTTTCCCTGGCAACCAACGCCAGACTGAGCTCTTAATGCCTATTTTTGGGGGGAGTCATAGTTTGCAAACTGCACTTTCATAAACGGCGGAGGATGCTCAGGAGGGGGAGAGGCAGGTCATAGCTCCACCCAATTCACAGGCAGGGAGACTGAGGTGGGAAGGGACTGTGGCCCTCCACAATGGACAAACAGCCTGGGGCTTCCCATCCTGGGTCACGCTGATTCATAGAACTCCAGAGGCCAAAGGCATTTGCTCATTCCATCATGCAAGCTTCTCTGAAAAGCGAGGCCAGATAAAATCCAAGCCGACATTTGGATGGACATTATTCTGTGCTCTGTCGGCCAGATTCTTAGCCTGTGAAGCTTTGTGGCAACGTGTGTGGAGCCTCATCTCAGGCTAGTTGATGGGAATTTCTATCATAAGGGTAGCTGAAGCCAAATTCTCAACCAGTATTACTCTGTGAATTCCCATAGAATTACGTAAGTTGAGAATCTGGCCTATGTGTGTACATGCATGTATATAACTCACATTATTTTATGAGGTCAGTCATAAGTATGGATGACCATAAAAGTCTCTCCGTTACATTACTATTTTTTTTTTAGAGGGGTCATGATCTTAGACTGGGATTCCATAGTGGAATAAGTGGGAAATTATATGTGTTTGTGTGTATGTGCACGCGCGTGAATATATATGAGTATGTATACACGCACACACATATACATCTATCTACTGGATTCTGTACAAGAATAAGGAAATTCCACGTCATTTGAATCCACTGGGTGCAGTTATGACTTTGTTTTGTTTCTGTCTTTCCAGGAAGTCTTATTTTCCTCCCTGTTTTGTTTGATTGAAGTATGGTGACCTCAGTTTTGGACAGTCCTAATCAACCCTGGACAGATGAGCTCTTTAAATTGTCAGAAAGCGCTTGAGAATTCCATTCAGGAAGTTCCAAACACTAGAGCAATTTAGAGCTGGCTGTCAGTACCTCCCCCCGGTGCAGGTGTCTTTTATCTTTATTATAGGTTGTTCAATGAAACATTTTGGTCATTTGAGTTTAGTTTCAATGTGACATTTAAACCTGTAGAGAATAAATCCCATATGTGCAAGAGGGACTAACAGCAGAAAAGGAGACATGGAAACTTTCACCTTCTCCCTGGAGCCATTGGTCCAGGGCCAGCCCTGGTCTGCATTGGCAGAACGTATCAAGCCTTCCAATGAATACCATTTCTTGTGCTGTGTAAAAAAAGGTTGGTGGTCTTGGTCTGGTGGGTCTATGTGGGTAACTGCCTACGTCGCTGGCCTGAACCCAATAGCTAGCACCAACTCCGTGGTGCAAGGGCTAAGGAGCAGTTGGACCCAGTGGAGAGTATCTCTCATGTCTCTGAGTCGAGGCTGATGTGAGGCATTCTTAGACCATCTTTGATGACTCCTCGCTGTCTCATCTGACTGCATAGACTGGTTTTCTTCCGGGGCAATGTGGGTGGTGTCTCCTCGATGGTTTCAAACTTACGTCACATTTCAAGGGCATTTCAGACAATTACTGAGCAGATTCTGCCTTCTCCAAGCCTCAGGTTGGGCTCTGAGCTGAAAGACGGAGTCCAAGCCTTAAGGAGCTCACAGCCTGGCAGGGAAAGGGAAGGTCAAGGACATGCCCAACTCATGGCATCCTGGAGCTGAGCAGCAGTGAGGTGCAGTGAACTATGGCTTGGGTGGGGGTGGGGGCAGGGAGGTGACCCAGCAGAGAGGAGAGAGCCGGGTATTAAGACCTTGAAAGAAGAGTAGAACTTTGTCAGGAAGTGGGAGCGGAGGTGGGGGAGAATGTTCCAGGCTGAAAATATCCCATGTGCAAAAGCACAAAATAGTGAAATAGGCCAGTGGTTTGGGGAATCCCTTCAGTGACTCTTCTTAGCTGTTATTCTAAAAGGCAAACACCACAGCTTGCCTCCAAAGCCCTTCACTTGTCTGGCCTCTCTGCCTCTGAGATTATTCTTTCATTTTTTTCCCCCTTCCTTTCTTTTCTCCCCATACATTCTCAACTCCATGGGCCAAGTCTTCTCACATTGCTGCATATTTGCATTTGCTACCTTAATCACCTTTTTCCTGTTCCTTTTTCCGGCTAACTCTATCTCATCCTTTAGAACTCCTCCTAGGTTTTTCCAGGATTCCCTCCCTGATTCCTTTCCTCATTAGAGGAAAAAAAAAAAAAAAAAGTATTACAAAGAAAGTATTCCAAACCAAAGAAAGTATTCCAAACATTAGATGTCCCTCATGGTATTTTCATGGCCCCTTGTAACACAGATCCACAGTATCGTCATTGCTGAGCCCTTTGTGACAGAGACCAGGCCTCTCAGCTCTGTGTCCACAGTACCTAAAACTGCCTGTTGTTGGGAACAAAAAACTTTTCCTCTACCCTCTTAGGGTTAGTCATTGGGGGCCTGCAAATTAAACTGACAAAAGACAGATTAGCAAGAGGAGAAAACTAGATTTAAATAAGTACCTATGCTCAGGAGGAGTTTACAAAGAAACATGACTCCACGTGGCTAGAATTTTTATATACCACCTTAATAGAAGATAGAGAGAGGCAGAGGGGTACTTCTGGGAGAACAAATAACTTTTAGGAAAAACAAATGGGAACTCAGAAAAATAGATGGGAAATATAATAGTTCTATGACAATGCCTGTTTAAGTGATTTCTTATCCAGATGCTGACTTGTGCTGACTTCTCTCTTCAGTGATAAGAGTCAATCTTTCCTGGTTGTGAAATTCCCAGGAGGGGATTTATGGCGGTTGAATTATTTTGGGAGGTATTGCTTTTAGGAAGGGGGAGTTTAGAAAAAGTCTCCTAGCGCAGCTGTGGACTCTCAAATATCTTCAACTCAGAATCATCCTTTGGCACTGTGGCATATCTAGACCTCTTCACTAGCACATAGTAGATGCTTTCAAAACATTTGGTGAACTGGACCACGTGGGTGGCTCAGTCAGTTAAGCGTCTGCCTTCAGCTCAAGTCATGATCCTGGGGTCCTGGGATCAAGCCCTGCATCGGGCTCCCTGCTCCATGGGGAGTGTGTTTCTCCCTCTCCATCTGCCCCTCCCTCCGCTTGTTCTCTCTCTCTCTCTCAAATAAATAAATATCTTTAATTAAAAAAAACTGGTGAACAAAGAAAGTAGTCCAAACCTGCTCCTTTTCCAGTGTTTGTTAAAAAGCACCATCACTGGTTAGTTGCCCAAGCCATGAACCTAGGAGTTGGTCTTGATTTCTCTCTTGTGCCACTTCTCGTCCGTTAGCTGTTCTTGTCAGCTCTTCCTCCAAGATATATCATCAGTCTATCCACTCCATCTCCACTGTCATCCACTCCTCTCAGGAGCCATCATCTTTCGCCTGGACAATGCAAGAGCTTCTTAATGTGTCTCTCGTAATTTCCACACTCGTCCCTGCATAACCAACCACAAGCCAGGATGATCTTTTTAAAGGGCAAATCTGCATATGTCTGTCTTAGCTCCCTAGTAAATAGAGTCTGTGGTAAAGCTTATGTGGTAAAGCTTATGCAGTATGCAGGATGTCCAATCCCAGGAAGTTAGAGTGAGGGACGGAGGAAGTGAGGCAGGGAAGGATGGCAAGCCAGTGGAGGGTGTGTTGTTGAGCTGGCCACTTTTTTGAATCAAGTGACACTGATTGCTTAAACTAATAGGCTGGCTTCCAAGAAGCCGTGTAAGGACTATATTCCAAGACCATCTCTCCAAGGGAAGGAAGGGGAAGGAATCTACCAACTCCTGTCTTCTGTGGGTCAAGAGACATCAACTCCCCACAAGATATCAACTCCCTGCATTTAGGGGTTGCCCACGTATGGACTGTATACATGCCTCCTTGTCAAAGAGGACGAAATTCCCAGGGGAGGTGAGAGGCACATGGAGGAGGCATGAAGTGAGGTGATGTTGGATCGCATCTACAGGACGTTAACCACAGAGCTCATACAGAGCTGGTCACCACTGTTGTCAGGGCAGACAAACTAGCCAAGGGCCCAGTGGACAGGGGAGGCTGAGAAGACTTTAAGCTTTGGATATAATGTCACTCCCCAACCTCACACCCTCCAATGGCTTCCCAGTCATTCCGTCTAATATGCCTAGCCTACAAGTCTCCTGCTTATTCCCCAACTCGTCCCCTCTTAACCCCTTTATTAGACATCTACTTCAGCCACAATGACCTTGATATTTTTTTTAATATACCACCCCTGTTTTTACCCTAGGGGCTTCATGTTTACTGGTTTCCCTCCCTGCAAAATTCTCCCTTCAGATTCACATCGCAGCTATCTACTTGTCATAGAGGTCACACCCCCCAACTCCCCTCCTTAGAGCGCCCTTCCCTGATCACCTATTCCCACCCAAGCAGTCTCCACCAGATCATCTGGTTTTATTTTCCCCACAGCACTTATCTCCCCCTCTGTAATCACCCCAGTCATTCCTTTGCTTACATGTAGTCCCTCTCCCATGACTAGAATGTAAATGCCATGGAGGCTTAGAGCTGGTTGGTGGAAGTTCTGAATGCCGGGCTCAGGAGGAAAATGGACCTGTTCTTATCTGACCTGAGGACCAGGCTTTCTGAGGCTTCCAGGTAATGACTGGTGAATCAGATGTAATCAATAGAGATAAAAAGAGAGAACTAGAAGAGATCCGTCCCCCAGAGCAGTGATGGCGCCTTTACTTCCATTAATAATAGTAAATTCTGATTTTGGTTCCCCTTCTTCCCCATTAGAAATCCTTTGGTGGTTTCCCATTGCCTCCAGGAGAAGTCCCCCAACCCTCAGGATTGTAGAAGATTCTCCTTGATCTGAGCTCTGGCAACCTAGTTGCTGAGCACTTCAGCTCCCTGCTTTCTTCCCTGCTTGTTCTTTCCCAAGACTGCTGAGGATGGATGAGCAGGTGGTGGACAGTACCATTCTAGAGGGCGCCGTTGTCATCTTTGTGAAGAGCATCCCCTTGAGCAGGGTGCATAACCTGAATCAGGCAGCCCTGCCCTGCCCTCTGTCTGTCAGCAGATCTCCAAAACACCCTGCTCACTCTTGCCCCCAGGGCCCCTGTGTTTCCTATTCGCTCTGCCTGCCTAAAAGGCAGAGTTCACAGTGTCAGCCTACCTAAAACCGATGGTGTTTTCCAGGAAGCCTTTCCCCTTCCTCTGTGCCCTTGTAGCATCCTGTGGTGTTCGGATCACAGTGCTCATTCCAATGTGCTGTAACTGGGTCTCTTGGTCTCTGTCCTCCTCTTGTGTGGCTGCATCAGGTAGTCTGTCCATCCATACAAAGGAACAGTATTCAGCCTTATACAGGAAGGAAATTCTGACACACGCTACAACATGGATGAACCTCGAGGACATTATGCTAAGTGAAATAAGCCAGATGCGAAAAGATAAATATTGTATGATTCCACTTGTATGAGGTCTTTAGAATAATCAAGTCAATAGAGACAGAAGGTAGAATGGTGGTTGCCGGGGTCGGGGGGGAGGAAGAGTGGGGAGTTCGTGTTTCACTGGCACAGAATTTCAGTTTTGCAAGATGAAAAGAGTTTTGGAGATCAGTGGCACAACAGTGTAAATGTAATTAATGCCACTGAACTGTACATTTAAAAATGGTTGGGATAGTAAGTTTTATGTTGTATGTATTTTACCACACTTAAAAAAAATGTTTTTAACGGCTGCCTGGGTGGCTCAGTTGGTTAAGCATCTGACTCTTGGTTTTGGCTTGGGACATGATCTCGGGGTCATGATTAAGCCCCGTGGCGGGCTCCGTGCTCAGCAGGAAGTCTGCTTGAGAGTCTCTCTCCCTCTCCCGCTGCCCCTCCCCCCACTTATGCATGTGCTGTCTCTCAAATAAATAAGTAAATCTTTAAAAAAAAATGTTAAGGCAGTAACAATATGTTGCATGCCCACATGTTCTTGTCAATGTACTATCAAATGATGGAGTCTGTTTCTACGTCCCCCTCACCCCCGAACCTAGGAAAACTACTGTGACTGCCTTGATAAATAGAATGCGGGAGAAGTGCTGCTTTGAGGTTTTCTGAGGCTGGGTCATAACAGCTAGCATAGCTTCTGCCTGGGAAATGGGCCTTGGAATCCCAGAGCAATCACATGAGAACTCCAGCTACTTGGAGGCCACGGTGCTAGAGAAGCCACATGGAGAGACCACCTAGAGATAGAGATGCCTGAGGAACGGCGGCTGTCCTGGCCCCCAGCTGTTTGAGTCTTCCCAGCATCAACCACCAGACATGAACCACCTTGGATGGTTCCAGCCCGCCAGCCTTCCCAGTGCCTCCCGCCCAAAGAGTAGAGCAGATATGAGTTGTCTCCTCTGAGCTCTACCCATGTTACAGATTTGTGAGCAAAATAAATTCGGGGGGCGGGGGTGTGTGACCAGTTTGTTCCAGCTTGCCTGGGTCTTTCCTGGTTTTAGTATGGTAAGTCCCATATCCCAGGACTCCCTTCAGTCCTGGGCAAACAGGGGTGGCTCATGTTATGGCTGCGCTGTGTCCCCCCAAACTCATATGTTGAAGCCCTACCGCCCCCCCCAGGACCTCAGAATGTCACTGTATTTGGAGATAGGGCTTCTAGGGAGGTGTTGAAGTTAAAATGGGGTCAGAGGGTGGGCCCTAATCCAGTCTGACTGGTGTCCTTGTAAGAAGAGGAGATTTGGACACAGACTGAGGGGTGACTGTACAGGGACACAGTGAGAATGTGGCCATCTGCAAGCTATAAAGAGGGGTTCAGAAGAAGCCAATGCTACTGACATCTTGATCTCAGACCTCCAGTCTCCAGGACTGTAAGAAAATAAATTTCTGGGGTGCCTGGGTGGCTCAATGGGTTAAGCATCTGCCTTTGGCTCAGGTCGTGATCCCGGGGTCCTGGGATTGAGCCCCACATCGGGTCCCCTGCTCTGCAGGGAGCCTGCTTCTCCCTCTGCATCTGCTTCTCTCTCTCTCTCTCTCTCTCTCTCTCTCTCTGTCTTTCATGAATACATAAATAAAATCTTCTTAAAAAGAAATTTCTGTTGTTTAAGCCACCTGGTTTGTGATATTTGTTATGGCGGCCCTAGCAGACTAATACAGTCGGTTACTGTTATGGACTAAATGTTTGCCGCCCCCTCCCCCCCCCCCCGCAACCCATCCCCCCAGTTCGTATGTCAAAGCCCTAACCCCTACTGTGATGGTATTTGGAGATTGGGCCTTTGGGAGGTCATTAGGTTTAGTTGAAGTTTTTATGATGGGATTAGTCCCCTTACAAGAAGAGCAAGAGCGAGAGATCTCTCTTCTGGGCACACACAGTGGAAAAGCCACGTGAGGGCATAGTGCAAGCCAGGAAGAAGGCTCTTACCAGGAACCAAATCTGCCAGCACTTTGATCTTGGACTTCCAATTTCCAGAACGGTGAGAAAGAGCTTTCTGGTGTTTAAGCTGCCCAGTCTATAGTATTCGTTATGGCAGCCTGAGCAGGCTAAGACCGACTGGTTGTTCTTATATTGAAGCCCTGAGTTTCGGGGGTGGTTTCTTATGTAGTAGCCAGTAACCAGGCCCAACTTGACGCTGAACTTCTTGAGGGCCGAGGTTTTATCTTTCATTATTGTATTCCCAGAACTTCATATGTAAATACCCTTCTTTTCCCCCCAGACGTCAGAATGACTAGCAGTACAACTGAATACCTTGTGGCGGGGGGGGGGGGGGGGGGGGGGTGGGGGGGGCAGTAACTGTCCCAAATGGGCAGCGTCTTAGGTGAATTATATAACTGGGTTTTAAAATGTCTGAGTACGTAAAGCTGTGTGACAAAACGATTGACTTTAGCCGGTTAACCCCATCCTTTTCCTCCTGGCAAGCACAAGCAATATGATTCCTTCTATCTTTGCAATTGCTCAGTGGCCTAATCAGACCTCTTGCTTATTTCATCCCCCACCCGGCATGGACTATCGGAACACCTAAAAAGCATCCTGGCTTACATCTGCTTCCCCAATCATGACTGGCTGGGATCTTGGACCATTATCTGTCTGGAATGATGTCTCTCTTCTCTCAATAGTGTCCAGATTTATTGAATTTGAAAGTCTGGGATCCTTCTTGCTAAGGACGAACCTCCTGGGTTTACAACTCCTCGCCCAAGTCTCAATTCAGAGTCACCAACAGCTGCTCGGCATACACTAGTTAGGTTGCAGGTGTACTCCGCTAGTAAAATAAACACCCGATTCACATGTGTGTGCGATCCAGAGTATTACCCAGATGTGGGGATGAATACAATGGTATCATCTGTGGGAAAAGCACGCGAGCTGCTGCAATGGGCAGAGGCCCTTGACGGAGATGATGTACAGCCTGGAGTGTGACATGCGGTGTGGTGAAGGCCACACCAGTGGATCCCACCCTTGAGCCACAGCCTGATTCTGTCATCGCTACAAGAATGTTGATTTCAGGATAAACAATCTAGATTAAAAGAAAAAAAAAAATCCCATGGCTCACTGCCCAATTTGGAGCTGGCCTCCGTTTGCGGTCTCAGTGTGTTGATAGTAGAATGGTCTTTGTCCCAGCAGACAGGCTGTGGGACACGGAGTCCCTCCCACTTCTGTGCTGTCTGGGTCCGGCGTTTGCACGACTACCTGAGCAGAGGACCACCGTGGTGGGGTGGGACAGTGACAAGGACAAAAGCAGCTTTCGGGAACTTGCCCACCTCTGACTCAGCAGTGTCCTGTCAAGGCCTCCAGTCTCCCAGCTTGAGAGAGAGGAGGCAGCGGTCGAGAAAGAGAAGGTAATTTTTATGTTTTAAATATTTTATTGGGGTATAATAGACAAACAGAAAAGTACATAAATTATAAATGCACAGCTCGATAAATTTTCTCAAATTGAAAACACTCACATAACCCACCCAGATCAAGAAACAAAGCATGATCTGCAGCATGCCGGAACCCCCCCATATCCTCCCCGCTCACTATCCCTGTCCCCGAGGGTGACTTCTATGTGGACATCTAAGAGTATCGATGAAATTTTGCCTGTTTGGGGACATTGTATCAATCCAGTCATCAACAGACACTCTTTTTTTGGGTCTGGCTTCTACTGCTTGGCATTTTCTCTGTAAAATTCATCAAGACGTTGTGTGACTTTATAGACCATTCATTCTCCTGGATGTATAGTATTCCTTCCTGTGACTACCTCCCAATTTATCCTGCTGTTGATGGGCATTTGGCTACTTCCCCGTTTTGACCATTACGGAGAGTGCTGCTATGAACGTTCTGGTCCTTATCTTTCGGTGATAGCAGTAAACGTTTCTGTTGGATGGAGAGCTAGGGGCAGACTAGCTCTATCAGGGGGGATGAGGCGGTAGGTTGTGGCTGCTTTAATCCATTTAGGAGACACAGGGTTGAAAGGAGTAGAAGCATGGATGTTCATTGTTTTGGTTTTGCCATCCCACAGCTAGTTCGAGGAAATTCCAAGAGAAGAAGAGAAGGTATGGCATCTCCCCCTTTGCTTTATTTTCTGGTGCTTTCTCCAGCACACACACCCAGGCATGCACTGCCTGGCCTTCACTCTCGTAACATGGGCTGCAAGGAGAAGGCTTCTTCTTGAGGTACTCAGGAAGTATCAGAAAGACCCCTTGCCCCCAAATATGCCCCCATTGGCCTGATGTTGATGTCAGAATTTTCTCGGTCAGACATGATAAATGAGTGACAAATGGTTGTGGAAAAGGTAATGTTTTAACTTGAAAAACCAGAGCAGGGCAGTCTGAGGTCAGGTGCTGGGAACACAGGCTGGGTGCTAACGCTGAGCCACTTCAGCCAGGTGGATGCAGCCTGGGGCAATTACCAGGTCAACATGGTCCTGGGCATCCAGTCTGAGCGGGGGCCTTGTCAGAGTCAGGATCTGTGGACAGAGCAGAGATCAACCCTGACACACACTGGAATCCCTTGGGAAGTGTTTAAAAATCCTGAAGTGCAGGCCACGCCCAGACAGACCAAGCAAGTCAGACACTCAGGGGGTAAGTCCCATGAACCAGTACTTTCTAAAGCCCCCCATTGCCAGGGGCTCCAGTGTGCAGCCAGGAGGCGATTTTGCTCCCCAGGGTACCTTTTGACCCCCAGGGGCTATTTGGCAATGTCTGGAGACATTTTTCAGCTGTCACCAGATGCTACTGGTGTCTAGTGGGTTGAGGCCAGGGGTGTTTCTAAACATCCTACAGCCCAGGACAGCCCCCATCTAGCCCCAAATGGCAATCATACCTAAGTAGAAAAGCCCTGCGCTAGACAAATTCTCATGAAGAGTGGGACTCAGCATGCTCTCTTTAAAAGTCTGAGGCTTTGTCTCAGCGTGTTCCCTCGATCGGGACAATTGGATGACAAGTTATAATTTTGAGCTAGGCAATTTCTCCTCTCTCCTGCCTTCTGGAAGGTGAAGATGACATCTCCTTTTTCTCTTCACCTCCCCAAAGAAGTAACCTGTGTGAAAAGAACCAGGGGAAATGATACGGAAACATTTACTTCCCTACCTGTGGTGACATCCAGCATGTGTCAGGGCTTTGGAATAGTGACTGGGTGACGTGCCATTGTCCTCATCCTGAGTTTGGGCCAGGTGCCACAGCAGGTAGAGTTTCCTTTGTGATACGAGATTTGAAAAATTGGAATTTTTTTTCTCACCATACCGTAGGGCTTGTTGACGGCCTACTGTTGGATTTTTGTGTGATTATATCTTAGATGGAGAGAGAGAGAATGTCTTCACAGAGCATAACGGAATGCCTTGAAAATGATCTGGACCACCCTGCACAGCTTGACATTTCTGCCCCAGAATTTTATAGCACACATTTTCTGAACCACTAGCTTAATTGAGATGCTGGCTTATAATAACATTTAAATGTATCACCTATTTATATTTTACACCCTCAGGAGAATGCTCTTGAGAGTAGGGACTCTGTCTTTTATTTTATTTTTTTTTTAACACCCACCCCCCACACAAATACATCCATTGCAACCATGTCTAGCAGAGTGCTATGCATGTTTTAAGGGCTCAGAAAATGATTGTAGGGGCACCTGGGTGGCTCAGTTGGTTAAGCGTCTGATTCTTGATTTCAGCTCAGGTCATGATTGCAGCGTGGTGAGATGGAGCCCTACGTCGGGCTCTGCACTGGGTGTGGAGCCTGCTTAAGATTCTCTCTCTCCCTCTCCCTCTGCCTCCCCCGACCCCCTGCTCTCTCTCTCAAAAAAAAAAAGAAAAGAAAAGAAAAAGAAAATGATTTTAAAAGGAAAGAGAAAGAAATGAAGGAAGGGAGGAAGAAAGGAAGGGGAGAGACAGAGGGAGGGAGGGAAGGAAAGAAAGATCATCAATTATACTGATATAATGACATTCTACAAGGTGTCTGATCATCCAGGAAACATAGGATAAATTTATTACCAAGCAGTCCATTATCTACATTTTCAAATGTTTCTAGACTTCCTGGATGCTCTGGAGTATATGTATTTATTTATAAATTTACAAATCCACTCTTTTCTCTGTATTTCCAGGCTCTTCAGGCACTCTGTAATATAGTTATTGTCATATACTAATATTATATATAACGTTACATATATTGCTTCCTTTTAGATTAACTATTGGACCCATTGCTTTAAATGTAAGGGTATTTCACCTTAAAAGATTTCTGGCATTTGAAGAAAAACATAGGGAGCATATTATTTGAAACAGAAACCAACATTTATCCTGTAGGTTCTTCATTTTGGGGGATAGACTGTGTTAAAGAACTCGGGGGGAAAAAAAAAAGAAGCCCATCCATCATCTGGGTGGTGCCTTAAGGTTTGGGTGGCACTGGTTTTCAGGAGACCATCTGCTGGAACAGCGCTTCCGGGCACGCCTGCGCTGGAGCTACCTGGAGACCCTTATTAAAAGAGCAGGTTTCTGGGTCCTCCTCCAGACTGGCTAAAGCAGCGCCTGAGAATCTGCTTCCCTGGTGATTCAGTGCACCCAAGATTTGTTGTGTTAAAAACAACAGATTTTACAAGTCTCCAGGGTCACTGCCTGATACGTGCAGATGTGTGGTTAGTAGCAAACTCAATGAGTCCCCTTGTAACTAAGGCCAACAAATAAAAGCAGCCAAGTGGAGAGAATTGCCATGGGCACTGGCAGCTGCCGGCTCGCCGCCAGGAGCATCCTTTTGGGGCTGCTTTTATGAGAAGGAGGAATATGCAGTTGGGTTCCTGGAGGAAGTGTCCTGTAATAATAGCAGTGGAAATGGCAGTAATCATAAATAGCAGCCACTGAGTGCTTACTCTTAAAGGTTAAATGGTGTGGCTAAGCACATGACATGCCCGTGCGCCCGATCCTCCCGGTGAGTCGAAAAGGTAGGTAGAGTTGTGATCTTCATCTTACAGGTGAGGCACAGAAAGGCAATTCGATCAAACAAGTCAACTCATGAAACGAAGGGCCCTAGAGAAAATTCAGGGGCTGGCAGGAAGCTTCAACAATAACAATGACTATGATGAAAAAGTCCAGTAATAATTAAGAGGGAAGACCCTGGATTCATGAAACGAGAACGTGACATGACCAAATAGAACACATGGGGGTGAGGTTCAAGTTCTTAGAAATTAAAATAGGGCCTTTAAAACCTTTACTAAAGGGTTGCTAGATAAAGTTGAAAATAGGGATGGCTGGCTGGCTCAGTTGGTAGAGCGTGCAACTCTTGATCTCAGGGTCGTGAGTTCGAGCCTCACGTTGGGTGTGGAGCCTACTTAAAAAAAAAAATCTCTCAGGAAATGGAACAGGAAAGAGTAAGAAATGCAAAATCAGATGGAGGGCACATTTCACCAGCCTCACCACCTCCCCCCAAGGCCGGCCTGGTATTCAGCAAACATTAAAGCGAGAGCTACCTTTGTCGAGTACCTGTGTGTGCCATGCATCGAGTTCGGCACTGTGTGCGTCTGACTGATGTAGGGCTCTAATGCAGAGATCTGAACCACTCAGACAGAAATCCCCGAGAGTGAGGAATTGTGTTTTCTTCGAATAGCATAGTGAAGGGTCAAAGGGATGTCAAGACTCAGGTCCAAGATGGCTCCCCACAGTGAGGTCAGTGCCAAGGGAGGGCTAAACTGATCTGAGTAAGGGAATGTGAGGGAATTTAGGTTTCGTTTCATTGCCCCCTCCCACCCACCCAAGAAGAAGGAAACAGACAGAGAGACAGAGACAGAGGTAGAGAGGAAGGTCAAAAAAGGTCTAGGTCACATGCTTGACAGCTGGAGTAATAGTGAACAAAAATGGCTACGGAATTTGTAAGTGTAAGGTGGCGAATAGTCAATTTTAAGAGTGTGAATTGCTGCGAGGCTTAACCTCCTCTTTCTCCCCCAGGTCTTCAGTAATAAAATCTGCTACTCATAAGACCTTGCATGACTGGGTTGATTTTTGGATGTGTGCGAATACACTGATGAACAGGGACGTTCTATGTTGCACGTGCAGTGGGAAATCTGGAACAGGACCGACTCAGGAGACGGAGGAGCTTGCGGCCAGCCGTGGCTGGGACAACCATCAGCCACCCCCTCCACCCCATTATCCCCGACCCTTCAAGTCCCCCAGAGAGACGAGTAGTGATTTGGGGTCTTCGGCACACATTGGACACAGTTTGACCAAATGTCGTTTGAAACTCAAGGATAGGGTTCCCTTAGCTGACATCATCGTTACATAAACACGATTTCATTTAAATTCACGACATATCTGCGAGTTAGTCATTACTGTCGTGATTTTACAGAAGAGGAAATGTAGAGAGGTTAATATGGAGGTTAGAAGACTTACCCACTTTGAAGTGGCTGAGCTGGGATTCAGAGCCAGACCTCATTGGTTCCAATGCTCATGCTTCTCCCATTACACTGGGTCCCACAGAAGAAATGATACACCAAGTTCAAGCCTTCGGCCCTTTGCTGAAGGCACTGCATTTCCGAACTGCTGGCTTTGATATGGCTGAAAAAACGCTAGTGTGGAGCAGCCCTTGGTCTAAGGGTAGGTATTTATCTCTGTAATATCTCCTGATTGCTTGAGGCTTTTACTTCTCTCCTCCTTCTCCTCTTCTTCAATTCCAAAACCTATTCTGTTTCCTTCCATAAGCAAGCAAGCCTGAGATATAGACAGCCTCATTTATTTAAACTATAAAAGAAGAGCCCTGGGAAGTTAATCAGACTGCCAGGAATCTGGAATTTGCTGATGAATGGACATTTGGCTGAGCATAGTAAATTCTCAGCTAATTGAAAGCAGATAACAAGAGTAATGCATCCACCTTGAAAAATATCACATTCCTAATAAATAATTGGAAATGGCAATCTTTTGACATATGAACTGAGAGGATAAAGTCTTAAATAAATTCTGGACTCATTCCTGCCACATATATTACACTCTATTTAGCAGTTGTGCTATATGAGAAGATTAAAAGCTGTAAATCTCTTTGCAGCACCATTTATGGCCGTGTTTTAAACCCAGAATAAATAGGAGTGGGGTTCTTAGAATACCTCATAGAATATTGACTTCCGTGGTTTGAATGTTGAGTGCATGTGTGTATGGGAGGTGGTGGTGGTCGTTATTTCCCTCTTCTTCATCTGAGCCTGGAGTCGGAGGGAACAGATATTTAAAGAGATCCAGGAGTCATCCCAGTCATCTGACTGTTGACACAGTGCATCTTCCAGAAGGTTCTTGCTAACCCCGTTGTGACCCGTGGACCAGAAAGGCAAGGACATCACCTGAGACCTTGCTAGAAATGCAGAATTTCAGGTCTCACCTCAGAGCCTGATTTTAACAGGATTCCCAGGCAATTCTTGTGCACATTTGAGAAGTGTTGCCGTCGTGTTCAATCCAGGACGAGTCTAGGTAACTTGAACGGTAGTACGATAGTAGAGCCAACTGGATTTATCCAGGACTGATTTCACCCCAGACTCTGGGATAAGCCTAATGCTCAAGCCTCTGTTCTCAGAAAGACCTTTCTTTTCCTCCCGTCTTGACCTAGGAACTGGACTCTGCCTCCTGCCACGACCCTGACTTGGTGCTGAGTTCCAGAAGTCAGGTCCTTTTCTGCCCTACTCCCTCCCTCCTACTCCTCAGTTCAGTCTCTCTCTCAGGGGCTCCAAACTATTTGGGGCTCATTTCGTCCGGACTGAAGATCCCTCCCTAGCCAGGCCCCTTCTCAGCCTCCGGGAGACTGCAGCCCTGCCCAGGGCTGTCTTGGGCCCATGCACCTATGGGTCGTTGCCTGCTGCCAGCTTCCAAGGACAGTACCCACTGGCGTGCTCAGTGAGGCCAGGGTGCTACAGTGGCCAGGAGCCCACAAGTAGGAACCCTCCTACTGAAGGAGGAAGCAGCGAACTAACATCTGCCCCTGCTCTGGAATCCTCTTCGATTTCTGGATGCTGCAGACTGCCTGAGATTTCTGAAGTCAGTTACTTTAAAGCTAGGTGTTTTAGCCATCATTTCTTGAACACGTACTGTGTGTTGAAGTACTCCACCAGAAGTCACTTTCCTTATATTATCTCATTCATTTCTCACAACAGCCCAATGAGATATGCATTTCTGAAGGTCTTTTTTTTTTAAGATTTTATTTATTTATTTGAGAGAGAGAGAGAGAGAGAGAGAGAAATCACAAGTTGGGAGCAGGGCAGAGGGAGAGGGAGAAGCATACTCTCCACTGAGCAGGGAGCCCAATGCGGGGCTCGATCCCAGGACCCTGAAATCATGACCTGAGCCAAAGGCAGATGCTTAACCGACTGAGCCACCCAGGTGCCCTGCGTTTTTGAAGCTTTACTGAAACATGTTATACAGTAAAATGCACAGATCTTCAGTATACAGTTAGATGAATTTTTTTTTTAAAGATTTTTTATTTATTTATTCGAGAGAGAGAGAATGAGAGACAGAGAGCACGAGAGGGAAGAGGGTCAGAGGGAGAAGCAGACTCCCTGCTGAGCAGGGAGCCTGATGTGGGACTCGATCCCGGAACTCCAGGATCATGACCTGAGCTGAAGGCAGTTGCTTAACCAACTGAGCCACCCAGGCGCCCCAGTTAGATGAATTTTGATGCATGTATACACTTGTGTAACCCATACCATAGTCAAGATACAGTCTATTTTCCTTACCACAGAGAGTCCCCCTCTGCCCCTTTTTCAGTTAATTCTCACCACCCCAGAGGCCACTACTATTCTGACTTCTATCCCCATAGATTCATTTTGGCTGTTCTAGAAGTTCATATCGGTGGAATCATATGGCGTGATACTCTTCTGTGTCTGGCTTTTTCCACTCCACATAAGGTCTGTGAGAGGCAGCCATGTTGTTGTGTGGACCAGCAGCTTCTGGTGAGATGTTTTAATCCCCACGTTACCTGTGCATAGTTGGACGACTGGAAGATTGGTCATACGAGAAGGACCAGAGCTGCTATTAGAATCCAGCTCAGTCTGACTTAAGAGCCATCTCAAACTCCCCTTTGGGCTGCACCAAACCAAAGATTTTAGATTGTATTTTTCTAAATGAATCCCACTCTCTGCAGTTGGGAGATTCTCTTTAATTCTCACTGATGGCTGCTCTGTCCTGGCTTTTGTTAATGAGTTTCTGTTTCCACCTGGGTAGTTTGTGGTGTCCAGCCTTTGAATGGGATCTTCAGAGGGGAATTCATCCAGGCCTTTTTGGGAGGAAATGTCCTGAGGTGACCGCCTGGGTAAAGCCTGGCACAGAGCAAAGGTGGAGACCCTCAGAGGTAGAAACTGTTCCCTTGAGGTGATATTAGGGGACATGATGATTAATTTTAGATGTCAACCTGACTGGATCACAGGGTGCCCAGGTATTTGGCTAAACATTATTTTGGATGTATCTGGGAGGGTGTTTCTGGAAGAGTTTAGCATTTGAATCCATAGACTGAGTAAAGCAGACTGCCCTCCTCAGTGTGGATGGGCCTCATCCAACCTGTTAAGGGCCTGAGTAGAACAAAAAGGTGGAGAAAGGGAGAATTGGCTTTTTCTGACTGACAGCTGAGATGTCAGTCTTCTTGCCCTTGAACTAGGACTTACACCATTGGCTCTCCTGTTCTCAGGCCTTCAGACTTGGACTGGAACTTATACCATCAGCACTCCTGGGTCTCTACTTTGCTGACTGTAGATCTTGGGACTTCTTAGACTCCATTATCTCATGAGCCAATTCCTTATAATAAATCTCTTTTAATATGTATATATATACATATATATATCTTTTATATATACTTATATCTATGTATCTCTTTTATATATACTTACAGCTAGCTAGCTATCTACCTATCCATCTATCATTCATCTATCATGTATCTATTTCCTATTTCCTATTGGTTCTGTTTCTTTGGAGAACCCTGACTAATACAGGGGATGTTTGAATGTCCTATTAGTTCTGCCCCGGTCCTTTTGCCAACATTTCCTGAGAAGACAAGGCCTTTATCTGCCAGAAGAGAACTCAGATCTCCCTCATAGAGTTTTTAGGCTGATCAAATGGGAAAAGAATGCAAAAATGAGTTATAAACTGTAAAGTGCGTTATAAAACTAAGCTGCTGGGGCGCCTGGGTGGCTCAGTCGTTAAGAGCCTGCCTTCGGCTCAGGTCATGATTCCAGGGTCCTGGGATCAAGCCCCACATCGGGCTCCCTGCTCCGCGGGAAGCCTGCTTCTCCCTCTCCCACTCCCCCTGCTTGTGTTCCTGCTCTCACTATCTCTCTCTGTCAAATAAATAAAATCTTTAAAAAATAAAAAAAATAATAACTAAATAAAAAATAAAACTAAGCTGCTGTTGCACTTCTTCACTCTTAGGTTCTGAGTTGCTTCAAGGTGAAACTTAAGCCAAAGGGATAAATTAGAGCCAATCCACCATCTGGAAAGAACAGTTTGACTGCATTGCTGGTGCTATGTGATTTTTTTTTTTCTTCTGCTCTTGGGCCTTCCTCTTATGACTAGAAGTATCTATACTTTATTGCCTTTTACTCCTACAGGACACGGCCCCGCCCCCCCACCATGAGATATCCAGCTAATCAGTTTGTTTCAGTTTTTCTTTAAACATTTAAAATGGAAAGGATAGAAATATATTAAAATCATTACTAAAGAATTAGTTATACATAAGAGTTGCTTTCTTGCACCATTCCAGGGAAAGAAAAGAATAAGAATATCTGGAATTGGGGTAAGTTTATGAAAAAATTTCCTGATAGAGCTAATTATTTAATTAGAATGGATTAATACTAGGAGCATGCTTGGCAATTTTTTTTTTCAATTTACAATAGTTGATCATGTCCAATAAGATTAAATCTGTAATTGCCTTAGACACCATTATTAAATTACTACTTTTTGGCTATTGTGAAACTCCTGTTTCTTTCACTTTCCTCCATAGATTTTATAGTTAGATTGTTCAATCATCCCTACAGCTTTTCATGAAGACTTTCTGAATTTTTATTTATTTATTTATTTATTTTTAAAGATTTATTTATTTATTTATTTGAGAGAGAGAGAGAGAGAGAGAGAGAGAGAGCAAGGGGGACGGGCAGAGGGAGAGGGAGAAAGAGTCCCAAGTGGACTCTGCCCTAAGCATGGAGCCCAAAGCAGGGCTCGATCTCATGACCCTGAGATCATGACCTGAGCTGAAACCAGGAGTTGGTCGCTTAACCACCTGAGCCACCCAGGCTCCTCGACTTTCTGAATTTTTAAGTGGTAGAAATCAGAAGGGATATTCTACTGTGAAAGGATTCTTTTAGACCCTGTGTGCAATATTCCTGCCTACATGGTTTTTCCTGAACCTTGATTAATGACAGAACTACTTAGCTAACATTTTCAGGAGTTAAGTCTACAGGTGTTTTAGTCATACATGAGTATGGCTGTATTGAATTTTATCGTATTGAATCCTAGCAATTATCTTTGCTGATCTCCTTCCTCTTGCTTTCTGGCTGTTTCTTGAGTTTTATTAGGGTATGTTGGTGCTAGGGTCCCCAGCTTTCAGGGTAGCTTCTTTCCTGGAATTCCCCATACCCAGAATGCCATTATATGTAAACGTGAACATGTTGAGCAGACTTACTGTTCTGTTCTCTGGGTCACTAATGGAAAGGCTAAAATCCAACAGATCCAGCACTGACCTTCAGGGCCCTCACTCAAGTATGAGGTTTTTGTACTACCTTCCCATTGGTAGTAGAGTAGAGCTATTTAGAGCACTGTTTATTTGTCCAGCTTTGGGCAAGCTATGTGGTGGCTCTTGATGGGCAATTTAGATCAAGATACTCTGTAAATGTTAGGTCCTTGTGCCATTTCCAAAATGGGTTACCAGGCAGAGTAGTATAAAGGCTTGGACGGACAGATCTAGGATTTAAAAACAGGATCTGCCTCTTATTAGCTGAGGGACCTTGGTCAAGTCACTCAGCTTCTCTGAGCCTCAGTTTTCTCATCAATGAAATGGAGATAATAATAGCAACTTCACAAAGTTGTCAGGGTTAATGGTGTTTGTCAGGTGCTTGGCATATCCAAGAGACCGCTATTTGATGACCAGTCCATTCAGAAGGAGCCTCTTTGAGTATGAACTTTAAGCTTGTGCCCTCCCCCAAAACTGTAAGGTTTGGACCACATGGATTTTTCCACTTTGCTAATGAATCTGTTCTTCCAAATAAAGTCAAAACCTCTTTATTTATTTATTTTTTTTTAAGAGAGAGCAAGCAGGGGAGGGGCAGAGGGAGAGGGAGAGAGAGAATCTCCAGGAGGCTCCATGCCCAGGGTAGAGCCCGATGCAGGGCTTGATCTCATGACCCTGAGATCACGACCTGAGACAAAATCAAGAGTCGGATGTTTAACTGACTGAGCCACCCAGACGCTCCAAAGTCAAAGCCTCTTAAAGTCAAGAGCAATTGCATATAATTTCCAGCAATTTTAAGATGAGAAATTCTGTTGAGTTAATTCCTTACAAGACTATGAAGATTATTTTCCTGTATCCATTTTCTTCTTAGGACTTACCAGCTTATCCTGCTCCAATTTTATTCCTATCTTTTCCAAAAACGAGAAATGGCATGTGTCGTTCTGTAATTTCTGGGCCCATCCCTTTTCAGTTTCTGTTATGTAAGATTTGCACAAGCACCTTTTATTATTCCCACACAACTTTATTAGTCCAGACTTCCTTCCAGATGGTGGGCCATTCACTCTCACTTCTATGTATCCTGGAATGAGGCAACGGGTCTGGTCTATTCCAGGGTAACCAGAGCATTATAAATTCTTTTTTTTTAAAGATTTTATTTATTTATTTGACAGAGAGAGCGTACAAGCAGGGGGAGTGGCAGGCAGAGGGAGAAGCAGGCTCCCTGCTGAGTAAGGAGCCCGGGGCCAGACTCGATCCCAGGACTCTGCGATCATGACCTGAGCTGAAGGCGGTGGTTAACCGACTGAGCCACCCAGGCACCCCTAACCAGGGCATTATAAGATGAACTTGCCCATGCACAGTACCACAACACATTGCTGTCATGCTCCCCATCTCGGACATGACCTGTCCTTGTTCCCAGTTCAGTGGTCACTCATTCATGGGTAGTTTGATCTACTCTAGATCATTAGTGAAGATGTGAAATAAAGACTTATCTGATGGCCAGGCCCCCCTCTCCACAATTGGCTTGTTGGAAAACCCTGGAATGGTGAAAAGGGCCATTCTTTATGTTATCACGATGAACTATCTTCTTTCACTGAATTATAGCAATGGTAGGTCCAAGGAGTGTAGAATGTGTCACATGTTTGATGTTTAATGATGAGTCTGTTCCAGAGCCTAAAGAAATGTTTGTATGCAGCAAGCTAAATCTGGTTTGAATCTGGACTTGAAGGTTGTTCAATGGATTCAAGCAGATTGAAAAATCATGAACAAAGGGGACGTTGCGATAACACAAAATGTCCTGCTTAAGTTCCCCCTTCCTTGGCTTTCCAGTTTGTAAAAGAGATGTCTAACAAAGCTGTGTGTGTGGGGGGGGTCGCTTTCAGATGAGTCTTGATTTACCATCTTTATTTTTATGACCTAGAGTATCAGTTTGCAACACCTAGAATATTCATGGATCTAGGCATTGATCATCAATGGCTGGTAACATCACAAAGACGCAACCAGATACAATGTGTTTCTTAATAGAAGAACACACTGCCACTTATGAAGTAATCTTGTCAAAAAGAACAAACCTAAATCTGATCAAATAGCTAGATAGTGCTACCAATTTACAGGAACTATGAAGACAGAAAATGTGTTAAATGACACCATGAAGATGCCAACAGCAAAATCCAGACTGTGGGAAGTCTACAGGACAAGAAAAAAGAAAGGAGGGACCTACAGAAATAAAGAGATTTAAGAGACAAATTATTCAATCACAGCATGTTGACTTTATTTTTTTTAAGGTTTTATTTACTTACTTGACAGAGAGAGATAGCACGAGCCAGAGGAGTGGCAGAGGGAGAGGGAGAAGCAGACTCCCTACCGAGCAGGAAGCCCGACACGGGGCTCCATCCCAGGACCCTGGGATCATGACCTGAGCCGAAGGCAGACACTTAACCGACTGAGCCACCCAGGTGCCCCTCTATGTTGACTTTATTTAGATACTAGTTCAAACAAACGGTTAAGAAAAGATTTATGAAAGGGGCGCCTGGGTGGCTCAGTCCGCTAAGCATCTGCCTTCGACTCAGGTCATGATCTCAGGGTCCTGGAATTGCGCCCCGCATCGGGCTCCCTGCTCAGCGGGGAACCTGCTTCTCCCTCTCCCTCTGCCACTCCCCCTGCTTGTGCCCTCTCTCTCTCTGACAAAAAAAATAAAATCTTTAAAAAAAAGAAAAGACTTATGAAATAAGTGGAAACTTGAGCAACGACTGGGAGTTTGATGATCTTAAGGAATCATTCATTTTTTAAGGCATGATAATTGTATTGTGCTTATGTTCTTTTGAGGTATCCTTTCGCGATGCATACTGGAATAATTACAGATAAGATGATCTTATGTCTGTGATTTGCTACAGAGTTAGAGAGAGGAAGAAGTGAGTCGGGGTTATAGATGAAAGAAGATTGGTACTTGCTGAGGTTTGGGTAATAAGGGCTCACTATACTATTCTCTTTACTTTTGTATCCATTTAAAGTTCTTCATAATAAAAAAAAAAGGTAAACCAAGGCACTATGAGATCCTGAATGTCAAAAGAGAAAGTGAAATCAAGAAATAGTTGTAATGATGTACATATGAAGTGCAGTGATAGGCACTGTACTTAAATTAGGCTCAGTATCTTATATATGCTTACACAGAGAGGTGGATTAACTCACTAGAAACCAGAGTTTCAACAAGACTTGCAGGATCTCGCTCAAGGTCTGAAATTGGTATTCAGCAGGGCCTGGCTCTGAACCCAAGTCCTTGTGCCTTAAGACTTGTACTTTTAACTCCCAAGCTGTATGTCTGCTGTGTGCAGGTATAGAAGATCTGGCAGATAAAAAGGGGGAAGAAAAAACCCCACCTAATTTATTGATTGGTGTCTTTGTGCCAGGCACTTTACACATCTATTATCTCATTTTAATCCTAACTTTAAACATTGGGTAGGCATTATTATCTCGAGTGTCCAGAAGGTGAAATAGAGGCCAAGAAAAAGAAAAGAACTTTCTCAGAGTCACATAGCTACTACGTAAAGGATCTAGAATATTCACCTGGCTCAGTCTGATGTCAGCACCTCCTGGAGCCACTCTTGGGACAGTGACAAAAAATATATGTGCAAACAGTACATAGGCATTCGTGTGATAATGTGGTAATTGACGATTGGATGAGTGTACTGCCTTTACCGGGTGAGGGAGGAGCCTGCCTTCATTCCTTCCACAAATGAGGGCGCTCCAAACTTTTGTTTTAACATAGGTTTTTGTTATGTTATGTTAGCTTTTGGTGCTCCACACCAAAACACACGCTGGCAGAGTCCCACCCTCAGCCTCAGCCGCTTCTATCCGCTTTCCGGAACCTAGCCCACCCAGGACAGTACGGAATTATGTGAGTTTGTGTGTGTGTGAGCGTGTGTGTGTGAGCGTGTGTGTGTGTGTGGAGTTAACACTCTGGGGTGGGGTATGGAGAGGTGGGGAGGTGGGGTGGGGAGAGACCCTCCCCCATTGGGAGATGGGAGTCAGAAGAGAAATGCTCCAGGTTTCCCTCTTTTGAAGCAACAGTTCCAATGCCGAGACACATTTGGTAGTTCTTCAGAAGGTCTTTGTTGCCCAGAGGTAACCAGCTCGACCACGTATTATCCTTTTCCTCCATCTCACACTCCCTGTTCCTTCCTACCAGATGAAATCCCTGCACCCACGTTCCTGTCTCAGCTCTATTTCTGGTGGAACTTCAATCTTTCTTTCTCAAAAAAAAAAAAAATTCTGAGCCCAGAATTTGTATGCGTATTTGTTCATTTATAAATTATATTCATGACGACCTCATTACATATACTATGAAGCATACACTAAGAAACTCTGAAAGGGTGATATAAACATAAAATAGGCAATATTTTAAAAATAATTTTTAAAAATTTCTGTTGTCAGTTTATTGGTTATAGCTTACACAATGTGGTAGTATAATTATTTTCACTACTTATAAAATTTATAGAAGATAAATATGCATTTATTGAGGATGTGTACTCTAAATATTCTACTGACGGGTGGCACATTAAAAAATTGAGAGATCACTGCTCTAGACTGCCTTTGGCCATTCTATTTTTTAAATAGACTGTTTTTTAGAGAAACTTCAGGCTCACAGCAACATTGAGCAGAACAGTCAGAGAATTCCCGTATATCCCCTGCTCCCACACACCTCCAACCTCCCCCACTATCAACATCCCGCACCAGAGTGGTACATTTGTTACAATCAATGACCCTACATTGACACTTCATCACCCTAAGTTCATGGTTTGCATTAGGGTTCACTCTTGGGTACATTCTATAGGTTCAGGCAAATGTAAAATGACATGTATCCACCATTATAGTACCATATAGACTAGTTTCACTGCCCTAAAGCAACCTCTGTACCCCATCTGTTCATCCTTCCTTCTCCCCTAACCCTTGGCAACCACTGATCTTTTTACACTCTCTATCATTTTGCCTTTTCCAGAATGTCATATAGTTGAAAGTATACAGTGTGTAGCCTTTTCAGATTGTCTTCTTTCATTTAGAAATACACATTTAAGTTTCCTCTGTATCTTTCTATAGCTTGACTGCTCATTTCTTCTTAGTGCTGGATAATATTCCTTTGTCTGGATGGACCACAATTTATCCATTAACTTACTGAAGAACATCTTGGGTGCTTACAAGTTTTGGCAATTATGAATAAGGCTGCTATAAACATCTGTATATGGCGTTTTGTGTGGCCATGAGTTTTCAACACTTTGGGGTAAATACCAAGGGGTACAATTGTTTACTTTTGTAAGAAACTGCCAAACTGTCTTGCAAAGTGGCTGTACCATTTTTGCATTCCCACCAGCAACGAATGAGAGTGCCTGTTGCTCCACATCCTCACCAGCATTTGGCCTTATGGTATTGTCAGTGTTTTGGATTTTTCCCATTCTACTAGGTGTGTGGTGGTATCTCAGTACTGTTTCAATTTGCAATTTCTTAATGACATGTGATGTTGACAGTCTTTTCATATGCTTGTGGGCCATCTGTACATCTTCAATGAGGTGTCTATTCAGATATTTTGCCCATTTATTTACTTATTTAGAATTTTTAAATTAAACATTTTTTAAGTTTTAAGGTAAGAATACTTTCACATGCATTTATAAGAAATACTAAAGAGAAATATCGTGTATCCTTTACCCAATTTCACCAATGCTACCACAAAACAAAACACAAAATAATATTTTGCCCATTTTTTAGATCAGGTTGCTTGTTTTCTCATTGTTAAATTTTAGGAGTTCTTTGTATATTTTGGGTAATAGTCCTCTATCAGATATGTCTTTTACAGTTATTTTCTCCCAGCCTGTGGCTTGTCTTATTCTCTTGACAGTGTCTTTCACAGAGTGAAAAGTTTTACTTTTAATGAAATCTAGCTTATCAATGATTTCTTTCATGGATTGTAACTTTGGTGTTGTACATAAGTCCTCACCAAACTCAAGGTCATTTGGATTTTCTCCTATGTTATCTTCTAGGAGTTTTTTAGTTTTGCATTTTATACCTAGGTCTATGGTTCATCTTGAGTAAGTTTTTGTAAAGGGTATAAGGTCTGTGTCTAGGTTCATTGTGTGTGTGTGTGTGTGTGTGTGTGGATATTCAGTTGTTCCAGTACCATTTGTTGAAAAGACGAAATCTCCTCCATAATATTGCCCGTGTTCCTTTGTCAAAGATCAGTTGACTATATTTGTGAGTTTATTTCTGAGTTCTCTAGTCTGTTCCTTTGGTCTGTTTATCTATTCTTTCACCAATACCCCACAATCTTGTTGTGAAGTCTTACTGTATGTAGATTTTAGTAAGTCTTGGAACAGGATAGTGTCAGTTCTCCAAATTTGCCTTTCTCCTTCAATATTGTTTTGGCTATTCTGAGTTTTTGCTTCTCCATATAAACTTTAGAATCATTTTGTCAATATTCACAAAATAACCTCCTGTGATTTCGACTGGGATTGTGTTGAATCTATAGATCAAGTTGAGAAGAACTGATTGAATGCTCCTATCCATGAACCTAAAACATCCCTTCAATTAATTTAGTTATTTGATTTCTTTCATCAGAATTTTAGTTTTCCTCATATAGATCTAGTACATATATTGTCAGATTTATATTCAAGTGTTTTGCTTTTGGAGGTGCTAATTTAAGTGGTATTGTGTTTGGTGTTTTTTTTTACACCGAAAGAATTTTATTTACTTAATTTATTATTATTATTTTAGATTATTTATTTGTCAGAGAGAGAGAACACAAGCAGGGGGAGTGGCAGGCAGAGGGAGAAGCAGGCTCCCCGTTGAGCAAGGAGCCCAACGTGGGACTGGACCCCAGGACCCGGGGATCATGACCTGAGCCAAAGACAGAAGCTTAACTGACTGAGCCACCAGCCGTCCCTTTTTATTACATTTTTACTTTTCATTCTGTTATAGTTGACATACAGTATTATATTAGTCTCAGGTGTACAATATAGCGATTCACTAATTCTATACATTACTCAGTGCTCATCATGATAAGTGTATTCTTTAATTCCTATCACGTATGTCACCCATGCCCCCACCTGCCTCCCCTCCGATAACCATCAGTTCGTTCTCTATAGTTAAGAGTCTGTTTCCTGGTTTGTCTCATTCTCTCTCTCTTTTTTCCCTCTGCTTATTTGTTTTGTTTCTTAAATTCCAGATAGGAGTGAAATCGTATGGTGTTTGTCTTTCTCTGACTGACTGATCTCACTTAGCATCATACTCTCTAGCTCCATCCACATTGTTGAAAACGGCAAGATTTCATTCTTTTTTATGGTGGAATAATATTCCATTATATATATGCCACCTCTTCTTTATCCATTCATCTGTCAATGGACACTTGGGCTATTTCCATAATTTGGCTATTGTAAATAATGCTGCTAGGAACATAAGGGTGCATGTAGCCCCTTGAATTCGCGTTTTTGTATTTTTGGGGTAAATATCCCGTAATATGACTACTGGATCACAGGGCAATTGTATTTTTAACTTTTTGAGGAACCTCTGTACTGTTTCACACCGTGGCTGCATCCATCAGTTTGCAATCCCACCAACACTGCAGGAGGTATTGTATTTTTAATATCAAATTCCACTTGTTCATTGCTGGCATTTAGGACAGTGATTGACTTCTGTATATTAACTATGTTTTTAAAGATTTTATTTATTTATTTAATTGACAGAGAGAGAGAGACAGCAGAAGAGGGAACACAAGCAGGGGGAGTGGGAGAGGGAGAAGCAGGCTTCCTGTGGAGCAGGGAGCCTGATGCAGGGCTCCATCCCAGGACCCTGGAACCATGATCTGAGCTGAAAGCAGACACTTAACGACTGAGCCACCCAGGCATCCCTGTATATTAACTATTAACCTTGTATCCATCAACCTTGCTGAAATCACTTATTAGGTCTAGGAGGGTTGGGTTTTTTTTTGTTTTGTTTTGTTTTTGGTGAGTTCTCTCAGATTTTCTACATAGGTAATCACGCCATCTGCAAACCAAGATTGTTTTATTTCTTCCATGCCAATCTGCATACTTTTTACTTCCTTTTCTTCTGTTATTGCGTTATTTAGGACTTCTAGTACGATATCGAAAAGGAGCGATGAGAGGAGACACCCTTGCCTTATTCCTGAGCTGAGTGAGAATGCTTTAATTTTCTCACCATTAAAGTGTGATGTTAGCTGTAGGAGGTTTTTTGTAGATGTTCTTTATCAAGTTTCTATTCCTTGTTTACTGAGACTTTTTAATTATAAATGGGTGTTGGATTTTATCGAATGCTTTTTCTGCATCTGCTGATATGATTATATGTTTTTTCTGCTTTAGCTTGTTGATGTGATGGATTACATTAATTGATTTTTGAATACTGACTCAGCCTTGCATACCTGGAATAAATCCCACTTGGTAAGAAGTAATTTTTATTATTATTAACTTTTTATTATGTTGCATTATTATTCATTTTTATTATTAAACAGGAACAAAAACCCTCTTTGATCTTTCTAAAATTACTTTATAAGTGAGAGCAATGCAATTGAATATGCTTCGTACTTTTTTAAAATCTCAGTTTACCACTTTGGTCTGGTGTTAAGTTTAGTTTGTTTTGATAAAATTTGGCTTTAATGGTTTGACATGGCTGGAAAAGACACTGGCAAGGATATATACATTTAAAAGGAAGAAGTAGGGGCACCTGGGTGGCTCAGTCTGTTAAGTGTCCAACTCTTGGTTTCGGCTCAGGTCGTGATCTCAGGGTCGTGGGATCGAGCCCTGTGTCTGGCTCTGTGTTCCGTGGGGAACCTGCTTGAGGATTCTCTCTCTAGCTCTCCCTCCCCTCCCCCTGCTCATGCTCTCTCTCTCTCTCTCTCTCTCTCTCTCTCTCTCTCTCAAATAAATAAATAAATAAATCTTTTTTTAAAAAAGAAAAGAAAAGAAGAAGTAGATCATTGGTTGCCTTGACTAATTACAGTGATCATTTTATTTTTTGAGCCCTATGTCAGTCATGCAAAGGTTTTTGTTGAAACCTGGCTAGTGAATTTTGATCTTTAATGTCAAATTGTTCTAGTAAACCAACCAGAAGATGCAGCATTTGAGAGATCTCTTCATTTGGAAGATATGTAAACAAGACTGAAAAATCTCATTTCTGTTTTTTGGCAAGTGTGCACGTATAAGTGTCACCCACATGCATTGTTTTCTGCAACAGAAATAACAATGGGGGAAACTTCCAAACATCTCTGCTCTCTCCATGGCATAATTTCTTTCAAAAAATACTTAATCTCTCACTCATTTTAAAAAATATCCATTTTTAAATCTCAAGGAGATAGATTATGTGCTTTTATAAAAAGTTTCTGCTAAACAACCAACATTATGATTTCCTGTCATCCTAGTAAAGGTCAGCAAATTTGGAACTGTTATTGAAAGTAAAAGAAAAATTCAGAATTCATCGTTTAGTTTCACTCCTTTTAAAATTGCTTTTCCATAAGATTTTCCCTCTGCGGTGGAAGCCATTTTCATGGTTTTGCCCATCCCACCAGGCAGTTTTATACACATTCTGCTGTTTAAGATAATCTAATCCACACCACCACCCAACTGAGCATCCAAACTGCAAATCCTTACAATGCACAAATGGCAAGTCAGCAAGTGAGGATGCCACTGAATTTTTACAGATTTTCCTTTTGATTGAGATAAAATTCAAATAACACAGAATTGACCATTTTAACCATTTTCCAGTGTACAGTTCACTGGCTTGTAGCACATTCACAATGTTGTGCAACCATCACCACCAATTCTAGAACCCCAGAAAGCAACCTTGTACCCATTAAACAGTCACTCCTCACTCTGCTCTCTCCCCATCCGTTGGCAACCACCAATCGGCTTTGTATCCCCACTGCATTTTTGAAGCTCTTTTCCCTCAGAATACAGTGCCTACTGTGTGTCCCATGTGACCTCTGGGAAGGTGCCAATTCAACCAGCATACTAAATATCATCAAAGCCCTATTTAATTTCCTCCTCTTTGCTTTTTTTAAAGATTTTATTTATTTATTTGTCAGAGAGAGAGAGATCACAAGCAGGGAGAACGGAAGGCAGAGGGAGGAGAAGCAGACTCCCCTCTGAGCAGGGAGCCCAATGCGGGGCTCGATCCCAGGACCCTGGGATCATGACCTGAGCCGAAGGCAGACGCTTAACTACCTGAGCCACCCAGGCATCACTCCTCCTCTTTAAAAATGAAAAATATGGGGCACCTGGGTGGCTCAGTCAGATAACCTTCTGGTTTCAGCTCAGGTCATGGTCTCAGGGTCCTGGGATCAAGCCCCATGTGAGGTTCCCTGCTCAGCGGGGAGTCTGCCTCTGCCTGTCCCTCTGCCCCTCCCCCTACTCATGCTCCCTCTCTCTCTCTCTCAAATAAATAAATAAAATCTTTTTTAAAAAGTAAAAATAAGGGCGCCTGGGTGGCTCAGTTGGTTAAGCAACTGCCTTCGGCTCAGGTCATGATCCCGGAGTCCTGGGATCGAGTCCCACATCGGGCTCCTGGCTCAGCGGGGAGCCTGCTTCTCCCTCTGACCTTCTCCCCTCTCATACTGTTTCTCTCTCTCTCTCTCAAATAAATAAATAAAATCTTTAAAAATAAATAAATAAATAAATAAATAAAAAATAAAAATGAAAAATAGAGAAATTCTAATGATTTCTTCTGAAGGTTGCAACAAGCCTTTATTGAGCACAGTTCCCAGAATGATGTAGGTGTTCTGCAAATCATTGTTAGATGAACAAAGCAATTTCTTTCTTCATTTTAAATCTTTCTCTTTGTCTCTCTATTTCTCTCTCTCATTTTTTTTTTTTTTTGACAGAGAGAGAGAACACGAGAGAGGGAACACAAGCAGAGGGAGTGGGAGAGGGAGAAGCAGGCTTCCCGCTGAGCAGGGAGCCCGATGTGGAGCTCGATCCCAGGACCCTGGGACCATGACCTGAGCTGAAGGTAGACGCCTAACGACTGAGCCACCCAGGCGCTCCGTGTCTCTCTCTTTTTTTTTTTTTTTTTTAAGATTTTATGTATTTATTTGAGAGAGAGAGAGAATGAGAGACAGAGAGCACGAGAGGGAAGAGGGTCAGAGGGAGAAGCAGACTCCCTGCTGAGCAGGGAGCCTGATGCGGGACTCGATCTCGGGACTCCAGGATCATGACCTGAGCCGAAGGCAGTCGCTTAACCAACTGAGCCACCCAGGCGCCCATCTCTCTCTTTCTTGAACACACACACACACACACACACACCTTTTACTTTTACATATAAAACAAATTGAAGCTAGTAAGAACTTGCTACTTAAATTTCAGGTAGACAGAGAATAGCCTTAGTCGCCAGGTTCCCTTCTAGGTGTAGAATTCTGTGAGGACACCCACTGGTAGGGTGAACAGCTGTTGCTGTGTGTCTGGAACTGAGGGGTTTTCCTGGGACACTGGGACAGTCTGGGGCAAACCAAGACAGGTTGTTCCCTCTGTCTCCCTGGGCATCTGTGTCTTTGCTGGATGCTGTCAGGGAGCCCCCCTCACCAGAACCTCTGCCTTGGGGTGTGGGTCCCAAGCTCCAGCTACCAGGCCTGCTGCATTGCCCTGTCTGCAGACCCTGCTCCTGGGGCTGAGTCCTCCTTGGGGGAGCCAGGGGCAGTTATTGTAAATAGGATCTGGGCATTCCTGAGTTCCTGGCCAAATACCATCAGAATCTCCTATTAATTTCTAAGACGCCGCCAATCGTAACCTTGATCCAGCTTCCCAGTCAATACTGTTTTCCTTTTTAATTTGAAAATGCCTTTGGCACTGTCAGCTGCATGTCCACAGGGAAGTTGAGACCTCACAGCAGTTTCTAGATTCCTCCCGGGGGCCTTTGATCATTTTGGGGGGTGGGGGAGGCATATGTAATCCCCAGGGTGTCTTCTCCGTCTGTTACACTGGCCTCTTCATATCCAGAGCATGCTGGAAACCGGCCCCCTGCCAGAGGCAGCCGCGGCACTGGGGGCGTCTTCAGGATCATCTCAGAATTCCCGGGCCCTATAGGCGGGGTGAAACCACAATGTTATAATTATTTGACAAGCATAGTACAAGATTTTTCTCGGTGGCGGGGGGGGACCTCATATTTATTAGTTATCTGTACACAAAAATGTTTAGAAAAGAAAGTACAAAAAAAAAGCTTCGTATAAACCTCCCTTTTTATATAATCTTGGTAGATAGTTTAAAAAAGCAAAGCATATACAAGGTTAGCAAATTCAAGCAGCACAGAAACGAACCAAATTAAAGGTGACTGTTTCTCTCCTTTTGCCTCCAGTGTCTGTCCGCAAAGGCAACTACTGTTAATATATTTTTGTCTCGCCCTCTCCGCCCCCCAAATTATTTAGGCATATACCAAGAAATCAATCAGTCTCTCTGTGTCTACCTATCTATCTATCTATCCAAATTTCTGTCCTTATTGACACACAAAGAATCATCGCATACACATTCTTCTGCTCCTTGATTCTTACAGATAATTTCCACGGTAGCCCAGACGATCCTTTCTTGGTATTTCAAACTGACAACAGGAAGTATAGTGTAATGGTTAAGAGTATAAACCCTGAAGCCAAAGGCAGGGAGAGCAGGAGGGAAAAAAGGAAGGAGAGGGAAAAGATGGAGAAGAGAGACAGAGAGAACAAGAGCGTGAGAGAAGAGAAGAAGAAGAAGCAGGAGGAGGAGGAGGAGGAAGAAGTGGAGGAGGAAGAAGAGGAGGAGGGGAACGAGGAGGAGGAGGAGAGGGAGGAGGAGGAGGATGACGACGATGATGGAGTCATGGAGGATAGAATGTACAGGTACATTCTAGAGGGTTCTATTCCAGAAAAGCTTTTATTCAGGTGAGGCCTTCTACCTCATAGGAGCAGGCTTTATGCTAGATAGGTCCGCGTGCCAGGACTGATATCCCCACGCTGGCCAAAATAGGCAAGGAGAGAAGGATCTGGGGAGAAGAACAGGTATGGCTCAGTAGATAGCCTCAGGGCTGTAGAAATATTGTAATTCTTAATTTTACTTAAATTCGTTTAATTTCTACTCTAATCCCATCATGCTGGGTTGATAGGAAGTCAAAACCTTTAGAAGCGACCACCTCGCCTAGGGTGATGCAAAGGTCCTGTGGTTGTACAAGTGACAAGACATCTGGGATCGTGCACGTGCACACACGCACACACACACTCACACACCTTTAAGTCTTCAGGTGAACTCTCTGCACTTGCTACAGTTGAGAAGTCCTTCCTCACAGTCCCCAGGCTCCCATTTCCCCCTAGGGGTGCTTGGCACACGGCACTCTTCTCTAGAATGGGAGCCCCTGTGGCCGGTAGATGCTTCCCTACAGCACCTCACAGTCCTCTCCTGAGGTTTGTTTGGCTCCTTCTCCAGAGTGCAGGTCTCCTCCGTTCTCAGAAACCACAACATATGGCCCCTCCTGGGTTTCCCTGGCTCTCTCTACTCCAGGTCACTGCCTTAAGGCACACCCCCTTTTCCTGTGGCCCCAGTGGCACTCCGCATAATCCACTTCAGCTCTCCTGCTGCCAGCTTTCTCTGAGGGCAAGAGCCCAGAGTCTGATTATCAGCTGGGAACAGGAAAAGGAAAAGGGAAAAGACACATGAGGAGAGGGAGGGTATCAATTAGTGCCTCGAAAATGATCTTGTCACATTAAGAAGGAACTAGAACAGTTTTTCTGAGATACCTATCCCTATTCAGAGATGTTGTAATAAATATACTATTTTTATTTTTCAGGTCTGAAAATCAGCCCATCACTCTTGGATTTCCCTGGTTTCACCATCAAGCAGTCACGGTATCTGCTATGGAGGAGCTAGTGGTCCCTTCGGACAGGGCTGCCAGTACAAGACCGAGCAGCTCTGAGTGTCAATATGGCTCAAGGGTTGGTGTGTATGATTCTCAAGCTTGGTCAGAAGAGGAAGTGAAGCTTCATAGACGTTGGTCCAGGTTTAATTCTGGGCATCCATGTCCCATGACTCATACAGGATGACACTAAGACAGTTCTAGACTAATTTCCACCAAACCTCCTCCTCTCTCATACCACAGAGCAGTCAGAGACTTCTTGTGCATGCCAAGCCAGAAGAGAAATTCAGTCTGGTCTGAGGAGGACTTTATACTTCCCTGTGGTCTGGCGTGGACTCTTGCATGGGCCATTCTGGAATCATCTAGAACTCAACACTTTCAGACTGTCCCTGGACCCTCTCTACCAAAAGCCCATTGAGGGCAAGCCTGGGTCTTGCCTGACATTGTATCCCCCGTGCCTTTACAGCACTTGGCGCACAGCAGGTGTGTACACAGTCTTAGCCAAACGAGGGAAAACGTGAAGAAAATAATGAATAGGCATGTCAGAGTGAAATAGCAAAAGCGCACGAAAAACCACAACAATCAAGACCATCTCCATAAGAATGCTGTTCATCACCGACAGCCCTCCCTCAGCAGGATCAGGAGCACTTTCAGTCCAGGGCTGGTGTTCTTATTGGGCAGCCCCCTGCCCACGGGAGGAAGAAGCCAGTGCCTTCAGAGTGGGAAGAGCCTTACCCTGCCTGGTGGAGTCCCAGCAGTTAGTCTCTACTTCTTCCGTGTCCTGACACTCTTAGCTGATTTATTTCCCCCCCACCTCTTTTTTTTATGACCCCAGGAGTCTCACATTGCTCCTACCTTACTCATGTTAGCTATATAGACAGCAGGGTCTGACAAGTGGCTCATTGGAGCTCAGAAGTGACGGGTGGCCATGGAGACCCGGCTTCACTCAGAGGGGTCACCTTACTATCTCACTCTTTTGGGTAAATTTATAACTTTGACAATTCTAATTTCCACCCTGCTCCCAGATCCCCCCCACTGCCGGCCACAGCCCGCCCCCTCTGACCCTCGGGGCTAGGTAAATTATATTGCCTACTAATTGAGCACGCTGCTCCTACCGCGCCGTAATGAGTCAGAGGGATTTGGCTGTGTCTGTTCTTCTGGCTTACTCCTCTCATAAACATTCAGTGACAAACTTTTTCTTTGGCCTAGGGTCATAAAGAGGAAAAAAAACCCTCTTAACTTTTTTTTTTTCCAACTTAAGACTTCAGTGAAATATTTTCCACCATCCTCAGCAAGACATAATACTTCATGTCATGAATAAGTTAATGAGAAAAATATGGATGCCCTCCCCCAGTCTCTCGGGGACCTGCTGGGCATTTTGCCCCTCTGAGGACCAGTTACTCTCTAAGTCTTTGGGGCTCCCTGAGAAGTCTCTGGTTTGAGTCTCGTCCCAAGGTCCTGGGGATTAGTCTGTCTCAGCGGTCTGCGATTGCATTTACCTTGAACTTGGACATCCCTCCCTATAGAAGGTTCCTTAGAACTCCCTGAGGAACTGTCAAGTGGGTGAATGGCCCAGAGCAAGCATCGCCAAGTGCCAACTACCAAGTACTTCAATATGGCCCTTTTCATATTTTATTTCATCCCTGGATCAAAAATGTGCTTACCTAAAGAAGAACGTCGAGACTCCTTAGCGAGGCATTCAGCTGGTTCCCTACCATCTGGCCCCAACCTGCTTTGGCAATCTTACTTTCCACAACCCCTTTCCAGCTCTAAGCACTGCTGCCTGAACTCCCCTCCTGCCTAAAATGCTCTTCCCTTCATCTGATCTAAATCCTCTTCCTTCAGAGAAAGACAACGGGGTAATAAATTAGTGCTTCTTCACACTGATATTCTTTAAATATTTACTCAACGTTTTTAGTGTGTGTGATAGAGGGAAAAGCTGGTGCTTTTACTAATACAAATAATATAAAGAAACAGATTCACTTTCTAATTCCCTTCCAAGGGCTAAACAGAGTCAATGTTCTAGAAAAAAAAAAAGCAACAAAAACTTTCTGTCTTTTTAAATCGTTTCTGTTCTCTCCAGTCTTCTTTTGTAATTTCCCAAGTCACATAACTTTTGGGGATGCATATTATGAGGTTTAAAACACAGCTTATGAAATCTATCACTCTTTCTTAGTAGACAATCCCCACCAAACATCATTCAAATTCAGAAGTTTATTTGATGGTAACTGGCCTGTGGTGGTGGCAGCTTGTACAACAGTCCACGTAAATAGATCAGCAAGGAATAGAGATAATATATCTATATTATATATGTGTCATATATAATAAATATATATGTGATATCTATGTATAATATAGATATATATAGCTCTCTATATACTGTATATCAACTATACATATCATATGCACATCATATATTTATATATATCATATATAGATACTTACTATGCTATATATCTATATATATATCTATCTCTTATTAGGACCCTATCTTCTTGGGTGAGAACAGAATCAATTTTACATTTCACCAATTTAGCAAGAATTCGCCTGAACAAACCTGAGTTAAGGGGCACCATGTTTATAATTCACTCTAGGATTCTTTTAGACTCCTCATGGGGTCTTTGTAAGTGAGAATCTCTTGTGAGATTTGGGCTCTGCTACATGTACATTGTTCCAGAATATTCCTTTGTGCATACCTCCTCTGTGAAGAACTCACCACTTTTACCTTCATTATCTCTCTCACCTTCATGTTCCTACACAAGATTCCAGTATGTTCCACAACTAAAACTTTTGCTACTCAAAGTGCGGGTCACAGACTAGGAACACTAGCATTACCTAGGAGCTTGCCAGAAATGCAGAATCTCGGGCCCCACCCCAGAAATTTTGAATGAGAGGTGATTTGTATGCACATTCAAGTTTAAGAAGCTCTGGACTCACTGTACAGTCTGGTGTTTTTTTCTCTTAGCTTCCGGTACATAATTACGGATTCCGAAGAGCAGTTGCCATGTTTTTTCTTTTCTTTCCCCCACAGCTCTTAACTGCCCCTCTTAGGAGGCACTTCTGTTACAAGATTGGTCCATGCTTTAGTTGAATCCAGCCCTGGAATAAGAGGAAATAGTCTTTTCATCGTTCTCACTCTAGCTCAACCTTTAGAAGTTCAAGTTTGACTGTTTTTCTAGGAAGTAAAAGAGCTATTTTTCCTTCAAAGCCTATGATTTCTATGATTCTGTACTTGAGCTCCAAAGGCTGTTTTTAATTTGACCTCAAGTGCAATTCATGAAGACAACTTTAACAATACTAGCTCCCCTTTGGGCAAGAATACTCCCACTGGAGATTCAGAAAGTGTCCTATTGAGTAAAATGCTTCTTAATTTACTGTAAAAAGTGTGTTTAGAAAAGCAAATAATCTATGACAGAGCATAGAACTGTCCACTCTTATGAAATCCAATAAAGAATAAAAAGTAAACTGAGCCCTCCAAATGTTGTTTATAATAGAGTCACCCACTCTTGACTTCCTTGGTGGATCTGTTTGCCACACCTATCAAATGCAGTCATGCAAGGGGCCTGATGTGCTATCTACCTTCAGATATCTGGGTTTTGGGGGATTAAGCGTTAAGACAGAAAGGGAAGAAATCTGTATAAATTTCTTTGGATTGTGTGTAGGGAGTTAGAAATTGTTACTGGGAACCCATTCTGGAGAGATACAGGGCTAAAAGTTATGTGACTTTCAGATATATATACACACACACACACACACACACACACACACACACACATATTTTAAAGATTTTATTTTGAGAGACAGAGAAAGCATAAGCAGGAGAGCAGCAGACAGAGAGAGAGGGAGAAGCAGACTCCCCACTGAGCCGGGAGCCCAATGTGGGGCTCGATCCCAGGACCCTGGGATCATGACCTGAGCTGAAGGCAGACGCTTAACAATCTGAGCCACCCAGGTGCCCCTCAGATATATATTTTTTTAAAGATTTATTTATTTGAGAGAGAGAGAAAGGGGAGAGGGGCAGAGGGAGAGACTCTCAAGCAGACTCCTTTCTGAACCTGGAGCCATGCCGCCAATCTCACGATCCATGAGATCATGACCTGAGCCAAAACCAAGAATCAGACGCCTAACCGACTGAGCCACTCAGGGGCCCCAGATTTTAGATATTTTTTGGTCATCACTCAAATACTCTCTGGACCTGTCCTCCAAAAACTTGCTTCACACTTCTTGATGGTGGAGAGATAAGGGTGACTTCTGAAGCCCTAAAAAGAGTTGTGGTGAAATGACCCAGGCTGGCTAAAAGTTATGATTATGGATTGAGATTTAATATCTAGAAGTGGGATTTAATATCTTGGGATATCATCAGGGGAGGCTTTCTGATTATTGGTCCTGATTCTTCACCCCTCCCTCTAACTATGACTTTTGCTGTATGGCTTTGTGGTCCTTCCCACAGAGTGTATTTCCTCACACTTTGAGTTTAGATTTGGCCGTGTGACATGCTTCACTGATGGGACATTGGCAAATGTGACTTGTGCAGGGGCTTGAAATGGGCCTGTATGATTTGGCTTATATGCTTGTGCTTCAGACACCATGAGAAAGACATGCCCTCACTAGCCACTGATCCCAGAAAGAAAATGAGACATACTTGGAGCTCCCTTGAGCCAGCTGGACCTGAAGCTGAAAGTGGAGCTTAACTCTGCAGCTGACTGCCAGCCCAGCAGAAGAGGTAAAGAAAGGAGGAACAGGTAAGCGTGTGCAATTATTTAAAGATTTATTTACTTACTTTGGGGGGGAGGGGCAGTGGGAGAGGGAGAGAGAGTCTTACATAGACTCTGCTCTCGGCATGGGGCCCAACCTGGGGCTCGATCCTACGACCCTGAGATCATGACAGGAGCCGAAACCAAGAGCCAGAAGCTTAACCAGGCGCCCAAGCATGTGCAGTTATTAAACACTCTATATAAGGCATTGTCTCAGGGATCTAAGCATGCGAATTATGAGAAGAATAAGACATAGCTCACAGCACGTCTAAGTGATAACAGTACTCGCCATGGCTACCATTGTTGAGTGCTTCCCATGGGCCAGCTCCAGTGCTGGAAAGTTAACATTTCTCATCTAGTCCTCACAACAACCCTTCAGTAAGTGTTATTATCATCATCATTTTACAGACAAGGGATCTGAAGGTCAGAGAATTTTGGAACTTGCCTGGGGTCACAAAGAACATAAGCAGCAGAGCAGGGATTTGAACCTGACTCTCTGACTCAAAAGCCTCAACTCTTAACTACATGGCCGCACAGAAGTGAGGAACAGTGGCCATGTTGGGACTTGGCTCAGGCCTGAACGTTTGTGTCTGTTGGTCCCTGCCAGTCTGACGCTGGTCCCTGCCAGTCTGACGCCCACCCATCTGTGGGCTGGGCCCTGCTACACCCTGGAATCAATGGAGGCTTGGCTTGACAGGGGAGCTGCCTCACCAATCGTTGGAAGGACTGGATACAGCCTCTTTTTCTATTAGTAGACATACCAAGGGGAGTCATCATGTGCCACTGACAAGCATTTGTTTTTTTTTTTAAGATTTTATTTATCTATTTGACAGAGAGAGACACAGCGAGAGAGGGAACACAAGCAGGGGGAGAGGGAGAGGGAGAAGCAGGCTTCCTGCAGAGCAGGGAGCCCGATGCGGAGCTCAATCCCAGGACCCTGGGATCATGACCTGAGCCGAAGGCCGACGCTTGACAACTGAGCCACCCAGGCGCCCCACCACTGCATTAACTAAACTACTGTCACCCTACCTGTTAACAAGTACCCTTTGAAATGGTTATGACTATTATTATACCCATTAGCGCTCTAGCTTGACCAGTTGGGCAGCCCCAATCATCTTATTCATTCCACCCGTTATTATTGAGCCCCTCATGTGTGCCCGGCCCTGCTGGGCACAGGGGAACGTGTAAACAAAACCAGATGGGACCTCTGCTCTCATGGAGCTTCCAGTGTGGCAGAGTTTCTGCCAGCTCCTTTCCCCAAACCTGGTCCCATCTTTCAGGCTCATTTGCGTCCGCTTTGATAAACACCAAAAATACTGCTGCTTGGGAGCCTCGTCGAATCCCTGCCCCACGTTTGGCCAGACCTGAGTTTGCTCTGCCCATTTAGATTTAGAGATTTGCTCTGACATATACCCCTTGCAGAGAGAGACACACTTGCTGGCCCCAGAAGGTTTCCTCCTTGTTTTCCACCCTAGCCCTTGTTGGCTGGTGCCTTTCTTGGACCAGAAGTTCCCAGCATGCCCTGGGGCTGGGCCCTCTGCGCAGATGACAGGAGCACAGATCACTTTGTCAAACTTCCTTTGAAAGCAGCGTTCGTGGGTGGGCCACTTTGCACCTGAGTGGGAGGAGGAGAAGTTTCCCCCACTTTGGGTTAACCCACATGAGTCATCCGGATCGAAGCAAAGTCCCTTTCTGCTCCCGAAACCCCAGCAAAAGAAATCACTAGCCTCCCCTAAAATGCCACTCAAGAGTGCCAGAAATATAGACAGGGAAGCACAGATTCTCAGAGGAATCATAATTTATTTGATGTGCTCGCTAGACCGAATGCCCCCTTCAAGTAGCTGAATTGTGAGACCTCTGTAATGATGTCCCTTTTGGAAATGGCACCCTGCCTCTGAGTCACAAGACTTCCCAGGACATTTACTCGAGCATGGGCTTTCTCAGAGTTCTTACCCAGCAGAACTCCCGGTCACATTAACGGAAAAATGTGGCCCGAGCCACAGACTGCTGAATCTAGCTGTTTTCATGGGGAAATAATTTAATATTCAAATTAGCAGTAATTAAAGAGCAATTCTTCCTCCTGCTCTCCACCCTTGTCTCCCTGACCCGTGTTGCTGCTCGAGGCAGGCCCCAAGTCCTATGATTGTCAGGCCGAGGGAGGGACCGGATTGCCAACACAGTTAAGCCAGGCAGTGGAGAAGAAAGCACAATACGGTTCGTTGGGTCGTAAGACCTCATAAATCAAATAGATTTTTCCCATAATCAAATGGTTGTGCCACATTCTGGCTTCCAGTTAGATTTATGAGTGTGTTCTGTACATGAGATACATACCACGATGGACTAATTGGCACAGAAAACAAAGACTCGCAGAGCACTTAGGAACGAAAATATAAGGAGCCCGTTGACCTCAGTCAGGCTCGCTTCCCTGACAAGTTAGTTATTTGGATTCCCATTTGGGGACAGCTCAGGTCACTAATAGCTTCTCAGCGTCCCAATGAAATGGAGGGAGGGAGAAGGCACCCTGGTCGTTGGAACTATCTTTCATGTGATTTTCTTCTTGGAAAGTAGTTTGGGCCAGCTCCTGAAAAGTTAGCCTGGCTCTCCTTGGACGTCCCAGGCCCATAAGGGGGCCAGAGTTGCTGAGAAGAGAAATGACGTTGAAGCCCAAGCTGAAAAGCGCCGGTGTGGAGATCCCGCGGGTTAGTCTGGGTCTTGTTACTCCAGGGAGAGTCCAATTCCTGCCGTAGGGAGCACCTGGGAGAGCCCCCCCACCTCCCCCCGCCCCCCAGCCTACCTGCCAAGCTGAGTCAATACTAATTCTTGTCCTACTTAGAGTTCCAAGGGCTTCGTGAAGCCAGAGCCATGTAAAAGGCTTTCTTCGGGAGGGGAAAGAGCATCAAAATAATTTGGAGAAAACGGATGTTTTTCTTTTTGAGCTTGGGGAGCATAAATCAAAGGCAGTTGCCACAAAGTTGGGGAACTTCTCTCAAACAAGAAGGAAAAGGAAAAGGCTTCAGGACAGGGAGAGACATAGCAGCCTTTTCTCAGGCTTTCGTGATCCTGCATGCCCCATCCTGGATGTTGCGCGGGATGCATTTTGCTTTGTTCCTTCGGCTCCGATAACAAAAAAGTAATAAACATGGAAAGCCGGGTTTACGCCAAGCTGGGAAGCCATTCATGATGCATGGCGGCATTGTGACCAGTTTGGGCCTCGTGACAAGGCTACCATCATTCATCTGGCTCTACATTCTGCTGAAGGCTTTTGGGAAGGGAGGCACTCGCATGTAACCGATTTCCTGCTCGAGATTTGCCACTCCGTGGTCAATCAGGTAACTGCCAGTACAAAATGTTCACAGACAGCCCGTTGCGAAGCCCATTGGATAGTCTTCTTGGAGGGGATTTGCAACACAGGCTTGAATATGACCTTAAAAAAAAATCAAGGGGGCTCAGGGGCAAGGCGCTTAAACCCTGGGACCAAACAAACACTCCCTTCCCTCCCTTCTTTCCTTATCTTCCAAACACAGCATTTTTATTAACTTAAAAAGAGGTTAAAACAACCCTCAGACAGCCTTGAGGGAGATTAAAACCACAAAAAGGCCTGTAGCTTGAAGGGATGTGCGGGAGGAGAAGGTGCAGCACCACCCACCTGGCCTTGAAAATGAGAGCAAGCACACAGTTGCCCATGTCTCCAACTATTTTTAGTGCCTGCTGGTAGAGACATTGCCTGCTGCCCTCTCGTGCCCCCCGAGTCTTTCCAGCATGAGGGGCCCTCAGCCCACTGTCTCCATTGCCCCCCGGGGACCGGCTCTGTGCCGGCTTCTCTTGTGGGGAGAGAAACGTTTCCGAAAATCTCTTAAAAGATGGAAAGCTCTCCCATTGGAGTCTCTCTTTTATGGGGGGATTTATGGACCAGAAAGAGACTCACGTGGCCCCAACACCCTTATCAAAATCAATCACTTAAAACACATTCTCCTGTTGTTTTGCGTGCATAGGGACTATACAACAGGAAAAGTCTGGAAGAGCCCATCTGGTCTCCTCCGTCTCTAACTTCTGCGTGGCCTCTGGAAGGACAAGGTCTAACCCGTTTGTAACTTTTACAGAGCCCACATGACCCCAACTGGGTTGAACATTTTCCAGAGACATACAATAGAAAGAACGATATGTTCGTTTGGAAGATTTACAGCTCTGTTTATGCAGCGTTTCTGTGAGAAAGGAGTGTTTTCTCCTCCGTATCACTGCAAATGATACACAATGACCATCACGTCACAGCGAATGAGCAAATGTTACGGTAGTTGGGTGCATTCTGTTGTTGCTGTTGTTGTTGTTACATAACCTAGAAAATGCAAAATGCTTGAATATAGGGATGTTGTAGGCAACTCAAAGGAATTGTACAGAATCCCTCAGGGAGTTCTGTATACCCTCTCGAACAACAGGATGAAGGGAGTCTTTTACTAGAACCAGAGTCTGTGCTCACTGGGCGCCAGAGATGTTTGGTGGCCTTGCTGATCCATATCACCCATGTTTACTTTTACCAGACCAGAATGCCACAGTAAAGCCAAGATGCACCCGTAACTTTTCATCGGTTGCTACCCTTCCCCGAACCCTCAGACATGCATTTTAATTGAGGAAGCCGGATTTAAGGAGCATCCTTTTGCCAACCTGAAGTTGGCCTGCTTTCCTACTTGTTTATAACAGTCTCAAGAGAGTTCTCCCTTACTCCTCCCCCTGGAAAATAACCTCCCTTGAGCTACTTTTCTCTGTCCAAGATCAGACTCGACTGTCCTTGGTAGGCTAGGCCCGGCGTCAAATGCCGCTTGTTCTCTTCAGCTGGATTTGGCCAACCTGTTAGTCCCTCAGAGGACAGCTTTTGGAAACCACGGCCCTCTCTGGATCCACCCGCTCCTCCGAACAAGTGCAGGCTGAGGATTCAGACATGGGGCACAGACTCTTGGCTTTCCTTCTTGGCTCAGCCATCGAATCTCTGACTCATCCTGGGCAAGTCATTTAAATGTTCTACCCTTCAGTTCCTCCACTATCATAAAAGGATAAGCATCACAGTTGCTTGGGAGAGAAGTCTTTTTGATCCTGAAATGAAAGGAGCCATTGTAAAGGGCAAAGCCAAGGGATTGTTACCAGGACTTCAGACAACAGTCTCGGTCAGAACACCCCCAAGGAGAGCGAGAACGTGGGTCAACCTATATACCACTATGGGAACTTGAACATCTTTTGCCCAGTTCAAGAAACAAAACCGTCATTGAAGCCAATCTTCTGCCTCGATGTCCTGCTTTTGGTGAAGGAGGAAGGGAGGGGCAAAGACAGCTGGAAATGACCAAGATGATCGTCTTCATGGGTGGAAACTTCCAAGAGGTCCCCAGAAGATACATGGCTCTAAATGGAGAGTGGTGTTTGTACAACCACTGTGCACAACAGGACAAGTTCCCCAAGAAATTAAAAATAGAATTACCATATGATCCAGCAGTCCTACTTCTTCATATATACCCAAAAGAATTGACAGCAGCGTCCTGATGGAATATTTGTGCACCCATGTTCATAGCAGCGTTATTCACAGTAGCCAAGAGATGCAGGCAACCTAAATGTCCATCAATGGAAGACTGTGTAAGCAAGGTGTGTGGGGTGTGTGTGTGTGTGTATGGAGTAATACTAAGCCATAAAAAGGAATGAAATCCTGACACATTCTCCCTCATGGATGAATCTGAGGACATTATGCTAAGTGAAATAAGCCAGTCCCCAAATTACAAATACTGTAAGATTCCACATATATGAGGCACCTACTCAGACTCATAGGGACAGAAAGCTGAGTGGTCTTTTCCAGGGACTGGGTGCGGGGGAGGGAGGAACGGGGAGTTATTGTTTAATGGGTTCAGAGTTTTAGTTTGGGAAGACAAAAGGAGTTCTGGAGATGGGTGGTGGTGACTGTTTCACAACGATGTGGACTGCACACTTAAAAATGGTCATGATGGCATATTTCGCATTATGTGTGTTTTGCTACAATTTTTAAAACTGTTTTCAGTTTAATTTTAAAAAATTTAAATTAACTTAAAAAATTTTTAAGATAAATTTAAAAAATTTTTTTTAAATTAAGAAATGGCAAGTAGCAGTACTGGGGAGCTTTGGGCCTTCCCGAGGCCACAGTGCACATCAAGCGTAGGGTCCGGTACAATCCAAAGCATTGTTCTTTCTCTGGCCTCCGAGCAACGTACTGAAAGTTAAAGACAGCTCTCACTGAGTCCAGGGAATCTGTACATGGGCCATAGGAGACATTTTTTTGACAAGACAGGCTATCCACCTTCATCTCTAAAATTCCGGAGCATTTTTGGGTGCCATCATAATATAACTCAGAGATATCCTATCCCAATGGGGAAGAGAAAAAGCAAGTCCTTGCTCTCAGGGTTGACTCCTTTCATGTGCTTGGCAACTGTGTGATGATTTCAAGGCCCCACTGGAAGCCTCAATGGTGCTAAAAAGGGCAAATTTTCTGACAGAAAATACAGTTTTTTCCCACAACTTTATGAGTTGAAGGCACCCAAACAAGTGGCTTCTTACTCAGATGGTTGGTAGAGTGAGCTCCTGAGTCTCCTACAGGCTGAAATGAATGTCACAGTATTATGCAGTGTCTTGAAGATGCACACAAAAATACTAGTATTTTATCACTCTCTTTCTGGACCCTTTCTCTTGTTCCGCCCCAAAGAGAATCATCTATGGGGTTGGCTGGAGGGTCCTCAGCATTCCCCCTGCCCCCACCGCCATAAAACACCTAAAGAAATTCTACTAACTTCCCTTAATTAAAAAGAAAATCAAACCAAAGTATTCCCAAATAGGCTGAAGTCTATAAGGCCCCCTGGGAGGGGTGGGGGTGAAGGGGGGCAGTTCTAATTACTTCCATTACCATGCGTCTGGGCCCTGGGGCCAGATGACTCTCTGAAAGTGTGACCCAAACGTCAAACAAAACCGTTCCCATGATTCCTCTAAACACAATGAAGACTGATTGGAACTTTCGTACAAGTTTTATACAATTCTAAGGAAAAACAAAGTAAATAAACACAGATAGTGGTTCAATGTTCACAAAATAAGGTTTTTGACTTTAGTTTGTATGGTTCATTTCCAGGGCTATTAGCCAGAGTTCCCTTCATGGGTGGCATTGGTGGAATTTGTGTCCTGAAGCCCAAATTATCCAGCTCCTGCCTTACCCTTTTATATCTCCACTACTGTTGCCATGTGGCCGGTGCCATCATGAAGCCTGCCACCCAGGGCATTGGCTAGCCTATAAGGCACTTTGCATCAATTTGACCAAGTTGCCTTCTCTGGGCAGGTGCAGTTCTTGTCTTGGAGAGCAGAGGGCAGGGTGGATTTCAGCCTTTATTTCCTCCTTCAACCAGGCACCCTTGTTCAGTGAACAACCTGCCCAACTGTATTTAGTGGCCCATCACCCAGAACTTTTCAAGGTAACTTGATGGCACGTACCAAGTTTCTTCTACTTCCTAGAACCTTAGCTTTCAGGTTTGGCTTCTGATCTAAAGAAATGCTTCTTCTCCAGGTAACTATCATTAAGAATGACACCCCAGGATTCTACTCCTCATGCAGACTTATATTAGACTTTCTGGCCAGCCTACCAATATGTCTTAATTCAATGTCACGACTATGTGACTTATACAGTAACTATATCTTTGGAGTCCTAAAGGGGTTATTCCTGCACTAAGAAGATTTAAAAAAAAAAAAAAAAAAACAAGTTTAAAGGTCCCTGGATAAGAAATAGCTGAACTCAGTTTGGACTTCTAAAAGGCGGGTGCCCTTCCAATAAACTAGCTCTCCAGTTAAACAGTGTTCACGGTGAGCCAGCGTGGAGCTCGCCCCCCCCCCCGATTGATTGCCATCCAATTTCACAAAAGCTCAGAAATATGTTTTTTGGAGCAAAGCAGATAAGCTTTGTGTCTAGGATCAACATGCTGATATTCAGCAAAACACACATCCTGCTGGGTCCCGCTGTACTCACTCTCCACACGTTTTGAACAGATTATCTTACAAAAGCAAAGGATTGTTTCCTTGGAGAAAATCACATGCCTCTTGAAAAGACTGTGCCCTGAGTTTCAGTGTATATGTGATGCTTGGGGTCATCTCTCTTCACCCAGGCTTCCCTGGGTCTAAAAAAGACACCAAATAACAAAAGAAACACATAATTTAAACTACCCAATTGACAGCATAGCCAAGGAGATCTAAATTTACGAATAGTTTGCACCCTACGATATTCTCCCCTAGAAGCAATGCTATTGGGGTGCTCAGGTTTCCAGCTTGTTCTGCATCCCCCCGAGAAAAACAACACTAATAATAACGTGCACGTTAGTCGGAATCGTGTTAGGATATTTTTAGCACACGATTTTTAGCTAGAATATTACTAACACAAATAGTATACATTTCGTTGGAAACGAGGCTTTTGCAAAATGAGTTGTTATGGAAAAAATTTTTAAATACGTGTTTTGATTTGAATGATTTAGAATGCTGAGTTTTGGGAGAAAAGCATGCTTGGAAGCATTTGTAAAGGTAAAGGGTGACTGAGGGGTCTTCCACGTTTGTTTAAAGGTCTCTAGAGGTTAATTATGATGATTTTCTATTTTGCTTTATTGCACTGTCTCCTTCGCGTCAATGCATGACCCGTGTGAAGGGGGTATTTGCAGCTCACAGATGAGAGGGAGAAAACGTAGGTGAGGGATGGGAGAATCAACAGAGAGCATGAGAAGTAGCAGAAAAAGAGGAAGCTAGAAGGAACAAAGAAGAGGAGCAGGATTGCCCAATTTGGAGTGAACTAAGATGCGCGTGATCTAAAAGGCAAGGAAGGAGGCGGTGGCCGAGCACCATTGGCCCCGGGGCCCAGCACCATTGGCCCCGGTGCCCATCACTGTAGTTACTAACTGGCTCAGTCACTGGGCGAGCAGGCAAAGGGACAGGTAAGGAACAAATGGCTGGCTGTTCATGTGTATGGGGCATTCTTGAGTTAGGTGTTTATGGCTTGGGGAAGACCTCTCACCTCCCTGCCCCGGTTAAACAAATCGACTGACAGAAAATACAGAGAACAAGAAGAGTCTTTGAGCTATATACTATGATTCTCCCCGTTTTGCAGAAGAGGAAATTAAGGCACAGAAAAAGTACAGAGCCTGGGCCCAAAGTTACAGAGCTTGTGAGTTGAGGAATAGACTTCACACCAGGAAGTCTCTGTCCAAAGCCGCATTATAAAGCCCTCATGGAAATGCTAAGATAGCTAAATAATGATTTGTAATCAAAGTGATAAAATAAATTAACACATTTCAAACCGCAAGAGTGTTTTTCTGACTCTATCAACTGTTTAACTATTTTCTCGGGCGAAAGCAGCTTGAGGATAGTTATTCAAGGTCCTTCCCTTAGGCTTTCTCCCCCCCCCCCCCCCCCCCCCCCGCCTCCCTGCTTCAATGGATAAATAAGCATTTGTTAAGCCCCCTACTCTGTGCTGAATTTCAAGGCACATTACTGTGAAGGGGATCAGGCCCTGTTTTCAAGGATCCCCCAGGGCAGTAAACAGGCTCTTACAATAGAATGTTGTCTGGGTAGAAACCCCAGAGTTGTAGTGGGGGTGGGGGTGGGGGCCACCTCACCTAGCTTTAAGGTTGGGAGCTTGGGAAAATTTCTACACAGACCTGAAGGAGGAGTAGAGCTCAAGATGAAGAGGGGAAAGTGTTTGAGGTAAATGAGCCAGTGTGAGCAAAAATATCCAGAGGATTGATCTGTCGTTTTCCTTCTGAAACAGAAGCTGGTCAATTTCCTATCACTCAGCGGAGCGCCCCCTTTAAGTGGAGCACGTGGGAATGGAGGAGGGAAGGGTCACGCTCTAGTGTCCTGGGGCCAGCTTCACATTTCTTCCCAAATCTGCATGGAGTGAGGTCAGGTTGGTAGCTTGAAATTGACCATGGTAGGAGTATTTATACTATGGAAATTGGCAGCCATTACAGAGCAGGGATTTTTAGTTCCTGGAGACGCATTTGTTAGATATTTACCAGCACACCACTGGACACTGGTTCCAGGGACCATGCTACTGCAAATATATCTGCCGATACAGCTTTAATTATGCTTTTCACCTGGAACCAAACATATTTTTTCTCGTTCTTCTGCACCCCCCACCCCCACCCCAGGCAGCTGCTCTTGAGCAGAGAGAGGAGTGGAGAGATGAGCAATGGGATGTCACTGCAGTGGATTCATCACCCTAGTCCCCTTTGCGAATTTCGCCACATTTGCACATGCGAGCATCCTGAGTTTTCCCACATTCGCAGCTTTGAAAGTCAAACAGACATTAAAAAATAAACTGACACTGTTTTCCTCAGACATTAATGCTCATTAACACGCACCTAGACTCCCACTGCTTCATTTTCACACCTGTGATTTGATTTACATGAATAACTAAGTCTTTGCGTATATCTGCTTGAAGTGATCCAGAAGAAATTAACAATTCACTTCCAGAAGCAGATTTTTGCTGCACCTGGCTCAGCAAACTGCTCTGAATATTACCAAAGATGAATAATACATTCAAAATACACCTTGCCACCCTGACCCAATTTCCATGGCAAAGGTCATGGGCCATGATCTTAAATAAGAAATAGACCAGAAATAAGGAAATAAGGAATAGACCAGAGGTCAACTAGGTCGAGCATATGACGCTTTGTCATTTTCAGTTATCTGACCTCCTTTTTATTCCTCTCTCTTTATTGATCTGGCACAGATTTATATGCCCAGAATGGACAGGGCAAATTCCCCTGTGCCCTGGATTCTGTCTCTCTGTGTCCCTGAAAAGAGAGGCAGCAAAGATAGATCAACTCGTATTGACATGGTGAGTGGAGCAGGTTAGAACTGGACTGTCTCCATCGGAGAGATGGAGAAGAAAATTCGATCCAACTCACGGCATGCTGGGAGTTTATTTATTTTTCACATTCCATGCAAATTAGCATCTTCAGATTTATCCACATGCTTTTTCAGCAGGAAGAGGAGATTTTTGTCCCAGAATTCATGCCAAATGTTATGCATGAATATCTAAATCATTTTGTTTCTGTAGTTTCTGATGTTAATGCCTTGATACACAGGCACCGAAAACATTTCTCAAAACTAATTGAAATGAAGCAAGGCTGGTGGTCCCTGCAAAGAGCCCATCAAGGAATGGGAAGGTGAAACAGGAAGAGGTGGTTGGATTACCCAACTAACTTGGTGGAATGAGAATCCGTCCCCCAAACTACTGTTCTTGCTCCTAATTAAGTGTTTTGTCTGTAGTCAAAAGTCACCATTAAAACCAATACAGAGTTGGTGTTTATTATCAATAAACAAAACAGGATTTTTTTAAAAAGGAGATATTTAAAAATTTACATAAATCTGGGGCGCCTGGGTGGCTCAGTAGGTTAAGTGTCCGATTCTTGGTTTCAGCTCAGGTCATGATCTTGGAGTGGGGTGAGATCAAGCCCCGAGTCTCAGGCTCCGTGTTCAATGGGGAGTCGGCTTGAGAGTCTCCGTCCCTCTGCCCTTCCCCCTGCTGGCTTGCACGCATGCTCTCTCTCTAAAATAAACAAATAAAATCTTTAAAAAAAATTAAAAAAGGAAAGTTTACATAAATCAGCTTCCCCCAGAATGCCAATTACTTGATTCCCACCCCCAGCCTTCTTTCTCCCATTTCCAATCTAGAAGACAGTGCAGAAAAGATGAAAAAGCGTGGACTTGGACCCAAACCCCAACCCCACTGCCTTCTGGCCATGAGGCATCAAGCACTTCATTGATCTAGGCTTCAGTTTCCTTATTTGCAACTCGGAGGCCATGATATCTATTGCCTAGAGTTGCTTCGAAGATTCAGGGAGATTATGTATGGTACCTCCTGGTCTATAGTGATCTCTCTATACATTTACAGTTTTATTCCCTGGTTCCAGTTTGGAAGTTCTAATTTGTAATATGGAAATAAAGAAAAAAAATGCATCACTCAAGACTTTATGGAAGTTATCGTGGAATGAGTGGAGTAGGGAGATTAGGACTGTCAGAGCCGACATTCAAGCCCCTATTCTTTTGCCACGATGATCCACATGCGGAGGCTGTGGCCATGTTTCTAGAGAGATATCTTTTGGTAACCTCCCTATGCAAAATATTTTATATTTTTTTCAACAAATATTCCCCCCTTTTTTTCCTTCTTCCTTCCACCTTCCTACCTTCCTTCCTTGCCACCCCAACATTTAACAATATCCTTTCAAATTCTCTATCCTGCAATTCTGCGTGTTACACATGAAAGTCAAAGCAAAAACCCAACCTCCAGGAATTGAACTTGTGCTTTTTTTCCATCAACTGCCCGTGGCTGGGCCCGATCAGATCACTGATCTCAACTGAGCTTTAAAACATATGCCCTCCTGTTCGAGACTGCCTTATGACTTACAGAAGAGATTTCAGGTGACTATGTATTTATAGAATCTTATTTCACATGAAAGAGATTTTTGAATAAAACCATAACCATGTCCATCAGTGAAAAAAAAAATAGTCAATACAAAGCAGTTCTCCAAAATCCACTCTACAACCCTCAGGGATCCAGCGCTATCACATCAACTTTCCCCAAATTAAATTTAAAATGACTTAACAGCCAGATGGGCAAGGGGCCTGGCATCCTTCGTGTGTGTCAACCATTCCCCACACCCCGCAGTGGCTTACAGTCTGTCCTCTTGGATGCCCGGAAGCCACTCCTGGTGTTGGTCAGCCTGCTCTTGCATGGCCGCCACCCCTTTGCCTCTTCAAAGCCCTTTGAGGGCCCTGGTCCCCTCCATCTCTCTGCTGTTGCTGGCTCTATTACAGTGAAATATTGCCGGCCCCAGGCCACTGTGGCCCATTAGGTGAGCCCAATCTCCCAACCAGATGGAGTTCAGGCTTCCGCCCCCAACAGAACTGCAAACACCACTCTTCTTCCCAGTCCTGGGGACTCCATCTTAGGGATAGCGGCACATCCTCTTTACCCCTCGAAACACAAAGTGGCCATTTGGCTATGCAACTCTGCTTTTGGCTGGAATGATACCAACTCAGCACCGGGGTGAGAAGATATTGATGGTCATGCACATCTCTAATGAACGAGAAATTTTTTAATTGTTTAAAAGTAAATACAGTATGTTCATCTGTCAGTTAAGATCTTTGTCAGTCAGGGTCCTGCGGGAAAACAGATGATGCGCTGCAGGGATGACCGAAGAGAAAAGAACTATTTATAGATTTGTGGACAGGGTTAAGGGAACTCCACAGGTTGGGGGTGTACCCCAAGGACTAACAGAAGTGGGAAGCCATTACCACCCTAGAGTTAAAGGGCCAGGTGAAGGGCAAGGTTCCTGGAACCCAGTGAGAGCTATAGCTGTAGGAGAGAGCCTACTTACTGACACTGCAGTGCTGATAAAGGAGGCTGTGGTTTGGCAGGGAGGTAGGGAGGGGGTGAAATACATTTCCTGCCCTCTCCCCTCCAGCCCTCTGACTTCCTGTCAGTGCCTCACATTGGCCCAACCCAACTCGAAGCCAGAGGTCCGGGGAGCCCCACCAATGCAGCACCATAGTGGTCAGCCTCCAGGCACAGAGAAGGACAGAGAGGGGAGGAACACAGACCTGGAAGAACAAACCGAAGAAATCACCAGAAGAACATCTCCTAATGCAATAGAAAATGCAAAATGGATGAAAAGATTGAGGATTAAAGAAAATAAAGGATGGGTGCTGGTCAGTGGAAAAGGTAAGGAGGAAGGGATGAACGGAGTCATGACGGACAAGGGAGCCTCTCTCTTCCTGGCTGCCCCCCAGAGTGAAATCCTCGAAGCTGTAGCTAAAGAAGTCCTTTTTCACCATATCCATGCGAAGAAGAGACCCTTCCAAGTGACCTCACCTTCCAACCCACAATTAGAAAGGCGGACTTGAATTACTGGCTAAGATACCTTCAGAACACCTACGCTGGACCAGGCAATCAACTCCCAAATGTAAAGACCAGTGTCTTACACTTTCCCGGTTTGTGGCTGGGGAAGGGAAGGAGAAATTTAGTTACCTTCTACTCCATAACAAATCACTCCAAAATTTGGCATAAAACAACAACCATTCGTCATTTCTCACAATTCTCTGGGTTGACAGGGCTCAGCTGGGGCCACCTTCTGCTACATGTCATATAGCTGTGGTCCCTCAGATGGCTGCATTCAGCTGGGAGCTTGGTGGAGGTGGGAATGTCCAAGCTGGCCTCTCGTGCTCCAGGCTTTCTCTACACTGTGTCCTCTCAACATCCTTTCGGTCGTCTAACCTGGGCTCCAACACAGTGTAGAATGATCTTCCAAGAAGTGTTCTAGGAAGGTAACTCCCAGCGCACAAGTATTTATCAAGACCCCGCTGGCATCATGTTTGCTAATGTCCCATTGGCCAAAGCAGGTTACATGACCAAACTTAAAGGCATTGTGGGAGGGGAATACAGGACACAAATACGGGGAGGTAGAGTCAGTCCTTGAGGGGCCGCTCGTGAGTCCAACACAAAAAGTGAGAGAGTCTGGTATCTGAAGAGCGGGAGGGGTCATCACCAAAGTGAAATGGTGCGGAGAGGAAGTGAGATATCCAGACTTGCTGGGGTCATTCTGTTACCTTAGTTTTATGAAGGTAAATGTTCTGACATGCTCAGAAGTTTGTGGCCATGAGCATGGGCAATGCTGCTTCCATGCTTTATGAGGGTTTGTTTAACATGGAGTGATAATACAATGTTTTGTCCAGGAGAGTCATTACTAGAGCTCTCAGCCTTAGCAGGCTTGCTCTTCAGGTGTGGGGACGGGAAAGAGGTGTCTGGGGGAGGGAGGAAGAGTGACCAGAGGAAACAGGAGGAAGGAGCTCGAGGTCATATTGCGCAGGCTGAGGAATCAGCACTGACCTTGAGCCCAGGTTCTTCCTTCTAGCCTTGGACCTAGGAAAACGGAGCTGAATGGAAATCACAGTTTTGTTAAATTTGACAAAATCTGACATGCTTATTTAACAATCAGGAAGCATTCTGTTCATAAATGGTTTGTAATCCTGAAGATTTTGAGTGTGGAGGGGATCCCCCCAAAATAGTCCCCCTCATTTGTGATGTCATGTCACTCTGCTCCTCTCTCCTCCCAACCAGGTTAAGGGCAGTGGCTGTGGGTGTTCTCAGATTTCCCTCAGCCCTGAAGGGGTCCCAGGGTGTGGGTGTGGCATGGCAGACTCATACTGACTCACTAACTACAAACCTGAAGGGGGTCTCAGATGCACAGGTGCACGGCTGTAAAAGCCTCCTGCCTATTCGTGGGGTGGGGGTGCACTCTGGAGCCCACTCAGGGGTCTCTCCCTTTCTGTTCCCACATGTCCCAGCATGGCCTTGTGTTTTCTCTTTGCCCTGGTGTATCAGATGCAGAGTAAAATGTTTAAACACATAAGCCATAGCTCTGAAGGATGCATACTGAAAATCTTCAGATGAGGACCAGATTTTAAACATCCAAATGAAAGTTAAATCAAAATAATCCCTTTTAGGCATGGCCTTATGGGCCAATTTATGAGCCGCATATGGAAATCAGTGTTCCTTTCTTTCTTTTTTTTTTTTATTTTAGGATTTTTTCCCGGCTTTACAGAGGTATAAATGACAATCAAAAATTGCATCTATTTAAGGTATACAACCTGATGACCCAATATTTGCATACATTTTTTTGTTTTTGTTTTTTAATTTTTTATTGTTATGTTAATCACCATACATTACATCATTAGTTTTTGATGTAGTGTTCCATGATTCATTGTTTGTGCATAACACCCAGTGCTCCACGCAGAACGTGCCTTCTTTAATACCCATCACCAAGCTAAACCATCCCCCCACCCCCCTCCCCTCTAGAACCCTCAGTTTGTTTTTCAGAGTCCATCATCTCTCATGGTTCGTCTCCCCCTCCGACTTACTCCCCTTCATTCTTCCCCTCCTGCTATCTTCTTCTTTTTCTTTTTTCTTAACATATGTTGCATTATTTGTTTCAGAAGTACTGATCTGTGATCCAACAGTCTTGCACAATTCACAGCGCTCACCATAGCACATACCCTCCCCAATGTCTATCACCCAGCCACCCCATCCCTCCCACCCCCCATCACTCCAGCAACGCTCACTTTGTTTCCTGAGATTAAGAATTGCTCCTATCAGTGAGGTCATATGATACATGTCTTTCTCTGATTGACTTATTTCACTCAGCATAACACCCTCCAGTTCCAACCACGTTGTTGCAAAAGGCAAGATCTCATTCCTTTTGATGGCTGCATAATATTCCATTGTGTATATATACCACTTCTTCTTTATCCATTCATCTGTCGATGGACATCTTGGCTCTTTCCACAGTTTGGCTATCGTGGACATTGCCGCTATAAACATCGGGGTGCACGTACCCCTTCGGATCCCTACATTTGTATCTTTGTGGTAAATACCCAGTAGTGCAATTGCTGGATCGTAGGGTAGCTCTATTTTCAACTGTTTGAGGAACCTCCATACTGTTTTCCAGAGTGGTTGCACCGGCTAGCATTCCCACCAACAGTGTGGGAGGGTTCCCCTTTCTCCGCATCGCCGCCAACATCTGTCGTTTCCTGACTTGTTAATTTTAGCCATTCTGACTGGTGTGAGGTGGTATCTCATGGAGGTTTTGATTTGGATTTCCCTGATGCCGAGCGATGTTGAGCACTTTTTCATGTGTCTGTTGGCCATTTGGATGTCTACTTCGCAGAAATGTCTGTTCATGTTGTCTGCCCATTTCTTGATTGAATTATTTGTTCTCTGGGTGTTGAGTTTGATAAGTTCTTTATAGATTTTGGATACTAGCCCTTTATCTGATATGTCATTTGCAAATATTTTCTCCCATTCTGTCGGTTGTCTTTTGGTTTTGTGGACTGTTTCTTTTGCTGTGCAAAAGCTTTTTATCTTGATGAAATCCCAATAGTTCATTTTTGCCCTTGCTTCCCTTGCCTTTGGCGATGTTTCTAGGAAGAAGTTGCTGCGGCTGAGGTCGAAGAGGTTGCTACCTGTGTTCTCCTTTAGGATTTTGATGGACTCCTGTCTCACGTTTAGGTCTTTCAACCATTTGGAGTCTATTTTTGTGTGTGCTGTAAGGAAATGGTCCAGTTTCATTCTTCTGCATGTGGCTGTCCAATTTTCCCAACACCATTTGTTGAAGAGACTCTCTTTTTTCCATTGGACATTCTTTCCTGCTTTGTCAAAGATGAGTTGACCATAGAGTTGAGGGTCCATTTCTGGGCTCTCGATTCTGTTCCATTGATCTATGTGTCTGTTTTTGTGCCCGTACCATACAGTCTTGATGATGACAGCTTTGTAAGAGAGCTGGAAGTCTAGAATTGTGATCCTGCCAGCTTTGCTTTTCCTTTTCAAGATTCCTCTGGCTATTCGGGGTCTCTTCTGGTTCCATACAAATTTTAGGATTATTGGTTCCATTTCTTTGAAAAGAGTGGATGGTATTTTGATGGGGATTGCATTGAATGTGTAGATTGCTCTAGGGAGCATTGACATGTTCACAATGTTTGTTCTTCCAATCCATGAGCATGGAACGTTTTTCCATTTCTTTGTGTCTTCTTCAATTTCTTTCATGAGTATTTTATAGTTTTCTGAGTACAGATCCTTTGCCTCTTTGGTTAAATTTATTCCTAGGTATCTTATGGTTTTGGGTGCAATTGTAAATGGGATTGAGTCCTTGATTTGTCTCTCTTCTGCCTTGTTGTTGGTGTATAGGAATGCCACTGATTTCTGTGCATTGATTTTATATCCTGCTACTTTACTGAATTCCTGTATGAGTTCTAGCAGTTTTGGGGTGGAGTCTTTTGGGTTTTCCACATACAGTATCATATCATCTGCAAAGAGTGAGAGTTTGACTTCCTCTTTGCCGATTTGGATGCCTTTGATTTCTTTTTGTTGTCTGACTGCTGTGGCTAGGACTTCTAATACTATGTTGAATAGCAGTGGTGATAGTGGACATCCCTGCTGCGTTCCTGACCTTAGGGGAAAAGCTCTCAGCTTTTCCCCATTGAGAATGATATTCGCTGTAGGTTTTTCATAGATGGCTTTTATGATATTGAGGTCTGTACCCTCTATCCCTATACTCTGAAGAGTTTTGATCAAGAAAGGATGCTGTACTTTGTCAAATGCTTTTTCTGCATCTATTGAGAGGATCATGTGATTCTGGTTCTTTCTTTTGTTAATGTATTGTATCATGATGATTGATTTGCGGATGTTGAACCAACCTTGCAGCCCAGGGATAAATCCCACTTGGTCATGGTGAATAATCCTTTTAATGTACTGTTGGATCCTATTGGCTAGTATTTTGGTGAGAATTTTTGCATCCATGTTCATCAAGGATATTGGTCTGTAATTCTCCTTTTGGATGGGGTCTTTGTCTGGTTTTGGGATCAAGGTAATGCTGGCCTCATAAAATGAGTTTGGAAGGTTTCCTTCCATTTCTATTTTTTGGAAAAGTTTCAGGAGAATGGGTATTAATTCTTCTTTAAATGTCTGATAGAATTCCCCTGGGAAGCCATCTGGCCCTGGGCTTTTGTTTGTTGGGAGATTTTTGATGACTGCTTCAATTTCCTTAGTGGTTATAGGTCTGTTCAGGTTTTCTATTTCTTCCTGGTTCAGTTTTGGTAGTTGATACATCTCTAGGAATGCACCCATTTCTTCCAGGTCATCTAATTTGCTGGCATAGAGTTGCTCCTAATATGTTCTTATAATTGTTTGTATTTCTTTGGTGTTGGTTGTGATCTCTCCTCTTTCATTCATGATTTTGTTGATGTGGGTCATTTCTCTTTTCTTTTTGATAAGTCTGGCCAGGGGTTTATCAATCTCGTTAATTCTTTCAAAGAACCAGCTCCTAGTTTCGTTGATCTGTTCTACTGTTCTTTTGGGTTCTATTTCATTGATTTCTGCTCTGATCTTTATGATTTCTCTTCTCCTGCTGGGTTTAGGCTTTATTTGCTGTTCTTTCTCCAGCTCCTTTAGGTGTAGGGTTAGGTTGTGTATTTGAGACCTTTCTTGTTTCTTGAGAAAGGCTTGTATTGTTATATACTTTCCTCTCAGGACTGCCTTTGCTGTATCCCAAAGATTTTGAGCAGTTGTGTTTTCATTTTCATTGCTTTCCATGAATTTTTTTAATTCTTCAATTTCCTGGTTGACCCATTCATTCTTTAGTAGGATGCTCTTTAGCCTCCATGTATTTGAGTTCTTTCCGACTTTACTCTTGTGGTTGAGTTCTAGTTTCAAAGCATTGTGGTCTGAAAATATGCAGGGAATGATCCCAATCTTTTGGTACTGGTTGAGACCTGATTTGTGACCTAGGATGTGATCAATTCTGGAGAATGTTCCATGGGCAGTAGAGAAGAATGTGTATTCCGTTGCTTTGGGATGGAATGCTCTGAATATGTCTGTGAAGTCCATTTGGTCCAGTGTGTCATTTAAAGTCTTTATTTCCTTGTTGATCTTTTGCTTACATGATCTGTCCATTTCAGTCAGGGGGGTATTAAAGTCCCCCACTATTATTGTATTGTTGTCAATGTGTTTCCTCGCTTTTGTTATTAATTGCCTTATATAATTGGCTGCTCCCATGTTAGGGGCATAGATACTTACAATCGTTAGATCTTCTTGTTGGATAGACCCTTTAAGTAGGATATAGTGTCCTTCTTCATCTCTTATTCCAGTCTTTGCTTTAAAATCTAATTTGTCTGATATAAGGATTGCCACCCCAGCTTTCTTTTGGTGTCCATTAGCATGGTAAATGGTTTTCCACCCCCTCACTTTCAATCTGGGGGTGTCTTTGGGTCTCAAATGAGTCTCTTGCAGACAGCATATCGATGGGTCTTGTTTTTTAATCCAATCTGATAGCCTGTGTCGTTTGATTGGGGCATTTAGCCCATTTACATTAAGGGTAACTATTGAAAGGTAGGAATTTAGTGCCATTGTATTGCCTGTAAGGTGACTGTTACTGTATATTGTCTGTGTTCCTTTCTGATCTATGCTACTTTTAGCCTCTCTCTTTGCTTAGAGGACCCCTTTCAATATTTCTTGTAGGGCTGGTTTTGTGTTTGCAAATTCCTTTAGTTTTTGTTTGTCCTGGAAGCTTTTTATCTCTCCTTCTATTTTCAATGACAGCCTAGCTGGATATAGTATTCTGGGCTGCATATTTTTCTCATTTAGTGCTCTGAAGATATGCCAGTCCTTTCTGGCCTGCCAGGTCTCTGTGGATAGGTCTGTTGCCAATCTAATGTTTCTACCATTGTAGGTTACATATCTCTTCTCCCGAGCTGCTTTCAGGATTTTCTCTTTGTCTCTGAGACTCGTAAGTTTTACTATTAGATGTCGGGTTGTTAACCTATTTTTATTGATTTTGAGAGGGGTTCTCTGTGCCTCCTGGATTTTGATGCCTGTTTCCTTCCTCACATGAGGGAAGTTCTCTGCTATAATTTGCTCCAATATACCTTCTGCCCCTCTCTCTCTTTCTTCTTCTGGGAATCCCAATTATTCTAATGTTGTTTCGTCTTATCGTATCACTTATCTCTCGAATTCTGCCCTCGTGATCCTGTAGTTGTTTCTCTTTTTCTCAGCCTCTTTATTTTCCATCATTTGGTCTTCTATATCGCTGATTCTCTCTTCTGCCTCATTTATCCTAGCAGTTCGTGCCCCCATTTTTGATTGCACCTCATTAATAGCTTTTTTGATTTCGACTTGTTTAGATTTTAGTTCTTTTATTTCTCCAGAAAGGGTTTCTCTAATAACTTCCACGCTTTTTTCAAGCCCAGCTAGTATCTTTAAAGTCATGATTCTGAACTCTAGGTCTGACATCATACTAATGTCCGTATTGAGTAGGTCCCTGGCTGACGGTACTACCTCTTGTTCTTTTTGCTGAGGTGATTTTTTTCATCTTGTCATTTTGTCCAGAGGAGAATAGATGAACGAGAGAACAAAATGATAACAAGTTAACAACGTCCCCAGCAAATATACTCTATACAAATCAGAAAAGACCTGAAACCAGGGGAAAAGAAAGGGAAAGAAAGAAAATCGAAAGAAAAGAAAAAGATAAAAACAAAAACAGAACAATACAAAAAAAACCAGAATATGATCAAATATGATCAGGCTAGTGTATAGATCAGTTCCACACACTAGATTTTGGGTGTATTTTGGTCTGTTAGAAAAAAGTGCCTCCTAAAATTTTAAAGGAAGAAAGACATATATGTACAAAATAAGGGTTGATACAACGAAGGGATGGAAGACGACTATAAAGATGAAAATTATAAAAGATTTTATAAAAGGAATTGATAAGAAGTTGTTTGAAAAAACAAAGAAGATTTAAAAAAAAAAGGGTGAGAATGTGATGAGGCAGGAGACTAGAACAAAGGCATACACTAGTGATTTAGGGTATATTTTGATCTGTTAGAAGAAACTGTATCTCAAAATTTTAAAGAGAGAACAACTTATATATATATATGCCAAAAATAAGGGTAACTACTATGAAAGAATAAAATATGACTCTAAAAATGAAAAATAAAAAATGTTTTTTTAAAAAAGGGATTGATAAGATGTTGGTTGAAAAAGGGGAAAAGAAAGATTAAAAAAAACAGTTAAAAAATTAACTTTGAAAAACTAATGAATCATGGTAAAAAAGCCATGAATTCTATGTGCAGTACTCCCCTATCGCTGGAGTTCTCCCGTTCTCCCTGATCAGTAAACTTGGTCTTGGCTTGCTGGCTGTTCTGCTGATCTTCTGGGGGAGGGGCCTGTTGCCGTGGTTCCCAAATGTCTTTGCTGGAGGCGGAATTGCCCCGCCCTTTTCGGTCCGGGCTAAGCAAGCTGCTCGGGTTTCCGCTCAGGAGCTTTTGTTCCCTGCAATCTCTCCGTACAGCTTTGGAGGACCAGGGTGAAAATGGTGGCCTCCCAATCTCCACCTGAAGGAGCCGAGAACTCGGGGCCCCGCTCCTCAGTGCGGCCCCAGAGAAAAGCAGTCACTCCCGTCTCCCCGGTCTCCGGCCGCACTCCGTGCTCACTCGGCCTGTGACCAAGCGTTTCTATCTCTGGCTCCCGACCCCGTGTGGAGTCTCCAAACCTAGCAGATCCCTGCGGTGCGCTTCCGCGCCGCTTCTCCCGGGGGAGGAAGGGGAGTCTCCCCGGCTCTGCCGCTTGTTGGGTCCCTGCTGGAGGAGCAGTGGCCTGACTGGGCCGCGGATCACAGGTTATGGCAACCCCAAGCTGAGAGCCCGCGCCTCAGCTCCGTCTCTGCAGCCGGCTTCCCCGCTCCGATACCTGGGAGCTCTGCCACACTCAGGCTCCCCCGGTCTTTCTGTGACCCCGAGGGTCCTGAGACCACACTGTCCCGCGAGGGTTCCACCCCCCGCTTAGCCACTGGAGCGACGTCCCTCCGCGGAGCTGACTTCTCAAAGTTCCGATTTTGTGCTCCGCGGCTCTATCACTTGCCAGAAGCGGCCGACGGAGGCCCCTCCCCCGCCGTCGATCCTCCCGAATATCGCCTCGGATTCACTTCTCCGCATGTCCTACCTTCCAGTAAGTGGTCGCTTCTCTGTTCAGAGTTGTTGCTACTCTCTTCTTCGATCTCCTGTTGAGTTCGTAGGTATTCAGAATGGTTCGATCCCTATTCAGCTGAATTCCTGAGACCAGACGAAATCCAGGTCTCCTACTCCTCCGCCATCCTGCCTGCATACCTCAGTCTTTATTTCTTATTTACAAAAGCCAAGACTAAGGACAGCATTACCGACCTTGACCTTATGTATCTGGATAGCTCTTAACTCTTTCTATTATTCAAATCTACCTGCAAAGGAAAAAAGATTGGCCACAACTTTGGGCCAGAGTAAAGTTAGGGGACTGCAAAGAATGTGCCACAGGCACTGAAGGCAACCCTGAATAGGAATTTTAAAAATTGATTTGAAAAATATTTTTGAGTAAGGGTATCGTTGTTGGAATATTTAGAGCCTTGTGACCTATCTAGTTTGATAGGGACAACATACATTTGTGTTTCAGGTTCTAGTATGTTTGTCTAAATATATATTTTGTCTTTACCTTAAACCATATTTTATTAAACGGCTAAAAGATCAGTGTCAGGCAGCCTCTAAAAGCCCCATCATGCTCTCTGCCTGTTAGTATTCATATCCTTGAGTGGGGGACTAGACCTAGTGACTTTCTCCTAATAAATAGAATACAACAAAGGGGATGGGATGTCACTTCTGAGATTAAGTTACAAAAAGACTGACTTCCTTCTTCCTTGTGAGTTCTTACACACTCCTTCTCTTTCTCTTTCTCTTGGAGCCCTTGCTCTGGGGAAGTAAGCTGCCATGGTTGTAAGCTTACTTACATCTGTAGATGCCAATTTGGCAAGGAACCAAAGGAGGCTTCTAGTCAACAGCCAATGAGATGCTCAGTCTAATAACCTCTGAGAACCTGAATTCTGCCAACAACCATGTGAGTGAGCTTGGAAGTAGACCTTCCCCGGTCGTGTGTTCAGATGAAAGCACAGCCCTGCCGACACCTTGACTGCAGCCTTATGAGAGGTCCTGAGATGGAGGGTCCAGCTAAACCGCCCCCCCCAGATTCCTGATCCACAGAAACTGTGAGATAATATGTGTTGTTGTTTATAATCCATAATAAATGTAAATTATAATAAATGCAAATGTAGCTTTAAGACAGTTTAGGGGTAATTTGTTACATAGTAGTAAATAGTTAATATAGGATCACCAGTATGGTATCATCAAGGAAAGAAACATTTCTTTCTGCTGTTCTCTGCCTGTAAAGAACATTATTCTAATGCATTTATATAAAATTTAAAATAATGAGATTTTTTACATAAAGATTCTAAAATGTGAATGAAGAAATCTTTTAAAAGCACTAACTAATCAGGGGGGGTCAATTCTCCCAGGAAGTTCTGGTAAACTGAGTTATGATGGCCAGTTATAACAATGCCCATTGTTGGCAATGTAGAATGTTAAAATTCATCTTTGGGGCAAAGACCGATTTTGATTCTATACTTCCCTCTTAAAATCTCCACTTCCCTTTGAAAGGGAAAGGTTTTTTTTTTTTTGCTAACTTCATTTTATAACATTAAAAAAAAAAATCTAATTTTCAGAAACAGAGCCTACCGGAACGCCTTCCAGAGGGGATATTAATTATAACAATCCCATAAACAGAATCATATCTTCTTTGAACACGTCTTTATTTGAGTTCATTTCCACAAACTTTGGAGACAACCCTTGCATTTTAAGGAGTAGCTCTAAGCCTGCGTCCCTATTGAGAGATGACCATGTGGGCCCACAACCAGGAGCTTCTTTGTGGGAGCTTTTCTCCCCTCATCTGTCCAGCAAGTTCACTCGATGGAAGCTGTCTGGTGTGACAGCAAGGCAGCTGAATGAAGTCATGGTTGTGATTCAGCCTGGCTACAGCCCATGATGGTTTCTCACAGGTTTGCTGAATGACTGTCCACGAAGGGAGGTCTTGCCGTCTGAAGGGAATTATATTTCTTGGGTTGAGTCTTGGAAGATTAGATACAGGCTGAGCTTCTCTCCCACCCTTTATTTCACTAACGGCTCATTAAATAAACTGAGTTTTAATGACAGAGTGATTTCCCTGCAGGTCTTAGAGTTTGTCAAAGACATCCAATTTATAAACTCAAACCAAGGAAGTTTACGTTATGGGTATGTGTCTTGGCAGATTACGGGCCATGAGGCCTTGTGTACAATCTGCAGCTAGAGTTCAGGTTGTGCCAACATTTCCATTACAACCCATAATTCTAAGTGTCAAAATGGGGGAACCAAAAAAACAATATCCCATAGGGGTCTGGCCATTTCTGAGAAGGGTAGCTTGGTGAATTTCCTGATTCAGACTTGGATGTGCATCTTCACGCAAGTAAGAATAAAGATCTGATTTCAAGAGGGCTCGGTCAACTTTGAGTTAGAGATAAACTCCTGATTTCTATCGATGTTAAGTCTGGTGATTTGCATTTCTGGCAGTCAACAACACTGCCAGGCCTTCTGGGCCAGCCACTATGGGAAACTTCCACAGTTTTCTGTTGAATTTCTTATATGAGAACTTTTGAGGAGAGCTAGAAATCTATTTTACTGGGGGAACCCAAAGACCAATGTGGGATTATTTGGGGCTGCATCAGGGTGAATAAAATGTCTCTGGGACCTGAAGACAGCTCTCAGCTGCCCTGAATTTAGATAAAAATGATGATCATGGCCAGTGGGGTAGTAGATCTGATGTGTGCTCTTAATTCTTAATTCACTTCTTGTCACAGAATTACACATCCATACCCTTTGCCATGTGGATTTGCACTGCCTCCTGGGAAAGAAAGATTTTCCCTGATCCATTGACTTTGGTCTTAGCCACGTGACTTGCTCTGGGCAATGGGATTTAGGTAGAAGTAAACCAGTGCTTAGAAGGAAATGTATAGCCTTAAATGATCATATTATATAAGAAAAAATGGCTTAAAATAAGTGTTAACTAACTGGAATTTAAATAAAAACTTAGAAAAATTAGTATTACAATGAATTAAAAAATTAAAAAAAAGAAGTAACAAGGTGTCAATTCCCAGCTGATATCTTAAGAGGTATTGTGTGTTTCCACTCACTCCTGTGTGTGTGTGTGTGTGTGTGTGTGTGTGCTTCTGCCATCAGGCATGAGAAGAACATGCCCCAGGTAGCTGTTGGCCCCACAATGAAAAGAAACATGGAGCAAACCTGAAGCCAAGTTGAAGCTTAGAGCTGATCCTAGCTGAACTACAGCTAACCTTCAGATCCCTAAGCTAGAAATAAATGCTTATTGTCATAAGTCATCAAGTTTTGGAGTCATTTGTAACACAGAATTATTTTAGCAGAATCCCGATCAATACACCTGGGACCCTCCATCTTTCATGTTCAAATGGTAGGATTTTAATTCGACCTGAAGTGGCCATTAGTCATCCTCTACTTCTATCCCCTCATGAGAGCACCAAATCCCTGTCAGGGACACACTTCTAAGGTATAGGTGTTAGGTGGCAGAGTCAGCGTCTGACCTCAAATCTCTACATTCCCATGTCATGATAAAATGCACCCTTAATTTTATTTAGAAAGCACTTTCCAATCAAGAAATCATGTGTCATATCCGCATAAACATTGGCTATACAGTGGAGTAAAAGCTAACCAAGATGATTCTATAGACAGATCAAGCCAGGGGGCATCACAATGATTGTGTACTCATTTCAGAAATTCCTCCTAGGACATTTTCTCATCAGCCCAGACATAATATATATATTTTTAAACATGAAGCAGGTGTCTGGTTCCTGAATTCCAGTGCTGGATGGGCGAGACAGGAAGAAAAACATTCTATTAGAGATTGAATGTTGATCCGGCCTATCCCATTGTCACCACTTATACAACCTCAGTTACAAAAATAACCGCTAACTCTCCATTTCTGTTTCAGCACAGACCTGGAGTGTAAGAAAAACTTATCTTACCATTTCTCAGATCTTCTGCAGTAGACAGGGAGAGTCGGATGGAATAAGCGTGATCCTATCTAGAAGTTGAAAGTTGACTCAGATGGTCTTTTGCAATTCTTTATTGGAGCGTCGTTTAGGAAATATTTGATCCTGTCAGCTAATTTGATATTTCTTCACTTTCATAAATACATGGGGGGAAATGGTCTAAGAGTGTTTAAATGCCATCTCTCTACCATAAACAGATCCTATAACTTTTCATGGCTTGACTTTTTCTTACAAAATTTCAAAGATTTAAGGAGGCACGTGTGTGTGTTGCTGTGACTCGGCATTCAGGCAGCCTGAAATGGATCCTTGGTCCTGGACTTGTGGGGATGGACAGAGCCCCCCGACCCCCCGTGAGGACTCCTGGGGTGGTGGGGGGTGTACTCACAGCAATGCTAGAGCATTCCCTGTACCACTGAAGCCAGATCTCAGGGAACTCAGCCTTGCTGTTCATGGCAGGGCTGAGAAGTTTCCTGATGAGAGATACCCGGGAGACCGGACTCCTATAGAGGCCCAGTCTCTTCCCAGCACAGGCCCCCAGGCGGTCTAATTAGGAAGAACGTTCCTTCACTGCCTCAATGACTGCAGTACGGGGAACCCCTAAGCCCAGGAGAATGGGTCTGTTGGGCTTGGGCTTCCCCTTTGAACACAGGCTTGGAGGTCTGGGAAGCACGAGGGCAGGAAGTGCACAAAGTGGGGGGGAGGAGATTTAAGGAAAATAGTTCCAAAAGACACTCACTTTTTAATTATAAAGCTGGCTGAAGCTGACCTTCAGGTGGAGTTCAGTCAATGAAGAGTCTTACAAGCTCAGGACATAGTTCCCTGGAAGGAGACGTAACGTAGGGGACTGAGTCCCTTTTTCTTGGCTCCATGTCCCACAGCTTCTGTCCATCTACCTATGAGTGGAGCAATAGATAAGTGCACCATGATAGTGGTCAAGTATAAACTAGAAAAATTGGACTGGCCTTCCCTGCTGCATCCCCCCACCATCCCCCAACCCAGACCTCAACGCCCACATTCCGTGCTGATCTTGTGAGTGGTTGGCACCTACCTCCTACTGTGTGCACTGCCTCATAGGTGTCCTTCAGGGACCCTGGAAAATCCAGACATTCGGGTCTATGGGTGTATCAATCAGAGTTCTAACAGGAAAGAGTCCACACACTCACAAAAAGGATAATTTAAGGAGGATTTATTTACAAAGTTGATACAAGGGAACCCCAAAAGACAGTGCAGTAATCTGTAACTAGTGGCGGCAAACTTGTTACCACTTCCAGGCCAGAAGGGTTGAGGGGAGGGAATGGTTGCTGGAATTTGGAAAGGGTGAGTCTTGGAGCTGCCAGAGGGTTGGCCATCTGGAAAAGGTGGGTGGGGGCTGCGGCCAGCCAGAGGCAATGCTTTGGGGATGAGCGAGGGCCATGAATACTCTGACCTCAATGTCCTTTCTCTCTGATCTTCTGTAGGTGTTCTCTACTGGCCAAACCCAGGTGGGAGCCACAGGGCACAGGAGCCCTGGTGTTGGAGTCCAGACCCACAGGGTAGAGAAGGGTAGAAACGTGGAGCTGAAGTGATGCAGGGCAGATCTGTGCCCAGCGGATTCGTTCATGCCTCCTGGCTGTCTGCAGAGCCTTGGAGACATGTGAGTACATTGAAGGACTCCCAACCTGTTACTCAAGAATAACTCATACTTGGCAGGACAACTTTTCATTCTTCAATTATTGATGCTGCTTTTTTTTTTTTTAAGATTTTATTTATTTATTTGACAGAGAGAGAGAGACAGTGAGAGAAGGAACACAAGTAGGGGGAGTGGGAGAGGGAGAAGCAGGCTTCCCACCGAGCAAGGAGCCTGATGTGGGGTTCGATCCCAGGACCCTGGGATCATGACCTGAGCCGAAGGCAGACGCTTAATGACTGAGCCACCCAGGATGCTACTTTTTTTTTTTTAAGATCTCATTTATTTGAGACAGAGAGAGAGCACAAGCAGGGTGAGGGGCAGAGGGAGAATCAGGCTTTCCACTGAGCAGAGACCCCGAGGCAGGGCTCCATCCAAGGACCCTGGGATCATGAGCCAAAGGCAGGCTCTTAACCGACTGAACCAGCCAGGTGCCCCTTGATGCTACTTTAAATCATGTGGCTAATCCTCTAGCTCTTCTGAACGTATTTGTTCACAAATCTCCCCACTTTCTACCAGATATTTTACTTTGGGGAGTGGGTGAAGATCACGTGGCTTCAGGTGTGAGCCATGACCACCCTGGCCGGGACCATAATGAATGTCCTCCAACTGACGGGCATCCCAGGGAACCGTGTCATTCTTGGGGATAAGCTAAGGTTTTCTCTGAAACTCCTGGGGATTTGTGTTTTGTGTTGCTGAACCTTGTTATAACCACACCAAAGTCGTGGCAGACTTAAATTTTAGATTTTGCTTTTGTACAAAGAAGTCTGTGTTCCCTCCAGAGAACAGCACAAAAACATGTATAGCTATCTCATCTGCCACTTTCAATGAAGGTTTAGTAAGTGTGGAGGGCAGAGCCCTGAAGTGGCCTTTAGAAAAAAAAAAAATCAGGGAAATAAGAGCTCACACTCTTTTCTGGGACAAAGTTGAGTCAAACAGACACCTAACTCTGTTCTGTTTTCCTCCTGAACTACAATAATATGATAATACCTGTGAATGACCCCTAGAAATATATGGCAGATCATAGGCAAACACTGTTGGGGTCACTGTCTGTTGTGATAAGTACGTTACCACGAGGGGACTGTCCGTGTTCTCTTTGCCGCAGAGGTTCAGGGTTGCTAGAGGTTGGCATCAGCAGACAGAATCAAATACCATATTGGAAACTGGAGTTGGGGTTGGATTAAACTGGAGGAAGTAAACGTGTGCAAGTGTCAGACTCTGTGCATACAGACTGTCCTGAGGTCCGTAGGTCCCCTCTGTAGGTGTGATGTCCACAGAAGATGGCAGGCATCATCTAGGAAAGGATTGTCAGTATTGTGGGACTTCTGGATTGAGAATTTTGACAAGGAGGAAGCGTATCCATTGCCATTTGCTCCAGAAGCTCATCTTGAGCACATCTGCCCCTAGCATTGTGCTATCCAGTGATGGGAGAATGCCAAAGAAGCAGACTCCCCACTTGCCCTAAGGAGGCAAAGGAGAAGTTGGTGGTCAGGAAAACATATTTACAGAATGGATCTAGGGCAGGAATGCATGTGGGAGGCGTAGTCATTCCTGCCTCGGAAACGGAAAGTCAGCGTGAGTCAGCTAAGCCAAGAAAAGGTATTGGGATCCGGGGGTATTGATGAGCACCAGGTACATGGATAAGGAGTGGTGGCAAGAGAATGTGTGTGTTGTATAAAAAATAGGAACCAATAGACAGTCCTGAGAGCTGTCCTCTTTCTCATTCTTCGTCACTATTTCCTTCTATTTCTTTCAAAGAGGCTGTGTTAGCCCCACACTCACACAAAAGGAAATTGAGTATAACAGGAAGATTAAGGGCTTGTTTGTTTTTTGTTTTTTGTTTTTTGTTTTTTTTTAAGATTCCGGATGGCCATATTCTTTCCTTCATGCAAGCCAAGGGAACATTTCTCAACACTTACCCCATGCCAACCACAAGTCTTAAATCTGATTTTCCTCTGAATCCAATTTTTAAAGAAGAGCATATCCAAATGTTCCTCAGAGGGTACCACCAAGGTGCCTGCTTGAGGGTGGCCAGTTCGCAGATCTGCTTCTCGTGATACCTCATGAGTGAGCCTTGAAGCAAGTCTGAAAGCAGGCGTTTTTTGTTTTTTGTTTTTTAATTTGAAAAAAATGCAAATGATGATACTGTATAATTCGGGAGCTAGAAATGGATGGCTAATGTATCTTTTGTTTTATTAGATAGAATCTTTTAGAGAAAAATGAACATTTAAGGAAAAAAATATCACTGTCTTCTGTATACAACTTTGATGCAGTCAGCTCTTTCCTTCAGCCTGAGTGAGGGTCTAACACTCTGGGATACGAAACGATCTTTGGCAAATAAACAATCCGGGGCAGTATAACTGGACCCAGAAACATCTTTACTGGCAACGAGGGAGGAAATGTCCTCCGTTTTATAGAGGGTTGTGACACACAGCACAGAAGGGGAGACAAAATGGTGGGTATGGAGGCGATTTGTGTCACTACCATCCGCTCTCGGTTGTGAATGGAGATTTTTAGACAAAAGGGGGAAAAATGCAGACTGGGTTACTCTGCTGAACACTACCTTGTGTATTACCAAATATTTTCCCTAGACATTTGATGGCTCTTACTGATGTAGGCTTTCTGGAATTACTGGGACAGAGTTTCTAAAGTTAAGACAACAAGTGAGTGCCTTGGGCTGATCCAGAACTGGCATGAGGACAAGGTTAGAAGTAGGTATGCATTTATAAACATCCAATCCGATAGGAAGCAGATAACATGTTTCCTTCATTCAGAAGAGCACATTCCTAGGAGGAACTAGGGCACCACAGCCCATAGGTACCTCGGAGAAACAGCTGTCCCCAGCAAGACTGAGCTGGGCAGAAATGCTCAGGGTGACAGGTCGGTGCCCAGCCAATGTAGCAGCCTGAAGCTAAAGCTACGCCCTGTAATCATTCCAAGCCCTGCCTTGGCAGGTCCCTCGCCCTTGTGCAGGCAATATGCCGGCTGAGAGCTCCACGAGTGAGATTTCAAACATGGAGTTTCTTCCGGAACTTCAGCTTTCAAAAGGTCGTTATTCTAGAAAAAGCAGTCCCCCAATCATTGTTTGATAGGATTCAGCCAAAGCAGTCCGGAGAAGCTAGGGAGGGGGAGGATGAACGCATTTGTACTAAAAATCGTGAAATCATGTCATGATCATATTCAGATAGTTTATAAGCTGTTCCAGCATTTCCATTCCCCTTGTACGTTGTTTTGAAATGGAGAGTCCAGAAGTTTCGGAGCCTGATCATGTGGGCCGCTTTGAGGCCTCTCTCTCACAGACCTGAAGCTCTTAGCAAGAGGGTCTGCAGAAAACCTGCTCCTGAGGCTCATCGAGACAGGTACTTCAGGTCCTACCCATGGGCAGGTTCTCAAGCAATATCTCTCAGACTCCAGCGTCTCCCAGAGCCACGTTTCTGTGATGGGCCTTCCGAAAATTAAAGGAAGCACATAGTTTATCAGAAGGTGGCCTTCTGCCACATCTTCTGATGCTGGGCCACGGACTGCACAGAACCAGCCTCCACCCACTCGTTCCTTTGGGAATTTTGGAATTATTTGTAACTAAGTAATATGCTTTTCTTGGATAAGGAGCCTCTAATTGCTTATTTTCCTTGGTGCTCTGAAAATCTGACTAATGTTGACTCAGGTAGATATTATAAACTTATTTATGCTGTGGGTGATAATTACTTTCAAATACGCTTATAGTGAGGCTGAAACTTTAACAAGTTTATACAATTCAATTATCTAACCCCGGGTAATGATTTCTCCCTCTCCTTAAAAAAAAAAAAAGTTAACTATTGTTCTTAGTTTACTCTTGATGAAGACAATTTCCTGAATTTTCCCTCTCCAGTTCATTACACAGGGTCATCAATGTGAAAAACAGAGGCAGAGGTCATTTATATTTCTTTTCGAAATACAAATCTGTGATGGCTTGACTCTGCTGTGCAATAATTTAAATATAGAATATGCTGAATGGCACCAGGTTTTGCCAGTGAGGTATTAAGGATAACATTCATGATACCACCAAGCTCAATAACCACTTACCACTTGCTTTAGATACTTTCAGTGAAATTTAAAAATCCAGCAATTCTTAAGAAATCTATAATTTCTAGAGGTAGAAAATGGTCCACACATTGGAGGTGAATTCAGTAATCATTAATGGCCAGAACATCCTCGCTATTATTGAATATACCACACATTACTTTTAGAAAAGATACATACTTTAGTACTAAGCAATTGACTTTTCTCTGGGTAAGAGCAAATTATTTTTCCCCACCCAAGATTTTGGCTTCTATCTCAAAATATTTTAGAACTGAGCTTTACTACCAGTCACAGTTTCCACAGGAAACTACCTCTCTGGTAAAAATAACTTACAACTCACATTTTTCATACAGCACTACCCATCAATATTGATTTTCATTTAACTTTTCCTGCCCCGCCCCCCCCACAGAGAATTTGAAATAGTATTTCCTGGGAAAATTACTTGGGGATGTGTGTGAACAATCAAACCAGTGGTATTTTTAAGTTTTGTGCCATCTAAATTCACATGCAGTAGACAGAAACCTTAAGGTATTTAAGATTAATGTTATGCCAGATTCCCTCAGTGTAAAACAAAAAGAAAAATGTAACAAGAGTAAGAAGTATGTGTGGGTGTGGGGGGGGCTGGTTTATAGGGAAACAATTTTGGTGGGGAAGAAAGAGCCCCCACAGCTGCTGGCTGTCTTCTTGGCCACAGCAAACCATATATTTCCCCAAGGTAGCCAAAAACGGTATCTTCCATCTCACGTGCTCTTAGAGAATGTGACTTTGACACTTCCCCCACCCCCATCATGAGTGGAGACTATGTTCCCTCCACATGAAGCCAGATGTGCTGTTGGAACTGTTTCAACCAACCCAATATGGCACAAGTGGCATTACAAGGCTTTTGAGGTTAGGTCCTAAAAGGCAACTAAACTGCCACCTTGCTCACTGCAACACTAAGACCCTCCATCTTGAGCCTCCATAGCAGCGGACTGATGACCCAGAAGTCTCCATGCTTTAAGGAAGCAGAGATTAGCCCATGTGGAGGGACCATGTGGGGAGGCCCTAAGACTTCCATAAAGAGAGAGAGATACCAAGCTGCGTCCCGGCTGCCCCAGCCCCTCATTGTTCCAGCTCAAGTCATTGTCTGACCATAACCGTGTAGACATCTCACACCAGAACTGCTTAGAAGAGCCGTTCCCCAATTCCCAACGTGCAAAAACTAGGAAAGATAATAAAATGATTGTTGTTTTAAGCCAGAGGTTGGGGGGGGGGGTTGTTTTGCTGCAGTAATGACCAGCACACAGGCACACTGGGTCAGGAGGGGGCAACCGAGTAAGTGGAGGTGTAGAGGGGTGGGAGAGGCGGGAGGGAGGTTCCTATCTCTGTCTGCCCTATTTTCACCATATTTCCTCAGGGCTCTTCTACCTCCACATCTGGTTACCAGAAAGTCTGCTCCTTTATTCCTCTGCTCTGGCTTCCTTCAGTGAGAAAGGCCCTGCCTTCCACTGGCTCCCTAAACCTCCATGAGAACCATTTGAAGAAGCACGCTTTATCGAGCTGCTGAGGCAACTCCCTATGACTTGCTTGAGAAAGGAGCAGCCCTGCCCTTGAGGGGCTCATAAGTCCTTGTAAGAAAAGTTGAGGCATCCATCAATAGTTGCTTTGAAGTGCTGGAGGGAGGTATATCCCGAGTACTGCGGAAACACAGAAGAGTCAGGCCCAAGATGGCTGACTACGTTCTGTCCTAGCCTACGCAGGTTGCCACTGTCTTCGCTCCATCTCCTCCACCTCCTCCTCAGACCACTAATTAAATTGCTTGTTCCTAAACACAGAGAGGTTCTTTCGATTCTTCAGTCGATTTCAAAAATCTGAAATGGAGTTTATATCTAATTCCCAGACAACCTGGGGAGCAAAGGGTGATCAAAATATTATTTAGTGCAACAAACAGGCATTCCTCAGCTGCAATCAACTCATCTCTGAAATCTTTTTTTTTTTTTTTTTTATCTCCTCCATCCCTGCAGGCAGGCCTATTTGCTTACACAGGCAATAAGAGATGGCTGTTGAGCTGAATTAGAGGGTGTAACTAGTACATTTACAGAATTATAGAATCCCTTAACCATAACAGACAAGTATAGGATTATGAGAATAAGGCTAGAACTCTCCTAACTTGGCTTATATGAGAAGGAAAGGCAGCATATATGATGGGGAGCCTAGACAGAGATTGACGACGGTAAGGAGAACGGGAGAAAATGTATTTCAAAAATTAAAATTAAAATATATTCCAAATTTTTCAAAGACCATATCAGGCCTTTTCAAACTAAACTTTGTTTGCACTGGGTAAAGTGCAACTTCCTGTTTTGAAGGAAAAGTTTTAGAAGGTTTATAAGGCCTCTTGGGGACTCACTCATCTCCTACCAACACAACATTTGAACAATTTTAAATGTAAATTAGGGAAAATATGGATTGGATTTCATTTGAAGCCCAACTTAAATAAGAGAAAGAAAAAAAAAACAGATTTGAAAATTATTGCCACTATTTGAGAACTCCAGATCCGGCTCAGTTCCCATTATCCTCCATCAGCAGGAGGCCAGGCAGGGTCCAGCAGCTGAGCCTTCATTCCCCTGCATTCAGGACAAGGGCTATCAGTTTGGCTTCTTAACCTCACTGTAAACACCCAGTTATGGCTCATCTCCATTACTGGCTAGAGAGAGAGACCCTCTGAATTCGTGCAAGATTTCGACAACAGAATACAGATTTGCCCTGCTCTCCAAAAACAGAGCATTCCTATGAAATTTTTGCAAGCAGAAATGGTGTAAAGCAAAGAAGCAATTACCATTCATTTATAGGAAAAATTGTTGAGCATTCCCGGACCCTAAAAATGACCTCTTTTAGGCCTTTCTGATACCTGTGCTAACATGCACAAAATAAACAGAGATAAAGCGCAAATGCTCATAGACACCGTACAAAGGGCTGGTGGCTGGATGCTGAGATGCTGAGTGTAGTTACCAGGGAAGGAGCTTAGAGGGGCCACTCCACATACTCAGGGTGCTCAATGCCTCTATAACAGTTTCCTGCAAGACAAACGCTGAACGCTATTTTTGCTTTTCATCTTTTTTCTTGAAAGCAAAAACTCTCCTTGGATTTCTTTTCGTTAGCAAAAACAAGTGCTAATAATGTAGGTGTTTCATTAAAAGCCATGTGGTGTACGGCAAACTTTTGAAAAGCAAGAATACCAGCAATGGCTTAAATACAATCGGTTTACAATGAATGTGCCAAAGTGTCTTAAAATAATTACTTTGCTTACACAAGATGAAAATGCTTCCACCTCTTCTTGTTTACACTGTAGTATTTTCCGTAGCACGTTCTTTCTTCGGAGCAAGTGCAGAGGGAAACGTCAGCCTGAGCTAGATTAAATCATCATGAATTAATGGACTCCAAATCAATAAAACTGTACTGCATTTGATGCAGGAATTTTGTATGTTTGAATTTAATTATCTGATGTGGGAGCACCTTGCTAGTGCTGAATTCTACTAATTAAATAATTTTTCATCGATTCTTACTTACACTCTCTCAGAGGTTCTGTATTAAAATGCAACCGAGGGTCAGTTATTCACAGGATCAGCTTTGAATCAAGAAAGGACAATTTTGAAATCCCTCTTCTAAAGAAAAATATACTTCTGTGCACATGGAAAGATCACACCAATTCTCATTCTTGTTAAATACTTACTGTACAGAATAACAGGAAATTATAAGGAGGAAAAGCTTCCTAATTTATTCTTATCTCCCTTCCTGGCATAGAAACCTCCAATCAACGTAATGCTCTGGAAGACAGATCTCATATCCATCTTTAGATCCAGTTCAATAGTTTTATATCCGATTTTTTCATGTGTTTAATCCATAAACACAAACCTATAGAACAAATGGCTGCCACTCTCTTTGTGAAAAAATAAACTCTCCTATTTAATAAAGATGTTTTAAGAAGATCTCAGTGAATGGGGCTCACATAAATCGGAAAACATGGAGAGGCAGTAGGAAAGAGTGAAAGGAGCATGGGAATATGGAGTCAAAAAGCCTAGGTCTGAATTGCACCTCTGCAACTGACCTTCTTGCTGACTTTGGACTTCTTTATCTCTAAAAGCAGAAATCAGAACAATAGCTCCATAAGGGGGTTCTTGTGAAGTCTGGGAAAAAAATTTATGCTACAACTCCAGCAAACTGTGAACATCCTATTACAAACAGTAATTATTTATAGCATTAAGTTTTGCTACATGTGTTGTACTGCATGAGTGAAGATGATGCTTCTACTATTTTTGTCTCTCTCTCTCTCTATCTATCTATCTATCATCTATTTATTTTAGAGAGGGAGAGAGAGAGCACAAGTGGGAGGGGCAGAAAGAGAGGGAGAGAGAATCTCAAGCAGACTCCGCACTGAGCGTAGAGCCCGATACGGGGCTTGATCTCATGACCCTGAGTTCACGATCTGAGCTGAAGCCAAGAATTGGACACTCAACAGACTGTATCCACTCAGGCACCCCAATGCTTCTGCTATTTTTGATTGATGTTTTTTTGGACTGTCCCTAGCTATCATCAGATAGGTCCTCTTGGCTTGGTTTTCAATGGCTAGTATTTGATCACGAAACAAAGTGAATCTCATGCAAAAGAAACCCTTCCCTCAAACCTCCTCGATGCCATGCTTTATGGCATACCTCATCCCCAGGTGACATCCAAATGGGCCTCTGAGATGACAACAATTATGTCTGTTGGCACAATTTGCACTAGGAGGAAAACCAATGTCATCTACTGACTGGGACCTCAATCCATACGTATCAGTTTGCCAGGGAGGCCATAACAAAGTAGCACAGACTGGGTGGTTTAAACAATAGAAATTTATGGTCTCACAGTTCTAGAGGCTGAAAGTCCGAGATCAAGATGTTGGCAGGGTTAGTTTCCTCTGAAGTCTCTTTCTTTGGCTGCCAGATGGCCATCTTTCCTTTGTGTCCTCACTTTGTCTTCCCTCCGTACGTGTCTGTGTCCAAATCTCTCGTGTTGGATTAGGGCCCAAACTGATGATCCTATTGTAACCTAATTACCTCTTTCAAGACCCTATTACCAAATACTGTCACATTCTGAAGTACGGGAGGTTAGGACTTCAACATGTGAATTTGGGGGGGACACAATTCAACCATATATAAATCCATAACTTGTGGTTTATCTTAATGGGATGGAGATGACAATCTCCTTATGTGACTCCTTTTAATACTTAAATAAAGGTAGTCTTTTGAGCATGTTCAGGAAGTGGTTTTGACCACCAGAGGGCTCCTGTATTTATGCAATGAAACAATTAGAATGACATGTTCAAAATTAAATACGAAGTTTATTATGAAAGTTAAATATTTGATGCCTGTGTATCCTTAGTGAATCAGTCCATAAGCATCTATTAATTAACCTGATGATAATGATAATGATGATGATCCATTTATTGAGAGGCAATGATGTGTCACTCACTGTATCAGGTACTTTACATAGATGATCCATCTTAATATTCTCAACTCCCTTGTTACTTACATTCAGTGTTTTTATTACTTCAAAATTACAAATGAAGAATCTAAGACTTGGCTAAATAATGACACACAACTAGCAAGAGTCTACATAGAAACATGAATCTCCAACATCATCATTAACCCTACTTGTGCCTTGTAGTCCTTGGGAGACAATTCCTAACTAGCTTTGAGAGGTTTGTGGGCTTCCTGAAACACTATGCAACATATGGAAATGTGTGTCCAAGTGCACTTGAACGATCCAGATTCATTGTCCCGTTAAGAAGTTCACCTTGTTTTGTAGTCCTGGAAGTGCTGACTATACATATGACAAAGAGTCAAGGTGCCTCTCTTCTGTTCTCCATGTTTTTTGTTTTTGTTACTTGATTCACAGTCTCCATAGTCTGTCCTCTGAAAGTTCCTCTACTGGATGTCTGACTTCTATTATCCCTTTAATTGTGTCGATTGTTTTGTCCTGAGTCTACCCGGCTGAGTATTCTCTCCCTATTAGTCAGGACTCTCGGCTGCAAGTGACAGAAACACAACTCACGCCAGCTTAAGACCCAGGAAGGGTGGAGCTGGCCCCAGAGACACCTAGAACCAGGGACTTGAACTCCATCAGGCCTCTAGTTTATCTCCTCTTCATGTATCCACTTCATTGACTTCTGTTACAGATGGGGTCTTTCCATCTGGTAGTAGCCTGGCCATAGCTGTTTTAGGTTTATGTCCTCACAGTCTTGGGCCAGAAAAAGAAAGAGAGCTCTTACCTCTCAGCTCTAGTTAGAAAAATCCAAGGGAAAGAGTGATTAGCCTGGCTGGAAGAATGTACCTACTTCTTGAGTATTCACTGTGTCCAGAGGAAAGTGGTACTATGGGTTTCTTTTAATTTTTTTCAAAGATTTTATTTATTTATTTGAGAGAGAGAGTGAGTGAGAGAGAGAGAGAGAGCACAAGCCAAGGGAGAGTGGTAAAGAGAGGGAGAAGCAGACTCCCCAATGAGCACAGAGCCTGACGTGGGGCTTTACCCTAGACCCTGAGATCACGACCTGAGCCAAAGGCAGACGCTTAACCAAATGAGCCAGCCAAGCACCCCTGGAAAGTGGTACTATGGATGTCCAGGCTTCATCTATGGGATCTTGTCTCTGACTAGGTGGATGGGATATCATGTAAGGTGGCCTGAAAAGAATCACATGAATGGGGTCAGGGACTCTTCCCTCAAGGAAAAGTCATGCTATTAGTGGAAAAAAGTGGAGGGATGAGCCAACAATGCATCCGAGATCCACCATGACAATGATTTTAACCAACAGAGGCAATCCTTTCTCCTTCCCAGCTCAGAACAGAGAGTGCTGCAGAGCTGGGTGACCCACAAGAACCTGGATGGAGAATTAAGTCCAAGCTGACCTTGGCTCCTGATTTTGCAAAACTGCTGATTGTTATGCCTGACAAAATTGAGCTGTATTCGTGAATTCTAGCTTGTCTATTTTAGTACCCCAAAGTACAGTCATTTATTATATAGAACGTTCTTGTTCTATGATCTCTATAAACATGCAAACATCCACTATTTAATTGACACAAATGATTGGTCTGAATGGACTTATTTTTTGTTGAACACATTTCTTTAGTCCCTGAGGATCATAGTGGCACACGTGCCCACCTCTCCAAATGAAGTGGCTGTTGGGACTTTGCAATGAGATGCTGGACACAAACACTACTTCGGGGAAAAGGTAGAGAGAAGAGGAAATGCCCCATGTGAGGAGCTCTGTCTGCCCTTGTCTGCCAGATCTGCCTTATTTCCTCTCCAACTCGACATCTAGCTATTTCCAGTCTGGGGATATCCTCCTGGGAAGACTTCTTGGACCCTCTGGACTCGTGTTCAGTCCTCTCCACTACACTTCTGGGGGGAACGGTTGGAGAAGAGTTGCTAGATCTTTCAGTTTTAGCTTTGCTTCTTGCCCCATGCTTTGCCGTTCCATTTGCTTTTGGCCAAGCCAGTCTTCACTCTAGTTTCTATGAATATAACATCAGGTGAATAATAAAACAGCCTTTATGGGGCGCCTGGGTGGCTCAGTCAGTTAAGCATCTGCCTTTGGCTCAGGGCTCAGGTCATGATCCCAGGGTCCTGGGATCAAGCCCTGTGTTGGGCTCCCTGCTCATCAGGGAGTCTGCCTCTCCCTCTCCCTCTGCCCCTCCCCCCAGCTTGTGCTTCTCTCTCTGTCTCAAATAAATAAATAAAATCTTAAAAAAAAAATGACAGCTTTTCTCCAAAACTTACTATAAGTATGCATGAAACAGTAGGTGTGATTCCATATGGGTTTAAGCTATATGCTTAAGGAGCTCAACATATGCTAACAGGACATACATGGAGTGGTAGGATAATATATAAGAATAACCACTTATTGAAAAATTACTAGATGTCAGCATTGTACTAATCACTCCATATGCATTATTTCAGTTGAGTCTGATAGGGACTGTAAACAATAGACATTATTATTTCCATTTTGTGCGTGAGGTCACTGAATGCCCATTGTCACCCAACTAGTAAGTTGCACAGCAGGATTTGAACTCAGACCTCACTGACTCCAAAGCCTTAGTACATAGCAAACTGTCAAGACTTCTAAATACAGGAACAGGACAGCCCTGTCATAAAGCTCTTCACTGCATTTAGTTACACTTGGAATCTATTTGGTGGGGCCTTCTCCTCTGAGAATTTTGTGATATTTGGAAGATCTTTCTCCCTCTAACCCAGGAAGCATATTATGTGGCTCTTTTCTTCCTCTCTCTCAGTGGTCCTAAAACCAGAGTCTATGGTGGTCTTATTTTGTATCCCATCTTTTCTGATGGAAGTCTCCCGAACACATTCTTGGATGTGTGAGGAAAATAATTAGGTCCAGACAGACTACAAACCAGCTTGGTTTAAATAAAAAAATTCTGAATATTATCTGGAATTAGAAGTTGGACACAAAACCACGATAAGCCCTATTCAGCATGCCCAGTGATTTTCTATGAGAAATGACTGAGTGCCCCTGCCCTGTTATGCTTTTCACCTGCCCCATCTTTTGGTGGCCGGGAGTTATTCTGTCCTTGTTCCCAAGGTTCTGAGCTGAGGATCACCAAGGCTTCCTTGTCCCATCCCTGGGTCGCTGAAGGAAAACTGTTAGAAATGCTTCATAGTTTTATTTCTTCTTAAGGTTCCTGATGCTACATTTTCAATGGCAGCTTCATCAGTTATGTGAGGAGGGGTAGTAAACAGTTGAGGGTATCTCCACTGTGATCTGAACAGCCGTTACGTATTTCATTAACAAGACGGTCTTTGTCTAAGTCAAAAGCTTTGACGCATCTCATTTTCATGGTGTTTGAGTTTTGGCTTTCAAAGACTTCAGACAAAACACACACACACACACACACACACACACACACACACACACACGGTGGCATATCACACAGCAAAATGAGCTACAGGTCGTATATGCCAGAGGTCTGAGGAAAAAAAATCAAAAGAAAACAAGCGCGTTGGGCCAAATAATAAGAAATAAACAGAAATGAAGTCAAGTCACAAACCAAGCCAGAAAAGAAACAGAAACCCCATAAGAAAACACACTTGAGGAAATCAACAAAATGTGTAGCCAAAGGAACATCAGGAAGGTCGTTTCCAGATGGCCATCTCTCCTGGGCAGTCTCCCCTTGGGAATGGAAACTCTTTAGCATGCAACCAGACTCCATGCCTTGAGCCCAGAGCAGGGCCCTGTGGAAGAGCCTGGGCCTTGCTAGCCTTCGGCAGCTTTCAGTGAGCGAAGGGGAAAGGATTCTTTCCTCGCGGGCCAGCCCTTCTTGGGGAGGCCTCATTGCTGAGGCTCCAAAATGTAGGGTTGGGGAAATGGGGTATGAAATGGAAGAATAAGGGGCCTCCCCAATCCCCAGAGAAAACAAGATGCTTGAGGAGATAAAACAGTGGGGTGGTGAAGACCACAGACTTTGAAGTTCCACGGTACTGAGTCTGAGTCCTAGCTGCCTTCATTCTGTGACCTGGGGTGCTCGTTTCAGCTCTCTGAATCCCAACTTCCTCATCGGTGAAAAGGGAATGATGATAGCATGTATCTAACAAGATTACAGAGGAAATAAATGAGATAATGTAGATAACCACTTAGAATGGTATTCAAAATGGTATCTGTTGTGAAGTTAGTTCAAGTGTCTACTATGGTCGTGATTATGTTGGGGAGCAGGAAAGGGACAAGGGGTTAACCAGAGGATAGCAGAAATCCTATAAGACGATAAAGGAATATGGCTTGTCCAGGATTCTCTGTCCTTGTGAACATTAACCACAGTATTCTTGAAGTTTCTTATGAGTTGCAAGTCTCTCTGGGGAGTGAGTCCTCTGGGACCTTCCCAAGAACCAATCCACCTCCCTGGATGTCCTCAGAATTGTCTGGAACAAATTCCCCACATAAATATGTAGATCAGGTGTGGTGTGTGTTTCTCTGTGACTGAACCCAAAGGTCCTGGCATCCCTGGAATTTCCTGGGTACCAGGAGTTGGGTCCAGGGAAGCAGCCACCCAGCATGGCTAGCTGCAAAACAGACACATCCACCAAACAAAGAATGGAAAATAACCACCACTCCTGTGGGATGTCCCTGAGCTTATCTAAACCTTTATGGTCTCTAATGGCTGAATCAACATGCAGCACAGGGATATGGGAAAAATAAAGATAAGGTAAAGAAAATAAATATTCACTCTGCTTTAATCCTAGCCAGTTCCCAAAGGGTCTATTCACCTACTCGTTTGTGTCAATTGTCCAGCAACAGAGGAGACACAGTTCCCTCAACCTGGGTGACTCCACCATTGGTGGAATACCAGCGGGTTTTTCCATCACATTTTAGTTTTTCTTCGTTATATAGGAATATGGCTGCTACCTTCGTCAAGTTTAAGATCATTCTCTACCAAGTAGGAATATCCCAGCGGGGTGTATAGGCAGTTTGGAGCCCAGTGTTTGAAGCCCCACTTTGCATATTCACCTTTTGGTCTTAGAGATCGTTGAATGATCAAAATATTATCTCGTGCTGCACGCAGCATGGGTCACGTGGACAGTGCTCTTCCAACTGTAGCATTCTTAGCAGCCCTTCAAGGTAATATTGTCAAGTAAGTGAATTTTTTCCTTGATACTCCTATACCTTCTTTTTAGGTGTTCTTTATGCCCTGTCCATTGCCTTCCTCCTCCTCAGGGCACCAAACACTCCCCCCACACTTGCACACCTCAGCTCAGGGAGCCTTTCTCTCCCCAACTTCTCTCCACACTCAACAAAAATGTGCAGGTCCCGAGTCCCTCAATGCCAGGACGTGTCTTCTTTGCCAAGGTGACAACTCACTAACCCGATCAATGAATTTCTGCTAGTAGGTGCATGTCTATAACGAATCTGTACATAATCTCTCTTGAAGAATCTATTTCCCTTTGAACAGGAACTTTCTGAGGTCTTGAAGTCTTAAGTTAACCCAAAGGAGGCAGTAGATATTTGTCCATTTGCACAGTGTCCATTTGGGGGCGCTGACTATTGCCTTTGTGATGCTGATTGTCTACAACCAGCAAACTTCTTCATGGGTCTTGGAAAAAGTATCTGTTACATCCCTGGAGTGGGATAGTATACTTGGAAGACATCAGTGATAGCCTGGCTGTGCTACAAAAAATAGCCCAGAAGCTCTTGTCTTTTCAGACTTGAACTATTTTATTTATACTGTCAGATAGTTGTGAGGTTGCTGCTGTAAGGGTGACCTTGGGGATATTAATAGATTCACCACTAGAACTGAGAAACTCAGCTGTACCTCTGTCACCAACTAGCTTTATTTATGGCCCCGGGAGAGCTCCTTCACCTCTCTGAGCCTTGGTTTCATCCTTTTACAATTAAGAGAGCTGGACTAGATAATCTCTAATGTCCTCACAAGCTCGAAAGTTCTATAATTCTAAAATTCATCGGTGAAGCTGGTTGCGGTGCTGTCTAAAGTGTTGAGTGCTGACGTATGTTCAGCGAGGTTACTTCAGGGCGTCGCAGTGATATCTCACTGGGGACATTGTTTTTTGCCTGAAGATTGGTATCTCGCCACAGAGAGTTCTTTTGCATTGTTCCAAGTGCTGCGTTAGAAACCCATAAACAGTGCCTTAATAGTTTTATCTTTCCAAGAACAATTGGATGGTCAGTGAGTATTTCTTCTACACATCTTCAGTGTACTTATTTTAGCTTCACTTGATTCCAATCCAAGGTGTTTTGGTTAGAATATTTGTCTTGATGCTTATTTTAGCCAGCGATTTTGTCTGTCCAGTTCGAAAGGCCACACTGTTGAACAACTGCGTGGGATGCACTTATACTTTTGCAAACTGAATACGTCCATGTTACCTCTCCTACCCCTCAAACTCCCAAGGTAGTCTCCTGACAATTCTAAACATCATGTTATCTCCCAGCATGGATCGTGCACCTATGAGTGTGATTTAAAATAATTGTTTTCTCATCAATTCTACTCCTGGGTATGTATCCAAAAGGATCAGAAGCAGGGTCTTGAAGAGATCTTGTGGGCCCATGTTCATGGCAGCTTTATTCACAGTAGCCGATCTGAATGTTCTTCTGTGGATGAATGGATAAACGAAAGAGCAAATGAAAAGAATGGAATATTATTCAGCCTTGAAAAAGGAAGGAACTTCTGACACGTGCTTCCGCATTAACAACCCTTGAAGACATTATACTCAGAGAAGTAAACCAGTCGCAATGAGACAAATGTTGTATAATTCCACCTATTTATATAGGGTATCTAGTGTAGTCAGCCTCCTAGACATAGAAGGTCGAACGGGCGTTGTCAAGGCCTCGGGGGAGGAGGAAATGGGGAGTTGTTTAATGGATACAGAGTTTCAGTTTTACAAAACGAATAAGTTCTGGAGGTTGCTTGCATGACCATGTGAATATAGTTCACACTATTGCGCAGCACACTTAAAAATTGTGAAGACGGTAAATTTTATGTGTTGCATATTTTACCACAGTGAAAAAGAAAATACAATTCTAAAAAAAAAAAAATGTTGTCCACCACTATTTCACGTTCAGCAGTTTTGCCAGAAGGGCTCTGATTTGCTGTTGAGGCAAGCTGCTGGGAGCTGTGTCTGGTCACCTTGTTTTCTGTAGCCTGTTTACAATAATCCTCCTGGGTAATATGTTCTGAATGTCAAATCAAGCTCATAAGTTTGGTGTTAGGTCTCAGCTGTACAGATCTTGCATTTTCCCCTGTTTATCTCAAGGGATTGCAATTCTGGGGATAAGGCATATCCCAGGAGTGCTAGATATTCTCTTGCAATTTTAGGCATCATCTTAGAAGCTGAGCAAGTAGCTCTTCTATTGGAGACATGGATATGGCAATCACCCAAACATCCCCTCAAAGACTTAAAGGATGGCAGAGTATCCATCTGTCATTTACTTTTTTCACACATACTTGTTGCTTACTAAATGTTGAAGCACAAAAAGAAATGTCCCCCGGGCCAGGTTCAAGGGTGTAGGATCTGTGTAGTTACACGGACGCTCATACTCACGAAGGTCCGGCACTTCAGTTCAGTGTCCTGCTGTCACTTCCTTGACCTTCTTAATTTCACCTTTGACCTTTGTGTTCGGTTAGTGAAGTCTGATGTAATGGTGGAGCATGAGCATGAGCGGAGAAGATATTGTGAGATGAATGTCTGCTGTCCGTTGCCACTCTGTGAGCACATAGCAATAGTGAAGCCCATGAGCTCAGAAATCCAGTAGGCCCATGGTGTGAGCGCAGAGAGATGCCAAACGTGTTCCATCTACAACTGAGTAAGTGGGGGTATCGGACAGCTTTGTGAGGCGATGCTTTCCATTTGAACGAGAATTTGCTCCCACTGCAAAAAGAAAGCAGCAATCTTCTAAGAAACATGAAGGAACAAGAAGCCTTATCACGCTCTTACTCACTTGTGTTATTTGCCTCTATTAATTAACCAACCACTCACACAGAAAACAATAAGATGGAAGGAAAGAGCAGAACAGGGCAACCCGTAGTTCATTTCTTCCCCATCCTTCCTTATTCACCAGGAAGCCAAAGAGTGAGAGTGTTGGTAGAATGTGTACATACGACAAAGTGAGATAAAATCAGTTAAGTTGGTTTTGTGCCGTATCTGCCGTATCTCCGCTATTCTGGTGAGAACAAAATACACATGGAGAAGTGAGCTAGGAAATCTGAGCTGTGTCATTTCAGTAATTCCACATATGGGTTAAATGCTCATATATTTGCTTTCATAGCTGGCTTTGAGCAATATAAGATGAATGGTAAATTCATGCTAATAATTTAAAATTTTAATTTTTCCTTACTTAGAATGACTCGAAATAGCAAATGAAAAACATCATGACAAGGCAAGAGAAAAACTGGAAGAAAGGGAAAGGCTTTATATTTTAGTACCTTTATGACCCCTTTGTTCCTGCCTTTGAACCAGGGGCCCTGCATTTTCATTTTTCGCCGGGCCCCACAAACTATGTGGCTGGTTCTGATGTCCCCTCACAGTATGTGGCTAGTGTGTGTTTCAGGGAAATGGCGAGAAATGTCAAAGGCCCTCTGTGTTCAAGTGGGCCTTGAGATTGAATTCATGTCTCTGGTTCCAAGGACAAAAAGCCCCATGAGACATAGTCCTTGCAAGTTTGTTCTTTGTCTTTGTTCCTCACCCATACTGGACGTGTGGTCAAGCCAGAGGGATTTGAAGGAGCCACTCACATCCTCAAGGTTACATGACAAGCACTTTTGCTCCTACAATATTAACCGGTGGCACCTGCACTAATAGTTACATGTGAAATTAAGTTAGGAACAGATGGAATTCTATGGCCAACAGTTGCCAGTCATGGAAAACCTGCCCTCCTTAAATAGCCTCTGGTGTAAGTGTCGCCCACACTCTGCCCACTTTTCAGGTTTAAATACAAGGCGACATTTGGTATGCATTTCCTGTAATAAGGAAACATGTGATGATTATTCCCAAGATGTTATTTTTAAGACTATTGTTAACTGTGGTCTGTCTTGGGTTTCTCAGTGAAGAAAAAAGCAACTTGACTCAAAGCATCTCTCGGTTCACGTTGGGCAACCACAGAGGAGCAAACCCCCTGAAGGAAAATGAGTGGGGACGCATTTGCCCCCCACTTTGCAGACACTGAGGTAGGAATGAGTTGGTGACCCCTGGGAGAGATCAGATCTTACAGTGCCATGTGCGACACTGGGAATGAAAAAAACACATGACGCTGTTGTTTTTGTTTTTGTTTTAAGATTTTATTTATTTGAGAGAGAAAGAGAAAGAGAGCACAAGTGGGGTGAGGAGCAGAGGGAGAAAGAGACTCCCCACCGAGCAGGGAGCCCGATGCGGGGCTCGATCCCAGGACCCTGAGATCATGACCTGAGCTGAAGGCAGATGCTTAACGGACTGAGCCACCCAGGCGCCCCAGCTTTTTTTTTTTTTTTACAACAGTCGTAAATAAATATATAGTTATTTGAAGATACCATCTTGAAGATAGGTACTCAGAGACTTGGTTTTTCTTGCTTTTTTGATTTCTAATTTTAGTATGAAAATAACTTGAAAATCAGTCATGTTGAAAGGTAATTGCTCATCTCGTTTTCAATATGTAGAAAGGAAATACGATGCAGGCTGAAGTCATTAATTCAAAGAATAAGACAACGTGTACATTTAAATTGGGAAGGGGTTTGTAATAGAAAAGAGGCCTATGGTCATGCAGTTGGAACATGGTCGAGTCTGATTCACACTTAGGTCCTCTGCCTTGTGCCCAGTGCTCGTCCGAAGAGGTTGGCACCAAAATGAGGAGTGGGAATGGGTTGAGTAGAGGCTAATACTCCCTGGAGGATGCTAAGAAGTGCCCTGCCATCTCATTCCTGGGTGAGTGGTAAGGCATTAGCAGTGAGGTGGTATCTAAAGGGTGAAGAAAGCCCTGAGCTCGCTGTGGTTTCCAGGCAGGCTTTGAATTTATGAAAATAAGCTGAGATCCATGTACTTAGTCCTGGAGTGGACATTCCCAGATAAGTGTGTTTGAAATTATGTGCTATTTCCTTAAGGAGGTATCTGGGTCAAGGTTAAGAGCGAGGCAAGGCCTCTTGAAATCTATATTGTATGTATAAAATCTGTAAAATCCAGCCAATGTTCATAATTAGTATTAGCTTGAACCACATGAAAATGCTGGTGGAGATTTCATATGGTTCAACTCAATACTTAAATATTTCTACTTGTTATTCCCATAAAAAGAGATCTATATGCTGGGAAAAAAATGTATTTGGATTGTGCTGTATTCCTGCTCCTCCTGTGTTAACTGTGCTTGGGGTAAGATGAGCCATTTGTCTTACATAGTTTTATCCTAAGTCTTATATGGTTCTGTACCACCTGTTCAGGCCATTCTGGCAGGTAGTGATCAGTTTTAGGATATGTTGCAAATAATTTATTATTAATAATAGCTTAAGTGCTGATGTGTGTGAAATTTTAACTTATTAAAAATAAATCAGGGAGGCCTTGGTGGCTCAGTCGGTTAAGCGTCTGCCTTCGGCTCAGGTCATGAGCCCAGGGTCCTGGGATCGAGTCCCAAGTCGGGCTCCTTGCTTGGCAGGGACCAGCTTCACCATCTGCCTGCCACTACCCCTGCTTGGGCTCTCTTTCTCTCTCTCTGTGACAAATAAATAAATAAAATCTTTTTTTAAAATAAAAAATAAAAATAAACCAGCGCAGATTCAAGGTTATGCCTGTCATGCCAATATTCTCAACTAGTTGCACAATAGACTTTCTTGAGGAAAGACAAGACTAGCCTGGGAGTGATTGATGGCCATATCGCGTATGACAAGTGTTACGGCAGAAAAATCTTGGAAACAAGTATATGATGCTGGCTGCAGTGGTACTGTGTAAGAGATGACAGGGGCTTGGATAAAGAGGTAGAGATGGGAATGGAGTACAGTCTTAGACTGAGGTGTTCAGAAGTGGACCCTGAGATAAGGATTTGTGTGCAAGTGGATTTTTCAGGAAATGCTCCCAGAAGAAGCCAATAAGGAAATGGAGAAAATAGGACAGTGAAGAAGCAGCTAAGTGAGGTGGATCAGAAGCAAACCCCACGGAGGGTAGCCTTTGCCTGATCCCCTGAGGAGCTCTGGAGGGTAAGTTATCCTTGAGAGCCATCTCAACTCATGGCGAGAGGGCTGGGCATCCATACTCCTGTACCTGTCAGCCATTGGCAAAGGGCTGGTCAGAGAGGGGGTGGGGTAGTTGTGGAAGGAATGGAAAGTCCTAGGCACTTCCAGCTGTCATATTTGGGCAAAGCTCTTCAGTAGCTGGAGGGCAGTCCTATGAAGAAGACTCACAAGTGCAGGCCCTTGTTGGCAAAAACATACCACAGCCAGGAGATGCGCATACCACAGCCAGGAGATGAGCAGTCAGCCCGCCAAAGAAGCAATTTATATGCATGAGCAAAAGCTTCACAGGCTTTATAATCGAATCTGTGAGGACTTATTTTGACCACAAGGTTAAGAAGGGGTTGAGGGGATCAAAGCAGATCACCAACAGTGTCTAGTACACATCTGAATTCAGAAACACACCATAAAGAAGAAGGAAAAAGCATAGCTCATGCCCACGATGCTACGGAACTGGCGACCGTGTCAATCATGTCCTCACAGAGAACGAGGAATAGTCAATAAATCCACTTTGCTCCATTCCCATTGCTACCTCCTTAATCCAAGCCACTCTCATCTGGACCACTGCAGCCAGACATCTACTCTTACTCATCTGTGTTCATTCTTCACATAGTAGTCATAGTGATTTAAAAACAACACAGTTGTGATGCCAGGGATGAGAGTGAGTTGAGTTGGACACTTGAATCACCTCATAATCACCACTAACCACCCCCCATTCTTTGGTAGGCACAATGGACATTTTTCTCAATTTTATGCAAAGTGGTGTGCCACTTTATACCACACCCCCCCACCTTCCCCTGTCTTCCATCTTCCCCCTCAATACCCTTGTAAGCATCCTACCACTTTCAAGCTCCTTCCACGTAGAAATTCTGGAACTACCAAAGTTAAAATATAAATCTGGTCATGTTGCTCTCCTACTTAGAATCTTTCAAAGCCTCTCAGCACACTTGGAATAGAATCGACTTCTTCCCATGACCCATGAGCCCCACTTCAGCTGGTTCCTGCCTCTCCAAGTGGTGTTTGTTCCTTTCCACTAAGGTCCCAAACTCCCTTCCACCTAACAACCCCTGCCTTTGTTATTTCTTCTGCTCCAAACTCTCAGCCCTCGTTCTCAATTTGGTTTCACCTCAAATGTCCCCTCCTTGGAGAGGTAGCTCTCCATAATTCTCTGATCACCAGTCCTTTCCAAATCATTCTAAAATGATTTGAATATAAAAACATTTCAAGGACATTCTCCTTATTGCCATCCTGCCCAAAGACTTGTTGGTTTGTTGTCTAGCCCCCGTGCTACAGTGTAAGCTCCAGGAGGCCTTGTCTACACAGGCCACCACTGTATACTTCTATAACAGTGCTTGTCACAGCCATAATGGGTACTCACTAAATACTTGCTAACTCTGCAGTCAGCCTGCCAAAGAAGCAATTTATATGCATGAGCAAAAGCTTCACAGGCTTTATAATCGAATCTGTGAGGAATTATTTTGACCACAAGGTTCCAGAAGCAGGCAGATAAGGAAAGATGAGTCTTCAGAAGTCTCCTGAAAATGATCCCGCATTTCTCACACACCCTACTGGTCTGAGGCCACCTAGAGAATGGAGTTTATTGCCAATGGCCACATTTAGTAATAGAAAAGGAGTCCATGGTCACGTGGCTGAGTGTAGTGCCACACCGTTGGGATCCACTGCCTCGTTCACACTCTGAGATGACTGAGCACAGCAGGGATACTAGAGCTGGCCTATTTCAGCCTAACCCTTGGCCATTTCTTTTTTTTTTTTAATTAATTAATTATTTATTTATTTGAGAGAGAGAGAGAGAGAGAGAGCATAAGATAGGGAGGGTCAGAGGGAGAAGCAGACTCCCTGCCGAGCAGGGAGCCCAACATGGGACTTGATCCCGGGACTCCAGGATCATACCTGAGCCGAAGGCAGTCTCTTGACCAACTGAACCACCCAGGTGCCCAACCCTTAGCCATTTCTTATGGGCAGTTTTACTCTAGCATTCCCCATCTGCAGCCTTCTTCAGAGCTGCACTGTATTCGAAGGCTTCCTTCTACCCAATCTTTCCCTCCATAGGTGTAAAACCTGCATTGTGGCCTAAGCCTCTCCCCACCTACTCTGGTGCCCTTTCCCCTTTCTCCTTCATACAAATTTTCCCCAGCAAGTCTCTTGCAAATCTAATCCTAACTTAGTATCTGCTTCCTGGAAGACTCACATTGACCCAGAAAGCCTCAATCTTATATAGAGAATATACTGATCCTGAGTATGGAATTATATTCCTCCTCTGTAGAGTTGAGAATATCCATTCACTTTCTTTTTTCTGGATCAGTGAAAGTACTAATATCAATATCCTTGAAAACCGTGAATCCTGGAATCCATTTATTTCCCTCTTAATTAGGATCCCAATATAGTAGAATTGCTCTAAATTAATGCAGTGGGAATTGATAGTTGTTTGGCTAGTAGAAAGAGTTGGTTCAATCTGGGAATCATAAAAATGATTTACACAGGAATTAAAATTTAAAAAATTATTAAAAAAAAGATGAGCACTGGGTGATGTATGGAAGTGTTGAATCACTCTACTATACACCTGAAACTACTGAGACACTGTATGTTAACTACTGGAATTAAAATAGTAAAGATTTTTATTTATTTATTTGAGAGAGAGAGAGTGAAAGAGAGCCTAAGAGTGGGGTGAGGGGCAGAGGGAGAAGCAGACTTCCCGCTGAGTGGGGATCCCGATGTGGGACTCGATCCTGGGCCTCTTGGATCATGACCTGAGCCACCCAGGCACCCCTGGAATTAAAATTTTTAAAATGATTTACACATTTCTTATTTATTCTTATTTTTTATTTTATTTTAACTTTTTATTTTTTATTTTAACTCAAAACATGTAAATTTGCATGCATCACCCAATCCTTTGATGAAAGATCAAGGTTTTTTCTTGAGTATCACTCTGCTTTGCACAAACCACACTTCTCCATCATTTCCAGTTGTTTCTGTAAAGTGAAGCGGAAACTAAAAGATACTTGTCCTTCAGTCAGAGTGCAGAACCCTTTAAATATTTTCCTTAAAATTCTACAGTTATTTAAAAAAAGTAAACTTGGCTTAATTAAGAATCTGCAAAGAATCCAACTTCACAACTTTCTTGCCATGCTCATATTTAATCAATTTTTGATGTTATTAGCCAAATCACAGAAATATACCCTGGCATGAACACAATGAGCAGGAACCATCACCAAATCTTGGCATGGGCTGCTTCCATAGGTGATATCAAAAATGTGAGAGAGAGGTGGGTTCAGGGCTGGAGGCAGCAACGAGTGTATTTTATAGATGAAACAGAAAGCAGTGGTTAATCTGCAGAGTCTGTTAAGGAGTGGTTGATCAAGAAGACTTTTACAACATGATGCTTAATATGCAATGCTTTAAATTATTAGTGATATTATGTCTGCAGTTCCTTTGGCTCTCGGAGCTGTCTTTGTCAGATGGCAATAACTGATGCTAACCTTCTGGCAATGGAACATTCTTTTTAAAAAAATTTTTATTTATTCACTTGACAGAGAGAGAGAGAGAGAGAGAGAGAGAGAGAGAGCACAAGCAGGGGGAGCGGCAGGCAGAGGGAGTAGCAGGCTCCCCACTGAGCAAGGAGCCCGATGTGGGACTCGATCCCAGGACCCTGAGATCATGACCTGAGACTGAGCCACACAGCTGCCCCCGGAACATTCTTTTACACTAGTTAGCCTTACCCTTTTTGGGCTCATGGATGCTGTTGAAAATCTGATGAGTTATGGAGCATCTTATCAGAAAGATGTACCCACACAGACACGTGCAAAATTGTAGGTGGGTCTTTAATCCCTGCCTCTCATTTGAAGATTCCTTGTTCATAAACCCCGTTTGCTATAGATTGAATGCATCCCCCCCAAATTCACATTTTGAAGCCTAATCCCCAGTGTGATATTGCTTTCAGGTGAGGCCTTTGGGAGGTGATTGGGTCATGAGGGTGAAGCCCTTGTGAATGGGATTTGTGCCTTTATAAAAGAGACCCCAGAGAGCTCCCTCATCCCTTTTACTATATGAGGCCACGGTGAGAAGGCACTGCCTATGAGGAAGCTGACCCTCATCAGACACCAAATCTGCTGGTGCCATGATCTTGGACAACCAGATCCAGAATGGTGAGAAATAAATGCTTGCTGTTCATAAACCACTGAGGTTATGGTATCTGTTACAGCCCTGCCAGACTAAGACACCCTATTACACTCCTAAAACACACAGCATAAAACATAAATAGTACATTGGCTTGCCATTTGCGTACCAAGAAAATAAAGTCAAGCGTGGACTACATGTGCCTGCTGAGATGGATTCATCTGTCAATGCCCCTGCCCAGTTCTTCGGAAAGGACACGCCCACAGGCACACTCACGCTTGCTCTGTTCCCTCGGAGAGTGGCAAGAGTCGTGCCAGTCCGATTCAGCTTTCAGGAAGGGAGAAGGGGAAATGCAGCATAAAGCCACAACCCAGGCCACAGAGAGGCCTTGGTCCTGGAGCGCAACAGAGGTCGGGGCCTCCCGGCGCAGAGCCCTTGCTGTCAGTTGGGTAAGACTGGGTCACCAAACCCCGGATGGGCACAGCCCAATGGGGCCTTGGAGATCATCCAGGCCAACTCATTTTATAACTCAGTCCCACCAGACGCAAGCTCTTACAGAGTTGCAAGCAAGAGACCATTCTCTCAAATCTTCCATCAACTCTAGGAGGAGCAAGAATTGCCTTCCTGGTCTTGAAGAGCACGCTGGTGTTTGACACCAAGCCCCTCCCCGCTGGTCCTGAAGATGATGACACGCGAAGGCATGGTGCTTAGTGCCTACAAGTCAGTGAGAAAAGCTGGGTGGGAATCCAGCCTTTCTAGTCCCCTTTCCATGGTCTTGGCTACCAAATCCCTCTGCTCCAGACCTTGAGGGTGCTCTTGCAGTTTAGCTAATCCTATTAAAATGATTTGAATGTAAAAACATTTCGAAGACGTCTCATTCTGTCCCCACTCTCTTCACTTGCTCTTCTGTTTAGGAACCGCTTTGAGGCCTCAGGCATAACTTCCAAAATCACAAATGACATTACTGTTTCGATTTAACAGGCTTGACAAATCAATCTGAGTGACGTTGAGTTCCATTTCTTAAGAGCTGCTTACTGACTTTGTACAGAGTGCCAAAAACCCAAAGTCAAGTGGTTAAGACTTGCCGTCGAGTACAAGGCAGATTAAAAGTGGGGGTTAGGACTGCCTTTTTGTTTTGCTATCTTTTTCTTTTTAAGAGCACCGGAAGAGTGATGCATTCATTTACAGAATAACTTAAAATGAATACAGACATTATGTACAAAGTAGGGTGATAATTGGTAGAAAGCTTGTTTCTCAACTACCAGTCTTTGAGCTGAGTCATGACCTGACTTGGGAGTCGGGGCGGGGTGGGGGGGGGAAGCCCAGGGAGAGAGGGAAAAGAGACTTAATTGTCCTTTTGGCTTCAACGGACGGGGAATATGGCTGGGGGTTGTGGTAGACAGAATAATGCCTCTCCCAAAGATGTCTATGTCCTGATTCCTAGAATCTGTGAATATGTTAGGTTTCCTAGAACCCTAGAAGGAAGGACAGTCTGGTCACATCTTGATTTTAGCCCAGGGAGACGCATGTCGGATTTCTAACTGGCAGACCCATGAGATAATAAATGTGTGTTGTTTGGAGTCATTCTGTATGTGGGACTTTGTCACAGCAACAAATAGGAAAAGAAGACAGGAGTGACAGAAGTGAGGATGAGGGATGCTTCTGGTTCAGGCGTGTTTCAGAGAGACTGTTGCCAGCGAGAGAGAACTGAGGAAGATAGATCAAGGGTTGAGGACACAGGAGAAGGTGGCTGTGACACCAGAAGACTGGGAGGAGCATTTCAGGAGGAGTCTGGGATACAGAGCACAGCCTCGAGGCCCGAGGACCCTAATCAGGAAGGACCTCAGATGACCAGAGGACAGCTAAATAGATATGGAAAGCCACAGGTACAATGATTCTTGTGTGCCACCAATTTAGCCCTTTGGTTAAGAATCAACAAATAAAATAGAAATAGCCCTGACTGGGTGGCTCAGTTGGTTAAGCATCTGCCTTCAGTTCAGGTCATGCTCCCAGGGTCTTGGGATCGAGACCTGCATTGGGCTCTCTGCTCAGTGGGGAGTCTGCTTCTCCCTCTCCCTCTCCCTCTGCCACTCCCCCTGCTTGTGCTCTCTCTCTCTCTCTAATAAATAAATAAAATCTTTTAAAAAAAAAAGAAATAAAAAATAGCCCTGAGCTTAATACTTGCTTTCTGAAGAATCACACAAGACAAGAAACAATATACTTTTACAAGCATAAAAAACAACACAAAACAACATAACTAAGGAGTACCAATGACCCATGCGGAAGACCTGGCTACTTGTCTTTTGTATCTTCTTCAATCCGAATAGAACTTTCAAGATGGCACAAGGCTACCTAGCTTCACTTGCTTAGAGGTGTGGCCATGTGGCTAATTTCTAGCCAATGGCATGTGAATTGGAGTGATGAGTGGGCACATTTTTTTATTTTAAGATTTTATTTATTTCTTTGTCAGAGAGAGAGCACAAGCAGGGGGAGGGGCAGAGGAAGGGGGAGAAGCAGGCTCCCCCCTCAGCAAGGAGCCCAATGCGGGACTCAATCCCAGGACCCTAGGATCGTGACCTGAGCTGAAGGCAGATGCTTCACTGATTGAGCCACCCAGGCATCCCATGAGTGGGCACTTTTAAAGGGAAGAGTTATACCTGCCCCTTTTCCTCCTGTCCACTGGCTGAACTGAGGATGTGGTGGCAAGCCATCTTGGACCCTGCAATGAAGTCAGCACCCTTGAACTGGTGAGGCCACAAGACAAAAGGAGTCTGGACCCTTGCTGGCTTCTCAGGGACAGCCCCCTATGTACTGGGGTTTCACAGAAATAAAATTATCTCCAGTTGGACCCACTATTATTGAGGGTCTCAGTGTCCAGGCCTAAAACGATACTGAATATTTCCCCAGATGAGTTGGGTTGAGGCTCTTTCGAGTCTAAATAAATAAATAAATAAATAAATAAATAAATAAATAAATTTAAAAAGCAGTGATTCTCTCTGCTTTGCCCAGAGGTAACTTAGGCTTTTTTAAAGCTCTGAGTTGACAAAAGAGTTACTGTCGCTTTTCATTTTCTATGGCTAATGTAACAAATTACTGCAAACTGAGTGACTTAAAACCACATACATTTATTACTCTACTGTTATGAAGGTTAGAAGTCCAACACAGGTCTTACTGGGCTAAAACCAAGGTGTTGGCAGAGATGTATTTCTCTCTGGAGGCTCTAGAGAAGAATCTGTTTCCTTGCCTTTCCAGCATGGAGAGGCCACCTCCTTTCTTTCGTTGGTGGGACCTCCATCTTCAGAGGCAGTGATGTTAGTTAATCCTCTCGTGCTAGCCATCTGTCTTCTGCCTCTCTCTTCTGCTTTTAAGGATCCTTATGATGATGCTGGGCCGACCTGGATCATTCAGGATCATCTCCCCATCTTAAGGCCAGCAGAGTAGCAAACTTAATTCCACTTGTAACTTTAATTCCCCTTTGCCATGAGACCCAGGATATTTACAATTTCTGGGGATTAGGACATGGACACCTTTGGGATGTCTCTCTCTTTTCTTCTTCTTCTTCTTCTTCTTCTTCTTCTTCTTCTTCTGTTCATTGTCCACTCTCCAAAAATTCTGTTTTGGGTACACATATGTATATTTGTATGTATATGCATACATCTATTTGCTACCTCCGTCCAAGGAGGGGGCCTAGAAGCAACCCTAGAGACACCCTAGTAGCAAATGAACATGCCTGGCACCTAGATTTTGTTTCTATCTCCAAAAAAAAAATCTGGACTTCTTGGAGAAGTAGGTGATCCCAGGGTGGGGACAGAGAAAGTATGAGTCTGGAACATCTTAGAATGCTAACCAATAAGGAAGTGCTCAGAGAGCTATGGGGACATGACAAAAGGGCACAAGAGCCACCACTGGCTCATCTGAGACCATTTGAGTTTAAAATAAACAATGATAATAAAGGGTTATAACCCACTAAGTAAAATAAGAATCCATGTGTCCATGGGTCGAGGAAAAACTCTGTTTTCCTTTATTTTCACATCGAATATTTCTGACACTAGATTTGTGGGGCTTCTACACACTGACCAATTCTCTGACACCAGCTGGGGGCCCTAAAATTCATTTCAACTCTGATCCTCAGCAGAGTTAGCACAGACCCCATAGGTTAAGGGCTCAGTTCCATAAGACTGCCCCCCCACTTCAGGTGGCAATCACAAGTAGTAAGTCTCAGGTTACCCCCAACGTTTGTCCAGCTTAGCAGCAAATTGGAGCATCCTGCGACCCCCTCTGGAGGTTGGATACGTTGCCAGAGTGGCTCATGCAATTTAGGAAAACCGTTTACTTACTAGTGCTGATTTATTACAAAGAATATTTTAAAGGATACAAAAAACAGCCAGATGGAGAGATACATAGAGTGAGATCCGGAAGGGTCCTGAGCTCAGGAGCTTCTGTCCTAATAGAGTTGAGGTGTGCCCCACTTCCAGCACATGGAAGTGTTCAACAACCCAGAAGCACCCCAAAGTCTGTACTTTTGGAATTTTTATGGAGGCTTCATCACATAGGCATGATCAATTATTAACTCAATCTCCAGCTGCTCTCCCCTTCCCAAATGATGGAGGGTGGGGTAAAAGTTCTAAGCTACTAATTGTGGCTTGATCTTTCTGGTGACCAGCCCCCATCCTGAAACTATCCAGGAGCCACCAAGAAACACCCTACTAGAACAAAAGACATCCCCTATCACCCAGGAAATTACAATGGATTTCAAAACGGTGTGTCAGGAACCAGGGTCAAAGACCAAACCTTAGAACAAAAGATACTCCTAGTGCTCTTAGCACTTAGGAATTTACCAGGGTTTCAGGAGCCCTGTGTCAAGGATGGGTCAAAACCAAATATTAGACCAAAAGATGCTTCTAGTACTCTTATCAATTGGGAAATTACAAGGATTTTAGGATCCCTGTGCCAGGAACCAAGGGCAGAGACCAATGTATATATTTTCTATTATTTCACACCATGGTAATATAAATATATACATCCTGGAGAAGACAATATTCTTTCTTCCAATAGAAAGGTCACAAATAGAATTAAAAGGAATGTCGGAAAAATCACCATATAACATCATCGTAATGATCACTGGGTTAAGTAAGAAGCATCAGTGCATGACTAGAACCAGTCAGAGGTGTCCCATCCAGGCTGATTTCGGTAGGGTATCTAGTCTTGCTCTATACATAAACAAAGGAACACATGCGACCCATGAGTGTTCTTTAAAAGTAGCATCCAGGACCAGATGCACTTTCTCGCTTTGTGTAAGTGCCTGTGGGGACATAGTTGACACTCTCTGCCGATTCTAAGAACCTTTCTTATTCAAGCCCTCAGTGGCCTGTCAAGAGGTTAGCAACCAAGACCTGGGACCCAGGAGGTGCTCAGGGAATGTATGTCGTGTGCACCAGTTGGTGATGGCAGACTATGTCCATTCTCATTTGTATTGTGAAGGAGCAATCATTTCTTGAATTAGCAAAGATTTTGTACTCTTTACGAAGTTCTCTCTTTTAAAACTTTGGACATTTGAAGAGGATGTGCAGAGCTTACTGGAAAGGACATTCTAATTGTGATTGTGATAACTGTTGCAGCCGTGGCCTGGGATCAGCCATGGCTGCCTGTATTCTTGCCCTGTGTACTCCCTGTCCACATTGACCCTGGTCTGCAACCTATGACTTACTTTGGCCAATGAGATGCTGCCAAGCTGTACACAGGCAGTGGCTTGATAAATGTTTGCACATTGAAGCTTTTCTGCCTGGAAAGCTCACTCTAAGAGTCAACCGACCACCATGTAAGAAGCCTGACCATTCTGAGATCGCTCTGCTGTCAGGAAGCTGACGCTAGCCACGTGGAACAGCCAAGGTACTCAGGCTGTGTTAAACAGAATAATGGCTCCCTGAAGATGTCTAGGTCCTGAACATCGGAACCCGGAAATATGTTATATTCGTGTAATGTTACATGTTACGTTACACGCTAGCGTCATGCAGCATTTCTATTGTTCTGGTAGGAACAAATCCATATACACGTGACAAGCTGTAAAATACGAATTGAATAATATTGGAGGTTTCGCATGTCAGTGAAGTACTCTTAGATGTGCATCAAAAACTGGTATTGAACAACATCAAGATAGATGGTGAAATGTGAACTAATAATTTAAAATTTTAATTTTTAGTGACAGATCTTTCGATTGCAGGTAACGGAAAATTACATGAGCTCTCTTAGGTTAGAAACGAAAATGCACGAGGTGGATTTCTTACCACAACACGGAGGTATGTCAGAAAGCAGAAAATGAAGGAAGAACACAGCATACTCTTGAACCAGGACCTGAAAAACCATCAGGAGCACGGCAGGGCTTCTCCGTTCCTCCGGAGCCACCGGAGCCACGGGCTCTCTCAAGCCTGCTTTATTCTGTTTATCTGTTTGACTCTCCTCCTCCCCCTACCTTCTGTCTCCAGGATGACTTTCTCTACCTCCTCAGGAATTCATGGTCAAACAGGATATTCCCAACCCAATCTTTCCTCAGCTTGCCATCTGAGGTGCCAGCTCCTGGCACCTCTGAAACTCAGTTTTTTGTTTTTGGGTTTTTTTGTTGTTGTTGTTGTTGTTAAGATTTTATTTATTAATTCATGAGAGAGAGAGAGGCAGAGGGAGTAGCAGGCTCCCAAGGAGCAGCGAGCCTGATGCGGGACTCGATCCCAGGACCCTGGGATCATGACCTGAGCCAAAGGCAGACGCTTAACCGTCTGAGCCACCCAGGCGCCTCTGAGGCTCAGTTTTAAATTCCCTGGAGAAAGAAAGGGGTCCAGGTGGGTCGGTTATGTAGCCCTGGTCCAATCAGCAGCGGCCAGGAGTGCAGGGCCAGCGAATGCAGGGCCTGTGTGTGCGCATGTGTAGATGGATGAGCGTGATGGCATGTAAAACAGGGAGCCGCGCCAGAGATATTCTTATAACCCATAATATCTAGGCAGTAGTAACCTCTTGGGTCCTAGCACTATGACTTTAAAGAAAGTCAGAAGCGTAGGACAGGTGATCCCAGATGCCAAAGCCAGGAATTCTGGGACTACAGAGCCAGATGCGCTTCTAGGGAAAGCCTGAGTCAGAGCGTGGGCTCCTGGGATGTTACTTCCTGGAACGTACGCCCCACCCACTCGCCCTCGGATCGGGGAAGTCCAGACCTATGGGACATTCGGGGCGTGGGCCTTAGGGAAGCTAATGTGTGGTGTGGGTGGTGAAGAAATAGCCTGTTTAATCTGTCTCCAGACAACATGCTCCTTTATGTTTCCCTACCTCTCCTAATGCGTGTCTCCGTTTGAGGAATTGAAAACACCCACACCCTCTTAATTGTGACGACATCTTCAAAGTGAATTAATTATCGGGACTAAAGTCAAATCTGTACTTATAATACTGACAATTCATTCTCAAGTAAACATCCCTCTGGGAGATTCCGATCCATGTCTCTGGGAGAAGGCAGTGGGCTCCCTCCCCACCCTGCCCCTCACCAAAATTGTATCCCACCCCTGGTTGAGAATAACTGACTTCAATCAAAAGACAAGACAATTGCATTCCACAGATATTCTTATTGGTGGTAATTATTATTAAATCAACACTTTGGGAATCTAAGAAATGGCTTTAGAGTGAAGATTCATGAGGATGCATTTACTTGTAATGAAGAAATAGCCTTGAGCCATTTCATTTTATTGAATTGCCTTTGTATTGGACATTTTTATATCTGCTATTAAAAAGTCAGCTATTTTAGAGGTACCCTCATATTGTGTCATACTTTCTGAAGTATATATAAAATGCAATTTGTGCAAATGAATAAAATCTCAAACTCAATGGCTAGCTGATCTCTGTATGGCCGGGATAATAAGTTTCCCTAGTGGGGGCACTCCTGCCTACAAACCACATGGTAGTTAAGAGCAGTGTTACGTCTTTATTACTCTAACATCTCATCATTCACTTAGAATTGGGTTTATCGAGGCCACCTATTGTTGTCTTGAACATTAGCGACAGATCTGTTATTTCTGCGTGAAGGATAAGTTGTTTTCAACAAATATCGAGTAAGGTTGCTGTATAAAACCCTTTTTCCTAGAACCGTGAGAACAAGAATGGGCGGGGTTTTTCTTGTCTTAGAAAGATCGAGCAGAGTGTTTCCCAAAATGTGTGCTGTGGGGTGTTATCAGATATGATGCAGAGAGCTGGGGATGAGAGCCCTTGTACAAACAGACATAGAGAGATCCACTGCAGGACCCCTCAGCGTCTGTGATATACTAATGCGGAGTAGCTGTATCCAAGAAGAGGACACGTGTGCGTGGCTTCAAAACAAATTGGATCACAGAAGTCCTTTTTTGAGAACCATGTTGGGAGATTAATTCCAGGCGAAGTAATTTTGAAAAAGCTCATCTATTCTAAGGGTGACTTTTTAAGAAATTGAGGTGAAATTCACATAACAAAATAAACAACTTTATGTGGCATTTAGTACATTCAGGTTGTTGTGTAAACAGCACTTGCATCTAGTTCAAAACATTTTCATCATCCCAAAAGAAAACCCCCTACCCACTAAGTCCTATTCTGGTCCCTACTCCAGCCTCCCCCAAGCCTCTGGCAACCCCTGATCCTCTGTCCATTTAGTATGGTTGCTTTTTTTAAAAAGACTTCATTTTTTAAGAGCAGTTTTAGGTTAACAGCAAAATTGAGCAGAAGTTACAGAGAGTTCTAGGGGCGCCTGGGTGGCTCAATCAGTTAAGCATCTGCCTTCGGCTCAGGTCATGATCCCAGGGTCCTGGGATCCAGCCCCGCATCAGGCTCCCTGCTCCGCGGGAAGCCTGCTTCTCCCTCTCCCTCTGCCCTCCCCCCCCACCGGCTCATGCTCTCTCTCTCTCTCTCTCTCTCCCTCCTGCCCTCTCTTTTCTCTCTCTCAAATAAATAAAATCTTTAAAAAAAAAAGTCACAGAGAGTTCCCAATACCCCCTACCCCGACACACGCACAGCCTCCCCCACTATCAACATCTTGCCCTGGAGTGGTACATTTGTTATAGTCGTATGTTGGCTTTTTAATTGGACATCTGTAATGGGTCTTTAAAACCTTGTTTTGTTTTCGTAACTCAGATTTTTTACATGAGCAGATATACATGGCATATCTCTACAGATTGTTCTATAGTTCCACTTTTTTTTTTTAAAGATTTTATTTATTTATTTGACAGAGAGAGACACAGCGAGAGAGGGAACACCAGCAGGGGGAGAGGGAGAGGGAGAAGCAGGCTTCCCACGGAGCAGAGAGCCCGATGCGGGGCTCGATCCCAGGACGCCGGGATCATGACCTGAGCCGAAGGCAGACGCTTAACGACTGAGCCACCCAGGCGCCCCTATAGTTCCACTTTTAATGTTACTGTCCTCTATCCCCCAAATGTTGTCTGCATGAGCTTTTCCCCCCTACTCATCTGCATCATCACATTTTGCTTCATGAGTGTGATGGCGAAATGCACAGATATTTCCAGATAACCCTTTGGACTTGGGTCCTCTCATCTCTCCAAGATTGACATTATGGCTTCCACGGAAATAAGAGGCATTACTGAGCACACCTTACATCTCCTCACCTCCCCGAAACGAGAAGTCTATTTCTTTTTTTTTTAAGATTTTATTTATTTATTTGACACAGAGAGAGCGACAGCAAGAGAGAGGGAACACAAGCAGGGGGAGTGGGAGAGGGAGAAGCAGGCTTCCCGCGGAGCAGGGAACCTGACTCGGGGCTCGATTCCAGGACCCTGGGACCATGACCTGAGGCGAAGGCAGACGCTTAACAACTGAGCCACCCAGGCGCCCTGAGAAGTCTATTTCTTGAGCAGAATAATGGTTGAGTTTAGGAAGGGAGGGGGCGTCTAGTTTTTAAATGTAGTCCTCTCAATCTTTAGGTGAAATGTAAAACTTCAGGCCGTTGTTGTTTCAATCTTAAGATAGCCGCTAAGTTAGTTTCAAAATAATTAACTGATCATTCAGTCATTCAGTGATTATTTGTCAGACACCCCTAGGTCTTCTAGATGCTTTGGAGGAAAACCAAAAATGTAAAAAAAAAAAAAAATAGATACCTGTCTTTAGGTGGGGAGATAATGAATAGTAGTGGGTAAAGTTCCTTAGGCTTGAGCCCAAGTACTCAAAACATGCAACTTGTATTGATTTTCTACTAGAGTTTTCTAAAACTCTTCTCGTTGACTGGTTGCCTCTAGCTTCCATCCTGCTTGGTAAAATAAACTTAATTGTATTTTTTTTTTCCATACACATTTAGTCAATCCAGGGTGTTCTTGGTCATTTCAAAGCTTTCCCTTTCTGCCTGGTCTCTGGGGTGGTAGCCAAGTTCTCAAAAGCTCAGTATGAGGCAAGGTTTGGGGTGTTTAGCTTCAGCAGAGGAGCCAGAATGGGTCTGCTCCCCCTGGCCCCTGCGCATCATTGACATCCGTGCTTGCTGGCACCAGCCGGGATATTTCCATCTGGTCTCTGGTCCATGAGCACTGCCAGTCACCTGTATCCTCCGAACTCAGGATACTCAAGTCCCATCGTTGTTCTTCTGGTCACACCTGTGCTTGGGAAAACCTGGGACTGCTCTTTGGACCATGCTGGAGTGCATGGGGCCTCCCCAAGTGTCCCTTAGGTCCTTCTGCCTGGCCGTTCCCAACCCTCAAGAGTCACCGTCACTTGTCTATCCTCATTCCACAGAGGAAGGCATGGGGAGCTTGCGCACAGGTCTCCATACTCATCTCCCGCTCCTTGCAAAAGCCCCCCCCCGCCCCGCTCTAACTCTCGTTGCCTTTGCCCAGCTTGGGTCATTGTTCTCTCTTCTCCAAGCCAATCCTACACTCCATGCCTTTTGTTTAGTAGTCAATGACTCCTGAGTCTCCTTGGCTTTTCAAACTGAAAAAGACTATATTCTTGGAACTCAATCCTTTGCTCTCAGACTACTGGCTTTACCACAGCCTTCAAAAGCCTATTCTTAAATTCAAAACCCAAAACTGAGTACTCTTCTCCCCATTTACTCTAACAATTCTTTTTTCCTGAGTTGATGATGCCTGTGACAGGAACAGCCATCAGGTCTCATCTCAAATTGCTAACTTTCCTCTCTCTGTCTCCGAGGAGGATGTGTTTTTTTCTAAGTGTAAAAAATTAACTAAAATATAAGGTTACATCACAAGTGATGTCCCAGAGCTGTATTTGCTTATTGACCAACGTGATATAAATAGTGTGCAGTTAGTGGTAGGTCAAATCAATATGGGATGGTCTCTGGAGTTTTCAAATAGGACAGGGGCATTGATTTGTTTGTAACATATAAATTGGTGGAAAGAAACATCTAGTGGATTCCACAGTGAACCACAAAGATGGGGATACACAAGGTGTGGCCATGGGGGGCACGTTCATAGATGTAGAAGGATTACTGAAGCCGGGGGTGGAGAGGATTTCAAGGAGGAAATGGCCAGCTGTATGTATGAAAGGCTATAAGGAAGTAAAAGCAAATACCTATCGAGAAAAGGCTATTGTGTTAGTTGGAAAGTTCCCACGTGTTGCTGTTGGGAAAGCATCCAGTAACATTCCCTGATATTTCAAAGTTACTGATTTCTTCACGGAGCACAACATATAATACAATGGAGACTGTAGGAGTGGACAAAGAAAAGTAAGACGTGTTGGATTCATGTTAGAAAATGTTCACTGACCCAGAACACTGCCAGAGAACACTTTCACCTCCCATGGATACTAGTCCTTGGGGCTCTGTACTCATTATGAGTACACACTGGTGGGGGAGCTATTTGGCTTTTCAGAATCATGCAAATAAAAAGAAAGGAGTAATAATATTAGCATCCTATTACAAACTAGCAAGGTAGTATGTTCAAAATCAGCCTTACTTTAATCTGCGAGTATAACTGGGCGTGCCGTCAGCTGCGCTCAACCATTATTTATTTGTTAGTATTCTAGATGGGCTCTCAAAGCCATATGTCTACATTAGAAATGCACAAAAAGTTAATGGAGAATCAAGCTACAGTATTAAATTTTAAATTGCAGAGCATATTCATCATATTCTTGGATCTCTTCTTTTTTTCATTTTAAAGAATTCTTTTCTGTTCAACTTATTTGGGGAAAAAAAAGAGATGGCTTTCGTTTGATTATTTTTTCTTTTTTTAAATGAGCTTTGGCTTAACTAGAGTGAGTGTCTTGAAGCCATTTTAGTCTTGTCCTTGTACTGTATATAAAACGAATACAGGAATCTGTTCAGGATGATGAGTCAAAAAAGTCTCCAGCTTTAAAGGGCCTGATCTATTTGAATGTACTTACTGAATGATCGGTTTGATACGCGTTGGAACCTTACATAACATCAGTTTTGAAGTAACTACATGGTGAACATTTGATGTTAACCGAATAAGCATTTTGGGGGCTTGGTGATAAGAGCAAAATCTTGCTCCAAGTCAGAGGACACCAGTAGAGCCTAGTTCAGTGTCTGCCTGCTGAAGAGTCCGATACCAGTTCTGCAGGGTAACTGGGAGTTAGACCTCAGAGTGCAATAGGAGGTGAGTCCGTGACAGAGAGAGGGGGAGTGTGTAATCGAATGAGTGAACTCAGGTGGTTGATGAGTGACTGTGGGGGCATGAAGGGAATGAAATTTATTTAGAGAAACTCCCAGGTGTAGACCTCCTTCCACATGTGACCATGGGGTCACAGACTTCCTGCTTACTAAGTCCTCCCTTGGTGGCCTCCAACTTTTCGAGCATTTCGCCAGGATCAGGCAGTGACCTAGAAGTTCTGGAGGCACCAGGAAGTTTTGGGGAAGGGACAAGGGTTTAAGAAGTACAGAGAGTATCACGAAGCACATCTTTACCAAAATTAAGAGTACACTTGTCGTGATGAGCACTGAGTCATGCATAGAATTGTTGAATCACCATCTTGTACATCTGAAACTAATAGAACACTGTATGTTAATTATACTGGAATTTTAAAAATAAATAAATAATAAAATAAAATAAAAAGACCAAAAAAAAAAAAAAAAGAGAGAGAATGAATTCTGAAAGTTTTTCTGTTCTCCTTACCAGACTTTCTGGATTCATGTATCTGAAATCAAAGATACTTTATATATGTATATTTTAAAGATTTTATTTATTTATTTGAGTGAGAAAGAGAAAAAGAGAGAACTTGAGTGGTGGGGGGGGTAGTGGCAGAGGGAGAGGGAGAGAAGCAGACTCCCCGCTGAGCAGGGAACCAGACTTGGGGCTCGATCCCAGGACCCTGGGATCGTGACCTGAGCTGAACACCGAGGCTTAACTGACTGAGCCACCCAGGTGACCTCGAAGATACTTTTTATATGGAAGGACTCAATCTCAAAACCAAGTTAGTAATGTTAGTAATGAATGGTAGAGCCCACATAGGGTACCGAAGACTCATTACATTTCACCACACCTGCTCCAACACAAGGGACAGAAGAATCCGAGTGGATTCCGATGTCTGTTGTCAGTGCCTCCTCATAGGACCCGTTCAGCCTAGCTTGACTAACTCACCAGCTTACTTCTTCTCTGCCCTGGACCTGCGTGTGTGCTGCCCCTCTTCTCGGGATGATTTCCCTCATTCGTGGGCCACTTCCTTCTCATCCTTCATGTCACAGGTTAAACTGAGCTTCCCCATGACAATCTTTCCTGAGTGTCAATCTGGACAGTTCACAACTCGCAATCATATATTTGTTTGTTCATTTACTTGTTCGTTCCTTATCCCCTCTATGGTGGGTGGCTTCATTTCCTAGGGCTGCCGTGACCAAGTACCACAGAATGGATGACATAAGCAGCAAAAATTTGTCGTCTCACAGTTCTGGAGGCCAGAAGTCCAAGGTCAAGGTGTTGTCAGGGTTGATTCCTTTGGAGGGCCGTGAGGGAGAATTTGTTCCAGGTCTCTCTCCTTGCCTTGTAGTTGAGCTTCTTCTTCCTGTGTCTTCACATTGTCTTCCCTGTATGGGTGTCTGTCTCCAAATTTCCCCTTTTTATGTGGACACCAGGCATATTGGGTCAGGGCCCACACTAATGACTTTGTTTTAACTTGATTATCTCTGTCAAGACCCTATCTCCAAATACGGTCACATTCTGAGGTGCTGGGGATTAAGACTTCAACATATGAATGTGGAAGGGGCACCACTCAGCCCATAACAACAGGAATTGTGCCATTTTTCTCAGCACCTAGAACAGAATCGGGCACATCATAGACCCTCAACTAATGTTAGTTGAGTGAATAAATGACCTACTCTTCTCAGTTGTTTAAGGAATGAGTTCTTTTTTTTTAAAGATTTTATTTATTTATTCGAGAGAGGGGGAGAGAGGGAGTATGAGTGGGGAGCAGGGGCAGAAGGAGGGAGAGGGAGACAAGCAGACTCCCCGCTGAGCGGGGAGCCCAACACAGGGCTCCATCCTAGGACCCTAAGATCGTGACCTGAGCTGAAGGCAGAGGCTTAAGTGACCAAGCCACCCAGGTGCCCCAGGAATGAGTCCTTTTGTGGGTCTAGTCCTGACTCTCCTCTGCTGTGCTCTTTGGTTCTTACATGCTGGGAAATTCTCTTATTGCTTCAGAGCCCTTAGAGGGTGGGTGTACTAACTACTTTATACAAATTCTGTGTCTTTCCCGGAAAAACTTAAGCTAACTTCTTGGAATATGCAAAATAGAGTTGACAAGGTTCTTAAGTGGAACAATTACATGTCACATAGATTCATAGCCTTGTTTACAGAGGTGAACATAGGTTGTCTCCAAGCTTTCTGGTTTACGTGGTTCATAGGGTCCATCAGGTAAAAACAGGTCAACTGCGTAGGACAAGAGCAACTGTTACTGGTTGTTCATGTCAAGAATGGACAAGCATTTCTCCTGGGCATGCCCCTGAAGGAGGCACTGCATATCGTGACAAACACATACTGATAACATATTTTCCATAAGACACACCAAGAGGTCTGCAGATGGATTGTTTCTCTTTTTTGAGTTTTTTAAAGTTAATTTTAATGTATTTATAATTTCTGATTATAGAAGAGCACATGTCCATTGAAGAAAATGTGGAACAGGTAAGCAGAAAAAAAGAGGTTAAAAATCATCTAAAATCCCAGCATCTAGGAAAAAAGCATAGTTAACATTCTGGTGTGCGTTTTTCCTGTCTTATATTATGCACGAATATAATTTTTTACAAGAGGTTCAAACTGCATATTGTTTTTCAATCTGTTCTTAATTAAACTATATATCATGCACATTAAACATTAAGTGTCATTAAACACTCTTTAAAAATATGTTGAATAGCTTCTACCTATTTCATTAGATAAAGGCATTTATTTATTGAGCCAATCCTTTATTGTAGAAGAGTGAGTTGGTTTCCAAGATTGGATACTATAAGAAATGATGCTGTGGATATACTTATAGATAAATCATTGCAAAAATTTATAATTATTTCCTTAAGGACAAATTCCTAGAAGCCCAATGGTCAAACTGTGAAAGATTTTTTTTAATATATATATATATATATATATATATATATAAATGACCACTTTTCTATACAGGATTTTCTACAATTTACACTCCAGCCAGCTATATTTGAGAGTACCAGTTACTGGCACACTTACTGAAACTTTGTGTATCATAATTTTATTTAATTCTTGTCAGTTTGATACACTCATTGTTATTTTGATTTGCACTTTGTTCTTAGAAAAGCTAATCTTTTCCTAAAAATAAAGCAGTGGGCTCTGCAATTTGGTAAATTACCCTTTCGTGGCCTTTGCTAATTTTTTAAAATGTTTTATTTATTTATTCATGACAGAGAGAGAGAGAGGCAGAGGCAGAGGGAGAAGCAGGCTCCCCGCCCAGCAGGGAGCCCGATGCGGGACTCGACCCCAGGACCCCGGGACCATGACCTGAGCCGAAGGCAGACGCCCAACCATCTGAGCCACCCAGGCGCCCCGACCTTTGCCAATTTTAACTTCACTTTTTTTTTATTTGTGAAAGCTTTTTCTTGTGTATATTTATTTTTTTTACTTCGTATGTAGCAATGATGTTTTCCCAATTCTGTTTGTGCTCTTCCAACAGAGGAGCACAATAGGCTTGAGTTTTTAATATTTAGTGTTGTTTCTTTTATGTATTAATGTTTTTATATAGTCATATAGACCAGTATCTGTTTTATCTGATGTTGCTTTCAGTGTTATGATTAGAAAAGCCTATGGCACCCGAAAATTACATAAATGTGTATCTATATTGTCTTCTGGGATGGTCATGTTTTTTTCTTAAAAATTTACATTTTTAGCCCAGCTGAAATCTATTGTGGAATATAATGTAGTTTAAATGAATTTTTCCACAAATATTTAGTCAAGTTATATAATAAATATGGTTTTTAAATGAGACAGCTATCATAATATGTTAAATTCTTAAACATTCCTGTGTCTGTTCTGGACCTTCTATTTTTGTTACCCTGGATTGTTTGGCTGGTCCTGCATCCATACCAGATTGTTCAAATTATTGTGGCTTTATAATATATTTCAACATTTGGTTTCAAGTCCCTTCTTATTTTTCTTTTTAAAATTTTCTTGGTTATTCTTGCATGTTTATTCTTTGGATAAACTTGAAAAGCATTTTGTCAAGTTGCAAGAATGTTAAGTTGGTGTTGGATTAGATTAGAAATGTATCACATTTATAAAGCAAACTGGGAAGAATTAACACTTTAATAATAACGGATTTTCCTATCCAGAAATACGGTGTCTTTCTTCATTGTAAACTCTTCTTTTAAATGTTTTTTTGTTTGTTTTCTTTACATAGTATTGCAGATTTCTTGCTAAGATCACTTGTAAATACATCATATTTTCCTTCATTTTGTGAGTAAAATAATCTATATTTTTTAATATCTAAAAAGTGATTGATACTTGTATATTTATGTTGCTATCCATCATTTCCTAATAGTTATAACATTCTCATGGATGATTTTCTTGAGGTTTCAAGAAAAAATTTGAGGGGCGCCTGGGTGGCTCAGTCATTAAGCGTCTGCCTTCGGCTCAGGTCATGATCCCAGGATCCTGGGATCGAGCCCCGCATCGGGGTCCCTGCTCCGCGGGAAGCCTGCTTCTCCCTCTCCCACTCCCCCTGCTTGTGTTCCCTCTCTTGCTGTGTCTCTCTCTGTCAAATAAACTAAAAAAAAAAAAAGAAAAAATTTAAAAATGGCATTAGTTTTGTTCTCTTTCCAATGTTTATACCTCCTATTTCTTTTCTTGTTTTATTATGTTGTTTGGAACTTACATGATGTTGGGTATCCTTATGTTATTCCTCTCTTCAGTTGAAAAGCCTATTGGAATGATGTAAATTGTTGGCTTGCAAAATATTTATTTACCGTGTTGGCAAAGTTTTCTTCTGGTCCCAGTTCACTACACATATTTATAGTTAATGGATATTTAATTTTATCATTGATTAATTAATTTGGGATAGCTATTGAAATTTTGATTTTTCTCCCTTGATATGACAAATCATGTGAGTAGGTTCTTAAATATTAAATAACCCTTGCATTCCTAGTGTAAATTCTTTTTCATTGTGATGTACTATTCTTTTCATACTGGATTCAGGTAGTGAATGCAATGTTTAAGATTTTTATTTCTACACATTCGCTGGACTATTTAATAAGCTTTCTCTTGGAGTGTTTAATCTTTATCAGGTTTTAATATCGTGGTTTTGCTAGCTTCATAAAATGAGTTGGACGCTTTCCATCACTTTCTCTACTTTGGAATTATTTAAATAGCATTGGAATATTAGAAAAATGAAAATAACTCAATAATTCATTTTTGACAAGGTTTGTGATTTCTTCCATGGTCTATTTCTGGTCTACTCTGGTCTATTTTATTTCTATTTCTGGCCTATTCCAATGTCTTACTTCTTCTTTTTTTTTTTAAGATTTTATTTATTTATTTGACAAAGAGAGACACAGCAAGAGAGAGAGAGAGAGCACAAGCAGGGGGAGAGGGAGAGGGAGAAGCAGGCTTCCCGCTGAGCAGGAAGCCCGATGCAGGGCTCGATCCCAGGACCCTGGGATCATGACCTGAGCTGAAGGCAGACGCTTAACGACTGAGCCACCCAGGCGCCCCAATGTCTTACTTCTTCTTGAACCAGTTCATAAAACTCTTTCTCAGACAAGTGCTTCTGGAATGTTACTGTAGAGACGGATCTCCTCGGCGTGTAGATTCTGATTCGTTAGATCTACACCACGTATCCCACTCTCTAGTGAGCAACCCTAATTCACGGAAAGATAGCAGAATAGCTAAGGAGATGGATAGCACGTAGGTCTTGTTCTTCAGAAGCAGACCCTAACTTGAAGACTCAAATTTGTGCACTCAAAATGTGATTTGTTTAAAAAGTGTTCCCAGGAGAAGCTGCCAAGGGAGTGGGGGGACAAGATGGAAGACGGGGAGAAGCTGAGCACGGGTGTGAGTTCAAGTGATGTCCCAGCCTCCACCTGATCCCACAGGGAGCTCTGGAGGAGAAATTACAACTCAGAGTCTGTCCTGACTCGGGGCAAAGGAACTGGGCTTTGTTCTCCTGCACTGGTCAGTCATTGGCTAAAGTGGGATCAAGGGCTGTGGGTGGGGGTGATGTAAACTCCCGGGTACTTCCTGCTCTCATGCCTGTAGGCAAAGTGGCTCCAGTGCGTTGAGGTCAGTCTTCCCCAAAAGAGTTGCAGAAGTTGGGGGATGGGCACGCACTGGTAAAAGGGGTCCGAGGGCATCTGGGCAGAGCAGTGACAGTGCTAGCTACGGGAGGGACTCTGTAGCCCTCAGATAATCTTCCATAGACATTTTTTTTTAATTTCAGACAAACATTAAATGAAAAATAGGGCAACAGAGGGTTTGAGATTGCACTCTTATGAGTTCTGACAGTCAACCTTTCTATGTTGGAATACTTTTGCCGACAATTGATCACCTGGGAATAGGGTTGACATCCTTTTGCAAAAAGCTAGGAACCACTTAATAAGGGTATATGACTGAATAGGGAGCCATATTACCTCTGCTTTAAGGTGAGACATGGGAAAACCATGGGCAAGGCCAAGATTCTCCCTGAAAATTGCTTTTCATTTACTACAGTCCGTAGACACATAGGAAATAAAAGCCTGAGGTTCTACTTCACATAATATAACAAAAATATCTTTGGGGCACCTGGGTGGCTCAGTCGATTGAGTGGCTGCCTTTGGCTCAGGTCATGACCCCGGGGTCCTGGGATTGAGCCCCATGTCGGGCTCCCTGCTCAGTGGAGAGCCTGTTTCTCCCTCTCCCTCTGCCTGCCACTCTGCCTGCTTGTGCTCTCTCTCTATCTCTCTGTCAAATAAATAAATAAAATCTTTAAATATATATATATATCTTTGGCCTGGAATTTTTCAAGGCTTTGAACACTAAAAATATCTCAGTAAATGACCCAAATTATTTCCAAAAGTATGAGATAACTAAAAAAAAATGTATATGGAAATTTAATAACCTATATACTAGTTTGTGATTTGAGGAAGGTCTACCAAAGCATCTTTAATTTTAGAAAAACTTACCTGCTGCATCTCTTCTTTCATGCAATTATTAACTAGAGTTTCAGTAACTTGTTCAAACCAAATCTGTATGTAAGAAAATGTTTGTTATTCTCATTTCTATAGTAGGAGGGCATATAGTAGGAAGACAAAAGTGGCATTGGATCCTTAACAAACACATTACCCATTATCACTGGGGCAGATTGTATTTTTCATGCCCTTCTTAAAATATGACATTGACACTTCTCCTTTGAAAGGTGGCATCTGCGTTCCCTCCCTTAAAACTGGGTGAACCTTTGTAACTGCCTTGATCAATAGAGAATATGGCAGAGATGATGCTGTATGACTTCTGAGGCTAGGTCACAATAGGCAATACAGCTCTTTTTCTTGCTACGTTCACCCTTAAAACCCGGCCGCCATGTTGTGAGGATGTCCAGGCAATGCAGAGAGGCCACACGTGGGTATCCCAGCTGACAGTCCTAACTAGGCCTCCAGCCAATAGCCAGCATCAGCCTCAGACATGTGAGTGGATGAGTCTTCAGAAAACTCCGGCCCTCAGGCTTTGAGCTGTCCCAGCTGAGGCTCTAGACATTGTGCAGGGTGTGGAGACAAGGTGTTTCCATGACGTTCTGTCTGAATTCTTGAGCCACTAAATCTATGAGAGCCAATAAATGATTATTGTTGTTTTGGAACACTAAATTTGGGGTTAATTTGTTAACGTAGACATGCACCAGTAATCCACATTTCCTCCCTGATTTAAGACATCATTGTCATATACTAAACTTTCAGGTAGACATGGGTCTATTTATGAATGTTTTTGTATTTTCTTGATCTGTTTGGTAGTATCTATTGAGGAGAGTTTCTTTTTGTATCATTATATCCATATATATTGTGGGAAAACACAAACCCCCAAATCTCTGTAGTTTAATACAACAAAGACTTATTTCACATTCACCTGAATTCCACCATGAGTCAGTTGTCTTTCATGCAGAGATTCAGTGACACAAGCTACTTCCATGTATGATGCTGAAATCTTAATATATGGCCTTCAGGTCAACAAAGTATGAGAAGGAAAGCAATGAAGAGTTTGTGCCGAGAATCTTAAATGGCTTGACCCATTGGCCAGAACCAGTCTCACTGTCCCATCAACAACTAGGAAGCTGAGAAATGTAAAAAGAGTACACGGATTTGGGGTGAGAAGTAGATGTTCTTGCCACACCCTTCCTTATTTATGGCTTATTTCCCCAGAAATGTCTTAACTATTCTCAGGTAGATTGTACCTGACAAATTTTAGAATCCAAAACATTGCATTGTAATCATTTTTATAAAAAAACAAAAACAAAAACAACAGATCTTTTTGTTTGAGAGGAGAAAAAATAAGCTAAAACAAAGAGAGAACAGAATAGTTCCCTATTTTGGTACTGTTGGATGTTTTGATTTGTTGTTCCATTCCTACCAACCAAGACTCTTTCGGTTCCTGATTAAGTATTACAAATCTTGACTTAATGTCTACTTCATTTAGCTTAGGCCACAACCAATTCCTGGCTGTAAATCCAAAAGTGGAGAAAAGGATGATGGCATTTTCAAATTTCCTTGATGATTTCTCCTTAGAGTATTAAAGAATATAAGCATGATCTGTAGTAGAATAACCATATATGAAACACCACTGGGGGCCTGGGTGGTTCAGTTGGTTAAGCATCTGCCTTCAGCTCAGGTCATGATCCCAGAGTCCCATGATCGAGCCCCAAGTCAGGCTCCCGCTCAGCAGGAAGTCTGCTTCTCCCTCTGACCCTCCCCTCTCTCGTGCTCTCTCACATTCTCTCTCTCAAATAACTAAATAAAATTAAAAAAAAAAATCATTGCCCTGTAACTAAAACATTGGCCTGAAAGACCTAGTCTCAAAACAGAAAATAGACATATCGCATGAAGGGAATATCTAATAATTTAATAGTTCTACAGTTTTACTGGAGGAGAGTAAAACATAGCCCTATTAAAAATAAGATAGGGACGCCTGGGTGGCTCAGTCAGTTAAGCCTCTGCCTTTGGCTCAGGTCATGATTCCAGGGTCCTGGGTTTGAGCTCTGTGCTGGGCTCCTTGCTCAGTGGGGAGCCTGCTTCTCCCTCTGCCTGCTGCTTCCCCTGCTTGTGCTCTCGCTCTCTTTTTCTGACAAATGAACAAAATCTGAAAGAAAAATAAATAAATAAAAAAGAATAAAAATAAGATAAAATGTTGCATTCAAAAGAAAAACAAATCTTCCTCAAAGAAAACTTTTGACATAATTATATGATTCTAATTGAAATCTCTGGAAGAGTAGGGTGAGTATGAATGTTGTCAATTTTCTGTTGAGCTGGCAGGTAATTTTCCATGGAGGAGCAGAGAGAAACCTGTGGTTTCATATCTGTATGTTATCTGTGCTTGTAAATACTGCCCCGTTGCCTTGGAACATGATGCTTCTGGTCTATCTCAGGGCTGCCTTATGCGGTAAATCACATTTTTTTGTGAATCTCATCTTTTGAGATTACATTGTGCTAGGATGTTCCTTCTTTTCTGGATGAAGGCAGTCAAGAGTCTAGCGGGCATTAGAAGTGGGCAGTAGGCCTGCCCCAGACTTCTAAAGGGAGAGGGAGACAGAGCCCATGCAGGGTTCAATTAGTGGTCCTTTTCTCTTCTATATTTGCTCCTGAGATGATCCGATTCCATGGCTTTAAAAGGCATTTACATGCTGATGACTCCAAAATTTTTATCCCCCACCCAGATCTCTCCCTTAAACTCCAGGTGCTGTCCACCTCTCTACTTGGGTGTCCACCATCCATTTCCAGATCAGAACCTCCTTAATTTTACCTCCACTCTCACTACACACTTCTTTAACCTTCCTTATTTCAGTCAGTGACAACACGATTAAATCGGTTGTTCAGGACAAAAAACTCTACATACTCCTTGATACCTCTTTTCCCCCCTCAACTCATAAGATCAACCATTAGCAAGGGTGTTTTTGTTTTTGTTTTTGTTTTTGTTTTTGTTTAGGAAATCCACACTCAGACTGTTCCTGGAATCCAAGCACATTTCACCACACCACCACTACCAACTTAATCCAAGTTTTTTTTTTTACTAAGAGGTAAGTATTAATTTGTCCATGAATTATCCCCCCGTAGAGAGGAAATTGGCCTCTTGTAAATCTCTGTAGAAACTGGCCAAGGATAGTGCTTAAGGCCATCAATCCTGGTCGACCATGAGACTTGGACCTCAGCCCTCCAAACATGCCCAACTCAGAGCTGGTGCTTCTTTAATCATGAGCACTGGTGTGACAGATCCTGCTGCTAGCTTTCTTTGTCTTACAGCTGCAACACATAGTTTGGATCCTTCACTCAGTTCCCTAACACTCGAGGTGGAGCTGTTAAGCTAGGGATGGAGCAAGGTTCTACTGGATCATATTGCTCTTACACTTTGGTCCCTCATCATGTCCAGGGAGAGCCTGGCTCTTCCCTAGCCATTCAGCTTAAAAGCCCCACATCCCAAAAGTCTTGCCCCTCTCCCACATGTGGCATCTGGGGTGAAGCTACCCCAGCATGAGAAGGACAATGATGAACTCATGTATCTGCCTTGATCCTGTCTCCACGAGTTTTCTTCCAATGACTGATATTTTTACAGGTCTAGTCTGGGTGCCAGCAGAGCATTTTTCCTTATTGCACAATGGGTGTTCTATTATGTCCATACCCCCAATTCTTGCTTCTGCCTCCCTCAGCCACTGTACTCATTCTCCAATTTCCCCTGTTTCAATTAAATGGGAACACCAACCAATCACCAGCTGTTCATAGCAAAAACCTAAGCATCCTTGCCAATTCCTCTCCTTCACCTGAACCAAAAATTCAGTCCTTCAGCAAGCTCTGCAAGAGCTCAACTTTCAACATACAGTCAGCACTTAACCATGTCTCCTTGCATTAGCCCCCTAACCAGACTGTCTATTTCCACAAAAGACCCAGGGTCATCTTTTATAAACCCAAAGTGGGCCATGTCACCTTCTAGTTCAAAACTCCCCAGTGGCTCCCCATCACATTTAGAATACCCTCAAATACCTTATCATGGCTACAAGGCCCTACATGATCTAGCCCTGGCCTCATTCTCTTCTACACTTGCTCTGTTCCTTCTGCCTGGAATGATCCTCTCTCAACATGACTCTCTCTGAACTTCACCCATATCTCTGTTCAAATACCACTTCCTCCTGAGTGCATTTCCTGGTTGCCCAATCTAAAATAGTAGTCCCCTTCACCCTGATCACCTTATTATTGTTTTGGTTTGATTTTCATCGTTGCACTTACCGTCACCTGAAAGTATATAGTATATTTGTTTCTGAGCCTCTTGTCGGTTTCCCTAATGGGATTCCAGCTCCATGGGAGCTGGGACCTTGTCTGTCTTGTTTGCTACTCTGTCTCCAAGGCCTAAAACAGGGCATGGCACTGCTCAAAAATAAACTGTTGAATAAATGAATGAGTGGGACTGAAAAAAAGGTCTGAAAATCACTTCCCAGAGATCTGGGAAAATCAGAAGACATTTCTAAAACTAGAATTATTCATTGATTCAGTAAGAAAGGCAGGGTCTTCTGCACCTAAGAGGTGTTTGATAGGGGTGCCTGGGTGGCTCGGATGGTTAAGCGTCAGCCTTCAGCTCAGGTCATGATCCTAGGGTTCTGGGATCGAGCCCTGCATCGGGCTCCCTGCTCAGTGCGGGGCCTGCTTCTCCCCCTTCCTTTGCTTCTCCCCCTGCTCATATTCTCTCTCTCTCTCTCTCTGTATCGCTGTGTCTCGAATGAATAAATAAAAAAATCTTTAAAAAAAAGAGGGGTTTGATAAAGACAGATTGAATAAATAAATGGATAAAATAAAGCTGCCTTTATTCGTCACATGGAACAGCTATGGAATACCTCTATGCCTGTTATTTTTTTCTTGATTCAAATCACCAAGTGTGTTTTTTAAAATTAACTTTTAATTGAAAAAGTCATAAATTTGGGGAAACTGTTCAATATGTGAAAAAATTCTTTTGGGAAAAATAAAGAAGTGTCAAGTATGATGAGTGGTATCAGTTTTGTGTGTGGGGGGGAAGATCAAGAAAAACAATCTTCCTTTGAACATCCAGTCGATGATTATTCATCCTTCTAAAAGTATACATTAATTAGAAGCTGTCAGCACAAACTCTTACAATAATTCTTTCTGTGTGAAATTGACCTTAAGTAAGATTAAAACTGACCTAACATGAATTTGTTGAGCTACTAGTGAATGTAGTTTCTACTTGATCAGCGAGACTTGCAAAGTTAATTAAAACTATATTTCTAAATGAATGTCGCATTTCATACTAAAGGAAGCGACTCTTTCTGAATACTGTGAAATCTGAGAATTTGAGAAACTAAGATTTGACAGCAGAGTCTATTATTTTATAGCAAGAACAAAAGAAGTTCAAATATGACCGAAGCAGTTCGGTTTCATTCTGTAGAGAAAGTTATTACTTCCTAGGCTGCCGGTGGTTTTATAGGCATCGTAATATGGGAGTCAAAGACCTTGGGCCTGTTTATAGCTGGGGCTGAGTTCACTACTTCCTTAGGTGTTCTCTGGCAGGGCAGCGACACACAGCGATAATCTTTGAAATGGTGTCAGTTCAATGTCTCAAGTAACCTTCACACGGAGCCTCTTAAATTGGTTTTCTTTACCCATAAAACAGATGAAGTAACTGAGGTTGTAAGAAGTTAACGACTTTCCCCAAATTGCCGAGCTAATGAGATTTTCCAGGCTGGGGCATCTGTAGTGCAATTGAGTTAAGGATGCCGATAATGGTGCCGCCTGAGAGGATAATCGGTTGCACTTGGTACCCCATTGAGGGCGGCCGATGGGATATTTAAATGGCGATTTCTTGGGAATAGGTGGAAATTCTTGTTCTGAAACTCAGAAACTAGGCTAAGAACAGAAAGTGACCTCGAGGTAAAATGGGAACCAGGAACTAAAATCATTCAGGTGGGTGTTAGTGACGGAGCATTGCGGCCTTGAAGGCAAGGGATGCTGGGGTAGGAGCGGATCCTATAGCACGATGAAGGTTGAGGGAAGAAAAATTTTAAGAGAGAGTTGCCCATTTGTGTCAGATACTTATTGAGGGCTCCTGTGGATTGAGGAATAAGACCTTTGAAATAAAATGGATATCGGGGTCCTTACCTCTAGCATGGGAGCCCCTCACACCCAGCATTGAGGCATAGTACTAAGCGATGATTTTATTTTATTTTTATTTTTTTTAAAGATTTAATTTATTTATTTGACAAAGAGAGACACAGCTAGAGAGGGAACATAAGCAGGGCGAGTGGGAGAGGGAGAAGCAGGCTTCCCACGGAACAGGGAGCCCGATGCGGGGCTCGATCCCAGGACGCTGGGATCATGACCTGAGCTGAAGGCAGACGCTTAATGACTGAGCCACCCAGGCGCCCCACTAAGCGATGATTTTAGCTCTCTTTCTCACCTAAATAAGGAAGAGCTAATTTTAGAACCATAATGAAGCAAGATGACACATTTTGTTAGAGGATTTGTTTCCTCTCCAAATATGTCCTTTTTTTTTTTTTTAATGTTCTTAGGACTGCTTTGAATCTTTGCATTGCTAATTTTGTGTAGAAAATAATTTTTCATTATCTTTATGGAGTAACTCACAGATAGAAGAATGTATTTAAAAAGGACTAGATAAAAATCTTAGTTTTCTTATTGCATTAACAATGTTGCTCTTAAAGTACTTTTTATAAAGTTCATAAGGTGCTTAAATTTAGGGCTCAGAGTCTTTTTTCTTTCGTCATCTTTTTACAAACTGAACATTGTCCTGATTTATGCCTTTGATGAGATGTACAGTATGTTGTAAGGAAAAGATATCCTCTCAACGCTTTGAAGATGCTCATAAAATGGTGAAAAAGATGCCAAAACAGATTATTCACTAAAATTAGTCCATATCCAGTGGTTCATGAGCTTGAATTTACATTGTGAAATTGCTTATTGAATTGATTGACTGGGTACTTTTGTAATGGCTAAGGACTGGTCCTTAATTCTAATCCTGCTTTAGAATTGCCTGGGAAGGTTTTTTTTTCCCCTCTGAGGCTGTCTGCTTAATTGGATACTATTTTGGTGGGGGGGAGAAGGGGATGTGCCATATTGTTATAATTTTTTTAAATAGACTTTATTTTTTAGAGTGGATTTAGGTTCACAGAAGACTTGAATGGAAACTACGGAGAGTTCCCATATTTCCCCTCCCCACCCCCCATATAGGCACAGCCTCACTCCATATCACCATTTCACACCAGAGTGGTACATTTGTTACAGCTGATGAATCTAACATCGTTATCACCCAAAGTCTGTAGTTTACAATAAGGCTCACTCCTGGTGCTGGGCATTCTGTGGGTTTGGACAGATGTATAATGATGTCTACCCATCATTATAGAATCACACAGACTATCTTCACTGTCCTAAAAATTCTCTGTGTTTGGCCTACTCATTCCTTACCCACACCAACCCCTGGCAAACACTGGTCATTTTACTGTCTCTATGGCTGTGCCTTTTCCAGAATGCCATATAGTTGGAATCACCATATGTAACCTTTCAGATTGGCTTCTTTCACTTTGTAATATGCATTTTTTTAAAGTGTAAGCTTTATTGAGGTATTATTGACATATAAAATTGTAAAGTAATATGCACTGATATGCTCGATTATTTGATATCAAGCATATAAATTTACATATAAAATTAAATTTTATATGTATTTGTATATAAGTAATTTATATACATATAAAATTTACATATAAATTACATATAAAATTGTAAAATAATATGCAATATAGTTTGAGAGCTCATTTCCTTTGAGCACTGAACAGGATTCCACTGTCTGGATATACGACGGGTTGTTTATCTGTTCACCTACTGAAAACATCTTGGTTGTTTCCAAGTCTTGGCAATTATGAATAAAGCTGCTATAAATATCCATGTGCAGGTTTTGTGTGGACGTAGTTTTCAACTCTTTTGGGTAAATACCAAGGAGTGCAATTGCTGGATCATATGGTTAGAGTGTGTTTAGTTTTGCAAGAAACTGCCAAATTGTCTTCCAAAGTGGCTATACTATTTTGCATTTCCACCCACAATGAATGAGAGTTCCTGTTGCTCCATGTCCTTGCCAGTATTTGGTGTTGTCCGTGTTCTGGATTTTGGCCATTCTAATAGGCGTGTAGTGGTAGCTCACTGTCATTTTAATTTTTGCATTTCCCCAGTGACATAGGATGTGGAGCATCTTTTCATACGCTTATTTACCATCTGTGTATCTTCTTGGGTGATTGGATACTATTTTGGAGGGCGGAGAAGGTCTTCTGCCCATTTTTTAATCAGGTTGTTCATTTTCTTATTTTTGAGTTTAAGGCTTCTTTGTATATTTCGGATACCAGTCCTTTATCTGATGAGTCTTTTGCAAATGTTTTCTCCCAGTCTGTGGCTTTTCTTTTCATTCTCTTAATATTGTCTTTTGCAGAACAGAAGTGTTCGTTTTATTGAAGTCCAGCTGATCAGTTGATTATTTAAATGGATTGTGTCTTTGATGTTGTAAGGGAAAGTTTAATTTATTTCAATTAATTTATTTGTATTCCTTGTCTTCTTTTTCTTTTTTTCCTCCAGCTTTATTGAGATATAATTGACATATAACACTGTATAAATGTAAGGTGTACAATGTGTTGATTTGATGCACATATATTGCAGAAGGATCATCACCATAGCCTTAGCTAACATCTCCAGCAGGCCACATAATTACTCATCTTCTAACTGAAATTTTGTACCTTTTGACCAACATCTCCCCATTTCCCTCACGCTCAGCTCTTGATGACCACCTCTACTTTCTGTTTCTAAGGGTTCAGCTTTTTTAGATTCCATGTGTAAGGGAGATCATATGGTATTTGTCTTTCTCTGTCTGACTTATTCCACTTAACATAATGCCTTCATGGTCCATCCAAGTTGTTGCAAATGGCAGGATTTCCTTCTTTTTTTGGGGCCAAATAATATTCCAGTGTGTGTGTATGTGTGTGTGAGAGAGAGGGAGAGAGAGAGAGAGACATCTTCATCCATTCATCTGTTGATAGACACTTAGGTTGTTTCCATATCTTGGCTATTGTGAATAATGCTACAATGAACAGGGAGTACATATACTTTGTCAATATCCTGTTTTCATTTCTTTTAGATATGTACCCAGGAGTGGAATTGTTGGATCATATGGTGGTTCTAGTTGTAATTTTTTGAGAAACCAAGGAGAGCTTTTTACTTTTTTTTTTTTTAAGGTTTTCTTTGTCTATTTGAGAGAGAGAGAGAAAGCATGAGTGGGGAGGAGGGGCAGAGGCAGAGGGAGAAGCAGGCTCCCCACTGAGCAGGGAGCCCCATGCAAGACTCGATTCCAGGACTCCGGGATCATGACCTGAGCCAAAGGCAGATGCTTAACCGACTGAGACACCGAGGCGCAGTAAAGACCCTATTTCTAAATAAGGCTGCCTTCTGAGGTATTAGACATACAGTTTTTGAAGGGGACACAATTCAACCAATAACAAAGCCTGAACTCTCCACACTGGCCAATAAAACTTTATGTGATATACAGCTCCCACTCTCAGCTCTGATACATCTCCTACCATTTGCCCCTCTCCCTCTGTCCAGCCACCTTGGCATTTCTGCTTACCAAGTTCACTCTTAGCATTAAATTCAAACATCACCTCTCCCCACCCCCGAGGGACCGACTCTGGTCACCCTATTTGCTCAGCCCTCTTCCTGGGCTCCTTCAGTTACTCTTCATCTCCTTACTGTTTTGTTTTCCTCCTAGTGCATGTCACACTCTGAAGTCACCTGGTGTACATCCGGTCTCTCTTGCTGTGGCAGATGCTACCAGTTGTCTACCCAACCGCTGTTCATCCTCTTTTATCATGAAGAATCTGACTATGTCCCGTGAGCCATGCTTCCACCTCGGGGCATGGATCATGATGACACCAGGCCAGTCACAGCAACCAAGTTTCCCTTTGCAGAGATCACTGTTGGGGGGAGGGGGTGGGCAATGTGGCCATGCTCTGGTCAACGGGATGCAAGGGGAAGCCCCTGGGGTTTCTGGAAAGATTTTCCTCCTGCCCGAAGAAGCAGGCAAAGAGCAAGCTCGTTTCTCCTTTCCTCTTGATTCCCGAATTTAGAGGTGATTTCTAGAGCTCCGCTGGCTATCTCATGTTCATCTGCCAGAGCACAGAAGCCAACCGTGCTGAGCCTGATGGGAGTGGAGGGAGCTTGAGGTTTTGATGATACCGTGGCCACTGTTCACTGTACCCACCCTAGACCTACCTGCTTCTCGATGAAGGACCATAACTGTCCTTATGTTTTAAGCCACTCAGACTCAAGGTTTTTTTGGTTATTTGCCTTGAAAGGGCTTCACTGACATACTCCTCCACCATTACCATAGAAACTTTGTCTGTTGTATCCTGTGCTGGACCCCCTGGGATGAGAATGCCTGGAAGGTAGAAGGCACTCAAAGAATACTCATTGGATGGACATATGGATGCATGAAAGTGCCTATTTGCTACTTACTTTTGCTCTTCTGCCTCCGTCCTCTCCTTCCTCATACATCGCTCTTTTTTGTCCCGGGCTACCTTTCCATTCTAGTCTCTCCTTTTGGACCTCGTCCAGCCCAGGTCTGAGCCTGGCTTCTCCTCTGCTCACCCTGTCTCCCGGGCTCATCACAGCATAAGATTATGCCCAGCCAAGGGTCTGACTATGTGCTGCTCTACAAACTCACGTTTGTCCTCTGCTTCCCACTCGGTGCCTTCAAACCCAGACCCAGTGGGCTTCTGGACATCCCAGCACCAATCTCATCATACCTTTTGTTTTTTTGGCAATCCAGGGCACATTCTACTTGGCAGTGTTTTCATTAGTGAACATTCTTCTTTTCCCGGTAGTATCCCAAAGGCCTGAAGAACTGAATCCATTTCCTGTTTTGATTTGTTCCCCTCACAACTAGCAGGTAGTAACTATCGAAGCTCTGCTCAGTGAATTTCTGTTGAATGGGGGCAGCATGGCATGGTGGCTAAACCAAGGCCCTTTGAGGACAGGAAAGCCGGGGCTCATATCTGCCATTTGCTTTTGCTGTGCCAACCACAGGGAAGTCACCTAACCTCCCAGGGCTTCAATTTCTTCATTTATAAGAGAGAGTAATAGTATTTACCTGATAGGACTGTTGCGTATCTCTCTAAAAGAGATAATACATACAGAATATTTGGCTCAGAGCCCAGTAAGAGAGTAAACACCCATTAAATAGTTACTATTACTGATAGGCATTTTTGAATGAATGCTATCATATTCATGAGGATAGTAAAGATTAGTATTCTCATAGATAGTTATAAACCACGCCTAGCAGATTATGCTGGTATGTGGGATTTTACACACACACACACACACACCCACACACACACCCCTATCTTTATCCATGTAGATATGATATCGAATGTTGTGGGTTTTCAGTGGGTGCCTTGATAAGTATTGATATATACATAAGAACTATGGGTCTTGTTAGATGCCCACATAGGAGATTTCTAGCTTTGAAATTTTACAACAGAGACTATAGCATACTGGCAATCCATCTGAAACCATGTGTTTATTTGGGGCAAGTACCTAGGAAGAAGTAAAGGCTGCATTTCCATTTGTATGCTAAGGATGTTGGTTTGCCTAAATTTGGAAAATGTAATGTTCAGGTCTGGACTCCTGGTTGCCAGCCTCAAAAACTGTCTGTCTCTCACTAATGAAAGCAGAAAGGGATTTATTGGCAGGATCTGGGTGGGTATGGTGATGGGGGGCAGGTCACAGAATCACCAGGAAAGCTGGAGATCGAGCCTCATAAAATGGTGAATACAGACGTAGCCCCTAAAGAGCAGACTGCTGAGGATGCCTTCGTGGACCTTGTGTCCCCGAGACAACCATCGTCAATCACATGGCTGGGCTCTGTTGCTCCCGACATTGGCTGTTGTGTCCTCTGGGCTCTCCATTCCAGTGTGACTGGAGAGAATAAGCTTTGAACGCCTGCATGCCTTGGTCACTGTTCCTGGATGGCACATTGGGTGAGCCAGGCTTGGCTGCACTTGGCTCTCAAACTGCCCAAAAAAGAGAGAGGACATACCTACTCCCCTCAGGTTCAGGGAGGAAACAGGACCTGTCTTGGGATTTCCCCATCCCTTCATGGGGGTTTGGATGCTAGGCGACTCCCCTAAAGAGCCCTGAGAGCCACCAAGAAAAAGAGAGACCACCCGAAAGCAGTACCCGAAATGAAAGGCTCAGAAGTGGTCCCTTGAAAGATTTCCCATCCAGCTAATAGACATCTCCTCCTCTACACAGTGACCTTTCTGCAAAGCATGATGATGTGATGAAAACGGTTGCTGTTGCCAGATACCTAGTGGTAGGCTCAGACACGGGTCTTCTGGAGCCTGCTGGGCGGAGGCAAAGGCTTTCTCTTGAAAGGGGCAGCAGATGGTATTCTTCGCCACCCCTGACAGTATAACGGCTGGAGGAAGCAGTGGGGCTCCATCTGGGAGAGAGCCTGTCTTCCGTGGCCAAACAGCCAGTGTGTTTGCAATCTTTATACTTTCTGCGGTGCTCTTGCGGAAGGGCAGATGGTAGAAGGCTGGAAAATTGCAACCAGGAAGAACTGTACCTCTTCACGTTCCCTCGGAACAGACAGAATGGCGCTGAGAACCCAAAGGCAAAAGATCGTGGGGTGGGGTGGTGAACATATGCCGGGGGAGACACACATTATTTATTAAGGGAGATGGAAAGGTGGATGGGCATCAGGCTCTGATATTTGAAAATGTTGGTGGCCAAAGAGTTTATCCTGCCTCCCAATCTGACCCACAGAATTGAGCCAGCAAATGTGTTCATGACTGTTTCCATGGCTCTTAGTCAGCTCCAAGTCATTTCCCCTTTCAGATTATTTCCATTTTAAGGCCCAATTTCCATTTGCTGTTTGATCTTCTGCTTTTAAGACATTCAGCCAATATCACCATCGGCCTCGTGCCAGGTTTTCTTGTGAGGCTTTGAACTTGTCCTTTATCCTTTATCCTTGTAAGTGGATGCTGTTTGTAACTGGCTGGTCCCAGGTAGGCAGGGTTTCACTGGCAGAGCAAAAGAAAAGGCTTCTTCTGAAAAGGTGCAGGTCAAACTGAAAATCGGAAGACACCCCCTCTTGTAAACATCAGTGGCTGTTCGGAGTAAAAGTTCTGTGGCAAAGTAATGATGTGATGATCAATTTATTAATGAATAATAAATGATTTGTTACAGCTGAACATGACAGTTCCGGCATCAACAATTACATGGAGTTCCCGAGAGAAATTTCTTCTTCGGTTTTAGGATATATTTACTCTTCCGTGAAATGCCTTTTTTTTTTTTTTTTTAATATTCTCAGTTTAATTCTTCACCAGTGTTAATAAAAAAAAAAAATTATTCTGGGGCTGGGTCCGTCTGACATAAACTAATTTATAAATGGTTCAGTGGTTCTTTGTGTCCGTCCACCAAAATTGCCCAATGGTTTTCTGCCTCGATTTTCAGCTCTTGAAGGAACTACTTCCCCTTTGTATTTTCACAGCTCATAAGGGCATTATCCGGCTAGCGCGGGTACTTAGCCCCCACCCCCACCCCCCCACAGTGACCTTTGCCACTTCCCTGCAAAATGAGCTGTTTGGAGGCAGGTTGGCCTTACCTGTTAGTTTCACACTCCAAGGAGTCAAGGACTACACTTTCCCATTGTTTCTAAATCCTATCGAGTTTTATTCTAAACGATGCAGATGAAGGCACTTATTAAAGTGCCATTGTGGATTTCATCGCGTCTATACGCTGCTAAAAATCATGTAATGGATGAAAAACTCAGAAAAAAAGCTCTCGCCACCCACACAGGTCGTGATAAAACAGGGCAGCGTTTTGCACTTGCCTCAGCCGCATCGCCTGCGAAGTCGTTCTGATCCCCATCGTTCTCCCCCCTTCCTTAGAATTTCAACTTCATCTCAGGCAGCTGCTGAATCCTGAAACAGAATGCCACTGTCTCTGTATTTCCCAAACTATGTGTCTTCACCGCGGGACTGCGCACCTCAAGGGCATGCTTGCCACAGAATTAAACCCAGAATATTCATGTAGCCTCTTATTACTTCCCAAAAAAGAAAGAAAGAAAGAGAGAGAGAGAGAGAACTTCCTCGCCCTTGCCCTTGTTCCTCTATGTTGTTCCCATCGCAAGATGCTCCGTGGAAAGGAGCCTAGTGGTGGGCAGTGGCTGAGTCCCCGATAAGGAGCGCCTCACATTTCCGTGGCATTCCCATTTGCTAGAGCGCTGCTGCGGCCGCACGCCTGATTGATATATGACTGCAATGGCACTTTTCCATTTGACATTCTCTCTCTCTCTCTCTCTCTCTCTCTCTCCCTCTCCCTCTCTCTCTCTCTCTCTCTCCCTGTGTCGCTTAAACAACAGTCCTAACTTTTGTGTGTTGCAAATATAAAAGGCAAGCCATGTGACAGAGGGACAGAAGAACAAAAGCATTTGGAAGTAACAGGACCTCTTTCTAGCTCTCAGAAAAGTCTGAGAAGAAAGGAGCCCTGCGTTTCCCCCAAGGTAAGCAGGAAAACAAGCGCTGACGGCTTGCCTAGGAAATTACTTCTTTCCAAACCGAGCATTTCATCCTCCTCTCAGACAAAGAGACAACCTTTAAATACCACTTAAATTTGCATTAATTGAATTTGCATTAATCGGTAGCATGTTAGCATTGTGGGTTTTTTTTTTTTTTTTTTTTTTTTGAACCGAACGGGTCTTTGAAGTCTGTGACAGAGCAGGGGAGCCTCACCGAGAGGCTGGAAAATCCCTTTGGGTTTGACCGAAAGGGATTTTATTTTCAAACTCTCTGCGTAGTGCGATGTAACTTTGTAATGGCTCTTCTGTTTGACCCGGTGAAAGGAGACTGGGAAGCGGATTTGGACGACATGGATTCCTGAAGACCCAGTATCTTCCCCACCACCCTCATCCCGGTTACAATGGGGGCACTATGAACGCGGGCAAGCCTGCGAGTTTAAAAGCGCACTGTTTACTTTTATTACTACTTCTGTATGCTGCTGATCTCCTGCCAGGGCTCCGCCGGAGTGCTTAGAATGACTTCAAACAATAGGCAACATTTATTTCTAGCTTTCTGTGTCACGCTTTGCAGGAATCCTGTTCCTTTGCACTCTCTTCCCAACGTCCAAGGACTTTGCTTCCATAGATGCAGTCAGGAGCACTGGGGAGAGAGGAGGATGGGTTTACTATAGGATTTTGATTGGGCAAAAAGTCCGAGGAAATGCATGCTGTTTGCCTTGGCCTTATTGCAAAGGGTTATTTTTAGTAGTCAGCTTGTCCCCGCAGCTCCACCGATGCTACACTGTCCAAGTGGTGACGGAGAAAGGATGCTCCGACCGGCGCAGGGACAGGGACCTGTAGGAATGACTCCTACAAACACCTGAGGAATATTCCGGGGGTGGAGGGGGGGGGGTCTTTCAAGCTCCTGAATGCAAGTTCTCTCTTTAAATGAACAATTGGGCTGTAGGAGGCCTGGGCATAACTCTTTCTTGGGGGACGGGAAGTTTGTGTACAGAATGTTAATGACTCAGAACGCCCTGTAACTGAGGCTCATTGTAATTCACGAGCCCAGATAAACCTGCCTGGATGAGCTGACTCCCTTCTCCGCTGAGATTCAGGTGCAGGAAAGGAAGCTCTTTGGCAAGACAGGAGTCCCACTTTCTGTCCTTTGTGACTGGCATTGGTAGCGGAGATGGATGCTGCGAAATGTCTCTTCATTTCTAATATTAGTGTATTTTTAATGACAAGGAGTTGGCATCGGCCAATTGCTCCAACGCAGAACATTAAATCCCTGGTGCGTTTGAAAACGTAGAGACGCTTTAAATGCAGTGTGGGCTGGGGAGTGTCAACCGAATACGGGGAGGGGGGGCTGCAGAGTTCTTCTCAAGGGTGCCTTTAGACCAAATGCAAATATCTCCCCATTTTCTTCTCACTTGTCTGGCTTCCAAAAGTAAACTTGAGGGTCTTATTAACCAGGTTTCATTGTGGAGTGGGAACGTGGTTTATGGGGGAACTTTGCTCATCTCCTCTAATAACTAGCCTAGCAAGCACTGTCGAGTGAAAATCCAGCTTTTGAACGAGTTAATTTACAACCCTGAGATATTCAGGATTTGAGAAAGCCTGAAAAGATACTATGGATTCTATTGCTATGCAATTTTGCAGTGATTTTTTTTCTTTAAAAACTTCTGCTGTGAACAAAGCAGTTGGCTGAGTCAAAACAATATTCTGGTACCGTTACTCAGATCATTATACGAGAGTGTCTGAACACAGAACGCCAAGTTTTGCATCATTTGCTTTAAGATGCATTTGGTTCTGGTAAATGGAGGACTGGCGGAGGCCTTCTTGACCAACGGGGTACCAAGCAGCTGACACCCACAGATGGAAATATGCCTGTGGAGTTTTCAATCTTAATTTGAGTACCAATGACACTGTCAAGGGGAAAATAAATCATTTTTCAATACATTTAACAATTTCCAACTCATTTATTTTCCTGGGCCCTTGAAAAATGTGAGTTTCTCAGAAACCTAGCCACTGATGGTGGCCGGCAATTTCTACTGTACTTTAAGGACTCACAATTCAAGCGCTATTATTCCTATTGGTTAATTACTCATTCCATCATCCTTTTAAGAAATGATGCTAGTCCTGCTGTATGCAAAGGTGACCGAGGCATTGTCCCACAGCCTAATTCTCGGTCTGTACGCTGTCTGCAGTCAGGTTTGGGGACTGAAATGGACTTTGCCAATGGCTAAACGGGTCAATGACTTCCCCGTTACAAAGGACCATTTCAAATATCTGCTGACCCCCTGATTTACTTGCAATGATTGTCGCTTATCAATGGGTTTTCTTGCCATTTATGATGAAGGGGCTCCCCTGAGGCCTTTATCACTGGATCTTGGGTACGTGTCACTCACAGCTAATGTGGCCCGGATCTTTCCTGCCTGAGTAGAGGAAGCCTGGAAAAAGGGCAGTTTATCCTTTCTCTGCTCCCTTGAGCACACTTTGGAAAGGACCACGTGCTGTCTCTATCAGGGATGGCTGTGAGTCACCTACTCAGCAGCTGACATCAGGGCCACTCGATGAATCACTGAATTAGAAACATGCACGGAGCAAGATGTTATCACTGGCCCCCACCACTTACTTGAACCGGCCCCAGGATCCAAACCAATGACCTCTGGGGCTGGCCTAAATTCAAGGGGCTCCTGGGAAGAAGTTGCCGGAAGTCATTCCCCAAACCCAGGTCCCCATTGGAGCCACACACAGCGTTGCTTTCAAATAATGCAGTCTTGTGTTTTCTGGCTTGGGTAGGTTACTGGGGCGGGGGGGCGGGGGACAACCCGTGAAGACAGCATCACCAGAGTCCTTGATTCGGTCTTTATCAGCAGATAATCCCCCGTGGTTGGATTAAAATGCCTCTGACTCCCTGGGGTGCCTGACTCACCCTAGCCAGCCTCAGCTTCTTGGCCATCAGCCTTGAAGGCCGACCTCACCTCTTCCCATGAACGTCAGCTCCTGCTACTTTGTCCAGCACGCCCCCCCCCACTCCACCCAGCCGGGCCAGTAGGGGCAGAAGGGATGGGGAGGCAGGTGGATGGACAGAAAGTCCTAGAGCAGAGGTGGGTAGCTGGGCCAAGTGAGGGTGGGTGAACTCCAGGGCCCATATTGCTCTGGCGGGCCCTGGCTGTGATCAGCTGTCATTTCCTCTTCGTGTATGACACTGGGGAACATATTAACATTTCTCTGGGATGGTATGTTTGGAATCCCTCTGATGCCCCACCTCACCAACTTACCCGGACAATAAAAGCAAGGTTGTAAGCCTTTGAACAGCTGGGAGGCTATATATCTCCCCGCTTTCTTTCGCATAATCTAATTCAGAAAAGAATCTAGCGAGACTGGCAGTGCCATGTCTGGGTACGGGCTCCCTGCAAGTCCTTCCTCCGCCACCTCCTTCCCGCCCGCCCTGGAATCTTCCTGGGTGGCATGTGGCTTTTATTTTCTTTGGCTCTCCACCACTCCCACCCCGCCCCTTTTTCCCTGCGCCTGAGCTCCTTCCATTGTGAGCTCGCTCTTTGCTCTGCCTGTTTTCCAGACAGCCTGGGTCCCGCTCTCCATCCGGGGAGAGCGGCCCGTGAGGTCTCCCCATCTTCATAGTATTCTCAGGATGTCATTCTTGGCAGCGGCTCTGCCGGGCCGAGAGGATTGGGGGGCTTTCTGGAGCCCTGAGCCTGAACCCACTCGCAGAGAGGAGCAACCACATGGCTCGGCTGCCCTGCAGGGCAGGGTTGGGGTGACCGGGGTTGGCAGGGACGAGAGCATACCATCACAGTGACCCGCACATCTCCGGCGCGGGGCTGGGGGGTAGCAGAGCTCTGGGAACGCCTGGGTGCCCTTCGGCCTACATTAAGAGAAATGTGGTGATTCTCTGTTTCAGGGGGAGAGACAAGTGGCTTGCAACAAAGCTCCCTGGATCCTCGGGCCCTGCTCCGCCCCCTTTCTCCGTCCTTCCCACATCCTTCCTTTCCCAAGGAAAAAGAAGGACAGACAGGGTTTTGAATTTGGCTAGCCCAGGCCTGAATGTCTTTTGGAAACCCATTTGGGGCGAGGGAGATGAGAGAAACGGATCCTAGCCAGAGCCGAACTTACAAATGCATGGGGCCGGGGAGCTGGGGGGCACTTTTTCTTCCTTTTTTTTCTTTCTCTCAACAGCAGAGCAGCCGACTGGCTTACAAGTTGCAAATGGAAGGCACTGGACTTCTCGATTAGACCTTCCCATTTAAGAGCCTCGTGTCACCCCCTCTGTGCAGCATCCTTAAAAGATGCTGCTCAAGTCCTTAGGACCAAAAGGTATCAGAGAGCGACCCTACAATGCCGCTTCCTATTCCTTTTCTTTTCCTGGGGGTTTTCATCGTCTTTTCCGAATTAGCTAAAGTTCATTAAAAGACCCAGAAGGAGAAATTTAACACAGCTGAATTAAAATGAGTCTTTTCCTGTTCGCTTGACGGGGTGGAGGGGGGGTGGGGATGGGGAGAGCGGAGAAAGGAAAGAAAGAAAAGAAAGAACCAACTCCCCTCCTCTGCCACTTCTTGGGTTTTAATATGAATTATTCCATACAAGTCCCTGGGCTAGAGGATCTATTTAAAGACGCCTGGCAGCATGAAGGGAGAGGGTAAAAATACAACCACTCTTTTGTCCATCAAAGGTTTTCTTTGGGAGGACATTAAGAGCATTCCGATTTTCCCGTCTGCCCCTGCCAGTGGCACCGTTCCAGCCGGTAGTACCCACTCCTCACCCGTCGGATCAGCAGCCACCAACTTGTGTGCCTGATTCCCGCAGAATGCCAAGGGCGGAGAATCCTTGCGCAACCACTGGTGTGTGCGCAGCGGGGGCGGGAGACGCTGGTATAGAAGGGGGCGCTGGCTCGGCTGTGCAGGTTTGCGTGCTGCACGTTCACACACGCACACATTCGAGGTTTCGAGGGAGACGGTGCCGATGGCGTTCTCCCCGCCGCCAGGGCCCTCACCTCCGCAAAGCTTTCTTCCCGCGGGTCTGGTGACAGTGTGCTTGCGGCCGTGGGCGCTCACTGTCCCCTCCATCAGAGGGTCTCAGAGTCTGACGGGTGAGCCCACACGGCTGCGAGTCACACCCCCTGGACCCATTCTCAATAGTCAGAACGTAACACCCTGCATGGGGTTCATGGTCTGGAACAACTACTTTCTTGTTCCAGGGAGTGCTGACTCAGACAATTCAAAGAATGGGTAACTTCAGTCGACAATATAGCCCCAGTGCTTATAATCAGGAATTCATCCAATCGGGGGTCCTTTTCACCCCCGTGTCAAAATCTGCACTTGAACGTTGACTAGTAGCTTTAAACTTGGTTCTGTAAGATTTGCCGTTGATGTAGGTTTCTTTTTCTTTCTTTCTTTCTTTCTTTCTTTCTTTCTTTCTTTCTTTCTTTCTTTCTTTCTTTCTTTCTTTCTTTCTATCTTTCTTTCTTTCTTTCTTTTTCTTTCTTTCTTTCTTTCTTTCTTTCTTTCTTTCTTTCTTTCTTTCTCTCTCTCTCTCTCTCTCTCTCTCTCTCTCTCTCTTTCTTTCTTTCTTTTCTTTCTTTCTTTCTTTCTTTCTTTCTTTCTTTCTTTTTTTTCCCTACCAAAAGCTAAGAATTTTTCAGACAGTTTTCTCTCTTCCAAGGCCTGGCTCAATCCCAACTTCTCCTTTTAAGCTGTGGTCCAACCAATTGCAATATCCTTTAAAAATGAAAGGGCAACAGGTTAATACATTCAAGAAAGTTGATGAGCTGTCAGAAAATGCTCAGGGGATGACCTTTCTGCAGTGTCACAAACCAACAATAGCCCTAAACAGGGAGTCCCCTTCCATCCTGCCATCAATAGGGAATATGAATAGGGAGAGAGAGCAGGTCACGGGAGAAGTGACAAAAGAGAAGGAGGAAGGACTATTCTTGATGCTCCAAATCTGCTGCCACAGATTTTTCAAATAGCCCACTTTCAGAAAGGGAAGCTTCCCTTCATTTCACCTGCTCCCTCCCAGGGAGAAGGGTTTGAACTCTGAAGTTGCCTTCTTTACTTGGCCTTAGAAAAGGAGGTCAACTCCTCCAGGGAAGAAAACATCCCCCATCCCCAGCTTGAAGTAAAATGTAGGCATATACATACCTAAAATGGACGTGAAGAATCAAAGTCCAATTTCTTTTTTAAACACGAGGCGATATTTTAGGACTTGATGAGTTTCTGTGATTTTCCCTCCAAACGATGGGAAATTACTCCTTTTCAGGATTTACATTTTTCTTTCAAGGTTTGAAGCCCAAAGGCAGCAGAACGGAATGGTTAAAGGAGAACCAACAAGCCAACGATGTAGCTGTAGTGTGCAGAGTTTAAGCGAAGCAAAAATGCAAACAGGAGACCAACAGCCCAATGTGTTCAGAATTACGGGCAATATAGAAAAGCGTACTTTATTTTAACCTCGCCCCTTTGACATGAGTCTGCATCCACAAGTGTTCCGGATTGCAATGGGATTGAATTCAGTATTCAACTCCTGCCGTTGGGCCGAAAAGACAAATTGAATGGAGGCTGAGTTGGTCCCATTGTTTATGCCCCATTTCTAACTAAGGGCCCTACAGCTGTTAGGTGAGATCACTACCCACCATTCCAAAATGCTGTTGCGGCTGAGGATATTCAAATGCAGCTTTGGAAACACTTTGCTAGACACTTTGAAGAAAAGCCAACATACTCATTTAGCTCCAGGGTAAGAGGAAGCCTGTACCCTGAGGTGACACTGGTCACCTCTCTTCTCCTAAGGCCATACCAGAGCCAGCAGCTCAGTGGCAGAGCGAGTTTCAAATTGCTTCAGCACCAGGGTCCCCAGAACACCTGGGTACCTTTTCTTTTCCATAAGGAGAGAATACATTCATGCTTTGGGAGGACTGGGTCCCTGGGCTGGGTGGGTATCTCAAAACTCTCCTGCTTCCTTTCCAAAGGTAAGTGGTAGAAGTGTGTCTCACCCCTGATGTGAGACCCCCTTCCTGGGAAGGAGCGGGTGAAATGAAGGGAACCTTCCCTTTCTGAAAGCGGCCTATTTGAAATCAGTGGAAGGGCAGTGGCAGATTTTGAACATAAACATATCCTTCTTCCTTCTCTGTTACTTCTTTTATGGCTCCCGCTCTCCCTGTTTTCATTCCCTGTTGATGGAGGAAGGAAAGGGACCCCTGTTTAGGGCTGTAGTTGGTTCGTGGCACCACAGAAAGACCACCCCGAAGCATTTTCTGACAGCTCATCACCATATCAGTCACAGCTCAGAGTGGAGTGGTAGACTTACAGAAATAATCCAAACCCCCAGAGCAAAAGACTTCAACCGTATCATACTTTTCGGCACACGGGTAATCAGGCTTCATCACTTCCAATTTATGCAAGGTTTTGTACTCTAAAAGTCAGTTGGTTATGTCAACCATTAAGAACTCAGAGTGAGTCTTTCCATAAAAACTACAGAAGCCCGGCACTGGATCCAAGAGCCATAACCAACAGGCAACTCTTTTAGACCCAACTCCCCACCCAGGGCTTCAGGAATGTACCTCCCTTAGCACAAAGGTTCTGTAGATGTTTTACCAAGCAGAGTGCCTTACTCTTGACTGCTAGGACCTTATCCATTCTGCATCTGCAGAGGAGACAACGCTTCTAACCAATCTTCCTCTTCTATCCTGAACCAGAGTGTCGCAGATGGCCCCGCTAGGGGATGAGGGTCCGTGGCTCGAGCTTGGTTTAGGAATAAGGTCACTCATAGGGAAGATGCAGGAGGGTTGAATTCAGCTTATATCACCATCATCAAAAGAAAGAAGTCTACTTCTACCCTGACTGCTCACTATTAGCCTTTGTCCTCTCCCCATTTGGTGAAGACTGGAAAGAAACACTACACATTTTAAGACAGCTCTAAGAGACATAGGGACTGGGTAAATATCCTTGCCAGCCACTCTTTATTATCAACAGCATATTCTTAATTTATAACTATATTTGGTACATTCAGGCACTGAGTCAATTGGTTATTAAAGGCTCTTTTTATTTCAGGCCACCAATATGGCCTCATCGAAAGGGCAAATTGTTATGGCTTGACCTTCGGTTTTGCTTCAGGCACCACATTATGACTTGTTTGGACTTTTCTGCAGTCATTAACTTCCTGAGTAAGAAAGGAACCCTTTCTGTAGTGTTGCTTTGGGGAAAACAAAGCCCCAAAGCAGGTGTTGCCCTCTGAGAAGGTAAGATAGAGTTAGAGAGTGTTAAAAATGGGGAGAACCACACAAGCATCCAGACCAATCCGTTCCAATTTTGTAGACGGGAAAACAGAGTCCCAGAGAAGGCAAGGGCCTTGCTCAAGATGACACAGCCAATGATGGGAAGGGTAGGGCTCAGAGCTTGGGGCTCCTCAGATGGGCCATCCTTCCAGTAGAGCAGACAACAATAAAACGCTCTTCAGGTTTCAGAATGCAGTGGAATAATTATCTAGTATTTCTGACCAATGAGTGCAAAACACTGGGGCACACAACACTTAGCAATGGCTGGACATGGGTTTGGGGAAGAAGAGGTCAAAGCTGTAGGTAAGGGGGAGTTTGAATAACAACGAGAGCTTCCTCTGGATGTCCCGAAAATCAGGATTTGAAGTTTCAGTCAAGTCTCAAGGTCAAGTCCTTCCACACCAGTCCCTCCCGAGACAGTAAAACTATTTAATCCAAGGACACACACACACACACACACACACACACACACACACACACACACACACAGAAGGAGCCATTGACAGTGGGCTCATTCTCAGAAATTACTTCTGTTCCCAGTTCTTCTTTTTTGCACCTTTGTTTACTCCGGGGTTGTGATTTATTGCTTCGCTCCGGGGCTATATTTCTCCTGCCCTCTTGCTTCCCCCCATCGCTTCTCTTCCTCCATCACCGCCACTGTTGAGTTTGGCCATGCTTGGCTAGTAAAGCAGTCTGGGGGGAGCACAGAGTCCTGGCCCAGACTGGAGGACTACTGTTGAATTGCAAAGATGTCGCCCTCTCTCTGCTAAGGCGGTGCTGCGGGGGCAGGCACGGCCACCTGTGATTTGGAGAATTGACACTGTGAGCTGACAGGGGCAGGAGCCGTTAGCCTTGTGACCTTGTGGTGGCCCCGCCTTGGTACCGCTGCCTCCGGGTCAGCCCAGGCTTGGCTACTGCACTGTTACTGTTGTGCGGCCAGAGAGGAATAATATCAAAAACCATTCGTTGAGCGCATGGGATGCTTCATAAAATCCAACATGCTGTTTACAGTTTATAAATTAAGTGCCTTGGGAAGAGGCATCTGACTTATTCTCCAAGGCATCTAGTTGACTAGATCCAACTGGAATTCTCTGAGTTCCTGAGAAGGGGCTACTTAGCACTTCACACTCTCTGATTAGACCTAGAATTCTTTCTTTCCTAAGCCTCATATGAAGCGTTATCTAGTGGCAAGCCTTCTTCCACACTTAAATCTTTGGACTTTTATTTTTGGCAATTCCTTGGAGAGGGGCTCTCTGCTCTGCCATCTTTACCTGACTCATGCTTGAAAGGATTGTCTGAAATGAGAGTAAATATCAAATCACTCTTGTCTGTGACGCTGACGCCATTCCAAAGTCATGATATTTTATCTGCTTAACTCGATCTCCTTAGAAAGGATGCAGGGCCTGTTGGATATGAATTAGATGCTAAGGGAGTTTATCCTTGGGTCCCAAAAATCACCCAGGAAACAACAGGCCAAGACTCTTTGCTTGTAGTTGCTGTGAGCTGGAAGAAGGCACTAGAACAGGACCTATTCCCCACCCCCCCGACCCTTAACTGTTATCTGCTAGAGCAGAAGGAGACACATAGTAAGTGCTTAATGAATATGTGTTAAATAAATATTTGTAGAAAGAAGCTACAGGAGGCTTTACTTGCATATATTAGTACTGAAAACAGCCCAGGGTGGGATACAGATACCGCAGTACTGCCCTCCCTTGCCTGGCAAGCGGGGCAAGAATAAGGCCATTCTTGGCACATGCCCCTTGTCTTAGCCTGTTGCCGGAATAACTTGCGTGAAACCAGCACTTTACCCTCTGCCAGGCAGAAGGTCAGCCCAGGAGTGAGCTGCTCTGTGGACACAACACCATCTCTCACCCAGGAGGCTGGGCCCACTGTAAGCTCTGCTATATTATTTCCCTGAGGATGACAGGTGGGGAAATCTGGGCACCAGTTGTTCTTTTCCACTGGTATCGTTTGGAGGGTAGCTCCAAAGTCGGGCACGCTGGCCTACGTGCCTCTCCTGCCGGCAGAGGCTCCACATCGGAGCTATGAGAATGTGGGCTCTGTACATCCGCCAAGTCCATGTCTCAGAGACTGTACCCGGAGCACGGAGCAGCCCCGGAGCCCCGAGTTCAGCAAGCGAGTGGCTTTCTCAGTCAATCCATCACTGGCTGGGCCGAGGTTCTAAGTCTTGATGGGCAGTGCTTGCTTTTGTGCTCCGTGGCTTTAAAAAAAAAAAAAATTGAAAGCAAATGGGAATTAATTTAATTTTGAGGAGCATGACCGCTGTCGATACCCAGAGGTGGCCATAAATCAGGGATCTCAAGCGATGTGAATTTCCTTCATTTTGATTTTCCTCTTTGTGAGGGCTTCCTCTTTGTGAGGGCTTCCCTCGGCATCGTGCCCTTCTCATCCAGGCATACCCCACCAGCACCATGTTCAGACAACCTGACTTCACGCCACTCATTTTTTAAGCATTATGCTTATTTCTTCATTCGATTTGAACACTTAGGGCAAAAATCCCAATGTTAAGTTGCAAGAATCTTACCTTTATGTTTTGAGAGTTCTGTGAGTTCCGTGGCCTATCTACATTGTTGCTTGAATTCTTATTTCAGGGTATAATATAAAAACTGAACAAAAAAGTACCATGCTTTGTGAGTGTGTCCACCTGAAAAATGTATTTCTTATTAGCAGTCAAGCAACATTTTCTCGGTCATTCTTTTATACTTGATCTTTATTACTACTTCTGGGTTCAGCTTATCATCTTTAAAGAGAAAATCAGATAATAAAGTTACATTTTGTGTGACATTAACTGTCTCTTTATCATTATACGCTTCACAATATTTGCCTGCAAAATTTTATTCACCTTTCAGGAAAGAAAGAAAAAAAAAAAAAAATTCAACTGTGCTTGCAATTCAGGATGTCACTACTAGGTGGCAGTAGTGCCTAAGAATTGAATGATACACCAGAAAGACTATCTTGAGAAAAGAGACTGGTGTGTCTTCCAATATTTATAAGAAATAAAAATATAATACTACTACAATACTCAAACTGGCACATTCAACATCCATTCACTTAATTACTATTTTTAAGCCAGGTTTTGAAAAGAGAAAGTATAATTTTTTTAAATGAAGTTTTGGATAGGTGATATGTTCTCAAGTTCAGAAATTTATGAATAAAAATGTATATATACAGGGAAAAGTCTTCTTTATATAGTTGCATAGTATTCCATTGTATAAATATTATATAATAGACCCAACCAGTCCCCTAGTGCTGGATATTTTGTGCGGTTTCCAATTTTATGCTGTGACAACCAATGCCGAAGTGAATAACCATATGCCTGTGTGATCCCACATGTAGGATAATTCTCAGAAATGGACTAGCTGGGTCTAAACATTCACAAATACAGGGTCTTGTTATTGACTGTTGTTGCTTATTTTTGCCATCAAGCTATATGTTTTTCTTTCATTTGCTTCTTTCATTTAACCATACCTCCTGGCCATGGCTCTGAAGAGAAGTTGCTAGCAGTGGGGAGGGAGGGAGGGCCAGGACTGGAATGTCTACTTTTCCCTTCATCCCTTTGCCATTGACTCCTGAGGGAAATATCGATAGACTGGAGTGGTGAAAGAAGAAATCTAATAAATTCCTTTTCTGAGACTAATTAAGGCTTCAAAGAGTCAGATAACCACTTGGGATAATACAGTCATATTGAAACTCAGGAAACGGTCAGTAATACTGCAGCCTCTGAATCCAAGAAAACCCTGGCTCTTTGAATTGAAATCTTGGTGAGTTTTGGTGTGATGTGCAGCTGAAAAGAAAACAAAAAATGCTCTTTGGCATCCCTTGCCAATTTGGAGCTTTACCTCAGGTTTGATCAATTTCAGTGAGATGTTGCAATTAGCATGCTCCCGAGGGAAAGTGGCACAAAGTTGTATGAAAATAGGGTCTTAACTTCAGGATTATCTCCTGCATATGGTGATGGTGGTGACTGGATCCATAAGTATCCAGGTGGCGCCATTTTAGAGCAAGAGGGGATTACAGAAGCCATCTTTTCCAATTCTCCTATTCCTGCAGATGAGGAAACTGGGGCCAGACCAGTTTAAATGCCCTGTGCAAGGTCCCCCAGTTACTCAAGAGCAGGGCTTGAGCCCAGGTGGGTCTCTTCATTACTGGTCCCTGCCCTTCCTGCAATTTGTAGGATTTCTCTGACACATACGTGCTGAGTTTTTGCCATTGCCAGGGATGCTCTTGTCCGAAATGGCCCTTTGTCACACACCTTTTTCAGCCTGGGATCCCCTACCCCACACTCACAAGACAGCTAACAGGTTAAGTAGGTCTGGGGCCATTCATCTAGAGCCAAACTAATTGACTTATATGGACTTGAACTTTTTTTTTTTTAAGATTTTATTTATTTGAGAGAGAGCGGGGGTGGGGTGGGGTGGGGTGGGGTGTGCAGAGGGAGAGGGACAGGCAAAATCCCCGCTGAGCAGGGAGCCCCACACAGGGCTTGATCCCAGGACCCTAGGATCATGACCCGAGCCGAAGTTAGACGCTTAATCGACTGAGTCACCTGGGTGCCCCTGGACTTGAACTTCTAATCTTCATCTTATCAATACTTTGCTCTGTTTATTTGGACTGTCCATGAGTAGGAAGTTTAAAAAAAATGTTGTACAATGAATAAAATAATCAAACTCTTATCTGAAATACCTTTGAAAGTTTTTCTGAAGCTTTAATTATCATGTTCCTTTTGTTTGGGATGTAATGACAGGTCTCCCCAATTGTCATAAAAATTGGAAAATATTTTTGACACTGTGTCTTCTGGTGTGATAAAAAGCACCCATGTTGGCCATGCTTAGGAGGGTTGGCGAGGTGATCCGGGGAGCTCTCTGCTTTGTCCAAGATGCATATGGCTAAAAGAACAAAGCAAATTTCAAGAAAAACGATATGTCCCGATCCCATTTTAATGGTAAGTCTTTGTTCCGACGACCACTTCCTTTTTCAAATTATACCCTGTGCTCAGGCTACCGAGGCTCTGCAGAAATGTGTGACTCTTTGGCGAATAGGCATGTGTTGCTTTAACCACACTGGAGGCCAGTGAGCATAATGTGTATTTCAGATGCAGTTTGTCATTGATGCTGGGTGGCATGGGGCTTAAACCAAAAACAGGATGAGCCTAGAGCAAGGATGAGCCCTAGTGGAAAACTAGGTGGGTGGGTGGGTATGGCCTTGGAAAATGTACTTCTTTCCCGGGGGGCGTGGCCTGTGTTCATTAGCGCTGACCTGCCTCTTTTCTAGCCCTGTGAGCTGACACTGGCACCAGAGATCACTGAGGAACCGAATAGACCCTCCCGCCCCCACCCAATTCAGCTGTGCTGTGGCCAGAACCACATGTCTAATCTTTACCATGAGTTCCAACTATTCTTGCTCCTCGAAACATGGACTCTGGCAATTAAAGTCAACATGTGCCTCCATTACACCACTGTGCCCACAGTGGTTTATGTAGCATAAGCTATGGGGAGGGAGCGGGAGCAGGAGAATGGATGACGGCCTATGCTAATGGCACTCTAGAAACCAATAGTCGTCACTCAAAATGTCACGGAAAAAAATCTACTCGATACCTCCTGGGTTCCATTCGTTTTTCTGGGTAAATGTTTCTGGGGAAAATAATTTCTGTTTTCATTCCAGCTGGGCAGCAGATACTGTGATGATGGATTGCAAGTGGAAAGAGTAAGACAAAACTCGGGCCTACAAAGGACAATGACAACCAGAAAGCTTCAGCCAGATCCTGCCCTTTGCTTGAAAGGAACTGGATCCTAGGAGGCGAAGGCATTTCCCATTTCTAGTCCTCTGCCTCCCTCTGCTGTTCCTTCTCAGAAGCTTTCCTTACAACAATGAGAAATCATGTACTAGCTGCATCCTTTTCTATGCTCTCCCTGCTGGCGCTAATGGGAGACACGGACAGCAAAACGGACAGCTCCTTCATGATGGACTCGGACCCTCTGCGCTGCATGAGACACCACTATGTCGATTCTATAAGTCACCCGTTGTACAAGTGTAGCTCAAAGGTAAGATCCAGATCTCTGTGAAGGTAGCATTACTTCCCAGAGACAGCGGAGAAGCCCGTATTCCTTTGTCAGGGCATGGAGAACTATCACTGAAGCCCAGACCTGAGCTCTAGGGCTGGCCCACGGGGCTTGCGGGAGAATCGTGCTTTTAGGGTCTCCCAGCATGCTTTGAACTTTTGTCAGTAAAGCTGCCTGACTGACCACGTACATACCCAGACAGCTTCTCTCTTTTCAGGCTGCTCGAAGTCGATAGGAAAGGCTGGAAGGTTCTCACCATAAAATTGTTGCTCCACACAAGGTGAGAGAGGGATGTTTCGTCCCTGGCTGTCTAATTTATGAGCAGTAGTGTTCTTTATCAAGAAAGAAAAGTGGAGTCTACAGGTTCTCGTGACTCCTTCTACCTCCACCAGCAATAAAGAGGAAGCGGCTGCCAGAAATACGATTGAGCAGTAAAACGTACTTCTTGCGGGTGGGGGGGAGGTGCTCTCCAAAGAGACTCCTGTTGGAATAGTTGCTCGCTGACCTTGTGGTCCAAGCCTTTCTCCACCTGCCGTGCTTACGTTAAAATGATTTCAAAAGATACATGGCAATTGGATCATTTCTCATTTTTACATGGATTATCCAAATCATTCTTGTTTGGAGTAGGTTGTATATTTTTTTGTGCAGGCAACCTATGCGAGGGATGTCTCAGTGTTGGGACGAGGTCTTGCAAAGGAATACCATGCTTCAAAGGCCACTGAGAGTGGCCGGCCACCTGGACCACCCAGAAGGAAGGCACAGAGTAGAACACACTTAGAATGAGAATCTCACGACCGTCACTGCCCCCCAAACAGTCACATGAATGAAATTTGCCCACATTTGGTAAATAAGAAAGAATGTGTTTAGCCCAGCCTCAGAGATTTTCACTCTAGTCCTGAGACCAAAACCACTTAAGCGTTCTCAGATGGCAAGTATTTTTTAAATTACCGGTATAATTAAGAAGTTTTTGTAATATCAACCACTAGAATTAAGACCATATAAGTTAATGTCTCTACCCTCCATTTACAAACATGATAACTTCTGTCTGCCTTTAAAATTTCCATCGCTTCTCTGATTACAACTCAATGATAATGGCTTGTTTTAGTTTGGGGGAATCAGAATTTGAGTTAAATCATTTTAACCATTATATTAATAAGATCTAGGACTGTGGGAAAAAATAGAGACTTTCCACTTAAAAACTTTCTGGCTCTTATTTGTGCTTGTAGAACTAAAAAAAGGAGTAAATAGATAAATTTTTGTAAGGCTGCAATCCCTTCTTAGGCAAAAAAAGACGGGATATGTTTTTACAACTGTGATTGCTCAGAAATTGTGGGCCTGAGCAATTATTAGCTTCTCCTCCCTTCCCCCCTACAGATAGCACTAGTATTTGGTGGTCCTTAGTCCATGGATGATTTCTCCCTCTATAGAGCTGTTCTCCATAATCATGATTCTTTTAACGAAAGCAGGGGTTATTAAAATTATTTCAAAGAGAATGTCAGTGTGATGATAGAAAGGAACGGAGAAATAGGAGCATCTCTAAAAACTAAAAAGCAATCCAGAAGGATTTGATGAAATGATGGAAGAACACCTTAGCAATGATCACACTAGTTAAGAGAAGTTCAGAGAAGAGATGTCATTAACTCGAGCCCAACAAACTCACGGTGCTTGAGCATGACTCCTAGAAACAGACTTTAGTCTACCTTTGCTCACATCCGTTCCTTCCAGAATGCCATGGTAAATGGCACAAAATTGTGATAGTAGCAGAAATGTTTGTAATTTCATGGGAACAATCTGTTTTCAAACATCCCAAATGATCTCAAATATAGCAATAGTTTTATGTAAATGGTGCTTGCAATTATAAATCTTTCTTTCTTGGCCTTAAAATATGCCTGGCAGAATCTCAACTACTCAGACCTTTTCTGGATTAGATTTTCTCTGTGTATCCAAGAACAAAAACTGTTTTTCATTTTTAAATAATCTATGATTCTTGACTCTCACCGACTCGGGCTGGTCTTCTTTCTAATGGGTCTCATTAATGAAATTGTTCTTTACAGACTTGAGATAAAAACATTTAACCTGTGTCTAGAAAACGGCCAACGAGGGTTTTTACAATGAGGAGACTAGGCTCGATCTTTCCTCTCTGCAAAAATTTCCCTTCGCATGATGTTCAAAGGCCGTTGTTTACTAGACACATGCCTATACCACTTGCCTGTCTGTGGTTGACACTTCCCGACTTACATTTATCCAGTGTCTGGCCTTGGGAAGACAGGTGTCCGGGAGAGTGTGACCCAGGCTCAGGGGAGGGAGGGCATCTGCTTGAACACCTAATATGTGTCAGGCGTCTCATAATATATGATCTAATCACTGCCAACAAACCTGTGTTGGAAGGCATTACCAATCCCATTTTGCCGGTAGGGAAAACTAAAACACTAAATAGTATTCAGTAGATTGCTCCAGGAGTGGCAGTGTCTGCCTCAGATCATTTCTCTTTCAACTACTTGGATCTTCATATCAGAGAAATGCAGGTAGAATGCAGAAGCCACTATTTGGAAGTCCAGGCTCAACTTCGGGTCCGCTAGAAATAATGATTTATACTCAGTGATCTTTCTAGAAGATAGGAACCATTGTGAAAGTTCTCAGGGAGCCTGCCATGAGACTGTCTGCTCCCCCCTAGCCCTGAGCTCCAGGGACCTGTCACCCATCGCTTAACAATTCAGGGAAGGGCTGAGACAGAGTCAGGCAGAAAAGATGGGCTACAGCCGTCCACCAAGGAGGTCATGTGACTGCAGATTACGATGTGCCTGGAAGTTTTCAGTGGTGACACCTCCTAGGACTGGGTACAAAAATCCCAGGAGTGGCAGGTTCATTGACAATCTTCCCTGAAACTCTGAGTAGTAAAGGGAGGGCCCAGTAGTTAATGGTGTTAGAGCAAACAGGCAAAAGGCCAGTGGTTAGTGAAAATGAGCCATCTGGAGAACCTTTAAGGCAACTGAGGCATCCCGGACTTTGAAGTGAGAGACACCTGGCTTCATATCCCAGCTTCGCGGTGTGCCCAATGGGTGACTTCAGGAGAAGTAAAATAAGTCTTTGGTGCCTCCACTTATTCCCATGTAAAATGGGGCAAACGTTGTCTATCTAAAGGCGGAGGTATGGGTATTGGTGATGATATCTGTAAAGCCTTCAGCATGGTATCTGGCATATACTAGACATTCATAAGTGATATTATGATCTTGATGACGAAGCTATAAACTGGACAGGTGTTTAGACTCACTTTCTATTTCAGTCACCGTTGAGACCTCAATAACCGTTGGGATCTCGTAGAGCCTGAAAGGATTAGGAGAATGAACCTCATCGGGGTTCTTGCTAAACACAGAGATCTGGCAGGGGTGGGGGGAGCGTGCAGAAGAGCAAAGTGAATGTAAGCCATCATGCTGGGTGTTAAGAGTGGGGAGAGAACAGTAGAAGAGAAATAGATCCTGCTGTCTGACCTCCCTTCCCAAGTGAGTGGAGGGAGCAGAGGGTGGGGGGCAGAGGGGACAAGTTCTGGATGTGAGCCAGGGAGGAGTTTTCAGGGACTGAGGCTGGGAAAGCGAGCTAATAGGGCAGGCCTGTGAAGTCTGAGTTGGGTGAGGAATGTGGGGGGAGATGGTAGTCCCACAGGGACACAGAACCAGGGCATAGGGTCATCTGAACGCCGAAGGGCCAAAGAGAAGGACAGTTCATGTGATAAAACCTGGGGAACTTCCCCGAGGAATTGGAGAGGAAGTTGGTAAGATCCCCGATCCTCTCCTAGGGCTGCTGACGAAGCTCATAGTATGGTAGGAGAGTCAGGAACATTGAACTTCTAACACCATTAACTACTGGAGAGATACCACTTTTTTCTTTTAAGGAATGAATTTATATTGCATGCCTACTAGGTGCAGGCCTCGTGGCCGGCAATGGAGGTACAAAAATAGGGGGAAAAAAACAACCAACCAAGTTTTTACCCTCATGATGCTGATCAGTAAATGAGGGAGAGAGGGAAGGGAAATGTTCTGTGTTCAAAGGCTTCGCGTCGGTTTGAGTTGTGACCAGAGCGAAGGGACCAGATTCCATCCTTCCCCTTGCTGCTTCATTCCTCTGGTTGCAATTTTGCAGCCTGGCACAGACCCTTTGGGGGGTGACCGGGGTGCCTGGGGATGATCTGAATGGTCATTTATGGAGGGTGCCGGGGAGAGAAGGGATGGGTGCTGTAGGAGGTGCCACAGGATAAGGGGTACATAGTGTTCACTGCCGAGAAAAGGGCAAAAAAAAAAATGTTTCTCATTTAAATGAGGTACAACGGTCAAATTCCCCTTCTAGGGTAGGCTGTTCTGTGTGCAAAGTCTTTATTCTGGGTCTTTATTCTGATACCGATGAAGACATCTAGTCAGTCATGGCCTGAGCCAAGAATTCACAGGAGTCCCCCATGACAGAGGAAGAAAGTGGCTTTGGCAATGGTAAGAATCTTTCAGCAAGGAGTGATGAAAACCATCTGTGTTTGGGTTTTCTCTCACTCAGAAGATAGTTGATATTGCAGCAGAAGACAGAACTGCCTAAGAAGCATGGTGGGGTCACCAGAGAGAGCTGGGGCCTGGGGTCGTCGGGTGCAATCTTTGGTCAGGACCCAGGGAATCACAGCTGGCTATAACCTTCACAGTGTAGCCTGAAGTTGCCCATGACCAGCTTGAGTAACTTAGGAAGTTCCAGGCTGGCTGTTATGGTTAGGACAGAGGGCTCAGGAATCAAGGTGTCTCAGGTCAGAATCCTGACCCTCCATCGGACAGCGATGGGACCTCAGGCCAGTGACTCATCCTCCATCTTTTCGTGTCTTCATTTGTAAAATGGGGAAAGTTTACCTTTTGAAATGGCTGTTAAGAATCAGGTTGCATATGAAGGACTTGGCACCGAGCCTGGGGCCTAGTAAATGTCCAATACATGTTATATATCATCATCTTTACCATTCTTTTATGATCACGCAAGGACTTTTCATTACTCTTAGCTTCAGCACATGGAAATCAGATTAGAACATGAAGGAGCCCATCCCTGAGCAATCTCTCTGAACCCTGCGGCTCTGTTCGTATCAGAAGGAACTGACTTTCACATCCAGCTGGAGGCAAGTGACTCTAAGGTTGGGGGGATACAAAGGGACCACTGGAGAAGTTGCCTAGCTTCCTAGCATCAGGCCACTTGCTTGGGGGAACCCAAGAGAGCAAAAATTAAACTGCACGCAAAGCAGATAACATGTATCTGTCACCCACCTGAGCTGTGAGAAGTCCATCGAAGGTCAGTGAGCAAAAACCAACGGCGGCACCTGTTCCTTTGATGGTGGAGCCCCACGTGGGTTCTTTGTCAAAAGAAATTCATTTCCTGATTTCATAATGGAGCAATGTGGATGCTCTCCATTATGAGCAGTTAAGAGCAGTGCCAAATGCAGAGGAGTCTTCCCATGTTAGAAGGCATAGCCAAGTCACCCAGGCATGAAGAACGCTTGTTGACCACAAACCGGGTTTTGGCAGGTGAACTGATGTTTGATGACTTGGTTAAGGAGTTAGACACTGAGTGGTACCATCCAAGGAGTTTCTGGGAGTCTCCAGATCACTGGGGGAGGCAATTGTGGGAGGGTCTTGACAGTGGAGGAGGTATCATTTAGGAGTGCTCTTTCAAGATTCAGCTCTGCAGGCCATCAAAAAAAAAAAAAATGAAATCTTGCCATTTGCAACGACGTGGAAGGAACTAGAGGGTATTATGCTAAGCGAAATAAGTCAATCAGAGAAAGCGAAGTAAGTCAATCAGAGAAAGCCCTCTCCTCTACTTAGAGGAGTGGGCATTTGAATACATATGATCTCACTGATATGAGGAATTTGAGAAACAAGACAGAGGATCATAGGGGAAGGGAGGGGAAAATGAAACAAGACGAAACCAGAGAGGGAGACAAACCATAAGAGACTCTTAATCTCAGGAAACAAACTGAGGGTTGCTGGAGTGGAGGGGGGTGGGAGGGATGGGGTGGCTGGGTGATGGACATTGGGGAGGGTATGTGCTAGGGGGAACGCTGTGAATTGTGTAAGACTGATGAATCACAGCCTATACCCCTGAAACAAATAATACATTATACGTTAATAAAAAAAATTAGAGAAAAAAAAGATTCAGCTCTGCAGAAGCTTGGGGGTGGTGATGATGTATCCCAAGAAGTTCATAAGAAAAAGGTCAGACTTGTATGGTTATGATATTTTTAGGGCTCCCAGAGGCAGGTCAAAGTAGATTGGAGAAGGGTGTGAGTTGGCTCATACTTCAGGAAAACATTTTCATATCAGGAAGCAGGATATGACAGTGATTTAGACCAGGGGCTTTAGGCAGACCTAGGTTTGATTCCAGCCTTGCCTTGCACCAGATATGTGAGTTTGGGCAAGTTAGTTCAACTCTATAAAGCCTCGGCTTCCTCATCTGTAATAATAGTACAGATTAAAAGAGTACCTTTAGCATCGGATTGTTATGAGAATTAAATGAGATTAAATGTTGTAAGCACTCAATAAATGTTAGCTGCCATTATTATTATTTGCTAAATGATCGCTATCTAGCGACCAGCCTAGAGCAGAACTTCTCAGACTTTAATAGGTCCGGAGCCTTGCTACTCAATGGGTGGACTGACATCAACCAGAGTCTTGTGACAAATGCAAAATCTCTGGCCTCAGCCAGAACTACTCAAGCACAATCTGCATTTTAACAAGATCCCCAGCTGATTTACATGCATTTTATAGTTCTAGAAGCTCTAGTCTGGAAGAGGTGAGAAGATGTTCATGAAATCCATGGAACAGGTGAGGCTTGACAGAGACTAAAGCATGGAATATCAGGAGTGAATCTGGAAGGCAGGTATTTATCTCTTCCATTCCTTAATGGCACTCATTTCTAGCTCTTACCTTCCAAACTCCCCGCTGTAGCCCTCCAACACAAATTTACAAATCAGAGCTAGATTTGTATGTCACTTCCAGGTTTGAGATGGGATCTATAGACTGGAAATCTCCCAGAGAGGAGATTTGCATGTGTGTTGAGCATGTCAAGGGTCCTATAATTGTTTCGTAGTCTCTTCTTAGAGGAGTGGGCATTTGAACTTGGCAATGGAGGATAGTTGGGATTTCATTAAGCAGAGCTAGGAGGAAAGGGCATTTCTGAGAGGGGGAAAGACATGAGCAGAGGCAAGAGGCAGGGAAATTCAGGGCAGTTCCCTGAACTCCTAAGTGATTGAACTTGATTAGAATAGGGAGTGATGAGAACTAGAACAGTTGTAAGGGAGTGGGGACAAAAATGAGAACAGTTCTAAGTAAGACGGGAAAGATGTGAAATCCAAGTCATGGAGGATCTTAATACCCACTCAGGATTTTGGACTTGATTCCAAAGGCAGCAGGCAGCCACTGAATGTATTTATTGTACGTACATGTCTGTGCATTCTCCTTGCCCCAAAAGTCCAGCTCCTGAGATAGAGTGACCCATTGGAGGTGGCCCCAGGGTCTTCGGTGCTGGAGTTCTTGTCCTTCAGAACGAGCTGAAGGTGGAGCTTGAGACCCTGAAAATGTTTAGTGAAATCACAATCGGTTCAATACTTCTACAAATGGCCCAACATTGCTGACTTGGTCGCTTTACAGACAGTGCTAACTTCCGGGTCATTCCAGGTCTACATCCTGTTCACCCACATGTGCGTCACTTAGGTAGCATGCACCACCATGTCTGTGCCCCTTGGAATTAGGTCTGTTGACACAGGTTCACTATATTCATCTGGACTGAAATTGGATCTCTAAAGACTCCATTTGGGGAGGTGACCTCTGAATGTTGCTTAATCTGTGGGAGAGATGACCCCCATTAGAGATGAGCACATCCTTGGGCTCCTTCTCATTAGGTGGGGTGGGCACCAAGGACTGGCCCATGTACTACTGATCTATGGCATAATCTCTCAAAACCTATTTCAGATCATGTTTGTTTTGCCTATCAACATAAAGAGCGGGCAGGATAGCACTGAGCCTTCACAAATTCCAAAACAGCTCATAGCTGCCATTTTCTCTCTGCCTCTGTGATCTTTCAGAGAAAATAAATTCGTAGGTCCTAGTCCAACTTCACCAAGCCCTGCTGGTTGCTCCCTAGTATCTCATATCCTATCTTTGGATTCATCCCAGCATCTTTTTTGATAATGATGTTAATAATCTATAATGACCAGAAGTCATCTTGTCTTCCTTTTAGAAAGATGAGCAGGCCATTTCCTTCTCTTAATTCTTAGTGAATCAAGTTGCCCACCCTACCCTGCCCATGACTGCCACTCCCAGGATACCAGGATGTATGTATGGGAGACATAAACCAGCCTCTGCTCCGCTCCCTTAAGCTGGATGCAACATACTGAGTGTGTGCCTATGTCCATTGTTCTGGGGATAACCTTGGTAGTTTGCATCAGATTCTTAAAGAAGGCTTTCACCAAAATCACATTAAGAGCCACTATAAAGAACACACAGCCTCTGTTACTTCAGCCCAAGCTTTATTTTTATTTTTTAATTTATTTATTTGAGAGAGAGAGAGAGAGAGAGGGAGTGAGAGAGAATGAGCAGGGGCAGGGGCAGAGGGAGAAGGAGAGAGAATCTCAAGCTGACTCTCTGCTGAGCTTGGAGCCTGAGGCCGGGCTTGATCTCACAACCCTGAGATCAGGACCTGAGCCAAAATCAAGAGTTGGACGCTTAACTAAGGCACCCAGGCACCCCCGGCCCAAGCTTTAGTATAATCCTAACTTACCTCTGGAAATGGAGATGGTCAGAATGAATGCATCCTGACATTTGCCGTAAATGACTCTAAGATTCAGTTGCACAAATCTCGGGCTACTTCAGTGTATAAGCCCAGAAGTGTGATTCCAGGGCCCAAAACATACCCTGTTTCTGTTTCATTCTCTTGTTCCAAGTTGTAGTGCCCAGAATATTTCTTCCTGAGTATCACTCAGGTTAGCCTCTTTTTCTTCTCCAGAAACCATATTCCTTTTCTTTAGCAATTCCTTGCACATAACATATTCCTTTTTTTCTGTAGCCCTTCTTCATTTGCTCCCTGATTTCAATTCGGAATGACTTTCTGCATTTCGCGACTGGTCGAACTGACACTGGGCCCATGGTGGACGACCACCTGTCCTGAGACATTTCTTTCGTTCTTTGGTTTTTATTTGCACATCATGGTGGTCGGCCTCGTGTAGTGGTTCTACACCCTCAGTGTACTTTGGAATCAGTGGAAGAGCTTTGGAAACCATAAAAGCTCGGGCTCCATCCCCGAGGATTTTAATTCAATTGGTTCAAGATGGGGCCTGGGTGCTGATATTTTATTTATTTTTAATTTTTATTTTTTATTTTAGAGAGAGAGAGAAGGTGCGAGTGGGGAGGGGGGGCGCAGAGGGCAAAGGGAGAGAGAGAAAGAATCTCCAGCAGGCTCCACGCTCAGTGCAGAGCCCAATGTGGGGCTCGATCTTGCAACCCTGAGATCGTGACCTGATCTGAAACCAAGAGTCCGTGGCTCAACCCACTGAGCCTCCCAGGCGCCCCTGGGTTCCTGACATTTTAAAACCAAGTTTGCCAGGCGATTCTAAGGTGCAGCCTGGGTTGAGAGCCACTGAGCGAACCCAGCGGAAATTGGTAAAGGGTGTCAGGGTGCTGTGGGATCTGGCTGAAGTTTTGGCCTCCCCACAGAGTAACCATGTCTCTTCTCTCCCCAGATGGTGCTTCTGGCCAGGTGCGAGGGGCACTGCAGCCAGGTGTCACGCTCGGAGCCCTTGGTGTCCTTCAGCACTGTCCTCAAGCAGCCCTTCCGCTCCTCCTGTCACTGTTGCCGGCCCCAGACCTCCAAGCTGAAGGCACTGCGGCTGCGCTGTTCGGGGGGCATGCGGCTCACCGCCACCTACCGGTACATCCTCTCTTGTCACTGTGAGGAGTGCAGCTCCTGAGGCCTCCCGCTGAGTGGCTTCTGGATGGGACAACCTCCCCCCTTCCCCCCCCCCCCCCGCACTGAGGCAGTTCAACCAGCCAGGGAAGGACTGGCAAGAAAAGAGTTAAGGGGGGGGGAGAAAAGAAAAAAGATGCAGCAATTCCCACAGGATTGTGCATATTCTAGTAATAAAGACTCTCCATGCTTGTTGACAGAGAGAGATGCTCCGGGAACTGGTCTTCCACCCCTGTCTCCTTTCCCTGGTACAATTTCTTTTGGTTCCTTTTCAGATTCAGGCATTTGCCCCCTTGGCGCTGAATGCTGTTCAAGTTTCCAACAGTTTCAGCCTTAGCGGAGAAAGTGCCCCCCCCCCCGCCCCCCGTGCCCAAGTGGGTCAGGTTGTCACTGTTTGGTGCAGATTAGGGAAGCCTTCGCTTTGGAAAGCAGGAAGAAAGCCCAACTCTTTCTGCGACACCGTCTGGGTTGGTTCGGTTTGATTTGGATCTTGCCCTTCGATCTAAGGTTGCCATCACTGCTAAAGGTGACCAGTGGTGAATTCCAGGCACCAAGCAGGTTGGAGATGTGTAGCCAGGCTCACTCACAGCCAGCTAACTGACATTAAAATAACTAACAAATGGATTCTCTTACGTGATGCTGGAACTCCTGATAGCGGTCATTATTATTCAGAAATGACTTTTGGGAAGTAAAGGTGGCATACGGAATTTGTCACCTGAAGGCTCTTGCAGATAAATTATGGTAAAATTTTGTAAGGGAGCAGACTTTTAAAGACCTGCACAAATACGGATCCTGCACTGACTTTGAAAAAGGCATATATGTACTAGTGGCATGGAGAACGCACTATACTCATGCATGCAAATTAGACAACCAAGTATGAATCTATTTGTGGGTGTGCTATAGCTTTAGCCATGTCGCGGGCATCATTCTCTACCATCCACTTGTCCATGTGAAGCTTGCTGCCAAAATGGTGGCCTGGCTCATCTTCTGAACATTTGGCTCAACTCTCTTTTGGTCTCTGAGACTCAAAATTTGAGTTATTCCCATGTTGTGAAATAAAAAGACAGTATCTTCAAAATTGTGACTGTGAGTATTGCTTTTTCCTACTAAATATTCTACTATAATGCATCCCTTATGGTGCATGTGGGGGAGGGGTCCAGAAAAAGAGGGAGGTGGGGTTCTAGAATGCATGGGGAGGACATTTTTCGAAATCAATAGACGAGGGCGATAGGGGCTTAGGAAATTTGGTTTTTAGTTTCAGAAATTAGCTTATTGAATGAGCATAAAATCTGATGCATTCTGGCTTCCTTAGGCACTAAGGAATGAAAGAGAGGTCATCTCTTTCTTAACCTCTTCACTTTTCTCAGAAAAGAGTAAGTATCCACAAATGAAGGACCAGGAGGACAAAGAATTCGCCAACCATGGTTTCTGTGCCATTGATAGTCTAGTGTTCCAGGTCCAGTGATACTCCTGAGCATTACGAGAATAGTCATGGTGCTGGCGTAATGCTATGCCCACTTTAGGCACCACAACGCTACCCTAGGTTGGCGACTCAGTTTCCACGGCAACCTTGACACCGTGCTGTCTTGGCTCACCAGAGATGACAGTGCACCCCGCTGTTCATATAGTCAACCTGTGAATTACTTTTGCTGTAAAGATGATGGTTTTGTACACTCTCTAGCATATAGATTTCACACTTTTTTTTTTTTTTTTTGGAAGCCAGCGGGGTTAAATTTGTATTTGTGACTTTGGGACAGAATAAAAGTAATGCTATTAAACCTTGCCCTTGATCTTCACCTTCGTGGTGATGGAGCCAGCCAGTTCACTAATTAGAGGTCTCCCCATTTTGAAGGCAAATGTGAAATGGTAATTTGAATCATTACATCAAGAGAAATTTTGTCATAAAAAAGAATTAAATTTAATACCTAAAGTTAAATGGTTATAATCCTTGACTGATAAAGCAAGTAGTTAACTGCTGGCCACATTTATAGCTATTCTTTCATGTCACTAATCAAAGATTGAAAATAATACTGCTAGCCTTAAAATATCTCTTCCTGGTTTTGAAAATTCAATTTGCTTTGAGAGTCATATGCCCCAAACTCCGGTCTTTATTTCCTTACTACCCATTTGGGACTGGAGGGGGCACTTAATGTGACTCATATTTTCCAAATTCCCTGGAAGCCATAGAAAATATTCCCGTCGAATCCTATTGCACAGTCTATTGTCAAAGCTTTCCCCATAGAAATGAGCAGAATATGCTAGGAAGACTAGCAAATCATGGAACAGTGGCATTGGGAGAGTCATTAAAAAGCGTCCATCCTCTTCTCTCCCTAAACAGATGAGCAAATGGAGACCTGCCGAAACCCAGGTTTGCCCGAAGGCACACACTTAGTCTTGGATTTGGAACCAGAACCCAGGCTTTCTGCTTCACAGCCATGAGCACTTCCCTTCCCCCACCCGTGAAGATTCTCAGTCTTTTAAGGCTCTTGGATGCTGAATACGGTGAATGGGCTGGAAAAGAGTGAGAGAGATAGAATAAAGTTTAATGGGGCATATCAAGGCTGAGAAAGAGGAAGAAGAATTACATTTTCCCCAAAGACCTCAAAATAGCCTGGGAATGGAGAGAATTTAGACATTATTGGATATTGAGTTACTATGGAATTTCTATTATGTCTTTTAAAAATTTAACATATTTAGTCTTATTTTAATGTCTACCCCTAAGGATTGAGAGAGAACCAAATGAAAACATTGATCTGTTGAAAACACTACTCCCAGAATGCCTGAGGAATGTTCACCCATCTTCCCCATTTGCTACGCATGAGTAAAGGGAGATCAGAATATGTTATAATCTTAGTAGCTTACATCTTCAAAATCTGTATGATAATCCATGATGGTGGAGGGCAAGCCTCTTGTAAACTGATTTTACCCTCATCATTTATAAGTATTTAATAATAGTCAGTTAACACTGTACTGGAAAATAGAGGGGATTATGGACTGAATTGATTTTCTTGAGTTTTTCAGACCAGTCTCTTAAGTCTTATTCATGTAAGCTTCTCAACTTTCCCCAGAAGCTTAGAATGAAGGACCAATCAGCCCTCCTTGGTCTCAAGGAAATAATGGTTAATTTTCTTCTAAACCCAAGTGCTTGCTAATCCACCCAACACATTATTTTGTATTTGGTGGAGTGGGCTGCATACACGTTATGACTGGGGAACCGTTTGGGTACATTCATTTCTTCCTTGTGACATCGGAGGAATTAAGGTCCAGACGTGCTTTCAGCCATCTCTTCAGGTCCTGCTGAAACATACACACTTGAGCAAGACAGCTGCCCAGTATGGAACACCAAATGCATGGGAGCCAGGCCGTTGTGAAGGCTTCTATCAGAAAAGCAAACCATATCCTGCTGATGCTGCCCCCTTGGTGAACCCAGGGCATGGCCACATCATGGTGGATAGACATGTCACTCCCTTCAGGAACCAGAATATTGGAGAGGCGTGGATCTGGGAAGAGAGGTTCTGCGCATGGCTGTATCATTACACACTGGGAAGAGCGTTTGCTTCATAATGCCTGTTTCAATGCACAAACAGGTACCCAGCAACTACTTGCTGAAGGACAGTACTTCTTGAGAGAACGACATCACATGCCAACAAATCAATGTTTTCCTTTAAGTTGTCACTGTATTAATGACGTGTTTGGGTATGTTCTACCATAAATCTGTAAGAGCATTGGACTTTTCTTTAATTCAATTATGAATGGAACTTCCAATTTCTCATTGAGTAAAGTCATTCTGTGCCCTCAAATATTAATACCATCTTCTCACGTGGTAGAGAGAACCTTTTAAATTTGGTGACTGCAGGGAATATGGACATGCACCAAGGAAGGATTTGTTGCTCCAGCCGTCGACCCCTTCAGGAATTGCCTGAGCTACACAGTCACCTTGCCCAAGAGCGTGTTCTTCCAGGGGTGGCTCAGATCCAGTAACTGATGGGGGTGTGGGGGGCAGTCTAAGAGCCTGGTTATCCTGGCCCAATGGAAGACAATGCTAGCAGGCCATCCTGGCTCCAGAGCTGGCCACTGGGTTGACTGAGGCATGCCAGCTCTATGTGTGTTTGCACCCAGGCTTGCTCCCCCACCCTCTGCTTCCACAGGTGCTGATCCCTAATCAATACCTGCACCGAAAACTCCACCTCAGCGTCTTAACTCTTGGGAGCCCAGCCCACAGCAGCAATTTATACATCTTTTAGTGGCCTGTAAAAGGAGACAAGTGCATTTAAGCCATCTAGTCTCATGACATGCCTGGCCCGTAATACGTGGGGTTCAAATCAATGTTCGTGCTTCCTCTGAAAGCATCATTTAAACATATATGCCAGGACCTATTATGCATCAGCTAGCATGCTAAATGCTGGAGAAACTGAGGTAAAAAAAAAAAAAGCCATAGCCTTGCTTTTAATATGTACCCAGGCCAGAGAGACCGAGAGGTAACTATAATAAGTGATAACCCACCAAGCAGATGATCTTACATTCTTGGCTTTAAGCAGTTATTTTATTTATTTATTTATTTATTTATTTATTTATTTAATATTTTACTTATTTATTTGACATAGCGAGAGAGCGCATGAACAGGGGGAGGGGCAGAGGGAGAAGCAGACTCCCCATTGAGCAGGGAGCCAAACGTGGGGCTCCATCCCAGGACCCTGGGATCGTGACCGGAGCTGAAGGCAGATGGTCTACAGACTGAGCTATCCAGGTACCCGTGGCCATTTTAAAAGTAAGGAGAAATGTGACTTGAGATATAAATTAGCATTTTACAACATTTGCACAGAGAGTCTGTCATTTGGTTTTCAGAATATCCTTATGAAGTAAGTTAATTATTACAAAAATCTTACAGATAAGGAACTGGAAGTTGACTTTTGACCTTAAAGTTTGTGCTTTCTTCGCCATTTCCAAACACGCTCTTTTTCCTTTTTCTAAAACATGTGGACAGAAGGAAAGGAGCTCCAAACCACTTTGTGTCAGAACGTGTCAGTTCTCGTTAGCAAACTATGATTCCAGGACGAACACAGAGCACCCAGGACTTTGATCCAGTAGCATTTCAGAGAATATACTATTCTAATACAAACATCTGGAGAAAATAAACACGTTCCAAATTAAATTATGTAAGGCCAAACTGTGCCTATGACTTTAAAATCCGATCACATTTGTCTGTAATCTTTTGAATAGTTTCAATGTTCCAGTGTCAGACGTACGTACATGTTAACTCAAATGTCCTATTTTAAAATTGTTGAGAGTTGGACAGGGCTCCCTAAGAGCAGTTTGACTCGTGTCATCACCACCATCGTCGTCGTCGTCAACCTTGAATAACAGCGTATAATGAAGCAGAGATCGTGATTAGCACTTTCTCGGCTTTATCTCATTTAATCCTCCCAACTGACCTTGAGGTTAATATTACCCTTACTTTACAGATAGTAGGAATAGTGCTATGGTTTTAATCACTCGGACTTTTTTTTTTTTTTTTGGCATTCTAGAGTTCTTCATTATCTTCCAAATCACCACCAAAACTAATATTGCCATCACCATTGCAAAGTGTATATCAAGTATCTGGACATGCATATGTGCCATGGAAATAAATTTAAAGAGGTAAGTTCTCTCCTTGTAAGAGCTGACATTCTAAACCCTGCTTATGGTTTTAAATAACTAAATTCTTCACAATGCGTTCTCTTCTATTTTGGTCTACACCAGCAGTGTGGTGTTTTTCCACAATCCTAACATCCAATTATTTCCTTTTTCACATCGGGACAATCTCGTTCCCTTTCCCTTATTTGATTCCACAGCTCCATTTGCGATTCATGACTTTTTAGGTACCTGTTGTGGGAAGAGGCCATGAGAAACCACAGGGCTAACATCAACACCGGTGTGAAAAGGAACAGAAAGGCATGTTGTTCAGCTCTCATTTTATAGAGGTTTTTTGATTCTGTGTCTTCTGACTTCTCAACCCGTGCTCATGCCATTGGCCAATGCTATATTTTCCTGATTCTTCTTGCACGAGTTTCTCATGAACAACACAAAAAGCATTCTTCACTGTTGTCATTGAAACTAACAGCCCAAGATTTTGTTTGACCAAGTGCCCACTTTCACCGACTAATTCATAGTGCTCGGCACACGTACTGTTGTATGTCAAGAGCATGAACTCTGGGGCCAGACTGCCTGAGTTCACATCCCTGATCTGCTGCTTATGAGCCGTGTGACTTTCAGGCATGTCGTGTGGCCTTTTTGTGCCTTGGATACTTCCTCTGTAAGTATGTCTAAACTTCATGATACCATTATGGGGAGTAAATGAGTTAATGGGTGATGTGGAGAAACCTAGAACCATCCTTGACACCAAGTAGCACAAGGATCGGCTACCGATCCCACTATGCATTCATAGTGTCAGCAAGTTATAACTTCTCAACTACAGCTTTACTTAAGCTGAACATCATTCTTGCCCCTGTTTCTCCCCAGCAAAAATTATGCATTCTTAAGCTTTCTTGTTATATGGCTCTACAATAAAAAGGTTTTATTTTTTTTTAAGGTTCTGGTACTACATTGATAGAAATAAATCAGAGCCCGTTGTTATTTTATCACTTCTTTTCTGCCTTAAGATTGCATTCATCTTACTGGCAGAAGACACCTATTAGATCATTTTGTTTGCCCTCCTATATGCCTGGAAACGGCCAAAGCAATGAAACGTGCAAGTTTCTCAATACCTTTTCTGGGAAATTAATTTATTCTGAAATAAGTGTATAGACTTCTTATCCTCCAATTATCCAATTATTCTTAGAAACACTGTCCTCTCTTCCTTCTTCCCTCCACTCCCCACCCCCCTTAACAATTCCTCTTACGGGTTTGAGTTAACAAACCCAGTCTGAAGCATGTCCTGAGTGCTGGCTTGCTAAAAGAACTTTCTGAAGACACATTTTTTTATTAAATTTACATTTGGGAACACCAGAGAGTCAGGCTCTACCTGTTACACCCCAAGGAAGGGGGATTATAGTAAATTGTACAAAATCAGACATTGAAATCATCTATTCCTTACATTCATTTCTACTTTTCCAGAACAGCACAACTATTGATTAGTGCAGCTTAGTACATCTAAATCATTTATCTCTTACATGCATTCCTATTTTTCCAAAACAGCAGTCTTTCACCTTGAGCCAGACACCTTTGTAGCAAGTCTTGGGTTTGTACAAAGGGTAGAACATCAAATTAAAATCAGAAAATTACAGGGGCTCCTGGGTGGCTCAGTGGGTTAAGTGACTGCCTTTGGCTCAGGTCATGATCTCAGGGTCCTGGGATCAAGCCCTGCATTGGGCTCCCTGCTCAGCGGGGAGTATGCTTCTTCCTCTGTCCCTCCCCACCTCCGCTCGTGCTCTCTCTCTCAAATAAATAAAATCTTTAAAATAAAATCAAATTAGAAAATTACAGTTCTATATTACCTAAGTCCATGCTGCCTAACAGAAATGTAATGTGAGCTACACAAATCACTTAAATTTCATAGTAGCTGCCTAAAAAATATATATATATGTATATATATATAAAAGTAAAATCAATTTTGACAACATATTTTACTTAATCCAATATATCCTGAATATTATCATTTCATCATATAAACAATAGGAAAATTGATTAATGAGATAATTTACATTCTTTTTTGACATATCAAGTCTTTGAAATCAGGTGTTTCTTTTACACTCACAGTGCCTAAAAATGCAAACTATATATTATTTTTGAGTTTTCATGGATGTACTGAAATCCCTGAGAAAAATGGCGGATATGGTGTGCAAGTCTAAGAACAAAAGCAGAGAGGATCAGCCTGCCAATTATGAATGAGTCAGCTTGAAGCCTGGCAGCAAATAGCTGCTTGGACATTTCAGAGACTTTATTATCAATGTGGCTTTGCCCAACATACCCTAGGAGTCAAGAAACCTGAATGCAGGGGCGCCTGGGTGGCTCAGTCATTAAGCGTCTGCCTTCGGCTCAGGTGATGATCCCGGGGTCCTGGGATGGAGCCCTGCATCGGGCTCCCCACTCGGCGGGAAGCCTGCTTCTCCCTCTCCCACTCCCCCTGCTTGTGTTCCCTCTCTCGCTGTGTCTCTCTCTGTCGAATAAATAATAATAATAAAAAGAAACCTGAATGCACTCTTGGTTCTACCATTAAGCAGCTGTGTGATCCAGAGTGAATCACTTATGCTTTGCACTCTCAGTTTTCTAGACCAGATTCCAAAAATCTTTTCCCATATTACGAATACTCTAGCTATACATGCACGCACACACACATCCCTGCTCTAACACTTACCTATTCTCAAGGTAAAGGAGATTTTTTTGAAAAATTGAATATAGTCAACACACAATGTTCCATCAGTTTCAGGCGTACAACATAGTGATTTGACAAGTCTATGTTACGCTATGCTCACCGCAAGTGTAGCGACCGTCAGTTTAAAGGTGCTTTTAAAGAAATCTGTTTCTGTTGTATTTTCACGACTACAAACACCTTATATTCTTGCTTATAGAGTTTCTCCATTTTGCCTTTTCTTCAAGAGATGTGCATGGTGATGTTTTTATATATATAAGTGATTAAAAATGGAATCGAGCTCATTAAAGTATTGCTTTGGGTAATATCTCGGAACATAGTGAATTGCTGATAATGTATCATTCATTTTGAGAATGAAAAAATTTTTTTAAGTCTGGAATATTTGCAATACGTGCAAAATGTATTCCACGTCTCCTTTTCTTTTCCTTCTAACTCGCTTTTCCTCTCTTCCTGTCTAACAAAGGCAGCAAGCAGCAGATGGAGGGGAAGAGATGGGGGGTAGTTCAGTGGTGGGTAGATGGGTCAGCCACCCTTTTGCTTTTGTGCATCGAAGCCCTGGACAGATGCCAAGGGTATTTGAGGAAGCAAGAGAGCAACGCAGGCTTTTAGGCAGAGTGCTCATTCATAATTAAGTTGCTTAGTTGCAGGGCCATCAAAGGCAAACTTCAAATACCCTGACAGCAAAGACACCTGTGCCAGAAGCAGAAGCAGGATCGTGCAGGAGAAAGGCAGAGCCGATGGCAGATACTCAGCCCTGAGCTGAGAGGGACATTTTAAAATACAGAGGTAAGAGCCTGAGTTAATGTGTCAGAGGAACCTGGCAAGGATTTGTGAGGTCGGAGACGCAGCATCTACCACTGGGGCCTGTGCCAATAGGCAAGAAGCTTAAGCCTGTCTTTGTGCGCTGTGTTGTGTCAAACTGGAGAGTGATTTCAAAATAATAAGCCCGGGGCGACTGCATGGCTCAGCCGTTGAGCGTCTGCCTTCAGCTCAGGTCATGATCCCAGGGTCTTGGGATCGAGCCCCGCATCGGGCTCCCCGCTCCACGGGAAGCCTGCTTCTCCCTCTCCCACTCGCCCTGCTTGTGTTCCTTCTCTCGCTGTGTCTCTCTCTCTGTCAAATAAATAAAATCTTAAAAAAACAAAAACAAAATAATAAGCCAATGACGCCACTCATGGAATCTTGACTCTGCATCGAGTATTGTGCTAGACGTGAAGCACACGACATCTAATTTAATCCTCCCAGCAACTTTGTTGTTAGCTGCATTTTGCAGACAGGAAAATCAAAGCTCGGAGAGGTCCAGTGATTTGCCCTGAGTCTTGCGATCAGCAAGGGGCTGAGGCAAAGTGAGCACAGATGTCTGCCTATGAAGCTTGAGATTCTTTTTCTTTTTGCTCCAGCCTCCCTCTGTCTCCACACCCACCTACATTTGACCCTCAGACCAGACACATTCCCACTGGATGACTCATCGGAGGGTCAGGATCAAAGATCAATTTCTTCTAAAAACCTCCTACGTCTCAAGTCTTTTTAAGACCAGCCCGTATTCCTGAAAGGTCTTTGGGAGCGTCTAGGGAATCTAGGGACTCCGGCTAACCCATGGGGCCCTGTAAACGTGCCAAGGAAACTTGAGGTTAGAATTTCTTTGGCCTTGAATCCAAAGGATTTGGGTGAAACTCAGCTGGGCTTAAGAACTCCATAACAGAAACTTGCCTGGATCATTTTATTTGGCTCCCTGCAAAGATGTGAAGTAGAGGTATGAGACCAGGCCATCTTATATCACCTTCCAGAACCCAGGGCCACACTGAGGGTAGAACAGGAGAGACTCCTAGAGATGATCTAGTTAAAGGGCCTTGTTTTATGCATGAGAGGCTCAGAGAAGTTTAGGTCACGAGCCTAGCAAACAGCAACATGGGACTGGAGCGCCCATGTCTCCCACCAAGGCCAGTGGTTACTGGATGGCCACTCCATCCACCTCCCCCAAAGCCTATCCTCCCCACCCACCCAACATTCCTATTCAACACCAAGTTCAGCAGAGGCCAGGGGCAGGGTGAATTTCCCCGAGCTAAAGAATGACAGATACCTACATAAGAAAGCAAGCCAACACAGCTTCTGATAAACGTGGTCCCCTCTTTCCAACAAGCCAGCATGACAGACAACATGCACCTCTCCAAGAATATCATGGTCACCCCCACATAGCATGTGACAGGGGCCTAGTGCTTCATTCTAGGTTAGGCAGAATTTTCCACAGCGTCAGTCCCCCAAAGAATGACATCCTCATAGCAAACAGCATTGTAAGGAATATTCACACTAGCAAGACATTTGGTACGTAGCCTTTAGATGGTGCTAATGTTCTACTGTAACACAGCCTGCAAGCACTCGAGGCTCAGAAATCAAGGAAGTGGAAGGGGGCTCAAGGGGCTAGCTGTATTTCATCCGTTCTGTCCTGTGCTGGGCCCTGAAAACACCCCCCCCCCCACACACACACACATACTTTGGGAGGTATCTTGATACAAAGACATTTCTGGGGCTTTCACTGCCATAGCAAGGTCTTGGCAATGTTGAATGTTCCAGACTATTCTAGGCAGGTCTCATGCCATCCAGGGAGCACCATCAGTCAGCACTTTAGATGTGAAGGCACATCCTCCAAATTCAGATTCATCCTGTGTCTTTGTGCATCGACCAGAGGTTGTGGTGATCTTGGTTCCTAAGGTCCGATTGTGTCCCTAGATTGGGTGATGCAGCCATTCATTTCGTGCGACAGTTTTCTTCAGGAAACCCTCTTTCATTCACTTAAGAAAGGGCTGGTGAAACCTACCATCATTCTTTTTTTTTTTTTTTTTCCCCTGGCTCTGAAAAGAAGGGTGGGGAAAAACACATCACTCCGGAGCAACCTTTCTAAGGCAGGCTTTTATGTCTTTGTTCTTCTCTTTTCCACATGATGTGAATTCCGAAGGCTCTATTTGTCTCATAGTGCCACCAAAAGGGACAATGCTTTGCTAGGCAGTTTTTCTCTGCCAGTGCGGTGGGTGACAGACTGTGTCACGGTCGCCCTGAGAAGCCCTAGACATGGTTGAGGTTTTCTATGTAGAGAAGAAAATAACTCCTTGCCCATTCACATGGATGGCTCTACACCCATGGGAGCTGATAGGGGTTTCCAAAAAAAGACATCACACTTAGCATTTATACACGTGGTGCTGATGGGTTTGTGTATGTGTGTGTGTGTGTGTGTGTGTGTGTGCCCATCTTGAGTACAGGAAGACTGGGGATCAGGGAGACATGAAAATCAGGAGGGAGCTAAAGATCCCACCCAGATCATCTGGTGAAAACAAATTTGGGAAAGTCACGATACCATTATTCTAATACACTGAAATCCTATTACAGTGGGAAAAAAAATCAATTTATCCAGAACGATCCTGTAAGGAGCAAAATTAGAACCAAAGAGGTGGAAATTGTTGGAAGATAGATTTCAATTAGACTGCAGCAAGAACTTTTTTTAGTTTTTAAAATTAAAAGATTCTAACTTATAGAAGCATTGCAAGAAAAGTACATTGCTCAGACACTGTTTACCTAGATTCTTCAGTTGTTAATATTTTGCCACATTTCATTTATCTCTCTTTCACTCATATATGTGTTGATATTTTCCCGAACTTTCTGAGAGTGAACGGCATTATAATATCCGTATATCCCTAAATATTTCATCATGGGGTTCCAAAGAATAAGGACACTATCTTGCATAACCAGAGTAAAATTACATACTCCATATTCAAATTTCAGCAAGTGTCCCAATGATGTCCTTTGTAACAATATTTTTCCTCTGATTCAGGATCCACTAAGATACATTACAAGTGATGCTAATAAGGATGAGCTTCCTAAGATTTAGGATTTTCAAAGAAAAGGAAAGCGGGAGGCATCACAATTACAAACTTTAAGTTATATTACAAAGCTGTAGTCATCAAAACACTATGGTACTGTCACAAAAATAGACACATAAATCAATAGAACGGAATAGAAAACCCAGAAATGAACCTCCAGTTATATGGCCAACTAATCTTTGGCAAAACAGGAAAGAATATCCAGTGGGAAGAAGAATGTCTCTTCAACAAATGGTGCTGGGAAAACTGGACAGCAACATGCAAAAGGACCAATTTCTTACACCTTACACAAAAATAAATTCAAAATGGATCAAAGACCTAAATGTGAGACCTGAAACCATAAAAATCCTAGAGGAAAACACAGGCAGTAACCTCTTTGACATCAGCTGTAGCAACCTCTTTCTAGATATGTCCCCTGAGGCAAGGGAAATAAAAGCAAAATAAACTATTGGGACTGCAACAAGATTAAAAGCTTTTGCACAGCGAAGGAAACAATCAACAAAACTAAAAGGCAACCTACGGAATGGGAGAAGATATTTGCAAAGGACATATGTGATAAAGGGTTACTATCCAAAATCTATAAAGAACTTATAAAACTCAACACCCAATAAATGAATAGTCCAGTTAAAAAATGGGCAGAAGACATGAGCAGACATTTTTCCAAAGAAGACATGCAGATGGCCAACAGATAGATACATGAGAAGATGCTCAACATCACTCATCATCACTAATTCAAAGGGATACACGCACCCCAGTGTTTACTGCAGCATTGTTTATAGTCGCCAAATTATGCAAGGGGCTCAAGTGACCAGGGATTGGTGAATGAATAAAGAAGATGTGGTGTATAAATATACAATGGACTATCACTCGACCATAAAAAAGAATGAAATCTTGCCATTTACAACGACATGGATGGAGTTAAAGAGTATCATGCCAAGAAAAATAAGTCTGTCAGAGAAAGACAAATACCATATGATTTCACTCATATGTGGAGTTTAAGAAACAAAATAAATGAGCAAAGGGGAAAAAAAGAGAGAGACACAAGGAGGGGATGGATGAAAGAGATGATGGGGATTAAGGACGGCACTTGTCGTGATGAGCACCGGGTGATGTACGGAAGTGCTGAATCACTCTATTGGACACCTGAAACTAATATTCCACTGTATGTCAACTAACTGGAATTTAAATAAAAACTTAGAAAAGATTTAGGAGTTTCAAAAATGAGAGGGGCTGTATCAAATAGCAAATTCTAAATATCAGCTTGGCAAGTATATCATATACACCTTACCAGCTCAGGGCATATGGCAGAATAAATAACTTATTTAAATAAATAACCTAAATCACCAAAAACTGGTTCAGGCTTTTTGTGTCCTGTGTGTGAAATTTGCCTGCCCCAAAGTCATGAAAATCTCCTCTTATGTCTTCTGGAAACCTTACAATTCTACGTTTTGCGTTGAGGTTTATAATACACCCCAAATAGGGGCGCTCACTGGCTCAGTCGGTAGAGTGTGTGCGACTCTTGATCTCAGGGTTCTGAGTTCAAGCCCCGTGTTGGGTAGAGAGATTACTTAAAAATAAAACCTTTTTAAAAATACATCCCAGGGGACACCTGGGTGGCTCAGTCGGTTAAGCGTCTGCCTTCAGCTCAGGTCATGATCCCAGGGTCCTGGGATCGAACCCCACATCAGGCTCCCTGCTCAGCAGGGAGTCTGCTTCTCCCTTGCCGTCTGCCCCTCCCTTACCTACTTACCTTCTTACCTACAGATCTCTAGAATCAAGAGGCACTCCAAGCCACGCAAGGCCACATGCAGAATTACCAGGGTCAGTCAGGAAGTAGAAGAAGTGAGGCGGAGACGTGGGCCAGAGCTTTTATTTCGGTTTTCACAGGAAGGAATGGGCGGGGCAGGGTAGGCAAACAGAGGGGACTTAGGATTGAATAGTTTGAATAGTTTGGGCAGGCTCTGGGCTATAAGGGTGATCCCTAGTTGTCTGATACCTGACTCTGAGGTGATTTAAGGTGATTTAGGGCTGAGCTATAGTGTCCTGGACAGCAGGAGCCTGTTAAAAGGAAGGGGATGGTGGGTACAGACTCAGGATTGGTTGCTTTGCAGCAAGTTGTTTGCTTTCTCTAGGAATTAGCTAACTCTAGGAAAGGCAGTCCCTCCCCAAGGACTCAATGCACCAAGATGTCAAAGCATCAGAAAATAGAGAAAATAAAAAACACAGTGTTTAGGCAGCATGTGTACTAAAATTGGAACAATCCAGAGATTAGTATGGTCCCCGCACAAGGACGACACACAAATTCGCGAAGCGTTCCATATTTTTAGATGAAACATTTTTCACTAAAAAAAAAAAGAAAAGAAAAGAAAGAAAAGAGAAAGCATTGATTAATAAACCCTAAAACTCCCACCCAAGATGAAGCGGGCAGTTGTTGGGAAGTCCTCCATTTTGCGGTCAACAGTCATCTGAGACTTAACCAAGCACACCAATTTCAGGTCCTAATACAATGTCGCATAGGATTTCTGATCTGAAATTATTAATCTATCATATTGGGTGGGGCCCCCTTGGGTCTTCTGACTGTAACTCCCTTTTGCATAACCACCAGCAATACCCTACGTTAGAGCCCATTACATCATACATGGTAGAATTTTGAACCCTCTGCTCTGGCCTCATTGTGTCATTCATCTCTTTTCTCTTTCTAAGTCCCATATGCCTTATGAGTTGCTCTTCTGCTCTTGCTTTATTGGCTTCTTCACGCAACAGCTAATTGTTGAGGGCTCGCTGTGTGCCTGACACTGCTCCAAGTGCTGGGGACACACCAGCCAACAAACCAGACAAAAATTCCTGGCCTTGAGGAGCTTTAATTCAAACAAGAAGACAGACAACAAGCAAGGCACATGACAAATGGATTAATCAGTTAGCACGTCCAAAGTTGGTAAGTATTATGGAAAAAAGAAAAAGTAGGGCAAGGTCAGGGGCATTGGGAATGCCCGCGGGGGTGTGAGAGAAATTTGAAATAGGGTGGACAGGGGAGCCTCACAGAGAAGGGAGCATTTGAGCAAAGGCTTCACAGTTACTAATGGAGTGAGATGATCCTATCTGAAGATCAAGGCTATGGTTCAGATTAGATGAAGAGTAGGGAGAGAAGGGACATGTGACCTGCAGATGAGGTGAGACACTTAGATGTGGAGGGCAGTGCTGGGGTGGCCTTGTGTGAGTTGCCCTGCACATTCTGCAGGGCGTGGGGTGCTGGGCCCTTAGAAGTGTTGGACTGGGCTGTGCAAGATGAAGGCCAGACACACAGACACATGCATAGCAGTCTTCGTCCCAGAAATGATGAGTAGAAGCCACGAGAATGAGCAAACTTAAAAGGAGATCCTGTGAGCATCCATATTTAAAGAACAGGTTGGAAAGAGGAAACTGAAGGAGACATCTGAGTGGTTTCAGCCTGAGTTGCTGGAGCAGGACCGAGGAATAAAGGAACCAAGGAAGCAGAGAGTGGAGAGGATCCAGGGAATGGGGAGTGGTGCATCACCCCCCCACCCCAAGGATTGCATGAGGATCGGGAAGTTTGGTGGTGGTATGGGGGAGTCTTTTTGGTGACCTTTCAATATAGAAGTTTTAGGCAAACTGTTGTGAATCTACAAGGATTCGGGAAATATTATTCCCATGAGCCCTTTCTGAAAAACCTACCAGACAATAAGCTTCAGAAAACCAATTTAAAAAATGATCTAAGACTAAAATTGTAGTAACAAGGGAGAAAGTAGAGGTGCCTGGTTGGCTCAGTCAGTTAACCCTCAGACTCCTGATTCTGGCTCAGGTCATGATCTCATGGGTAATGAGATTGAGCCCCCACATTGGGCTCCACACTTAGTGAGGAGTCTGCTTGGGATTCTCTCTCTCCCTCTCCCTCTGCCCCTCCCCTTGCTCGCACATGCTCTCTCTCTCTCTCTCTCTGAAATAAATCCTTTAAAAAAAAGAAGGGAGAAAGTAGTTTGTAATGGTTATGTCTGACAATGGAAATATAGTACATAATAATAATAATGAATGAAATAATAATTTCTAAGCTCAAATCTAAAATATTTGACTCCAAATCTCTTGCTTTTTTTCCTTCACATGATAAAGTTCAGAGACTTGTCTCTTAAGAAGTGGAATAATGATTGTACAGTCTGGTCCTTATAAAGAAGGAATGTCTAAAGATGAGGACAGGTAAGATTATGATCAGTATTGTCATTCCCAAAGAATGCCAAAAAACTAACTAAGGAAGGGGAGGAGGTTGAGGGGAGCCAAAGGGATAATTACTATCTTGAAATATATAATACGATTTTCGTGGGGATGAACTGGGTCATTTTTCTTAATCTTTTTTAAAGATTTATTTATTTATTTATTTATTTGAAAGAGAAGGAGAATGAGAGAGAGAGAGAGAGCACATGAGAGGGGGGAGGGTCAGAGGGAGAAGCAGACTCCCCACTGAGCAGGGAGCCCGATGCGGGACTCGATCCCGGGACTCCAGGATCATGACCTGAGCTGAAGGCAGTCGCTTAACCAACTGAGCCACCCAGGCGCTGGGAGCCACCCAGTTTTAGTTTAAAAAACTAAAACTAATTTTAGTTTTTTAGGAGACAGAAGTACAGTAATAGATTTAAGTTAAAACTGCAGGCATTTTAGATCTGCATTAGAAGGAAAGTCTTTTTTTTTAAGAGCAGAAAACACTGGAAGAGGCCTCCAGTGGAAAAGATTGGGACTCTCTGCCTAGGGAACCTTGAATTTGAGAGAGGTTGAGGCAATTCCCCGGCCTTGAGGTGAACACCGGACAAGATAGTTGATTTCCTAGGACCTCTCTTAATTCTAATAAGAGAGGACAAGATTCTGAGCACAGGGTAGAGAGTGTGTCACGGGTCATGGTCCAAACCCCAAATGGTTGTTGTTTCTGACAGTCACTGGGTAATCGGGAGAGATCATCAGGCCAAGTGCGATGGAAAGCTTGGGTATTAAACATTTGGAAAGTGAATGCTTCTTGCTCTGAAGGGATGAGACAACACAATGGAAGAAAACGCCCATGTTATTTTTCCAGTCTTGAAGGAAGCATTTGGAGTTGTCAGACCATGTTTTGGGTTTCTACTCTGATTCTGTCATGTACTTGTGGAGTGACCTTAGGCAATTTACTGAACTGCCCTGAGCCTCAGTTTTCCCATCTGTAAAATGGGCGTAACAATACCTCTGCCAAAGGGTGTTTAGGAAGACTAAATGAGGGAATGTAAGGTGGGCCTACACATGACAGACACTCAGTTAATGAGATTCCCTGTCCTCCAAGCAAACTATGAAACAGGCTGTGTTTGATCTGAGATGTTTTCATGCTGCCATTAACTGGCCTGAGTGACACCTCCCTAGGATCTACGTTTTTTTTTTTTAAGACTGTATTTATTTATTTGAGAGAGAGAGAGAGAGAGAGAGAGTGAGCACAAGATGGGGGAGGGTCAGAGGGAGAAGCAGACTTCCCGCTGAGCAGGGAGACTGAGGCAGATGCTTAACCGATTGAGCCAGCCAGGTGCCCTAAGATCTACCTTCTTAAGAACGTGCCCTCTATGCCTACCTTTGCTCTCCCCCACCATATTCATATCTGCACCCCAAGTTGGCATCTGAGTGATCCTTCAACAGATGTTGTTGGGTGGATAAGACATGCTCCGATTCTCAATGACAAGAAGAAAACAGAAATGAAGAGACCATTATAAAACACCATGAAAGCACCACAAGAGGTGTTGAGAGCCACCAGCAGACCTTATGGTACCCTTAGGGTCATAACATGCTTGGCAGGGTGGCAGGTGGTAAATCTGAGCTATAAGTTGAGCTTTCTGCTGGCCTTGCTGCACTTTGATTGGGTGGGTGCTCCTGGGGACAGGTGCCTCCCTACTGTTAACTCCAAAGAAGTGGCTCTAATGTTAATTGGTAGTGATTGAAGCTTTGGGGCTAATTGGGTAGTTTCTTGTTCTCAGATTGCCCTACTTGGCCCCTTACTGTACGTAAGATGCTTATGGTGGCAATCTTTCCAGGGCCATCCAACCGGTTCATCCTAGAAAGAAGCATTCTAAGAGATTTTGTGAATTCCAGCTCTGCCAGCAGAGGGGGGCACCCAGGGGCCCAACGCCAATATCTGGCTACCATAGCTCTAACTGTGTCTTGATTCTTTAGTAGGTATTGTGGAAGATCATTTAGATTAAGTGACTTATGGTTGGCTGGGAGCTAAAAGATCACAAATTCTTCTCCTCCCATCAGGAGGGGTAGTATAATTTTGCACCCCTTGAATTTGGGTTGGCCTTGTGATTTGCTTTGGCTAATAAGAAGGTACCGAACAGGATGCAAAGAGAAGCTTGAAAAGCGCCTGCTCTTTCAGCTAACCCAATTCTAGACCAGCCAGCCCACAGCCCACCAGCATCAGACCCTAGACCAGGGGTTGGCAACTACAGTTTACTAGACAGCTGCCTGGTTTTGCAAATAAAGTTTTATTGGAAAATGGCCATGCTCACTCATTCGGGCGCTCTCTATAGCTTCTTTAGCCCTATATTGGCAGGGTTGAGTAGTTGTGACAGAGACTCTATGGCCTGCAAAACCTAAAATATTTACTATTTGGACCTTTTCAGAAAAAGTTTGCAACCCTTGCCCTAGACATGTGAGAAAGCAGTCAAGACCAGCAGAAGAACCTCCCAGCCTGTCCTGGCCCAAATTGCCAATCCATAGAGTTATAAGCTAAACAGTGATTGTGTTAAGCAACCTAATTTTGGAGTAGCTCGTGGTGCAGCAAACACTAACTGGTACGGTCATATAAGGGTTTCCTCGAGAAGTTTGAGATCTTCGTGTAGCTGAAGGAAGGCTCAGAAGTCAGACAAAGCCAGCACAATATTTTTGCCTTTAGCCTTTGACAGTGTTTCAGAGGAGGAAATTGATTTATTTTCATAATATCCCTGCATACATATATGAACTGAAAATAGAGCAATTTGTCACAACAGTTACACCTACAGTTCCAACACCTATCAATCTATTAACATCTGTTGGTCCATCTCTGCCGTGTGCTGGTCGCGATTATAGACAGATTAAATAATTGGATGATACGGCCATAAGAAATAGCAGAGAATTTGCAAATAAAGATCCTCGGATATTAAATTTTGACAAAACTTCTGTTAAAACCAGTGAGACTCTGCTTTTTCTTGATAACTATGAATATTGAGATACTGTCATTAGAATGCACTTACCCCAAAACTAAATAAAGGCCGTTGTGTGGTTTTTCAGTCTGTCGAGGAAAGATCGTCTGTGTGGTAAGAAAAATGAAGATGATCTTTTTAACTCCCAAAGAGCAGATGCATTATTTCTATTTCAGCAAGTAGGACTATACTTCCCCAGCCCCATGTTCCAGGCCCCCCAAAATTCTCGCAAGTAGAATGTCTTTGGGAGAGATCACTTCATTATGTCTCTATGCAAATTGCTTATTCTTCTTTTTTTTTAAAGACTTTATTTATTCATTTGAGACACAGAGATACAGAGAGAGGGAGCATGAGCAGGGGAAGAGGCAGAGAGAGAAGGAGAAGCAGGCTCCCAGCTGAGCCAGGAGCCCGACATGGGCCTGGATCCCAGCACCCTGGGATCCTGACGTGAGCCGAAGGCAGACGCTTAACCATCTGAGCCACCCAGAAACCCCAACAAATTGCTTATTCTTAATCATTCTTTGTGTCTGTTTTGAAAATTTCAAATAAACATAAAGACCACATGTGCCTAGAAGGCCTAAAATAAATATTTTTGGTCGGTTGACTGATTTCTTAAGCCAAGATTTATCAAGATTTTTGTGAGAAAATAAGGAATTGCAATTCCCTCCATTGTGTGGAGGAATAAAGCCAAAAGTGACATACAACCATCCAATGGATTGTCATTAATTCTAACTTTGGTACTCACGACTCCTGGCCCCCAAACCGAAAGTTAAAACTTCTGCATATGAATGGGGGGGTGGACATATTTCAGCCCACAAGAACATATTATTGTAAGGACATCTGGGTGACTTAGTCAGTTAAGCGTCTGACTCTTGATTTCAGCTTGGGTCATGATCTCAGGGTCGTGAGATAGAGCCCCATGTTGGGCTCTGTGCTGGGCGTAAAGCCTGCTTAAGGATCTCTGTCCCTCTGCCCCTCCCCCCACTCGCGCATTTGTGCTTTCTCTCTCTCTCTCTCTCTCTCTCTCTTTCTCTCTCGCTCTCTAAAAAGAACACGCTACTGTAAATGAGTGTCACTCTAGAACCAGGTGAAAAGACTTTATGCGTGTAGTATTTCTTCTTTAGCAGCATCACCACCACCATTGCCACCATCTTCCCTCTCCTCCTTTTTCTCTCCAGCCTCCTTATCATGAAATAGAGCATCAGGGAAGGTGAGGCTGAGGACACAGAGCCTACTCTGGCTCTAGCCCTACCTCTGACACTGTACCTTCGGCTCACTGGTTCTTGATTTTCCTCTCTATGAAGTGTGGGTGGAAAGGAAGATCCTCGAGACTTTGTCTATGCCCGAAATTTCACAATTCCATTATTGTATTTATGACCATAGGCAAAGTAAGGAAGATTGGAGGTTATCCCAGGATGATTCTTGGTGCTCCCTAATCACACCCAGCTCACTTGTTACACTATAAAATTATGCTCAGAAGTTCCTTTTTGCTGAGGGAAACAAGTCAGACACAGAAAGACATGCGTGATCTCACTTATATGCAGAATCTCAAAAAGTCAAACACGTAGAAGCAGATAACAGCATGGTGGTTGCCAGGGCCTGGGTGGAGGGGGAAATGGAGAGGTCTTGGTCAAAGGGTACAAGGTTTCAATTATGCAAAATAAGTCCTGTAGCTCTATGGTACAACATAGAGCCTATTCTTAGCAATACTGCTTTGCATACTTTAAAATTTGCTATGAAGGTAGATCTTACATTAAGCGCTCTTACAGGTTCGAGGAAAAAGAAAAGAACAAAAGAGTAAGAGGAAACATTCCGAGGTGAGCACTAAATTTATGGCATTAATAGTGACAGCGATTTCACAGATGTACCCTTATCTCCAAATACATCAAATTGTATACATTAAATACCTACGGCGTTTTGTACATTCATCATCCCTCGATAAAGTGATTTTTTTATCGGGGCGCCTGGGTGGCTCAGCCCTTAAGCGTCTGCCTTCTGCTCAGGTCACGATCCCAGGGTCCTGGGATCGGAGCCCCGCATCGCGCTCCCCGCTCCCCAGCGGGAAGCCTGCTTCTCCCTCTCCCGCTCCCCCTGCTTGTGTTCCCTCTCTTGCCACGTCTTTCTCTGTCAAATAAATAAAAATAAAATCTTAAAAAAAAATAAAATAAAGAGTGCCTTCTTTGGGTGAAGACAGTGTCCCTCTAGGTATCTTGTTAAAAATATTACTTGTGGGAGGAGCAAGTATGTAAACAGTAATGCACAACCGTACCTATCAAGGTCTCTTTGCTATTTTTCCAAAGAGTGTAACTGATTTCATAATTTCAGTGCGTATCCCTTCCACTAGTCGGCAAGAAATGTTTAGTTAGCCTTTACCCTACAAAATATTACTACTAGTAATTGATAATAGCTACAATTTGTTGAATGCCTACTAAGTGATTGGTTTTTTGTGTCTGTTTTATTTTAACACTTTGCAATTGTGGAAAGTGGGTTTTACTGTCTCCATTTTGCAGGTAAGAATCCTGAGACTCAGAAAATTTTATTAGCTTTTCCAGATGTACAGCCAGTAAATGTAAATCCTGGTCTACCTGATAGCACTTCTTCTCTCTCTAATATGGCATTATTTAGGAACTGATTCTGGCAAAGATTTTACTCCTCAGGACCTTGCAGATTAGTAAATGAGCTACAAAAACAGAAATGAAGTAGGAAGAATAGAAATGAATGAAGGAAGAACTCCTTCCTGAGAAGTAAATTACTGCCCAAACATTTTATCACTAATGAGGTTTTATCTTCCGCTCCAGGAGGTGATGAAAATATTAATAATGTTAACAATAATGATAATCCTTAGACCAGGAAATTTGAAGATTTTCATATCTTATCAGTAAAACTACCCAGAAGACATCAAGCATGAGATCTATTTTAAAGTAGACCTTGTAAGAAATCTTAAATCCACCTTGAATATTGGTATTTTTCCATCTTAACTTTTTGCTGATTATAAAACTAATACATGTTCATTGTTAAAAATGGGGAAATGCAGAGAAATGCGAATAAGAAAATACACTAGTCTATATTCTTACTTCCAGCGACAATAATCAATAATGTATTTCTGAATATCATCCTGGTTATAGGTTCCGTGAAATTTTCATATGGTTGAATAGTTACTATATATTTGATTTTGCTCCTGTTTTTAAAACTTAATAACTATGTTTTGTCCCTAAATTCTTTGTGAACATTATTAATGATAGCATACCATTTTATTATTTAGATATATCATTTTTAAATCAATATTAGAAGATTTCCAATTTCTTACAATTTGAACTTTTCCATGTACAAATAGATGTTTGCATTTAGAATTGTTTGTGCTTAAGGGTGCTTTCCCAGGAGTGTAACTACAGAATCAGAAGAGAGGAACACTTGTAAGACTGTTGGTAGGGGCGCCTGGGTGATGCAGTCAGTTGAGTTTCTGACTCTTGGATTTGGTGCAGGTCATGATATCAGGGTTGTGAGATGGAGCCCAGCCTTGGCGCTGTGAGCTCAGCACCTGGTCCACTTGTCCCTCTCCCCTCCAATCTCCCTCTGCTCATGCTTTCTCTCTCTCTCAAATAAGCAAAATCTTAAAAAAAATCGATAAATATTGCCAAAGTGCTTTCACAAGGAGAATTCTTATTTTTATTTCCACTGGCTATATAGATAAGCACTCATTTAATTTCTTCCACCTTGCCAACTTTGGGTTTCACCTTTTCTTAATCTTCTTTAATTTGATAGGTAAAAATGAATTCTCATTGTTACTTTTAGTTTGCAGTTATTTGATTATGACCATTTTCAGTAATTTATCACAAGCTTACTCGGTAAGTGAATTTAACATTTTGAGGAATTAACACTTGTAACATGGACTCATTTGTATTTTGGGATCATATTCATTTTTCTGTTAATTTCAATTTCTCTTTAATATACAAAAAGTTATTAACACTGTTTATAAATGTTTACTGAAAATAGTTTTCTCAGCTTTTCTCATTTGCATTTAATATTTCTTGAGATGTAGGGTTTTTTAATTTCTTCAGATCTATTATTCTGTTTCCTAAAGAGGTTTTTGTTTTTTTTTAAAGGACAAGCCTGGGTTCTTTTTTTTTTAAGATTTTTTTTTTATTTATCTGAGAGAGAGAGAATGAGAGACAGAGAGCATGAGAGGGAAGAGGGTCCCAGGGAGAAGCAGACCCCCCACTGAGCAGGGAGCCCGATGCGGGACTCGATCCCGGGACTCCAGGATCATGACCTGAGCCGAAGGCAGTCGCTTAACCAACTGAGCCACCCAGGCGCCCTCCTAAAGAGTTTTTAACTTAAACTTAGAAACTCTGTGCATGGAGGAATTAAACAAATATTCATATCTATTTTTGTTGTATTTGCTTTTTGTACTTTTTCTATCTGCTTGTTTTTGATTTATAGTTATTTTTTTATTCCAACTGGCTTTTATTTCAAGTATTTTTTGTGGTGAGGATATAAATTGATTTTGTTCCCAAATAGCTAAGTCATTTTCCAGCTCATTTTACTGATTGAGTCCTCCTTTTGGTCACAGATTACGATGCCCCCTTTATTATGCATTACATGACTATCTGCTAGTGATGTACATATTTATTGACTGTCAAGGAATTCCTGCATTAGTTAAAGAAAGGTTTAATAATTGCGCCTTGATGATGCATATTAAAAAATGCTTATTTTGGATTTCTGCTTCCATTCAAAATGGAATAACAGGGCCATGAAACCATTTTTTAATGGAAAAAATAGACAAAACAACAATTTTCAAACATTGGACATCAGGCAGTGCAGGATGGTGATCCCTGAGAGACTGTAAACGAATGAGTTGAGTCCTATGACTGCCCCCGCTTGCTGCTCAAAGAGAATATCCTGGCAACAACATAGGGATGCAGAAACCTGATGAAGCCTGGTGATCTCCTTGAGCTGAGTTTGCAGGCCAGGGCACTGAAGAAGAGAGTTTTCCAGAGATATGCACAGGGCTCCCTTGACTCTTCAGCTGAGAGCTGACCCATGCATGTGCAGAGTAGAACTACCAGAGGCTGAGGAAGAGAACAGCCCAAAAATAGCAGAAGAAAAAAATCTCCAGAACTCACACAGGGTCAAGAATAGTTTGTGTTCCCATCAGCCAGAGAGGCATAACTCATAATTCGCAGGGTATCAGAGAGAGTAGTTACATGGATATTGACAAAATCATGAGACAAAACGAGAACTACACTAAAAGCTACCCAGGTCTCATCTAACAAAGCTTAAAACAAAGCCTCAAAATAATCAACTGTTTCCAAGTAACTTAACTACATCCTAGAACAAAGCTCACAAAATTTTTTTGGGAACACAAAAAGATGCGACCACTAACAAGGTAAAATTCACAATGTCTAACAACCAATCATAAATTATCAGGCATGCAAAGATGCAGGGGACTATGAGCCAAAATGAGGAGAAACATAAACTAATCAAAACATATCCACAAATGGCAGAGAAGACAGAGTAAGCATACAAGGACATTAAAACTATTATAGTTATATTCCATATGTTGTAGAAGGTAGGAGACAGCCAAGTGTATTAAGTAAAGATATGGGGGTGCCTGGCTGGTTCAGTCAGTAGAGCATGTGATTCTTGTTCTTGGGGTTGTGAATACAAGCCCTGTGTTGGATGTGGCGCCTACTTAAAAAAAAAAAAAGAAAAGAAATACATCATTAAGTAAAGATATGGAAGAAATAGAAGAGACTCAAATGGAATGTTAGGGATAAAAATGGAAATATTTGAGACGGCAAAGACTCTGCACAGGATTAATACCACATTGAACTTTGCAGAGGAAAATATTGGTGTACTTGACACAGAGCAATAGCAATTATGAACAATGAAATCGTGAGAAAAAAGACTGAAAAGGTAAACAAAAAGAGGACCAGTATGATGTGGGGCAGTGTCAAGTGACATAAGTCTAATTGGGATCTCAAAAATAGAAGACAGAGAAGGGGACAGAAAAAAACTAGAAGTACAAAGAAGGCCAATTACGAAGAAAATGATAAACCCGCAGATTCAAGAAGCTCAATGAACTCCAAGCATAGGAAACATTTAAAAAACTACAAAATTTAGAACATAATCAAATTGCTGAAAACCAGAATTCTCATTCTTCTCATCATCAACTGCACTTTTTTTATTACTCAAGCAATACATAGGAATTATATGAAAGTTGAAAATTCAAATAAGCAATAAAAAAAAGAATTGCCATTTTCATTAGGTATGACAAGTATACAAGAAAGACAATGCTTTCGTATACTCTTTATTGATCCCCTACAATAAATTCGCTCATTAATTTTAAGAATTTTCCGATTGATTTCCTTGCAGTTTTCAGGAAAATATTATGTAGTCTCCCAATAGTGGTAATATCAACTTTTTTCATCAAAATTCTACCTCTCTCTTTTTATTTTATAAGTATCCTTTTATGGCAGCTCTCCTGACTAGGATTTAAAGCAGATATTCTCAGCCCTCTTTTTCCAACCAAAAAAAACTTAGCGGTATGCTCTTTCTCTACTTTGAACATCATAAAAGGGAACCTCTTATCTTGTATGGTCTTTAAAAATTTTTGGCTATTTTTTTTCCCAATTCCTTCTTTTGTCTTCTTTTTTACTTTTGCTTTGCCACTTTTTTACCTTCGTATTCGTTTCCTGTTGCTCCTTACAACACTCTTACTGGCTTCAAACAACACAAACCTCTTAGAGTTCTGGGAGTCAGAAGTTCAAAGTCCTCTAAATCAGGCATAGCGCAAGGGTATGGTCCACCCTGGGGCAAAAATTCCTCTGCATCTATGAACCTGTGAAACCAGACAACAGGCCAACTGCTTCCAGAAGACAATGGTGGGATAAACACGGGCTAGACATTCCTATCCCCAAAGGGGGAAACTCGTGGGACGATAAAAGGGGTCATCAGTCCCGAGGAAGCTTAAAATTCAGCAGGAAAAATTTCTTTGGATTTCAAGGCCTCGGAATGATCCTCTGTGGCTCCATGCTCTGTCCTCTCTGCCCACAGGGACAGCCCTGACCCCTTGGCCCTGGGTGATGGCCCTAGCCGTTGACCCTGAGTGGTGGCCCTGTGCTCTGGAACTGAGGAAGTCCCACTGACCCAGGCCTCTGGGTCTGTGGCTCTGTCCTTCTTCCTTCATTTTAGCTCATCTCTGTGTCTTCCAATCCAGGCTGGCAGAGTTTGTGCTGGTATAAAATTGTCTGGTCTGTCTTCTAGAAAAGACAGTCCTCCACAGATCTTTCTGGGATGGCTACATCTCTCATCCTGGTTTCTGGTGAAATGGTTGATTGGATTCAGGAGTCACACAGCTAATCTCGTTAGCAAGACCGGTTGTCCGGCCAGATGCTTGGCCTTGTCTTCAGAGCATGCTCTCTGAATAGCTTGAGAAGTTTCCAAATCATCAAGTACATCCTGGTTCCTTTTTGCTTAACAATTCATTCCTCAGTTTATCTCTGCCTTCACCCTTTTTATTATAAGCAGCAAGCCAAACCAGGCTGCACATTGCACACTCTGGAAGTTTCCTCAGCTAAATATCTAAGTTCATTGCTTACAAATTCTTTTTTTTTAAGATTCTATTTATTTATTTTATATGAGAGAGAGAGAGAGAGAGAGCGCGCGCGAGTGGGGGGGGCAGAGGGAGAGGGAGAGAGAGAATCTCAAGCTGACTCCACACTGATCACAGAGCCTGACATGGCACTCAATCCCACGACCCTGAGATCATGACCTGAGCTGAAACCAAGAGTTAGACACTGAACTGGCTGAACCACCCAGGCGCCCTCATTGCTTACAAATTCTACGCTCCACCCAACAGAAGAACACATTTCAGGTAAATTTTTTGCCACCTTATTAAGTGTCCAATAACTTTCCAACACTTTCTCCCAGTGTCCAATAACATGTTCCTTATTTCCATCTGAGACCTCGCCAGAAGCACCCTTAACATTGCTATTTCTAGTAACATCCTGTGTATAATAATAGATGTATTCTCTAAGATGATAGAAATAATAAGATGCTTTCTTTACTGCTGCCCTCTCTTCTTTTCAGAGTCCTCACCAGAACTGTCTGCAACTTCCATGTTTCCACCAACTGCCTCTTCAAGGCAATGGTAAAAAGCCTACAGATAACATCATAATTCATGAAAAATATTGAATATCTTACCCTTAAGATTGGGATTCAGATGAGAATGTCTGCTCTTGCCACTTTGGTTCACCATTTAACTGGGAGTCCTAGCTAGTGCCCTAAAGAAAGGAACAAGAAAAAAATATATAAAAATATGAAACAAAGAATTAAAGCTGTTTTTATTGGCAGATGACATGATTGCATGGTTGTGTAGGTAGCAAACCCTTTTTTTAAATTTATTTTTAAATTTTTTATGTATAATAAATTGTATATAGCAAATCTTAAGGATTCAACAAAAAGATGATTACAACTAATGTGAATTTAGCAAGCCATAGGATAGAAGCTTAATACAAAAGCATCAATTGTATTTTTATGTACTTATAACAAACACCGAAACACAAAATTTAAAAAGAACATTTGGAGCAATGTCAAAAGCATAATATACATAGCAATAAATTTAATAAAAAAATATGGAAGCCATCTGTGCTACAAACTATAAAACATTGCTGACTGAACGGTCTAAAGAAATGGAGAACAATATGCTACAAACTATAAAACATTGCTGACTGGACAGTCTAAAGAAATGGAGAACAATATGTTCGCTGAAGAGAAGATTGGATACTGTTAAGATGTCAATTTCTTCCAAATTGATTTATATTGAATGCAGTCATGTTCTGAACAGGTTTCTTGTTTTGAGTAAAAATGGACAAGCTGACTCTAATATTTACATAGAAATACAGAGGACGTGGAATAGCTAAAACAAGGTTTTTCAAATTTTTTTATTTAAATTCAATTTGGTTAACATATAGCATATTGTTAGTTTCAGGGGTAGAATTTAGTGATTTATCGGTGGCATACAACACCCAGTACTCATCACATCAAGTGCCCCTCTTAATGCCCATCACCCAATTACCCCATCCCCCCACCCACCTCCCCTCTAGCAGCTCTGTTTGTTTCCTAGAGTTAAGAGTCTCTTATGGTTTGCTGCCCTCTCTGTTTTTATCTTATTTTATTTTTCCTTCCCTTCCCCATGTTCATCTGTTTTGTTTCTTAATTTCCACATATGAGTAAGATTATATGGTATTTGCTTTTCACTGACTGACTTATTGTGCTTAGCTTAATACCCTCTAGTTCCATCCATGTCATTGCAAATGGCAAGATTTCATTCTTTTTGATGGCTGAGTAATATTCCATTGTGTATATATACCACATCTTCTTTATCCATTCATTTGTTGATTGGCCAAAACAAGTTTTTTTTTTAAGATTTTATTTATCTGTCAGAGAGAGAGAGAGAGAGCACAAGCAGGGGGAGTGGCAGACAGAGGGAGAAGCAGGCTGCCTGCTGAGCAACGAGCCCCTTGCGAGGTTTGCTCCCAGGACCCTGGGATCATGACCTGAGCCAAAGGCAGATGCTTAACTGACTGAGCCATCCAGGCGCTCCTAGCCAAAACATGTTTTTTTTTAAAAAAGGAAAATCAGATAACTTAACAGTGTTTGATTTCAAGGCTTACTGTAAAGCTCATACAGTGTGGTTTAGCATAAGGATAGATAAATAGAGCAATGGAATATAATAGAGTTCAGAAATAGGCTCATACCTATACAATCAAGTGATTTTTCAATAAAAGCACAAAGTTTATTTAATAGGGAAATAAAGTATTTTTAATAAATTGTTCTTAAACAATTGCATATCTATATGGAGTCAAATGAACTGCATCTTCTACCTCATCCCATGACTGAAAATTAATTTGAGAAAGTCATAGACTTAAACATAAAATCTGAGGCTATACAATCTCTAACACAGAAGAGCATATCTTCACAACCTTAGGCTAAGCAATATTTTTTAATGAGGACACAAAAAACACTAGCCATAAAAGGTAAAGTTAATAAGTTGGATTTTAGCAAAATTTTACAACTTTGGCCAATCAAAACACACCATTAAAGGAGTGAGGAGGCAATTCATTGGGAGAATATATGCATAATACATATATATGCTAAAGACCTATATTCAGAAAAAAATACATATATATATATTTATAATTGGCACATCAGTTCAGTAGAAGGTATAGATGGTAATAAGAGGAGAATATATTTTTAGAACTCCCAGGAGGGGCGCCTGGGTGGCTCAGTCGTTAAGCTTCTGCCTTCGGCTCAGGTCATGATCCCAGGGTCCTGGGATCGAGCCCCGCATCGGGCTCCCTGCTTGGTGGGAGGCTGCTTCTCCCTCTCCCACTCCTCCTGCTTGTGCTCCCTCTCTCGCTGTGTCTCTCACTGTCAAATAAATAAAATCTTTTAAAAATAAATAAATAGGGCGCCTGGGTGGCTCAGTCGTTAAGCGTCTGCCTTCGGCTCAGGTCATGATCCTGGAGTCCCAGGATCGAGTCCCACATCGGGCTCCCTGCTTGGCGGGGGGTCTGCTTCTCCCTCTGACCCTCCCCCCTCTTGTGCTCTCTCTCTCTCATTCTCTCTCAAATAAATAAATAAAATCTTTAAAATAAAAAATAAAAATAAATAAAAATAAATAAGTAAAATAAAACTTCCGGGAAATGTTGTAATATATTTGATTTAATTCTCTATATCCAAAATATTGTCATTTCAACCTATAATCAATATAAAAGTCATTAATGAGAAATTTTACACTTTTCTTGTACAAAGTCTTCAAAATCTAGTGTGTATTTTCCCCTATGGCATGTCTCCATTTGGGCTAACCACATTTGAAGCGCTCAACAGCCACACGTGGCTAGTGGTGACCATATTCGACAGTGCAGAGCTAAAGCATAAGGGCATTTTTATCTAAAACTTGAAACTCAGAAACCACTGAGCACAGTATAGATAGTTTGACTGTATCTCGGGACAAATGTTACCATAAACAGTTAATAATGAAATTGGAACAAATATGTGTGATACAGAGGGCAGACAGAGGGTCAGTATCTATTACAAAGGGCTCTTATGATTGGACAAGAGGAGTAGTCAAGGGATATGAATAGACAGTTGACAGAAGAGCAAATACGAAGACCCAACAAATACATGAAAAGATGCAAATTGAATTAACAATGAGATTTCACTTTAGTCTACCAAATTAGCAAAAGTTAAAAGGATTAATAGCAGCTACTGCTGGCAAGAATTCAAGGGAAAAGATTCTGTCATACATGGCTGTTCAAAATATAAAAGATTAAAGTCATTTTAGAAAGCAATCTGGCAATGTCTCTTAAATGAAAAAATGCATATGCCCTTTGACTGAATGCCTCAGTCTTGGAAATCTCCTCCTTAAAAATAAATTACCAGTATATAATGATATTTGTACAAGGATGCTTATTGCTGTGTGGTTCATAGAGATAAAACACTGGAAACAAATGAAATCAAAAGGGGAACAGTTAACTACATGACGCCCATCCACTGTAGACTATTATCTCACCATTAAGAAGAAGGTACCAGTTGATTTGAAGGGATTTTTAAAGAATGTTAGAGAAAAAGAAGATGCAAAAATAGGAGTGCAATATGATCCACTTTTAATAAATAAATGATGACAAACGCACAATTGTATGTATGTGTATATATGATTAAGGAAGCTCAGTAAGAAATACGGACGGATACATACTAAGTGGTCAACATGGTGTGTGTGTGTGTGTGTGTGTGTGTGTGTGTGCAGAGGAGGGGTGTTTGTGGGTGAGGGCGGACAAAAGAGGTTGGTAGAGGTGCCAAGCAAAAAATGGGAAAGGGAACAAAAAAATGGCATTAATAAAATACATGCATATGAAAACATATATGAATCAGCATAAAATTTTAAAATATATTTTTAAAAGAATGTTATAAAATTTTGCATGCTTCATACCCCAACCTAAAACACCTGTGGAATTTGAAGTTGACTCCTAGAGATGTCTTTTGTTTTGAGAGACTTGAGCTAAATAAAGGAAGCACTGTTTTCTTCTAGGAAGGATTTCAGGACCATGTAGTTCATAACTTATGATCTTACTGCCAAGAAAATATCAGAACCTCAATCTATGAAATCCATCCTTTGTTTTATACCCACATCCACCATCCCCCCCCCATTGCCTTGTTTCAGGCATAAACATCTGGCCAGCTTATTTTAAGAATGTCTGTTGTTGTTATGAACTGAATTAAATACTCTATGATCGTTACTGAAGCAACTGGAAGACAATATAATGAAATTTGTCCCACATAAAATTTTTCAGGGCGCCTGGGTGGCACAGTGGCCTAAGTGCCTGATTCTTGGTTTCGACTGGGGTCATGATCTTGGGGTCATGGGATCGATCCTGGCATAGGGTTCCACACTCAGCTGGGAGTCTACTTGAGATTCTCTCTCCCTCTCCCTCTGCCCCTCCTGCTCACGCTCTCTCTCTCTCTCAAATCATTAAATATATCTTAAAAAAGTCTTTTTTCATTGCTTTGGATGGCTTGGGTCTGAGCAATTACCTTGAAAAATCAAATAAGCAAGGTCTGTTCTCCCTCTAGAATTTAAATGACACCTGCTTTTTCTCAGAACAGTCAGATCAAGCCCTGTCATATGCTATTTACTGTAAAAAGGGCCTAGATAGGAAGCACCTTGGGCCCCGATGTAATTCAGAATGACTTAAAGTGCACTCACTAAATGAAAGATGGTGTCTTGAATCGACAGACTGGCTCAGTAGCGTAGGAAAAATACAGGAAGTATTTTAAGTTTGAAGCACACAGAACAAGGTCCTGGTGGCTGCTCCTTATCCCCAAAATCAAGTGAACAAACAAACAAAACCAGAAGGCTTCTTTAGAAGGAGTGAGATTCTCTGGGGTGTTTAAAGAAATGGAGGGACTATTTGCCATTTTTTTTTATATGGAAACGAGAGGAGAATGTGACCAAGAAAGATAAAAATATAATACAGGCACAACTGTTTTTAATCCAACAACCCTGAAAACCTGTTGCTATTTTTTTAGATTTATTTATTTATTTGTGAAGGAGGAGGGACAGAGAGAGAGGGAGAGAATCTCAAGCAAACTCCTGCTGAGCAGGCAGCTGGATGCAGGGCTCGATCTGATGACCCATGAGACCATGACCTGAGCCAAAACCAAGAGTCGGAGTCCCAACCAACTGAGCCACCCAGGCGCCCCAACTTGTTGCTACTTGAAACTAACAGAATTTTTGAATCTCAGCAACCAATAATTTTATAGGAAGTTAACCTAAAGCTTAATCATTTATGTCTTGGGGTGCCTGGGTGGCTCAGTCGGTGAAGCCTCTGCCTCCGGTTCAGGTCATGATCCTGGGATCCTGGGATCAAATCCCACATCAGGCTCCATGCTCAGTGGGGAGTCTACTTCTCTCTCTCTCTTCCTCAGCCCTTCCCCACTGCTTGTTCTCTCTCTCTCTCAAATAAATAAATAAAATCTTTAAAAAAAACACTTATGTCTCTTTATCCTGAATTCTGATCATACTGCAGAGGTTAACTTGCCTGCAGAATCTAAATATGTGGGACCTTATAACTTCAAAATATTAATTTTGTGAATATGTTTGTCTCTAAGGTAAAACTTCAATATTTCTGGACTGTATGCATAAATGAACTGTGGAACTACATGTACTTACTTCCCTGTGGGACACTTATATTTGTCTTTATGCCCACCCAGTGCACTTAGGGTCAGAAAGAAGATGCATGCAATTGACCCCAAATAGTACTTTTCACTGGAAACATAACAGTTAAAAGCTAACTCTTGAGTGATTTGCACCAACACTCAAAATACACCCAAATTCTGGGCATTCCAAGTAACTTTTATTCCTTTTGTTTGTAATTCTGTAGATTTTTTTCTGTTTTTTTTCTAGATCATCCTAAATAGTAGGTATTAGGTATATTTTAGCTGGGGGATACTTGTCTGGCTCAGTTGGTAGACCGTGCAACTCTTGATCTCAGGGTCCTAAGTTCAAGCCCCATGTTGGGCGTGGAGCCTACTTAAAGTAAAAAATCTGTACATTTTAGTTGAATGAAAGGTTGGTATTTAAGACTCCCCTTTGGGGCACCTGGGTGGCTCATTTGGTTAAGTGTCTGCCTTCAGCTCAGGTCATGATCCCGGGGTCCTGGGATGGAGCCCCACATCGGACTCCCTGCCTACCGCTCTGCCTGTTTGTGCTCTCTCTCTGTCAAATAAATGAATAAAATCTTTTTTAAAAAATAAAATAAAAATAAAACCCCCCCTTGAGGCAGCTAACAGTTTGACTGTGTTTTCTTTGGTTCAGACCCCTCCACTCCTCTCCTGGATGAAGGAAATCCAGTTCCTTTAAAGTTTTTATTAAAATTCCAGTTGGTTAACATACAGTGTAATATTAGTTTCAGGTGTACAACAGAGTGATTCAACACTTCCGTACAACACCCGGTGCTCATCACAAGTGCCCTCCTTAATCCCCATCATCTCTTTCATCCACCCCCCCACTACCTCCCCTGTGGTACCATCAGTTTGTTCTCTATAGTTAAGAGTCTGTTTCATGGTTTGCCTCTCTTCCCCCCAGCCCTTGCTCGTTTGCTTTGTTTCTTAAATTCCACATAGGAGTGTAATCATATGGTATTTGTCTTTCTCTGACTACCTTATTTCACTTAGCATAATACTCTCTAGCTCCATCCATGTCATTGCAAATGGCAAAATTTCATTCCTTTTTATGGCTGAGTGATGTTCCATTGTACATATATGTACCACATCTTCTTTATCCATTCATCTATCGATGGCCGCTTGGGCCGCTTGCATAATTTGGCGACTATAAACAATGCTGCAGTAAACACTGGGGTGCGTGTATCCCTTTGAATTACTGTTCTTGTATTTGGGGGGTAAATACCCAGTAGTGCAATTACTGGACCATAGGGTAGTCCTATTTTTAACTTTTTGAGGAAACTCCATACTCTTTTCCACAGTGGCTGCACCAGTTTGCATTCCCACCAACAGTGAAAGAGGGCTCCCCTTTCTCCACATCCTCACCAACACCTGTGGGGTTTTTTGTGCTGTTGATTTTAGCCATTCTGACAGGTGTGAGCTGACATCCCATTATAGTTTTAAAGATTTGCATTTCCCTGATGATGAGTGATGTTGAGCATCTTCTCATGTATCTATCTGTTGGCCATCTGGATGTCTTCTTTGGAAAAAAGTCTGGTCATGTTTTCTGCCCATTTTTCAAATGGATTATTCATTTTTTGGGTGTTGAGTTTTATAAGTTCTTTATAGATTTTGGATACTAACCCTTTATCAGATATGTCCTTTGCAAATATCTTCTCCCATTCCATAGGTTGCCTTTTAGTCTTGTTGATTGTTTCCTTCGCTGTTCAGAAGCTTTTTATCTTGATGTAGTCCCAATAGTTTATTTTGCTTTTATTTCCCTTGCCTTAGGGGACATATCTAGAAAGAAGTTGTTACAGCTGATGTCAAAGAAGTTACTGCCTGTGTTCTCTTCTAGGATTTTTATGGCTTCAGGTCTCACATTTAGGTCTTTAATCCATTTTGAACTTATTTTCATGTAAGGTGTAAGAAAGTGGTCCAGTTTCATTCTTGGGCATGCTGCTGTCCAGTTTTCCCAACACCATTTGTTGAAGAGACTGTCTTCTCTCCATTGGATAGTCTTTCCTGCTTTGCCGAAGATGAATTGACCAAATAACTATGGGTTCATTTCTGGGTTTTCCATTCTGTTCTATTGATTTGTGTGTCTATTTTTGTGCCAGTACCATACTGTCTTGATGATTACAGCTTTGTAATAGAGCTTAAAGTCCGGAATGGTGATGCCTCCAGCTTTGTTTTTCTTTTTCAAGGTTGCTTTGGCTATTTGGGATCTTTTGTGATTCCATACAAATTTTAGGATTGTTTCTTCTAACTCTGAAAAATGCTGTTGGCATTTTGATAGGGATTGCATTAAATGTATAGATTGTTTTGGGTAGTATAGACATTTTAACAGTATTTCTTCTACAAATCCATGAGCATGGAATGTCCTTACATTTCTTTGTGTCATCTTCAATTTCTTTCATCAGTGACTTATACTTTTCCAAGTACAGGTCTTTCAACTCTTTGGTTAGGTTTATTCCTAGGTATCTTATTGTATTTGGTGCAGTTGTAAGGAGGATTGATTCCTTAATTTCTCTTTCTGCTCCTTCATTATTGGTGTATAGAAATGCAACAGATTTCTGTACATTGATTTTGCATCCTGCAACTTTACTGAATTCGTGTTATCAGCTCCAGCAGGTTTTTGGTGGAATCTTTTGGGTTTTCTATATAGGGTATCATGTCATTTGCAAATGGTGAAAGTTTTACTTCTTTCTTGCTGATTTGGATGCCTTTTATTTCATTCTGTTGTCTGATTGCTGTGACTAGGACTTCCAGTACTATGTTAAATAATAATGGTGAGAGTGGCCATCCCTGTCTTGTTCTGACTGCAGGGGAAAAGTTCTCAGTTTTTCCCCATTGAGAATGATATTAGCTGTGGGTTTTTCATAGATGGCCTCTATTATGTTGAGGTATGTTCCCTCTAAACCTGCTTTGTTGGGGGTTTTTATCATGAATGGATGTTGTACTTTGTCAAATGTTTTTTCTGCATCTATTGAAAGGATTATATGGTTCTTAGCCTTTCCTTTATTAATGTGATGTATCACGTTGCTTGATTTGCAAATATTGAATCACCCTTGTAACCTAGGAATAAATCCCATTTGATCGTGGTGAATGATTTTTTTAAATATACTGTTGGATTTTGTTTGCTAGTATTTTATTGAGACTTTGCGCATCTGTGTTCATCAGGGATATTGGCCTGTAGTTCTCTTTTTTAGTGGTGTCTTTATCTGGTTTTGGTATCAGGGTAATGCTGGCCTCATAAAATGAATTTGGAACTTTTCTTTGCTTTTCTGTTTTTTGGAATAGTTTGAGAAGAAGAGGTATTAACTCTTCTTTAAATGTTTGATAGAATTCGCCTGTGAAGCCATCTGGATCTGGACTTTGTTGAGAGTCTTTGATTATTGCTTTAATTTCTTTGCTGGCTATCAGTATGTTTGGGTTTTCTATTTCTTCCTGATTTGGCTTTGGTAATTTATATGTTTCTAGGAATTTATCCATTTCTTCTAGGTTGCCCAATTTGTTGCCATATTGTTTTTCTTAATATTCTCTTATAGTTGTTTGTATTTCTGTGGTGATGATTGTGATATCTCCTCTCTCATTTGTGGTTTTATTTATTTGGGTCCTTCCTCTTTTCTTTTTGATAAGTCTGGCTAGAGGTTTATCAATTTTATCAGTTTTTTCAAAGAACCAGCTCCTGGTTTCATTGATCTATTCTATTGTTTTGTTAGTTTCTGTATCATTTATATCTTCTCTAACCTTTATTATTTCCTTCCTTCTTCTGGCTTTAGGCTTCATTTGTTGTTTTTCTCTAGCTCCTTGAGGTGTAAGGTAAGGTTGTTTATTGGAGATCTTTCTTGCTTCTTGAGGTAGGCCCATATTGTTACATACTTCCCTCTTAGAACACCTTTTGCTGCATCCCAAAGGTCTTAGACTGTTATGTTTTAATTTTCATTTGTTTCCATGCATTTTTTAATGTCTTCTTTGATTTCCTGGCTGACCCATTCATGGTTTAGTAGCATGTTGTTTAATCTCCATGTGTTTGTGGTCTTCCCAGACCTTTTCTCATGGTTGACTTCTAGCTTCATGGCATTGGGTCAGAGAAGGTACATAGGATGACTTCAATCTTTTTGTATCTGTTGAGGCCTGATTTGTGACCTAATATGTGATGCATTCTGGAGAATGTCCATGTGCACTTGAAAAGAATGTATATTCTGCTGTTTTAAGATGGAATGTTCTGAATATATCTGTTAAGTCCATCTGGTCCAGTGTGTCATTCAAAGCCATTGTTTTCTTGTTGATTTTCTGTTTAATGATCTGTCCATTGCTGTAAGTGTGGTGTTAAAGTCCCCTACTACTGTTGTATTATTATTGATTAGTTCCTTTGTGTTTGTTATTGTTTTATATATTTGGGTGCTCCCATGTTGGGTGCATAAATATTTACAATTGTTATACCTTCTTGTTGGATTGTCCCCTTTATTATCATATAGTGCCCTTCTTTGTCTCTTGTTAGAGTCTTTGTTTTAAAGTTCAGTTTGTCTAAGTTTTGCTACTATAGCTTTCTTTTAACATCCATTTGCATGATAAATGTTTCTCCATCCCCTCACTTTCAATCTGCGGCTGTCTTTAGGTCTAAAATGAGTCTCTTTTAAGCAACATATAGATGGGTCTTTTTTTTTTTTTAATGCATTCTGACACCCTAAGACTTGGGATTGGAGCATTTAGTCCATTTATATTCAAAGCAATTATTGATAGATATATCATATCTAACATAACAGTCTAAGACCTTTGGGATGCAGCAAAAGGTGTTCTAAGAGGAAAGTATATAACAATACATATTGTCATTTTATTACTTGTTTCATGGTTGTTTCTGGAGATCTTCTCTGATCCTTTCTTTTTCTCTCTTTCATGCTTTGCTGTTTTTCTTTAGCGATATATTTGGATTTCTTTCTCTTTATTCTTTGCATGTTTATTAGCAGTTTTTGGTATATGGCTACCATTAGGTTTGTATATAACCTCTTCTGCAAATAGTAGTCTATTTTAGGTTGATGGTCATTCAAGTTTGAACCCATTCTTTTCTCCTCTCCTTCCCCACAGTTTAGGTATATGTTATTGTATTTTGTATCTTTTGTGTGTGTGTGAGTTTCTTGACTGATTTTTACAGAAATATTCATTTTTACTGCTTTTGTGTTTCCTGCCTTTAAACTGTCACTTTTAGTCTCTCCTTCCTACTCAAAGTGTTCCCTTTAATATTTTCTTGCAGGACTGGTTTGGTGGTCATGAACGCCTTTAGTTTTTATTTATCTAGGAAACTCTTTATCTCTCCTGTTCTGAATGACTGCCAGGCTGGACAGAGTATTCTTGGTTGCAGATTTTCCCATTCAGCACATTGAATATATCATTCCACTCCCTTCTGGCTTGCCAAGTCTGTTGAGAAATCTCTGGCTAGCCTTATGGGTCTCTCCCTGTACATTAAAGACTACTTTTGTCTTGCTGCTTTTAAGACTTTTTCTTTATTACTATATTTTTCTAATTTAATTACAATATATCTCAGTGTTGGCCTGCTTTTATTGATTTTCATGGGAGTTCTCTGTGTCTCCTGGATCTGGATGTCTCTTTCCTTCCCCAGATTAAGGAAGTTTTCAGCTATTATTTCTTCAAATAAATTTTCTGGCCCCTTTCTCTCTCTTCTTCTTCTGGGACTCCTGTAATATGAATGCTACTAGGTTTGATGGGGCACTGAGCTCCCTAAATCTATTCTCATGTTGCTTAATTCTTCTTTCTCTCTTTGTTCAGCTTCATTATTTTCCATTATTTTGTCTTCTAGGTCACTAATTTGTTCCTTTGCTCCTTCCATCCTGCTGTTCATTGCATCAAGCCCATTTCCAATCTCGTTTATTGCACTCTTAATCTCTGACTGATTCTTTTTAAACTCCTTTATCTCTGTGATAAGGGTCTCACTGATGTCTTCTGTTCTTTTATAAAGCCCAGCAAATATCCTTATGATCGCTGCTTTAAATTCTCCATCAGGCATGTTACTTATATTTGTTTCACTTAGATCTCTAGCCATGGCCTTATCTTGTTCTTTCATTTGGGATAAATTCCTCTGTCTTCATATTTAACTAAGTCTCTGCCTTCTTCCCTGTGTTAGAAAAACCAGTTATGTCTCCTGTTCCTGAAAATAATGGCCTTATGAAGAAGAGGTCATGTAGTGCCCAGAGTCTGGTGCTTCAGCGAATGTCTCCAGTGTGTGCTGTGTGTGCTCTACTGTTGTGTTTTGGCTGCTCTATCCTTCAGGCCAGTCATCTGTAAAAGCTATCCTTGCCTGCTGTGGGCAGTGTTTGGTCTGTGGCCTGAATGTGGTGTGTTTTAACTAGATGCGTTCTGGTCCACTTGTGAAATGAGACCTGTCACCACCTCCACTGGAACCAAGGCCCTGCAAAAAACTCTCTGGTCAGAAGATGTGGTGTGCACAGGGGTTTGTGCTGGTCTTCTGGGGGAGACGCCCGCCACACTGGGACTGAGACAAGCTTGACTGAGAAGGGCAATTCCACCAGAATACAAGAGAGTGGAACTTGGTGTAAGCAACTTAGGCATCCAGTGTCGGCCTTGTACTGCTTCCGGAAGATGGCTCTGTGTTTTGTTGAGGTGTGGGAGAGGGACATGGTGCTGGTCAGCTCCTTTGTTCCCAGAGAGGTGTGTCCGTGAATGCTGCCTCTCAGAGATAAGCTCTGGGAAGAGTGAATAATCCTCCTACTGTGTGCCCCAGGCTCTCTTCAGATCACTGTTTCCACACCATCTGCCCCCGAGTTGTTTGCCTGCCTTCTTTCCCAGAGCTGGGCAGTGTCCTCTGGGCTCTATCCCAGCCAAGCCTGCTAACTTTTAAAACTCCAGGCTTTATGCTCTGCTGGTTGCAAGAACTCATGAAATTCGGCTGCTCTCATTTTCCAAGCCAATGGCTCTGGGTGAACATTCTCCTTGTGCATTCCCCCGTGTGCTCCTCTGGCTCTCTCTCCCTTCCCTATGACCATGGCTCCATCCCCTCCACAGCAGCTGGGATCTGTTTCCCCCCTAAGCCACAGCTCCACATTTCTTACCTTCTTCATTGTGCCCTCTTCTCTCCCTTTAGCTGTGGAGTTTGTTCTGTCAGTCTTCAGGTAAATTTCTGGGGTATTTAGGATGATTTGATAGTTACCTAGTTATTTTCTTGAGATAAGGCAAACCTAAGATCCTCTTATTCTGTAGCCATTTTCCTCAGTTCCTCTCATAAATCCGGTCTCTTGACAATCTAAGGTACCCCAGATCCCCTTAGGTTGTTGAAATCACCATGATCAGTCTGAAATACAAATTCTTTTTCCAGCTTAAAATTATTCAGTGGCTTCCCTTAACTTTTAGGATACATTTCAAATTCTTTATCCTTACTATGCAAAGTACAACATGATTATGCTCCCATCTGCCTCTCCACCTTATCCTCTATCACACCCTCAGGTTCTTTTCCTTTTGAGAACACTGAGACACCCTGGATGTTGTGCTGCATTCATCAAGCTGCTATACCCTTCCAACACAATACTGAGTTTTCCAAAAACACTCCTTATTCATCTCGTAAACATCTACTACAAAATGAATTTTTGTCTGTAATATCCTCCAGAAAACCTTCCTAGCTGGGACTTCATTTTCAAGATACCACTTAGAACTTGGTTAAGGGGCTGGGGGGCAGGTTACAAGGGTCCAGAAAGGGACTGGAAACAGGAACTAAGAAGCCTTTAAAACCTCTAGGAGTCCTGGCATCTTCTCACTTTGCATTGTGTATCTATCCTACTTCTTTGCCAATTACCCTTTCTGTTTTTTTTAGTCACCAGGAAGCATGAAATATAACGTCTAAGACTCAGTTTCTCAGCTGTAAAATGGGTAATAATAGTAGTCACCTCAAAGCAATGCTGCAAAACATAAAAGAAATGATGCTTGTAAGGGGCTTAGTTCCTTCATTGGCAGGCAATAAATACTAGTCATTATCTTATTAGACAAATGGATCATTAGAATACTAATGTTCTGGATACATTCCAATCAATTCCAAAAATATTATAAGAATTCAGTACTGAATTAAGTAATCCACAAAAGTAAAGTGAGCAGTGTTTTTTTAAATCACATACTTTGGGAACAAAATATAAAGGTAAATGAATCTATTTTGGAGCCAGAGTGATATTTCCATTTTCCAAAAGGGAAGACAAGTGGTTCTGGAACCAGGGGAGGAACGTGCTTGATGGAACTGCTCAGCAAAATTCTCAAATAGATAGCAGAGAAATGGCTTGGGGCACACACATGGAAGTCGTGGCCACTAGGTTGGAACGAGTTCACCAACAAACAAGTCAAATTTTGTTTCTTTGTTAATAGCGTTAATGAAACCGGTAAGTAAGGCATTTTTCAGGCCTTGTGAATCTTATTCAAAAGGGTATTTGACAAGGCATTTCATTATGTATTTGTGGATGAAATTATTGGATTAGTAGCTATTTGAACAGTTTTACCCAAAGGATGATGAATTGCTATCAACCATGTGTGTCCAGGAGAGAGCGCAAGAGCTCTGTACTTAGCCTAGCTTTATTCATTTAACCCCCACAACAACCCTATAAAGTAGATAGTATTTTTACAATGAGGAATAGAAGCGTAGCAAGGCAAGAAACTTGTGCAAAGCCTCGCAGCTAGTAAATCAGAAAACCTTCCTGGAGAAATCCAGTTCTATCAGACAACACTCCGCAACCTTAGGTAAATTACTCGACTGCTATGCAAGTCAATTTCTTCATTAGTGAAAGGGGGTTAATAATGCTTACTACAGGTTTGTTAAGATGATAAGGCTGCTTTTACCCATTCATTTAACAAATACCAAGCATTGTGCAAGATGTTGGGGATACACTATGGGGGGTAAGGGGGTGGAGACAGATATCCAAGGAGGAGGAAGGGAGACATATAATAGCATGTAAACAAACAAATAAATATCAATTGCAAACTGTATTAGTTACAGTGAGGCAAAAGTACAGGTCCTGTGAGAAAGAAAAACAGGTGGAAGATGATTTAAATTATAAAAGTTTGGGAACCATGCTTTAGTTAACAAGTTGTCATAGGAGAGAGATTTTAAGCTAAACTTTTAAGAACGCGGAGGATTTGTATACTTAGGGGAGGAGAGGCAAGCATTCTTAGGCAAGAGGGGAAGGTTCAGACAGAAGTATCAGAAGAGAAAGTTCTTATGCCAGACTATAAACCAGATGAGTTTGATACTTATTCTGTTCCCCAATATGACAGCTCACGAGTAGGTATATTCATGCTTACCCTCTTTTAAGTTAAAATATAGGCATCATGAACCTTTAAAGATTATTAAGTAAACTTATAAGGAAATATCTCTAAGAAGATAAGCTTGTGTTATTAAAGGGTAATTAGAGATTTTATAGATTAAAAATAAGGACAATACATAGTACAGAGCTGAGAAGGAGATTAAGTAAAATGGGTATTGAAAATTTAGTGAGAATTGGCCAAGAAGGAACTCTAGACTTAACTTCCTTGAAACGTAATACATTTTGCCCTGGGTAAGATTTATGACCTGCTTGCTTGTGGTTTTGCGTTCTTAATAAAATACATCCAAGGCAGAGTATAAGGATAGCAAAGAGAATGAGTGAAAGCAAAGTTTTTGGACAAGGAAGGCCTTTAAGGTGTAGGACACATGAGGTATTAATGCCTAGTTACAGGGCAGAGGTCTTGGGCTCTCAGCGAGCTTTCTAGTGATAACAGTAAAACCATGTCATGATTTGAAGTGGATGGCATTATCATGAATCTGTAATTAAAAGCCATTTTCTGCACCTTTTTTTTCCCCCTTGAAAGCAATGTAACCATAAAATGTATAGGCTTGCATGAAAATGCACAGAGAGAAGTTGTTTTTCGTTTATTCTCAAACCGGGCAGGTCCATACTAAAATGGCATATCCATTCTCCACTCTCCAGCGTAGGATCTAAAACCCTAGCGTAACAGGTCAAACAAGGGTCACTTTGCCCAGGAGAACAAACTCCATTAAAAAACTGTTTTTATTTTTATCTGAGAATGAGGTGAGTGAAAGTTCACTTAATAGTGCTTTAAATATATAAAGCAAAAAAATTAAAAAAATAAATATACAAAGCACAGGTTGATGAGAGTAAGGCTTAGTTTTCCTTCTCATTGAAAGAAGAACCAAAGGGAAGACTTCGACACAATGAAGAACTTAGATAAGATGGAAAGAATTTTTGATAATAAAGATCTTCTAATAAGCACTTGAATGGATTACTTGATGATCTTGGAAATCTTCTATTACAAGAGCACTGGGCTGAGGATCAGAAGACCTTTAAGCTTAGTTTCTGATTAGTTCCACGACCTTGGGCAAGTTGCTTAGCCTCTCTGGGTCCTAATTTCTTTATCTGTGAAATGACGGCTTTGGACTGATAGAAGACACTTTGGATTCTTAGCTAGATTTTCATCTCGCTGGGATGATTCTCATCTCAAGCCAAGGAAATGGGCTAGATTTGCCTGCAAGGCTATTTCGTGGTTTACAGTAATGCTTTCCTCCCTTTTTTTTTTTTAAAGATTTTATTTATTTGGCAGAGAGAGACGCAGCGAGAGAGGGAACACAAGCAGGGGGAGTGGGAGAGGGAGAGGGAGAAGCAGGCTTCCTGCTGAGCAGGGAGCCCGATGCGGGGCTTGATCCCAGGACCCTGGGATCCTGCCCTGAGCGGAAGGCAGCCGCTTAACGACTGAACCACCCAGGCGCGCCACAGTAATGCTTTCCTCTTAAAGCACCAATTCCTTCACATTTTGTCAGCATTCCAGCAGTACTCTGAGATAGAAAAATGCAAAATATCTTCTTTCTAACCTTTCTTATCAAACATATATTTGCATTGAAAGGTCAAACTTCTACGTTGTTTGGATTTTGGTGCTTTGCAAAGAGTACTATATGCTTTCTTGGAGCCCTTTACAACTGCCCTTTCCATTCACCGAGCCGCAAGGACGAGGTGTGGGCTCAGCAATCAAGAGTCTTGCATTTCTTGCATTACCTGAGAAACAGAGTAATGACAATCTTTTCTTTTCAGCCTCTTTGGGCAGGTATGTTTGGGGTATTTATTTCCAAGGCTACAGATCTACTTCTACAGATCTTATTTTTTTTTTTAAGATTTTCTTTATTTATTTGAGAGAGAGAGAGAGCATGAGCGGGGAGAGGCGCAGAGGGAGAGGGAGAAGCAGACTCCCTGCTGAGCAGGGAGCCCAATACGGGGCTCAATCCCAGGACCCCGGGATCATGACCTGAGCCAAAGGCAGATGCTTAACCAACTGAGCCACCCAGGCGCCCCTTACAGATCTTAATTAATGTCAACCAACATCTCTTGCACAGGCTTCATGCTGGGAATACAAAGTTCCATCAGGCCCTGGGAAAACTTAGAAACTAATGGAATACAACAGCGCCTCTAAAGATAACTTCACAAAACTGTACCATATTTGATGATGGAAGCACACACATGGGCCCCTGAGGGCCCAGAAGAAGGTTTTCAGGCCAACCCAGCATTTCAGGGAAGGCTTCCTGGAGGACAGGACACTTGAAATGTGTCCCAAAGAATGAGTAGGAAAGCATCCCACTTAGCGTAGCCAGATAGAATATGGGACACACAGTTAAATTTGAATTTCACATAATAAACTATTTGTAGCATAATTTTTAGTATAAATATGTCCCCAATAATGTGTGGGACACAATTACACTAAAAAAAGTATTCATTGGGGCGCCTAGGTGGCTCAGTCGGTTAAGCAGCTGCCTTCGACTCAGGTCATGATCCCAGGATCCTGAGATCGAGTCCTGACTCAGGCTCCTTGCTCTGTGGGGAGCCTGCTTCTCCCTCTGCCTGCCGCTCCCCCTGCTTGTGCTCTCTCTCTCTCTGACAATTAAATAAATAAAGTCTAAAAAAAAAAAAGAAGAAGAACGTAACATAAGCATCTGGAAGATCATGCCTTATTCATCCTTGGTTTGTTCAGAGTACCTGGAAGCAGATAAATCTCTGTGAACATGTGTTGCCTAGGTGAATATATGGATACAGAGATGAGTGAATGGTCCAGGTATCTCTGATTTCCACACTAATCAGAGGACAAACAGGAATGACTTTGAACAGGACTGTTTATATATTTTTCCTATTTTCCTTTGCAAGTGGAGTGTATTGGATGTTTATCACGTAGTGGACATTTTTTTTTCCTTTTTGACCACCCAGGATCTAAACTCCCTTCTTGCATTTGGGGAATCTGCCATCGAATTCACACAATCACATGGTGAGAGATAAGGTAGTGGTGGTTGCAGCACGGTCATGTGACCCAAACACAGTTAATGAACATGGACTTTGAATTCAGAATACATTCAGGGCTTTGAAACCAGAATGAATGATCAGGGCAGTTTCCACTTCATTCTGACAGTGCTTGTGGTGGCCAACGGTGCCCAAGGGTGACACTCTCACCAGAGAATTTTCCCTCTGCACGACTGTGATAGTCCTGAGTGCTGTTTGTCACAGTATTTCCAGTTCTTTCCTTCTTTGGGGTACATGGTACAATTTAATTTGCTGGCTGCCTTGTAGTTGAGTACAGCCCTATGGCCTGTGATGGCTGATGAATTGGGCTGGAAGTGGTGAGTGTTAGCTCAGGACTGAGAATTTCATTGGTCAAGTAAGACCCCCGAGGGTTCATTTTCCTTTCTGGCATGGCCACTGGCAAGGTTTGAGATGGTGGCTGCCATCTTGGGGCCCCAAGTGACTATGTGGAGCAGAGACACTCTGTCAACCCAAGATGGATCTGTGGATTGAGGAAGAGATAAGCCTTTATTTGTTTAAGTGGCTTATACCACCCAGCCAGTCTTGTAACGTTGGTTTCTACTTATTCATTAGCTTCATTCTCTAGTAATCCCACTCATTCTGTGAGCCAACCTGTATTTCTCCAACAAGTTCTTTCTTAAGATAGATGGAACTGATTGCTGTTGTTTATTACCCAAAATATCAAGTGGCCCATTAGGGATACACTGACAACTACACCAGAAGCTGCTCCTTGCAAGATGCAAGCTTTGTCAGAAGAGAGTCATTTGGGCCTAAGAGATGTTTTCAAGTTATTGTGGACAAGAAGTAGGCTATCTGGAAGGAAAGAACATTGCTAGAAATCCTAACGTTCTTTGCTACCTCTGCAATGTAGCTGCCACTCTGCCATTTGAAACCTCTTCTTCCAAGATCGGTGTGAAGGCCAAATAAGAAATGTCATGTGCAAATGTCCTATAACTTTAAGCAGGCTGTGCAAGTATGACAGTTCATCTCTGACCCAGGCTGGGACTGAGCCGGTCTAAGTCATGGAGAATTTAAGGAGTCCCATCACAGCAACACTTGAGACTGAATTACTAAGCAATTATGTAAAGAGCAGATCACTGTAGCCACTGTGTAAGTATGAGAGGGGATTAGGGACCTTGAGCAGGGAGGGACCCTAAGACATCAACTGTGACTTCAGCTGGGCTTAGGCACATGGCGTGTTAGAACACCTGCCTTCCCACCCAAGCTGTCACTGGAATGAGCCCAGAACGGCTACAGGCTAATGGGAAAGACATCCCATCTGACTAGAGCTTTACCTGAAAACTTGTTTCTTACCATGACACAACTGCTTCTGGATGCTTCTTCTACTTGACAAAAAGCTATTGCATCAGACCCTTCAGGTGCATCACCTCACGGCCTCCCAGCACATCTTTTTGCCCCAGTCATTGAAGTGGCAACCCGTTTTGTACAAGTAAAGGTGCATGGCACCTCATCTCAACTGAACTTCTCCCTTTCTGTGCTGGGGTTCCTGTGATACCACTGTAGGGGACACCTGCAGGAACCCTGCTGGTGCTCGTAGATGCATTAAATGCAAGTGTGGGAGAGTTAGCCCATGAGCAGCCCTTGACCAGTGGAGGATGTGAGTCTGGGATAAATGCCCCCCCTTTTCTGTACCACCAGCAGACAATGGTGAGACCCCTTCTATCCACTTCCCCGGAAGGTCCCAGTGAGATTAACCCCCAGGTGCCCACACTGTGTCCCTCCTTACTTATTTGCCTTTTCCTAACCCGCAGTACCATTCTTTGGAGTCACTCCCCCTAATAAGTTAGCTGCATGAACTCTCTTATCCCAGGCTCTGCTTTCCATGGCAACCCAGGCAAAGGAAAACACCGTATTTATGCAGAGCCGAGACAGGCTCACGGGTCCTGGTCCCCCTCCTCGTTCCCAGAATTCCTCTCCAAAACTCACATATTCCACACTGGCCTTCCCTGTTTCTCTCTTTTTCTTTACGTGTATCTTTCTCTTTTTTTTTCGTGCACACTCACACATACGCACCGCAGCTGCTGGTGCTCTTTGATTAAGATTCGCCATTTTTGTCTCGAAAATGCAGGATACTCAGACTTGGCCATTGCACGGACCGATATGAGTCCCCTAATTATAATAACAATAAATCGGTTGGCTGGTGTAAGGTTGTTACATTTTAATTATGCCAGGTAAAGGTATTCTAGAGACAACTTCCGTCATCGTTTTATAAAAGAAAAGACACGATAACACCAAAAAAAAAGCAGGCAGGATAAACTCTCCCCTTAGGGGATGGTCTCCAAATTAGCATCATCTTAGCTTTCTGAATATTTCACCGCAGTGTTCTTGGTTTTCCCATTTGGGGGAGGGTAGATGATACACGGTGAGCACGGACATCATCTGTTCCCTCTGGGCTCCCACGTGCACTCTGCTGCTCTCCTCTCAAACTCTTTGGCCCCTGCACCCCCTTTTGCTTTGGTCTCTGTGTCCCCCTCTTCACACTGTCACCCAGCTCTGTTCCCCGCACTATGTGCAGAAGGATTTGTATCTGTCTTATTCAATTCTTTCTTCTAACTAGACAACATTTCTGAGATCCCAAAGCCAAGAAAAAGAAGTCAAGAACAAAAACAGAACAACAAAGCCATTTTGTGCTCACTTGTGTCACTGCTTTTTGTTTTCCCTTAGTTTTTGTTTTTGCTTTTGTTTTTTTTTTTTTTAAGCTGAGATTTCATCTTAAATCCATGTTCTTGGTTAGAAGACCCGAAGTCAAGTAACAGCTCTGTTATTCATCAGTTCTGTGACGTGAGGAAACCCCCATCCCTGGTAGTCACAGTGTCCTTACATGGTCATGCGTCCTGACTTGTGTGTTTTTACTGAAGGGGTAACTGGGATTTCTTTTTTTTTTTTTTAATTTTTTTTTTTAATTTTTTTTTTTTTAATTTTTTTGGTAACTGGGATTTCAAGTCATCTTGTAAATAAGCAAAAGGTAGGGCTAGAACCTCTGGAATTTGGACTCTGCCACTCTTGCCTCTCTGACTTTGACAGCCTCTGCCCAGGTCCCACCCTGGGACATGGCCACTCCTGGTAGAAATTGTTACCAACTCTGTTACCGGTCGTGGGGCTGTTCTTTTTTCCCCACATTTATGTTACTTGAAAATTATTTGTAGCTTGGCATTTCTGTGTTGGTTTTGTACACTCTTCCTCTGTTTAGCCTGTTTTCAATGACTCTTCTATGAATCAGTACTCTTTCTTCTTTTCTATTCTCTGGTTTTTTAAGATTTGTGCTTTTATAAACTCCTTTGATTATCTCTAAATTTTATGTGAATGGTTTTTTTTTTAAGATTTTTTATTTATTTATTTGACAGAGAGAGATACAGCGAGAGAGGGAACACAAGCAGGGGGAGTGGGAGAGGGAGAAGCAGGCTCCCCGTGGAGCAGGGAGCCCGATGCGGGGCTCGATCCCAGGACCCTGGGATCATGACCTGAGCTGAAGGCAGACACTTAACGACTGAGCCACTCAGGCGCCCCTGAACGGTTATTTTTTTAATCACCTTTATACGTTTTCCTTCTTTTCCGTTTTATTTCCAATGCACTAACAAACTCTTTTGATTTCAACTCCTTACATTTTTACCATTTGATTTAATTTAACTTAAGAGTCTAATAGGATAAATATCCTTTTTTTTTTTAATGTTAAGTCTTTAGCTGTTACCTTTCCCTGTCATTTCTACTGTTTATTGTGACCTGCTCTTACAGTTTTTCAGGAAGAAACTGCTATTATATCTTATTTTTTCTTCACAGCTATATCCCAAGCCGAGCTAAGTTCTTTTTTCTTCTTTCTTTCAGGAAGGTGGCTAGTGTCCAGTGAGCCTTTTTACTGACTCATTCCTTTTACTGTTTGGGCTTCATTCAGGGGTCTCAGTTCTAACATCTCGTGCAGCATGAGTCGAAAGCACTGCCTCCCATTCTGTGCTGCCCTTAAAGACCCAATTCCTTGGGGTAGAAAACCCATCAAAGGCCCAAGGATAGCTGCAGTTTTGGACGACCACTTGTATTTCCATCTGCCTCCTAAGTTTTGGTCCCTCATGATTTCCGTCACTTTCTTACTAACTTGGCTGTACAGTGAAAACAATGTTTGTTATGCCTTGCAACAATTTTTTATTGAGGTGACATTCACATAACATGAAATTAACCATTTGAAGAGTAGAGTTTAGGGGCGCCTGGGTGGTGGCTCATTCGGTTAAGTGTCTGACTCTTGATTTCGGCTCAGGTCACGATCTCATGGTCATGAGTCAGGCTGCACACTCGGGAGTCCTCCCCCTGCACACGTGTGTGCACACGCTCTGTCAAAAAAAATGAAGTGTACAAATCAGTGACATTTAGCACATACACAATGTTGTGCAACCACCACCTCCACCTACTTCCAAAACATTGTCATCATCCCAAAGGGAAACCCTGTACCCATTGAGCAGTTAACTCCCTTATTTCCCCCTCCCTCCCGCCCCTGGCAACCACCATTCTGTTGTATGTCTTTATGGATTTACCTATCCTGGATATCTCATATAAATAGTATCATATAATATGCAAGCTTTTGTGCCTGGCTTCTTTTATTTAACATAATGTGATGTTTATTATATTTTATCTAGAGATTTAGCTGTTTTGTATTAGGAGAATTTTCAGGATGTCTGGTATATATGTCATTTTGCTGGAAATAGAAGTCCCATATCTGATTATTACTTAATGTTACCATGAGTAGGAAATTAAGAGGCCTTATTGAAAATCCCTTTTGACTGATATTTATCTTTCAATGCCTTACATTAAAAGAAAAAAAAAAAAGGAAGAAGGGGCGCCTGGGTGGCTCAGTCAGGTAAGAGTCTGCCTTTGGCTCAGGTCATGGTCCCAGGGTCCTGGGATTGAGCCCCACATGGGGCTCCCTAATCCATGGGAAGCCTGCTTCTCCCTCTGCCTGCCACTCCCCCTGCTTGTACGCTCTCTCTCTGTCATATAAATAAATAAAATCTTTATATATATATAAATATATTCATTTTATCTTTATTTTGAATCCCATACTAAATTTTACTTAATAAATTGCCAGAAAGATGATTTTTTTCCCTAACTTCACCATAGGAAAAAATAATTTTGGGGGGGAAAAATAATTTTTTTAGTCAGGAAAAATACATTGTACATACATCTTGTTGCTTTTCTTTCCCATAGGGATCAACTCTCTTCTTTTCCACAAGGACCAATTTTTTTTTTTTTTAAGATTTTACTTATTTATTTGACAGAGAGAGGGAACACAAGCAGGGGGAGTGGGAGAGGGAGACGCAGGCTTCCCGCCAAGCAGGGAGCCCGATGCGGGGCTCCATCCCAGGACCCTGGGATCATGACCTGAGCCGAAGGCAGACGCTTAACGACTGAGCCACCCAGGCGCTCCTCCATAAGGACCAATTCTTAATGAGCTTCTGAGTGGTAGTTGGAAGGAGCAGTTGCTTCTCAAAGTGAGAAAATAATGTCTCCAGGATAGGACAGCCAAAGGCAAACAACATGGGACCTACCCGTTTCGGTAGGATGATTCTGTTTTTTTTTGGTTGTTTTTTGTTGTTGTTGTTGTTTGTTTTGTTTTGTTTTGTTTTGTTTTTTGTTTTTTGGTAGGATGATTTTGAATGCACACATTTCCCAAGGGTTTTCGAACTGATAGAACACAGCCTTCATCAACTGAGGACAGTTACTTCTTAGGAGGGACTCCAGATTTTTCAAGGGTCTTTTTCCTTTTCTTTTATCACAGGCAATTTTTCTTCTGCCCCAAATTGTAGATGTAGAAACATTTATTAAAGGTAATCATCCCTGTGATTAGCCAGTAACGAGTTGCCTTTCATTGTCAGGTGCACTTAGTTCAACAAGAGAGCCTGACCGAGGTTGACCCAGGACCACTGACGTCAGGATCTTTGAAGTGAACATGTGTGATCTCAATGGGTATAGTTCATCATTTGCCTTTTCATCATCTAGTACTCCTGTCTGGCAGCACTTTTATTCATCTTAGAGACAAGCTTCTCAAATGCATAGGCTTTATTTGCTCAAATTATTCCTTATTTGTCTCAGTTGGATGGGGAAAAAACTATGTTAGTGACTTCTTAGACATCCAATTCAACTGGTACAGCATGCTTTCATCTAGACTAATGGTTCTTAACAGGGGGTAATTTTTCTCTTCCACGGGACATTCGACAATGTCTGGAGACACTTTTTGTTTGTCACAAACAAATGGGCGGGCAGAGACGTCTTACTTATATCCAGTGTGTAGAAGGCTGGTGTACTAGTTAGGGTTCTCCAAAGAAACAGAACCAGTAGGCTGGAGAGATAAAGACAGAGATAGAGACAGAGATAGAGAGATATATAATGAGGGATTGGCTCACACACCTGTGGAGGCTAAGAAGTTCAACGATCTGCCATCTGCAAGCTGGAGACCCAGGAAAGCCAATGGTGTAATTCAGTCCAAATCCAAAAGCCCGAGAGCTAGGGGAGCCAATGGTTTAAGTTCTAGTCTTGAGGGCCAGAGAAGATATGATGAGATGTCCCAAGTCAAGCAGGCAGGCAGGAAGCAAGAAGGGCAAATTCCTCCTTTCTCTATCTTTTGTTCTATTTAAGCCCTCGGTGGATTGGATGATGCCCACCCACGTTGGAGAGGGTAATCTGCTTTAGTAAATCCACCAACTCAAATGCTAATCTCATCGGGCAACCCTCTCACAGGTACACTCAGAAATGTTTTCTGGGCATTCTGTGGCCAACCAAGTTGACACACAAAATTGACCGTCACATCAGGAGTGCTGCTAAGCATTCTACAATGCACAGGACAGTCCCCATAGCAAAGAATTGTTCTGTCCAATAAGTCAACTGTGCAGAACTTGAGAAACTCTGATCTAGCCTGAAGCACTTCTAGAGTTTAAATCTTGTTCCTTCTTGGTCTCAGATGATTTTAAATGACTTTTTTAAAAAAGATTTTATTTATTGGGGCGCCTGGGTGGCTCAGTCGTTGAGCGTCTGCCTTCGGCTCGGGTCATGATCCCAGGGTCCTGGGATCGAGCCCTGCATCCGGCTCCCTGCTCAGCAGGGAACCTGTTTCTCCCTCTCCCACTCCCCCTGCTTGTGTTCCCTCTCTGGCCGTCTCTCTGTCAAATAAATAAATAAAATCTTTAAAAAAATATAAAAATAAAAAAAAAGATTTTGTTTATTTTTGCGAGAGAGAGACAGAAAGAGAGAGAATGAGCCCGAGGAGAGGGAAAGGGCCGAGGCACAAGCAGGCGCCCCGCCGACCAGGGAGCCCAATGTGGGACTTGATCCCGGCACCCTGGGATCATGACCCGAGCCGAAGGCAGACGCTTAACCAACTGAGTCACCCAGGTGCACTTAAATGACTTTTAAAAGTGCATTTGAAGTCTGCCAGGCCAGAGAATATGCTCTTGATATTAACACTTTCATATCAAAGCGTTAAAAATCTAAGATTTAGTTTCTCACTTTTCATTTTCCCAGTTCTCAAGAAACTTCACACCTATATTCTAGTTGAACATTTCTCAAAATACAGTCCTTGGGTCACTAATGGGTGACAAGGTTTCCCCTGGAGAATTGTAAATAGACCTCCAAATGTGTTTCTAGAAGCATCACATGCAATTCTGTAGACTTTCATTTTGTTTCCCTAGCTCTTTTTCTGCTGGAAAAGTGCGACCACTAGAATCAGCAGCTGTGGAATCTTTTGCTTTGCCTTAGTCATTCCCAGTCACAAAAAGTTTGAGATCCCCTGCTCTTGGAACTCTTCTTTGTAACAGCTCCACCCCATCCAGCCTCCTGTCAAGATGGAAATGTTGCATTCCTTCCCATAGCTACTCCTTAGCTACGGATCTCGGTCTTCCTTCAAGATCCACCTCAAATTCCCCTCTGGTTGATGCATTCATTTATTTGTTTGTTCATTACACACACTGAGAATCTACTAAACATCACCACCACTGTGCTAAAGGCTGAGGACATAAGAGAACCCCTGCAAAGATGGGGTCCCTTAAGTAGCTCATTGTCGGAGGAATTCTGACCTCTGTTAACTTTGCCCTTTCCTTGTACCCCACAGTTGAATGCTTGCTCATGTCCTACTAGGTATTACTCTGAAACTGACTTCTTTGTGTTGATTTCTCCACCTGAACCAGAACATAGTATCCTTTCTGGAGAGGGTTGTCAGATAAATTTGAATTTCAGATAAACAACTAATATTTTTTTTAATATGAGTATGTTGTAAATGTTGCATGCAACACGTTGATATGAAAAAAGATTACTCATTGAAATTCAAATGTTAGGGCGCCTGGGTGGCTCAGTTGGTTAAGCGACTGCCTTCGGCTCAGGTCATGATCCTGGAGTCCCGGGATCGAGTCCCACATCGGGGGGGGGGGGTGAATTGGGCATCCTGTACTTTTATTTGCCAAATCTGGAGACCCTGTTTAGGGCAAAGGTTTGCTAAAATTTTCCTTACATCTCCAAGGACATTTGAGCGAGGCCTGCATGCAGTCATCCTCAAATCAGCATTCATCTGAACAGCTGTCTCATTACTTTGAGGTAGACAGAAAGGTAAAATATTCATCCTCCAAAGGTAGGGACGGTGAGTGATTTTTTTCCAGCTTGTACTCACAGCATAGTTAAACCAGTTGTGATCTGAAGCAGGAGCAGGCTTCCAGGAAATGGAGTTTTAAGATTTAACTTTTAAAATACCAAATCAGGACAGGAAAGAATCCAGGCCCTAGGGAAATTTTTTTTCCCCCAGGAGGATCGGGTGGGTGAGTTTGGTTTTTAGACCTGAACATTCCAAGCCTGAATTTCACATAGGGCATTGGTCTATTGATAATGCCAGGAAGTGACTTGTTTCCATCTCAATTATTTGAATAATTAACCATGGAAATTTAACCCTCGATAGTATTGCTTTTTCATCTAGCATTTTGTTATCGATGAACACTACGCTATTGTTGCAAGGTTGCAGGGTTCTTGTCTGACAGAGCCGAAGAATGAATCTCGCAGATTATAGGGTGAAGCGAAGTGCAAGTTTATTAAGGGAAGGTGAGGACAGAAAGGAAAGCTCTCTAGAGTGAGAGGGGTCCTGAATGGGTTGCCATCGAGGGCTTTTATGGTCGGGGTCTTTTATAGAAAACTGACCAGGGAATTTGGTAACTGTGTATAACAGTTAAGACAAACAAGGTGGATTTGTAAATATTATCAAAATGGCTTGCCTGTATTTAGAACAAAGAAGGTGGACTTGTTATGTTCCTTTCTCTCTGGTTATTATTTTGTCTATAACATTTCTCCACATCTGGGATTTCTGTGAGCCTGGTTGCATAGGCCCCTCCCTGTCTCTCCTTACCTAGCCTCGCCTGTCCCTTACTCACTATTTCTACAGTAAACAGTGTGAGTGAATATACCTGGAGCTGCTCCCGACCAGCACTGATGAAGTGACCTGACTTAAATACCCAGACAGCATTATACAGGCATTGCCAGATGGCATTCGTCTTGATTCCACTGGGTCAGAGTTTCTGTTTGCAGCATCAACTCCAGGTACTGCTTTTTGGAGCCTGAAAGTGCCCAGCTCTGTGGAATTTGTCAGTAAACGTAACACGCATAGTAGAATATTCTACGGACAGGAATTACAGTCACACAGAATGCCATGGCAACTTCAAAACATTTGAGCTTTTTCATACTTGCGTTTCATCACCAGGAGTCCTGTGTTCTAACCTCGGTTGTAAAAAAGGGGGTGCTGTTGGTTGCAGAAGGAAAGGGTTTCCTATGCAGGTGTATATATATTTGAATTATTATATTGGATATTTTTTTTAGAGATCTGCTCAGGTTTTCTACCTTCTAACATCAGGTTTGTGTAGTCCATTGCTCACTTTCTACTTCACTTATTTTTTTTTTACATTTTTTATTTATTTAAGTAATCTCTACACCCAACATGGGGCTCGAACTTATGACCCTGAGATCAAGCGTCGCACAATTCACTGACTGAGCCAGTCAGGTGTCCCTACTTCACTTATTTTTAGAGTTGTCCATAGATGAAACCCTTAAAAAGTCGTAACATCCATAGTGAAGGATAAATTTTGTTCTTAAACACCTTCATTTCAATCATGTTTACAAACTGGATTTCTCACTCAGAAGACTTCAAGTCAACTCAAGCTCCAGTTATTAGCATCGTTTTGGAGTGTGTAACCATCCTCACTGGGAATGTGCCTTGTGTGGCAGTCATTAGTGATGGGATCCCTCATCTGATTCTCAGAGTCCCCAGACTCTTGATTGCAATCATCATCTCTAATCTATGGGACACAAATATCTATTTATAAGAAAACATGGAGAGATGAATTCACTCAGGACTACATAAGATAACCAAAGGACCGACTCTGCATCAGTGACCTCACCCTATGAAATTAGAATCATATACATAAGAGTAATTAATTGAAAATAATGCTGTTCAACAACCTGTAATTAGTATCCAGTGGGGCTCTAATAATAATTTCTAATTTCCTCTTCCCAAAAGAATTTGTGAAAGCCTTCACCCGGTGTTCTGGGAAATGTCTCTTCTGATTGTCTCTTCTTCCTGAGCTGAGTATTTTGCGGTTTGCTCTTCCTCTGTGTGTCCTATACGGTCCTTGCCACATCATCTGTCCTGACATGTCAACCCTTATATAACAAAGGGTTTAGGAGCCCTTATTATGATTTGTAGAGATATTCTTAATCTCAGCATCAGTCATTATAAAAATCACTTTGGGTACAGTTGGCTTAGCACTTATGTTGCAAATAGGGTTTGGTTTTTTTGTCAACATGCTTTGCAATGCGTCTAGAGGTATGACCTCTATCTTTCTGAAGTCTTGGAGTTCGGTGTCTCTGCCAAGATGTCTGTCCCCCTTTGTCCCTGCCTTGCCTGTGCTATGGAAATTAGGTCACAGGGGTTAAGAGCCCTACTCTGGTTCTTTGGGCAGGAAGATTCATTTCTCTTCCATCTCAGCCTTGACTCTAAAAGCCAGCTCAGGATATCTTCACAGCTGTCAGCCTGTTGAGGCAAGTCATGAGCACCCGCCTGTCACCTGGTTTTTTCCCTGCCAACTCTACTCGAGCCAGTTCCTGACCGATCCCCTGGCCCTGGGACAGGTCTTTCCTTTGGCATCTTAAACGAGCCTCTGTGCCTTGAGCTGGATCTCTAGCTTCTAGCGCAATGTCTAGTGAAGGTCTGCCTTCAGTCGAAGCTGGGTGCCCCCTAACTCTTGGGCTGCTTGAGGATGTGGTTCCCTGCCAAACAAGTCCTTGAGGCCAAAAGCAAGATCTTGGCCTGCTGAAAGGCTGCCCCTTGCTTCTCGTTGTCCCCAAGGAGGGCATTTGGACACTCTCAGATTAGGATCCAAGCTGAGGATGGCTACCTCACTGGGCAGACCCAGAGGCCCTATAACATTTAACAATTGTTAAATTGTTAAAATTGCAGTCAAAGAGTTGTCCTGGCTGCCATCATTTGATCTCTGGGTGTATGTTTTTCAAAAGAGTAACAAAGAAGTTGGGAAAATGAAACCTAGATCCTCATTTTGAAACAAATTTTCTAACCCCCCCCCCCCCCCCCCCCGTGGAACTTCCCGAGTTCAAAACCAGTGAAATATACAACTCAGATAATATCCTGGTGAACTCTGTTCTGCACAGCCTGCTTCTTTATTGAAACGTCCTGTGGCATCATAAAAGGCTCACCGAAATATCCGCTAATGAAAAGCTGGACAGCAAGAAAGAAGTAATAAGACATTTTATCTCTTTGGCAGTCTTCTAATAAAAAAAATGAAAGGAAAGTAAGTTCCTTATATTGACGAAACATGAATATCATCAAGTTGGAAAGGCAAGTAAACACTGCTTGGGGCCAGGAGCATTCTTAAGTAACTTCTTGGGTTGAGGTGTTGAACTCGACTCCATTGCAACGCGACTTGAGCTCATTAAAAACCGTCCGTTTTCATGTTTGTCTTTTCAAGGATAGCATCATTTCTTATTTCTAAGGGCGTACTTCCAGTGATGAGCCCAGCACCTGACACAGAGTTGATGCTCAATAAATCATTCTTGGACGGATGAATAAAGAAGAATGTAAAATCTCCCTTTCTGCAGGAATATTATCTACTTGGGAAGAGAAGACCCAAACACATACAAAATTAGATGGTGCTTCCTATCATTTTATTCGTTGTTAATTTTTCACCCTTCCTTTTTTTATTATTCACCATTAGTTTTGTGGTATGTGTAGAAAGTCCTAAAGGTGGTCAAAGATGGGCTTCGGACACTGGGCTGTGTCTAGTCCTCCCGATGTTCTGGCCTCGACTCTGCCTGGTGTGCCCGCCTCAATAATTGATTCACCCCTGTTCATCCTTCAAGTCCCAGCAGAAAAGCCACTTCCTCCTGGAAGTCCTCCTTGATTGCCTGGGCTAGGTATCTAGCCCAGCTATGTGTTCCAGAGCAACATTCAGAATCACACTTGTGATTACTCTTCCTGAGTGTCTTCACGGATGGAGTGTGAGCCCCAAGAGGCAGAAGGCAGGACAGCTCTGCTTTTGTTCATCTCTGCCCCAGGTCTCAGCAGAACAGGTAGGTATTCCATAAATGCTTGTCTAATGACCAAACCCCTTCTCCTTAGGACCACCTTGAGGTAGGTCAGGGGCTCTGGAGTGTGGAGCTGGTTCTGGAACCGTTGGAGAGTAGAGGCCTGGAGTAGAGGAGCACCCACCCCAGACCGGGGTGATTTGTACCCACATTCAAGTTTGAGAAGCACTGCTTTTAAAGTCTTCATCAGGCCACACAATGAAGAGAGAGAAGATGAACCCTGGGAGTTACCACACTGAGGAGACTGAGGAGCCTGAGCAGGCCTGCCGACCGCCTGGATGTGGGGTATAAGGTGACCTCAGAGGCCCTCTGAAGGCTCCTGAGGGCTCATCAACCCATTTTTGACCTCATAGGGCACAAGGTTAACTGATTACCTTTGCCTGAGGAAAATGCTGTTTGCCGGTCAGTTTGTCCACAGACACCATGGAACTGCAGTTCTTGTCCTGGTCTCCTTACCAGTTGGACATCAAGAAACGATAGGGCACCTGGGTGGCTCAGTCGGTTAAGTGTCCGCTTTTGGCTCAGGTCACAATCCCAGCATCCTGGGATCTAGCCTAGAGTCTGGCTCCCTCCTCAGTGGGGAGTTGGCTTGTCCCTCTCCCTCTGCTGCTCCCCCTGTTTGTGCTCCCACTCTCTCTGTCAAAATAAATAAATACAATCTTTAAAAAAAGAAAGAAAGAAAAGTCAGCCGGCATCGAACTCAAAGCTGCAGATGCCTTGGAGCCAGGCTGACTTTCTATTTTCAGAGCCATGCCCAAGAGATCCCAAGCTGACCCTACAAGTACCCTCTCCACCCATCTCACCCCACCCCACTGGACATGAGATTCTCTTGCATGCTAGGTGAGGGAACAGAGTGTCAACAGCTAAGAAGCCTGAAGCTTCCGGGCCCTGTGGATGGAGGCGACAGGCAGGGTTTGGCAATGAGAAGGCCAGCATGGGCTGTCCTCAGGGTGGGGCAGTGGGGACCCACATTCAGGCTCTGGGCTGTTTTATACCAAAGCAGGAGAGAGGAAAGTTCTAGAAATCAGGTCAGAGCAGAACCACGACTTCTGCCATAGGTGACTTCTCAGTCACAGACATGCCCAAACCCTCTTCTAGTCTGAGGGCGGCAGAAGCTCAGGATGCTTTGGTAGCAGGTGGATACCGGGACTGGGGTGTGATGAGGTGGAAGTTTGCTTCAAAGAGTTCACCAGACCTGGAGCCAGGCCTTGCCGGGCCCCGCCAGTCCCACAGTTCCCCTACCCTGAACTGAAGCACTTCACGCAAGTATTTCTTGAAAAGCCACCCTACATTGCTTCTTTCCACTTTTGGAAAGGTGGCTTTCCAAGTCCCCTGAAGCAATACACCTGTTTTACCTGGGCCGTCTCATCTTAAGCTCCTGTAATATTGACCAATCACCCCTATGTGTGGCAAAGCCAAGGTCCCCAGACCCACATCCCGGGGCTACAGATAACTCTGCTCTCTGCTTCACTCTTCCTGAGTTCATTGCCGGCATGAGGGCAGGGGTGCGGAGTGGGGGAAAGGTGGTTTCTGGAAGGACGATGAGAGGGGCTGGGAATCCCTCCCAAGTATATCCCAAGGTAGTGACAATATTGCTCTGTGGATCAAAGTGGGTCTCAGAACCACCCTGCTTTTTACTTTTTCTCTTTCTGGCTTTAAAAAAAAAAAAAGATTTTTATTTATTATTTCACAGACAGAGGGAACACAAGCAGAGGGAGTAGAGAGGGAGAAGCAGGCTTCCCCAGAGCAGGGAGCCTGATGTGGGGCTCGATCCCAAGACCCTGGGATCATGATCTGAGCCAAAGACAGATGCTTAACGACTGAGCCACCCAGGCGCCCCTCTTGCTGGCTTTTTTATCTTGCCTTCGCCCCTCACTACTTTTATCTCGCTCTCCTCATCTGTAAAATGGGTTGTTGGAAGGCTTAACCAGAATCATGCATGCAAAGTGCTTAATGCGGTGCCTGGGATCTGGAAAGCACTCAGTGAATGCTTGCTATTATTTGTATTGCTCCATTTGGGGGAGTAAGTGGGGGGCTGGAGGAAGCCATCCCCATGCACCACCACCCCCAGCCCCCCAGCCCCCCCCAGCCCACCAGCTCAATGGCGCACGAGGGAGGCTGATGGGGAAATAAAGACTGTGCAGGAGGCCGGGCCTACCCCCGGGAGCCCCCGCCCCCCCCCGCCGCCCCCCCGCCCCCCCGCCCCCCCCCCGCCGCCCCCCCGCCACGTGCAGGCCCCAGGTGCTATCTCCGCCCCCGGCGCCCGCCCTCCCTAGGTCCGGGCGGTGGAGCTGCGGGCGGGGGCGGGGCCCGGGGCGGGCGATATAGCTGCTGGGCGGCGGCGCTAGTGCGCTGGGGCAGCAGCGCGGCGGGCGGGGGCCGAGACCCAGACTGCCGAGCAGCCGGCACCGGGGAGGCCCGGAGCGGGGCGAGCGCCATGAGCCGTAAATGCGACGTGGTCGTGGTGGGGGCGGCATCTCAGGTCAGTCGCGGCGGCGGCCCTTCTTTCTCCTCCTGCGCCCGGACAGGTGGCCGCCCGGGGGTGGGGGGGGGAGGCGCGCGGGCGGCGGAGGGCCGAGGGTCCTGGGGCGGGGGCTGGCCCCGGGGGGCCCCCCGAGACTCTCCGCGCACTGGCGGGGATCTCGCGGGTCCCTAGCGCCGAGCACGGAGCCTCCCTCGCTGGCAGGATTTAGTGCGGTCCTGGACAGAAGCGGGGGGCTGAAAGTCTGGAAAGCTTGGGGCCGGCTTTGAACTTCTCCCTCCGAAGGCTGCCAGGCCTACGCTTGGGGGAATTTTCGAGGCAAGGAGAAAGGGGGCCGGCAGGTGAGAGATTTCTACTAGGGGGTGACGCCAAGGTCCGTCACTTTTTCCAAGCAAAGGTCAGTCCTTGGCTCCAACGTGACCTGGACGCTCTGCGCCCTCTTTGGAAGCAGGCGTGCACCACAACGTGTTGTAGTTCTTTCTGGTAGCAGGCAAACGACCTAGAACAGCTCCTGGGTCCGAAAGCAGGGGTTGGACCCCGGGGCGATAGATTGTCAAAGACCGGTCCTGAGCCTTCCTCTTTGTATTTCTGTGATTGTCATGGGTCTCCCTGGGCAGCCGGTCCTTTGGGGCAAATAGCTCTTCCCCCCCCCCCCCCCCCCCCCCCCGCATAGAGCAGGATGAACAAGTTGGGTGAACAAGTCCAACAGGGCTGGAATGGAGAAACTTGACTCTCTGGCCTTGCCTATATGGGCAGGGTTGGGGACAGAGACCACCCTCTGAGATACAGAGACACCACGGGGCACAAAGACAGAAGCTAGAGGGAGGGATGGAGGTCAGTGGGGAAACTTACCCTCAGAGGAGGGTGGACCATGTGGGGTGGAGTTAGTGGGATTAAGCAATGCTCCCAGAACAGCCTAACAGACCCCTGGGGATGCTTAGGCCCAAATCCCAGGGACTCCTGGTGCCTGCGAAGTAATTAGGACACCACCCCAAACCATGGATGTGTTGGCCAACACTTGCCATGGCCAGGTCTCAGGAGCAAGGTTAGTCCTTGCTCCCCGGGAGTGGGCAGGATAGAGGGGCCCTGACTCTGCTGTACCTGGTGAGTAAACCAAGGCCTTGGATGTTGGGTGCTGCTCCTGGTTCTGTGCTGCTCCCTCCGCTCCAGCCCTCCTCACCTCTGGGTCAGATCTCACTTCTGTTTGTGGGGCCCTCCTGAGCTCACTCATGCCAGACTATGTGTCGGGTGCTGCAGGTACATAGATGCATAGGCACAGTGGCGTGCTAAGGTGGGTCAAGGCTATATTGATTCTCTTTCCTGTCAGTATTTTTGGCATTTTTCTCCTCTAGGACCTTGGACTTAAAAACATAGCTACCTAGGTGCTTTAGAAAATATTACTCAGTGCTTCTTGATGCTGCCTTGCATAACATCCCATCTTACAGAAACTGAAGGTTCTCTTGCCAGGCCCCCAAAGTCCTGTTTTTGCCCCAAGTCTAATGGATTCAGATTTTTCTATTCCGCCCCCCCCCCTTATTTTGCCCTTTCTGATTCATACTGCAGACCTTCAAGATCACTCAAATTAGTCATGTTGGACTCATTCAGGAAGGGTAGACAAGTGTTTGGCTAGCAAGCAGTGGTGAACCTCTGCATTCACCCTCAAACTCTCAAAAGGGGACAGGTGAATAGATCTGCCTTTTCTCAAGAACAGTACGTGGAATAGGCATTGTTCTCAAAACCAAGAGAGCAGGGTTCCAAGGCCTTAACTCAGTTGCTTTATCTGCTGCATGAGGGCAACACCGATTAGTCATAGCTAGATTACAGGGTCATTGCAAGAATGGATCATATTGCTTTTGCCCGGGAAGATTTGTCCATCCAGGAAAGGAGATGAGATACCCAAACAAAGACAATACAGGGTCGAAAGTGGTACATGCCACAAGAGGAATTTGTTCATTAATTCACTATTCATTCATGCAATGACCATTTACTTCCTGTTCCACATCCTATCCCAAAGGGAATAGAAGATGAATTATATAAGGATGTTGCCCTGGGGGCATTCACAAGCTAATGTGGGAGACAGAGTCCTGAACAATAAATACTCATGACCTCTGATAAGATGCTTTAGTGGTGCATGCACAAAGTCCCAGGGAAGGTGATTGGAGAGAATGTCGAACTCTGCCTGAGAAAAACCTGGGCACGCTTCACAGAGGAGGTGACATTTGAAGCAGGTCTTAAAGGATGAATAGGAGTTCAGCAGGAGACTAGATGTAGAAAGCCTTTGGAGATGAGGAACAGCTGATATAAAATCACAAACTTGAAAGAACACGGTAGCACATTTAGGAAACCTTGAGAACTTCAGTGTGGAGAGTTGAGGGGGGGTCGGGGTCGGGTGGGATGAATTGTAGCGAGGCTTATACATCATCCCCAACAGGTTTAGTTCTTTGTGTGGTCGATGAATGAGTACTGAGGATTTTTCATTCACGGAGTGACAGGTGTCAAGTGACAGGAATATGGTGATGGTATTAGCAAGAAGAGGGACGTGAAGGGGAAGAGCAGGTTTGGAAGAAGGATGGAGCACAGAGAGTCGGAGGTCCCGGGAGGACGCCAGGGAGAGATGTCTAGCAGGTGGAAATACAAGGAGGAAGTTGGGCTCACAGATGCGGGTGGCGCTGAAGTTTTAGCTGAAGCCACTAAAGCAAATGAAATAAAGGAAACCAAGAGAGAGAAGCGAGGTCACCCAGGACAGGCTGGGGTGCGGGGGGCAGGGGAGGCGGTGGAAGGGAGGAAGGTGTTTCAGTTATTCTCTGTAGTTTGTGGAGGAAACAGATGCTGAAAGACAGTTAACCTCACACCCTGGCGGAGATATCGTCTCCCAGGACTTCCCTACTGAATCCCCCCCGGATTAGATGCCTCTGTTTTACTCTCCCCTGCCCCCTGGTTCTTCTCCAGGAGTTTGTAATGGTTCACCTTCCCCTCCACTAGGGCTGTGAGCCCTTGGAGCCCAGGGAGGTGACCTTTAACTTTACACCGACAAAGTAGCAATTGATTGGATCCAAAACTCACATCTGCTGACTTCCAAACCCTTTTGCATTTCCCGCCAAATCACACAGAGGGCGGGAGAAGGGGTCAAATTGGAATTTTAGGATTAGTAGGCGACCGCCACAGTGATGTACATTTAGAAGTGCCTGAATCTGACTCTGGTTTTTAAAATGTGTTAATTATTAAACTTGGGACCTTCTGCTAGCTCTCTGATAGTTTTTCAAGCAGTCAGCAAATTTTAATTGCTCCCTTTAGCTGAACGCAGATGTATAGGAGGTGCAGCTGGTTAATATAGAACTTTCTTTTTTGATGTTTGAAAAATTCCAGGGAAGCTGTGGAATAGCTTCTTGAGAAATGTGTGCGGCCTATAAATGCATACCTCCTGAAATCTCTTCTGCCCAAGGAGCAGGTGATCTCTGGAGTTTTGACAGAGTAACAGCATTTCCCACATGGAGCTGGAGGGCAGCATGTTGTTTCTTGTCCTGTGTTTGGGCTGGTGAAACCATGGAAACTATCTTTTGCAATTCTGGAATGGTTCTTGCTCAATCCTCAAAATAAAAGCTAATAAAAAGGAAATTCGAAGCAGAAAGGAGGACGTTTTTGCCAGGCTTGTGAGAAGAGATTCAACCATCTGAGTTTGGTTGGCACTTGGCTGAGCTCCTGCGACCCTCAGAGCCAGCCTGGCAGGTGATCTGTGTGGGCCAGGGGAGGGAGCCTTGCTAGGGGCTGGTGGGCCCGGCCTGGGCAGGAACTGTCACAGATGGCCTGTGAGGGATCATGAATTGAGGGACACAGTAGGCAGATGTGGCCTGTTGTGTTAATGGCAAAACCTCATCTTTGCCTTTGATGAGAAAAGGTGGAGGACATTGCTGGGGTCCTAGAACCCACCTGAACGTTCTGAAAAATAATGGTGATGCAGAAGTGCCTGGAAATCTGTAGATCCCCATCAAAGAGAGGCTACAGAGAGAGAGCCAGGTTTCACACGCGGCAGTGTGAAAACAATAGATACTTTAGTGTCAAACGGGCTCATTAGGGATCCCATTTCCTACCCTTCCCTACTGTGTCACCATAAAAGTTCCATCACCCCCCCCCCGCCCCACGCCCTCATCTTCTACATGAGACTCCTCATGCCTTTATCAGCACGAGGGGGTTGTTGCTAGGATGAGAAAGAATGTACGTGCCAGTCATTACAGCTTCAGCTTATGCCTTTTGGAAAATATATCCTTGTTGAGTCGCTAGGATTTTTCAGTCTGCGGGAGAAGAAGCAGGCATTTCTGTGCAATCACTTCCTCCTCTTCACCCATTAAGGACTTTTCTTGCTGTGCGGCATTTATAAGGTAGCAACAGGATGCGAGGTACAGGGGCCGGTATCAGCAGGGGCCTGCCCGATTCCAGCCCCCTCCTGTCCCACCCGATGGGACAGGGACCTTTACTCCCTCCAGTAAGGGGCCTCCGGAACTCAGGCTCACGTGGGGCTCTGGGACTTACCGTATTCATCATCAGGAGAAACTTCGGCAGCCCCAGATCTGGCTATCAGCAGCACCCCAGCCTGGGTGTTCACATTCTGACCCGGGCCTCATTCCAGCCACCTAACTCCTGTCTTCATTATAATCACAAATGTATGAATAGTACATGCAAATACTATTGAGTCATGGAACAGGATTAATTGCTTATTAATAATAAATAATAACAGAGTTAGCATTTCGAGTGCCGTCCACACACCAGGCAAGGCGTGAGGAGCTTGACTTTTCCCAGCAGCTCTGTGAGGGTTAAGAAAGCCAAAGCCTTGTACCTTCTGCCTGATTCTAATACCTGGGGCACATCGGTGGGAGGGTCCTGCCTGCTGGGGCCACGTGGACAGAGCCAGGGGCCTCTGGGGGCATGATTTCTGAATCCTTCTGTATCCTCCAGGTTTCGGGCTCGGCTTGGCCATTATCCGTGGCAGCAATTTCCTTTGCTTCAGGTGGGGTGTTGAGGTCGAGGCCCCCCTGTCCTACAGGGCAGGGCTAGAGCCGAGGGTTAAGAGCGCAGCGTCTACCCTGGTTCCACCACGAATTAGCTGTGCCACCTTGAGAGACATCGGTAACCTTCCCATGTCTTCGTTTTCTCATTCCAGAAGATAGGGATAAGCATGGTATCCACTTTGCAAAGCGGTGGAGAGGATTAAATGAGAAAATGCCTGCAAAGGGCTTGGCATCTGGCAGGAACACAGTAGACACTGGTTGGTATTGTTCTTCAGGCTGACAAATGGCCACTGACCACAGATGGGTCTGCAGTGGCACCATGCCAGCCAACTCCACTGTCAAACTTCGGGTTGAGGAAATGGTTAGTGGCTGGGCGTGCAGTAACACACACGCACGCGCGTGCGCACACACACACACATATTCCATGGACTTTTATCCCATATTAGGGATGCTGCCTCCCAGCCCTACTTTCTTGGCTTGTATATGATTTACTCACACAGATAGATACAAGAAAGCCAGCAGCGAAATTTGAAGAACAATCTTAAACTCTAATTACTTTGAAGATATATGCGAGAGAGAAAGACGTGAGAAATTCTGACTGCAGTTTCTATTACGAACACTTCTCATGCATTCGGTGCCCGGCAGATGTTGATGTTAAGATCACCCCACTGTTACTCAATTTGGCATTTGTTTCCTTGTTTGATTTCTTCTGCTTCCAGTGAAAATGTCATCGCAGGAGCAGCTAGTTCTGGTCTTTTAACCTTTGCCCATTATCAGAGCAGGCCACTTCCTATGTAACACGAACTTGGAATGTGTTTCAACATCATTTGTTCACACTCCCGTGGCTGCAAAGATGCACACATTGAGAGGATTTTAGTAATGTGGCCGATAATGGATGTCATCAGAATTAGTTTTAAAACACTACAGCTTGTAACTGAAAATCAGCTTGCTTTCGCGATTCCTGCGTTTTTTTTTAAAGATTTTATTTATTTATTTGACAGAGACACAGCGAGAGAGGGAACATAAGCGAGGGGGCGGGTGGGAGAGGGAGAAGCAGACTCCCTGCTGAGCAGAGCCCGATGCGCGGGGCTCGATCGCAGGACCCCGGGATCATGACCTGAGCTGAAGGCAGACGCTTAACTGAGCCACCCAGGTGCCCCTCCTGCATTTTTTTAAAAAATATTTTATTTATTTATTTATTTGAGAGAGAGAGAGAGCATAAGCAGGGAGGAGAGGGAGAGGCAGGTTCCCTGCGAGCAGGGAGCCCAATGCGGGGCTCGATCCCAGGACCCCGGGATCATGACCTGAGCCAAAGGCAGACGCTTAACCAACTGAGCCACCGAGACACCCCCTGTATTTTTGACAGTAAATACACAGGTGGCCCCTCCGGTCACATTTATCCTATGAATGTGATGAGCTCATCTAGTTTTAACTTACTTCTTTAACATTTTGGATCCGAATTGCACTTCCATGTTCCTTTGACACACTAAAGCCCACAAAATGTTTCAGGCCAACTATTATTTCTCCAGATACCCATAATGACAACTAGTATGTTATCACCAAATTCGCATATGCTAATACATTTCTTTATTCCTGTCAAGATTCACACTATATATGCATATGTGCTTGACTGATAAATATGGAATTCGAACTTCTACAGTTTGAATAACATTTAAAATTAGTGACTATTGGGGCACCTGGGTAGTTCAGTCGGTTGACTCTTGATTTTGGCTCAGGTCATGATCTCACGGTGGTGAGATCCTGTCCCGTGTTGGACTCTGTGCTCTGTGTGGAGGTTACTTAAGATTCTCTCTCTCCCCGTCTCCCTCTGCCCAACTCCCCACCCCCTTGCTCGTGCTCTCTCTCTCAAAAAAAAAAAAAAAGATTACTGACTATTAAATTATTACAGGTGACAAGACCATAGTGTAATGGCAGATGTCAGTCAGCACCTGGGACAAATGAAATGTGTACAGTTGCAGGTGACCCTGTATCGGAACTACCACTAACCAGTTTCATCTTTGGATTTTTATGACTATTTTACCTACAGTCTTACCAGTTTTAATTTCACTAACCTGTTTACTGACATGTTTAAGCATCTGTGAACCCTCATCTGACCATAGGCTGGTCAAAATCTGGGACTTTGTGTGGTTTATGTCCCCATCTCTGGTGTTAAGCAAGGAACCCTGCCCACTGTAGCTCACAGAAATGGAATCACATTGGTAGAATCCCTCCATCAGGATCATGGGTCCTCCCAGGATTTGGACCCAGAGAAAGTACGCTCCACAGCTAGAAACCTATAGAAAAAATGGAGTGAACCTTTCACCTTCTCAAGGAAGCAGGATAACCCAGAAGTTAAACACAAGGACTCTAGGGGCCTAGGGCTTGGGTTCAAATCCTCCCTCTGTCCCTAACTGTGTAGCTTGGGTTATTTACCTACTTCCCCAGACTCCAGATCCTTGTTTATAAAGTAGAGTGAGGGCCCTGGGACCAACTCCTGGAATGGTCAGTCAGTGTTAACTCTGCCTTTTTTACAAGTCAATGAGCAGTATTTTTTTTTTTTAAGATTTTATTTATTTGAGAGAGAGAGAATGAGAGATAGCTTGAAAGGGAAGAGGGTCAGAGGGAGAAGCAGACTCCCTGCTGAGCAGAGAGCCCGATGTGGGACTCGATCCTAGGACTCCGGGATCATGACCTGAGCCGAAGGCAGTCGCTTAACCAACTGAGCCACCCAGGCGCCCTAGAAGAGAAAGGTTTTAAAGGTCAGAGGAATAAAACAAATCGTAGAGCTATAGGCTTCAGTTAACAGCTAATATTTCTATTCATAGGAAGGTAGAAAGCCCAGCAAAGCAAGAATAATAGGATGGGGAGATGTGGTTAATAAAGTTAGTAGAAGGAGGCAGTAGAAGGAGACATTGAAAAACCAAGTGATGGGGCGCCTGCCTGGTTCAGTGGGTAGAGCATGCAACTCTCGATCTCAGGGTTGTGACAAGCTCGAGCCTCGCTTTGGGTGTAGAGATGACTTGAAAATAAAATCTTAAAAAAAAAAAAAAAGCCAAGGGGACCCTGCTTCTCCCTCTGCCTCTGCTGCTGCCCCTGCTTGTGCTCTCTCTCTCTCTGTCAAATAAATAAATAAAAAATCTTAAAAAAAAGAAAAGCCAAGTGAATAGATAGGTTTTCTGTGGTTGGAAAGAGGGAGCCGTTGAAAATTTTTGCTTTAAAGATAAGGTGGCCAGGTATGAGCCTGAGAGGTGGAGGAGGGTAACCGAGGAGCCAGAGAAGCCAGGAAATGGGTAGAAATTCTGGAACAGGTTGAGACGTGACCGGCTGCTGATAATGAATTGGGTAATCCTGACTCTCAAGGCTAGTTGCAAGAGAAAGTGGGAGAGGGGAGGCAAGGTTGGAAGAAGGCCTTCAAAGTCACTTTGCTTTCTTTTGTTTTGCTGAGAGCCTACCCAAGAAAGGAAGTATCACAAAAATAGTAATTCATGTTTTCCCTCTGAGGTTTTATAACTGGAATTGAAGGACGTGACTGTATTTAAAATTTTCCTCTTTTTTTTTGAAATTAAATCAAAGAGTTTTCTGCCCAAGGGCAGTGACCCAGCTTACTCAGTAACAAACACACATCTTGGGCAGTCTCAAACACAAAGTGAATAGTTCATCCTATTTGTTATGTCAAAGTTGTCACTGAAACCTACTGTTTGGTGAAAGGGCAAAATCAGGAAGCACCTTCAGGTAGGAAAGACCTTTCAGATGTTAGCCATGTTAGTGTCCGGGTTTAATGATACCTCAAGTGGTACCTCTAGTTAATTTCCACTTTATGTCAGAAGGTTAAGATCTTGACCTGATGTTCATCATCTCTTCCGTAGGACATTTTTTACTCTGGCCACATCGTCTTCCTCAACATTTATCAGAATTGCACAATGAGGAAAGTGTCCTGCTAGATCCTTAATTTTATTTGCTGTCCTTCCAGCCTGAATCACCATTCCCCTTTTGGATTACCTCTCAAACATTTCCAATGATTCTTTTATGTTGAATTTGTAATCCTGACCCCATGTTTTAGAGTTGGAGCTACTGTTTTTATTCCTGTGATTCCTGCTGTGTTTCTGTCTTTAATTGTGTCTTTATAATTATGTCTTTTTTTTTAAAGATTTTATTTATTTATTTATTTATTTGACAGAGAGAGACGCACCGAGGGAGGGAACACAAGCAGGGGGAGTGGGAGAGGGAGAAGCAGGCTTCCCGCGGAGCAGGGAGCCCGATGCGGGGCTCGATCCCAGGACCCTGGGATCGTGACCTGAGCCGGAGGCAGACGCTTAACGACTGAGCCACCCAGGCGCCCCTATAATTATGTCTTTAATTCCATCTCGCGTCTTTGGGTTATTTTTCAGCTTTCTACATTAAAGCAATGAGCTCTTTAGAAAAGCTTTTGTTATTCAACAGGGCCCCTTTTTCGTATGATTTAGGATAAAGTAAAAAATTAATAAGCAAATAATTTAATAACCAAAATTCCCTCAAAAATTTTTAAAAAAATTTTTTAAAGGTTTCATTTATTTGAGAGAGAGAGCCCCAGAGTGAGGTGAGGGGGCAGAGGGAGAAGCAGACTCCCCGCTGAGCAGGGAGCACGATGCAGGGCTCCATCCCAGGACCCTGGGATCATGACCTGAGCCGTAGGCAGGCGCTTAATGGACTGAGCCACCCAGGCACCTCTCCCTCAACAGTTTTTAAGAAGAAAGGCTACTGATATAAATGAAAGATGAAATCACAGGGGCGCTTGGGTGGCTCAGTTAGTTGAGCATCTGAATCTTGATTCCGGCTCAGGTCGTGATCCCGGGGTCCTGAGATCGAGCCCCACTCAGCTCGGGGAGTCTGCTTGTCTGCCTCTGCCTCTGCCCCTCCCCCTGCTTGCACATGCACACACACTCTCTCTCAATGTCTCTTAAATAAATAAATAAATCTTTAAAAAAAAAAGAAGATTCTATCTCTCCCCCTTCCACTGCTCTCCCCCCCCAAGCATGCACGCACACTCCCTATCTATCCCTAAGCAAACAAACAAACAAACAAAAAAGGAAATCACACACAAAAAAAGAAAGATGAAATCACATTTTTTTCTTGGTGATTTATAGTTTAAGGAAGTTTTTTGGAGACATAGGAACGTTTTTTAATAACACAAATTGTAGAAATAAGACGTATTTATTATGAACATCTGTAAATTGCAGAAAAGGACAAAAAGAAATTGAAAATCACCCATAACTGATCCCCACCAAAAAACACCTCTGTTACTAATGCCACCTATTTTTTTTTTGCACATCACCTATTGAACCTGTTTATTTGTTTTAAATAAATAATAACATGACTGCTTAATCATCTCTTAAGTGCTCTTTTCTCATAAGATATTGGTACCTTTATATTTCCTCATAGGATTGTATTTATTTAAGCCATGTCCTATTGCTAAAGATTTGTATTTCCAAACTTCTGCTATTTTAAACAATGCTATTATGAACATCCTTATACCTAAACCGTTGTGCATAATTCTGATTATTTCTTTGGGAAATTTCTAGAAATAAGTGTTGGGCATCCTTTGAAGGCCTTTAATTATTATTGCGAAATTGTCATTCCCAAGAGAATTTTTGCCAATTTACTTTAGGGTGGAATTGTAATAATGGGCTTCTTAGTTACTTCAACAGGCAACCAACAATCCCCCCTGCCCCCGGCACAATACAGAGAAAGCCATGGTTCTTTGCCAGTTTGTAGTTGTCATTTAATGAAGTTGTAGGGACTAGAAAGTACAAATGTCTTCAGCTTTGTAAAATTTCTGTAGTGGCAAGTAAATTTTGCCCTCTGCAACTGGTTTTTGCGATGAGTGCTTTATGCCTGCCATTATTATATTTTTTTTATAGTACTTCTAAATTTTTTGGATGCCATTTATCCCGTGCGTCTAGAAGTTTGACATCACTAATTAGATAATTCTGTTGTGCTTCAGTGCAGAAAAGAAAATAGCCCTGTAACAAATCATTTTCTATGATTAATTATTTTTACCCATCTAGATAAGACATGGGTATAGCCTTTGTCCACAGTCTTTTGTTTAACAGAGGATCACGCAGCTGTTTCATGTTTTACGTTTTAATTCCCTGTCTAGTTTGCATTGCAATCTGTGCTAGATTTTAGTTTATTTGGGAGTCCTGTAAGGTACATTTGACTGTTTCAGAATAGCCCTTTCAGGCTACGCCAGTTAGTCAAAATCTAACAGCCCTTGTTAAGCACTGATGATAAGCACAGACAAAGGTGTACGTGCATATGAGCTCCTCAGTTCGTCAAATGTGTTTTCTCATCCTGTTGTTTCTGCAGGGCAGAAAAAGAAGTCAAGTTTGCTCATTCGTTGATGAATTTGTTCATTCAATAAGTGCTTATCGAATGCCCTATTTACCAAGCATTGAGCTGGCGTGGGAATAAACAGATGGGTAATACATGTTTCCATCTTTGAGGGGTACACCAAGCAGAGAGAGACGCATACAGGTGAATGCTCAGAGGGCTGGTGGGTGCTGAAAAAAATACGTACATCTGATTCATTTGCCAGAGAGGAGAGGAGGATGAGAGCATCACTTCAGGGCCTCAAAGAACCTGAAGGAACATTTAGTGAGAGGATTTATTGGAGAGTTAATTGACCAGTTCAAATATTTGTCCTTAAAATAGAGCTCTAAGTGGTTGAAATTTAAACCTGCGCTCTAATATACACAGGCCATTGAGATTGCAGTTTCGCTCTTCTTACTGTTGGCCCTAAAATGGCAGTGTGGTGGATGCCATTTGGCTGCCCGAACCCCCTTCGGGGCAGTTACTCCCCCACCTGCTGAGAGTGTTGACCGCCTGCTGGTTCACTGCGGAGTCCCTCTCTGGAAATTGCCCTTGACTGAGGGGAGCCGACTCATCCAAGAGCATGCCCCTTCCTTTGGGGGCACCCTGCAACAGATGTGGGGGTATAGAGGCCTGGCCCCCTTGCCTCACTTCAGGACAGCTCTGACGGGCCCTCTCAGCTCTGGAGCTTCCTGTGGAATTGACTGAGGCCTCTGTCGTGACTGCATCTCAGTTCAATTCCTCCCTCTGACCAGTCCTGCTTCCCTTACTTCTTGACACCCGTTGAACCCTGATGAAGCTCCTAGTGCAGATTTTCCTCAGAGGCTGCTGGCCCTGGACCCTAATCTAGATAGACAAGAGTTGAACAGTGTTTTTGTTCTGCAGATCACAGGGTGTTCTAACCATGAAGTTTGTGTCAGTTGGAGGCAGAGGCCCAGGGAGAGTGCTGAGCCTCATCAGTTCTGGATCTTTTAGGTGCTCTGAATCCCCAGAACAGGGTGGAGGGTGGGGGCTGACCTTTACAAGCCCAAACAAGCTCCAGAGAATCTAATTCTCTTACCACTCTGTGGGCTGATTTAGAGCTGAGATTCACAGCTTCTTATCTGGAATTGCTACAAATAGAGATCTCTTCCTTTATCGGAAACATTTGTGGCAGTGTAGCCAAGGGATGAATTATGGAACAAACAACCATAATCTGTGAAGACTAGACACAGAAGGTCATGGACTGCCCGTCTATCCCAGGCTACCATTTTGGGCCCAGCTCAGATTCTGGGTTCTTGGCAAAATAGTACTGTTGGTGCACACCTCTCTTCTTCCCATAATCCTGCTAGTATTTTATGCAGCTTCCTGCAGGATTTCTCACGGGGAATTGAAGATGCTAAAAGTGATTGTAAACATGGGCAACAGAATCCAAGATGGGCCAGGGAGAAAATGAGGGAGCTGGTTGGTAGCATTTGAGTGGAGAGGTGAACAGGTTGTCGGTCTTTGGTCAAAGGACATTCATCATAGAGGGGTCTGACAAATGAACTAGAAAGATAGATCGTGATCGTGAAGGAGTGTGTTGTAAAGAGTTTTGACAGGTAACTTTTTGACTGTACTTCTTGGAAATGACCACTGGTAGCATTTAAATGAGTTACAACATTTTGGATTGGCGTGTCCAAAGATACGCTCCTCTGTGCAATTGAATAGATTTAAGAGGAGAAAGAGAGAGAGAAAGATACCCTGTTCTTCCCATGCCCCAGCAAGCCAAACCTTACAGAGCTAGACTATTACTATTACAATGACATTAACACTGAGGATTCTGTTCGCTAATTGGAAAAAAAAAAAAAAAGCACACTGTAAGTGTGCTTTTAAGGAAGTATCTGTAAAAGGAAATCGTAGGCTACTTTCTAATCCTGTGATGCAGCCCCTTATGTTTGCTATCTACCCCAAATCTTGGCTGGTAGCACGCTGATCTCTTTCTATCTGCTGTTAGTCTTTCATTTAGAAAACATGAAGTGAGTGCCTTCTACATGCTAGATGCCAGGAATGAACATCAGGAAAGGGTTCCAGCTTAACACACGCACACACACATGAGAGAAATGAGATGGAATTACATTTCCTGTGCCTATTCATTGTTGGTTGCGCATACCAAAAAAAAAAAAAAATCTGCTTTTTAAATAAAGGAAGCCTCTGTGTACCCTTACAGAGCTCACCTTTGGGCCAAGTCAGAATGGATGCTGAGATGACTCTGGTTTTGGTTTCCGGGTACTGTGTCATCAGGCCTACTCGTAGGTGGTATGATCATTTTGGCCTTCTGAGGGGTGAAATATCATACATGTTTTTTTTTTTTTTTTTCTTTCATCGGAAATTGGGCTGCATGCAGGAGTGGTCAGAGCCTGAAAGGAAATCACATGGTCCCAGTTGATAAAAGACAGAACATCCAAAATACACTGCCTGTGATCTGCTTTTCTCCTCTTGTTCTTTTCTGATATCATGGAGAATGTGTCCAAGGGGAAAATGAGTTTTCTGTAGATAAATCGGTCTGCTGGTCCACAATATTGAGCTTCCAGCAGACAGGTCTGAGAAATGGAAAAAAGTACAAAGAGGTTAAGATGACTCTAAGCTTGGGTGGGGGAAGCAAAAACATTTTGTTGCAGAAGAAAAATCATTTGGGACTTGGGCTTGCTTTTTTCCTGGGTTTTAGTTGTCGAACAAAAACTATGAAAAGCTGGTAAAAATGACAAAACATTTTTTTCTCCTCCTGTGTTCTTTTAAAGGTATGTTTCAGGAAACCTGTCTTTTTAAATCTGGTTCCCTTCCCTCTGGATGAATTCCTTTGAAAGGAATTTGTGGGTTTCAAGATTGCCAGAGAATAAGTTTAAAACCAATCTTTAAAATTTAAAAGCATTAGTGAATTTTATGTTTCCAGTGAAGATATATATATATATGTGTGTGTGTGTGTGTGTGTGTGTGTGTGTGTGTGTGAGCTAACATGTTTGAATCCCTTTTCTTTGAAAACAGGGATTGGAAAAAAATGTGAGCACTTAGAATTTAAACCTGTCTTCAAACCACGCACTCTATCTACAAACTCTTGGCATTAGTTTTTAATATTTTTCAAATACAATGAAGACTTCAGTGATGAAGAAAAGGGACATCTGCAAATAATTTGCAAAGTGAGAGCTTATTCAATCTCGCTGCTAGAATAATTGCAGCTATGGGTGAAGAACAAACAAAAAATACATATGCAAAAATGTAGTAATAATATCTGCCCGATAGTTCTCAAGGACCTCAGTTGCATGTAATTCTAGTACACACGAGAAAGGCAATATTAGGTTTTTCGTTCTCAACAAATCCATCCTTCCTATAAGGTGATAATGTGCAATATATCGATCTGTGTAATTTTACATTAAGTGGAAGGTCAGAAAGAGATGAGGAACAGAAACACAGGTTGAGAGCTTATATTTCTCTCACACTGTTACTTGTCTGGTTGGATATTTTTTGCTACATCTTTGGCATCTGAGCTTTGTGGTACAGAGCGGTATGGGGTATTTGGCCCCTGTAAACTCTTACTCAACTATTAGTATTTCCTGAAGTAGTTCCCTCAATCTAAGGAAAGATTTTCCAGCTTCTCGTGCTATGTATTAACTGGACATTTGAAGACATCACTTCTTTTCTTTTTTTTTTTTTTATTTGAGAGAGAGCGAGAGAACAAGCACAAGCAGGGGAAACAGCAGAGGGAGAGGGAGAAGCCCGATGCGGGGCTCCATCCCAGGACCCTGGGATCATGACCTGAGCTAAAGGCAGATGCTTCCCCGACTGAGCCACCCAGGCGCCCCGACGTCACCTCTTTTCATGCCCTCCATTCTAAGGTCCTACTTCCCTCCCACCTGTCTGGCTTCTCCTTCAGTATCCTTGGCCCGCTCCTACTTGCTTCGCCTCCAGTGTTCCCTGTTTTGGGAAACAGAACCACCTTCAGACTAGTTTTTAAGCCAAGCCCCTTGCCATTTATACCAGACACTGTGGGATCCCCCGTCGCCCCTCAGCACCCATTCCCGTATGCAGGGACCTAGAGCTTCTGACCGCCTTAAGTCTTTGCTTGGGGCCTTTCTCTGGCCACTGGAGCCCCCCCTACCCCCCGACCTTGGCTCCAACCCAGGATGGACCAGCAGTACGCTGGGGTTAATGTCCCCTGGAGCAACCATCTGCTCCTAGGACTGACATGCTAAATAACCTGGATTCTTCACCTGTCAGTTGGAATCACTGAGGCACGTTCTACATGGTCACCCAGAGCCCCCCCCTCCAGTGGAATGGAGCCCCAGTTGCCCACAGTGGCAACCTGCTCCATACTACGCCCCTTATTGCCTGCCTTCCCTCCCTTGTCTCACCTCTCCGCAGCCTACGAGGGCTTCTTGAGATCGCTTCCCAAATAAGTGGCACCCAACTCCCCTGTTTCAGGGTCTACCTTTGGATACTAGATACTAGCTATTATTAGGAGTAATAATCCTAAAGCCCTGCTAGTTCCAGTTTTAAAATGTAGCTCAGACCAGTGCACCTGACCCGTCTCCGTGCCCCGTCCTGATCTGGGGCTCCTCACGTGGACCACTGTTGTTCCCAGAGTCTGCTCATTTGCATCTTGCCATTCGGTCCAGTCCTCTCTGCTCCGTGTTTTTTTTTTTTTTCTTTTTTATCGTGATAAAATCTAGACAACATAAAATGCACCAGTTGAACCATTCTTAAGGGTACAGTTCAGCCGCATGAAGGACATCCACACTGTCACGCAACCATCACCACCATCTATCCCCAGAATTTTGTCATCATCCTAAGCTGACGTCCTATCCCCATTAAACATGGCTTCCCCATTCCTTGCTCTCCTCAGCCCCTGGCAACCCCCATTCTGCTTTCTGACCCCCACGAATTTGACTACTTGGGGAACTTCCTATAAACGGAATCATACAGTATTTGTCCTTTTATGTCTGGCTTCTTTCACTTAGCATAATATCTTCTGGGTGTAGCTGCCCAATTCGTTCTTACACTAAAGGAAGAATAACTTGGTTTTAATGAGGAAAAAATTCAACTTTTGATATTTTTAAGCCACAAAAAATGTTTAATGCCAGAAGCAAAGCAAATGAAGTTGTTCCAATACAAAGCTAATTATCTGTTGGCCTTCCCCCGATCCTAACCCTCCTGAGGTGATCCCTATTAATAGCCTGGCTTGTATTCTTCCAGACTGTTCTCCCGGTAGGGCAATCTTAATAAAATACAAGTCTTAAGAGGTTACTCCTCTGCTTCACACCCTTCAGTGGCTTCCATCAACCCCAGGATTAAGTCCAGAATGATGACTGTGGCCCAGACACACTGGAGGCCTGACCCCTCCCTACCTCAGTAACGTCATTGGCCACCAGTGTCTTGGCTCTGCAGCCACACCGGCCCACGGTCATGTCCTCGAATAATCTGCCTCAGGCTCTAGCCTTTGTACTTGCTCTTCTCCACATGGAATCTCTTTCCAGCTCTTCTCCCTACCACCTGCCACTTTGGTGACTCCTGACCATCTTTCAGAGCTGACTTTCAAACTCAGTTTTGGGGGCGCCTGGGTGGCTCAGTCGTTGAACTTCTGCCGTTGGCTCAGGTCATGATCCCAGGGTCCTGGGATCGAGCCTCGCATCGGGCTCCTTGCTCAGTGGGGAGTCTGCTTCTCTCTCCGCCCCTCCCCCACCCCACTCTTACTCTGTCTCAAATATATAAAATCTTTTAAAAAAACTCATTTTTTTTTTAGATCTCCATATCTGACAGCCTTGTGCAAACTACACTGTGCTCCCCAGTTCTACTCTCCCCTGGCATCTTACGAACTACACAAACAACTTTGGTTTTAAATTGCATTTGTACCTTTCTGTGGTGCCCCCCTCTTGGGAATTACTTTAATATAGTTTTTCTGATGGGTGCCTAGTCAACCCATCATAAAAGTATTAAACCACCTAGTTGTAGGAAATTATCTCTTTCATGAACAGAGTGTCCTCACTTGCCCTGAGTTTTCTTGTCCCGTTATCGACATCCGGGTTCTCAGCACTTATCTGATGGCGAATCTTCCATGTTTCAGACCACAGTTCCTTATCTGTGCTGCCCAAATGCCCAGAACTCTGACCATTGAAACTGTTTTCTGGAGCTTTCAGCAAAAACCTGACCAGAACCGATGTGTCATGTTTGCTGTTAGTCATATGTTTGACTGCAGGCATAATCAGATGATTTCAAGGCGGTTGTCCCAGCTCTCACTAGGGCTGTCCCATAATAAATGCCTCTGTACTGGGTTGTCTCTCTAAAATCTGAAAATAATTGAAGTTCTGAAATGCATTTGGTTACAAGGGTTTCGGATCAGGGAAGCATTTTATTTTTATTTTTTTTTAAAGATTGTATTTATTTATTTATTTCACAGAGAGAGAGAGAGAGCACGAGAGCAGGAACACAAGCAGGGGGAGAGGGAGAGGGAGAAGCAGGCTCTCCGCTGAGCAGGGAGCCCGATGTGGGGCTCGATCCCAGGACCCTGGGATCATGACCTGAGCCGAAGGCAGACACTTAACACCTGAGCCACCCAGGTGCCCCAAGGGAAGCCTTTTAAAATAGAAAGTAGAAGGGTGTCATACATTGAAAAATAAAATGCTGGAAATGAGACGGTCATATGCTGTTATGTTCATCGAGAAGTTTTTCTTTGCTGGTTGGCAGTTTGTTGGTAATGCATGTGGCTCATTGTTCTCAGAAAAGATCTGACTATTCTCACCGAACTTTCAGCAAAAAGTTAATACGTGGGAGTGCCAATAAAGGTTCTCAATTTTAAGCTTTTGATACTTGTATGGCACGTTACCATGGCGTCTGCTTTTCTGTCCCTCTGAGTAGGGCCTTGTAAACTGAACCCCAGGGGCGCCTGGGTGGCTCAGTCGGTGAAGTGTCTGCTGTCAGCTCGGGTCATGATCTCAGGGTCCTGGGGTCGAGCCCTGCATCGGGCTCCCTGCTCGGTGGGGAGTCTGCTTCTCCCTTTCCCTCTGCCTCCTTCCTTCCTCATGCGCGTGCTGTCTCTCTCTTTCTCTCAAATAAATAAATAAAATCTTAAAAAAAAAATAAACTGAACCTCGGGAAAATCTCTCCCTGTTTAAGATGGGCCACAGCTATTATGGCAGTTTAGGGAAAAATCAGCATTATTTGTGAACACAAGCCAACAAGATCTAAATTCTAAAGCCATCTCTCTGTGTTGGCTGAACATAACCACAGAAATTTTCTTTTAATGACTTGACCAATTACCATTTCAGACCTTTCTACTGGGGCAAGATATGAATATTAGTTGAGAAGGGAAGAAAGTAATGTGTACGGTGGCTTGGGTTTCCCTAGAAGCTGACCCTGAGACAGAATGTGAGTGCAAGTCCTTTATTTGGGAAGTGATCCCTGCAAACCCCAGTAGAAGTCGGGAAAGAGTGATTTTTAAGCCTGTTTCCCCTGTCGGTGACCAGAGCTCTATCCTGCTGGGAACCTTGGAGAGACCGTTGTAGGGTACTCTTCAGGTATCTCCACTGAGGTGTGAGGCAGCTGGGGCACTTAATGGGCTAGGGGGCGCCTGTAGCCAGAAACATGCCTGGGACCGAGTCAGTCAGTGGTTCAAGTAGGAGCTGATGAGGAGGGTATGCCGGTGGGGCATCCATAACACCTTATGCAACATCTTTCGTTAAAACCGACTCTGGGAATCAAACTGAGGGTTTCAGAGGGGAGGGGGGTGGGGGGATGGGTGAGCCCACCGATGGGTATTAAAGAGGGCACGTATTGCGTGGAGCACTGGGTGTTATATGCAAACAGTGAATCATGGAACACTACAGCAAAAAATAAAATAAAATCTCCTCTATTTCATTAAAAAAATAAAACCTCAAAATATCTTTAAAAAAGTAACGATAATAATCATGATAAACCTTATTGAGTTCCGAAGTTTCATCTTAAATTTTTTTGTTAACCTTTTAATTTGAATCCCAGAAGAGGTAACATATGGTGTTATGTCCGTTTCAGAGGGACGATAGAAGGATTCCCATATATCACCCAGTGCTCGTCAGAACAAGTGCCCTCCTTAATCCCCATCCCCTGTGTCACCCATCCCTCCACTCACCTCCCCTCTGGTGACCATCAGTGTGTTCTCTATAATTAGGAGTCTGTTTCTTGGTTTCTCTCTCTCTCTCTCTCTCTCTCTCTCTCTCTCTCTCTCTTTCCCTTTGTTTTGTTTCTTAAATTTCACATATGAGTGAAATCATATGGTCTTTGTCTTTCTCTGACTGACTTCGCTTCATATTATACTCTCTAGCTCCATCCATGTCGTTGCAAATGACAAGATTTCATTCTTTTTTATGGCTGAATAATATTCCATTGTGTGTGTGTGTGTGTGTGTGTGTGTGTGTGTGTGTGTGTGTGTGTGTGTGTTTACACACCACATCTTCTTTATCCATTCATCTATCAATAGATACTTGGGCTGCTTCCATAATTTGGCCTCTGTAAATGCTGCTGCAGTAAACATGGGGGTGCATGTATCCCTTTGAAATAGTGTTTTTGTATTTTGGGGGTAGATACCCAGTGGTGCAATTACTGGATCATAGGGTAGTTCTATTTTTAACTTTCTGAGGAACCTCTATACTGTTTTCCAGAGTGGCGGCACCAGTTTGCATTCTAACCAACAGTGCAAGAGGGTTTCCCCTTTCTCCGCATCCTTGCCAACACTTGTTGTTTCTTGTGTTTTTTATTTTAGTCATTCTGACAGGTGTGAGGTGATATCTCATTGTGGTTTTGATTTGCATTTCCCTGATGGGAAGTTGTGATGAACATCTTTTCATGTGTCTGTTGGCCATTCGGATGTCTTCTTTGGAAAAATGTCTGCTCATGAGAAGACTCAAATGTCTTCTGCCCATGTTTTAGTTGGATTATTTGGTTTTTGGGTGATGAATTGTATCAGTTCTTTATCGATTTGGGATACCAGCCGTTTATCAGATATGTCCTTTGCAAATATCTTCTCCCACTCAGTAGGTTGTCTTTTAGTGTTGAGTATTTCCTTCACTGTGCAGAAGCTTATGTTGATGTAGTCCTGATAGTTTATTTTTCTTTTGTTTCCCTTGCCTCAGGAGACATAATTAGAAAAATGTTGCTACATCCCATGTCAGAAGTTACTGCCTGTATTCTTTTCTAGGATTTTTATGAATTCGAGTCTCACATTTAGTTCTTTAATCGAGTTTATTTTTGTGTGTGGTGCAGGAAAGTGGCCCAGTTTCATTCTTTTACATGTTGTCCAGTTTTCCCAACACCATTTGTTTATTTGTTGAAGAGACTGTCTTCTCCCCATTGTATATTCTTTCTTCTTTTGTCGAAGATTAATTGACCATATAATTGTGGGTTTGCTTCTGGGCTCTCTATCCTGTTCCATTGATCAATCTCTGTATCTATTTTTGTGCCATACCGTTTGATTACTACAGCTTTGTAGTATAACTTGAAATCTGGAATTGTGATACCTCCAGCTTTGTTTTTATTTTCCAGGGGTGTTTTGGCTATTTGGGGTCTTTTGTGGTTCCATACACATTTCAGGATTATTTGTTCTAGTTCTGTGAAAAATGCTTTTGGTATTTTGATAGGGATTGCATTAAATGTGTAGATTGCTTTGGGTAGTATGGACATTTTAACAATATTTGTTCTTCCAATCCATGAGCATGGGATATCTTTCCATTTGTTTGCATCATCTTCAGTTGCTTTCATCAGTGTTTTATAGCTTTCACAGTACAGGTCCTTCACCTCTTTGGTTAAGTTTATTTTTAGATATTTTATTATTTTTGGTGCAGTTGTAAATGGGATTGCTTTCTTAATTTCTTAATTTCTGTTGCTTCATTATTAGTGTATCTTAAATTTTTTAGTCACAGCTTTATTGAGATATACTATACATGTATATACACACACATATAAAATTCACATACCATACAATTCATTCATTTAAATTATACAATTTAATGGTTTTTAACATATTCACAGGGTTGTATAATCATGAACCCAATGCAACTTTTGAACATTTTTGTCTCCCTGAAAGAAAACTCTACACCCATTATAGTCATTCGCTATTTCCCAACACCATACCGCCACCCCTGAAAGCCTCCTGCCCCATCCCCTGACAGCATATACTTTCTGTCTCTAGGTATTTACCTGTTCTGGACATTTCATATAAATGGAATCATACCATACATGACCTTTTGTGTCTGGCTTTTTTTCTTTTTTTTTTTTTAAGATTTTTTTAAATCTATTTATTTGACAGAGAGAGACACAGCAAGAGAGGGAACATAAGCAGGGGGCATGGGAGAGGGAGAAGCAGACTTCCAGCTGAGCAGGGAGCCCGATGCGGGGCGGGGCTCGATCTCAGGGTCCTGGGATCATGACCTGAGCCGAAGGCAGACGCTTAACGACTGAGCCACCCAGGCGCCCTGGCTTTTTTTCAATCAGCATAATGTTTTCTTTCCTTTTTTAAATATCTTATTTTATCTAAATTCAATTAATTGGCATATGGTGTATCATTAATTTCAGATGTAGAGTTCAGTTATTCATCAGTGGCATATCACACCCAGTGCTCATTCCATCAAGTGCCCTTCTTAATGCCCATCACCCAATTACCCCATCCCCCACCCCCTCCCCTCCAGCAACCCTCAGTTTGTTTCCTAAGTTAAGAGTCTCTCATGGTTTGTCTCCCTCTCTGATGACTTCCCATTCAGTTTTCCCTCCCTTCTCCTATTGACCTCTGCAGTATTCCTTATCTTCCACATATGAGTGAAGCCATATGATAATTAATTGTCTTTCTCTGATTGACATATTTCACTTAGCATAACACCCTCTAGTTCCATCCATGTCATTGCAAATGGTAAGATTTCATCCTTTGTTGATGGCTGAGTAATATTCCATTGTGTGTGTGTGTGTGTGTGTGTGTGTGTGTGTGTGTGTGTGTGTATCTCACATCTTTATCCTTTCGTCTCAATCAGCATAATGTTTTCAAATTTCATCCATGTTGTAGCTGTTTGTCAGTATTTCATTGCTTTTTATGGCAAAATAATATTCCATTGTATGGATAGAAAACATTTTGTTTATCTGTTCATTAGTTGATGGGCATTTGGGTTGTTTCTACTTTGGGGCTATTATGAATTCTGCTACTATGAACATTCGTGTACAGATTTTCATGTGGATGTATGTTTTCATTTCTCTTGGGTATATGGCTAGGAGTGGAACTGATTGGGTCATATGGTAACTCTATGTTTAACCTTTTGAGAATCACCTTAAAATTTTAAAACGTGATCTTTCGTGATTTTTTTCCTGGATACCACATAGCGTGGGTACTCCTAGAGAATAGTTATATTGTATTGCCTTCTGGAAAGATGAGTAGTTGACTGTATTAATCAAGGACACCAGAAGGAGACAGGAAGGGCCTCTAGTTATAGTAGAAGGATGGGGCAGACGTGCCTGACCAGCTGAGCTGCGTGTTTTTCCCACATGGTTTTCCCAGATGGTTGGGCCTGGAACAGATTCTTTGGGCAAAATGCCCCAACATTCACATGAAAACTTCTACCAAAGAAAATACTTAATGTGTGTATTTAGGTATATACTTATGTATATAAAATATGTATATTTACTTGAATATATATGTGTGTGCATTTAGGTATTCCATTTAATGTATAGTAAGTATTTTCCTTTCTGCAGCTTTCCTATGAATTTTGGGGCATTTTAGGTGGTCCGTGATCCTGGAGTTACAGATCGGGATGCCAAATTCAGTCCCTTAATTGGTGAACAATAATTACATTGTATTCATCAATTTAGAAAGCACAGTATAAATAATGTTACTAAGTTCCAAATTTCACAGGGCAATCTAATAAAGATATATTGGTGGTGTTGAAAGAAAAAGCAGTTGGGTGCCTGGGTGGCTCAGTTGGTTAAGCGACTGCCTTCGGCTCAGGTCATGATCCTGGAGTCCCGGGATCGAGTCCCACATCAGGCTCCCTGCTCAGTGGGGAGTCTGCTTCTCCCTCTGACCCTCTTCCCTCTCGTGCTCTCTAGCTCTCATTCTCTCTCTCTCTCAAATAAATAAATAAAAAAAATCTTTAAAAAAAGAAAGAAAGAAAAAGCAATTAAGAGAAACAGCTCCCAAGTTTTGAAAAATAATATACATCCTTCTCGTCCTTTCCCAATCTGATCATTAGGTTGTAATTGAAGTAAATTTAATAAAGTATCATGTAGTTGATTTTATTTTTATTTGGTTTGATATACAGTTAACCACTGCAAAAGCACTTCTATCTATGTGCCTGCATAGAATTTTTTTTTCTGAAATCCGGAGGGTTAGTGGCAATATGAAGGAAGATAGACTGTGATTTATAGAGAGTTTATGCAATTATGTGACTCTGCTTTATTTTAGGTCTCTAAAAAGTATAAATTTATACCAAAAGTTGATCATTTATATAGCAAATCCTGGTTAAAAACACTACTCACATGAGCTCATGACTAATTAAGTTATTTTTTACACTAATTCTGGATGAATTATCTTTATAATTTCATTTTTAAGTCCTACCACCCAAAACAACCACTCTTGGGGCACCCGGGTGGGTCACTCAGTTGAGCATCGGACTCTTGATTTCAGCTCAGGTCTTGATCTCAGGGTCATGAGTTCGAGCCCCACAATGGGCCTGTGGAGCCCACTTAAAACAAAAAACAAAACAAAACAACCAGTCTTAGTATTTGGGTATATTTTCTTCCAGCCTTTTTTGTGCATTTGTTTTCTCTGAGTGTGTGTGTGTGTGTGTGTGTGCATGCATGCACACCTGTGCCACACATTTATATTGGTAGTCATATTACAGACACAATTTTATATCTTTCATCTGATATTAAAACATAAGCATTTTTCACAATATTGCAGTCTTTCTGAACATAATTTAATTAATATCAAATAGGTGTGCCATAGCTTACTTAACCAATACCAGATTATTGGACATTATGTATTATGTGTGTGCTATTATAGATGACATGGCACTAAAGATGTTGAGGAATAATAATTTTTTCATATGTGGTATTATTTCTTAGAATTGAATTATAGAGTAATTTTTCTGATTTAAAGAAATGGGCAGTTTTGGGTTTTTGCCAGATACTGCCAAATTGTTTTTCTCAACTGTTTTACCAATGATTATTTCAGCCAGACTTGTTCTATCACATTGTTGGCAGCATTTAATATCATCTCCTTTTCTTTTTCTTTTTATTCTTGCACAAATGGTATTTCTCAGTTTCTCACACTTGGGAGCTGAAAATGGTTGGTTTTCATTTTTATTTACTAGTCAAGTTGAACGTTCTTCTTAGGTCTATTATTCAATCATATTTTCCAGGAGGGGTATTTTTAGTTCAAAAATTTTTTTTTTTAAAGAAACTCTCCAAGAATTGCTAGAATGGACAATTCTTTTTTTTTCTTTTTTTTTTTTTTAAAGATTTTATTTATTTATTTGACAGAGAGAGACAGCGAGAGCAGGAACACAAGCAGGGGGAGTGGGAGAGGGAGAAGCAGGCCTCCCGCCGAGCAGGGAGCCCAATGTGGGACTCGATCCCAGGACCCCGGGATCATGACCTGAGCCGAAGGCAGACGCTCAACGGACTGAGCCACCCAGGCGTCCCCAGTTCAATTTTTTTTCTTGACTTGTGGTTAGAATATGGGGTGGAATCCATTCTTTTTGAAATAGCTGGTGTTTCTGTTTCTGTTTTTGAACTGATAGGCAGCTACTACTAGAAAAATTTTAGGCAAGACGTTGAAATGCTCGGTCGGGAGGACCATGATGCCCTTCTAATGCATGTAGTCCTTTGTGAGCCTTTCAACCACTTTTAGTACACAGATCTCACACCCAGAGGTATGGCCGTTAGCCGCACGGTGATTCTGATACTGTAATTAAAATGGCCTAACCCAATAAGGAAACTTCCTTGAACATGTTTTCCTTGTGGTATTATTCTATGTAAAGTTTTTATTGTAATTCAACAACTTTTACAAAATTCTGGGGGAGCTCAGTGGTTTCTTTTTTTTTTAATTTTATTTTATTATGTTAGTCACCGTACATCACATCATTAGTTTTTGATGTAGCATTCCATGATTCATTGTTTGTGTATAACACCCAGTGCTCCATGCAGAATGTGCCCTCCTTAATACCCATCATCGGGCTGACCCATCCCCCCACCCCCCTCCCCTCTAGAACCCTCAGTTTGTTTCTCAGAGTCCATAGTCTCTCATGGTTTGTCTTCCCCTCCGATTACCCCCCTTCATTTTTCCTTCCCACTGTCTTTTTTTTTTTTTTAACGTATAATGTATTATTTGTTTCAGAGGTACAGGTCTGTGATTCATCAGTCTTGCACAATTCACAGTGCTCACCATAGCACCTACCCTTCCCAATGTCTATCACCCAGCCGCCCCATCCCTCCCACCCCCCCTCCACTCCAGCAACCCTCAGTTTGTTTCCTGAGATTGAGTCTCTTATGGTTTGTCTCCCTCTCTGGTTTCATTTTGTTTCATTTTTTTCCCTCCCTTCCCCTATGATCCTCTGTCTTGTTTCTCAAGTTCCTCATGTCAGTGAGATCATATGATACTTCTCTTTCTCTGATTGACTTACTTCACTTGAGCTCAGTGGTTTCAAAACGCACCTGTACTAAGGTGACATCCGAATCTCTGTACATTTTTGGCCACGTCAACATGTGGGAAAATAAATAAATAAATATTGGCTTTGTGTTTGGGTTGGTTAGGAGAGACAGAAGGAATTAGGGAGGTATGGGATACAGATGGACCTCTTAAGACGCAGAGCTAAGGATGAACGTGGAGGCTGTCACAAAGATATATACAGAGGAAGGGGGGGAGCCCCAGAAGTAAAGACTCGTGGAATCAAACAGAAATACAGAGGGACAAGAGGGCACAGAAGAACATGACATGACAGTATAACTTTCCAGATTTAAAATGCTCCTACTAAAGGCTTTTATTTTATTTTATTTTATTTTATTTTTAAGATTTTATTTATTTATTTGAGAGAGAGAGACGGAGAGAGTGAGAGAGCATGAGCGGGGAGGAGAGGGAGAAGCAGGCTGGGCTGAATCCCACGACTCTGAAATCATGACCTGAGCCGAAGGCAGACGCTTAACGACTGAGCCACCCAGGCGCCCCTACTAAAGGTTTTAAAGGTATTTTTTGCTACCGTGGGTGTAGGCGGTGACATTGGCATTCTCAGTTCCATGTGCCCCTTTGTTTAAGAGGAATTTGTCCAGGATTGCCGGGTTCCCAGGTCCAGATGACACCTGCTTTCCACAAGATAGAAGTGGCCTCTTCCATTCATTAGAGGTGGTTTCACCTTTCAACTTTTAGTGCTGACTGATAGCACGGTTTGGGGCTCTGCCCGAAGCTTGAGTATAGAGTTTGTTTAACGTATAGAAACATGTATGCACACAAAGCACACAAAAATATTTCAGCTACAGCATAATATTAAAGCTCATTTAATATATAAGAAGTTCCTGTAAGTAACTAGTACAACGTAGACCAGGTATCTTTTTTCTACCATCTAATGGTGCAGGCAGGGGATTTAAATGCTCCAGAGGAATTAATAATTAACAAAGGCCTTAAATATACCTCTTTAAAATATCAGATGCTCAATTGATCTTCGGCAAAGGAAACAGTTTGATTTTCCGACCAGTGCCCAGATGGCATTATTGATTAAAGGAAACTCTATAGACTTTAGATGTGGGGCAGACAGGTTGTGGAGTGGACACTGTATTCTCAATATTTGGGGACCCGTTTGAATCCTTGTCCAGGTAGAAGACTCCATTTCCATATTGGCATTTTTTCCCTTGCAAAAATTTTGTATTAAATTTATAATTTAAAAGATAACTTGGAACAGAAAATTTGGGTGGGGTTGAACATTTTAAAGAACTTTTGCAATCAAATGGTCATGTTGACGTTAAAATAAGTTTTGCGATACATCAGGGTTTTTTAAGATTTTATTTATTCATTTGAAAGAGAGAGAGAGAGAACACAAGTGAGGGGGAAGGGTAGAGGGAGAGAGAGAAGCAGACTCCCCACCGAGGAGGGAGCCGGATGCGGGGCTCGATCCCAGGACCCCAGGATCAGGACCTGAGCCGAAGGCAGCCGCTTAACTGACTGAGCCACCCAGGCGCCCCTGTGATACATCAGTTTTTGTGTAGAAATGCATTCTGATGAAGCCCCCAGAGTAAGTTCTTTGTAAAATGAGCCCTTCTTCATCCTTCGCAGATGAACTCAGTGACTTGTCTGAGTTCTTTTCCGCCAGCAACCATTATTTCTTGAGGAGACCTACGTGCCAGGTATTCATTCTCCCAGGCGCTGGGGATAAAACAGGAACCAAAAGAAGTAAGATCCCTGTCCTCACAAAGCTTATAATCTAGTGAGGAGGGTCACACAATAAATAACCAATGAATCAACCAAATACCTACCCACCCACCCACCTACCTACCTACCTACAGACAAAGTACCGCCAGTGGTAAGTAGTCCATGAAAAATAAGATAGAGGGGGTGTCTTCCTTAGAGATGAGGTAGAAGCTGAGACATGAGATGTTGAACATGTAAATATCAGGGGGAAGACTATTACGGGAGATGGGAACAGTTGGCGCAAAGCCCCTTTGTGAGGAACAAGTCTGACATGTTCAAAAAACAGAAAGAAAATCAATATGGCTGGAGTGGCATGAGCAAGGGGTAGTAAGACAAGGTAGGTAGGTGAGGATGAGCTCCTTCGGGGCCTTGTAAGTGAAGTAATGGTGGGATCACCTCTTTGCAATGTAAGTGACTGGCGGATTTGAAACAGGGAGGTGTCATGACTCTGATGTTGTTTTAAACGATATTCTGTGCTTTGTAAATTGGGAAATCAGAGAAGCAGGAGTGGAACCAGTTGTAGGTTATAGCAATAGTTCAAAGGAGACATGGTGTCATCTTACACCAAAGTGGCAGTAGGAGGGGTGCTAAAAACCAGTTGTATTCAGGCAGAATTGACCCACTGATGTAGTGATTGGAGGGTGGGGGGGTGGTCAGGGGAAAAAAGAATCGAGCACGATTCCTGAATTTTTGGCCTGAACAACTGGGGGCATTGTGATAACATTACTGAAATGGAAAAGACTGGAAAAGAACCGGTTTGGGGGAGGGAACTCAAGAGCTCCGTTTGGAATATGTTAAGTTTGAGATGATTACAAAATAGCTTGAAGGCACTGCAAAGTAGGCAATGTATACATCAAGCTTGAAGCTTCAAGGCTACAGAATTAGGTGAGATCACCCGGGAATGCTTTTTTTTTTTTTTAAGATTTTATTTATTTGAGAAAGAGATAGAGAGAGTGAGAGCATGAGCAGGGAGGAGAGGGAGAAGCAGACTCTCCACTGAGCAGGGAGCCCGATGTGGGGCTCATCCCAGGACCCTGGGATCATGACCTGAGCCGAAGGCAGACACTTAACCGACTGAGCCACCCAGGCGCCCCTGCCCGGGAATGCTTCAAAAAAAAAAAAAAAAAAGAGGTCCAAGAACTGAGTTCTGGGGCTCTCCAACATTTAGAGGCTGGGAAGAGAGAAGAATCCAACAAAAGATCTGAGAAGCAGCAATGAGTTAGAGAGGAGGAAACCCAAGGAAGTGTGTGGCCCAGACACAGAAGACAGTGAGTGGGTCAAGAAGGATGAGATCAAAAGCTGCTAAGAGAGCGGGTGACTTGAGGACAGAGACTTGACCCATTGGATTTGGCAATGTGAAAATCACGGGTGGCCTTGACAAGAGCAGTCTAGGAGGAATGGTAGAGATGAAGACCTGGCCGGAGTCAGATAGGGAAATAGAGGCAATGGATGTAGAGAACTCTTTGAAGAAGTGCTGTGAAGGGGCGCAGAGGGGAGGGGTTTAGGCAAAAGGAGATGTTGGGTCACAGGTGTCTTCAAGATGGGAGATGCCAGAGCAGGTTTGTGCGCTGATGACTGTGATCCAGGCTAGAGGGAGTGGGAGAAGTACATGAGCAGTGGACCAAACCCTGGAGGGAATAGGATCCGAACAGAGCGGGGGAGGGTTGGCTTCCTTAAAGAAGCCGCTCATTTAAGTCATAAGCTGTAAAGCAGTGCCTACAGGCACAGGCGAAGGTGTCTATGTGCATTTATTGTGAAAAGATGAACAAGTTCCATAAAAAATGAAGCAGAGTTATCAGCTGCAAAGGGCTGGGGTGGGTGGTGTCATGTAGGAAGTTTAAGAAAAGGTATGAAATAGCCATTTTGGACAGTGGGAAACTACACCCAGAAGTTCAAAGGCATCGTTCACTGAATTGCCTGAAGGGATCTGTCAAATACAATGGTCTTAATATTAGCAAAGAGATGTTCAAATGTTACTCCTGGTGATGATTAATCAAAAGATACTGCTTAGATTGCACTAGGTCCGTGATAAAAATGTTACCAACAGAGAAAGAAAAATCGCTTTCCCTCCTCTCTGCTGTGGTCAGTGAGCATTCATCCAGCTCCTGATATAATTTATCCAGTTGCTTTGTTATAGGTTGAAAAGAAGGTAGTTTAAGACCGGGTCATTTTTTGTGTGTGTGCTGCACAATTTGAAGAAATATTAAAACCTAGGAGGTTATGCTAATATTGTTAAGTCGTGGTCTATAGAGTATCATCTATACTGAGTCAAAAGTTGATGAGATGCTATAAAAAGCCTTAAGTCGTCAGTCAGTGTTTGTAGGGTGATGGAAGGGAAGGAGAAGTAGAGGCATAATTAATTTCCAAGCCCAGCCTGCCTATCACCAGATAGCAAGAGCAGGCCCAGGATATGCAAGTAATTTTGCACACGTCATCTTTGCATCAACTCCGCCTGCAAGGTAGTGTCCCTGTTTTACAAACTGGAATTAGGAGGAGTTCAGAAGTTCCTTGCCCAAGACTGCAGTGCCTCAGAGACCAAGGGGTTGGGACTTAATTCCTCCAATTTCAAAGCCAAATACTTGCCAAAGATGTTGGACTCATTCATTCCCTGAACAGATACTGTTGGGTATTTACCAGGCAACAGGCGATGCGCTGAGTACCTTATATATTTTGCCTTAATTTCTTTACACAACTACTCAGTGAGGTAGGGGATACATATTTTTATATGCTTTTGCAAGTTAGGAAGTTGAGGTTTGAAGAAGGGGATAAATTTGATCATCTTATTAATAGCAGACCCAGAATATGCGAGATGTTTAATTTTGTAGAAAGATTAAAATTTCCTTTTTGGGGGTAATAAGCAATTTAACGTAAGGAATTGAGACAATTGGATTGGCAGGGATTGGGGCCCACCACTCAACACGGAATCTAGATATTCTGGCTAAAAGTGCGTGAATTTATTTTTGATTTGGGGTAACTGAGCAGGTGTCCTAAAATGAATGGGGAAACTGGATCCCAGCTACAGACACCCCTGAAATAATTTTTCACCCGAACAGCAATAGATATTTTGTTTTTCTGTAAATCTTTGCACCAGTGTTAATTTTTCTGTGGCGGGTCCTCTTCTGATATTAACTCCTGACAACTGAATCCAGGATTTCTCACTGAGCTTTAGACTGTAATTTTCCTTAAAAAGAATTGAATCTAATAAACATGTAAGTAATTTCATCTGAGTTCCATTTGAGACCTTGTCTTCACAAACACTGCCAGCTTATTTTGGCTTTCTTTTAAGTCTTTTATCAAGGAACAAGCTGGGTTTTGGCCGGACCTGAAGAGGTTTCAACCTACCTCTGATCTGGCTTATAGCAGAGGTTCTAAACTGGTAGCCCTTGGGCCAAGTCTTCCACAATTTGGGGATGGCTTTCCAGTGCTTTAAAATTTGAGTTTTTTACAGATTTTCACATAGATTTTTATTTATTTGAGATTTTTAAAAATTTTTATAAATTTTTTCATAGATTTTTTAATTTATAGCTTTTTATTTATTTATTTGAGAGAGACCCAAAGAGAGCATGTGTGTGTGTGAGAGAGAGAGAGAGAATGAGTGGGGGGGGAGGGGCAGAGGGAGAGGAAGAAACAAGTGGACTCTCCACTGAGCAGGGAGCCCGATGCAGGACTCGATCCCAGAACCCCGGGATCATGACCTGAGCCAAAGGCAGATGCTTAACCGACTGAGCCACCCAGGTTCCCTTAAAATTTGATTTAAGAACTTTTGTTCAAGGCACACAGTCTTTATCTCTCCTTGGCCCTGCCTCTTATATTACATCTGCCCACTTCATACTTTGCCTACTCTGCCCTGCTCCCCACTGCTTTTAGATTTTCAATCCTCAACTTGGAATGCAAAGTAAAGGCAAGATCTTGCCAGAACCTCAATATCCATAACTGAGAAGCCCAGGCAATGTGTAACTTCCAGGGGCTAGCACTCAGGAGGTGTGAGGTAGAAGTAGTTTACCAGAGCATCTAGGAATGTGAAAGAAAATTCTTTGTAGCCACATCAGCAAGTGCTTTTCCTTAGGAAGGCAGAGGCCAGAGCGAGACAGGCCACATTTTGGGAAAGTACTTTTGGGCTGTCAGCTTTGCCTGGAGTTCAATTTTGTGTTGAGATGGTCACAGAATGGGCAGCCCGTTTCAAGGTGCTGGAAGGAGCTTTCTGGTAAATATTGATGGTGGGATGCTTGTGGTAGGGGGAAGGCTCTGGATCCACTGCTTTCTATTTTAAAAGGAAAAAGAAACCCACATAATTAAAATTTTAGTAAAATGGAACAAATAAGAGAAAGTACAGTGAGAGGAACATATAAGCTTGATTAAAAGCTGTTATCATTGGATTTTTAAAACACTAGGATTTCAACAGGGTCTTTTATCAAAATTAAAATAGTTGAACAATTCTTAAAAATGTCCTGTAGGGGTTTTTCTTTCCTTTCCTTTTTTTTTTTTTTTTTTTGGAGGGCAAATTCCTGAACCCTAGGTGGGATTGTTGACTCTCCCCGGTGATGGAAGATGTATTTTGTCTCTCATGTAGGCTGCTGCCAGAGAAGCCGATCTTGGGCTGGGGATGATAAAGCGGAGAGGAGGGTTAGCCCCAAGGCTAAAATGTGAAAACAGCTTCTGAGAAAACACACCTTTGCCCTTTGCCCTTATTTCCTCCCACCAGCACCGATCAGTTCACACTCCCCACAGGACACTGACCTTAATGGTGTATGCCAGGAGAGCCATATCTTTTCCTTTTTCTTTATTACTCCTCGCTTACCTGTTTGGAATTCTGGATACAAGGACTGTTCCAGTTGAGTCAATAAAAAAACGAAACAATTATGCATGAGGATAGTAGCTGTATGTTGTCTCCCTGTTTTGGCAAGAAGAGTGACACATAATCCCCCAGTGACTGGCAGCTTGTGCCCCTGCTATCTCCATGTCAGCCCGGAACCCCAGCTAGTACTCCTGGTCATGTGTGCTGTGCAGTTTCAGCACACGTGTGTGCGCACACGCGAATATGCTGGATGCTGAGCACACATCTGCTTGCTCCGGTGTGGTTCTAGGTCTACACACTCTCTAGGTCTACACGGGATGCGACTTACAGTCTCAACGTGAGTCTTTCAGGTTGGATTAAAAAAACCAAACAAACCCAGAACGGGCGCCTGGGTGGCTCAGTGGGTTAAGCGACTGCCTTCGGCTCAGGTCATGATCTCAGGGTCCTGGGATTGAGCCCTGCATCGAGTCTGCTCAGTGGGGAGTCTGCCTGTCCCTCTCCCACTGCCGCTCCCCCTGCTTGTGCTCTCTCTCTCTGTCAAATAAATAAAATCTAAAAACAAACAACCCAGAAGGTACTTGGCCTGTAACATTGAGGTCAATGTTGTAATGCCAGAACTGCTCCCTCCACCCCTTTGACTTCTATTTGAAAGTGGTTGTGAAGACCTAAAAGGACTCATTTTCCCACACACTCGTTTCTGAATGGCCCATTTCTGGTTAAGTTCACACTTGACTGGCTGTCGTGTTTCCATCCCTCCTGGTCTGAGGGCCCAGAGACCAGGAGCACATGAGCTGGCAGGTGAAACTTCTCGTGTCTGGGTGGGCCGTGGCTCTTCCTTGGCACTGAGAAAAGCAATGAGATTCTGAAGGCAGAATTTCTCCCAGGAAGGTGAATCGTTTCATAAATGGCGTCGACCGTCATTTAATTTTTGAGTCGGGTTTAATGACAGATTTGATTTTCAACATTCTAAAAATACTACGGAATTTGTATGAAGCATAGAAATTGTATAACCTTGGCAAGGGGAATTTCTTAACTCCCATCTCCAGAAAGTTCCATTCCTCACTTCGGTTCTAGGTTGATTGATGCACCCTGATTAATATTTACTGCTCTGTGTTGAATGCTGCAAGACCTGCTTTTTATTTTGCTGCTTACAGCTCAAAGGCTGAAACTCAGATCCTTAAGCTCTGTTACCATGAGACTCACCCAACTGCTCACATAACACCTGTTTGGGCTAGTGCCCCATTTCCCAGGTCCTGAAATAACACTGCTGGCAAATATCCCTCCCTCTCCGCCTAACCCTCCCCCCCCCCCCACCGACACCCCAGGGCTCCACAGCACGTAAGAAATGTCAGCCTGACCCGGCCATCTAGGGCTTTTGTCACCATGCTATCCCAAAGTAAGTTCAATGAACAGTGATGTTACCTTAATATGGAAAAGAAAATTTCCTATGTGTATTAGTTTGCTGGCACTGCTGTAACAAAGAACCACACACTGGGTGGCTTAAGACAACAGAAAAGTATTGCCTGCAAGTGAGAACTCCAAAACCAAAGTGTCAGCAGGGTTGTTCCTTCTGAGCACTAGGAGAGAAAATCTGCTCCGTGCCTTTCTCCTAGCTTCTGGTAGTTTGTTGCAATCTTTGACAATTCCCTGACCCTCAGAGGCTTCACCCTGACCTCTGGCTTCATCCTCTGATGGTCTTTGCTGTGTGTGCATGCCTGTCACCCCATTTTCCCTTTTTATAAGGACGCCAGTCATACTGGATTAGGTCTCACCTGAATGACCTCATTTTAACTCGATGACCTCTGTAACAACCCTGTCTCCAAATGAGTTCCCATTCCGAGGTTCTGGGTGTTAGGACTTTAGCATATGGATCTTGAGAGGACACAGTTCAACCCCTAACACCGTGCTACCCCAAATTCCCTCATCTGGTTATCCTTTGGCTAACTTACAACACCTCAGAGGTGGCAGCCCACTTCCCCCCCTTCTCCAAGACTCTAGCTATGGCCCTGCCCCGGGTCCTTCCAGATTCCTGGACTTCCCTTCTCTGTTTGGCCTGCCTTCAACCTGGGTGATCCTGCCGCACTTCATGTCCCTAGGAGGGAAACTTCTATTTCCTATCTTGGTAAGATTCTGTCTTTTTCCTTCTCCATTCCACCATTTCCTGCTTTTCAGTACCTCGGCTGAACCAAGTACACGCCCAGCCTCCCCAGGAAGCTCCCTTTCCAAATTCATTATAGTCACCATCTTCCTCCCCTACCCCCGTGGTGCCTCGCCTGCTAAGCTTTGCTCTCTTCTAGAGGCAAGTCCTGCTTAGACATCAGTTCCTTGAAGACGTGCTGCCTAAGGACAGTGGTGTGGTTGAGAATGTTTGATTTGTTGAGTCAGGAAGAGGGGAGAAGTTTGTTTTGTTTTGTCTGAGAGGAGGATTTTGTGACAGATCTACCACCAATTGTAGCCACACCGACCAAGTGAACCAGTGGCTTTAGGTAGTGTTTCCCAAAATATGTAAGGGGACATTTCTGCCTTTCTAGAAAATCACTTCCATCCCCTGTCCCCCAATAAGTTACAGAGATGAAGAAATGACAGTATAGTATCTCCTGATGGAGACATGCAGTATATTAATTAAAGTCTCTGACAAGTCCAGCTGAACAGAAACTGGTCTAACTTTGTGTGTGTTTATTTCTATTTTATTTTACAGTAGCTTCGTAGCACATTACTGACACCATTACAACTTATTACTAACAATCACTGTTGATACAGCAAAGGTCAGCAAACATTTCAGCATTTGTACTTGAACAGTGTTTCATCCATCTTTAAGCTGGGCAAACCTTAAGTATTTTGCAATTAAAAAATATATATAGTCTAGGAAAATCTACACATTTCCAATTTCAAATAACCAACTTCATAATTTTGATTTTATGGACAATGTTTTTTAAAACATTGAGATGTAATTAACACATATTGGTTTCAGGTGTACCGCCCAAAGAGTCACTATTTGTATATATTGCAAAATGCACCGCAAGTCTAGTTAACATGCCCCATATGTAGTTAGAGAAGCATTTTTCTTGTAATGAGAACTTTTAAGATCTGCTCTCTCAGCAAATTTCAATATCAGTCCAGAATTATTAACTACCGTCGCCATGCTGTATATTACATCCCCGAGACTTATTTTATGACTGGAAGTTTGTACCTTCTGACCACTTGGTTTAACTTTTTTTCCAGAATTTTCTTACTACGAAAATCATCAGAGAATTACACAGTCAACACTCACATAGCAACCAACTAGATTCTATAGTTAACATTTTTGCTGTTTTTGCTTTTTTCCATTGTAACCATCTGTCCATCTCTCTCTCTCTCTCTCTCTCTATCGATCCCTCTTATTTTTTGATGCATTTCAGAGTAGGTCACCTTTTGCCCAAAAGTACCTTAGCACACCTATCCTTAACCAGCTTTGTTTACGAATTCGTGGGTTATCCTTGTGCAGGGGCCATGCTAATCTTCTCTGTATCGTTCCAATTTTAGTGTAAGTGCTGCCGAAGCGAGCAGTAAACCAGCTTTGTTTAAATCAGCATTTCCTTGTCCCCCATGAGCACAGAAGTCACATGTATTTTTTTTTAAGATTTTATTTATTTATTAGAGAGCAGGGGGAAGGGCAAAAGGTAGAGGGAGAAGCAGACTTCCCACGGAGCAGGGAGCCTGATGCGGGGCTCGATCCCAGGACCCTGGGACCATGACCTGAGCCGAAGGCAGACACTTAACTGACTGAGCCACCCAGGTGCCCCTAAAAGTCACATGTTTTTTTTCTAAAACGTACTGATGTCACCCAAATTTCATGCTCCACAGGAGAGACTTTGGGCTAGATGCTTTGGGGTTATGAAATCTCAGCTTACTTAAAATCATTGTCCTGTCTCATTTAGATTAATCACAGGATGAGAAGGGCCACATTTAATCACAGGCGAGGAAGACGTGAGGACTCTTGCCCAAGGTCATACAGCCAGGCCGTGGCCTATTAGCTCTAGAGCTTTTTCTGCAGAATGGTGGTGGTCTGCCTTGTCCTTGAACCCGGAGACATTTTCCTTCCACTCTGGTCGTTGCACACCTCTGTAGCTGACTGCGTTTGTCTTCGGTTTCACTGGAGTGTTTTAGGGGGGAACAAAGTAAAGCCTCTGGGCCAGGCTCCACACTAGGCTTCCAGAAGATGGAGGGGGAGGGCCAGACGTTGGCATAGATGAACCACTCCTTTGTGACTTCATTTCTTCCAGTGACTTGTTACATCTCACCCAGACTTCTTTTCCTTGGCCATGCCCACATTTTATCCTCTCCTTCCCGAATTCCTAAAATTCATCATCTCGTTTTTCGTGACAAAAGGTGTTTTTTTGTTTTGTTTTATTTTTATTTATTTTATTTTATGTTTTTATTATGTTCAGTTAGCTAGCATATAGTACGTGGAGAAGTATTCAAGGTAATCTACAGCAGGCCTCTCACCCTCTTCAGGGCATTTGTAATACCTAGCTCTTTCAGAGACTAGGGTCTAGGGAGCGGGTGAGCCCAAGGGGGAATGATAGCTCTCCAATTTTATATTCTACCCGAAAAAATGTTTGCTTGAGTCCAAAACTCCATAGGAAGGCTACTATCACAGCAATGAGATATGTCCTCCTCAAGTTACATTCAAGGAAACTCATGGCATCCTATGATTACCTTCTATGCTTAAAAAACAAGGTTTTTTTTTTTTTTTAGTAGTTAATTTCTATCCTGATGATTAGATATGTCTCAGGAAAACTGCTTTAATCAGTCTAAGATTTCCAGTAGTAGTTATTGGTTCCGTAGTACTAATCTTTTAAATGTTTGAGGATAGATAAATTTAACTCCTTGTTTTCCGCTACTATTTCCCGATATAAATAGTATTTGAAACATTTCTGGGGCGCCTGGCTGTGTCAGTCAGCAGAGCACGTGACTCTTCATCTCAGCGTTGTGAGTTCAAGCCCCACGTTGGGCATAGAATTTTCTTAAAAAAATTTTTTTTTAAATTTCGTCTGAGAATTATGTTCTTGGTAATAATGATTGTTAGGATCTCAATTACCATAACTCACTAAAAATCCTATAATTATTGAGTGGTTACTATTGATTGATTGATTAATTGATTTGAATTCCAGTATAATTACTGTATGGTGTTCTGTTAGTTTCAGTTGTACAATATAGTGAGTCAACACTTCTGTACATTACACAGTGCTCACCACAGTAGGTGTGCTCTTGATCCCCTTATTTATACGTATTCCATGGAATTTCCAAAAGGATTCAAGGCAGGTGAATTAAAAGTTTTGTTTTCTGTAACAAGTTTGTGTATTACAGTCTTCATTTAAAAAACTGAAAAAGACAGAGCTGTAATTTCTGGGTTTGCATTTTTTTCCATGGGCCTCCATGTTGAGGTAAAGTGAAAACAAAGTTTGTCTACCCTGATTACAACATACAAAAGCTATCCCACTCCTTTCCAACAACAAAGGGTAAAGACAAAAGCTTGGTTATGAAATAAGATTTATTCTGATTGCTGACATTTTAAGAAAATGTAATCATTTACATATAAAGCCATGATGAAGAAACAATTTTTATGGCTTTAGACATATTCTGAAAGGCCTTGGAAGCAATCTCATTCTAGTATCATCTGGAGAAAGGTTTCTATGGCAACTCACGAATGCTTGATGTTTCTTATTCTTTTCAAGAGCATAAATCATCCCACAGCCTGAGGCTCCAGTAAAGGTCCCCTTCATTTTGGAAGCGATTGTCATTTGTTTTTTCTGTTAGATATTTTGTCTGTCTTAGAGAAAGCAGAGCAAAGGGCTTCCAAGAAGGCTTGGAATCTATCTTTTTCATATTTGCGAGCAAGACGTCAATAGCCTAAGCCTAGACGTTGCTTCTCAGTGATCGAAATGACGGTACACATTGGTAGGCTTGGTTTATGTCACGTTGTCTCTCTTTTCCAAAGAGTTGGGTTGATGCGTTCTCGGGAAAGTCAGTCTGTACTTAAGGAGAAAGAACCGTTTGGCCAAAGCACTTAAGCTGTAGTTCAGGGGAGCTGACCTTGAGGGCACTGCATTTGCTCTAGAAGCTTTCAGATTGTCCTGTAATATGCTTTCAAGGTTTTGGGCACGGACAGGCTGCAGGTGATTTTTATCCATGTATTCTTTCCAAGAGAACGAATAAAGATATATTTCAATTTTAAAACTTGGCATGCTTGGGGAATTTTTCTAAACACAGGCCATTGTGTATATTATAGGAGTGACTAATGAAATGACTAGTGAAAAACACATAGAGGACATAGAAACAGAACTGGATTTTAGCTCTAACTCTGCCATAGCTGGTTGGGTAACACTGAGCAAGCCCTTGAATCTCTCTGAGCCTCCAGTTTTTAATCTAAAGAACAGAAATAATAATGCCAGCCTCACAGGTCATGTTAAGGACTGAATGTGTGTGAATATAGGAAACTACAGTGCTGTAAAATGTAAGGTGGTTAATATCGGCAGGCTCTTTCTTTCCAGCTTTTTCCCTTTGAAAAAGTCAAAGGTGTCCCTTACCATTTCTTTTTTTTAAGATTTATTTACTGATTTGAGAGAGAGAGTACAAGCAGGGGGAGAGAGAAAGAGAGAGAAGCAGACTCTGTGCTGAGGACGGAGCCCCACACGGGGCTTGATCTCATGACCCTGAGATCACCACCTGAGCCAAAACCAAGACTCAGACGCTCAACTGACTGTGCCACCCAGATGCCCCCCTTTGCCATTGCTGGTGTGACCAGAGGAAATCAGTTTCAGTGTGTGCAAATATTTTAGTTTCTTACACTAAATCAAATATATTATGTTTACATAGACACCATCACGGCCATTTATTTATTTATTGACTAGGTGATTTAATGTCATCTTTGTTGAAGGGTATTAAATGAATCCATTCCATAATCACCTAAGCGCCCAACTGTGTCCTAGGATTGAGGAGACAAAGAACGGATGATTACATTCTTATCATCCAGGAAATAAGTTTTCTGAGTTTCAGGGCCACAGCATAATCTGTTCAGGCAGGTGCCCTGCACAAGGTGGCCAGGCTGATGCAGTGACAGAGGGGATGCGGTCCAGCCCACATTCTGCCAGCCAAGCCATTTGGCCCATGTGTGCTGCATTCCACTGAAAGAAGGACACCATTTTGAAATTTACCTGCGGGGTTTGTGTGCATCTTCTTGTAATTTACACAAAGGCACAGAATGTGCCCACAGTGGCCCTGCTGCTTGTATGGTCCGTGATGTTTAATGGAAGGCTCCCTGTGTTTCACCTGTTAGTGTGAGGAAGGCTGCTGGACATGTTTGTTATCTGGAGTCCAAATGTCTGGATTTGAATACAGGCTCTGCCACTTTTTTTTTAGCTTTGTGACCTTGGGCACATGACTTGGCCTCTCTGCACTTCATTTTCTACATCTCCTCACTTCACAGAGTTGTTGAAAGGATAAATTCTTCTCTTTTTTTAAAGATTTTATTTATTTGACAGAGAGACACACAGTGAGAGAGGGAACGCAAGCAGGGGGAGTGGGAGAGAGTCTTTCTGCTGAGCAGGGAGCCCGATGTGGGGCTTGATCCCTGGACCCTGGGATCATGACCTGAGCCGAAGGCAGACGCTTAACGACTGAGCCACCAGGCGCCCCAAGGATAAATTCTTATATGTAAAACACTTAGAGCTCAAAATGTTAGCTGTTTTGTGACGTTTTTACCTGCCTCTCTACTCCGTGTTGGAGTTCAGCAATTAACCACCGAATTCCATCTACAAATACCACTTTCCTTTAATGAATTTATTTCACACAGGGGATATTTTCATCTTACCCCAGGCCCTTTGTGTGTGTGTGTGTATTTGTGCTAAATAACTAAAAGGCATTCTCTTTAGAGACATCAAAGAACCCCAGTTCTTTGATCAGAAGGTCACTTGGTTGTTTCTAGAAATTTCTCATAAAACCATTGCTTTGTCAGAAGTGACAGAGGTGTCGAGGGCTATTTGCAGATTTTTGGCTTTCATCCTTCCTGGGGGAATGCTTATATCTTTTACCACGTTTATAAGGTTAGAGATGCTTTGAGGTACAGCGAATTTCTTCGTCAATTTTGGTTAACATGATACTTTTTGGGGGGTGGGTGCGTAGTTTTAGACTGAGAAAAAAAAGTCCTTACATGGTATTGAAGTATTGATGTTTCATAATGTTTTCAAAACAATTAACTTTGCATTTTTGAAAAAGTTTCGTGAAATATTCAGGTTTCGATATGAAGGACGTGAGCCAGGTTGACAAAGCAAAGCATGAGGCAAGTGGGGATGACGATTTTTCTCTTCCTTCCCTGTCCTAACCCTTCCACCGATCCTAAGACACCTTGGGAAAAAAAAAAAACAAAAAACAAGTATCCTTTTGTTGCCAGTACTTTCCAGTCTCCTGCCTCATCCAACTCTTGGGTCATTTTCCATGACATGAAAACTTGGAAGCATTGAATGCTAATAATGCTAATAATTTTTAGATATTGAAAATAATTCGTATGTCTCCTCCCAATGGAGGGCTCCAAGTCATCAAGATAATCATCACTTTGATGAAACTCTTTTCCAAATAAACTGCCTGAGAAGAAGGATGCAACGTTTTTTTTTTTTTAAGATTTTTTAATTTATTTATTTGAGAGAGAGAGAATGAGAGACAGCATGAGAGGGAAGAGGGTCAGAGGGAGAAGCAGACCCCCCACTGAGCAGGGAGCCTGATGCGGGACTCGATCCCGGGGCTCCAGGATGATGACCTGAGCCGAAGGCAGTCGCTTAACCAACTGAGCCACCCAGGTGCCCAGGATGCAACGTTTTTATGATTTCATGGCATTAGGCATTAGACTCAGATGTGTCGTGCTATTCGTCATTCATCCAAGGAAGACTCTTTGAGCCAAAATACTGTAGCCACTGCACCATCTGGAGTCAAATGAGATGATCTTATCAGGGGCCTTTCGGGGGCACAGAGGGGCTGTCACCGAATGTGCCAATGGTAATTCGTTTGTGAAATATTAATTGATCCTGCATGTCAAGCACCAGTTTAATTAACTTTTTAAAAGTACAAAGTGATTCGAAGTTCGCTCCTCAATTGGTTACCAAAGTTAAATATCCATTGAAGAGAAAAACTGACACTTTAAGGGTCCTGTGTTTAGATGGAAAGTAGAATGTTTTTTTTGTTTGTTTGTTTTCGTTTTGGTTTTTTTAAGAGAGAACACAAACAGGGGGAGCGGCAGGCAGAGGGAGAAGCAGGCTCCCAGCTGAGCAGGGAGCCCGATGTGGGGCTCGATTCCGGGACCCTGGGATCACGACCCGAGCTGAAGGCAGACGCTTAACCGACTGAGCCACCCAGGCGCCCATGATAGCAGAATGTTTTAAGATATTTTGCATCAATCAGGGTAATAAGGTTATTGTATTTTTAATTTTTCCTCTTTGGTCCAAGGTTAGTAGCGAAGAGTTCAGGTTTGGGGCTGAGCTCTGACCCTGTCATTTACTGAGTGTGTAATCAAGGGCAAGTCAGTGAATGTCTCTAAACCCCCATTTTTCTTTTCTTTTTAAAATGAGGATAATAATACCTCCCCACATGGTGAAGACCCAATGAGCTTTGCTTGGAAAGCGTTTCACCCAGAACAAACCAAGTGCTCGATGCTTTACGATGGTGGCTGTCACTACTGTGAATATTTTCTTTTTTTAAAAACTGCTGTTGTTTTTTCACTTGTGTCTGGAAATGATTGCATGAGTGTTTAAACAGTACCAGTCACGTCTAGTGTTTTTTAGGCAAACGTATGTCTGCTACTTTCTGATCTGGGGTTGGTTTCTTTTTTCTTTTCTTTTTTTCACCCTAGTATTGCATTGTAAAATTCCCAGACTTCCCAGAGAATGCATCATCCCTCCTATTTTTGTTCCATGGCAAAATGGAAAAAAAAAGTTCCCAGCAACTGGCAGAGGAACGAACTCTTGAGAAATAACCCTGTTGTAAGCTGGGGTGGCTCTGTGGAGTTCAGTATTTGCTTATTCTTCCATCGGTTAAACCATCATCCTTCCCCCAGTCATCAGTGAGGAACCTCTGGCGAGCTACTTCTTAATCTTTTTTTTTTTTTAAGATTTTATTTATTTATATGAGAGAGAGAGAAAGAGAGAGAGCATGAGTGTTGGGGGCGGGCAGAGGGAGAAGGAGAAGCAGACTCCCCACTGAGCAGGGAACCTGATGCGGCGCTTGATCCCAGGACCCCGGGATCATGACCTGAGCCGAAGGCTCCCCTTAATCTTAATCACCTCCTGACTGGACTCCCAAGTCTACCAAATGATCCTCAGTTTCTTAGGTTCCCTGAAGTTTCCTCCTTCTAAACTGCAGTGACTTCCTTAAACCCCCCATACATGGACCGGACCAGTTATTTTTCAAATCAGTTTTTGCCCGTTGATGTCCCAACAAGCAATTGAACACCGCTCACCACCCCCCACCCCGTGAATATTAGACCAATTGTAAGGTATTTCCAAACACGTAGTGTCATTTTGCCCTATTTAAAGATATTTTTGTAGTTTTCTGTGTAGGACTTTTTAAGGCACCTGGGCACGGAGAAGTCTCTATTGAATGGTTTGATAAGACCCTGGCTTGTTTTAATAACTGTTCATGTTTAACATCAGATACTATTGGGTAACTGCACAGACCAAAAGACAGTGCCTTTCGTGGACTAGAAAATGCTACTGTGCATGAGTGATGTTGTATTTCATTCTGAATCCCTTTGTTTAAGCTTCAGCGTGTTAGCGGGTCCATCTGAATTCCCCGATAACGGCGGTTACTATGGCTGCATGTTATTTCATATTTCATTTGTCGAACTGATGCTTGATAACAGAAATGGCATTGAATTGTCTACAGTTTTGAATCTAAATAGAAATGTTCAAAAAATAGATAAATAGAAATATTTTCTCCTTTTTTTTCCCTCGTGGAGATAAAATTGACACTGGAGTTAAAAATCCGAACCTTATCTTTCCAAATGATGGGTTGTGCAATGCTGTGCACACTGTGTGTGGATGGCCGGGGACTTCAGGACCCTTACCCTGCCACCACCTCAAAGCCCCTGCCCGGCCTCCAAGGACAGGGCTTGGAGAGACAGATGAACTCAAATAATGAAATGTCAGATCCGCCTCTTTTAAAAAGTGGGTTTCCTCTTTTAGGATCGCTGATAGACAGCGAACAAAGCCTTGGCTTTTGCGGTGGGCTCCTATTTTCTGTTAGACGGATGCTTATCAAACCGCAAGATACAAGTGTGTTTTAAAAACACACTGAGCCAAATAAAGTGAAAAAGATCTTTTGAAAATGTAATTTCCCCCTGTAGCAGAAAGTGAGAGATGCGATCTGTGAAGATGATGGCTCTGAGTCCCTGTGGAAAGCAGTATGCATGGTTTATGAACTCTGACCCTGGAGTGAAGCTCCTTGTGAGACCTTGCGTGTTTCAGTCTCCTTGGCCGTCAAAGGGGAAGATCAGTAGTGCCTTTTCTCAATGGGTTGTGGTGAGAGTTCATTGAGTTATTAGTATATTAAAACACTTAGAATAGCGTCTCAAATGTAGTGAGCACTCGATGAGTATTAGCTCCTTTTTTTTTTTATGGACTCTTTCTTTTTCTTTTTCTTTGCACTTGGAGGGGGGGGTCTAAAAATCCCAGAACTATTATTTTTGAAAGACAAGATAGAAGCTGTTTCATTTGTCTATAAGGCCCAGCGTCTTGGCATTTCCTTGATTTTGTTTGCTGTCATGAGGCAAATGATGAAAGTAATTAGAACTGAGGAAATCCAGTCATCATGGTGAGAGTACCAGAGTTTTCCTGTCTTTCCTAAGAGAACCATCTTACTGAACTCTGTAAGAGTCGTTTCGAAAATGCAGGGTTTTAAGATCTCTGGGGTAAAAAACTTCACCTAGGATGTGCTTATACCAAAAAAGACATATATGGACTCTACAGTAAGGTTTGTACTTTGTCAAAACTCACTGAACTCAGGGCGCCTGGGTGGCTCAGTCGTTAAGCGTCTGCCTTCGGCTCGGGTCATGGTCCCAGGGTTCTGGGATCGAGCCCCGCATCGGGCTCCCTGCTCGGCGGGAAGCCTGCTTCTCCCTCTCCCACTCCCCCTGCTTGTGTTCCCTCTCTCGCTGTGTCTCTCTCTGTCAAATAAATAAAATCTTAAAACAAAACAAAAAATAACTCATTGAACTCATTGAGTAAAGTTTGTCGTATGTAAATTTTCCTCAATAAAGCTGTGTTTCTTTTAAAGAATGTAATTCGGGGTGGTTCCGGCATTCATTAAGTATTTTTGCCTACAGTCATAATTGAGTGAATGCACTGAGTCATTTCATTCTTCGGTGACGGTCCCATGGAGAACTAGAACATAGAGTGGGTTGAAATTTTATGTCTTTGGTTTTGAAACTTTACACCGACTTCCAAAAGTTCATGTTGACACAGAATTTAGCAGTCAATTCTAGGTCCTCTCAAATGCTTTGAAGGCCTAGTCTCCCCCTGACTTAATGGTGGGTTTTTTTCCCAGATTTACCTGGAGAATGAAGTCAATGGCTACATTTGGTCTGGTGCCTATTCGGGCTTATACATTTCTCTGAAGTGTGGCCTTGTATTTTTATTTGTGTTGTCAGACACATAGTCATGCAACTTAGTCCTTAGAGATAGATGTGTTGATATAGTAACCGAAGATGTTTTTAAGGTTTGAGACATTTACCAGAGATGAAATCCCTTTTGTTCTTGCTAGAAATAGCAGTTGCTTTCCCAGACTTGGAATCTGAGCCTTTACTGAGAAACCCTAGCCACCTGTACGGTGAAGGTAACAGTAGGCCATGTAAGTGAGCCAACACGGACTTTTCTCATTGGGGTTAACGTGAGGCCCTTATCTGGAGTCCCTGTGCTGTGTTTGATTGTGATTTCTTATTGTGTTTTCCCCCCAGGCATGGCAGCGGCCAAGCTTCTGCATGACTCCGGCCTGAATGTGGTTGTTCTGGAAGCCCGGGACCGGGTGGGAGGCAGGACTTACACAATCAGGGTAAGACACTAAGGATGGGGATAAAGAAATGTGAGACTGAAGCTGAGTATTTTCTTTTCTAAAAGTCTTGAATTTCATTTGACTCTTTATTAAGAGAGTGGAAATTACTTTGAAACATTCTCCACAGCCTCTCTCTCAATTTGCTACCCTTTCCAACGTTTTCTTCTGTCTCTTTGCTTACCTCATGATGCTTGGCACTTCCCGGATGAATTATTGCACTAATAAAGAGGTGTTTAGAATACATCAGTGAATAAAATAAAGATTCCCACCTTTGCGAAACTTCTGTTACCTTTGGGGGGGCGGGTTGGGCAGGGCAGCTAGATGACAAACAAACAACAACAGAAAAGGAGGGCCTTCTATGGTGTCCCTGACTAATAGGTATCTGGTTATGCTTGGACACCTTCAGACATAGGGAGCTTTTCTAGTCCCTTCTTCAAAGATCGGTCCTTAGTCATTGGAAGTGAAGCCAATTTGTAACCATATAGAAAACTTGCTTATGAACATATAAGAGCAATTTCAAAGGTTCAAATTATGGCCAAATGTTGCCTAATTCTTTCTTTCAAACGTCTGGATTAATCACATAAGAAGTGATCATTTCCTTTCTTGGTTTTCTCCAGCATTAAGCATCTCAGAATTAACCAGAAGTACCAAATAAAGAGAAATTCATCGATAATTCGTAGCTTACAAAAACCAAACCATGATGTGATATATGTTGTAAGTGATGGGGTTCAGAAGTCTGTTGCGTATTTAAAGTTTTCAGTCCAATTTGCTTTAAAGAATGGTTTAATAACTAAGTCACGTGAAGGAAGTACCATTGAAAACAGAATCCCATTTTCCATGGATACACTTCAAGGTGTGTCTATAACCCATGACATGACAATTTGCTTATTTCAGAGCTCTCTCTCTCTTTTTTTTATCTTAGGAAGAATATTTTCAAAAATATTTTTTTTTTTTTTTCTGTGGGAAAACAGAACCAAAAGGTTAAATATGTGGACCTTGGAGGATCTTATGTTGGGCCAACTCAGAATCGTATCTTAAGATTAGCCAAGGAGCTAGGACTGGAGACCTACAAAGTGAATGAGGTAGAGCGTCTCATCTACCACGTAAAGGTAAGCCTGGGCCAACCTTTGAAGGATTTGAAGACTTCTCTATAGGTCTTTCCATATATGAATTCCAGATCCTTCGCTCAGAGAATCTACTTCATTCCTGAATGATGCACATGTACTTCATAAGTGTGTTTCAACCATTCCGAGAATGTTTTCATTGTCATCAAAGGGGAGCTAGGTGGGAATTCTAACCTATTTAGGAAGGTTATTGATAAAGTGGCATTGCCCGTTTGGCAAAAAGTTTAACAAAACCAATAGAGAAAAAGATGTCTGTGATTGATTTCTTAAATACCTCTATTTAAATACCTGGGCTCTTTTTGTGATACAAAAACCTGTGTACAGTTTTATAAATACGGCCCTAGACTTCATATTATGAAAAGTATTTGTAGTATGCCTAATATGCCTAACATAATATTTTGAAATTTTGTCATTGTATCCTATATATCATCTAATATTACTGTTCTTTGGAGATTAACATAAAAGTGGCTCAAGCCCCAGAGTCCATCTTTTGTGGGGAAGCTCCATTGATCTCCCCAAAATTTCTGTGAGTTTACTGGGTCTACCATTCCCATGATCATTTGTGGCTCATGGTTCCTGCTTCCATGAAATCTATGCTCATTCACATCTTACAGCCTGTGACTCTTATCTTCCCTTTGCTCCCTGCCAACCTGTGTTCAAATTCACATCTTTATCTTGATTGTCTTCAGACCATCCCAAGCATTTGCATGCAACAGACCTGATCGAAGTTTTGAGCAATGGCGGGGGAGGGGTGTGGGGGCGGGGGTTAATTGCAGAAACACAAATAGCTTAGAATTGAATATTGGACATTCTTACTCTAATAAGCTCTTAGACCAATGAGCCCCCTGAGGATTTCTCACTGGCCTCACTTCTCTGTGCATCCAAGTCACCCACTGTGTTGCTGTCTTCAGACTCCTCTCAAATCTCCCAGGTCCTTCTTTTCCCAGAATCATCGTCTTGGTCCAAAAAGTCACTGTTCTCTGACAAGCAAAGAGTCACCTACTCTGGGTCCAACCCTGGAGTCCCACAGAGAACTGGCAGGGAAGTGAACTTCAGCTTTTCCTGTCTTTTGAACTTCAGCTTTTCCTCTCTTCCATACTTGCCTTTGCAGGTAGAAATGAGCAGTACAGAGACATACTCCTCACTGGTAGAAATCATCCCTTTAGAAGACAGAAGTAACTAGCAGCAGTCAATTTGGATTTACATTAACAAAGTTGACACCCTTATATAATTTGTGAGTGATAATATCAAGAAGGACAAAAAGCAGACTGTACATTATGAGTCATTTAATAAAACAGAAATAAACACCTATCTAATTTGGTTCAATGGGGGTAAAAGATTTCCTTAATTTATACATAAATGTTTTGGTTGACCTTCAGATTTTGTTTTATAAGCCTTTGCACCTTGCTTCCATCTGTGTCTAGCAGAAAAAGAGACACATGAATTAGAAGTGAAAGTGTAGCATGGCAATAGTGCAATTTCTTGAACATCAATCAACAAGCTTAATAAACATCTTTCATTGGATTCCTTGCTTTTAAATGAAGGTCACGTTGACCGCGATTTCTTTGTCTTCCTTGTCCTGATATGGAAGACTTTCAGAGACTGATCCAGAACACTAGGATCTCTTTTAGGTTTTTCCAGACAAAGGAAATGACTAGAGATTATATTCATGTCTCTGTCTTTGTGTGTGCTGGGTTTCTTGGCAGTCAGAAGCTATGCCCAGGATGCTTTGTTCTTCTGGTAATCTTACGGCTGACATTAAGTTCCTTGTTTGAAAGAGATTGCTCGCAGTCATCAACTGCAGAAATGATGTTACACTGAAATAATTTTTCAGAGTGATGGCCACATGTGCCGCTTTCTTAGATGATTTCAAATAGTCTATGTGCAGCTAAGAAAAAAAAATACAAATAATTAAGCAGTATCTCTGACTTGATACCGGGTAAATACATTATGCCGTCAGTGCTCCTTATAAAATTTCAGATAAATGCCATTGCTTTTTAATGACTACAAAAGGAAAAATATAATTAGAAAAGGTGGGTAAAGAAAAGCAATTTAAAGATCCTTCCATAATCCTAGAGAAAATCACTCGAAAATACTCTCTTGCTTCATAGATTTTCATATTTCTCTATTGCTATCTTCTGACCTCTACTGGAGGAAATGAGAAATATTAGTACACTTAAAAAATATCGGATACATACGTATATATAGAGATATATTTGACATACTGACTTATTCTGTAATTAATTCTCACTGCCAAGACAACTGAAACACTAATGAGGCTATGAAATATAGGTCTTTTTCAGTCTCGATAGAGGTGCTAATTTGACCTCCCGTGGTCAAATCCAGATCATAAATAGTGATAGAGACCTGATGCCTAAGAAGTTCAGAAATTTGTCTCCTCTGTCATGGTAGGCAGTCCTGTAGGCATATGGAGGTTACTCTCTATTGCCTATTTCAATGACTACTGCCAAGCACAAACTGTGGTTCATGCAAACATATAGTATATTCATGCCTTGTTTCATCAGCAACCCCACGTGTACTTTTTTTAAGATTTTATTTATTTATTTGAGTTGAGAGAGAGAAAGAGCACAGAGGGAGAAGCAGACTCCCCGCTGAGCAGAGAGCCTGATGTGGGACTCGATCCCAGGACCCTGAGATCATGATCTGAGCTGAAGGTGGACGCTTCACCGACTGATCCACCCAGCCGCCCCCGCACGTGTATTTCTTAAGCCAAAACCTGAGAGTATCATGTATGCCACTTACCGTATTGTCAGATCCTGCTCTTCAAATCAGCCTACTCAAGAAATCTGCTTTTTAATGTTTTACATGGTTGTTAATGGAAGACAGAGTTTTATGGGCAGATTTAATAACATTAGGCTGAGGAGCTAGAATAGGCTGGTTGGAACTGAAACTGTGTGTGTGGGGGGAAGCTACTCATAAAAGGAGGAGGGACCGGCAGCTCCCAATGGGCTAGCTCTCCAAAGGAAGAGTGTCTTCCTTTCTTTTCTTTTTTTCTTAAGATTTTATTTATTTATTTGACAGAAAGAGAGAGAGGGAACACAAGCAGGGGGAGTGGGAGAGGAAGAAGCAGGCTTCCCGCCGAGCCGGGAGCCCGATGCGGGGCTCAATCCCAGGACCCTGGGACCATAACCTGAGCCGAAGGCAGACGATTAATGACTGAGCGCCCCAAAGGGTGTCTTTCTTAAGAAATGATGAATCCCAGTATCACCAGGGCCCTGGTAGTTGTAGAAGGAACAGTCGGCTGATAGATGGGGTGTGCTCATGCCGGCATAACAAGCATCCAGAAACCCCTGGTGTGTGCTGTGATATGCGGGGTCTCTTTCCTGTCTGCCTCCGATCTGTCAGAAATGTTTATTACTGCTGAGTGGCATTCATTTTTAGTGCTACCATAGATCTGTCTTATGTTGCTACGGTGTGGTTTTCCAAAGCCTCGTTCGTGAATAAAAGATGTGATACCAAGCTACATTGGGATTTCATTATTGGTGGGAAAAGTGATCACTTCAGCTCAAATCTTTATTAATTTGGAAGGTGTTTTCCTCACTTCTGAAATCTGTGGTACCTCCGTTAGAGCTTCACAGTCCTGAAATTGTTCATCTGTTTTGCAAATAGTCGTGCTAATTTCTGCTAGTATGATTTAGAAGGCAGCTGTTTAGGTGCCTTGGAAGTGACTTGGAAACATTGTTCTCTTTCAGGGACTATCCCATAATTAAAAAGAAAAAGACGACAAGTGAAAACTGAAGGAACTTCACTATATTTTGATTTACACCTCTTTCTCTTTCATCTAGTGTGTGTGTGTGTTTGTGTGTGGTTGTTCTCTCATTTGTGTTTTATTCTCTTGGGTTCTTCCCTTGAAAGTGGTGAAAATTTTTGAAGTTCGGTACAAGTTAGGCTAGCGGCAAATAGAGTTTCTCTGTTTCGGAAGCTTTTATGAGTCTGAACTATGGAACCAGAGTCTAGTCAAACATGAAACTGCTTTAGCCCAACTTCACACTGATAATCATTTACCAACTTCAGCTATCTGGAGAAACTGAGGGGGAAAAAAAAGATACTCTGGTCTTAGTGTGCTTCCTGGCAGTCAGAAGCCAAGCTCATTGTCAAAGTCCCTTGTGTGTCTGGATGTGGTCAGCCTCCGTGCTCGAAGAGGCATGTGAATGAGGAGACCTCCCTCAAATATATTGCCAGCTTGTTCCTGCTACGACGACTGCCTTTGCTCACACAACCTCATGGAGGAGGTACCATTTGGCTCACCACCTCCACTTGTTGAGAACTCCGAAATCCAGCTGAAAATCCAGTACACCAAAGGCCTGTCAAAGGCAGAGAGTGGAAACTAGGTCTCTAGCGACAAGATCTGTTCTGTGAATTTCGTGAAAGAGATCACAGGTGCTGAACTTGCTCTCTGTATTAGGGAATGGCAACAGGTGCTCGCTTCGGCAGCACATATACTAAAATAGGGAATGGCAACAGAATGAGAGCCCAGATATCAAGACACAAAATATTCAAATTATAATTGCGTTTTTCACGCAGGACCTCAGCATCTCCCAGAAATGAGCAAATCAGAGGTGTCTGGTCTTTTTCAGGCTCTTAAAATTTCTTTCCCCACACCACTGCCTCCAGTCCTGTTAGTCCAGGGAAGCGTCCAGGGTGCACTTGCTTCTCTCGTGATGATAGAAGTCCCCGGGAACAGGTTAGACAAACACTTGCATTTTGCCCAGGAACAGCTGCCCATTTCACAGGAACGTCACACATGCCACGCAGAGCTCACTGGCTCCGGGAGTCTGCCCTAGTCGAGATGGGCTTCGTGAACCTTCTCTTCCCCTCCCACCCACATTCCACGACATTTCTTATTTGTTGGAAATAAATATCTCTTATCATTGTAGGAGGTTTTTTGTTTTTGTTTTTTTTTTTTTTTTTTAGTGTGGAGGATAGTAATTTCCTCTTCAGCGAGTAAAACCCATTTGTCTAGGGATCATTCTGAATCTTAGGTTATTCTAGAAACCGAAGTGCTCATTTGTGTTCTTTAGAAAACACAGGCAGCTTTTTGACATGTAATAATTTGCTGAAAATTATGCCTTCAACAGCTGGATTTGGAGCAATATTTTGGGATAGGAGATGAATTTATTCTAGGCCTTTGAGGTTTCCATTTGGAACTTAATTTATGATAAAATCAGTAAGCCTATTCTCTATGTGTGGACACACACATACAAACATCTGGATACACTTAACAGTGGCTAGAGTTGTGGGCAGCACAGAGTTCGTTTTAAATCACACGGAAGGCGGAGGGCAGAGAATGTATAGAATTCAGTTACAGTGGTGAAATTCACTAAAGGAAATAGGCCTTCAGCTTCAGCCTTGTGCCAGATTTGACAGCCCCTATACCATGTCATCATGGGGTGCGGCCAAGTGGTCCAAAGAAGATGCAGTGAAAGGGGGTGCTTGGTTGGCTCAGTCGGTCAAGTGTCTGCCTTCGGCTCAAGTCCTGATCTCAGGGTCCTGGGATCGAACCCTGCATCTCCTGATCTCAGGGTCCTGGGATTGAGCCCCTAGTCGGGCTCCCTGCCCAGTAGGGAGTCTGCTTCTCCTTCTCCCTCTGCTCCTCCTCACGCCCCCCACCCCCCCACCGCTTGTGCTCTTCCTCTCGCACACAAATAAATAAGTAAAATCTTTAAAAAAAAAAAAAGAAGATGCAGTGAAAGGGTCCCAGCTCACCAAAGCATGGTGGCCAATAAGGACAACCAGGTAACAGAACAGAGAGCTTTGGCAGCCTGCGGGTACCAAGGGATTGACAGGAAGTACAAGACGACCTGAAATGTGTTGGCCCACCTTGCCACCCCCTTGGCATCAGCCCGCGGAAAGGCTTACACATGGATTCCGAGTCTGTTGCTCACAGAGCCCTCGCCTTTTTCCTGGCCTTTGCAACAACCAGGAAATGATAACAATAGTAACACTACTGCAGTATGGACATCTGGATCCTACCAAGCAAGTGCTTTTACACATAATATCTTATTTGTGAGTTACTTGGTTGTGAACTAGAAGTTTTAGTCTCATTTCACAGGCAAGAACATAAAGCCTAAAGAGATTGATTGCAGAGGGCGGGAAGCGATGGGGTCAGAGCATGAACTAAGGTCTTTGGGTGCCAAGAATACACTGACCTTGCTGTCCCCTGGATGAGAGGCTTTCCGTCATTTCCTTCTGAGCCCCAGTACTTGGTTTGCCTGCCCGCCCTCCTTCCTTGCAAACTTACACGCTCGCATCTTGGAAAAATCCAGTTCAAGATTTTCCTTTCCTTAAAATGTTCTGCAGTTGACTACAGTTATCACCCTGGCTCCTTCCCAAGCCCTGTATCCTCCTCTCTTTCCTGATGAAACTTTGTCAAACCCTGTTTGAAAATAGGATGAATAGTGTCCCATTGTGTGTACTTCAGGATTACCCACATACACACACACACACACATACACATTCACACACAGAGCATATTTTGTTTATATTTAACATTCTTGGATTCCTATTTTTATACTTTTCATATTAAAAAAGGTTTTTTAGGTCTACTTTTTCACGCATGAATATTTCACAGATACTCTCCAATGTCATTAAAAGTCCTTTGTTTAAAAAAAAAGTTCTTTATAGGTCCCATTTTGAACAGATATATAATATTCTGTTGTAAGAACACTCTGTAATATAGTGGCTATTTTTCCAGTCAGATACTTTCAATGAGGCATTCATACTCTATCCAAATCATTCAACGTGTATTGAGCATCTAACACAGGTCACTAGTATGCAAGGCAGTGGGCTAAGTAATTGAATCTGAGACAGTTTGGGCTACAGCCAGTGTCAGATTTGTGAGATCAAAGATTCCCCTCTCAATATAAAAGGAAATTAGCTCCCCCCCCAAAAATGACTAAATAAAATACAGAAAAAAAAAAAAAAGGATTTCCACGCCACAATCAAACCAGAAAAGAGAGCAGCCTTAGATCATAAAATTTGAGAATTGATGGCAAGGAAAACTTTAGCTTTCTAATCCTGGCTGCTCAGTCCCAGAGCTCAACTGTTGCTGAAAGCTAATGTATTACACATAAAAGCCAGCGATCACAAACTCTTCAACAATTTCCCTTAGAGTGCCAAGGCTGGTAAGTACTTAGTGTGCCTTTCAAATTATCCAGACAACAGTTTTGCCAATGCGTTCCCACTTTCTCTGCCTCTTAATCCTGTGACATCTCTTTCCTGGCCACCTGCACCCTGTCCGCTAAGCCAATGGCACCCTATTTATTTATTTATTTTTAAGTTTTCATTTTCATTCCAGTTAGTTAGTATACAGTGTTATATTAGTTTCAGGTGTACGATATAGTGATTCAGCACTTCCATACATCACCCAATGCTCATCACAAGTGCCCTCCTTAATCCCCATCCCCTGTTTCACCCAATGGCACACAATTTAAAATTTGGTCATAACAGCACTCCACTTCAAAGTGTCATCAGATGAGGAGTCAGAGAACTCAAGAGTGGATAAGCCTTGGTGAAACTGTTTTTGAACAGTAAATACATTTAAATAAAAATTTAAATATAAAGAATTGGAAGAATTATGTTTGTAGTACAGAATATACTACAGAGTGTATTTTTATTTTTATTTATTTATTTTTACTTATTTATTTGGGAGAGAGCGAGAGCACAGGAGTGGGGTCGGGAGGGGCAAAGGCAGAGAATCTCAAGCAACCTCTGCCCTGAGCACAGAGCCCTATGTGGGGCTCAGTCTCATGACCCCAAGATCATGACCTGAGCCAAAACCAAGAGTCAGATGTTTAACCGACTTTGCCACTCAGGCGCTCCTGGCCTATATTTTTAAAACAACCTTTATGTGGTTAAAAAAAAAAAAAAAGGAAAAAAAAATGATGTAATCTATAAAATCAGAATGTGAGGAAGGTGAGAAGAAATATAAGCAAATTGAGTGCTAGTGACATCTTTCATAGCATGGAATCAGTCTATACCAAAATCAAACTTGGAGCCAATAAAAAAAAACACATTCAGATCGCTTAATGCTTTTTATGATCTTTTCACTTTCTGCTACAGGGGTCTTTCAGGAACCAGTGTTTCTTAGGGTTATGCAACGTTTATATGAAATTGAGTACTTCCTTCAGTTCACTTCTGTCTGTGTTTCTTCCATTAAATTTGAATACATTTAGGTCATTAAAAATAGTAAATATAGTATGATTTGATCCTCAGATACTTGCATTTCTTTCTTTGCCCCCCTTCCTTCCTCCCTACCTCCCGCTTTCCTTCCTTCCTCCTTGCCTTTCTTTTTTGTTTCCTTTCTACCTCTGTCAGTCATCCATTTGTGCATTTATCCATCCATCTATCCATCCACCCATCCACCCATCCACCCACCCATCCATCCATCGACCCACCCAGCCAGGCAGCCAGCCAGCCATCCATCCATCCACCCATCCATCCATCTTTCTGTCTTGTAGATGCTTATAAAAGGGTCTGGAATGTCAGGCACCAAATGTTATAGCTGTTTTTTAACCTGGAGGGCGTAATTTGAGATAATTTGTTTCCTGCTTCTTTGAATTTTTTTAATACTGCTGGAACTTTTTTTATAAAGAGCTCCTCTCATTTTTATTTTTAAAGATGTAATTAGACACAGACTCTACTTTTGAGAGCTCATGGACTATGAGAAGAGGTCTGACTCTGTGACTCACATCTGCCCAGCAGCAATCTCCCGGGTTATATATCTATTAACAATGACCAAACTGCTTCCAGCTGGGCTTAGTGACTGAGCTTCAACCCTTTGAGTTTAGACAGTCTAGATCCCAAAACAGCTGTTTGAATGCAGAATGTCAAAGGCTCTTATCCTGTTATTAGTGGGCTGCAGAATTTTCCCAGTGCCTGACACACACACACACACACACACACACACACACACACACACACACACACACACACACACACACTTCATTGTTGACCTTTTGTGCCACCTTGGCCATGGTCTTTATGCTTTTGTGCCTTGATTTCTCCATTTGCAAAAGAAAGGTATTTGTCCTTGCTTTTAGTGCTTTGAGCTTTGAAAGAAAAGATGCTAACAGAAGATACTGATTAACCTTATCCCCACCAGTAAGGCTGCTTTGATACACTGAAGTTACTAAGAATGTTTTTTTTTTTTTTTAAGATTTTATTTATTTATTTATTTATTTGAGAGAGAGAATGAGAGAGAGAGAGAGCACATGAGAGGAGGGAGGGTCAGAGAGGGAAGCAGACTCCCTGCTGAGCAGGGAGCCCGATGCGGGACTCGATCCCAGGACTCCAGGATCATGACCTGAGCCGAAGGCAGTCGCTTAACCAACTGAGCCACCCAGGCGCCCTAAGAATGTTTTGCTAGGAAGGCTAGAGTCTATTTACTTTCCTTTTGAAAAACTTCTCTAATGATTGTGTGGATTCTTAGTACCAAGGAAGAATTTGAATGGCAAGGGCACCACGGAGGATGAAGCTATACAAATTCCTATCTGAAGAGAACCAGGCCAATACATTCATCCTGGAAATATTTTTACAGGCTCCTTATACACTGAACTATAACTCTTCCTCCTTTTAAATGCAGGCTTCTTGCCTTCTTTATTTGTGTCCTGTATTCTTAATAGGCTAGGCCATCGGCATTTGGCTGCAACTAAACTCACATGCCCAGACAAACAAGAGCAAATAGATAATAGAAGAGAGAGAATAATATTTTCTTTCCTGGTTGTGTTTACCTTCTCTGTTTCCTTCAGCTCTCCTCTGATTTCTTTAGGTCCTGGCATATGGGCCGATGTTATTATTAAACCCAGTCGAGGCCCTTCCCTTCAGGTTACTAAGTGGTAATGCTTCTGTTCCTCTAGAACCCTCAGGAGACAGTGAGCATGTCAGAGTTTACTAATCTCTAAGCAACCTAAGTTCAGAGAACCAAAATACATTAATTTTTTTCTTTTTGACATATATGTGAAATCTGGGAATACTCACCAAAATAGCTTAAAACAGCACTGCACAATGGAAATAGCTGTGCCACATGCCATTTAAAGTTTCTAGTAACCATATTGAAAAGTAACGAGAGAGGTGAAATTAATTTTAATAATTTTATTTAAGCCAACATATTCAAAATAGTGTCATCTCTCAGCATGTAGTCAATATAAAATGTGATTAATGTGGTATTTTCCATTCTTTTTTTTGTACTAAGCCTCTGACACCTGGTGTGTATTGTATACTTCTAGCACATCTCAACTTGGACTTGCGGCATATACAAAATGCTCAATAGCTACATACGGCTCGTGGCTACCATACTGAGTAGCACAGACCTCAAAGGTCAGCAGATTCCGTGTATTTGTGTCGCCATTTCTCACACATCTTCAGTTTTTTAAAAACCTGTACCAAACATATGCCTGGCTCCTACAACATAAATCCTACATCATGACACAGGTTAACTTCCCTTAGGCTGGCAACCTCAAATATCTGGCATCACAAAGAACTTGGAAGTAAAACAGAATGATATTCCTTCTATGGATTTTGCTCCCTCATGGCAAACCAGCTTTTTTGAATCACATTTTAAAAATTCTCCTGGGGGCGCCTGGGTGGCTCAGTCCATTAAGCGTCTGCTTTCGGCTCGGGTTGTGACCCTGGGGTCCTGGGATCGAGCCCCTCACTGGGATCCCTGCTCAGCAGGGAGCCTGCTTCTCCCTCTCCTCTCTCCCCCTTTGCCCTCCCCACCTCTTATGCTCTCTCTCTCTCTCTCTCTCTCTCAAGCTGTCAAATAAATAAAATCTTTAAAAAATAAAAATAAAAATTCTCCTAGGTGCACAGGGAGGTGCCATGTGTCTGATATTTTTATGCATGAGACAGTAAGCAAATTGGAACTCCCTGAGGTCAAGGTGGTCGGAGATGCTGCCACGGAGAATGCTTTGAATGCCTTCTCAAAACCTTGAAGGACATCGCTGAATAAATTCAAGGCAGTAACTTCATGGAGAGTATAAAGCCTTTTTGTAGAGCGTCATTATTGTATTAAAATTGTCAGATGGTCCGTAACTATGACTAACTCAGGAGCAACCATAGAACTGGCCCAAAGTCCTATAAGTGATTATTGTTTTCAAACACAGCGAGGGAAGATTCCCACCAGTACTGAGTTGTAGAGAAGGTAAGCCTGGAGTTCGGTGGGAGAACTTAGTTATTTACGCATTTCATCTTTCAACACACAGGTGCCACACAAAACTCCGAGCAAAAGCGCTGCTGAGTGGCCTGGCACCTTTTACTGCTGACATTTACCGTTTCCCCCTTTTTTTTTTAAGTCAGCAAATATTAAGGACCGCTGCCACAGACAGTGTCTGGTCACGTGCGAACCAAGAAAAAGAAATCGTGGGGCGCCTGGGTGGCTCAGTCCTTAAGCGCCTGCCTTGGGCTCAGGTCATGATCCCAGGGTCCTGGGATCGAGCTCCACATCGGGCTCCCTGCTCCGCGGGAAGCCTGCGTCTCCCTCTCCCTCTGCCTCTCTGCCTGCTTGTGTGCCCTCTCTCGCTGTGTCGCTCTCTGTCAAATAAATAAAATCTTTAAAAAAAAAAAAGAAAAATCGTAATTCATAGTCACCAATAGTTTAGGCTCTCACGTTGAACCAAACACACGTGGGCCTTAAGGCCCCTGGTGGTTCAATTCAAAAGCGAATTTAATAATGACAATAGCCAAAGTCTTTTGAGATTTCTCTGTATACCAAGCACTATTCTAAGCATTTGATATGCATTATCTCACTAATGCTCAGAAAAGCCTGATGGTTATTATTCTCCCTTATTTACAAATGAAGGCACGGAAGCACAAAGCCTCTGGGTGATTTGCTCAAGATCCCCCAGTTGGCAGGTGATGGAGTGTGAGATCTACAACCCTGATCACCATCTCACTCCAGAGTCTGGGTACTTGGCTGCACAGCCAAGGTGCTGACGAGCGCAGAAATCCTACAGAAGGGTGGGGACGTCTCAGGAAAGAAGAGAAAAGGGTAAGGGTGCCGAGAACTGAACCCTCCTCTTCTTTGTAATCAGGTTCTTGCTCCCTCCTGCTGCCCTCTTCTGTCTTATGCCCCATTGCTGATGTTTGTTTAATCCTCATTTGACCGCCTGGGACCAACCTGATCTCCTAGCGGTATTAGGAGCTCATGGAGGCCACTGACACCAGAACTGTCCATTTGGTTAAATCAAGGGCTACTGGGAGACATCGAGTCATCCTATTTCATTCTTAATCCAGACATCTTAAAGAGTATTAGAGGTGCTCATTCTGGGGAGACTGCTAGAACTCTGCGTCATAGAAAATAAACATGAGAGTCGACAGCCACACGCGTGTCTCGGGTTCATTTCACTTTTCCATTGCAAAGTGTAATCCTAATGAGGTTATAAGAAGCATTGCTTTCTATAAAGCTTCAACCTTAGGCAGGAAAGGGAAGAGAAAACTATATATTTAAGGGTGACCTATGTAGAGTAGTTGTTTGGCAGTCGAGGGGTGTCGTTATGATACCTACTGACGTTGATCCTTTGGATTAAAAAGGATGAGAGTCCGTCTAAAAACAACAGGTTGTTTTAAGCTACTGCCGCTCTTTCTGAAGCCGGGATGGTTGGGCCACTGCTATTTTAAGGTCCTCATATTTCTCCCTTATTGGTTCCAGGCATTTCTCCCAGATCACTGTTGACATCTTGTCTACATATCCAAGCTGGAGCCAAGCTTTCTTGACTGTAGAACCCTAGGACAAAAAAAAAAGGCAATAAAAAGTAATTGAAAGAAGGAATAACATTAAATTTTTATCACGGCCTACAAGCACCTACATGATCTACCCCTACCACCCTCCTGACCCAGCACACTGTAGCCCTGGCCTCTCTGGATTCTAGTATGTCAAGGACATTCCTACCCCAGGGCTTTTGCACATGGAGACAGATCAAAGATGGCCACAGATTCTCTGACATTCCTCCCACGGAGAGGCAGAAGTGGGTGGGTTCTACGTACCTTCCCTTTGAATCTAGGAGGGTCCTATCATTGCTTTGACCAGTAGAGTGTGATCGAAGTGATGCTCTTCCAGCCTGGGGGGCTCAGGCCTTAAGAAGCTATCAGGTTCCACTTCTTTCTTGGAACACTCATCCTTGGAACCTTGAGTGACACCATGGAAGAAGCCCAGAGACCCTGAGAGCGCCCTGCTGGAGAGGACATAGAGAAGCACACTGGTCACCTGGCCCCGCTGAATTCAGCCTTCCGGCCATCCCTCCCAAGGCACTAAACTAGGAAGTAGAGCCGTCTCGGATGTTCAGCATAGTTGAGCCTTCAAATGACTTCAGTCCCAGCTGCTGTCTGACATAGCCCCATGAGTGACCTTAAGCAAGCACTGCCCAGCTGAGCCCAGTCAACCCACAGAACTGTGAGAGATAATATTAGATTAATGTTTTAAGCCATGAAGTTGTGGGGTTATGTCTTTATGCAACTAAAACACACTTGCTCTTTTCTCCACTTGGGATGCTCTTTCTCTGGTCTCAACCCAAACCCCTCCTCCTCCAGAAGGCCTTCCCTGATTGCTCTATCCTAAGGAGTAGCCTCTCCACACCCCCCGCTCCAATCTGGTATTCTCTATCCTGAATTTGTCCCTTCCCTGCTTCATTGTTTTCTCACAGCACTTAACAAATGCCTGACATTATATCATACACAGTATATGTTTTTTATCTGCTTTCTTCCAGTAGGTCATAAGCTCCATATGGGCAGAAATGTTTTTTTCTATTTTGTCCACTGCTGTATCTCCAGCACTTGCATTGGGACCTCACGTATAGTAAGCTTTTAAGATAAATGTTTCTTGCCTGCATGAATGAAAGAATGGGTCTGTCCCTTCTAGAGCACATTTGAATGCGAGCCTGTCTCTTTTAGAGCACATTTGAGCAGACCTTGATTTGGTGGTGTTCTTAGGGCAAAACTGAAATATATACTAGTCCTATAGAAACTAAGTGCCTGGGACGCCTGGGTGGCTCAGTCGTTAAGTGTCTGCCTTCGGCTCAGGTCATGATCCCGGGGTCCTGGGATCGAGTCCTGCGTCGGGCTCCCTGCTCAGCGGGGAGCCTGCTTCTCCCTCTCCCACTCCCCCTCTCTCTTTCTCTCTCTGATAAATAAGTAAATAAAAGAAAAATAAGTGCCTCCCTGGTATGATGTCAAGAAACCAGGAGTGCCTCCCATCTCCACACACCCACCACCAGCTCCCACCAAAATTCCACAGCTGACGATTACTTTCTTTGTCCACAAAGTTAAGTCACAAATAAACTTAGAAATACAGAGGCAAACAACACAGAAAAATTCTCATCCTCACGGAACTTATGTGTTAGCTGGGAAGGACAGGCAGTAAACAAACAAAATACATAGAAAAAAACAATTTATATACCTAAAATAGAATTAGAATTAGCCATGTTTGATATTATATTGCTTTTCACTCGCAGTAGCAGGCACAATGAAGAAAGATGATAAAGTGCAAAATTAAAAAATGGATTTGCTTCAAATGAAGTTAAGTCAATGGTACCAAAATTTCATAAACTGCGTTGTCTGAAACTTTTTTAAATGTTAATTTTCTTTTACAGTCTCTAATAGGTATATGAGTTGATTTTCAAATGTATTTTAGAGTTAAAATTCAGTTAATCAGAATTACACAAAAAGCTCTGGATTTTTAAAATCTGTTATTTTTCCCATGTCAAGATTTAATAATTTCTACAAAGGGTTTGAAATTTTCAGCCAGATCTGTTAAACCTTTCATATACATTAAATAAAACATCTGTTCAGCTGCATTTGAAAAAAATATATACAGTTGACCCTTGAATAACACAAGCTTGAACCACGTGGGTCCACATACATGGGGATATTTTACAATACAGTACTGCAAATGTGTTTCTTTTCCTTATGGTTTTCTTTTTTTCTTTTAGAGAGAGAGAGCTTGCGAGGGTGGGAGGGGAGAGAATCTTAAGCAGGCTCCATGCCCAGCGTGGAGCCCAACACGGGGCTCCCTCTCACAACCCCGAGATCATGACCTGAGCCAAAATCAAGAGTCAGACGCTTAACTCCCTGAGCCACCTAGGCGCCCCCCCTTACGATTTTCTTAATAACGTTTTCTTTTCCCTAGCTTATTTTATTGTAAGAATATAGTATATAATACATAGAACATACAAAATATGTGTTAATCGACTGTTTACGTTATCTGTAAGGCTTCCAGTAGAGAGTAGGCCATTAGTAGTTAAGTTTTGGGGGTCAAAAGTTATATGTAGATTTTCAGCTGTGTGGTGGTTGGCATGCTAACCCCCACATTGTTCATATATATATATATATATATATATATACATATATGTCCGAAGATCATGCACGCTACGGAGAATGGGGGCTTTGGGAGTGGTGTGAGAGAGTGCGATCCTATTTCAAATACAGTAGTCAGGGAGGAGGTGACATCTCAACAAAACCTCTCATCTGTAGGGTTTGCATGGTGTACATACCATACCAACTTATTGTCACTAAATGAAGAGCTGAGGGATGAGCACAATCGGTTCTCCTGAGCCACTATGTGCACAGGCCCTAGCACAACACGGGAAGGTCAGAGAGCTGGTATCCAATACTAAATGGCAGAGGGTGTATAGACAATTATGAGAACATTGGCTTATATTCTAGGTGATAGGAGAAGCCTACTTAAGCAACTTAAGTTTGCTCAGGAGCAAATAAATGTGTGTGTGTGCATGCATGCACGCGTCCACGTACACGAACGCATGGATGTGTGTGTATTTCTTCTTCATAGGTGTCAGTTCACTCCAGCCACCATTCTGCTCTTTTTCAGGGGTAGATACCAAAGAAGAATATACATCCTTCCCCTTGAAGAGCTGATTGTCTTTCTTCATTCATGCCTTTAACCAAGAACCCACTAAAATAAAAATGTCATAAATGATCATGATTTTGAAGACTATGCGGCTTATTCAACCTAGAGCTTTTCATAAAAGTGAAGTTCAGAACATGTTGGGAAGGCTTACGTTGTCATCACAATTAGTATATAATACTTCATCTCATTAGTTGGTGATGAAAGTATTCTTAGGATCCTGCTTGTAACATTCAATTGAAACTGATGTATGTACATTTGGGAAACTTAAGGGTTTTCAACAGACAGTAATTTTGAAGAGGAACATTTTGAAACTATGCTTACACCGCCCTGCATTTTTCATTGCCATGGGCAGCATTTAAACCAACTGTAGGTCAGCATAAGGTAGCGAGCACCCTGTGACCTGCCCTGGAATTTGAAGCAATCATATGATACAGTATCCCTGAATGGCATTTTAAAATTGAAGTTATGCATAAGCATGGTGTTGGGGTTATTTTAGGAACCTTCTAAGTTAATAGCTTAATTTTGAGGGAGTCTAAATGATACAGATCAAAGACAAAATACTTGTACAGTGACAGACTTCTTGAGCATAAATACATAAGCTTGCATATGGAAAAAGCGAGATAGTTGAAAAGAATGTCAGGAAGGAGAAAGAGGTAAGTGCTTACAAATTTATCAGAAGCCATAAATTATAATATATCTTAAAGAGCATCCTTCCGAGCTATGAAAGAGGTAGCCATTGTTCCAGTAGTTTTTGCTGATATCTTCCAGCGGGTCCAAGATATGTTGGAATGATCAGATCAGAGCTCTTCATACCCTTAAATATATATATATATATACATACATATATATGTATGTAATCAAGTGTATTGGGGGCAGCCAAAAGATAAAACTACTAGTCCATCTATAATAACATAAAGATTGAGATCATAAGGCTTAGAACGCAGAGGCCTGGATTCAAATTTCCGACTCACTACTTTATTAGCTGTGTGATTGGAGGCAAGTTTCTTAACCTCTCTGTACTTTTTTGTTTCTTAATCTAAAAAAATGAAGGTAATAATAACACCTTGTTCATAGGGTTGTTGAGAGAGAGAAATGAGTTAAATTTGTAAAGTCTTGAAAGAGTCGCTGGTACCTCGCAAGTGCTCAGGAAGTGTTAGCCGTGATGATGATGAGGGGGGTGGTGATAATTACGGTGCTTGCCTATTACAATCCTTATTTTTCTTTCCCACTTTCTTCTAGCTCATGACTTAACCTTTGCAATGTTTTTTTTTTTTTAAGAATATAAGATATAATGCCCTTGGGTGGCTCAATTGGTTAAGCATCTGCCTTCGGCTCCTGTCATGATCCCAGGGTCCTGGGATCGAGCCCCTCATCGGGCTCCCTGCTCAGTGGGAAGCTTACTTCTCCCTCTCCCTCTGCCAATCCCCCCCCCCCACTTGTGCTCTCTGGCTCTCTCTTTCTCTGTCAAATAAGTAAATAAAATCTTAAAAAAAGAATATAAAATAAAATAAATAAATCTTAAAAAAAAAAGAATATGGACGTCAATCAAAAGTAGCACTTAAGTGAATTCCTTTGAAAATGCTTTCTTCCTGAAAATAATTGTCTCAAATAAGCAAATGTCTCTGGGATAATCCTTTCATCTCAGTGCAATTCATCACATTTGAATTCCTTGAAGTGTCTCTAGGGTGTCTTCCGCGTACAGTTCACAAGTTGCCTCTTTGCCAGACTTGTCTCTTCCTTTATCTGAATCTCACTCCAGATTTCTCCCGCCGCATCATCTCTTTACTAGACCCCAAATGTTCCTCTAACTGGGATCTGCCCAGCATCTTTCTCGCTGTCTCAACAAGGGACTCTCCCTTAAATCAACGTAGTTTCACTCCAAGGGATTAATGTTCATAGCAGCAAAGCTCCTCTGGGGGCCAAGGAAACACTTCTATCTATGCATGGAGTCTCTTGATTTATTTCAAAGTGGAGTTCTTCCTTCAAAGCATTGAATTTCTTTTGGGGGGAATTTTCTGACTCATCTAAGGGAATCATCATTTTGGTTTGTACCATTAGAGAAAGTCAGCATTTTCCTCAAACAATTTATGGAGTGAAAGGTTGGTATCTGTGTCAGTATTGATCAGAGGCTGACTTTGGAACTGCGTGAGTTACTCAATCGAGAGTACAGAGCAAGTTGTGGAAATAATCAGGATCGGGATTTCCATCTTGGGAGAACCTCTCTGTAGAGAAATACAGACTAAGTCTGGAGTCACAGACCTCTGTCAGAGTCCTGGGCTTTTAGGAAAATTCACCATAGACCCTAGCCATGTGTAGTTTACTGCTTCCTAGAAACCTCAAGTCCTAGTGTGTAATGTGGAACTATTAGTTTCTACCTCCCAATGTGGTCATGAAAAGTGAATATGATAATATATAAAATGACTTTATATATAAAATGACTATGTGTGTGTGTATGTCTTATGTGGTAGAGAAACTCTTTAGGAGGGAATTTTTTTATATAATTTGCTTTTTAAACACAATTTTTCCAGACTTAGACCATAACATATCCTCAGATTTCAAAATGAGAGTCTGGTAACCCAAAGATGATAGTTGACTTCTGAAGAATAACCCATTTTGAGAAAAATCATTTGTTTTAAAGCCCTAATTTCTCTTCTTTCTTCTTCCTTCCTTTCCCTACCCTCTCTCCCTCCCTTCCTTCTCTTTCTCTCTCTCTCTCTCTCTTTCCCCCTCTCTCACTCATCTCTCTCCCTTTCTCTCTCCCTGGCCCTCCTCTTCCTCCCTCCCTCCCTCCCTTTCTCTCTCCTTTTATATTGTACTGTGTCTGTACCCAGGTTACAAAGAGCTTTTTCATCTTCTCATTACTCTATACAGTTTAGGGACATCAAAAGCATTTGGATAATATCTTTGAAAGACCAGGGATGCACCTGTCGTCTGGCACCTGTGACCCCAGGGAGGCTGCAGTTGGGCTGGGAAAGTGGTGCAGTTGTTGGGGATTAGCTGAGCTGCTCTCTGAGGCTGGTGTTCAGGGTCCAGTCCTGGAGGTTCAGAGAGGGCTTGAAGGTGACTGGATGAGCACCTTCCCTGACAGGAGGGTGCTGAGATGAGCAGTCGGAGACGGATTTTTCTGCTGGTAAATCCCAGCATGCTGAGTGATGCTGTAAGGGCAGGAAGCTTTGCGTCTTCTGCTACAAAGTCATCTGCCACTCACACGGTGGAATTCCCCTGGAGGGTCTGGAGAGCCTCCCTTCATGGGAGGCTCAAGATATGACAGTTGGCAATACCTTTCGTGGAAGGGAAAGTGTCGGGACAGTAGTGATGATATTCATCAGTATTTACACATTTACTGTGTGTAAGGCACTCTGTTAAGAGCTGCATATGCATCATCTCACTCACTGCTGGCCATGATACCATGCCATTGGTTCTGTTTACCTCCACATTTTTGAAAGGTGTGTTGGGAAGGCAAAATTTCCTCTGCCCTTCAGGGTCCTTCTAGCTGGACTAAGAATTAAATTGACGTGAGACCGATTAACAGGAGAAAATCACATTTAATAGCATATGTACTTATGGGGAATCCACACAAATGTGCAAATTCCAAAGCCAGCAAGGCAACATGAAGCTGCTATGAGCTGAGGAGAGGGGTAGGGATCTGAGGATACAAACAAGAGAAAGACCATTAGGAAGAAGGGGAAAGGAGATGTTTGGAAAAACAAGGTTGCCCTATGATGCAGCTAACTTTCTTAGGTAAAAGGGAGTCTCTGTTAATAGCTCTCACAGCTGAGGTGGAAGTAAAGAGCTTTTCCTGAGTCAGCTGGGTTTGGATTGCTTTTAACTCAAAATAATGTTCATGCCAAAGTGGCCCATCTCGGCGTGGCCTGCGCTTGGGTTCTCTAGGTGCATACAATTGAAGTCAGTTGCCTGAGTTCATGCGGTTACAAAAATGGATCTTTTCCAAGTGATTTCTGGTGTTTGAACATTCTAAAATAAGGCTTTGCAATAATTGTGATTAAGCCAAATATCCCTCTTTTGCTAAGGCTATTGTATTTGGTTTTCTTTCTTTACTGTCCTGTAATTCAATTAACTGAAAAATCACGTCAGCTCTTACTATGAACTATGTGTTACTCATGACACTTCTGACACCAAATACGTGGGGATTTTTTTTTTTCACACACCAGCCAATTCTTTAACTCTCCAGATACCAACTGGGTATACTACAATTCAGTTTAATTCTAACACTAATTACCCAGAGTTGGCATAGACCCCACAAATTAAGGGCTTAACCCCACAACATTGCCCCCACTACCGAGGCCAGTCACAGGTCCCGGGCCTTCTGTACTTCTGACTGACCAGCTATAAGTTGGAGGTTCCCACAACCCCCTCCTCAGGTGTGATAATTTGCTAGAATGGCTCATAGAACTCAGAGAAAACAGTTTACTTACTAGTACTGGTTGGTTGTGATAAAGGGATACAAATGAACAGCCAGATGAATAGGTACATCAGGCAGGGTCCCAAAGGGTTGTGAGTACTGGAGCTTCTGTCCCCGTGGAGTTTGAGGCTGGCCACCTTCTCAGTACACGGATGTGTTTTTGTTCACCAACCTGGAAGCTCTCTGAACTCCCTTGTTTAGGGATTTTTCTTTTTTAAAGATTTTATTTTATTTTTTTAATTTATTTGAGAGAGAGAGAATGAGAGATAGAGAGCATGAGAGGGAAGAGGGTCAGAAGGAGAAGCAGACTCCCTGCTGAGCAGGGAGCCCGACGCGGGACTCGATCCCGGGACTCCAGGATCATGACCTGAGCCCAAGGCAGTCGCTTAACCAACTGAGCCACCCAGGCGCCCTGTTTAGGGATTTTTATGGAGGCTTCATTACATAGGCACAATTGATTAAATCGTTGACCACTGGTGATTAGATCAATCTCCAGACTCTCTCCACTCCCCACAGGTACAGGGACACAAAGTTCCAAGCTTCTAATCACGTCACGTGGTTGATTCCTCTGGCAACCAGCTCCCTTCCAGAAGCTCTAGGGGACCAAGAGTCACTTCCTTAGCATAACTTCAGATTTGGTTTAAAAGGGGTTTTATGGATAACAAAAGACCCTCTTTTCACCCTTATCACTCAGGAAATTCCAAAGGTCTTATAGGCCAGGCATCGAGGACAAAGACCAAATATATATTATCACAACACCACACATTTGTAGTACAATTTTCCAAGCCATAACATATCTAGACGGGCATGGAATTTTACAACTCTTGAATAATGGCTGTTTTTACAAGCACTTTATGTTTTTGTCTGTGAAAAACCACATTAGATTTCTTAGTTAAACTAGAATGTTAGAGCTAGGAAAACTACCTTCTATGTAAATGATTTATGGAGGATCTATGAAGTCTTTTAATGAGACTAAAAGTGATCTTTTCTCTAATTTAAGATGACACGTAAGCTAACGCAGCTAGCAGAGCATGTTAAAAATGCATAGAAGAGAAGATTTCAATATTAAGACTTGTTTAAGATTCATGGGAATTTGGAGATCATGTAGATTTTAACTCCTTCTTTCCTAAATAACTCAAAACCTGTAGGAGTTTTCTTAGGTTTTTTTTTTTTTTAATTCCTTGCAAACATTTTTAAGATGGCAAATTTAACTCTTGCTCCTGGCACAAACCCTCACGTGAACACTAATGGGATTTTTAAACTCTGACCTATGATACAGAAGTGAGCTTTGCCTTCTCACAAACTTTCCCCTCTCGTTTCCCCCTTTCGGTCTGTAAACCTATCTGAGTACGTTTGTGGCCGTTGTCACTATATTGCCCATTTCCTGCAGCAAGTCTCTGGTGAGGATCATGGAGAAGAAGATTGGGACCTCCCCACTAATCCTGCTTCCAGAAAAACCCTCTTCTCAAATGAGGTCCCACTGTGCTTGGTTCTAGACGCTTTTCATGAGATTAGCATGATGAGGGAGTGCCCTGGGGGTCAACAGCTTGGATAGGAGGGGAAGAGCCATCAGAGGAAGTCAAACTGTGATGTAGTTTCAATGGAAGCCTCAGCCACCCCTGCAAGGAATTCTGAATATGGGATGACCCTGCAGAGCTGTTCTGAGTAGGGCAGAAGGACGAGGACTTGATACCCTCATATCATTCAGTTATTGGAAGTGAGCTCCCCAGAGAAGGTGGCCTAACCTTGGACAAGTGGATTTTTTGCAGCTGGGGTAATCTCTGAAGGAGGCTAAGAACCAGGGGCTGCCTGCCAGGAGTAATGCTAGCAGCTGAAGAAATAACTCCCTTGCTTCTGAATGGGGATATGGGCAAGCTTATCACAGCATCCACCACATGGACCGCTGGGTAGACCTCTCCTATCTTCAAAAATTCTAGGCCAAGCTTTACGGATTGGGACTTCTGTAGACCTTGCCATTTGGCAAAGAGAATGGCCCTGGGCAGAGAAACATAAGGGTGTCTGGGATAAGAGAGATGCAGTCATGAATCCTGCTAACTGCGCTCTCCATGAAATAGCTCACTTTCCCCAAAGACTCAGGGTTCCATCAAGGGCCTTTACAATATGCAGCCATGTAACCAGGTGATGCCATGAGGCCAGCCATGTGCCACATTATAATCATGGTGCAGTAATTCTCTGCTTCCACGAACCTGCCCCTCCAACTAGACTTTGGAACTCCTTGAGCCTGGGACTGTGTCTTATTTCATTTCTGTCTCTTCAGAGCACTACACGGTGGCTGTTTCATACCTTGTAGTGAATACATTTTTACCGAGTGAAAGAAGAAAGTGTCAGGGGCACTTAAAATTGCGATGCCTAGAGATTTTTCTTGGGCCCATCCAAGCCTATCACTGAGACAATTTTGATTCTCTTCATCATTTGGCTAAATATAGTGTTAGTTCTAATTTGGTAGTTATCCTTTGCTTTGTCTCTCTGCCTAGGGCTTTTAAAGTTCAATTACATATAAGCCAACAGAGTGGAGTGGTGATGGGGGGGTCATGTTGGTACCTGCCGTTGTGCATCGGTGACCATCCAGATCTTGGATCTCCTGATGCATGAGAGATGCCATGAGTAGGGGAACTAGCTTGACTTTAAGCACACCTGAATATGAACACCCCTCGTTAAAACTTTGCGATCCTGGGAAGGTCGTTTATCCCAAGACTCACTCTCCTCATCTGTAAAATGGATCAATACACAAATGTTCATAGAGCATTGCTCTAATAGCCAAAAAGTGAAAACAACCCAAATGTCCATCAACAGATGAATGGATAAATAAAATGCGGTCTAGCCATAAAATGGACTGTTCTAGAACCTTTGCCACCTGACTCACAGAATAGCTCTTAAAAAAGAGCCTTAAAAAGGAAGGAAATTCTGATACATGCTACAACATGGATGCACCTGGAAAACACTATGCTAACTGAAATAAATGAAGACACAAAATCCACTTGTAGAGTTATCTAGAATAGGCAAATTCATAGAGACAGAAAGTGGGATAGAGATTGCCAGAACTTAATGGGAGGGGAAAATGTAGAGTTAGTATTCAATGGGTATGAAGTTTCTCTTTGGGATGATGAAAATGTTCTGAAAATGAATAGTGAGGATGGTTGCACAACATTGTGAGTGTACTTAATGGCACTGAACTGTATACTTAAAGAAGGTTAGAACTGTAATTTTATGTTATGTATATTTTACTACAATAAAAAAGATGAATTTTATTGTATGTGAATGATATCTCCATAAAGCTGTTATTTAAAAATAGGGCTAGGGGTGCCTGCGTGGCTCAGTTGGTTGAGCATCAGACTCTTGATTTTCAGAACAGGTCATGATCTCAGGGTCATGAGATCAACCCAGGATTCTGGCTCTCTGCTGAGCATAGAGCCTCCTTAAGATTCTCTCTCCCCCTGTCTGCCCCCCTCCCCTCCACTCACACACAGTCTCTCTCTCTCTCTCTCTCTCTCTCTCTCTCTCTCAAATAAATAAATAAATAGATAGATAAATAAATAAAGGTGGTAGATGAAGAAAGAGAAGTATGTAAGTCTTGTTGACCATGGTAAGGACCTTGGGTTTCTGGTAAGCGTGATGGAAAGCCATTAGAAGAATTTGGTCAGGAGAGTGACATGCTCTAGTTATATGTTATAAAGCTCATTCTGGCTGCTGGGAGACTCTGGGGGCCAAAAGTGGAAAGCAGGGAGAGAGTTTAGGAAGTTAATGCAATATTCAAGGCCAGGGCTGGTGGTGGCTTGGACCAGGGAGGTAACAGTGAAGGAGGTGAGTCGTGGTTGTATTCTAGATACATCTTGCTGTTTAACTGGCAGTGTTTGATGACTGATTCTATATGGCTGGGAGAAGAGAGGAGTCGAGGGTGACTTTTACTCTAACCAATTGATTTTAGGCAGTCTGTGGTTTCACATATGAATGGATTATTGGTTTCTGACCAGGAACAGTGATGGGGGTGGTGGGTAGAGAAAAGAACAGAATGAATCAGCGAAGTTTGCTGGACTCCCTGAAGGGCCATTTCAGTCAGTAGTGAAAACACAGAGATGTAGCAAACAAAGATATTGTATGAAGGGGGGAAGTTATGCTGTCTCGGGGGGATCTCAGGCTCTTGTTGAAGACCATTGGAAATGGCGTAAGAGGCTCTGGAAGCCCATCTGCTGAAGAAAAATGGATCTTCTTGGGGCGTCTGGGTGGCTCAGTCGTTAAGCGTCTGCCTCCGGCTCAGGTCATGGTCCCAGGGTCCTGGGATCGAGCCCCGCATCAGGCTCCCTGCTCAGCTGGAGGCCTGCTTCTCCCTCTCCCACTCCCCCTGCTTGTGTTCCCTCTCTCTCTGTGTCTTTCTGTCAAATAAATAAAAAAATTTGAAAAAAAAGAAAAATGGCTCTTCTTAAAAAAAAAAAAACAACGGATCTTCTGTTGAGAGATATTGAACATGGACTCAGCCACTCTGCCCTCTGAAAACTGTGAATTCCCATTTTCGGGGAGGACTAGCAACTGCCAGCCTGACGCAGGACATCGGCAAGGTCTAGGTCACAGATGATGGTGGCTGCTCTACACTGGATAACAACTAGACTCCAAAAAGGAACTCGCCTTTGAAACCACTTCCTCTTGTTTCTCTCCCCAAAGAAGTCAGTCACCTATGGTCAGTATGGATACTGAACCCTTCTTTCCAAGGAAGGGACCCTTAAGTAGTGATCTGGAGGCCACCATGATGCATCAGCTTGGGCAGGAAGCTTTTCTCCATGACAGTAGATCAGCGCTGGCTGGGCTGAGATTAAAGCCTGAAGTTCCTTTCTACTCAAGTAGTCAATGAATTTATGTTTCTTAAGACATTCCAGGGCTGGGTGGCTCTGTCGGTGAAGTGTCTGCCTTCGGCTCGGGTCATGATCCCAGAGTCCTGGGATCGAGCCCCGCATCAGGCTCCCTGCTCAGCGGGGAGTCTGCTTCTCCCTCTCCCTCTGCTGCTCCCCCCACTCATGCACGCGCTCTCTCTCTCTCTCTCTCTCTCTCTCTCTCTCTGTCATAAATAAATAAATAAAACCTTAAAAAAAAAAAGACATTCCAGGGCTCCTTTTCTGGCTGCTAACCTTCCTCACCCTGAATTCAGAAGTTACATCAACCATTAATTTTTTAAATACAACTTCATTGAAATAGCAGTCATATACGATACAATTCTCACATTTAAAGTGTACAATGCGATGTTTTCTCGTCTATTCAGAGTACGTAAATTTTTACTGATGTATGACATACCTACAGAAAAGGAGACACAACCTAAATGTCCAGCTTGATGAATTTCCACAAAGTGAACACAACCATGAGGCGAGCACTCAGACCAAGAAACAGAACATGGTCAGCCCTCGGAGGCCTCCTCACGCTCCCTTACTGATACTGTCCTCAAGGATAACTGCTTTCCTGACTTCTAGTACTTTTGTAGATTAGTTTTGCCTGTTTTCGAACTTATATAAGTGGAATCATACAGCATGTCATCTTCGGGTCTGGCTGCTTTTGTCATTTTGTGTTGTGAAATGCAAGTGTGTCATTCCGGGTAATTGTATATCATTCTCCTTGCTGTATGGTGTTCCACTGTGGGAATATAATTCAGTTTTTCGTCCATACTACCGTTAAGGGACATTTAACATTCTTGCGTAGTGTTTGGAGAACATTTCCTTGGGCATCCAGAAGTGGGTCATAAGCTACGTACCATACACAGCTTTTAGTAAATAGTGCCCAACAGCTTTGCAAAGCGGTGAGACCATGTTAGACTCCCACTAGCCGGGTGCGAGAGTTCTGGTTGCTTCTGAATCTCACCCAACCCTTGGTATTGTCCTGACCCTTTTTTAACCCCAAATTCCTGCACTCTTGGGGAAGGAGCCGCAGATAAGTTTCAAGCCCACTAAGTGTTTTCTGCAGAATTGTCTGTATGTGTGCATTTGACTGGAGAGATTCCATGGTGGTCAGCAGATTTTCAGAGGGGCTCTTGTGCCAGAGAAGGGCAAGAACCCCTGCTTCAAGTTTTTGGCTGTCGTATAATCCCTAGCATTGTGATAGCACAGCCTTTTATGTGCGCCAAGATTTCTTCTGGAAAAGCTAAGGCCGCTGGGTAGCTGTCTCTATTTTTGAAAAGCACATTATTCAAGGCCAGAACACTCTGGAACTTCGCTAGTGCTGGTGCCTGTTGGGTAATATGTTGTTCAGAAATTATATGCCCGAAATAAAGGGATGGTGTTTATTGGGTTATTTTAGATGCCTCTGCTATTTGAACAAATAAACACTTAATGTGTCTACTAATTCAAAGACTGAAAAAAATTGGCACGGGAAAACAGATTTTAGCTGTGGGCATTATTCTGCTTTGGAAACAACCTCTTGGCATCAATGGGGTGTCCTGATGGTTTGCAGTGTGATATGGCTGGAAATGGCCGGTATAAGTGGCTCAGGATTAAGGGACACAAAACCTCATGTCTTTCTGGGGGCACCTGGCTGGCTCAGTCCAGTGGAACGTGTGACTCTTGATCTCGAGGTTGTGAGTTCAAGTCCCATGTTAGGTGTAGAGATTACTTAAAAATAAAATCTTAAACAACAGCAACAACAACAAAACCTCTGTGTATTTCTCACACACTGAGTCTTTGAGGTAAATATATGAGCTAATTTTGGAGACTCTCCCCTGTGGAACTCCGGGTCTGTCTCCATTGGCAGGTGTAATTACAACAAATGATGAAGATCAAGAGGACAAAGGTATTGATTAGGTCTTTGGTTGGGGGAGAGTTACAATCTTCAGCTTCCTACTCTGAGCACTTTAATTTTTTCAGAAAAAATTAATTTCGATTGTGTTTAGAAAACAGTCAGACTTCTGTCTCAGGCCCTAAAGAATTCCTCTTCTTAATTTACACGACTAGCCTTAATTCAGGCTGCTATTATAGAATACCAGAGACTGGGTGGCTTATAAATAACAGAAGCTTATTTCTTACTAGAGGCTGGGAAGTCCCAAGATCAAGGCGCCAGCAAATTTGATATCGCTGTGTTCTCTGTGTGTCTCACGTGGCAGAAGTTCTCCAGAGTCTCTTTTATAAGGGCCCTGAGCTCATCCATGAGGGCAGAGCCCACCTGACCCCATGACTTCCCAAAGGCTCCTCATACCATCCCACACGGGAGGGGAGGTTTCAGCCTATGAATTTGGGGGGGCGGAGCACACACAAACATTCAGTCTGCAGCTCTGTTCATCCAATCACCCACCTATCTGTCCGTTCATCCATCCAATCATCCAAAGCTTGTCCAACATTGATTAAATAGATAACATTCTTACACATTATGGGAGGATGCAAATGTTTGATTCCTTTCCCGAAGGGGCTGGAAAGAGAAGAGATACCCATGTGGAACACCTAGAGAATACTACCAAGGTAACATGGGCAGGTCCCAGCTAATATGGCAGGGGCTCAAAATGGAGTGAACTTTAGATGTAGTGCACTGATTGGGGGTGAGGTGAATCTTGGAAGGCTTCTTGAGAAAACTGTCTGGAGCTGGGCATAGAGAGTAGTTCAAGCTTTGCACTGATGGAGATCCGAAGGCAAAGGACCTTCGAGGGAAGAAGCAGCAATAATGCAGTGGTGATGATGGGCTGCTGAGATCAGAGAAACTTGTCTCCCCAACCAGAGCACAGAGGCCATGTGCTTGGCAGCCACCTTGAGAAATGGGCGCAGGAGCCTGGATTTGGTGCAGTGAGCAAGGGCGCATCCCAGGACACCGCTGGGGCCTCTGCCGGAAGCTCTGCCCCCCGCCCCCCCCCCGAGATAGTCACGTGGTTCCCTCTCCGTCCTCTCTTACCCTTTCCCTCAAATGTCACCTTCTCAGGGAGGCCTTCCTTGACTGCCTTATTTAAAATTGCAATCAACCCCAGGGGCGGCTGGGTGGCTCAGTCGTCGTTTAAGCGTCTGCCTTCGGCTCAGGTCATGATCCCAGGGTCCTGGGATCGAGCCCCACGTCTGGCTCTCTGCTCAGCGGGGAGCCTGCTTCTCCCTCTCCCTCTGCTCCCCTCCCCGCTTGTGCTCTCTCTCAAATACATAAATATATAAAATCTTTTTAAAAAATTGCAATCAACCCCAAACCACCAACACTTCCTCTTTGTCTTTCCAGCTCTCTTTTTCTTCATAGCTCTTACCACCTTCTAATATACTTCGTGATTGTCTTACTTCTTTTGTTTAGTGCCTGGGTTGTTAGTTTATTTCGTTTTCACCTACTAGACTCTAAGCTCCCAGGAGAGCAGAGACTGTTGTCTGTGGTGGCTCCACTACTCTGCCCCCGGAGCTGGAAGGGTGACAGGCACATGGGAGGTGCTCAAGAAATACTTGTTGAATGAATGAGGGAATGAGCTGACATGGCAGTTATTTGAGATGGGCTGGGCTGTTCCTGGCCTGGGAATGGGAGGGACCACCACAGGAAAGATCTGGCTGGTCATTGAATGCATCACTAGCTTCCCCTGGTTTGAGAATCTCAAATGGTTACCAGATCTAAATGGCCTTCCAGAGACCTTCTTTGTTGTTGTTGTTTTTTAAAGATTTTATTTATATATTTATTTGTCAGAGAGCGAGCACAAGCTGGGGAAGCAGCAGGCAGAGGGAGAAGCAGGCTTCCCGCTGAGCAGGGATCCCAACGTGGGGCTCGATCCTAGGACCCCGGGATCATGACCTGAGCCGAAGGCAAATGCTTAACCGACTGAGCCACCCAGGCGCCCCCAGAGACCTTCTGTAAATCAGTTGGGCAGTGGCTCATAGAGCAGAGACCTAAGTAAGAGCTTGAGCCCCGAATACATGAACCTGAGGTTAAATTCTGTTCCCACTGCATGCAAGCTGTGTGACCTTGAAGAAGTTACTCAACCTCTCTGTGCTTCAGAACTTATCTGTAAAATGAAACTTAAAATTAGAAGTTTACTTGCTGGGTTGTTGTGAGAATTAAATTAAATAACTTAATGAAAACTGTTAGCCCTGGGGTGTTTCATAGTTACAGTTAAGAGCCTGGGATGCTTCTTGATCAAGAATACTGGCGTTTGAGTGTCTGAATTTAGATCCTGCTGCTGCTTATTGGTTATGAGACCTTGAGCAAATGATCGTTATTTCATCTGCCTCAGTTTTGCTATCTGAAAGGGTCGTTGTGCAGATCAATGAATCCACACATGTAAAGTGCACCAAACACATCCTGAACAGAGTATACACTCTGTTAGCTGGTGTCATCATTGTTACTATTTTTCCTGTGGGGCTTTGCCTAATATCTTGGCCATCACGGCCCCCATCTTTGCCATTTCTCCCTACGTGGATAATTCCAGTCCTTTCCTGGGCTCCCAGGCTGCCACTCTCTGCCCCTCCCTCCAGCTTCACCATGTGGTGATGCAGTCAGAAGACCGTGTTCATGCCAGCTCATGGTGCTTAGAAATGTGAACCGCCCCCCCCCCCCGCGGGGCTCAGTTTGTTAAGTGTCCGACTCTTGATTTCGGCTCAGGGCCTGATTTCAGGGTCGTGAGATCGAGCCCCGCGTCAGGCTCTGTGCTGGGTGTGGAGCCTGCTTATGATTCTCTCTGCCCCCCGCCCCGCCTCACTCTCTCCCTCTTAAAAAAAAAAAAAATGTGAACGCATGAACAGAGGAAGAGAGCCATTTGCTACGTAGACCTTACAGGACTTCCTTCCTTTATCCCCCACGGGCAAGATTCCATGTCTTTTCTTCCAAACTGGAAATACAGATTGAAAGTAACGCTCGGTCCTCCAAATTTGTTTATGCCCTAAGCATCGTCCTTGCCAATAGCCGTAAAAATGACTGAGTTCTGGAGGGCTGGCTGGCCTGCTCCGGCTCCCCACAGGGAGGAAGGGCAAGACTCCCATGAACAGCAGAGAAGACATCCCGAGAGGGAAAGGTCGCTCTCGAGGAGCTGGATCTAAGAAGGGCCAGGCCACCTGTTTCTCCTGGCAGACACCGGGAATAAAATGGCAAAGGGACTTCCTAGATGGGACAGAAATCAGGATGTGGGGTCTTTGCCTCCAGAGAACCAGAGTCAGGAGAAGAGCAGGCCATCTGGAGCATTGGAGGTGATGGGAGTGAGGGGGGCGTCACCCAGCCAGCCGGGTTCTGAGAGCCGCTCATCTGCTCACTAGCCGGGGAGTCCAGCAGGCAGATATCGGATGTTTTCATTGAGTCTGCTGAGGCTCACGGACTACAAAATAAGGTCATGTGATCATCAAGTCAGTCGCTGGTGTTCAAGAAGTCTGCTTTACATAGTCAAACATAGGCTGCCTACAAGAGACTCATTTTGGATCCAAAGACTCCTGCAGATTGAAAGTGAGGGTGTGGAGAATCATTTATCGAGCAAAAGGAGGTCAAGAGTATTGGAGGAGCAATACTTATATGGGACAAACTAGACTTTCTTGTCCCTATATTGTTTTTATCTGGCCTTGGTAGCAGGGTAACACGGGCCACCTAGAATGATTTTGAATGCCTTCCCTCTATTCCATTATTTGTAAGATGCTGATAAAGATTGTCATTAATTATTATTTTTTTAACTGTTTGGTGGAATTCACCAATGAGACCATGGGGTCTTGGGCTTTTCTGGGCTGGGACATTTTTGAGGCCTTGTTCAACTTTCATTCTCATTACAGGTCTAGAATTACCTATTTCTTGGATTCAAGATTGATGATTCAATCTTGGGAACTTGTGTGGTTTTAGGAATGATCTGGTTTTCTTTCTGAGTGATCTGATCTGTTAGTATATAATTGTTGCTAGTAATCTGTTATCACACTCTATTTCTGCGGTTATCAGGTGTCTAGTTTTCCATTTCTCAGTTTGGTTTTTGAGGCTTTTCTCTTTTTCTTTGCTTAGTAGTTAAAGCATTGCCAATTTTGTTTATTTATTTACTTTCTGGGAAAAACTGGTTATGACTTTCAACGTTATGCTACTTAGCAGTTTATTCTGGTCTCTTTTATTTATTTCTGATCTTTCTCTGTTGTTTCCTTTCTCAACAAAATTTAAGCTAAGTTTTTTTTTTTCTGGTTCCTTGTGGCATCATGTTAAGGTGTTTATTTGAACTGTTTTCCTTTTTTTTTAAAAGATTTTATTTATTTATTTGACAGAGAGAGAGATAGCGAGAGAGGGAACACAAGCAGGGGGAGTGGGAGAGGGAGAAGCAGGCTTCCCCGTGGAGCAGGGAGCCCGATGTGGGGCTCGATCCCAGGACCCTGGGATCACGACCTGAGCCGAAGGCAGACGCTTAACGACTGAGCCACCCAGGCGCGCCTTCCTTTTTTTTTTTTTTAAGATTTTATTTATTTGTCAGAGAGAGAGAGAACACAAGCAGGGGGAGTGGCAGGCAGAGGAAGAAGGAGGCTCCTTGCTGAGCAGGGAGCCCGATGTGGGGCTCGATCCCAGGACCCCGGGATCATGACCTAAGCCCAAGGCAGACGCTTAACCGACTGAGCCACCCAGGTGTCCCAGAATTGTTTTCCCTAATACAAGCATTTATAGCATAGATCTCACTCAAACATCTGCTTTTCCTGCGTCCCATAGGTTTTTTCTTTTTCTTTTGCTTTGAGACATATTTCGATTTGCCATTTGATTTCTTATTTGGCCCATTGCTTGGGCAGTAGTGTGCTGTGTAATATTTACATATTAAATATTTAATATTTACATTGTAGGCTTTCCAGTTCCGTTTTAGCGTTGGTCTTTAGTTTTGTACCATTGTGGTTGGAAAATATACTTGGTAGGATTACAGTCTTCTTAAATTTGTAGTATCTGTCTTGTGGCTTTTTCTGTGGTTTGACCAGGGGATTCTTCTGTGTATCCTTGAGGAAAATGTGCATTCTATTTTTCTTGGATGGAATGTCTTACATATTTTTTTTAGAACCATGAAAAAAATTTTTAATGTTTAAAAATATAAAATAAAATAAAAAGTCAAACATAAATCTTCAGGCCAAGAATTTTGATTCTAAGAATTTATCCAAAAGCAATTAATCAAAAATGTGGATGTGGATTTATAGGTAAGAAGTGGTTGTATAAATGACAGGATGTTTATCATGAACCATCAACAACACCTATTTAGTGAGCATGTCCTGTTTGTTATGTATAAACACTTTTACATTCTTAAAAATCATGGAGAACCTCAAGTTGCTTTTGTTCACGTGACTCTGTAGATTTACCATGTTAGAAATTAAAACTGAGAATTTTTAAAAAATATTAATTCACCTAAAATAACAATAATAACCCAGTGACAATTTAACATAACATATTTGTATGAAAAAAGTAATTTCTAAAACAAAAAAAATGAGTGAGTAGCATTGATTTATATTTTTGCGTCTCTTTTTCACATCTGGCTTGATAGCAGAAAGCTGGAGCCTTGTATCCACATTAGCATTCAATCTGTTGCAGTATGTTTTGGTTGAAAGAAACGAAGATCTTCCTGCATGTGTGCTGGGGAAAGGGAGACCCTCACAGACTCCATGAATGTACTTGAGGGACCCTGAGGGGTTCCTTGGATCACAGTTTGAGAAACTGTATATATGGAATATTGTGTAATAATCAAGGGAAATGCTTATCGAGTAAATAATAAATGACATGGGAAATGTTTGGAATACAATACTGCCTGGAAACTAGCAGGACAATAATTGTGTGTACAATAGAGCCTCAAATATAAAATGTATAAAATATAGGAAAAAATGAAAAAAAAAACATAGCTGAAATGTTAATACCCACAATAGATTTCTGCTTGGTGGGATTATGGATACTTACTGTTTCTTTATAGTTTTCTTTGTCATCTGAAATTTCTTTAGTGGCTCAAACACACACACATATGATGTGTCACATCAAGCATGGCTCCTGGGCTTTACCTTCTCCCCACCAGCGGGGACATATGCCTTTCAGCCCAGTCTTACCTCTCCACAAGCACCCGCCCTCCCTAAGGTGACCCCCAAAGAGCCTGGACGCTTCTGTATCATCTGTTTGCCCCTAACTTCCCTCCACTGTTTCTTCCAGAGAGCCCACAGAACGGTGTGCCTTGGTCTCAAATCCCAGAATCCCTGTGGTGGTGGTGTCCCTTCCTCATGGCGCTTGCTACGATTCTTACTTAATTTGTATCACAGGGATTTTGATATTAGTCACCAGTATATACTTAATGGCCGGTGGATGGTTCATGATGATTTGCCAGACGTTACCCACCCACCTCCCTATACACACACTTGTGACCTTGACAGAAAGAGATAAAAGCACAAGCAGGTTGAGGGACCCCTGGGTGGCTCAGTCGGTTAGGCATCTGCCTTCAGCTCAGATCATGATCCCAGAGTCCTGGGATCGAGCCCCACATCGGGCTCCCTGCTCAGCGGAGAGCCTGCTTCTCCCTCTCCCCCTCCTCCTCACTTATGCTCTCTCTCTCAAATAAATAAGTAAAATCTTAAAAAAAAGAAAAAAAGCACAAGCAGGTTGAATGGTCACCCCTTACACGGGGGGGGGGGGGGAAACAAACCCTGAGGACCAAGATGGAGGGGAAGAAAATAGTATTCAGCCAAACAATTTAGTTACTCGGGGGTTTTGTGTGTGTTCGTGTGCACAGACACTTTGGTTCGGCCAGAAATCCCCAGCCATGAGTTGGAGAGGAGTGAGAACCCAGCAGATTTGATTAGTTGGTGACCGCTCTGTCACTACCAGGCTCTGCACCAACAGCCCATGGCCACTCCTGGGAGCGTGGAGATGGTTGTTTCAAAACTTGAGAACCCCAGTCTGACTCCTGGGGCTTGCCCTGGGCAAAGGTGAAGAACACCTTTCGGGTGAGGGCAGCGTTTCTGATCCCTTTTGCCACAGGAATGCAGGGAGATGTTTTTGTATGCCAGTCTTGGAGGCACTCTGCCCCGGGTGGGTAGCCTGACTTGCTTCTACACTCTCGAAGTTGTGTCCCTCACCTCCTTTGTGTGAGTACCTTGGTGCGTAGGGTGGGAAGCGGGGCGGAGGTTGGCACTACTCTGCTGGTGGGGATCTGCAAAGGTCAGAGCAGGTCTGAGCTCAGTGGCAGACATCGAAAGGAGGAGGTTAACAATAGCGTAAGAAACCTGCTCTAGACGGAATGTGGTCCCCCGAAATTCATATGTTGAAATCCTAAGCCACAGTGTGATGGTGTGAGGGGCCGGGGCCTTTGGGAGGTGACTGGATCATGAGGTTGGAGCCCTCATGAGTGAGCTCAGTGCCCTTATAAAATAGACCCCAGGGAGCTCCCTTGTCTCTCCTGTTATGAGAGAACACAGCAAGAAGACAGCCATCTGTGAACCACAAAGCGGCCCCCACCAGAAGCCAAATCTGCCAGTGCCTTGATCTTGAACTCCCCAGCCTCCGGCACTCTGAGAAAGAAATCTCTGTTGTTTAAGCTCCCCGTCTATGGTCTTTTGTTATAGCAGCCCGAAAAGACTAAGGCAAAACCTAAGTACAAAAGATCGTTTTGGAATTTAGGATATTGTGTGTCAAGCAGATAACAAGGTCAAGGTCACACTGCTGAAATGAAATCAGGTATGTTTTGTGAACTTACTGCATGCCAGCAATTGATGCCAGAAGGTCCTGTTCACTGCCGTACATGGGTCACCTTGCTTTCTTTTCCCAGCACATCTATGAGGTAATAGTTACTGTCGTTCCATTTTACACACGAACAAACTGAGGCACCGAGAGGTGAAGCAACTCAACATGGCTAGTGAGTGGCAGAGCCGTGCCTTGACCCAGGTTGGCGAGCCCCAGAGCCGCGCTCTTGCAGCTTAGATCCCAGTGGGTGACACAGAATGATAAATGCGTGAACTGGTACCGTAGAGGTAGTGGCAGGTGAAAGGGAAACAGAGAGCTGGGCAGTGCTGAGAATGCCGCCCAACCCAGCTGTTTACGAAAATCTGGGCATACTTCCTGGAGGAAGCAGATGGGGCCGAGATGCTGAGTTGGAAACATTGCTGTCTGGGGCCCAAGGAGATTAAGCAACTCACTTTGTGTCAATCAACTTAGAAATTTTAAAGTTTTTTAAATTTTAAAAAGTATGTTTTAAAAACCCAGTATACACATTGTCATTATGCTGTACATTTTAAACTTACACAGAGCTGTATGTCAATTATATCTCAATAAAACTGAAGGAAGAGATGCAAACTTAACAAACCAGAAGTAACACTTGTGTGACCACCAATTAAAGTTACTATTGTTTTGTGTGACTATAAAAAAAAAAAGGGGGTGGCAGGAATTGACTGGAAAATGGCAAGGGAGAGGGTTACATGGGTGCACACATGTGTCAAGACTTCCCAAATTGTGCATTTAAAATGGTTACATTGTATGTAAATTATACCTGAATAAAGTTGATTAGAAAGTGCAATGGTTATGTGTCAGTTTGGCTAGGCCACATACCCAGATACTTGGTCAAAACTATCTTACATGTTTCTGTGAAGGTATTTTTTGGATGAGAACACTGAAATCAGTAGACTTTGATTAAATAGATGACCCTCCGTAATGTGGGTGGGCCTCATCCAATCAGTTGAAGGCCCAAATTAAAAAAAGACGGAGCTCCCCTAAGGAAGAGGTCATTCTGCCAGCAGACAGCCTTTGGACTTGAACTTCAGGTCTTCTCTGCGTCTCCACCCTGCTGGCCTACCCTGTAGATTTTGGACTTGCCAAGCCTCCATAGTTGTGTGAGCCAATTTTGTTAAATAAATCTTCACACTCTGCCATAAACACACACACACACACACACACACACACACACACACACACACACACACACACACACACACACACTGGCACATACACACTACCTGTTGGTTCTGTTTCTCTGGATAACCCTACCAAATATAAGAAGAAAAGTAAGCCTGCCTCATAAATCTTCCCTGAGAACCTTATGGCCTTGTTGGGAAGAGAAGACCAGTATGGCCACAGAATGAATACAAGAATGAACGTGAAATCTCACCTCATTTCACACCTTGCCTGTCTGCCTACAGAATCCACATGAGCTGAATCTTTGCTGAATGACTCAGAGTTATGGTGAGATTTTGGTTGACTGTGGACCTTGCGTTATTCCAAGTTGGGTGAAAGATGACATCAGAATGCACAGCCTGACTTCTGACTCGGGTTTTCAGGTTGACCCAGAGTGGTTTTTGTGCGTGTCCTTAACTGCCGTTGAGTTAAACCTCCCAGAGATGATTTACAGGCGGTCTTATTATTAGTCTTTGGAGAAATGTGTGCCCTTTATCTCTGTGTTGAGGTGACCCTACCCTGCCGGGAGAACCAAGTAGTACAGATATGTCCCCAGAAGAGGCTTGAAATTGTCTCTTCTTTCTGTTCCCATGGGAACTCCTGTGTTGATGTGGCACCTACGATTCCTTGGAAAAGCTTGCTGGGCTCTATTTCGTGGCTCTTCCTACAGGTGCTTGCATTCCTACAATTGGTTATTTATCCCCTTCTAGCTTGTAAAACATTTATAGTTGTCTGACCCTTCAGACACATCGGGTCCCCTCACTCTGCGGTATTTGCAGGTATCACTGGCAAATGAGATTACTTTAGGTAACCCCACTTCTGTACTTTAAATTTTATGTGGGAAGGGTTCTAATCTCAGAGAGAAACCTTTTTATTGTCTGTGGGGGTTTGGGGGCCCACATTTATTTAGGTAACAGAGAATTGAGCTGGAAATCTCTATGCTGACAATTAAGTAACATTCTCTGAGGACACAAGGACTTAAAACACGTAAGTGGCGGCGCCTGGGGTGGCTCAGTTGGTTAGGCATCTGCCTTTGGTTCAGATCATGATCCCGGGGTCCTGGGATGGAGTCCCGCGTCAGTCTCCCTGCTCAGCGGGGAATCTGTTTCTCCTCTCCCTCTGTCCCTCCCCTGTGCTTGTGCTCTCTCTCTCAAATAAATAAAATCTTAATAAGTAAATAAATAAATAAAAATACCTTGTATCCCACAGGGCAAATCGTACCCCTTCAGGGGCCCCTTCCCACCTGTGTGGAACCCAGTTGTGTACCTAGATCATAACAACCTTTGGAGGACAATGGATGCCATGGGGCGAGAGGTAAAGCTTACTAATGCTTCTTTGACTATGTTTGTATTTTTCCTAATAAGTTTAGTCCTTCAAAGAAAGAAGGGACACTGTATCAGCAATGCCTAGCATGTTATCTGGTACATAATATCTCTCAGTAAAGATTTAGGAAATGAGTGAATGAACTGGTTTTAAACCACTAAAAGAATGAGATGTCCTGCAGACCGCTGGTCACATACCACCGGTGAGGGCGGGGAGAAAAGATCACACATCCCTCAGCCTTCCTGGGAAGTCCTCAGGACAGAGCAGAATAAGACTTCTAAGGTCTTTGTGTTGCCATCTTGCTCAAACCTGCAACCCATAAGTAAGCACACACAGAGCTTGACCTGAAACTCCAGTTTAGGCATGATTTGGTGCAGCTGTCTGATCCGTGTTAAAGGCTGAATTTATGAATGTTCTCTCTAAATGAGCAACTTAGTAACTGATATTTGGAAATGGCCCCATTTCACCATAGCCTCCATTTATTGTGCAGGAAGTGTTACCGTAAATTCAGTGTGGACCCAGTGGTATATAGATCGATAGAGGGAAGGCTACAGAGACAACATTGGTTGTGCCGTGAGAACCATAAATGGGGGCATTGGCAAGCTTACATTTTCCTTCTTCAAGTGAGAGTTCTCAGTTCTCTTGAAAGAGTTATTTGAAATGGAAAATTATATTCGTTTTTCCCCTCTGAATCCTTATCTGAGTGTAGATTCCCAGTGATGCCCCATGGAAGGCACCCCTTGCGGAAGAGTGGGACCACATGACAATGAAGGAGCTGCTGGACAAGATCTGCTGGACAGAGTAAGGCTCACCGTTAGGCACAGGCATTTACTGTGACAAAATCTCTCAGGTTGATTTAGCAATGCCATTCAGCGGGTACGGAACTGCTTTGTGTCTAAAACCACACCATTTGGCCAGATGGAATGCTAAAAAATACTGAAACCGGATTCTGTCCCAAGGATGTCTACACATCTTTGGAATAGCAATGCATCCCAAAGGTGGTATTACCACATCAGGTCCTCAGAACAGACCAGAACATGCCACCATCTTATGTAGAACAACTTAAAGATCGCCAGCTTGAAGACCTCGTTTATCAAGTTGCTGTTATAAGAAGACTTTTGTCCCGTTCACGGGTGGTCAAGGGTAGAGATGGTGCATTATCGTATGCATTTGAAACACGTTATGGGATGGGGTGCAACTCTTCAAGGATTTGAAGAGGAACTTCTAGAGAAGTTCTCTGGATAATTCACAGTTGTAGAGGAAACACGCATGGCTGGACTAACCCCTCCCCTTTATTGAAAAACATGTAGCTTTGAGAGCAAGTGTTCACCAGTCAAGCCTTAAAATTCTGCTTGGCAGAGCTGGGAACTGGCTACAAATTGTGGAGGTGAAACAGATGACCTCGAGGAGCCTCACTGCTCTTGGACAGCAGGAAAAAAGGAAAGGATTGTAAGGGTCCAAGCACATAGAGAATTTGTAGTACACAGAGTAAGAGAAATGGAGGCCAAGTTCAAGGAGACTGTCCTATCATGCTAAACAGCATTAGTTGAGAAATGTCTGGCTCTGGGGTTGATGTATTCATTCTTTAGGCATTAGGGAGGGAAGGTGGACACTGAGAACTAAAAATAAGAACAAGTGTTTAGGGATCTCTGATTTTAAGATATTGAAACAGTCAAAAGACATAATATTTATGGGGCACCCGGGTGGCACAGTCGGTTAAGCATCTGACTCTTGGTTTCAGCTAAGGTCATGCTATCCGGGTGGTGAGATTGAGCCCTACGTTGGGCTCCATGCTCAGCGCAGAGTCAGCTTGAGATTCTCTCCCTGCATCTCCCACACTCCCCTCCCGCTGCTTGTTCTCTCTCTTTCTCTAAAATCATTACAATCTAAACAAATCTTTAAAAAGACATGAAATTTACATACTTCTTGATACATAAATTCAACTTTTTAGAAATTAGCTTAAAGAGAGAGAAAAGAACAGAGAGAGGCATCCAGGGAGAGGGAAGGGAGAGAGAGGGAAAGAAGGAGATTCAAAGAATTACTTTTAGAAGGGAAAGTCTAGGGGCGCCTGGGTGGCTCAGTCAGTTAAGCGTCTGCCTTCGGCTCAGGTCATGATCCCAGGGTCCTGAGATCAAGCCCCACATCGGGCTCTCGCTCATGCTCTCTCTCTGTCTCTCTCTGTCTGAAATAAATAAAAGCTTAAAAAAATAATAAAATTAAAGGGAAAGTCTAAATGTCCAAAAATAAAACATTGGTTAAATTAATAATGAGGCATCCAAAAATGGAATACTCTACAGTCTTTTAAAATCATGTTGTAGAGAGCTCGTGGGTGGCTCAGTTGGTTAAGCATCTGCCTTCAGCTCAGGTAATGATCCTGGGGTCCTGGGACTGGGCCCCATGTCAGGCTTCCTGCACAGCAGGGAGTCTGCCTCTTCCCTCTCCCTCTGCCTCTCCCCCCACTCATGCTCTCTCTTTTTCTCTCAAATAAATAAACAAAATCTTAAAAAAAAAACGTGTTGTAGAAAAATATTTAATAGCTCGAAAAAGTCATAATATTAAACACATAAAAAAGCAGGCTGTCATTGAGTATATACAGGATCATATACGATCTCCTTATTTATTTATTTATTTATTTATTTATTTATTTAGTAAAGATTTTATTTATTTATTTGACAGAGAGAGAGAGACAGCGAGAGAGGGAATACAAGCAGGGGGAGTGGGAGAGGGAGAAGCAGGCTTCCCGCTGAGCAGGGAGCCCGATGCGGGGCTCGATCCCAGGACCCGGGGACCATGACCTGAGCCGAAGGCAGATGCTTAACGACTGAGCCACCCAGATGCCCCATAATCTCCTTTTTTAAACGGAAACTCTATATGCGATGCAAAAGCAATGGACATCTATCACAGTGTTTTTAACACTTAAAATTACAGTGCAAACATTTATCCATGCCATTGAAAATGCATCATTAAATATCATATTTTATGTTTGCAGAATATTCCATGGAAAGTGACTACTCTGATGTATTTATCCATCATCATCCTGTTGGACATTTTGGTTACTTCCAGGTTTTCATAATTATTATTATTATATAATACCTTGTGGTAAAACACCTTCGTGCTTCTCTTATGACTTTAACCTTTGAGAGCAACCAATTCTGAAATAGAAAAATCCTATTATTGTCATGAAATGAATGCCTGTTATTAATTATATCTTTTTAAACACATTATTTACCACTTTTTTTGAGAGTGCAGTTTGCAATTATAACTTATTTTATTGTAATACAGTTTCAATATTTTAAATTCTATGCATTAGATTTTATAAACGTAGTATTTAATTATCTGCATTTGTTTTAGAACTTCCATTATGAAAAGCTTTTCATAAATTCAGGAAAGTCTTTTCTCTTCAGAGAGCTTTGAAGCCCCTTGAAAATAGGACTAATTATATTCCTTTGGGATTATAGAGATCTGACATTTTCTACCACAGTCCTTGGCCTAGACCCACCACCCTTAGTGAATATTGTAGGTTGTTGGCTGACAAAATAAAACATTCTGAGATATTAAGATTATATGAACACAAGGTTATTTTTAACTTTCTGTAAGCAAGATGTACATGCTATCATTTTCTGGTTTTAAAGGAAGTGATTCCCTAAATATCCAACTTATTGTTACTCAACCTGAAGCACAATCATATATTTGAAGAATAATGTGGATCAGTCTTTGAGTTATTATCACTGAAAGAGCGTTTTTCAAAATACGATAAAATAAAACAAAAAATCAAACGTGTTTTTCAGAAACAGGTTACAATTACAGTGTGGTCAAGGCTGTGTAGATACAAAAAAAAAGGCTATGTAAATACACTTTTCAAAACCTATAACTAAAAAAAAAGTCCCAAAATGAAACCAGTGATTATCTTTGGGGGGGGCAGAAATATGGAAGACACTCATCCTCTCACCTTTTTACTTTATGAATTTTCCAACTTTTATATAATGTGTATGTATTTTTCATGTAGAAAAAGATAATAACATTTATCTTTTAAAAAGTCAACAGGGCAAAGAACATGAAAATATTATTGCGCTAGCTTCCTTGACCTTCCATCCGTCAGATGTTGTTCTTCTTATTTCTTTTCTCACTAAAGCTCCCAGAGAAAGTCAAATAAAGGATTAGGAAGGGCCTGGCCCTCCAGAGAGAATTGCTTTGAGATCTCCCTCTATTTCAAGCCAGGGTGATTTCTTTCCCACCCAGTTGGCGACGACGACAACTAGAATCACAGCAGTATTTTTGTGTTTAATCTTGGTTGTCTCAGCTGGACCAGTGTTCAGTTTTAGTTGTTTATTACTCCCTTGACCTTATGCCCCCCAAATTCCCCTACAAATTAAGGAACAAAAAGAATAGAACATTGGGAAACAGCAAAGGATGTTTCCACTTTGAAGTAATATTTTAAACTCACGTCTGGCTGTTTGCTTTAGACCGATGGTACAAATGGCCTTCGCAAAGAAAACACGAGTCAGCAATTTCCCTCCCTTTGGTTATCGTGAGGAATCTTACAAAACTCACTTTAAGTCCCTTCAACATATATATTATACTAGTTTCAGGCTAAATGATGGGGACTGTCACAAAGACGCTATCAGGTTGTTAGGGCTGTGAACATTGTCAGGAGTGTGTGTTGGGCCTGATGGCAGAAACTTCCAGAGTCAAGGTACACTAGCGTAGAGATGTGGTCCTCAGTGAGTATTTGTGCTTTCGAGCTTGTAAGCTGCCTAATTATAAAGCATTTCGAGGTAGTGAAAGCATGAGGTTTGAATCAGGTGTGATCTGGTTTGAAGTTGTACCATTTAGTGGACTGTGTACGACATATTACTAACCTCCCTGAGACGCAGTTTTCAGGCTTGTGAACTGGGGAGAAATTGCTGTTTTATAGAATTGTTACGACATTTCAATACAGTGGGTTTAAAAACCATGGAGTATGAAAGAGTTCAGTAACGGAAGGCAGTGTCGTGTATCCCACCCGTTGTCAGCATGACCAGGTGGCAAACTCTGCCTTGGATATAAGCAGATTAACATCACACGAACTTTATGTCAAAGTGAAAAGGGGGGGATTGGCTCTTATTAAACATGTCCCAGAGTACACATTACTACTGGTGAATTTTAGAAATGTTAAATAGGGGCGCCTGGCTGGCTCAGTCAGTAGAGCACGCAACTCTTGATCTCGGGCTTGTGGGTTCGAGCCCCACATTGGGTGTGGAGATTACTTAAAAATAAAATCTTTTAAAAAATGGTGTTAAGATATAACTGAGTTGTTGGAATTGCAAGAGATCACTCACTTTCTGGTATGCCTCGAGATAGGATAGAACCTTTCCCTGTTGACCTGCCAACCCCAAGCAGAAGTTCACATATCTGTGCTCTATTAATTGCTTTCCCCCCTTATCCATCCTTTTAGCTTGTCTTCCACTAGACAGTAAAATAATTGAATAAATAACTGGGACTAGGGTTGCCTGGGCGGCTCAGTCATTCGAGTGTCTGACTCTTCATTTCAGCTCAGATCATGATCTCTGTCCCTGCATCAGGCTTTGCACTCAGCGCAGAGTCTGCTTGTCCCTCTCCCTCTGCTACTCCCACCATTCTCTCTCTCTCTCTCAGATAAATAAATAAAATCTTTTAAAAAATAACTGGGACTAATTCTGTATTAGGGATAGCACCTAGCTTATCCTTTGCACATTATGTATAATTTATTTATTTTTTTAAAGATTTTATTTGAGAGAGAGAGAGCAAGCACGAGTGGCAAGGAGGGGGTAGAGGGAGAGGGAGAAGCAGGCTCCCCACGGAGCAGGGAGCCCGATGTGGGGCTGGATCCCAGGACCCCGGGATCATGACCTGAGCCGAAGGCAGACGCTTAACTGACAGAGCCACCCAGGTGCCCCCATTATGGATAATTTAAAAATAATATTTAACTGATAACCATTTATGCGTTCAGTCATCCAACAAGTAATTATTGAGTGCTTACTATGTGCCAGACACTATTTTATTAAAGGGGACACTGGGGACACTGGTGAGCAAGAAAGTTAAGATTCCTGTTCTCATCGGTTGATAGTATAGTAGGGAAGACAGCAGTAGAAAATAGCGAACCAGGAATAAAGATAATTTAACACAATGAAAAGAGTTCTAAAGACACCATACTATGGTAGGATGATAGGGAATGCCAGGGTACTGGGTGAATGGAAGCTGGTGTTTATTTTCACAGAGGTAGAAGAGTTCATCTTTTTTTTTTTAAGATTTTATTTATTTGAGAGAGAGAGTGAGAGAGAGAGAGAGAGAGAGAGAGACCACATGAGAGGGGGGAGGGTCAGAGGGAGAAGCAGACTCCCTGCCGAGCAGGGAACCCGATGCGGGACTCGATCCCGGGACTCCAGCATCATGACCCGAGCCGAAGGCAGTCGCTTAACCAACTGAGCCACCCAGGCGCGCAAGAGTTCATCTTTCTGAGGAGACATTAGAAGACGTAGAGAGGGTACGGAATGAGGTAGAAAAAGTAGGCCTGGGCTAGATCACTTGGGGCTTTGCTGGCAAAGGTGAAAGATCCAAATCCCGTTCTGGTTTCGATAGGATGCCACTGGTGGGCTAAAGCAAGAGAACATGACTCGATTTATACAATAGAAAGAGCCCCACAGTGGGGAGGGGCTAAAAAGCTTCTGGCTTTGAATTTGGTGAATGGATACCAGGTAACGATGAGTGGAGGCAGAGAGGCCAGTCTGGAAGAAACAATGGCAATACTCCTGACAAAAGATGATGCTGCGTTGGTGGTGGTGATGGCAGGGTGATGTGGTGAGAGACAGTGGGACTCCCTGATGGATTGGGCTTGCGGGGAGAGTGAGGGAAAGAGAGAAATTAAGGTTGATTTCTAGAGTGTTGGCCTTAGCAGTCGGGGGAATGGTGACGCCTTCTACGGAGATGGGGGTCACAGGACGAGGAGCAGGCGTATGGAGAGAAATCATGATACCACAGAATACGGAATACAGGCTGATCCTGAGTAAGCTGTTTGGGTGAAGGGGAACATAAATCTCATTCCCACAGGCACAGATGTCATGTTTTCTAATACTGCATTCTAGAATCATGGATTCTAGTACTAGTGACAATTTTCTGCCACTTGCCAAACTGTGCTGAAGTTAGCCAAGTAAATGTAATGCTTGAACAATGTCCACAGTATGAAGAAGATGCCCTCCCACATTTGTTAACCGTGCTCGCGTTTCTTCCCGAGCAGATCTGCCAAGCAGCTTGCCACTCTCTTCGTGAACCTGTGTGTCACTGCAGAGACCCATGAGGTCTCTGCGCTCTGGTTCCTGTGGTATGTGAAGCAGTGTGGGGGCACGACCAGGATCATCTCAACAACCAATGGAGGGCAGGTACTTATCCATCCCCACACTGTTCCAACAGAAGACCGCCATGCCTAAATAAAAAGATTGGCATCCTCCTTCTTCAGTCATGAATGGGTGAGGCAGGAGGCAGGCTTGTGGACTTCAGAACTTTATGATGGCAGCCCCAAGTGGTTTTGTGAGGGACAGTCTGTTGTTAGGGACCCAATGTGGGAACCCAGCCGCCAATGGGGCTTTAAGATGCACCTCGCTACCTCACTACATACTTTTGCCATTCTCCATTTGGATGTGCATCTGATTATTATCCGGGAGGTTTGTAGGAGACCATCCAATGAACATAGCTTGAGCACTTCTTGGACAGCTCAGAAAGAAAAGTCAGAAGCGCATTTTCAATTTCAAACACACACATTACCACACAAAATCCATTCACTCAGGCTTTCATTCATTCATTCATTCATTCATTCTGTTTCCTGAGCCCCAGCATTGTATAAAGCTCTGTGCTAGGCCTAGTAGGAAGCGAAGTTGAGATCTTAAGTAATCTGCTTGCTGGTCATTTTCCTTCCTTTCCCCTTTCTCCTCCGTCTCCCCCTCCTTCTTCTCTTCGTCTTTTTCCTCTTGTCCCTCTCTCCCTCTCTTTCTTCTCAGACCTATTTGAAATAATCTTTTACAAAATTACCTGAACTGAAAATTTAGGAGAAGGCAGTCAGCTCAACCATGTGCCCAGCCATGCAGAATATTCGGAAGCAACAGGCTTGTGACCCAGGATGCTCCAGAGAGGAGGGTGGTGGGTAGGCCAGGGAGGTTCTCAGCCTGAGTAACAAGGAATGGAAAAACAGCCTTAGGTGTGCTCAGGCAAGCAGTAGTCCAGCTGCAGGTGGGACTTCACCGGACCTAGCAGCCCAACAGAAGGATCTAGATGGGACACGAAGCAGGGGTAGCGGCCAGGCAGGTAGGACATGGGGGTCAGGCTGAGGATGTCCAGCAGAGGGTGGAGCCCGGGAATCCACAAGAGCATGACCTAACAGTCACCTGGCTAGAAAGCCTGTAATTTTGTCAAAAGCCAGCAATCACTAGTTAGCAAACAGTGGTCGAAGACACGATTTGCAACAGCAAAATGCAATTTATACATCTCACAGAGAGAGATGTGAGAAAAACTCACAACTGAATCACTGAAACCCGTTCCTATGTTTCCTACCCATCTCTTGAGTCCTCTTTTCTTTCCAGGAGAGGAAATTTGTGGGTGGATCTGGGCAAGTGAGTGAGCGGATAATGGACCTCCTTGGCGACCAAGTGAAGCTGGAGAGGCCCGTGACCCACATTGACCAGACAGGAGAAAATGTCCTAGTGGAGACCCTCAACCATGAGGTGTTTGAGGTAACCAAAAGCCTTAAACTAGGGGAAGTGGCCAGAATCCCATAGATAATCAAAGCTTAAATAAAGCCAAGAATGTTCCAGACTTCATAGACAATGCTTTGCCAAAGGTGAAAAAGCTACCTCTGAAGGGAAAAGAGAACCAGAATATTTGGGGAGAGGGCAGATGTGTAAAATCATATATTATCAAGCCTCTGTACTGGGCTCCTATGTAATTAGATACCAAAGAAAATATTTACTGAATAAATATCAAGTGCTTCCTATGTGTCTGGCATTATTCTAGGAGTTGGGAACACAGCAGAGAACAAAACAGATAAAATACTCTGCCCTCATGTGGCCTACATTCTAGTGAAGGAGAAAGGCCATAATCAAGTATATGGTTAGGATATAAAGTATCCCAGATGATGGTAAGTACTATGGAAGAAAATCAGGGAAGGAAGAGAGAGTGTACCAGAAGGGTGGGGGGGGGGGTAAGGGGATCGGTCGTGCAATTTTAAGTAAAGTCGTAGGGGAAGGACTCAATCACAAGGTGATATTTTAGCACAGAACCAAAAAAGATGAGGCGTTGAACCATGTGATGGGGTCCTTCGAGGGAAGAGCATTCCAAGTAGAACAGCCAATGCAAAGGCCCTGAGGTAGAAGCAGACCCAACATGATGAAGGAACAGCAAGGTGGTCAAATGGCAGAATTAAAGGAATGAGGGGAAGAAGAACAGAAGATGAGATCAGTGCTGTAACAAGGGTCCGTTTCTATATAGGGCTTTGGAGGTGAGTGTAAGGAACTTGGCTTTGACTCCCAAGTGTGTTGGAAAGTCATGGGAGGATTTGAACTGGGAACAATAAGGGCTAATTTTGGTTTTAACACAGTTCTTCCCATTTTTCTGTTAAGAAGACACTCGAGGGATGCCCAGCTGGCTCAGGCAGTGGAACGTGTGACTCTTGACCTCAGGGTTGTGAGTTTGAGCCGCATGTTGGGTGTAGAGATTACTTACAAATAAAATCTTTGGGGAAAAAAAAAAACATTCCAAGGGGGCCAAGGGTAAAATGAAGGAGAAACATTAGGAAAAAAAACAACCACCCACGAATAATGTTTAAGCACGTTGTTTTTCTTCCAGGCTAAGTATGTGATTAGCGCTGTTCCTCCTATTCTGGGCATGAAGATTCATTTCAGTCCCCCTCTGCCAATGATGAGAAACCAGCTGATCACTCGTGTGCCTTTGGGTTCTGTCATCAAGTGTATGGTTTATTATAAAGAGCCCTTCTGGAGGAAGAAGGGTGAGTATTATCAGAAGGTCCAAGAAACTTGGTGCAAAGACATGTATTTGCATGTAACTGGTTTTATTAGAATGCTGGGCATAAAACACTACTAGTCCAGGTGCTGAGTACCGTTCTAGCCAGTAAAATATATTGTGCCAATAAAATATATATTTGTGACAATATATGTAAAATATATTTGGCACAAACTCCCTTGAACTATGACTGATTCTTTTCATAAAGTCTTGTTTACTATAAAGTCTTGTTTTATCCTGCCACAAAATCTTGTGAAATAGTTATTCTCACTTTCTTTTTTTTAAAGATTTTATTTACTTATTTGACAGAGAGAGACACGGTCAGAGAGGGAACACAAGCAGGGGGAGTGGGAGAGGGAGAAGCAGGCTTCCCGCCGAGCAGGGAGCCCGATGCGGGGCTCGATCCCAGGACCCCGGGATCATGACCTGAGCCAAAGGCAGACGCTTAACGACTGAGCCACCCAGGTGCCCCTTATTCTCACTTTCTAATACAGTTTTTTGAAGGATGAGTTTATAGAGCCGTTCACGAAAGTAGGGATTCTGAAAATTTCCAGGTGATCTCTCATTCGTGTTGAGATTCTACTATATTAAGTTAAGCTGATTCGTTCCTTCACGTATATTCAACAGGTGTGCTACTGTGTGGGCTGGCACGTTCTAGGGATGCCCACCAAGTGCTCGATTCCACAACAGTGGAAATGTTCTAGGGATGCTCCGTCCAGTACCATAGCCACTGAGCACATGTGGGTATCGAACACTTAAACGTGGCTAGCATGGGGCACCTGGGTGGCCTAGTCAGTTAAGTGTCTGCCTTTGGCTCAGGTCATGACCCCGGGGTCCTGGGATCGAGCCCCGTGAGGGGCTCTCTGCTCAGTGGGGAGTTTGCTTCTCCCACTCCCTCTGCCCTTCCGCCTGCTCGTTCTCTCTCTCTCTCAGATAAATAAATAAAATCTTTTAAAAAATTTAAAAATAAAAAATAAAATGACAGAAGCAATACCTGCCTTTAAAAAACAATTACAGAAGTGAATGTGTTCCCTATAAAATGTACAAAAAAAATAAAAGTATTTGTCCCTCTCCTATGGCATGTGTCCTGGCATATCCTCCCCTTAGGGAACAACAACTAAAAATTTTAAGTTGTTTATCTTTAGAAATTTATCATGTGCAGGGCGCCTCGGTGGCTGAGTCCGTTAAGCGTCTGACTCTTGGTTTCAGCTCAGGTCATGATCTTAGGGTCGTGGGATCGAGGCCCATGTTGGGCTCCATGCTCAACGAGGAGTCTGCTTGGGATTCTCTCCCCTCTCCCTCTGCCCCTCCTCTCTCTCTCAAATAAATAAATCTTCAAAAAAAAGCAATTTATCATATGCACAGGTAGTACTTTAAATATATGTATACATATATATTGAACTATATATACACTTTGAATATATATTAAAGAATGTGTGTAATATTTATGAGCAAATATAATTTTAAGTAAATAATGTTACACATTTTTCCAAAAGCATATTTTTTTAAAACAAGATACATACTGTACTGAAATTCACTTTTTTTTTGGTTAACAATGCACCATAGACGTGTCTCCACATCGGTGCATTTAAATCTACCTCATTTCAACAACTGAATACAGAGTATTTCATTGTGTGGCTCCATCAGAATTTACCACATAGGTCTGCTGTTGATAGGCATTTCGATTGTTTCCAAGTTTGTGCTATTATTACACACGATGCTGCGGTAAACTGCATTCTTCATATAGCTCTGCAAATCTGTATAGGAGCATTTCCTTTTGATACATTTGTAAAAGTGGAATTTTGAAGGCAATTGACATGGGTAGACCTTTGAAATTTTTGTTAAGAGTTCTGGAGGAGATTATGCTAAGTGAAATAAGTCCAGCAGAGAAAGTCAATTATCATATGGTTTCACTTATTTGTGAAATATGAGGAACAGCATGGAGGACATTAGGAGAAGGAAGGGAAAAATGAAGAGGGGGGGAATCGGAGGGAGAGATGAACCACGAGAGACTGTGGACTCTGAGAAACAAACAGGGTTCTAGAGGGGAGGGGGGAGGGGGGTGGGGTTAGCCCGGTGACGGGTATTAAGGAGGGCACGTACTGCATGGAGCACTGGGTGTTATACGAAAACAGTGGATCGTGGATCGCCACATCAAAAACTAATGATGTATTGTATGGTGACTAACATAACATAAAAAAAAAAAAAGTTCCTGTCCTCCCAACGTCCTTGCCAACTAATGATATTTTACTACTAATATTTTAAACTTTACCAATGAGCAGAGAAAAATATCCCATTTATCTAGAATTTGTTAATTTTAACCTTTAAGAAGGCTTGAGGCTATATTAAATTATTTTGTAAATTACCTATTTATCCTTTGCTTGTTAATTTTTTTCTGTATGTGTTGCAAGTATTTTGCAAGTAGTGTGTTGCAGTCCTTGACTGTTAGTTTATTTCTGCTTTTCTTGCTGCGTCTCTGGTTAAAGGACTTCGTTAAATGTCTAGATGTCCTTGACCGTCCCTTCCTTTTTAAGAGTGAGGCTTGACCAAGCTGACCGGAAGTCCAGTGTTCATGGGCGGGACTCCTGAGTGGTCTCCCTACAAGTGATAGAAATGTCACTGATGCCGCACGGTTTGTCCCAGCACGAACGTGACTTCTCTCTCTGCCCCTTTGTCCTTCACTCATGCCCAGTGTGCTTGCATGGCTCGGAGGCCAGCCTTGCTCTCGGAAGGAAGTGTCTAAGGACCCACGCCATCCAGAAAGCAAGGCCTCCGTTCAGGACAGCCTGGTGTCCCCCACTAGCTCTCTGTCCAGTCTAGCTGACCCCACACCATCAGTGTGCACGCTCTCTTTTCATCTCTTCTTTCTTGTCTTCTTGTAACAGACGATTCCTTGGCTATTTCTCTTGTATCCTTAAGTCTTCTTGAGTTCTTGGGTGGACTTAGGACATTTCTTCTTCCCATACTTCAGTTTCTCTCAACATTTTTCCTGTCCCTGCACACTTGAGGGGCATGCAAGCACCCCTCAATGCAGTGGCTGGCTGGGACATTGATTCTTACAGGTGCACAGTGAAGGGAATGTCAAAGAGAGAGAGAGAAGCAAGTGCAGGTAAAAAAAACAAAACAAAACAAAAACCCCTTCAGGTGTGTCTGCTCACACACAGGTTGAGGGTGGTGCAATACCCTCAAATTCTCTGTTCTTTCTTCCTCCTTTTGAAGCCCTCTCATCGGATTTTCTAGACAGCATTTGTTCCAGAGTCCTCCACCATAACTTTGTTCAAACAACCTCAAATTTGCAAGAGAATGACGGAGGGGAATGAGAGAAGCACTTTGCACCAGAATGAGCTGACATTGTTTCCGGAGTTGTTCTGGAGATCATGTGACGAATGAGGATTTGGAACTCTGTGGAGGCTGGTTACCCATGTCCTCTCTGCCCTGTCTCCAGAAAACCGAGAACTAGTTGGCTTAGTCTAAGTGGTTCCTCATAAAAAGTGAACATTCAGTCCCTTCTATTTTACAGTAATGGACTAGTATTTTTTTTTTTTTACACATCTTTGGTTTTATCTGATTTCTTATGAAAGAGGAAGCAAGATGGGGCACAAGTCTTTTTTTTTTTAAGATTTTATTTATTTGTCAGAAAGAGAGCACAAGCGGGGGCGGGGGGGCGGCAGGCAGAGGGAGAAGCAGGCTCCCTTGCTGAGCAAGGGCTCACGACCTGAGCCCAAGGCAGACGCCTAACCAGCAAGCCACCCAGCTGTCCCGGGACACAAGTCTTAATGACAGGGAAGACAAGATTTTATTGAATTGTGGCCTGGATTAATTCATAACATGACATTGCTTTATTATGTGCAAAGAGGCGCCTACGGTTTGATTTTTCACAAAATGTTGGCTACTCACCCTTCCTTTTGACATCAGTTTGGTTTGCCTTCATTATTTAGAGTATAACATCTTGTATTTGGCCTTCGGGCTCCTAAATTGAAGATGTGTGCTTCACAGTGGCTATTTTGGGTAGTTTGATAAGGTGATGAATATCTTTTTCCATTTTCCTATTTTCCAAGATTACTGTGGAACCATGATTATTGAAGGAGAGGAAGCTCCAATTGCCTACACATTGGATGATACCAAACCTGATGGCGACTGTGCCGCCATAATGGGGTAAGGCGTGCCTATGGTGGTGCGGGTGCTATTTGGTGTTGACAAAATATTCCCGTACTGTTAATAAATGTGCCTTAAATTTTGTTAAATTTTTTTTTACCCAATGAGTAAAAATCTCCAAATCTGGCAGTAGAAAAATTCTTAATGCCTTTAAAAAAAATTATGTGTTCCAATGGATAAATATTTGGAAAGGAAGTAGAATACCAATAACATCTTAAAATTTGTTATATCCATTTTCTGCTTCATATTTCATGCCGGGGGTAGACATATTTTGGTGAGCTATCTTTTGTGAAAGCATAATATAAAGATGACTTAGGGTGTTTTACTAAAAGGACTTCTTGTGGCTCCTGTGTGGGCATCAGTGGTAATTATGTGGGATGCTGAGATTTTCTGAGCCACTAGAGAGGAGCCGAGGCTGGCCCAGTGCTCAGCTTGGCAGGCAAAACCAGCACAGACTGGGGAAGTCTTCGGGGTCAGAACCTGGCCCAGACTGGTGGTTACCTGAAGCAGCCAAAATTGAGATGAGCCAAAAGAGAGATACATACAGACGTATTTCCGAGAGAGCCCCGGGTGACGACAGGGAGATCAAAGCCAGTTGTGAAGTTGAAGGCAATCATAGGGCTAGAAATGGAGGCAGATTTGAGAAGGCTGGACGCTAGAGAGACACCCTCGTGAGACGGAACCAAAGAGCAAGGGCTGGATGACCTTAGGTGCACGTTTGAGCCCAAGGGCTCGTTCTTGTTGGCCATCAGCCATGTCGGGGGAGGCAGGTCAGTCATCATATTGTCTTGGGCAGAAATTATGGCCGGTCATCTGTGTTTCATCCCTCAGTCGCTGAAGCTGAAGGTGCTTGTCAGTGTCAAGAATGTAGCATGTGAACAGTAAAACATGGAACAGAATAAACTAGTATGTCATTTGTTTCTTCTGGTTGACTCCATTTGCTCTCTCGGCACATGTGTAGCTATAGAATTGGGGCCAGGATGAACGCAGCCATTAATTTCCCTCCTTTTTCTTATTTGTATGTTTTAGATTTATCCTTGCCCACAAAGCCAGAAAACTGGCACGTCTTACCAGAGATGAAAGGTACGGAACCAAGTGCCTCTTCTCTCTTTCTTCCTTCTTTTCTGCCTACTTGCTTGCCTTTACATTTTACTTAACTTTTTACTTTGAAGACTGCCTAACTATAGGTGTATTCCCAATGCTACATGTCAGCGATGTTAATTATGAGGGTCTAGTAGAGAGGCACAGCCAGTGACTTAAGAACCAAGTGTTCAAATTAATATTTTTTTAAAGATTTTATTTATTTATTTGAGAGGGAGAATGAGATAGAGAGAGCGCATGAGAGGGGGGAGGGTCAGAGGGAGAAGCAGGCTCCCCGCTGAGCAGAGAGCCCGATGCGGACCTTGATCCCAGGACTCCAGGATCATGACCTGAGCCGAAGACAGTGGCTTAACCAACTGAGCCACCCAGGCACCCCATCAAATTAATTGAGTTTATTGTCCATAAGATACCATGCGAGGAGCTCTATGGAATACAAAAATGGACATAGCCCAGGGGCTGAAGACGTACTGGGGAAGGAGATAGCCAGGTAGACAAATGACTGCAAGGCAGGGCAGTCTGTGTGTATCCTTGCATGAGTGATGCATAATAATTACAGATTAAAGGGACAGAGGGACGAGTTTCTCTGGAGGTGGCAGTTTCTTCCAGCAGTTAATATTCACCACTGGCAATTATTTATTCCCACACTGCCTCTGATGCATGTTTACCAACTCTGAGCCTCTGAATTACATTATGGCGCATTCCTTCCCCTTCATTATCCTGCTTCTTTGTGACTATTGTCACCGCTGTGCTTGGCCGGGGGTATGGAGGACTGACCAGGCCACTCACCTAAAAAAAATAAATAAATAAAAATAAAAAATCGCCCCTGAAATAGCAAGATCCATGAAGGTAGGAGGTTTTGTCTGGCTGGTCCACTGCCCGATCTCCAGTGCCTGGAGCAGTGCCTGCAACAAAGCTTTTCCCCATTTAGCTTTTGATCATGTTTATGGTTTATGTGTTTTATACTATAAGAAAAGGCTAACTTTTTATGAAGTTAAATTTATCAGTTTTTAAAATCATGCCTCCAGAATGGTCTTACATATGTTGAAAATACTTTTCTATTCCAAGATTATTTTAAAAATCACTCCTTTTCTAATTACTTTTCTGGTTTCATCTATTACGTTGACGACCTTTGATCCTCTGAAATATATGTTGGTGTAAGAAGTCACAAAGGAGGTCAACTTTGTTTCATTCACGGGTAGCTTTTGTCCCAGTGCCATTTGATTGAATAATCTGTCTTTCCCTCGTAGGTTGTTTTTTTGTTTTTTTTTTAAAGATTTATTTATTTATTTATTTGAGAGAAAGAATGAGAGAGAGAGAGAGCACATGAGAGGGGGGAGGGTCAGAGAGAGAAGCAGACTCCCCGCCGAGCAGGGAGCCTGATGCGGGACTCGATCCCGGGACTCCAGGATCATGACCTGAGCTGAAGGCAGTCGCTTAACCAACTGAGCCACCCAGGCGCGCCCTCCCTCGTAGGTTTTAATAACTTTTGAAAATCATTGCCTGACTCTAAATTCTGTAAAAGTCAGACTTGAAGTAACTTGAAGTTAACTATAATGTCACACCCCAGCTAATAATTGTCTGACTATTGGCTAATGTCCAACGCCCCCAGGAAACTAAATTTCTTAAGAGCCACCATTTATTGAACGTCTATTGTGTCCCAGTTCTCTGTTGAGCATCTATTATGTCCTAGCTCTTTATTGAGCATCTGTTATGTCCCAGTTATTATAAAGCGTAACTTTCTATGCTGTGCATCAGTGGTTCTCAAACCTGAGAATCATCTGGAAACTTTGGGAAAGCACAGCTCTGCCTGCCACTGCTGTTTCTGAATCAGCAGGTCTGGGCTGGGGCCTGAGAACTTGCATTTCTAAACAAGTTACTCGGGTGATGTTGCTGCGGCTGCGGCTGGTGGTGGTCTGAGGACCACCACACTGTTTTACAGCATGAAAAAAAAAATCATGCCAGTTTGTTAATAAAACTAAAGCGCGGAGAGCTTCAGTAAGTAACCTGCTCAAGGTCTCCTAGTATTTGAGGGGCAGAAGCAGAATTCAAGGCTTTTCCTGCCCCTTCCTCTTTCCACTCTGCCCATTGCCTGGCCGTGGGGCGGTGAGAGGAAGAGGGGAAGCAAGGATCCCCCCCAGAATCTCTAGCACTTCGCAGACAGACACTTAACGAGGTACACAGTGTTTTCTTGAATGAATGACCAAATTGCCGGGTAGCCCCCCGCAATGCGGGCCATGTATCACTTCCTCTTCCTTCATATTGTTGGCGACCACATAGACTTAAGACATTTGAAATAGAACACAAAGGGTCTTGTTTTGAAAAATTAAAATGAAATGGCAAGTGGAAGCAATAGCTCACAGGGTCTTTGAATGAAGGGTTGTGTGTCTCTTTTACTTCCTTCCTTTCTTCATTTGCCCTTTTGTCTTTTTCTCCTCCCCGCCCCCCCCCCCCGCCATAGGATGAAGAAACTGTGTGAGCTCTATGCAAAAGTTCTGGGCTCCCAAGAAGCTTTGCAAGTAAGATGGAGAGAGCCCCCTGGTTTTGTCCTCAAGGGGCTCTGAGGGATAGGCTCACGCAAGTAGCGTTCTAGAGAGCTCACGTTCTCTCTGATAGCTCAAGAATCCCACAACACTGTTGTGTTTCAGGCAACGCTACACTTGTCCCCGAGTTCAGCACTCTTCCTGGAGCAGAACGTTGGGCCACGCCACTCCCACCTCTGTCAGAGGGGTAGGACAGAGCTTCGGCTACTCCTCAGGAGATCCTGGATCCTAGCAGCCGGGATGGGAATGCAGAGAGTTTTCTCTCTCTCCGATCCTGTAAAAAGCTGAGGTCCTCATTTGTTTGCATAAACTAGCATATAAGCATTCCCCAACACCCACCCACCCTGCACTCTCAGAGGCACAGATCAGGTGGCCTGGCCCTCTCTTGCACATCCCCTTTTCTCTTGTTTTACCCTTGAACTTTAGGGGTGCAGGGAAGACACGCCGATTATATTGGCTCAGGGGGAGCCCTGCCGGCCGAGTTTCACAGATACCTTCGGAAGTAGCCTGAGGATGAGGACCCTGCGATCTTCAAGTTACACGAGTAGTAGCCCCCACCCCACCCAGGTGGTGAAAGGCAGGATGGGGGGGCGGGATCACGGGTCGGTGTGGTAAGGTCATTTGGTGACCGCCAGAGGGCGCGATGCGCCCCTAACTAGTAGACATAATCCCATCCCTCATCCATATTTAAAGCAACGAATTGGTGTTCTCATGACATGCACCAGACCGTGGGGGTTTGTAACATTTGAACATGGATTAAATCACCTTTTGAAAGAGATTATTAAATCCGGTTATCCATGAAGCATTTGAAGACAATGGAGACCCATGTACAAATAAGCAGTTAAAGAGTGAGAAAAATCTAATGAGGGGGCTAAGACTGTTTAACTTGTTAAGCCTCTTAAATCCAAATCTCTGCAGTGCACATCATAACCTAGTTGAGCAGCTACATGGCTTAATCTTCTTACTTCCACACTGATCTTGCTCAACTTCACAGCGCCTTGCTCCGTCCCACTCAGGTTGTTGTAGCTTTTCAATTTGTCATTTTCGTTCGTTCTTTTAAAGCAAGATTCCCCTTCCCCCCTCTCCCCCCGCCCCCCACACGATGTAGGTGAAACTCATGCTCTTGAGGATTTTTGGAGTTCCTTGAACGAGAGTGATGGATTGGTCTGGAGAGAAGCGTAATAATAATAATGAAGATTGTGTTTTGCTTCAATTTTTTGTGCTTCCGTAGACCACTTAGCAAGTTTATGTATTTGAGAGAGAGAGAGAGAACGAGTGAGGGGAGGAGCAGAGGGAGAGGGAGAAGCAGACTCTTGCTGAGCGGGGAACCCGACACGGGGCTCGATTCCAGGACCCTGAGATCATGACCTGAGCCGAAGGCAGCGCTTAATCAACTGAACCACCCAGGCGCCCCTCGAAAGTTTAAATATAAGCATAGCCTCTAGGCTCAAGGGTAGCGCGAGTGAAGTAGCAAAACCATCAATATACACACGCTAAAAAAAAATAATCCTTTCACGTCCATTAAAAATGACTGGTTTTTCTGTTTTAAAATGCTGTCCAGATACTTCATCCTGGTAGATACTCGAGCTTTCTTGAAGTAAACGTTCTGAGACGCACTCAGGCTGAGGTGGTATGTCACTGAGATCCCTCCAACGACCTGTGGGATGGTTGTTTGGGGAACCCCAGTTGGAAGGGAATGTAGTTGCTCTCAATTTCCAGCAACAGTTGAGCATGTTTAATGTGGGAAAGTCTCTTTCTTCGAAGAAGAATGTGGGTGATTCATTGCTGCTGATAAAGATGAGCTGGTCCTGTCTTTGTTTGCTCTTGGCAGGAAGAGGAGCACTTGATTTCCTTTTACTTTGGTGTTTGTTATGTGGAAGGAAGCAAGCCCCAGGAGCAGGGAAAGGGGAAAGATAAAGCCCACCCTCTCTTCTGAGTGGCTGAAGACAGCCAGAGAAGAGTGCTCCCAAGGTGGTGGTTGCCCTCAGACGCAGAGAGCGCATGAGATGTGGCAAGACCACGAGCGACCCGGACCCACTGACATCCCCTCAACTAGGGCCCTTGTGCTCTATAAATAGGATGCGTTACACACGACTATCCATCATGCCGTATGGGACTGCCTATTTTTTAGACAAAACATTTTTTTCAAAATCTCTTTTTTAAGCTGACATTTTTCTCTTAAAACTTGCTATGTTGATTTTCATGTCAGAATAACAAGGATAAAGCTTATTTTGGTTATTTTAATAAAAGGCTCGAGCTTTGCAAAATCTCAGCCAACGTTTCGCCTGTTTGTGGAAAAAACACGTCTTTCAGACATCAATAGTTGTTGCAAGTGCCCTCATCCATAGAAGTGCCTACAAGCCCATGAAAACATTCATTCGTCCATCTAGCTGCCCTTACTTGGCAAAGCTCACTTCCACCAAAGACATGAATCTGGTCATCCTTTTTCTTTGATAGACATGTTTTTCTGCCGTTTTCTCTGCTTCAGCCACTCCAGTAAGCATTAAATCCTTTTTTAAACTTGTCTTGAAACCATTAGGCACTAATAACTTTTTAAAAGGTAAGACCAATTAAAATGTGGAATGAGACAGTTGCAGTTCATGAACATTTCCTGAGACATGAATGAACCAAGTGAGAGAACTTTCTGCAGTCAGAATGTCTTCGGAGTTTATTACCAAGGACATTTACCTGCCCGAAGGCATATCTCTAAAAATATCAGGCTAATAATAAGGCTTTCTTTCAGATGTATATTGGTTCTTCAATATGATGCCCACCAGGCTGTGTTTGATTTATTCTAGACTAAACAGCTTTGTCTGAGTTTCCTCTGAACTTTTGTCTTTCTCTCTTGCAGCCAGTGCATTATGAAGAGAAGAACTGGTGTGAGGAGCAGTACTCGGGGGGCTGCTATACCACCTACTTCCCCCCTGGGGTCATGACTCAATATGGAAGGTAGAGTAAAAGTGTGCTAAGCTCTCACTGAAATTCCCTGAACCTGAATCCGAACTCTAAATGGGTTCATGGAGCTCTTCTCCCTTTTTATCTTGTAAACACGAAAGAGAGAGAGAGAGAGGAAGGAAGGGAGGGAGGGAGGGAGGGAAAAGAAAAGATATCCCTAATTTCCTTTGTATCTTGTGAATCTCCTGGGTTGAAGTCATTATAATTCCACACCATGGTGTGCCTTGCACTCTGGATTCCTCTGAAGGAGCAATCCCGATCAATATAACCAACGAAGGTGGCCACATAAGAATAGGAATTTAGATAGTCAGAGGGTTCGCTTATATTGTCAGAAGAATTATCTTTATACTGAGGTTAGAGCTCACTAAAATTTCCTTAAAATGGAATTGTCAGGGTGCCTGGGTAGCTCAGTCGGTTAAGCGTCGGACTCTTGGTTTTGGCTCAGGTCACGATCTCATGGGTGTGGGATTGAGTGGGATTGAGCCGCAGTGCGGAGTCAGCCTGAGATTCTCTCTCCCTCTGCTCCTCCCCCAACTCGTGCGCATGCGCGCGTGCTCTCTCTTAAATAAATAAGTAAATCTTTTAAAAAATGGAACCGTGGAAGTGCCAACATGGGTACACCATTAGTAAAAGCAATCCTCAAGTCAGGATTTCTTAGAAGTTTACTACGAAGGACACTGACCTGCCCAAAGACATATCTCTGAAAACATCAGGATGATAAGGCTCTATTTCAGGCATGTATTGGTTCTTCAATATGAATTCTAGTCTGGGAGTGCAGGGACTTGAGTACAGTCCCGATTCTACCAATAACCAGCTTTGTCATCCTGCACAGGTCGCTTCTCTCTGGACCTTACTTTCCTTGGCAGGTGTATAAGAAAGCACAAGATGGCATACAAGGGATATAATAATCAGTATGTTCATGACAACATGAGGGTTTTTTTAAAAAGACTGATTTTATTTATTTATTTACTTAGAGAGTGTGAGTGGTGGGGCGGGGCAAAGGGAGAGAGGGAGAATCTCAAGCCGAGTCCACGCTGAACTCAGAGCCTCACGCGGGGCTCGATCTCACGACCCTGAGATCATGACCTGAGCCAAAACCAAGAGTTAGATGCTTAACCAACGAGCCACCTGGTGCCCCAGGAGTTTTTTTTTAACACTTTTTCTGAGATATAATTCACAGACCATACAATTCGCCAAAGGCGCACGATTCAGTGGCTTTTAGCATTAACGGCGTTGTCTGTCCAAGTAGGACTCACTGGTGTTTAGATAATTGTGTTTGATGACAACGACAAGGTATGGATTGATGATCCAGCAGTAATTATGATGACCATTATAGTAATTACTAAGCCAAACAATAATTTAATACCAAGAGCTCAATCTAAATGAGATAGGACATGTAGGGTAGTGAGGAAAAGCCTGTTGGGAGTATGCAATAAAAAGAAGGTACGAGTGAATTTAAACAGGTGATCAATCTGTCCACGAAAATCAAAGAAGGATTAAAACCTGCTTGTGAGGAGATACACAGTGACTTTGGTGAACACTTTCCTTATCTTCCTGAGGATGGCAAAATGTCACGTACAAGAACATTCTGGGGCCAAAGAGCACCACCTGATTAGCTACTGGGTCAGTAAGTTCATTTTGGGATATGCTGAGTATAGACTACGTCCATAGTAGTTGCTTCATTCAGGACTTACTGGCTGAGCACCAACCATTTGCCAGGCACTGTGCTGGAAACATCCATACTGAGAAAATTCCTCCGTGCTGCGAAGGAGCTGACAGTGTTGGGGCCTGGGGTGGGGGATGGGGAGAAGAGAGGACAGCAAAAATTGACTCTAACGTGCTGTGGTAAGTACTCTAATAGACTGGCGTACAGATACCATGGGGACCCAGGGAAGGATGGGCTAGCCTTACCGAGAGAAATCCAAGAAAGCTTCCTAATACACATACCACCTGAGGAGTGTAGAAGGCAGAGAAAGGTATTGGAGAATGCACCCCGGGCAGATGGAACATTATGAGCTTGGAATCCTTCAAGTTTGTGGGAGGTCTGGGGGAAAGTTCTGCGTGGCTGGGCTCTGGGTCATATTGGGGATTGAGAATGGAGATTCTCTGATGGAGAATCAGGTAAATAGGATCCTTTGCCTCATATAACAGATTCAGGAAGACAAAATTTGCCCTTTCAACAAAGAAAGGCCAGTCAGAGCATGACTTTTGGTTTTGGGTTTTGCGGTGTGAATAGATTTCTGACCACGGAATGGCAAGTTTCATGCTCAGTCCCCTAAGGTGTTGCAAGAAAATGTCTATCGGGCCACGGGATGGCGGGGAGCAAAAAAGAGATTCACCCACACGGGCCTGACCCTGGCCACACGACAGAAACAACATAAAGCCCATCGTATCAGGCTTGGGTGGTGACATGGCAGTACCCTATTTTCATCCTTATTTCTTCCCAAGGACATGTATCAGGCTTCATGTCACCACCTTCAATTTGGAGGGTAGAAACTAAGGCTCAGCATATCTTGGTGACATAGCTCCTGGACTCAGCAAGGATTACCTGCCACAGGGCTTCCCTTGACCCATCAGGTCATGACATTTGAGGTACTGCAAAGAGTGTTATCTTCAGGGGCCTGGAAGTACACAGAAGATGCTCTGTTTCCAGATGAGGACAAAGGACAGTGTTGACAGCGCATTAGTAAAGAAACACACATTTCTTAAGGAATTTTACTTCTGGGTAGGCAGAAAAATGAATTGTAGTGATGAAGCAATAAAACACGTAAAGAAATATTTTACTCCACCAAGCCAGGGGAAATACACATGGAAATATCCCTTTTTGTGAATATATACTGTCTGCTCACTCAGCTGTGAAAGAAGAGGCAGGGATTTTTCTTCTCCAGCTTTTGGGTGTTTTTTCCCCAAGGGAAGGTTTGTACATGACAAGTAGAGGAAAAATACCTCTTTGTCTGTTGAAATTAATTCTTAGTTTTTACATTTTTACATTCCAATTGTTTGCATGACTAGTTCTCTAAGCACTTATTCTCTCATCTAATATTTAATTCTAGGATTTGGCCAGGGCTTCTAGAGGTTTCCAACTTGGTGTTAGTTCCCTTGATTTGAAAAAAAACAAACATGCACGGGCACCTGGGTGGCTCAGTGGATTAAGCGCCAAATCATTTTGCCTCCTGTCGTGATCTCAGGGTCATGAGATCAAGCCCCACATAAGGCTCCATGCTTGGTGTGGAGTCTGCTTGAGATTCTCTCTCTCCCTCTCTCTCTGCTCCTTCCCCCACTCGTGCACTCTAAATAAATCAGTAAATAAATAAAATCTTGAAAAAAAGTGGACATTTGTAACGATGATATACGAGGCAAAGCATAGAGGATAAAAACAGAGACCTTGACATTAAAGCAAGCCTGTTTGCTCCTGTGTAAAAAACAACATTGTTTAATGAACTTGGAGAAAGCGAATTTACCTTCTCTTGCAGGGAATCCTTCCTGAATACCTTTAGGCTCTCCAGGCCCTTCTGGCTACAGATTATTCCAGATTATTCCATGTATTATTGGCAGCATTTAATATTCTATAATATCTTCTCTTCTACTTTCTACCCCCTTTTTATTTATTTTTAAAGATTTTATTTATTTGACAGAGACACAGAGAGAGGGGGAACACAAGCAGAGGGAGAGGGAGAACACAAGCAGAGGGAGAGGGAGAAGCAGGCTTCCTGCCGAGCAGGGAGCCCGATGTGGGGCTTGATCCCAGGACTCTGGGATCATGACCTGAGCCGAAGGCAGACGCTTAATGACTGAGCCACCCAGGCGCCCCTCTACCCCCTTTCTATTCTTAATGGCTTCAGTGAGGGCCAGTGAAGGAAAACCCACCAATTCAAGCAAGCCCATTCGGTTTTCTGATAAAAAGCTCAGTGGTGTACAGTGTTGGCCGAGATAGAGCTTGGGTGTTCACTCTGGACCTCCACATCCCTTACTTGAGATAATGTAAACCTGAGATAGGATGAATAATGACAGGGTAACAGTGCGTCCTTTATGGTATTTTTGTCAGGGCAACAACAAACCACCCCTCCTAGAAGCCAAGTGCAGGACACTTCTGTCCCTTTGTATAGCATATGGCCACTCTTTGCTAACCAGTGATGATGATACACCAGGCAAAGCACAGAGGACAAAAACCAGAGACCGTGACATCTGGTAGACCTAGTTCAAATCCTAGCTCTGCTATTTTCTAGCAGTGTGGCTCTTAGCAAGTCAGCGCACGTTTCTTCAAGCCTATTTCCTCATGTGTAAAGTGGGATAATGATAATAGTAGGTATGTCGTGGAGCTCTTTAAAAAGATTGAATAATGCAAGAGGGAGGAAGTATAACTAGGGGGCTAAGACTGTGGGTGCTCAGGGTGCCTGGGTGCCTCAGTCAGTTAAGCATCCAACTCTTGGTTTCGGCTCAGGCTCAGGTCATGATCTCATGGGTCGTGGGATCAAGCCTCATGTAGGGCTCCACGCTCAGCGGGGAGTGTGCTTGAGGATTCTCCCACTCTCTTCCTCCCCTGACTTGTGTTCTCTCTCTCTCTCTCTCTCTCAAGTAAACAAACAAATCTAAAAAAAAAAAAAAAAAAAAAAGACCGTGGGTACTGGAGCCAAATGGCCTGGATTCAGGTCTCAGCTCTGCCACTTACTAGCCATGAGCTGGAGTGAATGACCGTCTTTGTTGCTGATTAGATTCCCCAGGAAGCAGAGTCTGAAACACAGATTCGCATACAGGATATGTACTCGCGACAGCCCTTGGTGTCAGTGCTTGTGGAAGTGAGAGGAAGGGAGCAAGAGAGGGACAATGGAGAAGCTGGACTGTGATGGACTTCCAGTGAAGGCCTCAGCTGAGCCCATAGGGAGCTCTGGAGCTAGAATGGCCCTTAAGAGTTGTTCCAGGTTGGAGCGAGGCGGGGAGAAGTCCTTACCACCCCGTGATGATCAGTCATTGAATGCTCCTGCTTCTGGAAAAAGGCAGAACCTTGAGGTGACGCAGTTTTCTTCAGCAGAGGCGATCCCCAGAGGGGGCTGGCACCCGAAGGCATCTTCTGGTAGTGCTCCCAGCAGCGGGGAAGAAATCCTTCATTCTTGGGCGCCTGGGTGGCTCAGTTGGTTAAGCGACTGCCTTCGGCTCAGGTCATGATCCTGGAGCCCCGGGATCGAGTCCCGCATCAGGCTCCCTGCTCAGCGGGGAGTCTGCTTCTCCCTCTGACCCTCCCCCCTCTCATGCTCTATCTCATTCTCTCTCTCAAATAAATAAATAAAATATTTAAAAAACAATTTGTATAAAAAGAAATCCTTCATTCTTGAAGGGGGGGTTCTTGGCAGTGCATCACAATGTCACAGTCCCTGTAGCTCCATATTCTCGTCTGCGAAATGGGGATAATCATAGCACCGACCTCTTAGGGTTGTGGTGAGGATTAATGCTTCGAGGAGTACTTGGCACCCAATGAACGTCAGCTGTTATTTAACGAGGTAAAACTCTTAACACAGGTAGAGGTAAGTGCTCAGTGAGTGGTAGGGGTTTTTTGTTTGTTTGTTTTTCGATTTATTTGAGAGAGAGCATGAACAGGAGGAGGGGCAGAGGGAGAGGGAGACAAGCAGACTCCCAGCTGAGTGCAGAGCCCAATGTGGGGCTCGATCTCACAGTCCTGAGATCATGACCTGAGCCAAAACCAAGAGTCAGATGCTTAATCAACAGTCGCCCAGGCGCCTTAGTGAGTGGGTAGTTTTATGGCCTTAGTCAGGCTCATAGATTTGTTACCTGTCACTGATGGAGAAGTGTCCTCTAAGAGATGGGGAATCCAGAGCTCAGTGAGAGGAATTGATTTGCCAAGTTCATTGGTGGAATAACCAGGTAGGGAACTGGGGTAGGTGTCACCTGGCTTGGAGCTGGTGAGCCATAAAAGGACTGGGCCCAAATAGTCCCTCATTTCGTGTAGGCGAAGCAAATACATACTCCAATGACATCAGCCCCTATACCTGCAAGCTCTTGCTGCAGGAGCACAATTCAGCTTGTATTCTTTGTGACAAGGATCATGCAGTAGCCGGAGGCACCTGTGAACATTATTCCAGAATTGTCCATGTACTCGTGACACTTAGTATCGGAGGAAACCAACCAGACTTGGTCTCTGTAGGAGGGCTCTTCTCTGCCTCTGTCAGACTGACCATTTTGACCTCTTTGCTTTTGTTTCCAGGGTTCTACGACAGCCCGTGGGCAGGATTTATTTTGCAGGCACCGAGACTGCCACGCACTGGAGTGGTTACATGGAGGGGGCCGTGGAGGCTGGGGAGAGAGCAGCCCGAGAGGTAGGGCCTCGGGTCATGGGCCGTGGGAGAGGAGGCAACGCATGGGTCCTACAAGCAGGTCAAAGGTGTCTGAGATCCTGGAGACCAACTCTCCAGTAACCTCCATCTGAAGACCCATGAGACACCATTTTAACAGTATCCTCAAGTGCAACAAACACCTTAAGCCAAAAGTAATAATGAAAATACCGTGTCACCCAAAGTAGAAAGACCCCATGGGGCAAAAGATCCCTATGGGTGTACTTGAGAGATCACCCGGGTCTAATATTATAGAACCAAAAATGATTTTATTACGACTCAGAATTCATTGTATATTTCCTGACAGTCCCTATGATCTCATTCCTATTGAGGCATGTTCACAGCTACTCGAATCTGTGGTGAGCCTAATGGTTGGAGCTTCTTATGTCATGGCTGGAAGACCATTTTAGAGCCTTTTAAAGATTCAGTGGACTACGTTGGCTTTTACCCTGGTGTTTTTGATGGATATCCCAAGAGACAATCAGTTAGTCCTTTATTTAAAGAGCAGATTAGCAGCAGAAAGATGGTGTCACCTTTGTAATTCACCAAAACACTCTTTTCAGATCCTGCATGCCATGGGGAAGATCCCAGAGGATGAAATCTGGCAGTCAGAACCAGAGTCAGTGGTAGGTTATATTCTATTTCGTGAATTTAAATCCCGTCTCTCTAAAAACAATTATTTGCAGAAAGAACCACTTATAATGTTCATACACCTTTCCCTAAGTAATTCAACTCATGCATGTTTGAAAAGATACAATGAGGGGGTGCCTGGGTAGCTCAGTTGGTTGAGCCTCCGACTCTTGATTTCCGCTCAGCTCAAGATCTCAGGGTTGTGAGATCGAGCCCTGAGCTGAGCTCATGCTGGGCATGGAGGCTTCTTAAGATTCTCCCTCTCCCTCTGCCTCCCCTCTCCAAAAAAAGAAGAATTTTAAAAGATACCATGTGTTAGGGCAGAGGTGAAGGATTTAAAAGAAATTGATAAATTTGTAGCCTGCCACATCCATTGCAGATTATTAGGAAAAATACAGTTTTTGTCAAGAGAGTTCTAGAACATACTAAGAACTCAAGAAACGCTTTCTGAATAAATCTCTAACCTGGTGATTCCCAACAGTGGGTAAGAAATGAAAAGAAGTATGGCAGCCTCCCCTGTCTAGGGACCAAGGGGTGGAATGAAATGGAACAGATTTAGATTAGAAAACTATGTTCAATATATGCACTATTACTTTTGTAATAAAACCCCAGGAAGTTTTCCTGACTGGAAGGAAGGACACACAGAGGGATAGAGTGAAATGCATTGCAGAGGACAAGGGTCAGAAAGGTCAAAGTTATTCCTTGATCAATGTGAAGTCCAAAAGAATAGCCCTGCCAGTCCAAGTCACTGCCTTAGTGCTTCTGTCGGAGATGGGACTGGGGTCTGAGTGGACCACAGAGTCATTGAACTCAACAAATACTTACTGTGTAGCGACTCCACATCAGCCACCATGCTAAGGGTACTTAAGCAGTGCTTTCACGGAGCAACGACATGTGGAGAGAACAGATGATAATCAGAAAGCACAAGTGTCATGAAGAAGACTTGCCAAGGGTGTAAAAAGAAGAAGCCATCTTAGCCTGGGGCCACAGGAAAAGCTCTCCCAGGAGCCTGTAAACTAAGACTTGAAGGATGAGTCAGAATTAGCAAAGTAAAGGGCCTAGTGGGGAATGGGGATGAGTGTCATGAGCAGCAGGTACATTATAATTAATGGCCTAGAGGTGGGCAGGAGTGGGTCATGTTCAAAGAACTGGAGGGAACCAAGAATTTCTGGAGCAAAGTGCGTAAGCCCTGTACTGACACCGAATGTTCTCTGAACCCAGGATGTCCCTGCGCAGCCCATTACCACGACCTTCTTGGAGAGACATTTGCCCTCCGTGCCAGGCCTGATGAGGCTGATTGGATTGACCGCCATCTTTTCAGCAACTGCTCTTGGCTTCCTGGCCCACAAAAGGGGTCTACTTGTGCGGGTCTAAACAGTGGGCGTCTGTAGCCACACCTTCTTCTCACTCTGTCTGGTGTGTGGGTTTGGGGAAGGGGTTGCAATGAGGTTCCAAGAAGACATAAAGGCTGTAGAATGAGGTGGGGAGCATGAAGACGAGTCAGACTTCGACCATAGGACACATGGTGTGCCCTTTTCTAGTTGACCCCTGCATATCGTCCCTTACCTGGCTTCACGTTCTGTCTTGCCTATTTCCGAGTTTACTGCACCCAGAATCTTTATAGTAGCTAAACAGGCTTCTTAAGATCCTCGCTGTCCCATGCCACACCTTGCCCATGCACAAAAAACTAGTTCTTTCCCCCCCCTCTGTGGCTTTGTGTGGGTCCTTTCTCTTATGTGCAACTTCCTGTTTGTCCAGGTTCTCTGCACTTGCCCTCACAGTACTGTATTGTCATAGCTGGGCCTTAGAGAACATCCAGTCTTCGCCTTCTCTTGTAGTATAGATCAAGCCAAGGCCAGGAGAGGTGGACCTTAATCGCCCAAGGTCCACAGGAAGCCGAACATCCAGTCTTCGCCTTCTCTTGTAGTATAGATCAAGCCAAGGCCAGGAGAGGTGGACCTTAATCGCCCAAGGTCCACAGGAAGCCACTGATATTTGGGGGACTAGAACACATGTCCATTGCTTCTCCCATCCCCCAGGGTGTATGCCCCAATCACTCACCCTTCCACACCTGCCATGTCCCTTTGTGTGGGTTTATGCTGCACTAAGTTGTTAGGCACTCCTCAGTGCTACTCAGTATGTATCCTCAAGTCTTACTGTCTTGTGCAGTGTGTCTTCAGCAGATTTTAGTTTCTTGGAGGATGGGAATCTTGTCTTTTCTTCCTTTTGTATCCTCCATTACGTCTGGATACAAAGGTCAGTACGCACTTGGGCAATTAAAAATAAAGTTGATTGACCAGATGTCTGTTGTCTTTTCTTTTCGGGTAGTGACTTTCAACGTTTTGGCAGATCAGATCAAGACCCAGTATTAGGCATATAATGGTGGCTTTAAAGCCTTTGGTCAAAGTTTCCTTGAAGACCCAGATGATGCATGCATTTTGATTGCATGATCCATCATGGGCGATGCGTGTCCAAGCACTTGGTAAATGATTTATAGTGATGATAAGGATGCTAAAAGACAGAGCTCCTTCCTTGCACCCCCCTCAAAAGACCTGTCATGATAATTGACATATTAACAAGATGCTTTAATTATTAAGATAATTATAACATTTCAGTTGCCTTTTCATATTTTTATCAGTGCAAAGCTTTTTACTAGGTACACTCATTAATTTAAAACTACAGTTTCATAGTCCGTTAAATCTCAATTAAACTATTTTTTAAACGATATCATCATTTCAAAGTATTCATACCTCTCAACTCCCAAGGTCAGTTTTTGTCAGAATATGTTTTAAATCCATAGATGACCATTCTCTTACTCTCCTTTACAAAATGAACTTATTATTCTTAGCATAAATGCAGTTTGAGAAATCTCCATGATTAATGATAATGTGGAGTTTCTGATTTTACAGTGACGTTTACATTCACGAATTTATAGGAATTTAGAGACTAAATGAGGAGGTGAAAAAACCCACTAAGACTTTGCATGTAACCATTTTGGTTTTTGAATCTGCCAAAACATGTAATGTACTTGGCATAGAGATGTCTTCAGCACGTTTCCCTTCAGAAAACATCCCCCCCCGCCAAATTTACCACATTAATAACTCCCAACACATCCATTAAGAAGGAGTCAAATAGGGAAACGCACATCAAAACCACAGCGAGGTATCACCTCGCGTCTGTCAGAATGACTTACCATCAAAAAGACAAGAGGATGCCTGGGCAGTCAGTCGGTTAAGCGTCTGACGCGGGTTGTGATCTCAGGGTCATGGAATCCAGTCCCACAACTGCGCTGAGGGTGGAGCCTGCTTGAGATTCCCTCTCTCCCTCTCCTCTGCCTCCCCACCCCTGCCGTTGAGCACGCACACACGTACGCTCTCAAAACAAAAAAGAGCAAGTACTGGTGAGGCTATGGAGGAAGGGGAACCTTTGTGTACTTTCGGTGGCTGTAAATTGGTACAGCCACTATGGAGAACAGTATGGAGGTTCCTCAAAAAATTAAAACTGGAAGTGCCATATGATCCAACAATTGCACTACTGGGAATATATCCAAAGAAAATGAAAACGCCATGTTGAAGAGATATCTGCACCCCCATGTTCATGGCGGCATTAGCCAAGGCGTGGACACAACCCAAGTGCCCCTTGACGGCTGAATGGATAAAGACATTGTGGCATTTGTATACACAATGGAATATTATTCAGCAATATAAAAGGAGGCGATCTTGACCTTTGTGACATGGCTGGACCTTGAGAGCATTACGCTAAGAGAAATAAATCAGACAGAGAAAGACAAATACTGTATGATCTCACTTATACGTGGAATCTAAAAACAAAACAACAAAACCCAAACTCAGAAAAAGAGATCATACTCGCGGTTACCAGAAGCAGGGGTTTGGGGGAGGGGAATTGGAGGGAGGGCGTCCAAAGATACATAAGTCCTAGGGAAGGGATGTACAATACCATGACTATAGCTAACACTCCTGTATGATATACAAGACAGTTGTTAAAAGAATAAATCCCAAGAGTTCTCATCACCTGGGAAATTATACATATATATATAAATAATTATTAAATAAATTATATCTATATGAGATGATGGATGTCGGTGAAACTTACAGTAGTAATCCTTTCACAATATACAGTCATATCATTGTGATGTCCACCTTAAACTTGCACTGTGTTGCCTGTCAATTACATCTCAATATAACTGAGGGGAAAAGATTTACTGAATTTTCAAAAAAGGAAGAATCAAATCAGGATTTGATTTTTTGATTTTGATTTACTCGTTCCAGCAATCTCCTGGACAACTTATCCTCCATTTTGGCGGCGTGGTCCTTTGTCTTTGTTCTCCCGATGCCCCGTGCACAGACCTCATGTCCTGCATGTACCACATGCTAAGGCCATTGTGCCATCTTGTTGACCTACATGATGACGTCACTGAGATGCCCAGCCATGTAAGGTGTCAGTTACCAAGGTAAATGCCAAGATGGACAAAAATGGGAAACTTTCAAGGAAAGACCTAAAAATCAGTTTCTTCTCTTTTGAAACTCCTCACCAGTTTTGAGGGTATAAAAAGAGTGGGGAGGGGTTTGTGAAGGGATAGATTAGTGAAGAGCTCTCTCTGGAGAGAGCTGCCATGCTCTGAGTCCAGCGAACCCAAGGAGGAAGGAGAGGGGTGCTACCTTCTAATCCCAAGCCTAGCAAGAAGCGTTTGTTTCCTTTGAGAGCTTGACACACCCCTGAGGAATCTAAAGCCCTGGACTCCACCCAAGATGCTTCTGACCAGAGAGCGAGGGATGACTGTCACAGAGACTGCCGAAGAACAGAAGCTGAATGGGTATCAAAATTGACCACAAGGAAGGCACTGCCTGTGTTGGGGTAGTCAAAGTCAGAAAGGGCCAGCATGAGATTCTCCGAATAAAACCTCACAAGTGTCTCCACAAGAGTCGGTTCTCATGACAATCAGGCCCAGAGCATATAAATCCATTATACAAGAGGACCAGTCAAGTAGGAGCGTTCACTGAGCCGCCTTCCCTCATCCCGTTCCACGCATGCCCCTGAATTTCCAGAACGTACGGTGGGCAAGCTAAGCAAGGTGTACAGAAGGAGAGGAAAAGTTAGCCATAGGCTCCTGTGACTTGGCATGACAGGCCCTGAAATGGGTCCTAACTGGAAGAGAGGAGAAAATCAAACTCTAAATCAAGTTTAAAATTAAAATAAAATAAAATAAAAAATAAATTCAGAGATTTGGTGGTTCTATAATTTCGGACATTCAAATTATTGAATTGAAACTGTGGTTTGTGACTTAAAGAAACGTTAGGACTGCCTCTAATTTGAGAGTGATTGATAGACGGGAGCCCGGGTGTCTCAGTCGTTAGGCATCTGCCTTCGGCTCAGGTCATGGTCCCAGGGTCCTGGGATCGAGCCCCGCATCGGGCTCCCTGCTCAGCGGGGAGCCTGCTTCCCCCTCTCCCACTCCCCCTGCCTGTGTTCCCTCTCTGTCAAATAAATAAATAAAATCTTTTAAAAGAAAAAAAAGAGTAATTGATAGAGTCATAGACCTGCCAGTGTGTTTGAACACGAGAAGAGAAGAAACATCCTTCACTGTGCAGGTTTAAATGAACAGTGGAAGAGAAAGAAAGTTGTGATTTCTTTACATCCCATTCAATGCCCTGCTGTCCTTATCATCTATTCTTTAGAGCAGAGACTGTTTTTCTATTCATCTTTTCATCCTTTGTATCTCTTATGGTGCCTAAGCCACCATAGTGTCTTAAAAAATAAATGGATTCCTGTAATTTTCATTATAGTTCTGTTATTTATAATTCTGACAATCCTATTACACTGGCCTACTCTTGGTAAAGAGGATGTGCCTGTGCCTCCTTTTGCAAAGAGCTCGTTTTCATTTTTTCTCATCCTCATTTTGAAAGTATTGTCTTCTTGACTATATGCTAGTTGACGTAGCAGTAATAACTGTTTGGGTCCAGTTTCCTTCTTGAGTAGATTGAATCTAAAGCAATGATTCTCAACGGAGGGTGCGTAGCAGAATTACTGGGGTGCTTTGGAAAGAGCGACATACCTAAGCTTTACATGGAGAGTTTAATGTAGCAGGTTGGGTAGAGGGCAAGTGTCTTCATAGACCTTTTCTGTCAAGGTCTGAAACTGAGCCTTTCTCACAGGTTGGCTGCTCTGCCTTCATTCTCTTTCAGCTACCCAGCTATATCAGGGTGAAAAGAAGATGCTTATAAAACACTTGGAATAAAAGTGAACGGTATTGCTCCCTGAAAGCCAAGCATTAATCCGTCAGGTTAAAGAGTGAGACATGTTTCCGGGATCATAGGAACTACTTGACCCAAGAAAGGCTATCTTTCGATTGGAAAGCATGGTTGTCTTCATCTGGGTCCTCCCCCAGAAGCAGAGCCTGAAGCGGTGGCTTTGATGCAGGTCGTTCACTCTAGGACGTGATCTCAGGGAGCCAAAGGGGGACAGGGAAGGAGGGAATGCCAGTCCCCAGGGTGCAGTATCGAATTGGCCACCGCTGTGGGCTTCTGGGGCTCGGTTCTGCTGGGGACCCTCTGAGGAGCCATGCAGAATGCACCTCAGACTAGATCACCGGAGGGAGTCAAAGGAGGGACTACTCATCTCCTGTTGGTCAAAGTTTTCCATAGAATGTTTAACTCCCTTACACTTCCAGGATTGCCCATGTATCAGAATGGCTGCCGAGGACGGTGCTGTCAGTAACTTGCTCCTCTGGTTGCTGGTTGCTACAGCAACGGCTGAAGTCAAAAGAGAGGCTGAGGGGACGTGGTGGTGCTCAAGAGGTGCCCTATATACAGGGGCCAATATACAACTTAAAGGAGAAGTTAAGAGAAGCATAGTATGGCTTTTTTTGTTTTTTTGGTCCAAAGAAGAGCTTCTGAATCTTGGGAACAAATCTGTTTATGCAACATGCCTGTGGTTATTTCAGTTATACAAGTACATTCCAATTGGAGATCTTCAAGGCTGCACAACTGGGGTAGATCCCATGATTGGTAAGGTCTTAAGCAAGAAAGGTGTCCATGAAACACAGTGCTTGCCACGCCTGTGGTCTCCTTTCAGAAAGAGTGGTCAGAAGTGGATCCTTGCAACTAGGTCACCAGCTTGCATCATCTACTACCCTGATGACAACTGATTGGACTATGGTTGATTCTTGAGTCAAAGATAGCAGCACTCTGTGAGTGGCCAACGGCCCATGCGTTGACCTGGCCCAAAGCCTTTCTGTGGCACTGGTGAAGATAAAGGACACAAGATGGGGGGCAGGCTAAGTCACAGGAATGGGGTAATGGTGCCTGATCCTAAGAGGTGACAGTAGAGCGGCTGCTGTGTCTCTTGACCTACTGAGACATCTCAACAATGGCCAACGTTCCAGGACATCATGAGACTTGACTGAACTACAGTGGGCTGATCTCCCCTACTTCACTTCTTCTAGTTTGTCTATGGAAACAGAGTGTACCTCTACCAACATTCCTCCCTCCTATCTGCTTTCTTTCAAACTTCAACTCTACTTGTCCCCAGTTACCTAGCCCTCAGTAACTACACACCCTTTAGAATTTTGTCTCCTGGACAATCTGTCAGAATAGGATCCCTTTACTTCGATCTTAGCCTAGGCCCCAAACTCAGAAGGACAAGTCTTCATTTCCACAATAGATTAAACCGGGGCACCTGGGTGACTCAGTCAGTTAAGTGTCTGCCTTTGGCTCAGGTCATGATCTCAAGGTCCTGGGATCGAGCCCCGAGTCGGGCTCCCTGCTCACCAGGGAGCCTGCTTCTCCCTCTCCCTCTGCCTCTACCCGCCCTGTTCCTCTCTCTCTCTCTCTCTCTCTCTCAAATAAATAAAATAAAATATTTAAAAAACAAAACAAAAAACCCCAATAGATTCAACCTTGTAAACCAAACAAAATAGTCTAGAATGTTCTGGACGCCAGGGGACTGCGTAGACAACCAGGTGTACTGTGGTGGTGAGTTTGCTCTTGTTGTTTGTTTCCTGTCAGTTTGTTTTTTAAATGCTGAGGAAGACTCATTTGAGCTGGAAATTTTCCTGGAGAGCAATCTTAATGACATTTCAGTCTGTGGACACTAGAAGCCAAGCTCCTGTATTGGAAATAACTGATCTAATCGGACCCTGCCCTTACCCTGGGCTGCTCCTTTTTGATGTGATTGCTCTTGTCATTTCTGCTGAGACCATGCCGTGAGTCACTGACCTATCATATACCACTCCGGCAGAATGACATTTCAGCCTCTGGCTCCCATCCATGATGCCTTTTGACCTCTTCTTTCACCTTTCCTTAACTCTCTAATCCCCAACCATTTCTTCCTTAAGCATTCTGGTCCAGTTGATTCTCCTTGAAAATCTATTTCCCTGCAAGGCAAAAGGCTGAGTGTCACTGAGCTTTTGCACTTGAGTTTGACATATCCAGCTGTTTTCCCTCTCGGCCATTTCATTGTATTATATTTTCTTTTCCCTAACCTGCTGTCAAGAGCTTTTCAATACCAGAATCTTCCCTGGGTTATAGAAAAGCAGGGAGAAAGTCCTGGAGTTATGGCGGAGGATCGGGGAGTGGGAAAAAGACCAACAGCTGTTCCAGAAGAGGGTGAGAGCTGGCTTGGGCCATAAGCCCCTCATCCCCATGACCCATTCCTCTTCTCTGACCTTGTGTTGTCCTCTATCTGCTCTTCTCTTCTGCTGCTTAACCTCTAGGGCTGCCAAGTGCTCGGGCCCCAGTCTACTGGTCAAGGCTGGGCTTAGAGAAATAGAACTCCTTCTGGAACTCCAGGCTCACTGGTGATACTAGCCCTTTACACTAGGCATCTCTATGTTTTAGAAGTGCTCCAAGGACAGGATTGTCTTCAAAGTCACATTTTTCTAAAAGCTGCTTGGCATGTTAAAATCAGGAAGTAAATTTTGTCCTTAGGTAATAGAAGAGCCTCCCTGCCAACTCCCTGCGTTCTTGAGCCCCCTTTATTTTAAGTGCCCAACGCCAAAGTTACCACTGAAGCAAAGGACAGGGTAGGCGATGAAACCTGATGAAAAGAGCGATGAAAAGGGCAGTATAGGAACAGGGCTCACAGAGGGGGCTCTGGATTTACAGGCCATTCCCATTGGCAACGGCCATGTCTTTTGGAGCCACAAGTTAGGACGGAATGTTGGGTATTAGACTTACTCCATATGCATCCTTCTGCTCTCATCCTAGTAGAATCTTGATTTTGCTCAGCCCTTCACCCACTGCTATGCTGCCACATCCTCAGCCCCAAGATGTGGGTAACTGTTTAAGCCAATGGTGGTGGGTCTGTTTCCTTTGTCAATGATTGACTTAAGCCTCACCGTGCTATATGATTCTGGCTAATGGAACAAAATAAGTCTTCTTAAGGGGTAGGCTGGAGCTTCTGGGAGAGTGAGTTTTTGTAAGATTTTACTTTTAAGTAACCTCTACACCCAACATTGGGCTTGAACTTACAACCCCGGGATCAAGAGTCACACGCTCTACCAACTGAACCTGTCAGGCGCCCCAGGGTCCTTCACTCTTAAAAACAGACCCATGAAATAAAAAGTCCAATCCCATCCTTCCTGTGGACATTGCAAGTGTCTGCATGAGATATTTGTAATTGCTACAGCCATCTAGGTTTCAAGCCTAGGACGAGTCCCATGCACAGAATGAGTCAGGGCCAAAAAAGTCTCAGAGGTACCGAGTTATATCTCTCATGCTCCCTACTTACAGCCTTCCCTGTCTCAGGATGACTGGCCCTATGAGAAATAAGTTCAACAAGTTTGAATATGTGTTTTCTGGTACTTACAGTGCAAAGCATCCTAAAAGATCCACCTGCCTTGACACAATTTAAGACCTTCTTATAAGACTGTCTTTGGATAATAATCATGCTTATTATTAATTATATTCTAATAACAGCTACCTTTCATTAAACATGCATTCTTTACAAGACACTGCACGTCATCTTTTTAAATCCTGAAGTCACCCCCATCATCTCCATTTTATAGATGAAGAGTCTGAGTCTCAGAGATGCTGTGAGGCAAAGGTCTCAGAATCAGCAAGAGGTGGACATGGGCCACAAACCCACCTGGGAGGGGCACTTGGGTGGCTCAGTTGGTTAAGCGTCTGCCTTCGGCTCAGGTCATGATCTCAGGGTCCTGGGATCGAGCCCTGCATCAGGCTCCCTGCTCAGCGGGGAGTCTGCTTCTCCCTCTCACTCTCCTTCTGTGTTCTCTCTCTCTCTCTCTCTCAAATAAATAAATAAAATCTTTTTTTTGTTGTTGTTTTTGTTTAAGTCAGTTGCAAACCCACCTGGGAGTTGTTCTAAACCTCCAAGTGTTCTCTTCACTCCCTGAGCCAGCCTTAGAAGAAGTTATCCAGGGACGCCTGGGTGGCTCAGTGGGTTAAGCGTCTGCCTTCGGCTCAGGTCATGATCTCAGAGTCCTAGGATCGAGCCCCACATCGAGCTCTCCACTCAGCGGGGCATCTGCTTTTCCCTCTCACTCTCCCTCTGTGCTCTCTCTCTCTCTCTCTCTCAAATAAATAAAATCTTTTTAAAAAATTAAAATTTAAATTAAAATAAAAGAAGTTATCCAGAACACCAAGGACCTGATCTTTCTGAGTTACTGGTATTTCCAAAGCTTAGATATTTTCTTTTCAAAACAGCTTTTCTCTTGCTCTCTTACCACTCTGTCGAAGCCCAACATCTTCTTGATATGTTCTTTTGCCCATTGCATTATGTGGATTAAAGAATGATCACCATTCGATCACAACTCAGCAAACATATTCAAATACTATCTCTCCCAGGTCTTTTCCTAGGTGCTGGGAATAGAGTTGTGACCAAAACGGGGGCAGCCCCTCTCTTCATGGAACTTAAATGCTAATGGGTGAACCATCAATCAGTTAATACCGTGAGGCACTGTGGGTGGAGAGGAGTGTTGTCAAGGAAATGTAAGCAAAGGGAAGGGAAACGTTGTGACGTGGGCAGAGGGTGGCTACGGTAGACTGGGTGGTCCGCTGAGGCCTCGCTGAGAAAGTGACACTGAGTCCTAAGTAGACTAAGGGAAGGAGGAATCATGTTCTTTGGGGGAAGAACATTCCAGGCGGGAGCAACAGCAAGTGCAAGGCCCAAAGGTGAGAGTGGGATTGGAACGTCAGAGGAAAAGCAGTGGGGCCGGTGAGGCAGGAGCCAACAGTCACAGGAAATTAGCGACAGGAAATAAGGTTGGAGAGTCTGATGGGGGCCAGATCATGTAGGAAGTCTTAGGCCATAGTAAGGCTCTGGCTTTTATTCTAAGTGTGAAGACAACCCACTGGAGAGTTCCTAGTAGGGGCGTAGGTTTGGCAAATGTTTACAAGGGTTGTTTGTAGCGAATACCGTGGTGTGCCACCCAGATCTCTCTCTGGGGACTGAGGGCACTCATTCTCCCTGAAAGTTGGGAAGCTGACAGCTCCTGGCTGTGTCCCTCTCTGTAGGCCGAAGAAACCGCCCTGGCCCAAAGATCTGTCCCTTCCCAGGGGTAGCCCCCATCCAATGACTGGGCCCGAAGGGGGTACAAAAGACTCTCCCAGCTCCAGAGCTCCCATGGGATCAGCTGACACCCCTACAGCAATGAGGGCCTAGTTCAACCTCACCTTCCGCCCAGTTCCGTTTCCCTCCCTCCCTCCCAGGCATTGAGCCCAAGGGCATCCTCCAGAATACTTCCTGTGCACACATCTCTGTCTTGGAGTCAGCGTCCTGGGGAAGTCAGCCTGTGACTCACTTTGCAGTTTGGAAAGCAGGCTATTCGGCAGGAAGTGTGGGAGCAGGAGGCTGGTTAGGAGGCCAGGGCAGCGCGTCCAAGCCAGAGACTCTGGTCGCTCGGTTTTGTGTAATAGACCGGAGACATCTGTTACATATCCACGGACATCCAAATGGGGATGTCAGGTAGACTGTTGACCATACCTGTTAGAGTTTAGGGGACAGGTTGGGGCTGGCGATATGATTTGGGGAGTGCTGGGATTGAGTAATGTCTGAGGATGAACCCTGAGACATCCAAACATTTCATGTGACATGTTCCATAGATACTTGCTCAATTACAAATGGCGGTGATCCCTAAAAGAAACATATCTGAGAACCATTGCAAGTAGTATACTCAGACGACCGTGACTTCACTCTGATCATCCATCATAAGCTACATTATTACAGCTTTTCGGTGCTGACGACAACCTGATGTTAGAAGGTGAGTAGTTATTTCTTAAAGTCTCCTGAAAACATTTCCGGTCTAGATGTCCAGTGTTCCGACACCTGGTTAAACAATCTGCTTCTGTTATTTATGTATTTCCTTATTGTCTGCTCCTTCCCAGAGGATTTGGGGCAACATCCAGCTGTATATGTAAATATCAAGTTAATAAAGCAAAGCGCAAAATCAAGACTCGAGACTCCCAAAAATATGGCAGGTGAGCAGAAAATGGATGAGGAGAAGGTAGACAAGTAGCTGGACACGGGAAAGGGCAACTGCTGCCCAGGTGGGGAATCTGAGGGCCTCCAGCAAGGACACAATGACCAAGGCCTGAAGCGTCCCTATTTTAGTTGGTCATGCTGTCTGAACTATTACATCAGAAAGGCTCTTGGATAGGGGTCTCTCACAACGCGCATCCAGCCCACCAGGCGGATTCCTGGCACATCATACCCTGGTGTGGATAAGCTTTGTCAAATGGTGGCCAACCCAGAAAGAAAATCTACTCTGCAGAGGGGCTTCTGAGCCGTATCCGCACAAGGTGAGTGGAGCGTGTTGGGAGACCTCTGACTCCTTCCCCTTCACTTTCCGGGCTCCTGTCTCCACCCGCCCCTTCAACGTCAGCTTTTCCTCAGGCCTCTCCCTGGCCTTCTCTGGGTGTCCTTTCAGTGGGCTACCTCCTCCTTTTCCCAGATCCCGCTGACAGAAGGAAGAGGGCCCCCAATGTGCCCCATGCTTCTCAGGGGTCAGGAGGGGGATGCTAAAAGATGCTTTTCATGGCTTGACCTCAGAAAGGTGTGTTCCGTGTTTGAAAGAGCTCAGTGAGGGGCGCCTGGGTGGCGCAGTCAGTTGAGCATCTGACTCTTGGTTGGCTCAGGTGGTGATCTCGGGGTCGTGGGATCGGGCCCTGCGTTGGGCTCTGCGCTCAGCGTGGAGTCTGCTTGGGATTCTCTCTCTCCCTCTGCCCCTCCCCTGGCTCTCTCTCTCTCTCTCTCTCGAGTAAATGAGTAAATCTGAAAGAAAGAAAGAGAAAGAAAGAAAGAAAGAAAGAAAGAAAGAAAGAAAGAAAGAAAGAAAGAAAGAAAGAAAGAAAGAAAGGAAAAAGAAAGAAAGAAAGAAAGAAAAAGAAAGAAAGAAAGCAAGCAAGCTCAGTGAAAAAGCAAATGGCTGAGCTAGAATAAAGATGCGTGACAGGGGAGGGCGACAGTAAGCTCTATTGGCCTTTTGTCCACCCAGCGGACTGTGACCTGACGACCCTCCCTTGGGACTTAGACCTGCGGACAGCACTATTTCCTCTGTCTTGGGCAGCCTCCCCTGTTGTCAGCCTGGAGAATTTCTACATGTTGTCTTCAGCCGCTCAGCTCCAGAATGTCCCTCTCCCAGAAGCCAAGGGGAGGAGAGTCGGTGGGGCCAGTGAGGCTGCCCCCCCTCCCCGCCCGACCCCGACCCATCGAGGCTTGCAGTGGCAATCACACAGAACCCCTGGCTTGGTAGAGTCACCTGGACAGGTGAGCAGGGTGAAGCTGCAGGGGCCCAGGCGGGGCTGGCGGGTGAGTCAGCCAAGGCCCTTAGAGACAAGGGCAGGTGGACTCAGAAGTCCAGCCCTCAGCAGGGTTATGAAAGGTCGGGTAGAGCTGGGAGGCAAGGGTAAGAGACTGGAAGCATCTGGGTTCCAGCTATACCCTGGCCTCGTAGGGAGGGGTGGTGAGAACAGGGAAATTAAAGTGCCCGATGCAGACCACTGGCCTGAGTGGGTCCAAACCCCATCCTCTGACAAAGATGGGTTTGCCTTAGGGAACAGGTCCTGTAACCATCAGCAGCCCCCTGGGAATTCTGCCAGAGGCCCAGTCTCTGTTCCGTGTAGGTGGGGCCCTCTTGCCTGAGCCTGAAAACGTGCCCTGTCCTGGATTCCGATTTCCTATTGTTCTCTTCTGCAAACCGCCCCCCCCGCCGCCACCCAACCAGACATCCTGTAAACCCAGACTGAGAATGGCTTTCCACCTTGCATGGAAAGGCCACCTTTCCCTCTGAGCATTTCCTGGTCACCAAGGCTGTTGCCCTTTGCTCATCCTGGCCACCCCACCATGTTGCCTCTGCCTGAGGAGACAACCTTACACCGCGCATCGGCTCCTTCCTGTCTCCGAGGGACCGGCCGGGCAGAGCTGGTTTTTCTGGACGTTCGTCCATGAAGGATTGTTATCTGCAGAGTGCTTAAAAGCACTCATCTCATGCTAAACAACCCTCATATCGTCCCCAGTGCTGTCTTCTTTCTTTACCCAACCAGAAATGTCTACCGTGGATGGCTTCATGCGAGGAGAAGGTTGGCCTAACTTGGAGAAGCCAGGGGCACCCTTCTTGGATATGGCCGGTGTCTGCCCCAGCCCTTGAAGCGAGCGGGGGGCGGGGGAGGGGTGCGGTTTGAGACTGGATTTGTTCCTTTCTGTCCTTGCTAATTTTAATTTGTTAATTTTGTATTTCAGCCGGATACCCGGCTTCCCCTCAAGACTGGGCATGTCATAAATGATCGAGTGAAATAAATAATGGATAAATGCTTCTCTCTTAGATTCCAGTTTAAATCCAAGGAGCCCTGGTGAGATCTGAGACCTGCTCCTGTCAATTATTTCTTCCAGACTGACCTCCGGTTACTAATTGGCTCATTTAAATTCCTTCTTTTGAAGGCATGTTGCAATGGAAGTAAAATAATTGAAGAGCAGCAAACTTGAATTTGTGGCTGGATACGTTTGAAGCTATGTCATTACCATGATGATGCCAGGGACCATATGAAATTGTGGTCCAGGGAAATGACAGTGGGTTTTAATTTTTCTCCTGCAAGTGATATTGCTTAGGAAAATGCAAATATTAATGATGATTCTTGATCCTTGCTTGCTTATATCTCGATGTGTGCTGAAAATACTGGCTTAAGCCTGTGCTTTTCACAAATGACACAGTAGGGGGAAAATGATTGCATCTGTGTGGCACATTAGGTAAATGGCTAAGGTAACACCATGCCTGGAAGTGAGTGGCTTGGGGGCTCCAGCCACCCAAGACTCTGTCTCTCTGCCCAGAAGGCTGATGGCCCCCAGGTGTCTGCACACGTACACCCTATTTGTGATGGCGCCTATCATTGGGGGAGAGATTAAACATCACTTAAACACATGTGTGATTTCAAAGTTTTAGGTAGGGAAAGGGAAGACAATGAAAGATTATGCTGGAGAATGAATTGTGAGAAAGGGATTGTGAGGAAAGGCATCACTGAGGAAATGATATATCATCAGTGACCCAAAGGATTTAGCCACGTGAAGATTACGGAAGAGAACCTTCTAGAGAGGGGAAGCTGAGACAGAAAAGGACTAGATATATCTGAGGATTTATATGCAGAGCTAGATGGCTGGAAGATTCTGAGGGACAGAAGAGTGGCTTGAGGCGTGGTTAGGGAAGCAGGCAGGGAAAAGAGCAGACAAGGCCTTCTGAGCCGCCATATGTGGTCTTATCCAAAGTGCAACCAGCAGCTACTGGGGGGACTTGAGCCCCGACTGACAGGACCAGACTTGCATTTTTGAAAAGATCACTCAGGCTACTGGGGGTGGTATGGCAGAGGAGACACCTGGACATTTGGGCAGGAGACAACCAGAGAGGTGATAGTAGAGGAAAGAAGTAATTCAAGGTGTATTTTAGAAGTCAGAGTCATCATAGACCACAAACTGTGATCTCGAATCTTCTTTTTCTTCTTAAGGCTACCATGTGTCGTCACTAACAGCTTTCACCAGCATTACCCTAATGAACGCTCCGAACCATTGAAGAGCTCCACTGAGCAGATAAGAAAAAGCATGCTCAGGTACCAAGATTCAAATCCAGGCCCAGCTGGCCCCAGAGACCCGAGCTCTTAACACGCATGCTCGTCTGCAAAGGAAGATGACTTTACAAGGAATCTGTTTCTAAAGACAGTTCTTAAGGCCAAGAAATAAAAATGTGCGTGTCGCAATCCTGAGTATTCTCAGTTCTGTGTTAAATCTAAGAACTGAAACCGACCTGCTTTCCTGGCCCTGAGCTGAATCATACAGGAGCCAGTCAAAACAACTTGGCTTCTTGTCCCAGGAAAGACTTGTTCCTGGAATACAAAACTTTGAACTGCCAACAATAGCCTATCTCTCCAGACTAACAGCTTGCTCATCAAGACTCACTTCAAAGACCCCGACCTCACTGTGCCTGGCCATTCTGAACTACGATGTCATAGACTGCCAATCCCAACCAGTCTTCCTCTTCTTTTTTTAAACTATTTTATTTATTTATTTGAGAGAGAGACAGAACGAGAGCGAGCATGAGCTGGGAGGAGAGGGAGAAGCAGGCTCCCCGCTAAGCAGGGAGCCCGACGTGGGGCTCGATCCCAGGACCCTGGGATCACGACCTGAGCTGAAGGCAGACGCTCAACGACTGAGCCACCCAGGCGCCCCAGCTCATATGTTTTTAAATCATGAAATGTTCCACTTGCTACTCCAGATTCAGGCACCTGAAAGAGCAGGAATTTGAGGACCAAGCAATGCTGGCTTTTAATTCTTGGTTTTCAAGAACATTAAGGCCCATGCGGTAGGTTGAATAATGACACTGACAAAGAGGCTCATGTCCTAACCCCAGAACGAAGAATATATTACCTTCCATGGCAAAAGGGACCCTACAGGTATGATTAAGTTAAGGATTGTAAAATGGGGAGACAGCCCAGGATTATCGAGGTGGGCCCAATTATTAACACAAGTATCCTCCATAAGAGGGAGTTGGGAGGGCAAAAGTTGAGGAGGAGGTGATGTGTCCATGGTAGCAAGAGACTGGAGTGATCTGGCACGAACCAAGCATGCTGGCAACCTCTAGAAGCTGCAAGAGGCAAGGAATAGTTTCTCCCCTGGAGCTTTGAGAAGTAACCAGCTCTGTTGACACCTTGATTTTAACCCTGTAACGCTCATTTCAAACTTTTGACCTCCGGGGGGCGCCTGGGTGACTCAGTCGTTAGGCGTCTGCCTTCGGCTCAGGTCATGGTCCCAGGGTCCTGGGATCGAGCCCCGCATCGGGCTCCCTGCTCGGCGGGGAGCCTGCTTCTCCCTCTCCCGCTCCCCCTGCTCGTGTTCCCTCTCTCGCTGTTGTCTCTCTCTGTCAAATAAATAAATAAAATCTTTGAAAACAAAACAAAAAAACTTTTGACCTCCGGAACTGTAAGATATTAAGTTTGTGCTGTTTTAAACCACTGAGTTTGTGTTCATTTGGGATAGGAAGGATAGAAAACGAATACAGCCCACAGAATTAAAATGGCAGACATAGCCAAGGTGGTTGGTTTGTCAGAGAAGCTGATCTGCCTTTAGCGTGTCTCAATGCAACCCCTACCCCCACCTCCCAGTGAACTTGGCTTTAGGATGCACATTTTGGCCTGCTCTGATAAATACAAAGCCCATCTAACACTGGCAGCCTCTTTAGGCCCACCTAGGGGCCCCACATCTGCACTTCTCATGTTTACTGGTTGATGCTGATATAATGGGCCACGGTAGTCAGCTGAAGACACATCATGGGCAAGAAGACCTCTTGTTCTTAATATAAATCTAATTCACTGTGAGATCTATTTAGTGTATATCCAGCCTGGGGTGCACAGTTTACCAGCTTAGATGTCATCTTTCCAGGGCACGGTGGCTGAGGTCCTTCTCTTTAGTTTGTCTGAGATCCCATTAACTGGAACTACCGGACTCTTAGGCACAGTTTAGGATGCCAGGCACTATTAACCATATGTTCTCTGAATTTATATAGCCCAGAATAATATAGGCTGGGGGACCTCTAAGGTGGTCCCAGTACAATATAGTATCTAAAAGAAACACGATTTAGCCCCCCAAAGTGTAAAGAATAGTGTAGATCCTTACTGTACCACACAACTCTTAGCCAGACTTCCTAAAAACCCTCCTCACTTTCTGTGTTCCTAGGTGGTCAAGGCAGCTTTTGCAAACCCCTTCTCTCCAGCTGCATTCCAGAGCCCCAGTTTGACTTTCTAGAACTTTCTCTTCTCTCCCCCCCCCGCCCCCGCAGCCCTCTCTCCTGCTTTTCCTGGATGAGTTCCCTGCCCCAACTAAGGTCAAAGTAATTCCTTCCACCTCTCTCGGCTCCCACCCAGTATCCAGACAGACACAATAGAAGCCGAGCAACCACGCCGTTCTAACAAAAAAATCTCTTCCTGGGGGATTTGGGCAGAGGAAAGGCTGTGGATATTAAACAGTAAATGTTTCTGTTGCACGTAGCAACTGGGAAGTAAGAGAGCACAGACAAATGTGTCTGGAGGAAATTCTGGCTGGAGGTGACACCTCTTAGTTTCCCCAAGCACGAAACTCTTGAATACTTCAGGCTTTCCTTTGAAACAGCAGTATTTGGCCAGAAGATGGCACTCTTTTAAAACAAATTTAGGCGGTCCTTGCACAAAGGGGTTGGAAGATGGTCCTAGTTGATACAGATCTCCGGGGGCAGAGAAGGGCTGGGTAGAGAACAGTAACAAGACTTAAGGGGAACAATGGTCAATGGGGCAGATGGGACTTAACACCCAGCACTTATTGAGGATGCTTGTTGTGATTTTCTTTACCGCTTCGCCATGCTGTAAGCTAGGGACTGAATGTTTGTCTCCCCACAAAATTCGTTATGTTGAACTTCTAACCCCAATGTTGAGGGTATTAGGAGGCGGGGCTTTTGGGAGGTGCGTATGTCATGAGGGTGGAGCCCTCATGAATGGGATTAGTGCTCTTATAAAAGAAGCTGGAGCGAGTTCCTCCTACCCTATGGGGACACAGTGAAAAGGCATCATCTATGAACCAGAAAGCAGGCTCTCACCAGACACCGAATCTGCTGGAGACTTGATCTCGGACTTCCAGCCTCCAGAACTGTGAGAAAAGAATTTCTGCTGTATATAAGCCGCCCAGTTTATGGCATATTGTTAACAGCCCAAACAGACTAAGACACCATCTTGTTATTTTGTACTTCCTTTCTTGGCCCGATGCAGTATTCTCACTGAATTGCCACATGGTGACGCTTAAAGAAGCTTGAGGACAGATCCTAGAAATTTCCCCTTAAATCTCATGTTCCCCTAGAACACTTCCCCTGCATTCATATATTCTGTGCTTTTCGGTCACAGCACTGACGAGAGCCACAGTGAATGTGTTCCTTGGCGTCTACACTAGACTTTGTGCTCCATGAGGAGGGCTCTGTCTTGTTCACTGCTGAATCCCAGCTCAGGGCTTACCGGCACATAGTAGGTGCTCAGTAACTGTGTGTTGAATGACTGCTCCTCCAAAGTCTCAGCCGGCCACTTCAGGCTAACAGACATACCTTGCATTTTTCCCACCACCTTGGTATAAAGTGGACAGCAGCTTCATAGTTATAAAAATCCATCCAATGTTGATGTCCTGTTTATTAAAATCACATTGTGGTCAGCACGGCTTGAATGCCGACAGAAGACCTGTGAGTTCTCACGGCAAGGGTGCGGTTTTTCCAATAAAGTTTGGCACTGTTACTGTCAATCATGACATCAACACGGCGGGAGATAAGCATTGCCCTGGGTGGGTTGGGGGAAGGCTTAGCTCTTGAGGGTGATTTCTATTCTATTCTAAGAAGGACTTGGGAGGGGTTCTTTTCCCCCTTGTCTTTTTGCTCTTCCAAACAAGGCCTCCCTGCCCTGTTCTAAATAGTTCTACAAAATGGTTGCTTGCTGGTCTTGGTGCCATTTCGCAGAAAATCAAAGGCACTCTAAAAGAATCTGTCATTTAAACGATGTAAACCCAAGCCTTGTTTTATTTATCAGAGACTTCAGAACAATTTCGACAATTGTGAGCAAAGCCTTCACGCATTTTCATCGGTTAACAATCTTTTTTAAAATTTTATTTTATTATGTTATGTTAATCACCATACATCATTAGTTTTTGATGTAGTGTTCCATGATTCATTGTTTGCATACGACACCCAGTGCTCCATGCAGTACGTGCCCTCCTTAATACCCATCACCAGGCTAACCCCTCTCCCCACCCTCCTCCCCTCTAGAACCCTCAGTTTGTTTCTCAGAGTCCATAGTCTCGCATGGTCTGTCTCCCCCTCCGATTTCCCCTTCCTACTATCTTTTTTTTTTTTTTAACATATAATGTATTACTTGTTTCAGAGGTACAGGTCTGTGATTCAACAGTCTTACACAATTCACAATCTTTTAAAGCACTTTGAATATACTGTTGAGAGAGGCAGATACTCACCAGGTCAGCCACAATCCCCACTACTCCCTAATGCATCATACCCGCTGCTGTTCATTTGCAGCTGCCTCGCTCCTGAAGACATCAGATTTGGGCCTCCTGCTTATAAATGCACACCCCCCCCCCTTTGATCTGTTAGTAACCTGTTGAAGGGGCTTCTTCATTGAGACAGAGGTTGAAACATTTCCAGAGTTTCTTCCAATTCTGGGTTTTTTTTCTTCCACCTAACTAGGAAAGAGGGACAACCTTTTAAAAGCCGTTTCCTTATCTAACAGGGATAGGCTCACAGAGATAGCTCCATTCTATCTGTAAAACCAAAGCTCAAGTTCACAACGTCTCATACATGACAAAGGGCAACTGTATTCTCCTGCGGAGTAAGTGGATACTGTGGGTGCCTCTCCCTGGATCCTCCAGCTACTGGGAATACCGGCTGATCTCAGTTCACTGCAGTTCACTAGGAATGGTCCTTGGACCTGCCTCACCCAATCCAAGGCAACACCCACTCCCAGAGGGCAGCTAATGAAGGGACAGAGGCCAGCCACACCCTTTGTTTCAATGGGGATCAATTGTGAAGGGCCTTCCCAGCTACCCCCTTAGGATCTGCTGAGGCCTCAGCTGCATTTGCTTAAGTAGGTCAACTCCTGCCCACTCCTGCCTTGCTCAGCCCCCTTAGCTGTATTTCCTGAGAGCTGTCCCCAGTAAGGTTTCTGCCCCGATTCTCCATCTGTTTCCAGGGAACCCAACCTAAGAAAAGGAATGAACCAAGCCACAGAGTAACTTTGCCTCTGCCATACCAGTAGAGGCCAAAAGAGATCCCTGGCAACAAATGTATAAATCCCATAAAGCTGCCATGGAAAGAATCCTTAGAACCCACCAAGTGCAACCCACCCTCTTCCAGATGGGGAGACTGAAACAGAGAACCACAGTGATCTGCTCAAGGCATCAGAAACAATGGATCGTGGATCACCACATCAAAAACTAATGATGTATTGTATGGTGACTAACATAACAATAAAATAAAAAAAGGGGGGGCATCAGAAGCTAGTTAGGTGAGAAAGCGGCCATCGGACTCCCCACTGATTGTGACCCAGGCAGGAACACAATACTCTAGCATTTAATCAGCTCCCAGGAAACCCTGATGGACTGTGAGAGTCAAAGGGAACTGTGAGAATTTGGGAGTCAGTACGAAGTGGCCTTGTAAGCCCATCCCCCACTGACTAAAAAGAGGAGCCAGGTCTGAATCAGGGATGGTAGTGCACTTTATTAACAAACAAAACAGTACCGGACGCGCAAAATCGTTACTTCAGTGGCAACACACACAGGCGAACTCCCACATGGAGCACTGGGGCACATTTCAGACAGAACATTAGGCACCAAGTTCACAATCAAACTAAACGTAGTTCACAGTCCTTCGGTATTTTCTCTTCCGCGCAGTTCAAGTCCTTATTTAACAGTTGTGACCAAAAGGTTACCTTGTTAAGTCTAATTCTCGCCCTTACTGTGGAGTGAGGCCAACACAGCCTTCAGGACTGTGAAGCGGATGCCAGGCTCTATCAGCTGTTGAAACTGCCTTTGGTTCCTTGGGATGGGAAGAAAGACCTCTAGGATCTTGGTGGTGGACAAATAAAATGGTGGGAGTTCTCAGCTCTGATTTCCTATCTCGGCACACCTGGAATAGCATTCATTTTTAAGTTCAGTATATAGTTTAATCTATAGTTTAACAGGGCTGATCTCACTAGGGTAAATTAATTGGTTTTCTAAAAAGTTTGAAAAGAGGGTAAATCACATACTCAGGAGTCCTGCAGCATTAAAGACTTAGATATGTTAACAACCTCCTTACTGTAAAACTGTTGCCTGTTAAGTAGCTGAAGTCAGCGTTTCCCAAAAGGTGTGTCAGAACCAAGTTAATCAGTAAGTGAACAAACAACTGAAATAGGGATGTGATTTCTCTGAGCAGTTTGATATAATATGTGGCAACTCCTTATGGACTGGAGCATATCCAAGACAGTACCCAAACTCCTACGTTAGCTAAAATGCTTTTCAATTACAAAGTAAAGAGTGGCAGAAAAATCCTGCTCTTTGCTCTTAGGATAGGCAAAACTGGAATACCTTAAGCCCTCATTATCAGGGTCCAGTGACTTGTGAATTTATAAGGTTAATTATGTAACTTGAGTTGATTTCCTCTGGCAATCTTTAATTCCCAGTGAGTAGGAACATAGGGGATTAGGTTAAGAGGTATTAGGAGTTAAGAAGGGTATGAAAATCCTGAATATGGGAGAAGCAGTAGGGGGGGAAGAAGCAGTAGACTCACCAGCTCTGAGACAATCACGTGACATTCAGTAGAGGGGCAAACACAATGTTATCACTCTCTTATAAAAGTATAAAATGATTGAGACACATAAGGATTGACCTGATTAATTAAAAAAGGTGAATTTGAACGAAGCTTGTTGAATAATGTGTGGAAGTATGCCCATCAAAATTTTTATGTAAAATTTTTGGTACATAAAAGAGTAAACTTCAGGTATCTAGAAACTTCATCTAAAATGAAATGCCTCGGGGCGCCTGGGTGGCTCAGTCGTTGAGCATCTGCCTTCGGCTCAGGTCGTGACTGGAATCGAGCCCCGCATCGGGCTCCCTGCTCAGCGGGAAGCCGGCTTCTCCCTCTCCCTCTGCCTGCTTCTTCCCCTGCTTGTACACTCTCTCTCTCTGTCAAAAGTAAAATAAAATCTTAAAAAAAAAAGAAATGCTTCATTCATCAGTGATGTGGGATAAGGTGTTACTGTGTATCCACCTGTGTACCCAAGTCTACTGAATCTTGTCAACTGCTTTATTTGATCACATTGGTGTTGATTTTTTTCCCCAGGTGCTTACATGTAAAACAGTAGTCTTTCATGGCTGAAACCTCTGGAAGGGGTTTAAAAAAAAAAATCTTGAGTTTTTAGAATGGGAAAGGCCAGAAAGAGGTGGGCACTGTTCTGGGCCCACATTACTCCTAAAATGGAGAACTCAGTCTTCATATTAAAATCACTCAATTTCATGTCTGTTACAAACTTAATAACTAAGGCCAGTGAGGTTATAATATAAAGCCCCAATTTCCTTTCTCTATTTGAGAGTCTCAACAAATAGCAATCAGAAATTTACCATGTGTATTTCAGTTCCTATTTGAGAGAGATCAGCATGCTAATATTTACTCAAAGGTAACTCTGTCATTTAGGTTAACAGATCTGCCTAATTCCACTGTGGTCCTAGGAAAAAAGAAAAAAAGTGTATACCACTAAGGCCTTCAGACAGCCAGGGTCTACCTGAAAAAAGGAAAATACTTTCTCGAAATCGGCAGAGAAGGTTATCGTGATGTCTAGCCACCCTCCAGGAGGAAGAGAAAATGCCTATTGCAGTGGGTCTCGTGCGGAGCTCATCAGGAGGCCTCCTGGGGGACAGTCCTGCCACTAGTTTACTCTGCTCCCGTGGGGAGCTATACACAAGTCACCTGAAACACCAGACTAGATTTCTAGAAACTTCACAGGAAGTAGAAGTGGCCAGGACGGCCCATAAGCTGTCCCTCAGTGGTCTACACCCCCATTGCTTTCATTTACTATCCCTCATCCAAAGGGGGAGCTGCTGACCCCCAGGAAGCTGCCAGCCTCTGGGCTCTGGACCTACACTTCACTATTTCCTAAGGACTGAAAAGGACAGTCACAGGCTGGGCCGTCACCCATCTAACCTCTACAAAGAGAAAGGGAACCACTTCATTTCTGCAGTCATCAGGCATTTCGTGTTAAAGAGGAGCAAAACAGGACACAGAAATTGTTTCTGACCAGCACTTCAATTAGACATCTTGAAATTAAGGAGTTGATCACAAGGTTTTATTCTACCAGTCAGCACAAGTTAGTCTACACAAGGCAAATAACGCGATGGAGCTTGATCTTATTGAAATTAATGAGGTGATTCTTTGGGTTGTTTTTACTCTGACACCAACTGAGACTAAACTTATGGGTGAAAACCAGTGCATTTAAAGATGATCCAATGATACAGCCTTTGCCAACATTTTGCTTTTGATGGTGCTGGGAAAGAATAGGCAGAAAGCATGAGGCTGAAACCTCAGGATCGTGTCAGCAGCCTGAATTTGTACACTGCAATCCACAGGGCAGTGACTGATGTGGAGAATCCAATGATCTTCAGCAGGCCTGCCACGGAAGGCAGGTTCCTCTCCCAAAAGGTGTGGGTGATCTCCATAGCTGGAACATCCTGGATGGATGAGCAGAGAGCGTTAAGCAGAGCAACTCTCGTTCGCCCCCCTGAGGGCAGGCAGAACATATCTGCCAAGCCAGTGCATGGACATATGCCTGAGAGTGGCATCTACAATGACCTTACAAGGTGGAAGATGAGAGTCAGGAGTTTTACATTCGATTACTGGTCCATGGAGAGGAAGCTGTGGAACTCACCTTTGATTCAGGTTCTTGAACTGTTATGTCTTTCTTGGCCACCTTCCCCAGAGCATTCAAGATCTGCAAGAAAGTGACCGTGGTGAAGTGAGCTTCTAAGGTCCCGACAGACGCAAGGCCCCGCTCGCCATCAAGGAGCCCCCCAGGAGTGGAAGGAGCGGCAGAGAAGCGGAGGTGCACATTTATCCGTGTCAAGAGCAGGAAAGGCCCGATGCCAAAACCACCACCGGCCTTGGGAGAGACAGTGACGCGGCCCACTCCCTTACCTCTCTAGCTGCCCGTTCTCCGGCCTCTACTGCCCCTTCCATGTAACCGCTCCAGTGTGTGGCTGTCTCCGTGCCAGCAAAGTAAATCCTGTCAACCGGCTGGCGAATGACGCTTTGAGAGAACAGAGAGGTCACACAGAGTTACCTGGGAAGGCACGGAGGGTAAAGGGGCCCGTCGCTGCCCTCATTTGCCCCGACAAGACAGCACAACTCCGACTGTTTCCAAAACTCCTGTGTGGCTTCCACCAAAGGTGGAAGGCCCCTCCCTGTTCCCTGCGCCTGTGCCCAAGGATCTGAGCTTTCAAGCCAGAGAGAAGCAGGCTGTCAGATCATCAGTCACTAAAGGTGACGCTGGCCTTTTCCTAGCCAGCCAGGATCAGAAGACAAGAATACACAGAAAATCCACAATCAGATTTCTTGGCTGTAGGTTTCCTGTTTGTGGTCCATTCTCCTCCCCACACCATCGTTCCAAGGGGGTGCATTCTTCACGAGAGGGGATCGGGCAGCAGACCCCAGCCAAGCACTCCCAGGGTATCAGGAGGAACCACAGTGGTGAGTGGGAAGACAGGGGCAGGAACTGATTTGTAGCAGAGGAGGGACCCGAGAGATCAGAGGTCTGTCTGTCTCAAAATAACCACGTCTGCACAGTTAGCTTTTGTGAATTTATGTGGAGACTGGCTGAGGACAGGGAAATGGGCCTTCTCTTCCAAAGAGGTCCTGGCAAAGAAAGCCCCAGAAGGGCTGGGCTGGATGGGGAAGTGTCCCCTCCTAGCTTGTCAGCTTTGACTCCTATCACCTCGGCAAGCCATTTTCACACAATCTCCCGAGCGGCACACCCTGCACCCCCCAAGGCCTTCTCGCCTTTCTCTAATTGAGGAATCTTTGGTTGCATCTGTCCTTGATTCCAGTTTCCCACTTCTGGCCTTCTACTCTGCCTTCGGAACTACTCCAGCTCATCAATCCCGTTATCACTAACAAAGACTAATTGATTCAATTAATTAAAAACAACGAACAATCTCATGTAAGGAAAGGGTTAAGAAGCCCCTCTTTCTCTGTGGACACACGTGAGCTGGAATTAACTTTCCAGCTCCGTTCCTCTGGGAATGTAACGGAAGGTACCCTGCCAGGGACGTTGCCACGCAACACTGCTTATGCCCAAACGCCTCTCCTGCCCTCACAACGGCAACCGCATCGGGGCTGGGAAGACTGTCCTGAGTTGCAAATACCCAGCAGGAGGCTCTTTCTTTGGGCTCTTGCAGCTGAGCACATCCCTGGACAGACCCCTGTGCCCTATGAGGCAGTTACAAGAGACAATGGCTCTTCTGGGGCCTATGGGGCTTCGAAGCCAAGGTGGACTCCCCGAATCCGTGTGGAGATCCCCTCCTCACAGGTTAGCTGTCCTCGGCAGGGACGGCTCCCCCGAAGAAGAGGAGCAGCTGCAGCAAGATGTCTGTAGCTAACGTCCTTAGGCAGAGACGGGTACCCAGAAGCCTAGAGTAGTCGTGTGAAAGGCAATGTCTAATGGAGCTCAAGAAGGCTGGCTGGAGGACACTGCAGCTTGCAGGGTGCTCACACAGAGCACCGACATCTGAAATCCTCACCCGTGCTCTGCTATTGCTCTGCATGCTGACAGCTAAGCTTCTATATACCGGCATCCTTATTTTCCTACGGACGGCCAGAAATCCATGCACTAACTACCTGGGGCATTCGAAATCCGAATGCTGACCCCTATGTCTCCAAGTCCCCTCGAACTTTGCTTATGAGTTTAAGTTTGGTGCATGTCGGGGCGCCCGGGTGGCTCAGTGGTTAAGCGTCTGCCTTCGGCTCGGGTCATGATGCCAGGGTCCTGGGATCCAGTCCCCACATCAGGCTCCCTGCTCAGTGGGGAGCCTGCTTCTCCCTCTCCCTCTGCCTGCCACTCCCCCTGCTTGTGCATGCTCTCTCTCTCTCTCTCTCTGACAAATAAATAAATAAATAAATCTTAAAAAAAAAAGTTCGGTTCCTGTCTTGGATCAATCCGGGTGGTGTCTGGGTAGTACCTTCCATACTGTGTCATGATCCCAGGGGGGAAGTAGGCGGTATAGCAGCCCCCGGAGTACTGCTCCTCGCACCAGTTCTTCTCTTCGTAATGCACCGGCTGCATTCAGTGGGGGGAGAATTCCAAAGGGAAGACAAAGCTGAAATGCGACCCGTCAACCATGAAGGCTCTTGTGTATTTTACTTTAACCAAAAGTTTACGTTAAAGAAAAAGGTGGCCCTGTTTTTCTATTTCACTTAAGGGGAAACATGACAGTACCAAGTAAATGGCCTTCGGGGAGGTACCAAGTGACAAAACATGTATACTTTGACTTTTTCGACCTCTTGATGTGGGGAGGCATGGAGTATTCCAATATCTGGGAGAGAGGGCACTGCCACGCAGATTCTCAAATCTTTAGACTAAGCCCCACCAACAATCACATTCTGGAAAGGTCTGCTCAAATCTCTGGATTCTCTAAATAACAGACTTTACTTCCTTATCTACCACGGCTGAAAAAAAAAAAAGGTGGAAGGGAGGAGGCATAAGATAAGCACAATGTAGGGGCGCCTGGGTGGCTCAGTCGGTTGGGCATCGGTCTCTTGATTTCAGCTCAGGTCGTGATCTCAGGGTCCTGGGATCAAGCCCCGTGTCGAACTCTGCATTCAGTTTGGAGTCCGCTTGTCCCTCTCCCTCTGCTCCTCTACCCATTTGCTCTCTCTCTCTCTGTCTCTAAGATACGTAAATAAAATCTTAAAAAAAAAGATAAGCACAATGTCTAAGAAAGGCTTTTTTTGGAGCCATTTCTCTGAGCTGGAAAAGTGAATGATGGGAATCCTGCTAAAACGGGGAAAAATAATGACGAGCAATGGTTTCCAAGAGACATGAGAGACCGTTCTCTGAGTTTTTCTCTAACAGAGTCTACAAGTTCATTGTTTGAACAGTTCAGAGATAATCCCGTGAAAGAGCCCCCAGCTAGCTAATAGGATCTTCAGATAGAATTTCATTCCCGTCATCACCTTCAGTGGTGGACTGAAAGCACTGAAATCCCTACATGAGCTGTGAATGGAGTCTACGGATGGAAAAATCAATTAGTGTGGCTCTGACCAGAGAGAGTCTAGATTCTGCCCACCCTGTCAAGTATACACTAGAGCGCCCTCACCAACAGATGAGGACGTATTTGGGATTTCGCTTCAGAGCAGTCAATTGGCTTTGACGGGAGGGCAGGACCTCTGTTCTGGGAACTGATCTCACCCACCCCGGAGATAATACCTGTGACTCCAGGCCCTGATGGCAATTGGCTGCCAGTTATCCAGGGAACACGGAAAGAGCCCAAGGAACTGATGCATCAGAAATTGCATGCCCCTGACGGCAGCTTTCATTGGCCTTTCTGGGACTAAAGTTAATCCTCCAGTAAGCATATCCCTTCCTAAGACTCTCCTCCTAAGACGGTCAGGAAACCAGACTCTGCTTTGCTTTAGCACTTAGAGCAAACAGAGCAGAACCTTCTAGGGATTAAAGCTGAGGGTTTCTTACTTGTAAAGCTTCTTGGGATCCTAGCACTTTGGCATAGAGCTCACAGATCTTCTTCTTCCTGTAAAGAAGAGTAAAAAAGAAAAATGTTAAGGAAGTAATAACCGAGGAGTAGAACATAAACACAGTGAGTTTATTCATTATCATTGGCTCTCGCCAATGAACCAGATGTATTAAGGAAAACCTAAAATCAATGGTAACTACACAACATGAATAGTTCCATGAATCTGTGCCCTCGGATCAACCCTCTATGCCTCAATACGGTCATTTGACTTGAAGATGCAACAGAATTTTCCTTTTATATTTTTGCCTCTTTTACTGCCCGATATCCTATCTATTCAAGATTCAAATGGGGAAAATAAGAGTCGATTAAGGGCAGTTTAGGACATGATGCTAAGTCACTTTTCTGGAACATGTAGCATTCTAGAATAATCCCTTTTAGAAGTCCATAGTCCATATGACAGCATCTTTTAACTATCCTCCACTTATGTCTTAAAGATCTATGAACATCTGAAGCTTATTTAATCTTTTAAGTATACCATAAAATATGCCGCACAACAAGAGGCCTATGGTCATTCTACTCTAGTCATCGGGCACGTGACAGAATGGTCTGTGGACATGGTACTTCCAAGGGATGTGCTACACGATGTTACCTCAGACAGTCGTTGGCTACCCTAATTCATTATGTAAATGACTATCACATCACATGACACGTGGTAGGTCTTAAAGAAAATCAGTAGCTTCATTGATCTAGGCACTTCCTGAAACAGGTATTTGCAAACTCACAACCACTCTTGGGGAAATTAAAAAGTGCTAATTTACTAAAATCACCCCTTTTCAAAATAAATGGTTCAATTTCAGGATTTGTTTGAACAGGTTCACACTGAGCCAGTTATATACTTTGGTATTTGCCTTCTTTAGTCTTTATATAGTTTAAACATTGAAACTGCTCCAAAATATTTGTTAGGTGCTAATGAGCAACTGGAAAAAAAAAGTTTGCTGAAAAATGGGTGCAGGGTTTACCTCGAATCTGAAACACAAGTACTGAGAGGTGAAGAGACTAATGGCCAAAAATGAGAGGAGGGCGAAAGGAGGGGTTATACTTACTAGTAATGAAAGAAACAGAGGTTTTTAAAAATGATGATTTTACATTGCCAATTACATTAGAAAACATTTTTAAAACATGTCCTCAATTTCTCTGAACGATGTGAGATAAAATCTAGCCTTATAAATTTGTCAAAATGCTCACATTTAGGCCATTGATATAACTCCCAGAACTTCTGTTTCATGGAGATACAGTGTTAAGTCAGGAAGAGGAGGTGAAATCATAAACATGGTGGCTTACTGCCACCATGTTCCCATGGAAGGTTTTCAGAGATAGACAAAGGCTACTGCTGAGGTGATGTTCTAGAACATTTCGGTGGCTCTGTAAGTTCCAGTACAAACAGGAAAAGTTTGGTTTCCATGAAGGAGCTGTTCCTACTGCAGATCAATAACCATAAAGGAAATGCAGAACTAGAAGAAGTTTCCAGACTACTGTCTGCCTCTGTCTCTCTCTGTCTAATCCAAGCCCCTTAATGTGAAAGACAAGGAGGCTGAAGCTCAATAAAAATGTACTGAATCAAAATCCACCCTCAGCATAGCATGGTAACCTCTTTCCTACTCTATGATGAGATGATGGATTCTTACCTACTTCGCGTGGGTGTTATGAGGAAATTCCAACATTTGAGAGTCAATCACGAAACAAAAGTATGGACGATCATTATTCTAAAGGTTTAATGATGCTTAGCTTATTTTTGGGACATGTGATAAAATCTTTATTAAAACAGAACAAAATCTAAAATCCAATCAACCTACCTTGCAGTTAATTTTTCATGCATGGACAATAAGCCCCTTATTATAGAAAGGGAAGTCATTATTTACTGTATTTTGTAGTTATGAGTCAAGGATGAGTTCATATAAATCCAACAGGAAATTATCTTCCCCATCCCTTCCTCCCATTAAAATGTAAAAACTTCTGGAAAAGTTATGTAAGTCAAAAATGTTAGAGCAATGCAGTGATTGGTTAGTTGGGCTCTAAAAATAATAGAACATATTTTAAATCATGGCCAAAAGAGGTCACTGTGCAAATCTCTTGTAGTTGTGTTTACTCACTGGTTTCTAAATCTGGCTGCTCGTCATAATCATTTGAAAAGCTTGTTAAAAAATACAAGATACTCAGGCTCCACCCCTAATCTACCACATCATAATCTATCGGCCTCAGAAAAAAAACATATTTTCCAAACATTCTCTGGCAGATGTTGATGCAGTCGGTTGTGGGAATCTCACCCCAGTCAAAGACACATTCAGGGTTCTAAGGGTTTTGCCTTATAAAAACTTTTGAGAAGTTCAGGTACCATGTGGAATCATAACCAAATGTCTACATCCAGGCTGGTATTTATTTTACTATTAATAAAGGGGGAAAGCAGGAAATCCAAAAGAAAATGTCAAGCTTCGTATGGCGTAATGAAAAAAAGTTTGCATTGGATGCTATTCCTGACTTTGTCACAAGCTAGCTGTGGAGACCCGGACAAGCCATTCCCTGCCACTGGACCCCAAATTCTCCCTCTTCTGAGTGAGTAGACAAAGAGTTCCCTTCCCGAAATCAGACCTCATGGTAGCTCAAAGGAACAAATTCGTGCGCAAATGTGGAAACTTTTGCAGCCTGAATTACAAAGTCATCAAAGTAACTCTCAAAGCAAGGGCTGCTTATGGATTTGCTGCTTCATTGTTTAATTAAATGCAGAGAGAAGTGTACATCTGTGTGTGTCCTGGTCCTCTTCAAAAGCCAACAAAGGATTTAGGGCTACCCTCTGGAAGGGAAGCCCAGAAATTCCCAGAGGTACCACCCCGCCAACAGCCAAATGACTGTTTCCAGGTTAAGAGTTCCTGGTAAGCTTTTATCTGAACAAAGGAAAGGATTCCAAGGCAAAACCAAACAAATACAACAGGGCAGAAAGGGAAAGGGAGAAAGGAAGAAAAAAAAAAAAGCCACTGTCCTACAATGATTGTTTCATACTAGGAAGCTGATCAGGAGAAGGGAACGTCAGAGCTGCGTCCTAGATAATCAAAGGGGGATACTTCTATGTACACAAGTGGAAACAGGTTGAAACCCACACGTATGGCTTTGCTCTTCAGAAAAAGTACAGTCAGAGGACCTTGGAAAAGGGATAATGGTCTGGGTGAGGCAATCAGGACTCAGCCTCTAAAGCTTTTTTGCACTGCTAACGTTTCCTATAATTTTTGTCCATCTACCCTACAGGGGAAACCCTACCTCTCAACCACTGTACAATAAACACAGATATGTAAACCTAAATTAATTAATGCATATGGGCAAGCACTGAGTCGAGGGGACTTGTAACACAAAGGTTGCCACGGTGACAAAAAGGTCGATTTATTGGGATTTTAAGACTATTAGTGAATCACGGTGTTTTTCAAGATGCCAATATACTGTTGTTAGCGCAACAAGCACGGTATCAAGCTAAGCTTTTATATGTGTTTCAGATGTCACTTCTTACCTTATTTCCTTATGGAGCTTGGCAAGTCGGTCAGCTTTTCGGGCAAGTATGAAGCTGCAGAGAAAGGTGACATTTGAATGATTAGGTGCAAGAGCTGCCTCCTCTTTTCCAAAATGTTCTTGCCTCTGCCTACTCAGCATTGATGAACTCTCGCCCACGCACTCCCATTATTTCCCTCTATTAGAGAAAATGCCAGGCTGCCTTCCATCTGCCTGTGTCCAAAACCCCTCTAGGCTGCGGGCTCCTAAGTAACCGGTCACCTCCTGCTCAATGCTTTACCCCCAAAGTACAGCACGGCTCTTGGCATATAGTTAGAAATCAAATGTTAGTTGAATTAATATTGCGCTAAATGCTATCCTAGTAATTGACTGTTGCCTTCTGCCAAATACTTGATAAAAGCTGGAAAACCAAATCGAAGTAAGTAGTTGCGGTGGATGCCATGGTGGGCCCCCCAGATTCCTCTTTGGAACCAAGCACTCATTACCCTGAGAGCTCAGGGCTGGACCCTTCCCCAGCCACTGCCTTCTGTGGCAGAGGGCTGCCTGGCTCAAGGTCCCGCCCCTCCCCAGAATGACCATCTCTGGGGTGCGGTGGGCACCAAGTCCATTCCCTCACCTCAGGGCATGACACCTCTGAAGGGCCATCCCAGTTCCAGAACTCCTTATGGGATGGCTGAGACCTCCGCCAGGCCAATGTCGGAGCCCAACGTCTTCCTCTGCCCAATCCTGATTCCTTCCCTTTCCCACAGTGACCCCGGCACACACCCCAGTGAACCCCTTGCACCCAAATCTCCATCTCCAACTTAGCTTCCGGGAACCTGGCCTAGCACCTCCCCCAAATTCAGTAACTCAGTAAAACTCAGTTATAGTTAATCTGTAAATACTGATATGACTAATTGCACGTATGTTTTAAAGAACTGAACGGTGACAACAAATCCTTATGCACACTATTATTAGAAAGCATTCACAAATCCAAATGAGCTAAAGGACGCTGAAATTATTTCTCCATTTAAAAAAGTTTTACCCTTGTATTTCTTTTGCTCTAGGCCCAAAAGACAAGTAGGTCAAGACTGAGAATGCAAGAGCCGAACACAGATATTTCATCCTCTCCCTCACCCCCAAATTAAACTGTTCCTCAGTTTGATTGGCAATTCCGTGAGAGCTGTCTGTTAGTCGAGATCATTCTGGGAAGCAAGGATTACAAAACGTCTTTGCGTTAATGCAGAGAACAGTATTTCGGAGGAATCTGTGGATGACCCAAGATATTTGAACTAATGAACTTTATGGGATATAGTCATAATTTTGCTTGATTTAACACTGTTACATTATGTCTTGCCAGTAATGATTCTGGTTAAATTTTAAGTTTATGCAAGAATCAATCATTTGAGGCTTACACAGGACTTCAGTGAAAATCACCAATACCAGATGAAACATTAAATGATTGATCTGAAAACCTTTTTCGATCTTGGGTGCTTCTTCCAGCTCCTTTCCTCAAGGGCTGCTCGTGGTGGCCATTCCTGTCAAATCTCAAATCGAGAATGAAACAACAACCCCTTTGCTCTAACTCTTAACTACGGACAATCTTCTTTAACTTGCTTTGGGGTTTTATTGAGGAAATTAAACATGCTGGCTTTGGGTCAGGGACATTTCACGGCTCTCAGGTACAAGGTCCTTTCTAGTTGCCAAAAGGTACTAGCCATCACAAACGCCCGAGCTGGACAATTACCACCCCTGTCGTAAAGGCTTTCATTGCCCAGAGCAAAGAGCAGGGCGGAGGCAACTGTCCAGATAAAGACAGATTAGAGTATCACTTTTTAAAAAGGAACTGCCTGAATAACCCCATTCCCATCTGGAAAACTTCCGCCACACGTGTCGTGGCTAATAAAGCCGAAGAAAGCCCAGAAAGGCAGATACCACAATATCTTACTCCCAGGGCAAGAAGACCATCAGTGTCCTTCCCTCCACAGTCGGACTGGTCCTGACGGTCTCCTGAAACCTCTAGGTCAACCTTCTGTTTTCCTCTGGCACGCAGAAGGTGGTGGCGAACGGCCCACACAATCTGTACCCTTTCTTGCCCAGTGGGGTTAGAGATGAAGAGGACGCACCCCTCCTCTGCTCATTCCGCCGTGAGCAGCTGCCCTTCCCGGGGAGGCTGGTGCTACTTCTGTTATTTTGCAGCCAGAGACGTGGTTACAAAATGTCTCGTGCGCAGTCCAATCTAAGTCCCGGGTCACGGGTCTGCCTCTGGTTTTGTAATTTCCCCTCAATGATGCAATGTGCGTGAGCTCGACTCTCCCGAGGGGGAAGGGGAAAACCGCAGGTGTCTGGCAGTCACTTGGCCAGTACAGAGGCTGCGCTCTTCTGTTGTCATGTGGTAGAATAAACAGGCTTTTTAGTTGTGGAGCTTTGAGGAAGGGTCAAAGGCAGGGCACTCGGGAAGGCGGAGGCACTCCTGAGCAATTCCCTTGTGAAAGCACTGCTTCCTTGTCTGGACCCCCTAGTCCCCCAAAGGCAGAGCTGTGGAGGGCGGGGGGCTGGGAGGAGAAAGGGAGAGCTCTCCTCTTCCGGACACAGGACCAAACCCTGGAGCATCCCTAGCGAAGGACAGCTGCAGTGGGACCTATCACAATGAGAGACATCCACTCAAGGCCCGGCTCTACCTCACACTGCACTTCCTCACTGGTCATGAGTCTCACATCCCTGGGTAACGATTAGCATATTCACGATGGTGGTGTAGTGATGTCTGGAATGGAGAAAAGCCTAACTCTGAAAGGTTTTACAGAACAAAACAACCAATTCTCAATTCTAGATGAGTGTGGACATTCTGCCCCCAGGCGGGGTTGTCTACCATACTGCCTGTCTAGCTGCTTCCTTCACTCTGTCCTCAATAGTATCATGGGGGCAAGAAAGGAAGGCGCACAAGTTCAAAATAGTGTCAGTTTTTGTAAAGTTTCCCAGAGTTCCGTGCCACATACAAAACGTTAATATTTTAAAACGCGGAAAATGATACATTTCTGTAGGGTTATTTACGATTGCCTGACCTCGATTCCATATGCTCTGTCAGCATCCACACCAAGACACCAACACAATTTAGAGAATGCACAGCATTCAGCTCTAACTTACCCCATGATAGCGGGCAGCGATCCATCTGGCTTGGTGTCGTCCAGGGTTATTGAAATTGGAGCTTCCTCATCTTCAATGATCATACAGCCACAGTAATCTTAACAAAGAGAAAATCAATAGGAGATTGACACTGACCTCATCAAAAATTTAGGAATTATATATATAGATATATAGAGATACACACACACACACACACACACACACACACACACACACACACACACACACACACACAAAACTCTTTTGCTAAGAGGAAGGGAAACCTCAAATAGTCTTTGCCCCAACCCTAGAAGATATCTCCTTATTAACTACACACATTAACTACACAAGGGTATCTGCTGACCCAGACACGTGGAAAACAACCCATCTCAATGACCTCTACATAAAGATCACGTAGGACCAATGCTACGGCCCAAATCGTACCGAGGCCCCAGAGCCCTGGAGTACACGGGGAAAGGGAGACTTAGGTCAGAGGGAATCACCCCTAGGAACCCACAGAAGAAGCTGGGGGAAGGAATCTTTTGAGGAGGAGCACGTTTGCCAACAACAGCCACCAAATCCACCCAGGCCCTGCCTCAGCTAATTGCCGCACACATCCTGACAGCAGGTCTCACTGTCACCATTTGACACAAGGAGACTGATGCTGAGAGGTGAAGCGTCACAGCCAAGGCTACTCAGCTAGTAAGCAAGTGAAGCCCGGGACTGTGGGACTTCAATGCGGCGCTCTTCCCACAGCACCCCTTTGCGTCACTCTCTCATTTAGAGTAAGGGGCAGGACATTTGCCAAGGACTAGGGCAATGGTGCCCCCCGCCACTTGGGGGGATCTCTTCCTTCCCTTTCATTGAGAGCAAGTGCTCTTGGGGTCATTCTGTGTCGCACCAGGGGCTGTGAAGTGATAGACAGACTGAGATTTCTGATCCTTTCTCTGCCAATTTAAAAATATTTATCTTTGTCATCTTTTTTCTGTTCCGGGTCTATGAGAAGGTCCCTAAAGAGAGTGTGATCCCTTCACTTAAAACAATTTAAATGTGAGTAAGTGCAGCCTACCCTTCTTCTTCCAAAAGGCCTCCTTGTAATACATCATGCACTTAATGATAGCCCCCATCGGAAGACGCTGGATTAACTGATTTCTTTCTGATGGAAGCTCTGGTCGGAAGTGGATCTTGGCAGTCAAAGTTGGCGGGATGGCACTAATTACGTATCTGCACTAAAAGACACAGACACAAAATACCACCTCAAACGTGTGAGTCTCAGTCTTTACAGAGGGGGAGAAACATCATACTGATCATTTAGAATGACACCGAGCAGTAACCACATACAAAATGAGGCCACTCTGAGGCAGCACAACAGAACAAGGCAGGTCAACTAAAAATGGTAATTTGGAAGACAGAGTTGGAGACATACCAGCATTAATTATACCACTGCTTAGACTGTATTTGGTTAGAAGCTGCAGAAGACACGAGGCCTATTTAATATATGCTCCTTGGGACTAGGCTGAATTACCTCATAAATTTCATGATTCAACGTCTCGATGATGATGTTGTCACCTGACTGGTCCACATAGGTGACGGGGCACTTCAGCTTCACTCTGTCCCCGAGGCGGTCCATTATCCGTTCACTCACTTGACCCGATCCACCCACAAATTTTCGTTCCTATAGGAGAAGGCAGGCAACGAGGACTATAAATATGAAACATCGGTCACGATAGCTCAGAAAGTAAAATACAGGTCAAAAGAAGCAACGTGGGGGCGCCTGGGTGGCTCAGATGGTTAAGCGTCTGCCTTCAGCTCAGGTTCCTGGGGATCAAGCCCCACATCAGGCTCCTGGCTCAGCAGGGAGTCTGCCTCTCTCTCTCCCTCTCCCCCTGCTCATGCTCTCTCTCTCTCTGTATCTCTGTGTCTCAAATGAATAAATAAAATCTTTAAAAAAAAAAGAAAAAAAAGAAGCAATGTGGAATTTCTAAGCATAAAGATACTTCAAAGATGCAACTGTCCTGCATTTGCTAAAGCTAAGGGTCAAATGGCCAATACCTCTTGGGGCCACGAGAACAACTTAGGGTGTTCCAGGGATTGCCTGAGGAGAGGAATTATTCACTTAGTGGAGAAAGACGCTACACCTTGCACTATGGGGCAGAGCCTGTCTGGAACAGAGATGACTTGAAGTATGATCATTTTACCAGTTCTAGAAGTTTTTGAAAATTAGTTGATCCGTAGTACTTCAGCTCCTCCCACAGAGCTGGACTAATTTTACTTACCTCTCCCCCCGCCCCCCGTCAAAAAGGGAGGACCCAAATTCCCAAAACCTAATTAGTTCAAAACGAAACATTCTTTAGCTGTGAACGCATCTCTAGGAACGAGAAAATGAAAGGAGAACTTTTGGTTTCGGGCACGTTGGTTGGAATCATTTCAAAAATTTGTGTCTCAAATCCACTCACGGTTCCAGACATGGAAGCAGCTATTAAGCTGGTGCACTGGGTGAGGACAGAACCACAAATGGAGGTTACAGGCTGAGAACGGACACTCCGTACCTGGCCCCCGTTGGTGACCGAGAATATCCGAGTGGTGCCTCCGCACTGCTTCACGTACCACAAAAACCACAGCGCAGACACCTCGTGGGGCTCAGAGGTCACGTTGATGTTCACAAAGAGTGATGCAAACTGCCTAGCCGTCCTGGTCACATAACAAAGGCGACAGTCGAGTGTAAGTACATACATGCTTCACAGGACAGCATCTTTTTAAAACACAACTCAGTACGGTTCAAAAGCATCTGCACTGCTTTTAGGGGGGAAAAAAAAAACAACAATCCTCACAGTCTCAACCTCTGAAGGAATGCATATTTTAACTTCTGGTGAAAAATAACCTTTTCCTTTGTTTTGAGCCAGTTAGGGGTTCACTCCAAATATATTAATTCTGGTACCGTCTAAAAGGGTCAAGGTGCTGGTGAGGGATCATTAAGGATGCAGTTCTCGTTTCCTTGAACAACCATCCTCTCTTCTCCACCTCCGCTGCTCCCACCCCGTTCCAGTCCACCCACATGCCTCACTTGGGTTACAACGGTGGTGGCTCCTCCGGGTCATCCCTACCTGGTTTATGACTACAGCCCCTTTTGATCCTTTGCCACATTACAGCCAATAAAGTCTTTTGACAATGCCAAACAAAACAAAACAAAACAAAACAAAAAACCACTCTTCATAAAACCCTTCATGGCATCCATGGCAAAAGGCAAAAATCTGGAATCAAGCCACTCCATCTTCCACCATCAGCCTCTCAACCAGCTCTCCGACCTCTAATTACGTTGCTTTCCCGTGGCATCCTTAGAGTCCAGGCACACTGTCATATCACTGCAAAAACATGTCAATCTCCCCATCTTGGGGCCTTCAAGAGCTGTTTCCTGTTTTCTCTACATGGAAAATAATATCCCCCACACCATCCCCCTTCATATCTCCCAACATTCATGGTGGCTCATTCCTGGAAGATACCACCCATCACACCATCCGTCCCCTGCGGTCTCCCCCATCCACAGTGGCTCACTCCTGGAAGATACCATTCCCCTAACAACATTCACTCTTTGCATCTCCCCTAAACCTTGCTGATTCCTGCCATACCATTCCCCAACGTCACTCCCCTATACTGTCTACACTCATCCACTGCACCTCATTCCTGGAAGCTACCTGTCATATCATTCACCCTTCCCATCTCTTCCCACAGTCACTATGGCTCGTTCCTGGAAGATACCATGCCTCCATATCATCCCTATTCCTGTCTCCTATCCACCGTCACTGTAGCTCATTGCCAGAAAATACCATTCCCTAGACCACGTGTCCTTCCTGTAGTTCCCCTTAACCACATACCTGAGTCACTGTGGTTCCTTCCTGGAAGATACCATCCTGCAACAGGCCATCCACCCCTCCTATTCCCCAACATCTACTATGGATCATTCCTGGAAGATACCATCCCACCAAACCACATATCCCTACTGTCCTCCCACCATGCGCCGTGGTTCATTCCTGGAAGATACTATCCTCCCACACTGTCTACTCTTCCTCATCTGTCCCCACCCATATAGCTCATTTGTGGAAGCAACCTTCCCAACACACCAACCACACCTCCTGTCTCCTCCCATTCTCCTATGGCTCATTCCTGGAACATACCATCTTCCCACACTTTCCAACTTTCCTGCCTCCCCCATCCACAGTGGCTCATTCCTAGAAGATACCATCTCACCACACCAACTGCTCATCCTCTCCCCTGCCACCCATTATTGTTTACTTCTGGAACATATCATCCCCACACACCATCCCTCCTTCCTGTGTCTCCTACCCACTGAGGCTCATTTCTGGAAGATACTATGCTCCCACATGACCCACCCTCCCTGTCTCCCCCCACAGTCACTGTAGCTTATTCCTGGGTGATTTCCTCTCCTCACCCTCTTCCTCTCTCCTCTCCATCCACCACGGCTCATTCCTGGTGGACACCATTCTCCCATACCATCCAGCTTTCCCATCTTCCCCATTTACTGTGGCTCATTCCTGGAAGATATCACTGCCCACCCCCCAAACACACACACACACACACACACACACACACACACACACACACACACACACACTCTTCCTGTCTACTTCCATGGATTATGGCTCATTCCTGGAAGGTAACATTCTCCACCACATCCATCTTTGCCGACTCCCCCCATCCATGTGCTTCATTCCTGGAAGACACCATCCACCCTCACTACCCACTCTTCCTATCTCCCCCCATCTATATGGCTCATTCTTAGAAGATACCAATCCAACCTTCATGTCTCCCCCTATAACCTATGGCTCATTCCTGGAAAATATCATCCCCTCAGCCACCATCAACCGTCCTGTCTCCGCCCGCCCCCATACACTGTGGCTCATTCCTGGAAGATACCATCCTTTAACCTATGATCATCCCAGATGATAACTGTCACCACATCATCCAGTCTTCCGGTACCCCTCCCCCACCTCCATCACTACTGTTCCTTCCTGGAAGATAAATTTCCCCTCCAGCCATCCACCCTTCCTCTCTCCCCCTACAGTGGTTCGTTCCTAGAAGATACCATCCCCTCACCCCTCAACTATTTCTACTCTTCCTATATCCCCCCATCAATTGGTGCATTCTTGGAAGATAGTATCCACCACATCAACCGTCCTTTCAGTCTCCCCAGTCAACTGGCTCATTCCTGGAAGATATCATTCCCCCCAACACTATATAGCCTTCCTGTCTCTCCTATCCACTGAGGCTCATTCCTGGAAGATACCTTGCTTCCACATCATCTAGCCTTCCTGACTCCCCCCCACCCCCACCCCATAGTCACTGTAGCTCATTCTTTGATGATACCATCTTTTCATACCATCCTCTCTTCCCTATCTCCCCCAATCCACTATGGCTCATTCCTAGAAGATACCACTCCCTCAACACCATCCACTCTTCCTGACTACCTCCACAGACAATGGCTCTTCCTGGAAGATGCCATCCCACCATCCATCCATCTCTACTGCTGTCTTCTTTCCCCTACCCACCATCCACCATGGCCTATTCCTGGAAGATACCATCCTCCCACACCATCCTCTCCTCCTCCCCCATCCACTGTGGCTCATTCCATCTGGTCACATCATCAACTCTTCCAGCCTACCCCCTTCCACCAGCTCCTTCCTGGAAGATACCATCACCACACACAATCCTCCTTTCCTGCCCCCCCACCCCCATCCATGTCACTCATTCCTAGAAGATAAAATCTACCCATACCATCCATCCTTCCTGTCTCCCCCCCACCCATGTGGCTCATTCCTGGAAGTTACCATAGCCTCACACCATCCAGCCTTCCTATTTCCCCATCCACTATGGTTCATTCGTGGGAGATACCATCCTCCCACACCATACTCTCTTTGTTTGTCCCCATCCATTTGGCTCCTTCCTGGAAGATACCATCACCCCACAAGATCCAGCTTTCCTATCTCCCACTCCCCCATCCAAGTGGCTCATTCCTGGAAAATACCATTCCTACACACCATCCATTGTGCCTCATTCCTGGAACATACCATCCAGCTTTCCTGTCTCCCCCATCCACAGTGGCTCATTCCTGGAAGATATCATTCCCCCACACCATCAACCTCTCTTGTCTGCCTCCATGGATTAAGCTCACTCATGGAAGATACCATCCCACCAAACATCCATCTTTGTCTCCCCCAGTCCACCGTGTTCCATACCTAGAAGATACCATTCCCTCACATATTTCATTCTTACTCTCTCCCCCCCATCAACTGGGTCATTCTTGGAAGGTACCTTCCCCCCACACCATCCAGCCTTTTTATCTACTGGCATACACTGTGGCTCATTCATGGACGATACCATCTGCATACACCATCCAACTTTCATTTCTCCACCCTTCCACTGTGGCTCATTCCTTGAAGATACCATTCTCCCACACCGCTCACCCTTTCTGTCTCTCCCCATCTGCTATGGCTCACTCCTGGAACATGTCATCTCCATACTATCCATCCATCTGCTCTCCCCCCAACCACTGTGGCACATTCCTTGTAGATTTCATATTCCCACATCATTCTCCCTTCCTGTCTGTCCCCAAATACTATGGTTCATTTCTGGAAGACATTTCCTTCCACACCATCCATCTTTCCTCTCTCTCTCCCTCATCGACTTTGTGGCATTCCTGGAAGATACCTTGTCCTCCACATCATCCACCCTTCCCTATCTCCTTCCATCCTCTGTGACTCATTTTTAGTTGGTGCACTAAGTCCTTGGTTTATGTTTAAAGATGGCTGCATCCGGGAATCTCTTCCTTACCCTTAGAGGTCAAGATCCCTGTTACAGTCACTCTAGTAGCATTATGGAATTATGTGCATAATGTCAGTCTCTCCTGCTAGAAGAATACTAACTCCATGAGTTTAGGGGCCATGCCTAACACATTCACCACAATTCCTCACCGATGGCTACAGTGCCTTCACATAGCAGCCCCAGAAAGCTGACTAAACAACCTGTAGCTCAACTCATTACACAGGTTCTCACTGAAAATATTATAAAATTTATGTTTTTCATTAATATAAACTAGCTTGCCTTCGGTTCCATGTTTTTCTACATCTGTATGGAATTACTTTAATATCTTTCCAAATTGCTTCTGTAGCTGACTGCTATATAATTTGAATACACAATTACTTATTTTATTGCAAATCACAGAGCCCTTTCATTAAAAACATTCTACTTCATTCACCTCCTCTTTTTTTTATGTTTTAGATTCATTTTATGTTCAAACCCCCTCTGAAGTGTTTAAAGTTCCTTCAAAGTTGCCACTGACTGAAAGATCATTAGGTTTCCTCTTAACTTTTTTCCTATAACTTATTAAGAAAAACACTGCAGGGGTGCCTGGCTGGCTCAGTCGGTGGAGTGTGCAACTCTTGATCCTGGGGTTGTGAGTTCAAGCCCCATGTTGGGTGTAGAGATTACTTAAAAAATCAAAATCTTAAAAAAAAAAGAAAAATACTGCAGTTCAAGATAGGACAGAAAGGATCCAAAGGAAAGACGAAAAGTAAATTTTAAATAGTCAAGATTACTTCGTCCAGCAGATTTTATCGATGAGATCTTTCATGGTCATCTTGTCCCATTCCTCAGCATGTGGGGCCTCCCACGGTGCATCCGCTGGAATCTGCGGAGGAAGAAGGGCCCACATTCAGGTGGGATGGTTACTGCCCACTGCCCTGCCAACAGGCCTTCAGGAGAACCTCTGAAAACCAGTCTCTGGGTCTGTGTTGGAATGTGTGATTGGCATAGAATTCTCATATAGATAGTGGTGGGGTTGGGATGCATAGGTCTCTGCATTCTATGCCTTAAAGCTGTTGCCATAATAATGATGATGATGATGATGCAAAAAGGGGGGAATTACATACAAATGTATATATAAATTAATATGTAATTATGATGATCATCCTTATTACTGAAAGCCAACGCCCATTTTAAGTCCCCAATTTAAGTGCGAGAGAGTGATCTTATGGAGCCTGGGCCTAGGTAAAAAACCTTGGCGGGGATAAATCCCTCTTTCCTTTACTATCTAAAGTGGCATCACACATGGATAAGGCAACTATGAGTAGGACACCTGGCGAAAATATGTCACACAAGTTCTCAGTGCCATAGAGTTGAAAGGCCACAGACATTACAATCAGAGAGATGTGCGTTTGAATCCTGGTTCCCTTGCTGTGTGGTGTTGGGGAAATTACCATAACCCCTCGGGCACTCATTGTCCTTGCAAGTGGCAATACTACCAACTTGGCAGAGTAGTTGGGTGCATTGGAAATAGTATGTTTGAATGTCCAGAGCAACGTTCCCTGCACTACTGGAAGGATATTAAACGGCTGCTATTGTTACATTAGTAACAGGTCATGTGTAAGCTGAACACATACTTTACCTCCTTCCCCATGTTATCCATTGTCCGCCACAAATTGTTGTAATCCAAATAGGCAATGGGATTCCATACCGGCGGAAAGGCCCCCCGAAATGGATAAGTTCTCCCCTACAACATAAAAGCAAAGGATAATACCTTAAATTAGGATGGCATTCTAAAAAACAAAACCCAGCCAACATAAGAGCCATTTTCAAACTAACAGTATCCTCTCCTGTTGCAAAAGCATCACCTTTGATGGGAAGTAAATACATTTTCCCTATACCGGCCCCAAATTTCAATTAGATTAGCAAAATTCCCCTGATGTTGTGCTCCCTGTTTTTAATCTACAGGAAATAATCGCTGTGAACTTACTCCTACTTATATAGAGAAAATAAATAAAGGTAGCTCATCCTAATACCTAATGCTGATGCCACAATATTCTCAACCCTTGAGCTCCTAGCTAATCTCTTTGGAGGGATGCTCCCATTCAGATGAGAGCAGGATGATGACATGGAAGACTGTCCTTGGACCACACAGAAGACTGGAACAACAGGGCAGAATATCTCAGACTGAGTTTTAAGGTTCACACGGGCTAAATAAAGACTGGCTAGACTACCGACTATGCCTGAAGTCAAGAATCAAAATATGAGAAACAGAATAATAGGCATTTGACATCTTTTTGGTTGCCCAGCATCCATGTTCCTTTCCCAATATTATCCCGGTTCCTTTTTGGGAAACTGCCTCTCCTCCTCTGTGGTTAGATGTGTAGGGAGGATGGTCCTGGGTATCATCTCCCATTATAGCAGACAATGGGCTAGATCCTTTCCCCACCCCATCTGGCTTCTGGTGCAGCCAGGCTGTGAGGCTGTCAGCTAAGCTTGGCCAATCACACACACTCTCTGACCCTGGAATGAGTCACCCAACAACAGAAGAAAGCTAACTCTGGGTTCTCCTTCCCCATGGCAGCATGCTGGCAGATGCTTCCTGCTCTAAAGACCATGGCTGTGGTTCCCGTGGCTCCTAACTTGCCAGAGCTTGCCAGAGCTCCCTAACTTGCTAGAGCTCCCCTGATCCCTGCTTATTCCTAAATGTGGCCCTCCAGCCTCCCGTTGATTCTGTGGGCCCTCTGATATCCTTTCACTAAATGCCCTCTTGTTAGCCGGAGTTGGCTTTCTATTGCTTGGTACTGAGACCTCTAACACAAAGACAGCTAATTATTTGCCACCATTGACTTCATTCCCATTGTGTAACAAGTCCTGTGCTATGCAAACACCGGGGTGAGGCGAGAGTGAATCCTTGGAAAGAGAGACCAGGTCTAGGTATTTTCTAAGGTTTTTAGTTCCTTTAAAAATAAAACACTCATAAGATGAAAATATTGTCTACTAATGCAATTTTGCATGAGATTATTTTTTTATCAAATAAAAACATACTCTCAGTATTTGCATTAAGCTTACTGTGTGTACTGCACAGTATTAAGCACTATGTCGAATTAAAAAAGGCGGGGAGGGGAGCTAAAGCAAAACTCCTGACCATTGGGGCGCCTGGGTGGCTCAGTCGTTAGGCGTCTGCCTTCGGCTCAGGTCATGATCCCAGGGTCCCTGCTCAGCGGGAAGCCTGCTTCTCCCTCTCCCTCTCCCCCTGCTTGTGTTCCCTCTCTGGCTGTCTCTCTCTCTGTCAAATAAATAAAATCTTTAAAAAAACAAACAAACTCCTGACAATCAAGACAGGGACACAAGACCTAACAGCATTTGCAATAATGTGCACACACTTGCGCACGCATGCGTGCACACATGCACTCTTCAACTGAGTAATGATATACAGCAGCCATTAAGTGACAAGTAATTTTGCCTGCCACAGTAGCAAATTCAAATAACCTTGGCAGATTATGTGATCTGATTTCTTATCTGAAAAATGCCATGTTGTAATGCTGCAATACGACTCTCCGAGACTCCAAACCTTTATCATCACCACCACCACTATCACCACCATTATTACTAACATTTATTGAGATCTTTCTCCATGCCTGGCCCTGGCTAAGCTCTTCATATGTATTATCTCGCTCCAACCCTGTGGAGGCAAGCACTATTAATATTTCCATCTTATAAATGAGGAAACTAAAGCCCAGGGATATTAGCTGGAAAATAGTAGGACGGAAATTTCCTGTTCCCAAAGCCTTTGCTCATAAACATTAAGCTTTCTGGCCTTCCTATAGGGTTGATAGAATGTGGAGATAGGTTTGTTCTAGAGACATCTTAACCTTCCCAACTGGATGAAGGAGAGTTTGGAAAGGTGAAAACTAGAAATCTTCCACACTACCTTTTATGTTTCTAAGGAGTAAAAATGGAGATGAAGAAGCTCTGTTTGAGGAAAGAGCGTCAACCCTGGGAAATGAGGAAGCACATCTGGAGAAAAATGGGCAGACATTTTACCCAGAATGCTATGCTAGCTACAGAGAGGAGGCCGACGGGTTAACAGTTCATGGGCAGCCTTTAGAACAGCGGGTTCTCATTACAGTTCTTCCCTTAATTGAAATCGGGGAAAATCCACATTTTCCTCTGTAAGATGTATTTATACTCAAGGAATAGTCTCATACAAAACTGATTTTTGCTTTGAAAAGAAATTTTTTTTAATAAAAACAAATATGCTCAATCATCTGGGGACATTAAGAAAAGTATCATAAATATAATTCAACAAAATGTGTCCCACATTCCTAATAAAGTTCTTCTCAGGATTATGCCAACCAGAGTCTCATTTCACACATGGCCTAAAGACCCCATGATCTGAGCCTTAATAAACAAAGAGGTGGCAGGAGAAGTAAAGAATCCAAGGAGAGAGAAGAGTCCAGCCCGGCAATCTTTTTAGAAACAGGAGCCATGGGAATTCTAAAAGAAGATCATAAAGGCCGACTACAACATTAATTTTTATCCTGTTGACAGAGGCACCAAGTTGATAAAGGGATTTCATTAATCAGTTTCACTTGTCATGTCTGGCTTCTCTGCCCTTACTCCATAGAACCTAAATCTGGGGCCCCTGGGTGGTGCAGTCGGTTAAGCGTCTGACTCATGGTTTTGGCTCAGGTCGTGATCTCAGTGTTGTGGGATCGAATTCCCGTGTCGCGCTCTGCTCTGCTTGAGATTCTCTCTTCCCTCTCCCTCTGCCCCTCCCGCTCATGCTCTCTCTCTCTCTAAAATGAATAAATAAAAAAAGATCTTATTTATTTATTTGACAGAGAGAGACACAGCGAGAGAGGGAACACAAGCAGGGGGAGTGGGAGAGGGAGAGGAAGGCTTCCCGCTGAGCAGGGAGCCCGATGCTGGGCTCGATCCCAGGACCCTGGGATCATGACCCGAGCCGAAGGCAGACGTGTAACAACTGAGCCACCCAGGCACCCCTGAATAAATAAGTCTACAAAAAAAAAAAAAAAAGAAAGAAAGGAAAAGAAAACCCAAGTCTGCTAAAGAAATGCATACATGGGGGAACAGGCACCTACATGTCACCTCTTCCTTTCTCAGAAACCCCTGGACGGCTTATTTCCTCCATGGCCTGCTTCTAAACTAGACAACTCAAGACAACTTTTTGCGCATGTGAATCCCTAAAGCAGTGCGGTGGCAGGGCCTGGAGCTGTCTCCTGATGGAGTGAGAACAGCCTGCCAAATGGACCATCTTAAGCTCATAAATGTGATTGTACAGTTTTCTCACAAAGGTGTCAGTACTTTCTCAGTCTCTCCAAATGGCTACTGCTCTTGGAAAATAAAAGGAAAAAAACCTTGAGTAAAGGTCACGTTCATTTTGTACCTAAACTCTGGAGCCTTCCAACCCTTCCAAAATGGCCTTTAATCTCTAAAGCACAATGTCTCTGAGTTGAAGTCCAGTAGAACATAATGTCCCTGGAACTGTGCCCCAAATACTTAAATCCCTTTGAGAAACCACATCCTCAATGTACCAATGTTCCTAATAACAAGAGACTATTGCCAGGAGGTGACAGTTTACGGCTTCCACATCATTCTTTATTGTTGGTCCTATAAAATAAACCAAGTTTAGAGTAAGCAAGTAACATTTACTGATTGGCGTGTTGTAGAGGGTTGGCTCTCTGTACTTTTAGTTTTAGTTAAACAAAAGGAAGTGGATGTTATTAAAGAGCATCACAGGCCCCTGAGGAAAGCTGCCAAATGTTTTTTTAATCAGCTTGAAACTAAACAGATATGTTCTAGACTAGTTTAGGAACAAGTCTGCCCAACTGATATGAATTCCTTGGCATCCTTCTTGTCCCACTGTTTTGACAAGCCTATAAGAGAAATCTTTTGGTGGTTTCTTTTCTACAGTACTTAATAATGCTTTAACTGCAGAAATCATCTAAAAAGACACCCATTAAATAGGACGGCAGGAGTGTGTTGTATTCGTAGTTTAAAAAAAATCATTTTCTTCCTCTTTCCGAATGCAGGTTAGCCAAGCTCTCTTCAAACCTACAGCATTCTACTCTACCGAAAACAAGCCATCGTAACATGGAAACATCCATGCCATCGTACTGCGTGGCTTATTCCAAGTCTCCAACTAGTATCCATACTTCTTTGCAAAACCCCCCCTCCGTCCATCCACTGCTTCCCCAGGGTCTGATCCTCAGCCTTTTCCCAGCCACCCGCCCATTTCCCTGGGGAGCTCAGCCAACATCTGGATTTGTTCTCTTTGCCCAGTGTTATGGTTTGCATTTCTCATGCCTCTGCTCCCTCTATATTGAAGAGAACTTCCAAATGGTAATGTACAACTTCTCACACAACTTTCAAGGGCTGGCAGCACATTCCTGGGTGTTTGCTCATGACCTTCATCTTATTCTCAGTCCCTCTCTCAGGACTTGGATGGCTATGAGCCAGTGCAGCGGCACGTGAGCTGTGCAGTCCCATCTCGGGGAACAAGACGACCAATATGCTCAGGTACAAATGATGCATCAAGAATGAAAGGTTTCAAATGAATAGTTATGCCGCCTTTCCCAAGGGACTCTAGTTCTATACAGAAATTACAAACAAAGCAATTAAAATAGCAACAATATGAGCTCTTCTGGAGGCTCTTGGGTAAGTAAAGATAATTGACAGCGCTTTTTTCTCTTTCACAAATGCCATTAACTCTGGAGAAACAGGCAGTTAGAAAAAAAGATGAAAATGTTACACCGTGAGGATGAGTGGCTGCTTTTCCAGAACAGCTTTATTAAGACATGATTCACATACTCGAGGGGCACTAGGGTGGCTCGGGTCACAATCCCGGGGTCCTGGGATCGAGTCCCGCGTCGGGCTCCCTGCTCAGTGGGGAGTCTGCTTCTCCCTCCCCCTCTGCCCCCCCCAGCTCGTGCTTGCTCCGTCTCTCTCTTTAACTCAAATAAATAAATAAAATCTTTAAAAAAAATTCACATACTCAGTAATCCACCCATTTAAAGTGTGTAATTCAATGGGTGTTGGTATATTCACAGAGTTGTGCATCCATCACCACATCTAATTTTAGAACATTTTTGTCACCCGAAGAAGGAACCCTTAGTCCTTAACAGTCACTCTCCATCCTCCCCCACCCCATTTTGAAGAACAGCCCAACTATTTGGCAAAGCAGCTGCACCATTTTACTTTCGGACCAGTGATGCTCCATTTCTTCACCAACACTTGCTACTGACTTTTTGATTCTAGCCAGCCTGGTGGGGGCAAAGTGGTATCTCACTGTAGTTTTGACTCGCATTTCCCCAATGACTGATGATGGCCAACATCAGGCTCTGTCGCTCTCTCTCTCTCAGATAAATAAATAACCTTTTAAAAAAAACATTTATTTGCTTTATTCTTGTTCCTTACATCTTTGATATTAGGATGCCTGGATTTCATGTCTAATTCCTCTTGGTTTTCATTGCTCCTAATTAAAATCTTGTGATCATCGTAAGTGAGATGCATCACAGAGTAATAAATTTGGGCAGCTTTTGATGAATTTAGCAGGTTCACTACGTCTTTGAAGATATTCAGAGGTCCATATTATGTATATATTAGGTTTTTAACATATATGTGGATATATACGTGTGTACATGTATAATTTGTTTAATCCCAACTGGTGCCTTGGCAGAGACAGAAGTAGAGTTCATGACTCCATGCTCTTGATTTAGACTCCCCTGCCCCCCGCCCCCAGCTCCCTGTGCCTCAGTCTCCATGTCAGGAAGATGAGACCTGCAGTGCCCATGAGCTGGATCCTCCATTGGGAGCCTATTAGGATGTGCTTTCTATGTCTGGAGGTTGTTGGCATGAGTAAATACAGCTCTGAGACAAACAGGGTCCCAAAGATCCTACCTAGCAGCGGAAGCTGGAAATGACTTCTACTTCCTCTGGCACACTAAAGCACTTTGTTTGTTGCCCATGGCACCTCACTATTTTCTACGCTATTAAACTGATTTATGTAAGAACTTTCCCGACTAGTTTCCACACACCGAAGAAGGGCTATGCCTCACACATGTTTATATCTCCTACACTGCCTTGTATATACCAGGGTTCCGAGAAATGCTCGTTAAATGGAGGAATAAAAGGGGTAAATACAGGGGCGTCTGGGTGGCTCAGTCGATTGTCTGCCTTTGGCTCAGGTCATGATCTCAGGGTCTTGGGATCAAGCCCCAGGTCGGGCTCCCTGCTCAGCAGGGAGTCTGCTTCTCCCTCTCCCCCTGCTTGTGCTCTGTCTCACTCTTTCTCTCTCTCAAATAGATAAATAAAATCTTTAAGAAAGGAGGGGGAATACAATTCTTGCATGTATAGATATCACATCTAGCTCCTCCAGGCTCCAGAAAGAGTCCAGCCTCTTTCTACACAAATGACTCCCTCTTTTCCCACCTCAGACAAGGTCTTCTAATGAATGCCAATTAACGCTGATTTTTAATGATCAACTCCACATACACACCTTTTCTAAAATAGCCATAATCAATACTACCATCAGATTTACTAGAACTCCCTATGTGTAGGTACTGAAGGGAAGAGAAAAAGATGAAGATCTCTAAAACCATTTCCTATGTGAGCATCTCTCACTCTGCTCCTTATGGATGCTATATAAAAATGGGTTCCGTGGTCATGAATCTGGGAAATCCTGGCTTATAGTTAAACAGCTTTTCTTTTTAATTTAAAAAAATTTTTTTTTCTGCCCATCCTCATAGGACCCCTAATTTGCTAACAGACATCTTGGCACTCAACAATAGGGATAGAACACGGAGCATTTCCACAATGTATCTGACTAAGAAACTCCCTCTTGCAAAGCACTGTTGGGATTAATGTTGCTTAGAAAATATTCCCTTAGGCATGCTCTCTTCCTCTTCTGGCTGGCAGTCGCAGGGGCCCGAGGGAACACGGGAGAACAGGGGTTAGAAAGCAGAGCCCTGATAACCAGAGGATTTATTTTCCAAATGCTCCTAATGGGAATACGGTCTCATGTGGACGTCTCCTGAACAAGAACGTATGTCATCCCACAACACTGAGTCAAAAGGAAAAACAAAATGAAATCACTTGTGCGTCTAGCTGAAATTGCAAGTGCTCTGTGCTGAGTCTCGAGCCTGGGACTCTGCCCCTGGGAACTGGGCAGTACAAAGAGAAAGTACATCAGAGCAGGTAGAGAGGGTCAAGGGCAAAGCAGGGCTTCTTGACAGACTGGCTGTTAAGTGAATGCATTCAGCTTGCGTATCCCAGTGACTGGGCAGGGGCAACCCTGCCGTTCTACTGCATGGAGTTACTCCAGCGGGGGCTCCCGGGATCATGGTGGTGGAGACATGGGAGGGGGAGGGGACCAGGAGTCAGTAGAGCCTTAGCACTGTCTTCCCCACATTTGAACATCAGAGAAGGATTTTTTAAAAAATCTACCAACTGGGAAAAGTCACAGATACTCGGGACTCCTTTGGCCCCAATAATTACGTAGATTAGTGAATGTGCCCACATCTGTGCCTCCGAGTCAACTTTTATGACCCCTGCTGGGCAGCAAGTGTGAGCCAATGGTGATTTCTTCCCATCGTCTCGGAAGCCTGAGGTTTTTTTCAGAGACATTTATCTGCTGGATATGGCTCTGGAAACTAGGCCATTGGGTACTTGGGCAAACACACAAAATTAAATCTCAGCCTGAGGTTCCTAGTGTATCATTTGAGTTTGAGAAATTACACGAGCACTGTCAGAATAAAAGGAAATGGACTAGTAGTTTAGAAATCGATCCCTTTGTTTGAAAAACCTGACATGAGAAAAGTCCTTTAAATGGAAAGGACTCATTTCCACAGCTTTTGGGATCAAAGCAGTCATTACATTTAACTATAATTACCATTCACATTTTCTGCCACTCCACCTAGAATTTTCTTCTTCTGGTTGCATGAGACCCCGAACACAAAGCAAACAACAAAATGAAGTGTTATGAAAACAGTACTGGACTGCTCAAATGGAAGGTATCCATATTATTATCATTATTTGTCTCTTCAGTTTCAAGGTATGTGTTTGCTAAGGTTAGTTATCAACTAGATTTTCACATCTGTCTGTCTTTCTCTCTCACACACACTTCTGTGGGACCTTGAACCAAATACTTGCATTCTTACAATTTTCTCCCATCTCTAAAGTAAGGAAAACTGCCACTTACTAAAACTCTGCGGTCTACCCGGTTTTCCAAAGGTATTCGTTCAATGAGCTTGACACAGAAGTGAAAAAGCTTAGAGTCCAGGCCTGAAATAGAGGGCTACATATGGCAGCATCGATTCCGTTAAATGGCAGGACAGGGCAACGACAGCAAAGACTTTCTGGTTGGGTCAGCATGTGCTCACAGGACACCAAAACTTCCCTTCTTCAGGAAGTGCCCAGAATGCACCAGGTATGGGATTTATAAGGACGTTCAAGGGTGTTTCAGTTTCAGCTGTTAGAAGGCTATTCTACAAAAGTTTGAAACTTCAGGACCAATGATTAAGTCTTTGGGCTAAGATAGTGGGTGCATGCTCTGGGGTAAAGTGGGGGCTGCAGGGGGGGAGTGGGGAGGAAGTAGGAATAGTGATGAAGTAGAAAGTAGGGGGAGGAAAAAAGGAGAGACTGACCTCAAACTGGCAACATTTAACCTGAAAGCTCAGAACCTCTAGCAGTTGGGCTATCATGGAGACTAGAGCAGTTTTTCTTGAGGAAGCTTCATTCCACCAACAAGGTTCTTTTTGCCATTAACTGCAACGCCAAGGCCCCACTTGAGGAGGTGACAGCAAAGTTCCACAGCCAAAGAAAACTCCTTCGTGTCTGACCGAATCCCCTTTCTACACTGCCACTGAAAGCCAGTTCACTGAGTCACAGAGGCCGACGCTAGATGGCTTCTCAATGAATGCTTAGAAAAGGATTGCTGTAATGAACTGGCCTCTATTAAAAATGAATAGCAAGAAGATGAAAAGAGTTCTGCGAACAGATGATGGGTGCCCAATCATGCGAATGTACCTAATGTCGCTGAATTGTACACCTAATGGTTAAGAAGATACATTTTTTTTAAAGATTTTATTTATTTATTTGACACAGAGAGAGGGATAGTGAGAGCAGGAACACAAGCAGGGGGAGTGGGAGAGGGAGAAGCAGGCTCCCCGCGGAGCAGGGAGCCCGATGTGGGGCTCGATCCCGGGACCCTGGGATCATGACCTGAGCCGAAGGCAGACGCTTAACGACTGAGCCACCCAGGTGCCCCAAGAAGATAAATTTTTATGTTATGTGTATTTTACCAGTTTTTTTTTTCTTTTGAGCAAGTGCACGCACACATGTGGGGCCGGGAGGAGCAGAGGGAGAGAGAGAATCTTAAGCAGGTTCCATGCTCAGCATGGAGCCTGATGCGGGGCTCGATCCCATTACCCTGAGATCATGACCTGAGCCGAAATTAAGAGTCAGATGCTTAACCAACTGAGCCACCCAGGCGCACCCCCCAATTTTTTTAAAAAGAAAAAAAAAAAAGAAGGAAAAAAAATCTAACAATTAACCTGACTTTTCTATTTATTGGGCTGTCACTTCAACCAAGTAGAAGCTTTATGATCTACAAACTAAATGGGAGATTTCTCCCTGAAAATTTATAGGAAAAAGAAAGGAGGCTTTGAGAGAAAATGGCTAATGCTGACCTGGCTTTCTAAACAGTACAAGGCTTTAAGAGTAATTTCTGTCATTACACTTTCCTGTAAACACAAGAAATAAATGAAAAAAAAAGAGAAAGAAATGAAGTCTTTTTAAAATGGAGTGGAAAAGAATGGAAGTTACTAAAAACTATTTTTTTACAAGCGACGTCCATGTATCATTTTACTAAATACTTGATAGACCAAGGTGAGAATATATGAACATGTTTAGTCTCTCTGCTTTAAAAAACCCATGTATAACTGTAATTTAGAGAAAGCAAATAATCCCTCTTGTATTACTTCATTTCTATGATCAAACAGAATTTCTTATCATGAACACCTGCCCATTTACCATGTGCCTGTTCTTACCTAATTGTGTTTTTTTCATCTCTACCCTGACTTATACAAATTATTTTAAATCCTTTCTCTCTTTTTCTTTTTAAAGCTTCATTTATTTTTAGAGGGTGGGGAAGGGCAGAGGGAGAAGGAAAGAGGATCTTCAAGCAGACTCCCCACAGAGCGCAGAGCCCGATGGAGGGCTCGATCCCACGACCTGTGAGATCATGCCCTGGGCCGAAGTCAAGAGTCAGATGCTCAACCAACTGAGCCATCCAGGTGCCCCACTTTTTTCCCTTTTATTCTTTTTTTTTCTTTTTAAACCAGGGAAGATATAAAATAAGATACTCTTATCTCGATCATACTTTGACTAATGAGTTCACATAAATCACTTAACAAAAAGAATATATAGCCAACAATTCCAAACCATGCCCGAGACCTCTAGACTTAGTAGTTTAACACAGTAATAAAACCCATCTGTAGTCTTCAGCCTGCTGTGCCTAACTGGGGTGGCCTGGGGGTTCCTTGGGAGTCAGGCGCTCACTGAAGGCCAGAGGGACTCCAGATTCATGGGCTCAGGGTGCGAGAGAAGAAGCCACCCTGGTGAACGGCACCACATATGGCTCCCAGTGCCTGTGTCCACAGGAGGCCGCGTCCACAGGAGCCCCTACTGCCTGAGTGGCATGTTAGGAGTCCAGAACCCTTAGGGGTAAGGTGATTTTTGTCATACCTCACAGAGGTTTGCTAAAGGATTTTCAAGTTGACGTTCTCCCTGTGGAATAAGGAACGATGTGACATAACCCACAGAACCCTGGGCTCAAGACCTGGAAAGCCTTACTTTGGCAACTAAGCTTTCTGAGCCTCAGTTTTCTCATCTATAAGTTGGGAGGACATGCTTATTACCTCATAGGATCACTCAAAAAAGGTGACGCAAGTACAGACACATTACAGACGGAAGACAATACTTATGCATGGCGTGAGGAGGGATGGAGCTAAGTGATTAAAAGAAAGGAGACAAAGACACAACAAGCAACAGCCCTACAAGAGCCGAACACCTTTGGTTTCTTGCCTTTCCTACTGAGCAGACTTAAAAGTGAAAGCAGAACTTTCTTTGAACACAAAAGATACACCTTCTGTGAGTTGGTATGGAAAGGTGTTGAAAGCAGCTTAAAAATATATGTCCCTAATCCCAAGGAAACACTCTATTATGAAGTAAGGGGTCAAAGACGCAGTTATTTCTGGCAAGCATTAAGACAAACTAAGAAAAAAATAAATCCCCTGCTTTCAACACGGCCTGCTGGCTAAAACAGAGTTCACCTCTTAGCAACAACAAAAAAATTTTTACTTAGTATTCCAGAGCACACACATTCTGAAAAGCCTTTTGATTTCAGTCGTTGGCATAGAAACCTCAAGTAAACGGCTGTGGGAAGAGCAGAACCCATACTAGGAAAACTTGCTTGGTGAGCTGTTACTATCAGGAAAGCCTATGTTGTTTTAAATAATTTTTCATCACACCATTCTCTAAAAAGAAATGTGTGGTATGTATTTATAGTCTCCCTTTTTATTTAGGGTGTGAAAGCAGGGAGAAAGTGGGAATGCATAAATGTGTCAATTTCTCCCGCAGAGCAGCGCCTGCAAAATGCCTTGCTCCATCTCTGGAGGCATTGTTCTCCCTCTCTACAGCATTTCTTCATTATTAAGATCTGGAAGAACCCATTAAAAGGAAAAAAGGGGGGCGCCTAGGTGGCTCAGTCAGTTGAGCGTCTGCCTTCGGCTCGGGTCATGATCTCGGGATCCTGAGATCAAGCCCTGTGTCGGGTTCTCTGCTCAGTGGGGAGCCTGCTTCTCCCTCTCAAATAAATAAATAAAATCTTAAAAGAAAAAAAGAAGAAAGAAAAAGGAAATCAAGCACTTCTTCTTTCCTCTCCAAGACTCAGCATTGCAAAATTTAACAAAAAGTCTCCACAACTCCATGAAATGTACTCATAAAACAATCGTAATGATGGTGCATCTAATTTACTAATGCAAGTAATGGATCAACCAACCCAAGAAGCACTCAAGTCCATCTGCTTCCCTTACACCATCCAAAGGAAAAGAAGACATAAAGAGAATGTTTTAAACACACCTAGCTGATGCCACTTCAAATCTACCTTTTAAGGTAAAGACAACATGGTTCATTTAATTTCACAAATCGGATATAATCTCCTAAACAGACCTGTATCCAATTCACCACATTCATAAAACCCGTTCAAAAACCTATTCTATAAGAACCAGGATCTCCTATGGTGCCTGGCCGGCTCAGTGGGTACAGCATGTGATTCTCGACCTCAGGGTTGTGAGTTCGAGCCTCACGTCGGATGTAGAGATTACTAAAAAAACAAAACAAAACAAAAAAGAACTGAAGAAAAAAGAATCAGAATCTACTAAACCAGAATTAGAATAGGTACTCTATTTGCAAGATCCATGAAGGATACAGGCAGAAATGTTAGCTAATGGTAAGCTCCATGCAAGCAGAAACTTCGATCATGTGTCCACTGTTAGAACAATATCTTGTACAGAGAAGACTATATAGTAACTATTTATTGAACTAATGAATGAATTTGGCAATAATGACGTGAACCTTCTGTGAATGAAGTAGATAGACGTGGTCTCCCTGGTAAAGGAGAGGGTGCAAAATACCACTGGTCTAGCCCCATTGCTCAGCTCAGAGGCTCAGGCTTGGAATTCCATGCTGTCATGCCAAAATTTGCACTGTCAACACAATCAACCAAAGGTCGTGAATAATTCTTTGGTGAATACTAAAAATCATCCTAGAACACATTGAAACTTGATGCACTGCAGTCTGCTGTCAGAAGAAATAATTGAGGCATTCTTTAAGGCTGCACTCTCGGAACATTTAAAAGCTGAAGCAACCTGGACCATCACGAATATGGCTTAGTTCTAACTAGACAATGGCAATCTTCTGGTGATGCACCCACCACCATTTTGGTGTTACTTACTGAAAAGAATGCACTGTGGGAGATTATAGAAGCTGGGGTTGTCACGAGAGCCGATGCAGAGAGTGCCACAAAGATAATGTGCTTTATTAACCCAATGCACTATGGTGATGGGAAAAAGTCCCCTTCCCCCCCCTCCCGAGAAGTGGATGGAACAGTGAGGGTTGAGATATTTTTAAGTAAGTGGAGTTATTTTTTGCTATATGGTTTATTAATAATCTTACATGGAATATAAAATTTCCCTAATCTGGTCTCCTCACTTTACAGCTTCCTGGTCATTATAAAAACACCCACCACACCGAGTATTTCTCATTGCAGAAATGATACAATTTATTAGAAACACTAGCAGAAAGGCATTCATTCAGGTAAAATAAATTAACCTCTAGCTGACCCACTATTGTTTTACCTTAACATTGATGTCTAACTTGGGGGGAGAACATGTGTTCTTTGGCAGGTTAAAGTATGTGAGAGGATGGTTTAATAGTATTTCTAGAATCCATCTTTTCTTTAGATGAGATTATGTCTTAAATGAAAAGAATGGTGTTTAGTTTAGCCCCTTCAATATGTGCTTATTTGTAAGTCAGTCCTAAAATTCATGAACAGTAGGAGCTCAGGGGGTAGGCAGACCATTACTAGTTTCATAGCCTTGTCAAGTTGCTTTACTTCTCTGAACCTCAGCTTTCTCCTCTGTAAAATGGGGACAATCGTACCTGCCTAACAAGGTGGATGTAATGAGTTCGTGCATAAAAAAAGCACTTTGTTGTTTACTGTGAGCCTCCAGGGAAAATAAAAATCTCTCAGCTCTTGAATGTTAGAGAGGAAGAGATTAGAAGCATGAGTCTGCTCAGATTCCAGGACAATCATCAGACTCATTTGCTTCCCAGCTGGACTGGAGAGCGAATTTACGTGACCGTTTGTTTAATTAGTAGTTGAGTGTGAATATGTTACATATGCTAATACACGTAAAAGTGCTCAGTAAATGTTAGTTGCTATCATTCTCAATGTTGTTATTATTGACTAGTCCAGGGAAACACCATGCCGTGCAGAAAAGAGAAAGTGGGGAAGCAAAGGGGTTTTCCCCTTTGTGATCATGAAGCCCATGGAAGTTAAAGTTCATCAACGCTTCGTATAATTTTTTTACTTTTATACTTTCTTCATTCCTCCCTGGATTTCTGAACTTAGTTTTGCCAGACTCTTCCCCCAAGCATCCCAAACCAGCTATCAGAAATTCCCCAAATTTCCCTGATTGTGCATCAGTGTGCATACCCTCACAAGTCCTTCAACTCCAAACTCCAGAAGTCCCCCGCGGGTCTGGAGCCTGACTGCCTGGGGGAGTGCTGGTGAGAAGTGATGTGGCTACTGGTGTGGGAATCCTGGCATGAGAATGAGTAAATGAGGGGCGCCTGGGTGGTGCAGCTGGTTAAGTGTCTGACTCTTGGTTTTGGCTCAGGTGGTGATCTCAGGGTCGTGGGATTGAGCCCCGCATCGGGCTCCCCGCTCAGCGCTGAGTCTGCTTAAGAATCTCTCTCTCCCTCTCCCTGTGCCCTCTCCTCCTGTGCTCTCTCTCTCTCAAATAAATACATAAATGTTTAAATAAAAGAATGAGTAAATGAGCCCTGCCCGCGTAGTTCCAGGAAATGGGCTGCAATGGCAGATCGGAGAACTTGACCTCTCAAGGCACATCCCCAGACTCCAGCTGCTCCATGTTTGGCTTCAGTAAGAAAGAATAACACGGGCAACAGCTGCTGTTCCTTGCGTGGAAATCAGCAGAGTTTAAACAATCTCGTTTCAACAGTACAAAACGGCACAACCCGTCTAGACTACCCAAGAGTCAAGGCCCAATACAGAGGAAATTCTCAAAGTGTGCAAAGAAGATTCAGGTAAGAATGAGAATGAATAATCTGTTCAGTCTTAAGAAGTAGCCTCAGACTAGTGTTCCTTGGGGCCTTAGAATTGCCTCATAGGTGCCTGGGGGCTGCCTGGGGCTGTGTGTGTGTGTGTGTGTGTGTGTGTGTCTGTGTGTGTATCTGCCACAGGTGACTCCTGCTCCCCCCCCGCGCCACCCCATTCTTCATAAAGGGTGAAGAGGAAAAAAAAAAAAGCTGAGAGCCTACTACCCCTACTCCAGTTGGACTGGGGGTGAGGGTGCAGCCTTCAAGGGCTACGGTGGGTGATGTGGAGGAGGGCCAAGCCGAGGCCTGACCCCTGGCAGAGATTCCCAGAGTCCACAAGGATGTTTTAAAAAGAAAACACAGAATACTACTGTAAAGCTGAGAGCCTATTGGTACAATTGCTTTGAGAAAAAAACAACTAAAACAAAACCAAATGTTTTCCCGAATACAGTGCTCTCTCCCACTGGTCACTTGAGTAAAACATCAGACTTACCTTGACATATTGAACAAGACGCTCATTTACGTTCACTTTGTAAGTCTCTAGACCCAGCTCCTTAGATAACCGTAAGATTCTGTTCTGGGTTGGCCCCACATAAGCCCCACCAACATCTACGTAATCGACATGTTCATTCTGCAGAAAGAGGAAAAGTGGCCAGAAGACTTCAGTTAAAACTCAGGGAAAAAAAAAAAAAGCTATGTCTCATGTAAAGACAAAAACATTTATTTTTCACAACTTACATGTGCCTTACTTCTCTCTTATAAAGTGCAACTGAAAACAGTAACTTTCTCCTCCACCCAAGGACCGGGCACAACCCTGTATGACACTCATCACAAAGCAATCCCACTTGTATAGTTACTGGTGAGGCCAATTCAACAATAACATGTGTCACGAATAAAGAGTGCTGTAGTACATTCTGCCGATCTAGATCCTTTTCAAAGCAATTAGGTTTTTATGTATGCTTTTCTTTGGGGTTGTTGCTGTAGGCCTAATTCTCCAATTTCTAACAGATGAAGTTTTAAATCAGCCCACACTGATGGGCTCTTGATCTTATTTTTTTTAAATATTTTATTTATTTGACAGAGAGAGACAGCTAGAGAGGGAACACAAGCAGGGGGAGTGGGAGAGGGAGAAGCAGGTTTCCCGCTGAGCAGGGAACCCGCTGCGGGGCTCGATCCCAGGACCCCTGGGATCACGACCTGAGCCGAAGGCAGACGCTTAACGACTGAGCCACCCAGGCGCCCTGCTCTTCATCTTATTTTAAAATACTGTCTGGGGGGCACTGGGGGGCTGAGTCGGTTAAGCGTCTGCCTTGGGCTCAGATCATGATCCCGGGGGTCCTGCTCAGCGGGGAGCCTGCCTCTCCCTTACCCTCTGCCCTACCCCCTGCTCGTGCTCTCTCTCTCTCTCTGTCAAATAACTAAATAAAATCCTTAAAAAAATAAAAAATAAAATAAAATACTAGCTGGGAAGAATATATCATAGGAAAAGGTACACAAAGCTATAAAAAGATTCATATACCTAACAAATTATTTTATAAATATACAAACCTTCCATTGTAAACTGAAATTTACTTTCCCCTCTTATGTGCAGTTCTACATTTTCTCCAGCTTTTTTATGAACACATTTCCTGGTAATTTAATCAACAGATTGATTGTTGGTGACTTACATCTCCTCCATGTGTTTATAATAACTTCTTTTGGGTCTGTTTCTATTTTGTTGTTTATACCCATTTTCATCCATGTTGCCTTTCCTCCTTGTCTGATTATTCTGTACTGACTACCACTCATTGAATTTGAAAAAATACAAAATAATTTGAATCCTAGGAGGATGATATCTTTCTCAGAGAGGATTTCTGTCTGCTTCTGCCAGCACCTGGGGGCCCTTTTATAATACCAGATAACTTTATTGCATTTCCTGTGCCTGGGATGATTTGAAGCTGGGCTGAAATGCACACGTGCTCTGGTCTTCTTACAGTTCACCCTTGGTCCAAGGACACCGGCCAACCCAAAACGTGAGGACTTTACCAATACCTCCCTCCATTTGCACACACTTTGGTGGGCTCTGGACTTGACCCTCAATTGCTCTAGCTCTGGATGACTTTTGAAAGGCCTACTCAGGCTCTCACTTGCTTCTTCGGTGGTCAGTAAACTCCCTCTCCCCATCCCCAACTTCCAGGGGAAAAGTAGGTCAATCCTTTCCTGGTGATGGCCCAGTGATTCTTCACTACATTCTTAGTTCTCTGATGCTTTGAAGATTTGTGTGTATGTGTGTGTACAGTGCAATTTGTCCAATCTCTTTGCATTTAGTAGGAGGGTTGGGACAATTCACCAAAAGTGTTATTTCTGGAAAATTGATTGTCTAGTATTATTCAACTTGCCTTCCTGGCGAAACACAACCTGATATTGTCTTTCTATTGCAGGATATGCTTTGCTAACAATTTACTTAGAATTTTTGTTGCCAAGTTCATGAGTGAAATTGAGATTCTCCTCTCTTCTACAACCCCTGTCTGTCTGTTGCATTAGAGTATTGCTAATCTCATAAATCAGTGATCATACTTTCTTCTATTCTTTGGAACTGTTTGTATAAAAATAGAATGATTTATTCTTTAAACATTGGGTAGAATATAACTCCAGAGTCATCTAGGCTTGCTGTTTTCATTGTGGAAAAATCTTAAAACTATGAGATACGATTTACTTTGAGGCTAAAACACGACCCATATTTTCTATTTCTTTTTAAATCAGTGTTAATTTTGATAAACATATTTTTCCTTATACATTTCGTGTATGTTTCAAAACTACTGGTTTAAAGTTCATGACATCCTTTTTTCATTTATTCTTTACTGAATCAGTAGTTATATCTACATTTTCATCCCTTTTATTGTTTATTTGAGATATTCCTTTTTTCTTTTTCTTGAAAAATCTGACCAGACACTTCTCTATTTTTAGTCTCTTCAAAGAATCAACATTTGTCTCATTGATCCTCTTTATTGAATATATATTTCCTGTATCATGGATTTATGCTCTTTCCCCCACTCTTTAGATTTATTATATTCTTAATTTTCTAACTCCTCACATTCTTAGTTCATTCACACTGAGCCTTTTTTTCTTTCCTAATGGAAGAATTTAGGCTATAAATCTTCCTCTAAGTTAATTGCTTTAACTACATACACAACTTTATTTTAATATTTCCATTGTGCAGTTTTAAGTATTTTCATGTTTCCATTACAATTTCTCTTTAGGCTCGTGTTTCTAAAAACTTTGTTGGATTTTAACTTCTCCAGCTGGGATTTTTTTTTTTTTTTTAGTTATCTTTTTGTCATAACTGCATTGTGGTCAAAGAATGTGGTTTTTATGACAATTCTTGAGGCTCATGTTATGACCTAGCACATGATCAATTTTCAAAGACTTTCATATTTGCTTGAAAAAAATGTAGTCTATAAAATGATATGCATAGTTTATACATGTCCATTAGAATGAGCTTAATTGTGCTCAGCCTTTTTTGTTTGCTTAATCTATTATTAACTTAGAAAATTATGTAGGGCGCCTAGGTGGCTCAGTTGGTTAAGCGACTGCCTTCGGCTCAGGTCATGATCCTGGAGTCCCGGGATCAAGTCCTGCATCGGGCTCCCTGCTGAGCAGGGAGTCTGCTTCTCCCTCTGATCCTCTTCCTTCTCATGCTATCTCTCATTCTCTCTCTAATAAATAAATAAAATCCCTTAAAAAAAAAGAAAATTATGTAAAAATCCCCCACTCCGTTGGACATTTATCTTTGATTCCTGTTAATTTTTGCCTTGTATTTTGAGGCTACATCATTCACTGTATACAAGTTCAGAATGTATGTACTGACACATTTCGATGACATTTTTTTGTTCAAAGTTTACTTTGTCTGATATTAATATAGTTATAACAGCTTAGATTAGTATTTGTCTATCTCTTTTTCTTTCAGTTAGAGTTTTTAGTCTGAAAATTGTTTTCCTTTAATTGACAAATTTAGCATTTATATTTATTATTCCTTTTTAAGTGTTTTACTTCTTATTTTATTATGTCTTTTCAAATAGTTTTCCCCCTGATTTCTTTCCTTCTTTTGGAATGAGGGGTTTCTTCTTTTTTCTTTTTAAATTCTTTCTTGTACTTGTTTGGAAGTTAAACAGTCAGGCCTATTTCAGACATTTTCCTAGCAATATTAACATGCATATTTAATATAGTCTAACGTTTATCAGTAGATTATCTTCCTACTGAAAACTACAAAAACCTTCATGCTTCAACTGTGATTACCTTTTTCCAATCTATAATTTATAAAAAGTACTTGGTTCAGATTTGTCTTGAAATGAATCTGACATTACTTTGTTTTATTGTTTTGATGTTGCTGAATTTTATTTAAATATTTACCAACATCTTTGCTCACTGTCCCCTCTTGAATCTCAGACCTTTTATTTGTAATCTTTTTCCTTCTGCTTGAAGTGCATTTTTCTTTATAATTTCCTCCAGTCTGGGTCCTAAAGTCTCTGTTTTTGTCAGTCTGGCAGAAAGATGGTTCAAGCAGGTAATGAATTCAGTTTAGTTCCTCTTTCTGTCTCAGAACATTAAAGATATCTTCTGGCATCTGTTTTTCTTGTCCAAGGGTCACTCATAAATGTAATTGTTGATTTTTTAAGAGTATGGATGATTTGCCTTTTTTGTTTTCAAAAAAAAATAATTGCTTGTGAGATCTCTCTTCTTTGGTATACTGCAGCTTCTCTGTGCCTGGGTGAGAATTTCTTTCCATTTACCATGCATTGGACCTGATAGGTTTCCTCGTGTCTTCCAACAATGCTGGGAATCATCAGCTATTATTTTTTTATACCATCATCACTCTGTCTTTCATGTCTTAGCTGCCCACCACCCCTGAAAACATATTTTCCAGTCTCTGCTTCGGAATTGCATGCTAGACAGTTTTTCCAGATCTAGCAGTTCATTCGCTGTCTTCAGCTGTGTCTAATATACTGTTAAATTGGCCCGCTGACTTTTTTCATTTTAATTAGTATATTTTCATTTCTAGAAGTTATTTTTTAATTTACTTGATTATTTTTTAGTTTCTTTACCCTGCTCCTACTTTTAAAAGCACTTCTTTAAAACACGCTGAACAGAAAAACCAAAGATTAAAAAATAAATTACTTTAAAATTTTAAAAATAAAACAAAATCATGTTTAACCATATTTTTTTACTCTTTGCATAACATGACTGTTAAAAATCTTTCTGGATCATATTTTTATGCTTATCCTTTTTCAGTGTCTTGTTTCCTTGTGTACTTTCTTTTTCATTTTTAACTATGAGTTACTTATTTTCTTTGGAACTTTTCCTGTATAAATGATTTCAGGCCTGGATGGAAAGGATTTGAGTCTATTTCTGCTTTGGGGAATCACTTGTTTATTCAACAAATAGACTGTGCTCTCCTACAAGATGCCAGGTACTCTTCAAGGAACTTCTGTTACATCAGTAAACAAAACAAAGATCCATGTTCTGAAGGAACTTACATTCAATGGGAAGAGACCCATTGGGAATGAACCCCAAACATAATAACTAAGTATCTCAGAAGTTGATAAGAACAATGAAAAACAAAAAAATTACAGTAGGACAAGGGTACTGAAACGGCAGAGGAGAAAAGGAGATTGCAGTTCAAAATACAATGGATATGTTGGCCCCCTTGAAGAGGTAATACTTGCATAAAGACTTGAAGGAAGTGAAGGAATTGTCCATATGCCAGGAGAAGAGCATTCCTGGCAGAAAGTACAGCCTGTGCAGACTCTAAGGCAGAGGGAGACTAGTGTGTTCAAGAAATAGGAGGCCAGTGTGGCTAGAACAGAGTGAGCAAGGAAAATAGAACTGGAGGGGCCCCTGGGTGGCTCAGTTGGTTAAGTGTCCGACTCTTGATTTCTGCTCAGGTCATGATCTCAGGGTTGTGAGAGCAAACCCCGAGTTGGGCTCTGTGCTGGTGTGGAGCCTTCTTGGGATTCGTTTTCCCTGTCTCTCCCTCTGCCCATCCCTCCCCTCAAAAAAAAAAAAAAAAAAAAAGAAAAAAAGGAAAAGAGAACTGGAGATGAGGTTAGAGAGGTTATTAGGGGGGCAGGTCACAAAAAGCTTCACAGGGCATTGTAAGGACACCAGATTGGCCTCCGAGTGAGAAGGAAAGCCTCTGGAAGCTTTTGAGCGGAGACGTGCCAAGATCTGACTTAGGTTTGAAAGGCTCACTCTGGTTGCTGCACTAAGAGTAGATTCTAGGAGGCAAGGGTAAAAGCAGGGAAATCGGTTAGAAGGCCATTGGAGCAATGTGGCCTAGAGATGATGGTGGCTCCTGCCAGGTGGTAGCCATGGAAGCAGTGCAGAGTGTTGAATTCTGGAGATATTTTGATGGCAGAGCCAACAGAATGAATGTGGAGCCTGAGAGTGCTGAGTGTGAATCTTGAGTTTTTTGGAGTTGCCATCTTTGATGGGGGAAGGCTGCTGGAATGGTGGTCTTGATGGAGAAGATCAGAAGTTCAGGTTGGGTGCATGAAATTTGAGATGTCTGTTCAACCTCCAGGAGATCTGCAAATTTCTGATTCCCATGTCAAGGCAGCAGAGTATATTTTATTCAGCATTTTACTTATTCCCATGGGGAGCATTAATCAGGGTTTCCATTCTGCCCTAATACCAGAAATGAGGTGTGCCTTTGACTTCTTTCACCTGTCCCTTATATAATCCCTACCTTCTCTTTTACTAACCCTTGCTACTGTTCTCTAAACCTTCTCCAGCACCCTTTTTTAAAATATAAAACAAAACTGGAGTCAGTACTCCAATAAATGTCTAGACTTTAACAAAGACAGCAAGAAGACTCATGGGAATTTCCACACATGATGTCTCTAGAATACTGACACTATATTTAAAGCAAAGAATCCTGTGAAGTAGTAAAAAGTGTGAGTCATTTTATAGAGTATTTCCTATTTTTACCACATGAATCATTACAATATTATTGACTATACTCCCTAGGCTGTACTTTTTAACCCTTTCAAGTGACTTACTTTTTTATAACTGGAAATTTGTACCTCTTAATCCCCTTTACCTATTTTGTCTACACCCCCCCCCCGGTACCTCCCCTCTGAAAACCACCAGTTTGTTCTCTGTACTTAGTCTGCTTCTGGTTTTGTTTGTTGTCTTTGTGTTCATTTGTTTTCTTTTACAGGATGTTTCTTTACAAAGGTGAAAGATTCTAAAGGAGGTGCCTCAGGTTCAGCATGACAATATCGGAAATGTAATACCATATTCTGATATATTGTGCCTGCATCTTGAAGGTCTTGATTTTGATCTTATTTCTCAGCCTCTGAAGAGGCCACAAACACGCAACTATATTAGGAAACCAATACACCATCCCTGTGGTAGCCCCGAAGGCATTATAAATTGGTCCTGAAGAATGATAAAGGAACCACACTAAGGAAAAATTGGGAAGTTCTTTTTTTTTCTTTTTAAATTTATTTTAGGTAGGCTCCAGCCCCAACATGGGGCTTGAACTCATGACCCTGAGATCCAGAGTCACATGCTCTATCGACTGAGTCAGCCAGGCATCCCTAAAGATTTTATTTTTAAGCCATCTCTACACCCAATGTGGGGCTCGAACTGACAACCCCGAGATCAAGAGTCGCATGCTCCACCAACCGAGCCAGCCAGGTGCCCCGAAAAATTGGGAAGTTCTGAACTCATCGGAGATCTCTCTGAATGGCTGCCAAGTGCAATACCAAACTTAACATTTCAGTACTTAAAGATCCAGAGTTAACTGTTAGGGCATCCCCACCCCAAGTTATCCTAAGTGACTATGCTCTTAGAAGCAATTCTAACAGGGATGCCTGGGTGGCTCAGTCGGTTGAGTGACTGCCTTCAGCTCAGGTCAGGATCCTGGAGTCCTGAGATCGAGCCCCGCGTTGGGCTCCCTGCTCAGCGGGGAGCCTGCTTCTCCCTCTGCCCTTCCCTCCGCTCATACTCTCTCTCTCTCTCTCTCAAATAAATAAAATCTTAAAAAATAAAAAAGGATACTCATTTAAAGAAAAAAGAAGCAATTCTAACAATATTCAATTCAGTTTCTTATGAAAGAGCATTTCGAACCCTTTTTCGCAAAGCCCTTTTTTCTCCTTCTATTCATTTGAAATCTTATGAATGTTAAATCCTAGTTTGTAAGCATTGCAAAGTGCATTTCAAAGTTCCTTCCTCATATACCTAAGGAGTTACAGTATCATGCTCAATACACAATAGTTCCTGTATGGGGCTGACATATATAAATGATGCAGCATGAAAAGTCAGCCTGGGGCAATAATGCAGCTGGGGACAGGCATGTTGGAATTCTCATTTCCCTTATATCAAGAAACCTGTTCTTAACTGAGAATCTGCAACATGACTGATGCTCCTATTTAATAACCAAAAGGTTTTAGAGATAAGAGACATGGGGCTAAGGAATAACTTAATAACTATCTCCAAAGTGAAGGAATAGTTTTCAGAAAATGGCAGGAGAATTACATCTAATAAGGTCAGACATGCAGGTTATGCAATCCTTCTTTTGTACTCCAACACACTGTCTTCCACTAGAACTTGAAGCTGCAAGGGAGCTTCGAGTACATTTTGATTGTATCTTCACTGCCCAGATGGGCACATTGAGATGTAAAGTGCTAACAGGACTTACCCAAGGTAAGACGGTGTGTCAGACAGTACAGGGGCCAGAATCCCAGGGTCCTCGCTTCCAGACCAACAGCCTCCTAGTGGACTAAATCTGAGGAAGCACTCAGAAATTCTCCACATAGAATCAATCTGGATTTACATTAATTTCAAGCCAGCAAGCAAACACACACCATAGGGCAACACTTCCGTACCATCCCCTGGGGGGGATGCTTGCAGAAAGGCAGATTTGGATTCAGTGGGTCTGGACAGGGCTTGAGATTCTGCATTTCTATCAAGCTCCCTGGTGACTCAGAGGCTGCTGGGCCATGGACCACACTTGGAGTAGCAAGGCTGGAGAGCACTCTCAGAGCTGAGCCGAGTGAAAAGGGACCTATGGTACATCCCTGTACATCTAAAAAGGTAGGAAGCGAATGACAGGGGGAGCATGGCGTGGTATGACTGAGAGAGCTGGTACAATATTCTAGTTCAGATGTTGGTTGGCTCTACCATGTCCATTCATATTGCCTTGCTCACGCCCGCTTCTATGATGCAGCCTGGAAATGTTAAATACTTGCTTTCCCAGGCTCCCTAGCAGCTAAGGATAGCTATGTGCGCCAACTCTGGCCAAGGAGACTAGCGAGTGTCTTCAGGGGTCTTCTCATAAAGGAAAAGCTTTGTTGCAGATGAAACTGGGGCCGCCTCACCAAGAGCCAGACTCTTAACTCTAGAGAATAAACAGATGGTTCCCAGAGGGGAGGTGGGGGGGGGTGGGTGAAACAGGGGATGGGGATTAAGGAGCACACTTGTCAGGATGAGCACCGGGCATCGTACGGAAGTGTTGAATCACTCTATTGTACACCGGAAACGAACAGTACACTGCATGTTAACTACCTGGAATTTAAATACAAACTTAAAAGGAAAACTGGGGCTGCCTCTTCATGCTCTTTCCTATCTTAAATGAGGGCTCAATGCCTAGAGTTGCAGTAGCCATCAGGTTACCACTAGGCAATAAGCCAACATGAAAAGAATGGCTGAGCAGGAAAGACAAGAAGAGCCTAAGGCCTTGACAACAAAGCTGAGCGCCCGCACCAGCCTAGACTCCCTGCTAGCAGACTTCTTCTTAAGCAAAATAACCGAATGTTTGTATTGCTCAAGCCCTTGTAATGAGCACCGCCTAAGCCATTTTGCTATAAGTCTGATACATCTTCTAATTAGACAGATGCTTCCTCTCTTGCCAGTCACTGCAACTGTCTGGTTTTGTCCTGTCGGTCCCCAGCCTTTAAAACACTCTATTTGTGTGCTCGAGAAAAGGCTCTCATTCATGACCTAACTGCCAAACACAAGGGCCTCTTTGCAGCCCGCATCCTATGTCACATGCCCTTGGCGTCTGGCTCTGTGCATCATCCCTTCCTCTTTCATCCACGGATTTGCAGGGCACTGTTCTGCCCCTGCTGCTTCTCTCTGACTCCTCTGCCGCTGCCCCCATTAAAGCTGCGTGCTCCCCAAACTTCCATGTTTGGCCCTCTCCTCCCGCCCCCCACCCCATGTCGGCCGCCTGTGCACTTTCACCAGCTCCCACCGGCTTGACCACCTGCAACCGTGTCCTTAAATAACAGTAAACCATAGTTAGCGTGCATTTTTCTAGAAGGGTGACGTTAGCCCAAGTATAAAAAGAACTGAGCTTCCTCCTCGTGTCTAGCGGGCCTTACCTGAGCGAAGAGTGTCTCTGGCAGCAGCATTCCTCTTAGGGAACAAGGACCAAGGACAACGTTGCACAAAAATATGCTACCTTTGCTGCTGCTTTACTGTAGCCACATATCTTTGAAGTTGTGCATCCTTGGAAAAATCAACAAGGACCCTATACTCTGTGTGCATGCGCGCGCATGTGCGTGCAGGTGCACACGTGTTGGGGGTGTATAGTTCCTTCAAGTCCAGCCAAACTGTACCCCATTTGAGACACTACATACTCTATTTAGGTCTCCAGTACGGAAATTACGACAGTGCATTGAAGTTATTTGTTCATGTTTGTTTGCATCACTAGAATAAGAGCTACTGAAGGTCAGAGGTGGTCACTCTTCGCAAGTGCTTGTTGAAAGCGTGGACCCTTATTTGTTGGAGCAGTTTAGGGCTCTGGAGGATAAATGGCTTCACTGCATGAACCCCTGAGATGACCTCGAGCTCTGTGACTTCCAGTGTGAGTGAGATATCACATGTAAGTGTTAAAAGCACTTACCCTCACGGTGTATGTTCTTCCTCCAACTCTGTCCCGTGCTTCTAAAACCAAAACATTAACGTCATGTTCCGCTAAGAGTTTGGCAGCAGACAATCCTACAAGGAAAAAAAAACAAAAACAGAAACAAAAACAAAATCAAGGAACATATTAAGACCCAAACATGAAATAGCCAAGATTTAGCCAGATCTACACATAAAATGAGCGCAGGGCATCACATGTAATCCACTGATTTTGATATCTTTCTAATAAAGTCTGACCACACTGTGATCAATTGAGCCAGCAATTTGATAATCTATCCTGTATTACATTATCGTAATTTTATCATCTCTCATAAGGTTGGTTGAAAAAATGTAATTATTTTTAAAATATATGTAGTTTTGGTGATAATGAAATCCTATTTAAGAGAATGCGTTGAACCCCTAAATCAACCCTTATTGTGCCCTTCTTCCAGAAAACCTGATTGCATAAACAGAAGAGTATGTTTTCCTGGAAACTTCCCCTGGCTACACCAGCCCTCAGTATACCTATGCTTTTCTCAACTTAAAAACCCCTTGTAGGGGCACCTGGGTGGCTCAGTCAGTTGAGCGTCTGACTCTTGACCTCAGCTCAGGTCTTGACTTCAGGGTTGTGGGTTCAAGCCCCACGCTGGGCTCCATGTAGGTGTGGAGCCTACTTAAAACAAAACAAAACAAACCCTTGTAATCACATCCTATGATTTATATCTGGATTACATGCTTGCTAGAGCTTGCTTTTACCACTAGATTCAAAGTTACCAAAGGTAGGAACCATGCATCACACTTTATTCATTGGCTTAAAGCTGAGAACAGGTTTTTTACATGTAAAGAAAAACTGTCATAAAAGATAGATTTAGGGGCACCTGGGTGGCTCAGTTGGTTAAGCGACTGCCTTCGGCTCAGGTCATGATCCTGGAGTCCCGGGATCGAGTCCCGCATCGGGATCCCAGCTCAGCGGGGAGTCTGCTTTTCCCTCTGACACTGCTCCCCCCTCATGCTCTCTCTCTGTCTCATTCTTTCTCTCTCAAATAAATAAATAAAATCTTTAAAAAAAAAAAGATAGATTTAAAACCCAGTATAGTAATACCAGAAAAGTAGGGGAAATGCTGTGGATTAACATTATATTAAGGATGCATGCGATCAACACTTGTCACTGATGTTAATCTTGATCATCTGGCTGAAGGGGTTTTGCCAGGTTTCTTCACTATAAAGCTACTACTCTTTCTTCTCCCTTTCCATCTGTATGCTTTGGAAGGAAGTCTACACACAGCCCACACTTGAGCATGGAGTTATGTTGGACTTCCTGAAGGATGAAGTATCTACATAAATTATTAGGAATCCTCCCACAAGGAGATTTCTCTCTTCTCCTCTGTTTATTTACTTATTCAATCATTGTATTTACATCAGTATGGATCCATAGATAGTTGTTTTATGCTTGGGGTTATAATCTGATATTACGTTATTTTGTTGCTCAAATTGTTCCAGCTTTGGTCATTGGGAGTTCTTTCAGTTGGCTCCTATGTCCCTCTGACATGTCCCCCAAGTCCCCATCGTTTTGTGTGTGTGTGTGTGTGTGTGTGTGTGTGTGTGTGTGTGTGTGTGTGTGTGTGTGTCTGTGCGCGCGCATGCGCGTGCAAGCGAGCATTTGGGTACTTCCTTACTTTCTGGTATTACAAGATGTTCCAGGCTCGGTTTGTCTTTCACTGCCCAACCCCAGAATCAGCCATGTCTCTGATGAGCCTTGGTTCCTTTTATTGGAGAACAGTACATTTTAAAGATTTATTTATTTATTTGAGAGACAGACTTGGGGTTGGGGGGAGAGGGACAAGCAGACCCACACTGAGTGCGGAGCCAGATGCAGGGCTCCATTTCAGGACCCTGAGATCACAACCTAAGAACTGAGCACAAACACTGAACCGACTGCACATCCAGGCAGCCCTGGAGGACAGTATTAGAAACCAAAATCTGGGCTCTACGTGCACTCCTTGCTACTGGGGTGTCATTGCTTCTGGGATTTCTCAGCTCACAGAGTAAGGAAATATATGTGTGTACACATTTATTTTTAAATCTACATTTATTTGTACTTCCAGTGCTATCTTATACCTAGGTATATAATAATTGGGTATGTATAACAAAATTTACATATGCATGATTAAGTTTATTGTAGGACTGTTTTAATGGCAAAAGTTCGGAAATTGTCAAAATGTTCACTAAGAGGAAACTTGGCAATGAAATAAATGGTTCTGTACCATGTTACATATTATCTATTTTTAAAAAGGTAATAAAAAATAAATTACTATGCGGCCATGAAAAGGATAACAGAGAGTCTTATATTTTGACATCCCTTGACATTTAAATAAATTCAAACCATTACAAAAAGTATGAACATCAAGTCGTTCCAGAAAGCAAGGAGGCTATCAGAGACTGCCAGGATTGTGACAAAAAGGCTCAGGAACCTACCTATAGAAACTCCCACTGGCCAAAGATGGAACAATTTGAGTATCAAATCAAAGTAACCACTGCAATGGCTTAAATCCATGAATTCATCATAATACTAAACCTCATAAAAAACTCTCACTGGTTCTTTGGAGAATGCTAAGGAACTACCTTACCAGTTTGGAAATGCCTAAAGGAAAAGAAAAGCATCTGGCATTCATCCTACCTCTCCGACTTGCAGGGAACCGCAAAGCAACCAAAGAGCTAACAAAGGGAGGTTTTTCTGTATAAAAGCATGCTCCCTAATCAGTGAAGACAAATAAAATTAGAATATCAGTGTGTTGCAATGCCTAATCAATCAATGGATCTAGTGTAATAAGCATCAACATCTGCTAACATCATGCAAAGAAGAGAGAGAACCAGATGTTATCTGCCTCCTGATGGAAGAACACACCAGCACCTATGAAGTCGTTAGGAAGGGGAGGGAGACAAGGAGCAAATACTAAATTCTAATGTGATCAAGCCTCTAGATCTTCTACTTAGGGGCCAGAGCAACATGCTTAAATAGTACTACTGGGATGCAATCAACAAAAGCCAGATTGTAGGAAATCATACAGGACTACCTTGGTTTTGTTTGTTTGTTTGTAACGACTTGCCTGCTCCTGTTTTCTTCACCCTTTATCCATCGCAGGCTTTTCCTACAGTCAAGCTCTTACACGGCTAGTTCTGTCTTGATGTCTGCTCTCAGAGGACCCAGACCGACACAGCATTTTGTTCATATACAGAATCAAGGATGAATCTGGGTCTCGAAGATCTACAATGCGGGGAGGCTAAACCATAATATCCAGCACTGCTATCGCTAATACTTGTACATAGTTTTGACCCCTTCAAGTACAATGTAACCTTACATTGCTGACATTCATCAAAGATTTAGGTATGTAACGAACCTTTGGAATCTGCTCATAAAGAAAGCCTCCATCCCATGACATTTAAATAAATTCAAACCAATGTCTGTAAACCTTGGTGCAATGCATTCTCTGGGACAGAGCGAAAGGCTTCTTCTGCTGAGGGTCATTAAAAAAGGGATGAAGTTGATATTAAAAGCATACTTATGCACAAATCTTCTAATGTCAAAGTACCACTCTGTATTTAAAAGCAGAGAAATTCGGATGCAAAAAGGTTACTTTCCTCCCAGTTTCCCTTAAGCAATCAATCTACAAACCAATTAGAAAAATACAGCCAAGGGTTTACTGGAATTGATCGGTAGCTCCTCTTCTAAAGGAGAAAGTCGCCCTCTGCATGCTGCCTACGGAGAAGCAGAGGTGGCTTTGACCTCTAGCAGCAGCCATGGGTCCTGCAGTGTCGGGCTCCTGGCTCCGGAGGCAGCCTAGCAGTTGGTTTGGGGCTACAGATAACAGATCACGTTCATGTGCCTTTCCTGTTACCATCCCTTGGAGTCGATTTCATTATCCCCATATCCCAGATGAGAAAGCCAGGCACCCAATATGACCACAACAAAGTCTCCAGGAAAGTGAATGATTTTACTTCTCACACCCTCACTTGGAGCTTGAGCAAAATCAAATCTAATGTGTAACTCTAAGCAAGTTTGGTGAGTGGTGTTCAGTGCCAATAATGAATAAGCACCACTCGGGAAGCTAGAGGGGGTGGGGGGAGCGGGTCGAGCTGAGTCAGGACAATGACCACACCAGTGACAAAGGTCATTTTAGGATATAAACAAAATAAAAAGCTGACCACAAGGGTTGTTTCTGCATTCTGCATTGGCCCTATCTCAGCAAGGAAAGTTTCAACTCTTAGTTTAAGAAATAAAAGAAAATGTTTAAAACATTTTAAAAGGATTTCAGAAAAAAAAAATGCTTTTACAAAGGTCTTGGGAACGCCTGGGTGGCTCAGTCAGTTGGGCATCTTGATTTCAGCTCAGGTCATGATCTTGGGGTTGTGAGATCGCACCCACGTGGGGCTCCATGCTGAGCACCTCACGCACGCACTCTCTCTCTCAAATAAATAAGGAAAATCTTTAAAAAGGCCTTGGAATTTGAAGAAGGAAGATGTAAGTTATTTGGAAGAAATATTTCTTCTACAACGCTGAATAAATGGGGTTCCGATGTTTCAGTTTGTGTGTTTACTGTGAACAAGACTCTGATAAGGAACTTCCACGATAATTGGAAAATTAGAAAATACCGAATATGGAAATAAAAGCAAGGTGCCATTTTTTGAAAAGTTATTTAAAGATTTATTTATTTGAGAGAGAGAGAGAGAGAGCTCATGCACAGGGTGTTGGAGCAGAGGGAGAAGGAGAGAGAATCTCTAGTAGACTCCCCTCTGAGCAGGGAGCCCACCAGCTCGATGATCCCAAGACCCTGAGATCATGACCTGAGCGGAAATCAAGAGTCGGACGCTTAACCGACTGAGTGTTTATTTTTGAATAATAATTACTTTTGAATACTCAGTAAGTCGAAAATAAAGCACAGGCAAATACTTACAGTCCAGAAAGTTTTTCTACTATAACAACTGCGGCTGTTGATTTGAATGAAACAAATGAAGCCAATGCCTGCTTCAAGATATGAGTCTTAGATTACACTCCTTAACTCTTATTTTGTTCTTATTCTGTGTATCACTATGCATTCTACCCTCCCCTCATCACCACAAAACTCAAGAATCGTTCACAGAAAAAAATCATATCTCAATTGTCAACTCCACAGATTAGCTTAAGGGCTTCTGCCTTTATCTTTCAAAATATTTATTTGGCTTTTTTTTTTTTTTTTGTAAATGGGATAGAATTGTTTGAAAAGAAAAGGCTTTTAAGTCTGAAGGCAAGTCACCAAATATAATGTAGCTACTACAGAATGGATTTTATTTTATTATTTTTTTTAATTGAAGCCTAGGGCTCCCCAAAAGGGCAGCTCCCATGTGTCACCATACAATGATAGTACAATACCATTGACTATATTCCCTGTGCTGGACCTTTTGTCTCCATGACTTATTCCTTCCACAAAAAGATTTTATAATCAAATATTTTTTTATTTTCATATTTGTTATGAAAAGAGAAAATCTCATATAGATTTAATGTTCATCTTGTTCCAAAGAAATATAGATTAGCCAAAGCTAAGAGCACTGAACACTACAGCTCCCCCTTTCATTCATTTTCCATCATTTCATTGCCACATGGAATCCTGATTGATAGAAGAGACCTGCCCCCCCACCCCCAGCCCTGCTGGTATGCACCATCCCTTCCTTCCCAGCCAAAATAAGGAAAGGGTTTGATATCGTGGTATGCTGCTAAATGGTTAACAACCATCTCTGGGCTGTGGGGAGGAAGAGGGCACCTGATTTGTACCATTTGGGTTTCCGTGGTGTATAGACACTCCCATCGTGTCTGATTTCAAATTACTTATTTCAAGCTACCAACGTGGTATCACTGAATGTGGAAGTGGAAAGAGGCCTTTCCAGCCAGTAGAAGCTGGCTCCCCTACACACTGTTAGAGGTATAAATTCTGGGGCCTCGGATCTGTGAGGAGAGGGATAAAGTCAGGGAGGGGAGAGTGTGTATTAAATCAGTGGGTGGATGAGATTCATTGGCTTGTGAGGGATGAAGAGCCACCCTGGAAAGGTGTCTTAGACGCTCAAGTGTCCTTGCGTCTAAAGTCTCTGTTCTCCCATGGGGCCGTTGGAAGGAAGAGGTCTAAGTGGGCACTGGTAAAATCTACCATTCATTGCACCTGCACCAAGAGCCATTCCTCTCCCAAATCATGGCAAACCAAGCTCCTTAGGAGGAAAAGAATGAAGGACTCCCAAATGTCCTGTGGTTTTCTATGAGAGTAGAGAGCCCAGAGAAGCCACATTCACAAAGAGTTCGATAAAAACTTACTGTGTAAATAAGGATCCAATCACTTTCAAAATGCAAATAAATAAATAAATAAATAAAATCTGAAAAACAGGAAAATCGGAGGAGCAGGGCACGAGCAAATCTTCAATCACTTTGCAATTAAGTATTCTAAACAGGAATGAGAAGTTTAAAACAACACAGTTCCTCTTCCAATTTTTCTTCCACCATTTGGGTTTTGCATAAACCAAAATAAAATAGGTGAAAGGATGTATTAGACAGGCTTTAAAAAAAAAAAAAGCAAGGCTGCTTTTAAAAGCACATGTCGTCTTGAGAGTTCAGGCAATTGTTTTGTTTTATATAACAATACTAAGAAATCGTGTTCGATCTGAGATACTATAGAGCAGATAGAAGCAAAATACTTTCATTTATTTATTTATTTATTTATTTTTGTTACTGCTGTTTATTGGACCAGGAGGTGAGATGAGATGAAGTGTGCAGGCTGCAGCCATGGCAACCTCAAACCAAGTTCCAGCTTCTGAAAGCCACTGCCCCTGGAAACCGTGTTCCCACAGATTCTGCCCTGTTTCCAATGTCCTGCGGTGCCTAACTTCCCCAAAGAAACAGTGCAGGGAATGATCTCATCCACACAGCGCACCTGGCGAAGGAATTAGTAATATCCGCAATGAAGCCTTCGAAGAAATGGTCCTTTGCTTCCTGGGAAACAAATCTGTTACCGTGGAACCCGGCCTCACACTTAGCCCTGCCACCTCTACCTTGCCGAGGGCCCTTCCCCTCGCCTTCCTTCTTCAAGTACATCCATATCACTCTATTTGGGGGGGGGGGGGGGAGAATTCGTCCATTTGACTCGCGCTACCCTTTCCAGTTCAATTTCTGGTTTTCCTTCCACAACAAATGACCTGATGTCTCCACTCCTTCACCAGAACAAACCTTGAAACAGAGCATATTCCTCATGAAAAATGTCCGGTAATGGCACTTTCAATACAGGCAAGGGTTTTAATCTTCTGTCGCACTCTGTCCCTGTCAGCCTGTTTTATTTTTCTTCTTAGCACCCAGTGCCACCTGGCACCAGACATAGAGTGTTTCTGGCACCCGCACTGGAATGATGCCCCCAAGAAAGTAGGGTCACTGCGGCATCTCAAGCTCAATACGTCTAAAGCAGGTCACCTGATATTTCCCCAGAACTCATTCCTCCCCTGGTGCTTTGCAATTTAGTAAATGGCACCACCATTTAGTCAGATGCTCGGGTCAGAACTCTCCAAGCTATTCCTGACTCTTCTCCTTTTCTCATATATCTCATCCATTCGAGGGGCAGGCCCCCCTGGTTGTGCCTCAGACAATGTTCGGAATCTACCTGCTTCCCACTGCAACCACAGCCACTCTGGTCCAAGCCATGGTGGCCTTTTGCCCTCGTCCAAGGCACCATGACCCCTCGCCCAGAGATCTGACTCGTAACTACTGTGTTAGGACTTTCTTGAGAACAGAAATGTGTTACACATCTTTGCATCCCAGAATAGATCCTGTCGTGTTGCAGGTGCTTAAATGCTTGTTGCAATGAATAGAATAGTTGCATACTGAGAAAACGAAACCATGCTCACCTGGATGAGGGCAACAGGGAAGTTTCTAACGCTTAGATTATATTTATCGTGCACAACTAAGAAAGACTGACAAGGACAGGGTGCCACATCATTTTAACCTTTATGCCTAAGTAAGCCATCAGAGTCTATACTACAAGTACATTTTCTGGCCTCTGACCCAGTATTGTACTTTTTAGCAAAAGAGAACAGAGAGTATTGGTGCACACACAAACTTGTCCCAGATACATATAACCATTCCGATCCCTATATCCATCTGCATTTTGTGCTTCCTTTCAGAGAAATAATTCTCTGCTTTTGAAAATGCCAAATCTTCTAATCCCTTTGATAAGCTAAAAGACAGTGCTGTCTCAAATGGTAAATAGATGAAAGCTAACAATTAACTTCAATTTGCCCGAAATTCAACAGACTGGTTGTCTAGACAGTCCTAATTTATTTGATTATTGTTCAGCATTCATCTTCACTTTAGATAAATGGATCTCACCCGAGTTGGGGAATGCAATTACCCCTTAATTCATGAACGCCCCATTCTTTCACTGAAACTTTAAAAATACACCGGGGCGGGGGGCGCCTGGGTGGCTCAGTCGGTTAAGTGTCTGCCTTCAGCTCAGGTCATGATCCTGGGGTCCTGGGATTGAGCCCCGCATAGGGCTCCCTGCTCAGTGGGGAGTCTGCTTCTCCCTCTCCCTTCCCCCCCACCCCACTCGTGTTCTCTCTCTCAAATAAATAAATTTCTAAAAAATACACCAAGGGCCCTCCACACTGCTGTCCCTAGATTCTGCACACTAAGATGCACTGTGGTTTAAAGTGATAGTTTCCAAAATGTTTTATGGGAACACTAGTCCTCAAGATGCTCAGGGGAAAAATATCAGTGTTCCTGGACGTTGCGACATACACCATTTCTCCTTCTGGGAAATGTGTGGCACACACTGGCATATTAAAGGCCCTAATAAGTCCTGCAGTGAAGAGACCTGTTCAACTCAGCATTTCTGCACCGTCTGCATTGTTAAAAAAACTACTCCTCAAAACACACTCTGGGAAAGCTGGTTTCATCTCTTATAAGAATGTCCAAATATTGACAGTAATAAACTCCCCTGGACAGGGACCCAGGTGAACAATGCCTAGAGCACAAGCTAAGAGTTTTGAAGCAAAACTTTAGTGCAGCTACAGCTTATGCTCTGCTAGCTCTCCTAGTTCTTCCTCTTAAATCCTAAAAGTGACATTTTTCTTCAACTTTCACGTTCATCACCACCTAGGAATGTGTAGAGTGTGTATCACATATTAAGTTTTTAAAGTTAACTTTCTATTATTCAGCAACGTGATCTCTGGCCAACAGAATTCTTACATAACTGTACATTTGGACTCTTGGATTCCAGACTCTGAGGACAATAAAAAGTATAGTCAAACATCAGCTCATACTAAAGGTTTAGAAGCAATGTTCCCAAAGCAGGAAAACATAAATTTTGCTCACAGCACACAGTGAGCACACAGTGATCAACAGATATTTATCGAATGAATGGATGAATGAGCGAATCAATGAACACACACAGGCAGGCGTGCAAGAAAAAGGTCTGGAATTTAAGGCACAGCTCAAAGCAAACCCATTTAATCTGGAAACGGTCACCTTAAAGGTCATCATGATGTGTCAACTATACTTCAATTAAAAAAAAAAATGGGGCGCCTGGGTGCCTCAGTTGGTTAGGCAGCTGCCTTGGGCTCAGGTCATGATCCTGGAGTCCCGGGATCGAGTCCCGCATCCGGCTCCCTGCTCGGCAGGGAGTCTGCTTCTCCCTCTGACCCTCTTCCCTCTCGTGCTCTCTGTCTCTCATTCTGTCTCTCAGATAAATGGATAAAATCTTTAAAAATAAATAAATAAAAAATAAAAATAAAAAAATAAAAATGTTTCTGGGGTGCCTGGGTAGCTCAGTTATTAGGCGCCTGCCTTCGGCTCAGGTCATGATCCCCGAGCCCTGGGATCGAGCCCCGCATCGGGCTCCCTGCTCAGCGGGGAGTCTGCTTCTCCCTCTGCCTGCTGCTCCCCCTGCCTGTGCTCTCTCTCTCTCTCTCTCTCCCTGTCAAATAAATAAATAATCTTTAAAAAAAAAGTTTCTAATTTTAAAAACTAAAGAAAAAGTCATTTTTGTTGCATTTCGGAATTTATCCAAAACTCACAACACTTCTGTCAAGTATTACTTCCTCCATGAAATAATCTCCTTGTCTATCATTTCCTGCTTCCCTTGTCTGTGCCACCAGTGAACCCCCAAAATAACCTCAAACACCAACAGCATTTCAGGTTTCTAGTTGGAACGGCACGGAAGGTTCCTGGGCGTCACATGGTCACTGGAGAGACAAGTGGACTCTCAGACCAACTAGAGAATTTCACTCTTCTACTTGGGTCTGAATTTTGTCAAATGCTTCCAATGACCAAGGAGCATAAGCTATGACAAATGCATGTTAAATAACAAATGTATATTTAATATCAGTGGCTTCATTTCAATTCCTAAAATCTGTAAGTACCAATCTTGGAAAACTATTTTAAAAAATCACATCAACCACCACAGCCTTCCATTTTCTTCACCCATGTTGTTTCCCCAAATTCTTTTTTTCCAAAGCATGTCAGGTTCACTGCTTGATTTATCATGGACTTAATATAGGAGATGCATGTGCCTTATTTTTCAGCCTAGATGTCTTGACTGTTTTTATCATTATCTATTTACATATTCATTACTTGTAACTGTCTAATGACCTAATGAATCCTTTGAATTATTTTTTGCCACTTCTGTGAAGTCTCAGTCTCAGCCCCAAATATTTATACTACAGGGACAGTGATGCTGATGGCGTTTCCATAACATCTGATGTTGGCCTGGGGCAGGGAGAAAAATTCTATAAGTAAAAATACGCATTTTTTTGGTGGAAAGGTTCAGTAGCTTTCATCAGATATTCAAAGGGAGATACCATCCAAAAGCTTAAGAACCACTGATGGAAACTAGTCAAACAATTGCTACACAATTATCGTAAACACACCAGGTATGGACTTTTCAAAAAAGGAAATAAATTCTTCATATAAAAGTCATTTGACCTTAATAGGGTGTCCCATCTTTTTAAGTATAAGTGTTCGTGAAGCAGTAACACGCCATGTAACATATTCTAAAATATAAATTACTGCGAAACAATAGTCACCAGGTTTTAGAGCATCAAGCGTCAAAGTAAAGTAAAAATAAGTTTACTGCAGTTCTAGGAATGGGCTTACAGGGCAAGTCCAGCGAGGCAGGGTGTAGAAGCAACACTGCCCTGGTGGTCAACATTTTAGGGGTCCAAAGTCAAGTTATGCTGCTAAGAATTTTGTGGCATTTGGTAATTCACTTGATCCCTCTGAGCCTCTGTGTTGGTCCCTGTGAGCCCTTACAGGTTGCAATTCTGAGAGACCTTTGAACATGGTTAATATGTAATAAACTCAACTCTCAAAGCTTATCACCTGATGTTTATGTTCTTATTGACACTTTTACCTAATCAATTGATTAATTATTGCTATAAAGTGGGGTTTTGTTTACTTTGGCTTAGCAACAAGTACAAAAGGGCTTTCAAACTAAAGCTCAGAGAAGTCATGGAGAAGGTGTGAATGAGCATGTGTAAGAGAGCCTCAGACTCGGATTTAAGTTAGTGTAGGACGTCAACATAAGAGATCATGCAAACAGTTTCCAGAATACAACATGGAAGGAAAAACGTGTTGAGGAGGGAATTCAAAAGAGAAAGCTGAAGAGACAGACAGTAGGACGACTACTAATTACTAAAAGAGATCCTGGAAGATATATCACATATAACATAATCCAACTTAATCCAAACTCTAATTTTACAGATGACAAAACCATAAAGATTTTAAACTGCCCTGGGAGCGCCCGGCTGGCTCAGTCGGTACAGTGTGCAACTCTTGATCATAGGATCGTAAGTTCGAGTTATACTGGGTATAGAGATGACTTAAAAAATTGTTTTTAAATGTGAAAAAAAAGATTTTAAGATGCTCTAATTCATAATGCTAAACGACAACATAATAAGGAGAAAAATACAAATTCCTGGCAAAACTATAAAATATTTTTCACCATAAAGGCAAAAAAACAGTCCTAACAACCAACTTGTCTCAAACCTTAGAATAGTGAAAAATGTAACTAAACTACTTTTGGCTCATTTTGTGCAGTTCTGATCGCTCAAACCTGACATAAAAAAGGAACTGTCATTATGAAACATACCCATCTCGTACACGGAAGCATGGTCGTCAAACAAGGGCTGACTGGATGTCTATGTTTTTGCAAACCCTTGTATGTGATATAAAACTACAACAGGGGGCCACCTGGGTGGCTCAGTCGGGTAAGCGTCTGTCTTCTGCTCGGGTCAGGGTCCCGGAGTCCCGGGATTGAGCCCCATGTCGGGCTCCCTGCTCAGCGGGAAGCCTGCTTCTCCCTTTGCCCCTCCCTGCTGCTTGTGTAAATAAATAAAAATCTTTTTAAAAATTTTTTTAAAAATTAAAACTACAACAGAACCTCAGAACCTCAGTCTTTCTGGGTACACCTGAATCCAAATACTGGCAAGATCGGTTATATATAAAATATGTATATGTCACACCTGCACAAAGATTGTATGACCCATATTCGCCAATGACAAGCTTCCACCTTTCTCCTTCTCAGTTATGGGTCTCTGTGATGCAATTACACTACAGTTACACTATACTTATATAATTATACTGTACTTAGATCTATTATTAAATATATTTTTTACATTAGCTGAGGATTACGTGTTGGATAAAACCAATTAGTATTGGTTAAATGCGAAAATGGTCCATTAAATGTCAGCTAAACCCCAAATCTCATTCAACCACGAAGATTTCAAAAAATCAGAACCCAAATATTCTTGTGTTCTTTGTTCAACATCAAAAAATTTCTAAAGTGAAAGGATCCTAGTTTGAGAAAAAAATACAAAACAGAGGCAAAGAAGTGTTCTAAAAGGCAGAACATTAATGCCCCATCTGCAATGAACCTCAGAGTATCTAAATAACTAAGGCACCAAAAATAAGCAGCATTTTTAAAATGTTTTTCTTAATCACTACAAAACCACAAGTGTCTGCTGCCAAGTTATGGGTTAAAATGCCAAAAATGCTTTCAGCAGAAATGATTCTTCAGGGTGATATATTTCAGCAAAAAGGGAAATTGTGGTATGTTGTGGACTCAATTGTCGGAATTCAGAACATTAGTCAACCTTCTTGCAAAATGGCTTTTCTGTCTCAGAGGATGAAAGGGATTCAGTCCCCGCTGATTTTATACAGCCCCGACCTCTGGCTGGCTAGTGTGCTCAATTAAGTAGAGCTCGGCTCATGAATAAAAATATGGGGGAGGTTCCACTACTTAGACACTGGTTGGAAATAATCTCTTTCCACATGACACTTCAAAATTTCCAAAACCATGGAAAAACTCTTTTACTACCCAGGATTATCCAGCGTTATAACTGAAGTGTTTTTGCTTAGAAACTTATCTTTCAAGGTCCCAGCACTTTGTTCATACTCATGACAATAATATTTCTTCCACTGTACGAATGTCGATTATTCTCTTACTCAACTCCTTCTTGCATGAGGATGGGGCACCTTATGGGCAGGGAAACTACTTACTCATCATCAGACCTTTCCCCCCGAGATCTAGCCACTGCCTGGCATAGGGTTGAGGCTCCCAAAGGGCTTGAATGAGTCCAGGCAGCGGATCCACCTCTGCTCCTAATGAGTTGCCTTGAAGGGCAGAGCATTCCCCTTCCCTAGATGTGTGTTCAAAGCTACAGCCACATCATCACCAAGGAGATGCCGTGGAGAGGATTAAAATCTTAGGTGATTGGACTGGACTGCCTGGCAAAAACCCCTTTGGCCTAAAGAGTTTGAAGTATACCTTGACCCCTGGAGGTGGGCTTTTTTCTTTTCTTTTCTTTTCCTTTTTTTTTTCTCCCCCTACAGAGAGCCAATTCAGAAATTTTCGGTTCAGGGCAGATTTTAAAATCATATGCCACTGGGTTTCTGCCATTCATTATATCTGTGTCGGCTCCTGAGTAAGAACTAGCATCTACGGTCAATGACTGAATTGCTATAGTTAAAATAACACCAAGAAATAGCCATCAGAAGATAAGTGTGGATTGTTAGATACAGATGACAAGCACTAACAGGGAAAAATCAGGGACAGACAGAGTGATTAAGGAAAGGGTCATTAGGGGCACCTGGGTGGCTCAGATGCTTAGGCGTCTGCCTTCGGCTCAGGTCATGGTCTCGGGGTTTTGGGATTGAGCCAGGGGTCCTGGGATCGAGCCCCGTGTTGGGCTCAGCAGGGAGTCTGCTTCTCCCTCTCCCTCTGCTTTCCTCCCCCCCACCCCTCTGCTCGTGTGTGCGCTCACTCTCTCAAATGAATAAATAAAATCTTTTTTAAAAAAGGGGTCATTAATCAGGTGTTGAAGAAGGGATGAGACGTAAACGGTCGGAGAGCAGCACTCCCACGTTAAGAAAGACAAAAACAAGGAAAGGGTGAAGGGACAAAATCAACATGGTGTAGCACTGATGACAAGACAGCAGTGTGATTCCATGTTGGGGACAGTGGGGGATGCCACTGGCCCAACAAAGTGGGGCTAGATAACTGAGGGTATGGAGGGAAGCTTGAGGGGCTGTTAATAGACCAGTGAAGGAAGGTCTTGAGCAGAAGACCAAGGTGATGAAAGAAGTGTTTAAAAAAATCAAGTCTGGTTATGGAATGAATAAGTCACAGGGATGAAACGAACAGCATATGGAGTATAATCAATAGTACTGTACTAGCAGTGTAAGGGGACACATGGTAGCTACACTTCCGGTAAGCCTAGAATAACATACAGACTTATCCAATCACCATATTGTATATCTGAAACGAATGTAACACTGTGTGTCAACTATGCTCAAATTGAAAAAAGAAAAAAATCAGCTCTGAGAGAACAGTGCAGGATGGACATGAAGGGAGAGCCCAAAGTAACGGGTGGCCACTGGAAAGACGGTCATAACCTGGTGAGCCAAAGGGGTCCAGGGTCTATCCTGGGGATGGGGATGGGGGAGTCACTGAGAATGGAGAGGAGCCCAAACAAGGAATTAGAAGGATCTGTTGACTGGGTGTAAAGGACGGTGGTGCCAAGAACTGAGCCAAGGAAGTGGGGAAGACAAGCTGGGTTGGAGGGCAAGGAGGCTTTTGGACATGATGAATATGAAGTAAGAAAACGACATTACAGGCTGAAATACCCAGGAGCAGATAAATTATAAAACGGGATCTTGGAGAAAGAAATGGATCCAAACTAGAGACTTAAGAGCCTTCTATAGACAAGGGAAATCTGAAGTCCTAGAATGAGAAAGAGAAAGGAAAAGTGCATAAGAGCACAACAGTGATCAACAGCTGAACCTCGAGGCCATTTCAAAACTGGAAGTTCACAAGAATATGGGCGCAATGAAAGGAAAAGAAAAGGAGCGATCAGTGTGGAATAAAAATTTAGGATCCTAGTGTCACAGAATGAAAGGAGTTTCCAGAAGGACTTGGTGATAGATGATGGATGACAGGAAAGGGCCAGAGCATGTTAAAGATACCACTAAATTACTTACAAAGGAGCAGGGGTTTTCCCCGTCCACTACTGACACAGTATATATAATTATGTAATGGATTATGGACAGAAAAAGGGGTTTTGTGGCTATAAGACATGCTCTGTTTTGGGTGCCTGGGTGGCTCAGTCGTTAAGGGTCTGCCTTCGGCTCAGGTCATGATCCCAGGGTCCTGGGATTGAGTCCCACGTTGGGCTCCCTGCTCGGCGAGAAGCCTGCTTCTCCCTCTCCCACTCTCCCTGCTTGTGTTCCCTCTCTCGCTGTCTCTGTTAAAAAATCAATAAAATCTTAAAACAAAGACATGCTCTGTTTTATGGTTTTTTTTAAAGGTTTATTTATTTTGGAGAGAGCATGCATGTGTGCACATGACTGGAGGAGGGGCAGACGGAGAGAAACTTCAAGCAGACTCCGCACTGAACATGGAGCCCCACACAGAACTTGATCTCAGGACACATGAGATCACGACCTGAGCCACCAAGAGTCGGGCGCTTAACCCACTGAGCTACCCAGGCGCCCCTGTTTTATGGGTTTTTTTAATGACAAGAGGGAGCTATAATAAGATGCTGCCACTCTTGGGGCACCTGGATGGCTGGCTCAGTCAGTTAAGCATCTGCCTTCGGCTTGGGTCATGATCCCAGGGTCTTAGGATCTGGGATGGAGCTGGCATGGGGCTCTCTGTCAAATAAATAAATAAATAAATAAATAATCTTTAAAGTTGATATAAAAAAAAGATGCTGTCATTCTCTGTACAGCCAAGATAGTTATTAAAATGAAAGGTAATTCTGTTGCTATGGATTGAGTTTGAGGAATGTCATTTGGAATTTGTACTCTTCTGGGAGCTACACTGTTATATAAAAGTAATGACACTGCAGATGCTGAGTATTAGCTATATATTGTAAGTGTGTGGGTAGCATATTAAAGTGTGCAAGTTGTGACAAAAGTTATAAGAAATATCCCAAAGCATTTAAAACTGAGAGAGGGATTAAGTTTGCTAAGTACATGCAAGTATGATGTGTTTCTGACATCTCAAGAACCCCTTGAGCAGTAATGCCTCTCAGCTGCTCATGCAATACCCAGTCTGTGTGCAGGGTTTAGCCTGAGCCAGACTTGCATCTACTTTGAATTTTAGTTGTGAACCATCTTGGGAAAGCATCACAGCCAGAATGCAATGTTTCTGGTCAGTTTTGGTGTTAAAATCACTCCAATTGAGTGACGGAGATGATATTAGAGGAAGCCCCATGCCTTTTCCACTGTCACTAATGGACTGGAAGCCAGCTGCTGGGATAGGTGTGTGAACTACTGCGCAAGAAAGGCCCTCTCCTTTCCCCCAAATGAAACAAACAAATTAATGATTAATAGTGATCACAGATAGATCCAGGTTTTGAGGGGCCTGAAGCTCATGATTTGGGTGCCCTCTTTAAGAAAGAAGAATGCAAAATTACCAATACAAGACACAGTATGAAGCTATTTATCCAGAATGAGAAGCAGAAGGCACCTACAGTTGTAAGACCATAAAGCATGAGGGTCGCCAGCTACCGGGTAAATCCACCTCTGCTCACGACCAACTACTGGGAAGAAGGTGTGGAAAGGGAGAAACAGTAGGTAATCAGGCAGAGGGAAAATAAAAGACAAAACGCTCCTTAAGGAATAGTGGAGCACAGAACAAGAAAAGGACAAAGATAAAATCCCAGAAAGAACCCCAAATTGTGAAATGTGGATGGTATGGAAATGGGGGAAGAGAGAGAACCGATCAATTTATACACCACACAATCAGAACATTGATTTCCCAGCGATCAACAATCACATTGCTTCTAGGAGGCATGCATGGGAGGACTAGGTTTTTGGAAAGACCAGTTCTCTTCACTGCAGGCACTCGGCAAGTGTTTGTTGAATGAATGAAGGAATGAATGAATGGAAATAAGAGAAATATACTTCTTTTTCTTACTCTCCACCACGGTCTGCTTTCCTCCGATGCTCCAACATACAGGCATGTTTTTGCTAGCACTGGCTGGAGTGTCAAAGCAACAGCTCAGGCCAACCTCTCCTCTGGCGATTCAGACTGTTGATCCTCAAGAGACCAAGTCAAAAGCTATCTCCTCTCAAAATTAATTTTTCAGCATGTTCAGAGTCTCCCCCCGCCAAAAAAATTACACATACAAATGGCTACTACGGGGCCATCCTACTTACTCCCTTCCACCTTCTTTCTCCCTCTTTCTACATTGGATCCTGCAGGTATATTTCAGAAATTAACACCCTCCCAGGTCCTGGGCAGATTCATGTGGAATTCTAGCTGGGGCTCAAACACAATTCCTATATTTCAAATTTTACCAGTTATGACAGCCTATGTGACAATTGAATATATCAGTCATGATGAGGTTTCCGGGAAGATACAGGCAAGCCTCATGCACTTGGTCAGCTGCAAACCTAAGACAGGACCAGGGGAACCCAGACTCACCAGCTCCACACAGGACAGGATTCGGTCACTGGGAGCTCTTATGAAAGGACACAACAGGGCATTCCCTGACCGACTGTGGGCCTCTGCTTCACAAAGGGATTCCCTTTGGGCAATACATGCCCTACACCTTCCTACAAGTTCTAAAAACAAACAAAACAAAACAAAACAAAAACCAAACAAACAGCCGGAGTAGGTTAAAACTAAGAGCCCACCCTCTCTCTCCTTTTAAAAAACAAAAAACAAAACAAAACAAAAAAACTTTTACTAAAACGATTCTTCCTTCCTCTTCACTCACCAAATTTTCTAAGGAAAAGTGCTTGGAGAAGAGCAGAACCAGAATAACACTATTACTACTTCAATACTACAAAAATCCCAACACTGATGTTCTGTTTAGGGCAAAGGACCTGAAATCAGTGAGGCGAAGCAGCCACCTCAGGTATTAGAAGTGAAGGTCTTGAATGGAAAAAAATCATTCCGCCACTTTCTGGCTAAGTGGTCTGACCTCTGGAAAGTTACTGAAAGTCTTCAGACCTCAGTTACTTGGTTTTGTAAGATGGGGGCGAATACCCATCTCACAGGACTGCTGAGGATTGAGGAAATGCAAGTAAAGTACCGAATACAACTGCACAGCGAGAGCTAATTAAATGCTAGTATTTAATAGTAGTAGTAAAATTATTGTTCTGCCTCCTCCAGTTCACACCACACGCAAGACTGGCCCAACACCCACTCTCGCCTCGCAGGATCCGGGGCCAGGCACTGTTGCACTCCAGCATGCGAGAGAGATCCCCAAATGCTGCGGCGCTACCGCAAGCCCCCCACCCAGGGCCGGCCAGGGGCCCTCAGGTTACCGCTACGGTCCATACTGACCTGAGATGCCGCCTCCTATCACGACTACGTCGAACATGCGGCCCGTGGTACTCGCCGTCTCCCCACTCGCCATGCTCTGGTTGCGACTCTCCCGGGGCGTAGGTATAGAAGTGGAGCGGGCCAAGGGCGGGGCGGACCCTTCTACCGACTCTCGGGGGGAGCCCGGGGGCGGAGCCGATTCTTCCACCGACACCCGGGCAGAGCCCGGCACTGAGGGCGGAGCGGCCCCTTGTACTGCTCCTCCAGGGGAGCCCGGGGGTGGAGCCGATCCTTCCGCGGATGTTCGGGGGGCACCTGGCACTGAGGGCTGTGTGGACCCTTGTGCCGACCCTCGGGAGGAGTTCCTGGGCGTAAGAGGTTCTTGTACCGAATCCCGGGGGGAGCCGGGCACTGAGGGCTGGGTGGACCCTTGTGCCGACCCTCCGGGGTTGTTCCCGGGCGTAAGAGGTCCTTGTACCGAATCCCGGGGAGAACCGGGCACTGAGGGCGGGGTGGACCCTTGCACCGACGCTCGGGAGGACTCCGAGAACTGGGCCGATCCTTGCTGCGAAGCCGGGAGGGAGCTGAGCTCTGAGGACGGGGCGGACCCTTGCAGCGACACTCGGGAGGAGTCCGAGAGCTGGGCAGGTCCAGGCAGCGAACTCCGGGGGGAGCTGAGCACTGAGGGTGGGTCGGACACTTGCACTGACACTCGGGAGGAGTCCGAGAGCAGAAGAGATCCGTCCACTGATAGTCGGGGGGAGCGGGGTCCTGAGAACTGCAAGGACCCTTGCAATGACCTTAGGGGGTAGTTATTGGGTGTGGGAAGTCCTCGCATCGAACTCCAGGAGGAGCCGATCACTGAGGGCGGGGCGATCCCGTCTGCTGACACTTGGGGAGTGCTACTGGGTGGACGAGGTGCTGGCATCGATACCTTGCGGAAGCCGGGCGTCAAGGGCGGGCCAGAACCTTGCACTGGCTCTCGGGTAGAGTTGGTGGATGTAGGAGGTCCTGGTACTGATACTCGGGGATGGCCGAGCACTGCGGGCGGGGTGGACTCAGGCATCGACCCTAGAGGGGGGCCTGAGGGCGGGGCAGGTCCTGGTACCGGTACCCGGGGATGGCCTGCGTCCGGGTTGGAGGCTGGGGCGGCCCCAGCGGCGGTGCTCAGGCGGGTGGCAGACATGGGGATCTGGTGGTTCAGGCCGTGGGCGTCGAAGCCCCAGAGGCCAATCCTAGAGTCTGTGTTGGTCCTCGGGCCAGGACTGGAGCCGAGTTGGGCGGGCGCGCCGGAGCTCTTCTCGTATCCGGGGTCAGCTCTGGACGCGTTCGACAGGAAGCTGGAAAACGGACTGGAGAAAGTCCGCCACTCAGAACGGATGCTGGACCCGGACGCGGAGGATGTGGCCGCGCCCAAGTTGGAGTCCGGGTCGGAGATCTGGGCAGCTGTGCCCCCGGCTCCGGGCGCGCGCTCCGCCTCGCGGCCCCTCTCACCGCCACCACCTCGGGAGGCGGCCGAGCTGTTTGCTCTCATGGTTCTGCAACGCGCTGGGCGGGAGCCGACGTTCTGCTCCCCGCCCCTCCCCCACGGGCGCGCGCCTCGCCAGCTCCCTGGGGTCCCGGACCCGCGCGCTCACGAGGCCGCCCCAGGAGCCCAGCCCACTGGGCGGCGGGGGAGCCTAGGGCTGGCAGCTTGGCTCCGCCTATCTCGCCGGCCCCGAGGGGCGGGCGACGCCACCGAAGGGCGCTGCGGCGACCCCGTGGAGGTTTCAGCCTAGTGCTTTTATTCTCAACGCCCTAACTAAAAGAGGACTGGGCCAGGTGGGCTAAGGGAAGCGGGTACTTGAAGGACGGGGACCTGGACGGGAGGGTCGCAGGGGTGCGGCACACTAGGGTGGGCTCCTTTGTGACGTCACAAGAGGCTGGGTGAGGTGTGCGCAGCCGCGGGCCCCTCCCTAGGGAGGGGGCGGGGTGAAGTGGGCACTGTCACTTGGGGCAGACTGGGCGATTATTGATTCTTTGTGGGGTTGTCCAAGCTGAGGTGCTTGACCCAAATCAAAGCAAGTAGGGGAGAAAATTAAGAACGCAGTTATCAGGGGCGGCTGGGTGGCTCAGTCAGTTAAGCTTCTGCCTTCGGTTCAGGTCATGATCCCAGGATCTTGGGACGGAGCCCCCATCAGGTTCTCTGCTCAGCGGGGAGTCTACTTCTCCCTCTGCCAACCCCCCCTTATGTGCTCTCTCTCTCTCTCAAATAAGTAAATAAAGTCTTTAAAAACAAAACAAAACAAAAACCCCTCAGCTATCAGATTAAGTGGGACCTGCACTTTAAAAGTGAAGATCAAGGGCTGAAATAAAGGAAAAAAACGCGTGTTTCCCCAACCTACCAAAAAGAGATATTTAGTGAACATATTTTACTGTACAACCAGCCTCTTGCTAGTTTTATCCCTTCTTTAAACTTCCACTTTATCCTCTTAGAGCTGATTTTGTCATCACTAGAACCCTCAAAACAGATACAATTATAACATCTAGAGTAAGTGATGAGAACAGCAGGAAGTTAACTAGAATCCGTGCCCACCTATAAATATTTCTCCTTGCTCCCCCAATTGTGTATCAAACAATCTTGTTGAAGAAACTGTAAGGGAATATAGATATAGTCTTTTCTTTATCCACTTTTTTAAAGATTTTTTTTTAATGTATTTGAGAGAGAGAGCGAGCATGGGGGGGTGCAGAGGGAGAGGGAGAAGCACACCCCCGCTGAGCCGGGAGCCTGATGCCAGGCTCAATCCCAGGCCCCTGAGATCATGACCTGAGCTGAAGGCAGACGCTTAACTGACTGAAGTACCCAGGTGCCCCTCTTTATCCAGTTTTAACAGCTTTTACTTTCTAGAAAAGTAGTTGAGACATGACTAAATCGGTATCATTTTTATCTTGTTAGACTCTGAAGCGAAGAAAGAGGAAATAATAGATATAAAGAATTCAGACCTTTCTAATATGATTCTTCCAACTTCGTCCTTATCCCTGTTATGTTTCTTTCTTTTCATTCAAATATTTGATTTCATATTATGTGCTAGGTACAGGGCAAAGTACTGGGGATGTGCAGGCAACACAAGACATCCAGAGACCTTTATCCTACAGTCTGCTGGAGGAGCTAGTGAAGGACACAGGCAACCACATGCATGATGTGTTCAAGTAAGCTCTGATAAATGTTATGTTGGAAAGGTTCCTAGTGATAAGAAAGTGTTAGGGTGTCTTGACCACTCCGGAGGTTAACTTTGGGGACGTGTGTAAAAATGTCCCAGAAGGGGCATGGGTGGCTCAGGTGGTTGAGCGTCTGCCTTCGTCTGGGGTCCTGGGATCAAGCCCCAATGGGCTCCATGCTCAGCAGGGAATCTGTTCTCCCTGTCTCCCTCTGTTCCCCCCCACCCTCGTGTTTGCGCGCACTCTCTCTCTCAAATAAATACATAAAATCTTTAAAAAAAAATGCCCCCAAAAGAGGGAACAGTGTGGGCAAAGGCCCTGTGGTAGAAAGAAGCATGGTTCCTTGGCGAAGCTGAAAGCCAGACAGTGGAGCTAAGCAAGGGGAGGAAAGGAGCACAGAAGACAAAACTGCTGAGGTTAGCTGGGCCAAAGTAAGACCCTTGGTCTTTGTTCTAAAGCAGTGGAAGCCATTGCAAGGTTTTAAGCAAGGGGTGATACGACTACTAGGTTGCATTTTGAAAAGGTCTATCTGCCTGCTGTGTAAATAATGGGTTGAAGGGGACAAGGGTAGATAGATACAGGGAGACCAAAGCTTGGAATTCTTCAAAGAAAGAGGTGATAGTGTCTTGGACTAAGGTGGGTGATGGCAGCTGGAGAGCTGTGGACATATCAGAGACATTTACATGTAAAATTGACAGGACTCGGTTGTGGCTAGAATCTGGAAGATCATGAGCCTAGTTTTGGACGTATTCAGTTTCAAGTGACTTTGAGACATCCAGATGAAGGTTAGAGAGTAGACAATTAAACACAGAGCCTGAGATGAAAAGCAGGAGTTTGCCTGGAGACAAAAATGTGGGAGTCCTATTAAATAAATAATGAATGGGTTAGATGAGTGGGAATATGGGTATTCTCTTCATTTTATTTGTTTGTATTGCATATTTTGTATATCTTTTGTAATAAAAACAATAAAAGTTCTTTTAAAATAGATAAATAAAGGAACAATTTCAACATACCCTACAATTATTATGTCCTCCCTTGTGTGACCTTGGGCAAATTACTTAACTTCTCTGTGCCTATCTCCTCAAATACAGAATCTCATAAGCCGTTGTATCTGTCAGGGTTCCAGGAGGAAACAGCAAACTCTAATTAGATCATTTGAAGAGATTATCAAAAAGCAAATATTTTAGGGGCGCCTGGGTGGCTCAGTCGGTTGAGCGTCTGCCTTCGGCTCAGGTCATGATCCCAGGGTCCTGGGATCAAGCCCCCGCATCGGGCTCCCTGCTCGGCCGGGGAGCCTGCTTTTCCCTCTTCCCCTGCTTGTGCTCTCTCTCTCTTTCAAATAAATAAATAAAATCTTTAAAAAAAAATTAAAAAGGGAAATATTTTAAAAGAGGTAGGCAAGATGAAGAGAAACCACAGGGAATCACGCCATATCCCCAGGCAGGTGAGAGCAAGAAGGCATCATTGTGAAGGGGTAAAGGGAGGGAACAGTTATCAGAACCTGGGGACAGTGGTGTTTGGTGGGGGCTGCCTACACAAGCTGTGGCCTCTAGTTCAGGGAGGCTTTCAGCCACAGGAAACTCACAGAGAGGAAGCCAGGACAAATAATACCCAAATTTCCGTGCCTGCCTCCCGCGGTCCTCTCCATTGACCTACCCCAACCAGACGCTAGAAGGCAAGGGATCCTGTTGATGCCTCCCATACCAGTTAGAAGAAGCTGGAGAAGAGCAGTGGGTGCACCCGGAAAGGGCCAAGGGAAGATAACCAGTATCCTCGTAGTGAGGGTTCAATAAGCAAATACAAAAAACTTAGATAATTATTCAATACATACTCACATTTTAATTTCTAAAAACTGCATTATATTCATGTCATGGACATACTTTACTGGACTGTTATCCTCTAACATGAAGCATGTAATACTTTCTAATTTTTAAATATAACGCATCACTTGGAGATGAATATTTTTGTGCATAAAATATTGTACATACTTTTTTAGAATTTCCTTGAGATAGAGTCCTAAAACCCCTAAAATTATGGGGTAAGAGAGTGGGAGCTTTTCTAAAGCTCTTTTGATTGAAGTCACCAAATTACTTGCCCAAGAGATCGTACGAATTTATACTTCATCAACAAAGTCTGAGAATGACAGTCTAGGGCCGTAGGATCTGAACAAAGCTCTCATTGCTCCTTCAAAAAAAGAAAAAAAAAATGGCTAAGTTCTTACTGCCCCCACTCTCATATTAAGCCATTAAGGAAGCTAACTTTTTAAACTTTCTTAACTTGAAAGGGTAAAAACCAGCTTGGCATTGCTATTTGCAACAGTGTTTCTTTGATTACTGATCGAACACTTTTTTTCAGATATTTATTAGCCATTTCAATTTCTTCTTTTGTGAATGATCAGTTCATGCCTTTATGTAGTTGATTTCTGTAAGTGATTTGTACAATAAGATATTAACCCCTTGCTTGGTATTTTCACTGCAGATAGTTTATTCCAATTTATATTTTAGTATTGTTTATGGCATTGTACATAAGCAGAAATTTAAAATTTGTGTGTTTGTATCTATCTTTTAATAATTTCTTCCATTGCTTTTAAACTTACAGATCTGAAGGATGAATTCTGTTTCCTTTTTTTTATGGTTGGTTATTTTAGAATTTATTCAATCCTAATCTACTGGGATATATTTTGTTATGTTATAGGGTGAGGATCTAAATAGACACTCCATCTTGGGTTTCAGCACCAAATAAATAAATAGACACCCCACACACCCCCAAACAGTTAACCACTCATAACAAAACTGTCTATTGAAAAATCCTTCCAGGGGCACCTGGGGTGGCTCAGTCGGTGGAGCGTCTGCCTTCGGTCATGATCCCGGAGTCCTGGGATCAGTTCCTTGTCCAGCTCCCCGCTAGGTGGGGAGTCTGCTTCTCCCTCTCCCTCTGCTCCTCCCCCTGGCTTGTGCTCTTTCACTGTCTCATTCTCCTTCTCTTGCTCTCTCAAAATGAATAAGTAAAATCTTTTAAAAAAAGAAGAAGAAAAGAAAAATCCTTCCATTTTCCATGCATTTGTTTATCTCATATAAATACTGAGATCTGGCTTTGGACCATCTCTTCTGTTATATTTACATGCATATTCTCTCCACGTTGCTACCAATGTCACATTGATTTACTTATAGCTGCTTCATAGTAGATTTTACCAGATAGAAGGATTAGTCCCTTCCCAATACCCTTCTTTATAAATTATTTATGATATTCTTACATATTCTTTCTGTTAATATATTCCTATATGTTTAAATGAATTTTAGAATCATTTCATCAATTAATGGGGTGGTGATTATTCCTAAACATTAATCTAGGAAAGTCTCATTTAACATCTTCTTCTTCTTCTTATTATTATTATTTTAAGTAAATGCTATGCCCAAGGTGGGGCTTGCACTCACAACCCCTAGATCAAGAGTCCTATGCTCTACTGACTGAGCCAGCCAGGTGCTCCTAACATCTTTTTAAAAAGATGTCTTTATTTCCAGAATATTTATAGGAAATGGTTTTACTTATCCCTGAAATTAAGTAATTTTGTGAGGATAATGTGGATCTGTGTGTGTATGAGTGTACGCGTGTGGTATCATAACCCCTTTCAATCTGTGGATTTTTAATTTGGGGTTTTAATTAATCCCCATGCTAGGACAATTTTCTTCTACTCTAATTTGGATTATTGCATTTGTTCTAAGTGGTTTCTTCCTGAGAAGCACTTAAAATTATGTTTTTGGAGCATCTTTCTATGTCCTTTATGATTGTCATGTCTCTGTCCTTTTCTGATTTCTGAGACAGATAATCACATTTATCCTTTGTATTAGTGATTTAATTTTCTGCATTTCTAATTCTTTTTTAATTGTTTCGTTTTATTTTTTCTAAGTAGGCTCCCTTCCCCATGTGGAGTTCAAACTCGCAATCCTGGGATCAAGAGTTGGGCGCTCTGCTGACTGAGCCAGCCAGGCACCCCTCTGCAGTTCTATTTTTTTACTGTTTCTACTGCAGAATTGGCAGAATTGGCAAATGACAATGCCATTTCAGTTTAGGGTTTTCCTTGAACTTTAAATTTTTATTTCATCCAGCTCACTTTTCATTGATGCCATATATATCTTGTCGTAGCTTCTCCTTATGACTTCTTAATTTTGTTTCACAGAGACTTAGTTTTATGCATTTTCTGGGGACAACATCAACCGAGTTTGAAAATGTTCTTCTTTGCAGACACATAGTGCACTCTCATTCATTGCTAGCTCAAGCGCAAAATGCTACAACCCCTGTGGAGAGGAATTTGGTGCTATCTAACAAAATCACGTATGCATTCACCCTTTGACCCCGCATTCCTACTTCTAGAAATTTGCCCTAACCGTACACCTCAACAAACAGGACAAACATATGCCCAGAGTTATTTACTGTGAACTTATTTTTAATAGCAAAAATAAAAACAGTTTACATGCCCATCGATGGGAAACTGCTTGCATAAACTTGATATGTCTATAGAGTGAAACACTATGCAGCCATTAAAAAAAAAAAAAAAGAATGAAAGGGCTCCTGAGTGGCTCAGTTGGTTAAGCATCTGCCTTCGGCTTGGATCACAGCCCTGGGGTCCTGGGATTGAGCCCCTCATCGGGCTCCCTGCTCAGTGGGAAGGCTGCTTCTCTCTCTCCCCCCCTCCCCCGCTTGTGCGCTCTCTCTCTCTCTCTCTCTCTCTCTCTCTCAAATAAACAAAATCTTTAAAAAAAAAAGAATGAGGATGTTCTTTATGAACTGATATGAGTGATTTTCAGGATATATACCTTTATATATATGTGTGTGTGTCTGTGTGTTTGTACCTTTGTGTAAGAAAAAAATCTGTACCTTTATTTGCAAAGAGAAACATAGGATAAATCATAAATGGAGAAAAGTGTGACAATGTAATGGTGGGGGTAGGGATGGGAGTAAGATTTCTGAGTATTCTATTTTAAAAGAGTGCAGTTCCCATTGTGGATTTTCATGGGCTCAATGAAAGCTTCACACTCACAAAACTACTATGGGTCCCCTCTGGTATCAGTCTGCTCAGAGAGATCCAGCTTGCCAGCAGGGCAGAATGCTCAGCCGCAGGATACCCTGCAGTAGCAGACAGATCATAGAGCAGTGCAAATAGTATCAGTCCTGCAAGTGGTTGTTCAGGGGCAAGGGCAGAAGTTTCACATCAGACAGGTATGGAACTTAACCTGGAGTAGCAGCCGCATGCCCACAGGAGCCAATAACTTATTCACAGGCATAATATCCAGGGTCCCTCCTATGGGACATGCCCAACTGCAACAGTCACCACACCTAGGGAAGCCCCAACTTACGGCATTTGCATCAAGTATTTATAGTTCACTTATAGTTTCTACCAGTCCACATGCTATTTACTGATCAGAAGGCACTTAGGTTTGCCATAAGTCGTGTTGCCTCATCAAACCGGAACAGTTAGAACATCTAAAGGATTCTGATGATAATTGATAAGGGTTAATAAAAATGCATTAGTCCGTTGTGTTATGACAACATAAATTAATAAAATATTGGGAGAAAGGAGTTTTAAAAAGGAGAGTTATTCTTTACAGAAACTATCAGGTTGCAAACATAGATTTATTTTTAATAACACCATTTCAACTCTTGTAATAATTGGTTTAAGCAAAGATCTCAGCAGACGCTGAACACCTTGAGTGAAAGATTATTAAGAAACAGTTTATTCACATGGTCTCCCAGTAGGACTCCATAGATTATTTTATTAATTATAAAGGAAAAACATTTTTTTTTCTTTTTTGCGGTTGAGAGATCCGGTAGTTATCACCGTAACCAAATGATCAAACTTAAGATCACCAATTATCAATAATTTAATATAGGGGCGCCTGGCTGGCTCAGTCAGTAGAGCATGTGACTCTTGATTCCAGGGTCGTGAGTTTGAGCCCCACATTGGGTGTAGAGCTCACTCAAAAAAAGAATCTAATATAAAATGTCTTTTGATGTGATGTAGTAAGTACACAGTCTCACGTGTGCTATGCTTTTACCAAAAATGTCTAACCTGAATCCAATCATGAGGAAATAATCACACAAATCCAGACAAAGGGTATTTTACAAAACAACTGGCCTGGATCCTTAAAAAAAAAAAAAAAGTCAACGTTGAAAAGAAACCAAAAAGCAAGAGTGCTGTTGAAGATGAAGAGAATAAAAAGACATAAAGACCGAACCCTGAGAAACCTGATTGGATTCTGGATTGTAAGATAAAAAATCTATAGACATGGTGACAATTGAGAAGATTCAAATGTGGGCTATATATTTGGTGATGTTATTCATTAGTGTTCGTCATCCTGGATGTGATCATGGTACTGCGGTTTTGTAGGAGAACTTTCGTACTCTTAGGAGATGCAGGCAGAAATTCTTTGAGGTGAATATCATGAGTGTTTCAACTTATTTTCAAATAATTTAGAAAAAAAACAAATACTGAAGATGTGTGAAAATGTGGCAATAGGCACAATTGGTGAATCTAGTGAAGGGTGTATTAGTGTTGATGAAAATATTCTTTTTTTTTTTAATTAGAGAGAGAGCACGCAAGCACGTGCACAGGCACGCACCAGCCGAGAGGAGGGCGGAGCGAGAGGGAGCCTGAGACTCTGAAGCAGGCTCCATGCTGAGTTGCTGGGCTCAATCTTAGGACCTGGAGATCATGACCTGACCCTAAACTGAGTCTGATGCTTAACTGAGTGAGCCACCCAGGCACCCTGTTGATGAAAATATTCTTTTACATTTTCTGTAGTTTTGAAAAATTTTCAGTATTAGGTGTTGGGAAGAAAACAGTTTGGAAGAAAAATTGTTTTGAGCCCAAAATTCTTTACCAAGGGAAGTTATTAATCATTATGAAGGCAAAAAAAAAAATCATCAAATAAGCAAAGAAAGAAGTTTACCTCTCTTTCTGAAAGTACATTTTTTAGTATGCACTCCAGAAAAATAAGGCTGAAAACTAAGAGAAATATGATTGACTTGTTTGTGGAACAGCGAGGAGACTGGCAATGTTGGAGTGGAGTGAGCAATGCAGGGAATAGGGGGAGATGAATGTGGTGTAGGGGCGGACCGATCTTATCGGACCTTGTAAACTATGTTAAGGAGATTTTTTTTTTAATATTTTATTTTTAAGTCATCGCTACACCCGACGTGGGGCTCGAACTTATGACCCTCAGATTAATTACAGTTTCAACTCTCCTAGGAATGTGACCTTGTAACCAGTTAGTCTGAAATTCACTGATTGGCCCTAGTAAGGTAATCTGCGTTGGTAAAAACCCTGCGGTCCCTGCCCCCCACAAAGATGTCCTGGCCTGAAATAACCCTTTGTTCTTTTTTGTTAATAACTTTTTTGCCCCACCCTCCCTCCCTCCTATAAGAGGCTTCCATTTCGTATAATTCCTCTACTTGCTAGATGGAGTGCTGCCCATTTCGTGAAACAGTAAAGCCAATGACATCTTCCAGTTTACTTGGTTGAGTTTCGTTTTCTAATGAATTTGGTGTCAACAACGGGATCAGAAGCCAACGTCCCCTGGCATTTGGGGACAACGAGAAACAGCCGTGGGGCCCAGAGAACTCTTGAGTTCACCGTGTTTCTGGCCGTTTCCAAGGGCTGTGGTAAGTTCCTCTCGGTTGAGCTTAGCTCTTTTTGCTTTCAAGCTCCGAAAATAATTGGCTTTCCTTAACAGGGCAGGTCAGCTTGACCTGGCAGGCGGGTTCCGGCCAGAGCCCAAGCTAGTTGGCGGACCGGTGCGTCTATGTCGTCGAGTCAAGCCTCTAGCCTTTCAGATTGCAATGCCCTGGGGTGGAAAAACCCCATGCCCTAACTTCATCTCTGGATTCCACTGTGGGAATGGCTGATGGTTCAGTCCGCAGTGCCCCATTTGTTTCGAATTGGTCTGCAGTCCCCATTCCTTGGGGTTTGCTGGTCCAATCCTTTCCCCAATCCAATATTCCACGGCCTTGGTGGTGGTGCACAGAGCGTCTTCTTGTGGCCCGGAGGCAGTGATCCCTCTTAGTTATTGCTGATACATTAAGGTGCTTGTGTTTGTCTTGCTTTGTGTAGATAAATGTTATTGCTACGTGGGTATCTCGGAAGCCAGAAAGAAACCCCGGCCCTTTGGTTGGTCCCCTCGGCACAAAATGCACAAACCTTTTGGAATTTCTAAAAGTGAAGGGAGTTTGATTGGCGTGTTAGTCGAGTCCAGCTGCCTGGGAAACACACTTTTCACAGGGAAGAAGGTGCTGCGGAGAACGAACAGTTACAGGCTTATACGTTTTTTTACATCTTGTAAAAGCTCAGAAGATTATAGATAGGCATATTGGCAGGAATCAGGAGTTTTAACACCAAGGAACGCAGGGAGCAGGAGCATTGATGGATCTCAAGGGCAAGATGGGTTTTCCCTTTAGGCTACTCATTCACAAAGCAGGTGCACAACCTATGCCTGGTGGGCCATAAATCAGGCTTTTGATTTAAACAAAGTTTATGTACAGTCATCCTGACTTAGAAGGAAATCTAAAATGGCTTCCCTTTGATCTCAGGCCTTTATTTTTTTTTTTTAAAAGATTTTATCTATTTGACAGAGAGAGAGCACAAGCAGGGGGAGTGGCAGGCTGGGGGAGAGGGAGAAGCAGACTCCCTGCTGAGCAAGGAGCCCGATGCGGGGCTCCATCCCAGGGCCCTGGGATCATGACCTGAGCTGAAGGCAGATGCTTACCCAACTGAGCCACCCAGGCGTCCCTATCTCAGGCCTTTAAAGAGTTGTTTTCCCTCATCAGTTCCCTGATTCCAAGATTCCGGGCTAGGAACTGTTGGTGGCAGCTATGGGCCCCATTCCTTGGGGCCTACAGGTTCGTTGAGCCCTTTCCCTACTGTTCAGATTATTAGTGTGGCTCTGGGAAACCGAAAGGCCTAGCTAAAAGAAATGGGATCCTTGGGCGCCTGGGTGGCTCAGTTGGTTAAGCGACTGCCTTCAGCTCAGGTCATGATCCCGGAGTCCCGGGATCGAGTCCCACATCGGGCTCCCTGCTCGGCAGGGAGTCTGCTTCTCCCTCTGACCCTCTTCCCTCTCGTGCTCTCTATCTCTCATTCTCTCTCTCTCAAATAAATAAATAAAATCTTAAAAAAAAAAAAAAGAAATGGGATCCTTTATATCCAGAGAGGTGAGTGAGTATGCGACCTCCCAGCCTACCTGCTTGTTTTATATATACAAAGTATAGTCCCGGAGGGATGCCTGGGTGGCTCAGTTGGTTGAGTTTCCAGCTCTTGATTGGGCTAGGTCGTGGGTTCAAGTCCAGCATTGGGCTCCATGCTGGGGGTAGAGCCTACTTAAAAAAAAAAAGTATAGTCCCATAAGTTTCGGAGATCTAACAAGCTGGCAAAATTTTACTAAAAATGACCCAGAATTACAATGGCCATTATGAACATTCCAAATAGATAAGATCATTTTATTTTTTATGTATTTATTTTTTAAAGATTTTAAATAAGCTCTGCACCTAATGTGGGGCTCGAACTCACAACCCCAAGATCAAGAGTTGCATGTTGGAAGCAAATGATTTGGATGTAAGTGGAATACCAGTTTGTAGATAAAATCTTTAAGAATAATTGTATTTCGTGATATGTGTCCTTAAAAAATAGCTTCCTAAATCTCTTTGGTAGCTTGAAATTTCAGAGTTTTGCTAAGTCAAATTAAATGATGGAAATTTATGGAATATCTAGATCATTTCCAAATAAGGTATAAAATATGGAAAGATTAAATTACTGAACATAGGTTTATCCACTTTTAGCTTATTCCAGAGAAGCTAAAGATTTTTGTATTAGTAAACACGCTTTGTGCCATGCTGAGACATTTACTAGGAGAAAGCCTGTTTCTCCCTGTCTTGCCCCGCCCCCCGCTTGTGTTCCCTCTCTTGCTGTGTCTCTCTGTCAGATAAATAAAATCTAAAAAAAAAAAGAAATTATAAAAAGTATTTATAACTCTGTCAAGCCACAGACTGCTAATACCGTTCACAATTGTTTATTTTTTGGTTTTCACTAGAAATTAAGGTTTCTAAGGGTTAAGAATTCTCATTCATATATGTAATTGAAGCTACTAGAAATAGTAAGGGGAGAATCTTCATATGCAAAGAAAGTGAGATGAATTTTCGGTAAAAGAAGATATAGGGAATGGAGATGCATTTTTTGAGGAAAAAGAAAGTTCAAAATGAGTCTTTGGAAAGGAATTTTATGTGTGTTCAGGACTAAGGTTGAAATGAATATATCTTTATTTATTTATTTGAATATATTTTAATATCAAAAGTGAAAGAGGACCTCAACTACCTCCATTTTGACCTTAAACTTTCTAACTAAGTTCTTTCCAGCTTCTCTCTTAACTCGGGCAAAAGACCCTATGGGCAAAGTGCCCCCTGATGGGAACTGAAACTACCCAGCACCCCCCCTCCCATAAGCAATAAGGACTGTCTTGAGCCAGCAAGACCCCACCTATGGCAATGATGAGCTGAACTTTGCTGCCCACCTGCACTTACCCCTGACCTTTGTTCTGCTTTTTCTTCTGTGAACTTCGAAGTTTCGGCACTTTGGAGACAGTATTTGAGTCACTAGTCCTCTGTCTGCCCGGTGGTGGCCTCACTGAAATAAATTCCTTTGTTTCACCTCTACTCGTTTCTCTGCCTTTAGGTTTTGTCAGCAGCGAGTGGCTGAACCTGGTCAGTTTGGGACCCCTGGTGCTCTTGTACTCCTGAGGCCGGCTACAAAAGTGAGCTGGTGCAAAATTAGAATTTGGTTTTCTCTGCTAAAAGGAAATTTTTTTTTTGGCTTTTGGTGTCCTTTTGATAAGAGATTGTGAAAGTTCCTTTACCCAGAAAACAAAGATTCTTCATTTTATCACAATAATTTCCCATGTTTGCTCTCCTTATCAGTTCTTTCAATAATTAGGAAAACCGAGTCTTGATATTAGGAGAGTGAAGTTTTGTCAACAGGTAATTATTGTTTTATAATAATCTGTGATCCCATTTTCACAAGTGCTTTAAAAGCTTTTTTTGATATTTTTGACAAATGTTCCCAAGGCAAATCCCCTCCTCGCCTTATTTAAAAGCAAGCTCCATGCCCAAGGTGGGGCTTGAACTCATGACCCTGAGACCAAGTTACATGATCTACCAACTGAGCCGGCCAGGTGCCCCCTTCCCAAGGCAAGTTCTAAATGAAGTCTTTTTAACCTGGAAGAAACTTTGGCATTTTTCCAGACAGTTCTGGCAACATTTCAATGGATTTATTAATTAGGCTTATTTGATATGTTACATTACATGGGAAGCATTGCCAAAATAGAAGTAATGCTAAGCCTTATGTTGAGTTTGTATGGGTATATAAATGTTCTGGAAATTATTCATATAATTATAATTTATATAATTAATCATGTAACTCCTAAAAATCTGATATGTCCTGGTAGAATGTCATCATTGTAATTCGAGTTATTATCCTAAGATGTATGTCCTCTGGGATCCCAATCAGAAACGGGCAACAAGTAGCCAATCTTCTTACTACTATTCTCTCACCTTCTAAACTTGCTGTCATCAAAATTGAGGTTCACACTGAAAGGACTAAACCTGAGCATCAGGGAAATGCCCCAGCTGACTTTCATGTGTGTTCAAAACACCAAATTCAGCCGAGTAAATGTGAAAATCTAATTGGCTTTATTAAATGACTCATGATTCAGGCAGCAGCCCACCTAGAAAGTAGAGAGGAGCTCTGAGGTGCTTTGCAACATGAAAGACGTTTACAGGCAGAAGGGAGCAGGAAGAAGGAAGTTGTACTAGGCAGAAGAGCTGATCGGTTATTGCAGGATTACTTTCCTTTAGGGGATGGCAGGGGATCTATCAGGCAGATTTCCTTCACTAGTTTTGATCAGGCAGTTCCTGATTGGCATATGATTCCATTTCTGGGAGAGCTGAAACTGTATTTTAAGTTTGGTGATGTGGGGCTTAGCATCTGTCACTCCATTTTGGGTCTGTTGTCTTGTTTCTAACACAATGAAAGAAGATCACTATGATTATCTGTGTGGAAGAGATAGTTACACCACCCCCAAAATCTGTTTTTCCCTTTCTTCCTTAGAAATAGAACCCGTAACTAAGCACGGGAAGAAAAAAAAAAAAAAAAGAACTAGAACCCAAAGTTTTTGCTGCTCAGAATAAAGACTGTAATTTCCAAGCCTTTGTTACACCAAGCGTGACTAAGTTTTGGCACATAGATGTAACTGGCAATGTCATGTGAAACTCCCGGGAAGTTTCCTTAAAGGGAGGGATCGTCCCCTCTTCTTCTTCCTTCCTGCTGCCTGGAATGTAGACATGAAGGCTAGAAATCACGTTGACATCTGGGACCGTGAGATAGAAGGAGGCTGGCAGAGTAATAAGAGGGAAGGGGTATATACACATTTCTAGACCTCTTCTACATGAGAGATATAGTTCTTTTTGTTTAAACCATTATTATTTGGGGTTTTCAGTCATAAGCAGCTAAACTTAATCCTTCTGATACAGTTCTTTAAGTGAATGTGGAACAGAAAATATGTGCTTTACTGTTGCCCTGCTCAAGGAAGATACCGCCAACTGTTTCTGTTCTGTTCCATTCCACCTTACCCAGGGGCTGAGGTTCTCCTTTCATGCATCCCATCTCCACTTTTTGGTCAAGGGTGGAGTGGGGAGGGGGACTTAACAGATGTCCAATGTTGTGGGAAAGCTGGGTTGTCCACAGATTATGAGTAGGTAGGGATAAGGGAAAATGGATCCCTTTTCCTCAGCTCCCTGGTTATCGTGACAGAAAATCCATTCCTCCCACTCTTTTGTCCTTCCTTTTCCATTTGAGTTTCTCCTGTGAGTCTCTTTCCACTTTGCCTAGGCTCTGCCTCAGCTAATCTCTGGGAGAGGAAAAGTTGGCATCCACATTTCCAAGGGTCTTTGTTTGATACACGAGTTAGAAGTTTCTTTGTTCGTTCTTTATGTACCTTCAGTTCACCTTCAGTGTAGACTGGAAGAATGGAATCGGCCCTCAGGGCACCAGTGAGAGTAAAGAGGGGGCAGGAAATAACAGAATACCACCAGAATAATATTTTGAAATACAGCCCCGTCGTGGGAAGGAACCACACTGAGGACCCTGCGGATACCGGTGATGGTATCCCTGAGATATGCCATCTGTGAACCAAATTAAAGTCTCCAAAGGGTCTCCCAGGTACAAGAAGAAATATAAAGGCATGCAGATGACAGGTGACTTCAGTTCCGAGTGAGGCACTGGGTGGTAGAACAGTGTGGTGGGAAGTCCGTCTTCTTCCCAGCCGCTCAGTGGTTGACCTTGAAGTTTCTGTACTCAGAGGGCGAGAGCTGCCGGCTCCTTTAAAGGTTCTTCTGTGCGGTGACGGGGGATGGGGAAAGGTAAGGCTTTCCAAGCACATCAGCATCAGTTCTTTGCCAGACTTCTGGTCAGCAGAGATATTGAATCAAGCCCTTTGGATAATTTTTTTAATGCTGGCTCTGGCTGTCGGCATCAATCGCCCCTACAGGGGCCACGTCTGACATTTATAAACGTGTTTACTCTTTCTTTCGCCGAAATCAACAAGACCGGAAGAACCCTCTGACTCATGTGGCTGCAGGCAATTTAAAGTCCAGGCTCTTCTTTAAATCATCCCTTTAACTTTCAATATTTCGAGACAGAATTTGAAGGGGAATGATTAAAAAACAAAACAGAACAGAACAAAACAAAAAAACCCAACCACCCAGGCAGGGCTGTCGTTGGAGCCAATAAACAATTAAGCTCAAATCTGCCTCCTGTAAGAAATGCAGCTCCAGGCATTCCCACTGACTGGGACCAGGGAGGCAAAGTAAAATGGCAGGGTAAACAAGCAATTATCTACACAATTTGATCAGTATGGAACTGGAACGCCAGGCAAACAAGACCTTCCTTAAAAGCATCATCTTAAGAGGACTTGAATTCTAAACCAGATAACTGCCTTCAATTTCCTCAAACTGTTTTTGTATAAACACTTGAAAAAGGCAGAGGGCATGTGCTGCCTCTTCGGTGTTTCTCCCTCTTCCACACTGATTTTCCACTTTGCTCTGCTCTGCTCTGACCCCCATGGAGTGCATGGCCTGAACACCCTGGCCTTTAAGCTTCTGGTTGGGTTGGGCCAGAGGGGTAGGGGTTAGCAAGAGACTGAAGGGCAGGAGAAAAAGGTCAGGGTGTTCATTGCATCGCCATCACCATCTCTCCCCATCCCCCACTTAGATGAAGTTATGGTCATGATCGCCTCTTTCCTCCTGTGCTGCCAGTTTCTCTTATTTATTTGAGAGAGAGAGGGAAAGAGAGAGAATGGGCAGTGGGGAGGAACAGAGGGAGAGGGAGAAGCAGACTCCCCACTGAGCAGAGACACCCCCCCCAATGCAGGGCTTGATCCCAGGACCCCGGAATCGCCACCTGAGCCGAAGGCAGAGGCTTAACCAACTGAGCCACCCAGGGCCCACCCCGCCCCCCACCTCCAGCCGGGATCCCTTAACACTATTTCTTCCCTGTGCCCTGTCAGGCCAAACAATGGCTTCCCACCCTGTTAGTTCCCGAGTGCCTCGTCATCCCTCGTAGGTTCCCTTAACCCAGCCCATGCCTTTGTAAATACTCTCCTTTGAAAAAGTCCATTCAAAAATCCCAACTGAGCTTGTCCTGTGTCTCTTATCAGGACCCTGATTAATGGTCAACTGCTGAGAGCAAGATCTACCGATAAGAAAGACTTTGGAGCTCTGTTTACTTTCCATGTTCTATTTTTATTTTTGATTCTTAATTTTTTTAAAAAGATTTTATTTTTAAAGAATCTCTACACCCAAGGTGGGGCTCAAACTTATAACCCATAACCCCGAATTCAAGAATCACATGCTCAACAGACTGAGCCAGCCAGGCGTCCCTCTATGTTCTATTTTTAAATGAGTCCCTAGTGGCTCAGTCGGTTAAGTATCTGACTCTTGGTCTCAGCTCAGGTCCTGATCTCAGGGTTGTGAATTCAAGCCCTTCATTGGGCTCCATTTTCATAAAAAAAAAATAAAAAATAAATATTTCAAAAATGAGGTGGTAATCACAGTGTATTTGCACAATAAATATACCATTCTAAATCTGCTGAGCTGGAAAGAGAATGTTTAAAAAAGAGAGGGGGTGACCTGACCTCTGTTATCAGTCACCACGATCCTTTGTGTGAGAGTGAAAGTTCTTTAGAACAGTTTTGATTTGGTAGGTGTGAGCATCAGTCAGCCTCATTATTTTCAATTGCTTCATGGAGTTCCCAATAAAAAACTTGTAGTTAATAGCTCTTGCTACAAGTCAGAGCACCTGTGTCCACCCAAATCCTTCCAGTTTATATCTGTGATATATTAAGATTAGTTAAAGATTTCCCTGGAGGGGACTAAAATCTGAAATCATGATTATTGCAAAAAAAAAAAAAACTTTTTTTAAGTAATCTTTATGGCCAACCCCACGTTGGGCAAACTCACTACCCCAAGATCAAGAGTCCCATCCTTGGGGTGCCTGGCTGGCTCAGTCGGTAGAGCATCCAACTCTTGATCTCTGGGTTGTGAGTTTGAGCCCCGAATTGGGGGCAGAGATTACTTTAAAAAAAAAGAGAGAAAGAGAGAGAGAGTCGCATGCTCTGCCAACTAAGCCAGTCAGGTGTCCCTGAAACAAAATTTTTTTAAAAAGATGTGAATGAGCTGAGAGCATTGGACACAGGGCAAGCAGAGAGAGTTACAGATAAAAAGACATAAATAGACACCATGCCAGTGGCAGGGTTGCTGGGCATTGCGTGGTCTCTTGAGCACTTCCCCATGATTTGTGGAAGGGAGGGGTCTAGAAAGACTGGCTATTGTCTCTGAGCATGGAGTTTGCCATATGATGGGGACTTTCTCAGGACCCACTAGCAGACCCCGTGTGTGTATGTGTGTGTATACAGTAAGACCACAGGTTTTTATTTATTTATTTATTTATTTATTTTTTTAAAAGATTTTATTTATTTATTTATTTGAGAGAGAGAATGAGAGAGAGAGAGAGAGAGAGCATGAGAGGGGGGAGGGTCAGAGGGAGAAGCAGACTCCCCACCGAGCAGGGAGCCCGATGCGGGACTCGATCCCGGGACTCCAGGAACATGACCTGAGCCGAAGGCAGTCGCTCAACCAACTGAGCCACCCAGGCGCCCAAGACCACAGGTTTTTAGACTAGACTTCTTAACTTGGGGTCAACTCGTGCAATTCAGGAGGATCTGTGATCTTGAAAAGGGAAAAAACTTACATTTGCATTTTTACTAACTTCTAGCTAAGATGAGCATTTCTTTCAATTATGCACATAGGTGACAAACCACAGTAGTAGTAGCTGTAACTGTGACTTTGTCACCCATAAGAATCATAGGCAGGCATTGTTACATCATACAGTTCTTGAAGCTATCTCGAAAGTTCTTTATACTCCTCACAATAATTCAAAATTAGTCATAAAGCTCACGGCTAGATCTTGCTATTTCATACACTAATAATCACAGAAAAGAAGAATCACACATATTATTGTAGTATAAAATTTTAATACTTTGGTAACTGTGTTTCCATCTAATTGGTTTCCTTTGTAATCTTAGATCTTTTCCTTTATTAATTTAGAAACATTATTATCCAGACTGTAGAAGGGTCCATGGCACAAAGATCTGCCTTAGACAACCAGCTCTGACTTGTAAATCATTGAAAGTTTTCTAGTCTATTGATTTTTAGGTCTCAATGACCACTTTGGTCACTACCTTTTAAAGATTTATTTATTTTAGAGAGGGGTGGAGCAGAGGGAGAAGGAGAGAGAGTCTCAAGCAGACTCCCCGCTGAACACAGAGCCCGACTGGGGTGGTGGCAGGGGCAGCTCCATCCCACGACCTCCAGAGCATGACCTGAGCTGAAACCAAGAGTCTAAGATGCTCAACCGACCAAGCCACCCAGGTGCTCCACACTCATTAAGTTTTGAATGATCCGAATAGATATTTGGCTGCTGTTGAGCCCTGGAGAGAGTAACTTCCTTGGAAAGTGTTCTTAGGAACACTGTCCCCTGGGGACAGAGGAGTCCATTCTCTGTTACTTTTTCTGTTCCCACTGAAGGGTAGCAGAATATGCCATATCAAAATACGCCATACTGGTGTAAGATTATTTTGAGCTGGAGGCAAATGAGAATCCACAGATGCCAAATGAAGCCATTCTGGAGCTTTCCTTATCTGAGTAACAGCAGAAACTTCTGGGAAATGAGGACTGCCACACATCCCCTCCCCTGGGCAGGATTTATGGCCATGAAGATGGAAAGTCAGCACCACAATGGACCTGCACAGATAACCTTACCTTCCATTAATTTTCACCATCTATTGACCTTCTCACAGTCTGCTGTGCTTGGAAGCCTAAAACCCTTTTCCCTCATCTTTTCACATCTCTACGAATGCATTGCTTTTTTGTTAAGATGCTGTATAAGCCCACGTTCTAACAACTTTTTTGAGTTACTTGTCCCTGAGTTCTCCCGGGTGTATGCATGATGCATATGTTAATATACTTCTGCTTGTGTTTCGCTTGTTGAGAACCCAAGATGGGTAGAGGAAAAAAATCTTTCCCTCTCCTATGCCATTTTGGAAACCTTCCTTGGCCACAATCGAAGAGCAAAGAACAAAACTGCTGAGTTTAGTAGTCATGGTTTGCTTATAAATACCTGCTGTCCCAGCAGAAATGGCATAAATAGCCCTTCCAACACTTAGGTTAAAATTCTCCTGCCCTATTATTTTTGGGTTACACGGAGTTAGCACTGCAGGCAAGTGGCCGGTTCTTCCCACTGTACTGCTCCCACCTTGAACTTGGATTGTGTATTCATCTTTATTTGCATTGTCTAGCTTCCCACCTGGATTGCAAACTTCTATGCGACAGGTGCTGTCTGTGTCTTATATCAGGAAATGTACTTACATTATAGGGTGGTACATACTCACCAGCATCTCTGCATTATTTTTCAATGATGGTCTACAGAAGCTATTAGCAATCACACTTGACTTGTATACGTATCACTCTTGAAATGTTAACACTTCAGGGGTGCCTGGGTGGCTCAGTCAGTCAAGCGTCGAATTCCTGATTTCAGCACAAGTTGTCATCTCAGGGTTGTAGGGATTGAGCCCCAAGTTGGGCTCTGCATTCAGCAGGAGCTCTGCTTCTCTCTCCCTGTCTCTCTCTCTCTCTCTCTCTCACCCTGTCCCCCCACCCCGCTCTCTCTAAAATCAATCTTTAAAAAAAGAAAAATGCTAACACTTCAGTTTTAAAGCATAGCTGTTTGGTAAAATGTGAGTAACGGAGCTGTAGTCTGGTTTAATTGTATAGCCAGTGTCAGTTTCCTGGCTTTGCCCTGTGCACTAGCTGCCCCGCCTACCGCCTGCACACATTCTACGCACCAGCAGGAGCAACACACTTGTTTCATAACGTCACCCCTTTATTTGTGCTGCAGACTGGGCGTCGTTCTCTATATGAATTTCTGCCTGGACGGTCTCTATTTATCTAGGCTAAATTAATTATCTTCTCCTTATGAAGCTATATCTTTCAGTAAATGTGGGGTCCCAGTTGTTTTAAGGGTCTGCCATTCTAGGCAATCTAGTTTCCTTTCCTCCCCTTACCCCCAAATGAAGGTCTTCTCTCATCTCTTCTTGTACTCTTCATCCTTCTCATCTTGCCTGTTTCACGCTTGGGTTAACTTCCCACACTTGGCCACTGTCCATGTCAGAACTTTTAGATGTGAGCTTATTCTTTCTGTGTATGTGAAGGTCATTTAAAACAAGACCAAAACTCATTTTCTTTTTTCTTTTTAAAGATTTTATTTATTTGAGAGAAAGAATGAGAGAGAGAGAGAGAGCACGAGAGAGGGGAGGGTCAGAGGGAGAAGCGGGCTCCCTGCTCAGCAGGGAGCCCGATGTGGGACTCAATCCCAGGACTCCAGGATCATGACCTGAGCCGAAGGCAGTCGCTTAACCAACTGAGCCACCCAGGCGCCCCTCATTTTCTTTTTTTTTTTAAAGATTTTATTTATTTATTTATTTATTTGACAGGAAGAGACAGAGAGAGAGAGGGAACCTGTGACAAGCAGGGGGAATGGGAGAGGGAGAAGCAGGCTTCCCGCCGAGCAGGGAGCCCGATGCGGGGCTCGATCCCAGGACCCCGGGATCATGACCTGAGCCAAAGGCAGACGCTTAACGACTGAGCCACCCAGGCGCCCCCAAAGCTCATTTTCATCGTATCTTTTCCAAGCCATTTGCCAAGAGGATCCAGAGAAGATGTGAAACAGCAGTTTTAGAGCAGCCTCAGGGGAAAAATACATTGAGTAGGATTAATCCTTCCCTTTGAGGAAGGAGGCAGATCCAATATTCCTAACTAGTTTAGGATATCTGCTTCCGTGGCTGGTACATATTAAATCAGGGACAGCACACCCCCAGGCTCCTGGCATTTCTTTGCTATCTCTCTCTCTCTCTCTCTTTCTCGCTCACTCTCCTTGGCTTGTACCGAAGTGAAATGTTAAAATCTTTCGATTGGGTTTAAGTTTTAAATATTAAAGGATGCTTGGGGAAATTGTCCATGGGTACGGTTTTATTAAAAGAAGAGATTCTGCAGGATGTTATGGGTCCTCACATGTACTCCCTGGCCATCTTTCCTTGCCTAGGTAATAGGCTATAATTTGTCACATGACTGCCCACTGTATATTCTAGGAGTCTTTTAATTATTTTATATCCCTCTCTCTTGGATGGATGAACTTTAGATTATATTTGAAGCAGGATTACCTTTGCTCAGTATTCTACTTGGCTCTTACCAAATTTTTGACTATTGTGTCCTTTGAATATTGTGTTGTTGTTGACATTTCAATAGACTTTGTCTCTCCCAAGGGTATTACATAGCTGATGACCCAGTGAATAGAAAGTCACTTAGTGACTGTCCCTTCCACAGGATTCTTCCAGCTCTACTGCAAGTTGTTACGTAGCCCCCATCCAGTTCTTGAACAATCAGGATGTAGAAATTCCTTTTTATATCCCCTTTTTAAGAAACTTGGTCATCACATCTTATTTTTTTAAAGGTTTTTTTTAAAGATTTTATTTTCTATTTATTTGACAGAGAGAGAGAGACAGACACGGAGAGAGCACAAGCAAGGGGAGAGGCAGTGGGAGAGGGAGAAGCAGGCTCCCCGCGGAGCAAGGAGCACAATGCGGGGCTCGATCCCAGGACCCCGGGATCATGACCTGAGCTATAAGCAGATGTTCAACCGACTGAGCCACCCAGGTGCCCCTATTTTTTTTTAAGTTTTTATTTAAATTCCAGTTAGTTAATGTACAGTGTGATATTAGTTTCAAGTGTACAATAGAGTGATTCAGCATTTTCATACAACACCCAGTGCTCATCACAAGTGTACTCCTTAATTCCCATCACCTATTTCATGCATCCTCCACCCACCTCTTTTATTTTTTAAGGATTTTTATTTTTAAGTAATCTCTACACCCAATGTGGGGCTCGAACTTACAACCCTAAGATCAAGAGTCCCATGCTCTACTGACAGAGCCAGCCAGGCGCCCCAACCTCTTATTTTTTATAACCATGTTCTATTGAATATGATTCTATCTTATTTATATTTATTAATTTTAAGGGCTTTATTGAGGTATAATTGACATACAACAAACTGCACACACACGAAGAATATAATTTGATATGTTTTAGCATATGTATGCACACTGAAACCATCACCATGGTTAAGAAAAGGAACATATCCAACAGCCCCAAAAGTTTCTTTGAGGGGCTTCATCATCTCCTCCGCCCTACACCTAACTCCCAGGCAGCCACTGATAATGCGTTCTGTCACTCTAGATTGGTTTGCATTTTCTAGAATGTCATATATGCTGACTCAAACAGATATTCTTTTTTTTTTTAATCTGGCTTCTTTCCTCAGCATATTATTTTGAAATTCATACATGTTGCCATATGTATCTCAGCTTACTCTGTTTTATTTTTTAGAAGATTTTATTTATTTATTTTGAGAGAGACAGAGAGAGAGGGAGAGCACAAGCGAGGGGGAAGGGCAGAGGGAGAGGAAGGAACAAGCTCCCTGCTGAGCAGGGAGCCCCATGTGTATCCTGGCTTTTTAAAACATATTTTTAAAAAAAATTTTTAGGGAGCCTGGGTGGCTCAGTTGGTTAAGCGACAGCCTTCGGCTCAGGTCGTGATCCCGGGGTCCTGGGATCGAGCCCCACATCGGGCTCCCCCTGCTCTACGGAGAGCCTGCTTCTCCCTCTGCCTCTGCCTGCCACTCCCCCTGCTTGTGCTCTCTGTCTGAAATAGAGAGAGAGAGAGAGAGAGGGAGAGAGAGAGAGAGAGAGCCCACAAGCAGGGAGGAGAGGGAGAAGCGGACTCCCCACTGAGCAAGGAGCCGCATGTGGGGCTCAATCCCAGGACCCTGGGATCACAACCTGAGCTGAAGGCAGACACATAACCGACTGAGCCACCCAGGCGCCCCTCATTCTGTTTTATTGCTGATGTTGGGTGTTCGTGGATACTGGGAAATTGTAGATCTACTACATTTTGTTTATACATTCACCTCTTGAACACTGGGTTGATTCTAGTTTTGGTTATGACAAATACAGCTGCTGCGACTCGTGCTTTCATTTCTCTTGGATAATGCCTGCAAGTGAAACACTTGGATCATACAGTTGTTATATGTTTCACTCTAAGAAACTGCCAAATTGTTTTCCAAGTGTTTGTGCTATTTTACATCTTAGTGGCAATGTACAAGGATTCTAGTGCCTCCATATTTTTGCAATATTCTGGAATATTAAGAGTGTCACCTTGGAAAAATGGACTTGATGTGATTTCTATAATAAAAAGAAAGCTTTTTTTTTTTTTGTATAGGAGTCCATTTCCATGTGTGGTTGAGACAAATAATAGTATTGTTCTAACAAATGTTACCTGTTCTTAAAATCCAAATTCCTATTACCCTCTTAAAGAAAATCCTATCCCACTGAAAAGAAATAGGAAAATAAAGTTCGAGTACGGAAAATGAAACCATCAGGGCACCTGGCTGGCTCACTTGATAGAGCATGCAACTCTTGATTTGGGAATGTGGGTTCAAGCCCCATGTTGGGGGGGCAGAGATTACTTAAAAAAATAGGAAAAAGAAACCATTGATTTATATTTAAATAGCTAAGGTATTAGGAATAATTTTTGAAAACTTGTATGACAAGAGGACAGATGATAAATTTATCACCACATTTTTTGGTTTGAAACGTAAAAATAAACAAACATTCAAAAAGTTCGATGAACATGTTTCTTGGTGATCTGTAAGTGATCACCAGTCCTGCTCCAGTAAAGAAATAGACTTTTCTATATTTCAAACTCATCTGGGGCAGCAGGGCTAAGGAAATAAGTCACAGACCAAGCCATTTCATGAGCTTTTCTTTGCTCAAGGATTATTGTTCAGAAAATGCAGAGAAATATAGTAGAATCATTTCTGTGTCTCTAGTACCACACTGTGGATTTTACTTTGGAACATTTGTACAAAACATAAAGCTAGCACCTTCACATCCGGTTGTATACTGCTCAAATAACACGGGGTCTAACTGGTGAATGATGAAATGGACGTAACACCAGTCTCCCTTCCAGAACGTCCTTGGGTCCTTGGGCTTTACTGTTGATGGCTTTCTGGGTTGAGTAACCTTGAGGCAAAATCCCTTTGGTAGGTCAGTAAATAAAGTGTTTTTACTGCAATTTGCTGGCGCAAATAGAGCTAGGGCAATGATCCAGGGCTTTGGGCTGTTTAAAAGCCCTAAAAGTCTTGGAAGCCATTCCACAGTGGGACAATGTCTTACCCTGCTACTGTGTTGTATTCCATCAGTTTCAATGAACCCTTCAGTCCAGTTCGTAGAGAATGCTGATGTGAATGGATCATGCCCAAGATGATATGGAACATCTTAAAATTACAAAAAACTGATACAGATAAAATCTTTTCAGTATTTTAAATTGTGAGAAAAAATATTTTTTAAGACTTTATTTATTTGAGAGAGAGAGAGAGAGAGAGAGAAGGTGAAGGGGGGAAGGAGCAGATGGAGAGGGACAAGCAGACTCCCTGCTGAGCATGGAGCCCAATGCAGGGCTCGATCTCATGACCCTGAGATCTTGACCTGAACCAAAATCAAGAGTTGGACTCTTAACCAACTGAGCCACCCAGGTGTCCCAGAAAAAATATTTTTTAAAAGATTTTTTTTGGTTTTGTTTTTAAGTCCTCTCTATACCCACAACCCTGAGATCAAGAGTCACACGTTCCACCAGCTGAGCCAGCCAGGTGCCCCTGTGTGAGGAAAAAATATTGCAAATGCAAGATATAGTTGTTTAAAAGTGATATTGGGTGGAAGAGATCTTCTGTAATCAATAGCAGAGAGGAAATACAGATTGTAAGTATTTTTGTTTTCTTGCTTAACATGAAGTTAGAGGAGCATTTTCATATTTTATGAATTCTTTGTAATCACTTTGCGATTGTACAACAGCCCATCAGATGCATATATTGACTTATTTTACACGTTTCACATTTATTTGTTTTCATGTCTTTGCACCTTGAATTAATGCTGTAATGAAAAAATGTGTAGACCAAAGCTTTTCTAGTATTTGGAACTCTTTAGGAGCGATTCCAAGAAATGGAATTGCCTTAACGTAGAGAATATTAATCTCTTAGTTTTAATATCAAATGTTACAGTACTTCCCCAAAAAACTGTGCCAATTTGTACCACACCGATGGTAAGAATGTGTTGCACTGAAACTTCACCAGGGTTAGGCATTTTATAATTTTTTTCGGGTATGCTAATTTAATAGAGAAAACATTGTTTTGCTTTAATTGCATTTTTTATTACTGGAGGTGATTTATTCTTAATATTTGCTTGCTTTTGAGTTACCTGCTGATGCCATTAAACATTTATATCTTTTGAAGTATCCATGCTTTTATTTATTGATGTATATGAGTTTCTTAGACATTAAAAATATCAACCCCCGGGATGCCTGGGTGGCTCAGTCGGTTAAGCGTCTGCCTTCAGCTCAGGTCATGATCCCAGTGCCCTGGAATCGAGTCCCGCATCAGGCTCTTTGCTCAGTAGGGAGCCTGCTTCTCCCTCTGCCTGCAGCTCCCCCTGCTTGTACCCTTGCTCACTCTCTCTCTTGCCCACGCTCTCTCTAACAAATAAATAAAATCTTTATTTTTTTATTTTTTATTTTATTTTATTTTTTTTAAAGATTTTATTTATTTATTCATGAAAGACAGAGAGAGAGAGAGAGAGAGAGAGGCAGAGGGAGAAGCAGGCTCCCAAGGAGCAGGGAGCCCAACGCAGGACTCGATCCCAGGACCCTGGGATCATGACCTGAGCCGAAGGCAGACGCTTAACCATCTGAGCCACCCAGGCGCCCTAAATAAAATCTTAAAAAAAAAGAAAAATATCAACCCTTGGTCTAGCCATGAAAAATTAACCACAAATGAAAACTCAGCACGTCTGCCTGGGACTCTAGTTCTAAAATAATCCTAGGCTGAAACCTCCCTAAAACTAAAACTAAGTTGAAGCTAAATTATTTTGTAAATTGCAGTGTCCTATCGACCTCTTTTCAAAATTTCACACATTTCCACTCCTAAAACAATATTCTAAGGAAGATACTTTCTGCTGCATTCATATTTTAGCTATTTGTACCCATGGCCTTTCTGTTTCCCCAACTTAGAATACTTTTTATATTTTATAAGGGATCATTTGAGGTCAAAGTCCCTATTCCCACAAAGTTGGCCTTGAGTCACAGCTTAGTGTAAGGCTTAGTATATAGGAAGTGTATTCAGGATCATTCTCAGGATCCACATCTGGGGAGGTGAAGGAGCAGGGCCTGGTGGAGGTGAACTGCACTAGAGACAGAGCAAAGTGCTCAGCTCATCTCCCAGGGAGCTCTGAAGCTGGGATGACCCTTTGGAGTTGCTATTGACCCTGAGCTAAGGGGACCAGGCTTTCCACTCTGACCTTGATCAGTCAGTGGATGAGATTTACTCGAGAAAAGGAGCATGACCTTGAGGCAGTTGATTCTTTTTGGCTTTGGGTGACTCCTGAAAAGGCCTCAACTGAGAGATACCAGCCACCAACATTCCCGGCAGTTGGGATAATGAATGTCTCAGTCCTCAAGGTGGACTCTGGGATGATGGATCACAACGGGGTTGAAAACGCTGGCAAGACTTAGAATTCTTTGGGGGTGAGGAACTTCTTCTCTGCCATATCTGGTCTTCCACAGGCCTGAGAAGATGAGTGTGGCTTTGTTAAACCTAATCTGGTCTTAGGTCTTCTTTGCATTCTGGGTCCTATCTAAGTGCTTTACCTTAGAACTTTGGATGGAGTTCAAGTTCTTCCTGGGACTTAGGATCGCCATTTCTGAGGCTCACGTGGGGGTTCTGTGGCTATGTAGGCTTTATGTGAATTACACATACTCATCTTATTGCCCCAAGGAGAGGCCTGCATGAGGCCCTCCGGATCTGATAGGATCCTGGGAAAACTGGTTTTCCCAGGACTACTATATACCAAAGTGGGCCTCACATCTTCCTTTTCCTCTGACATCCCACATCTTCACTCATTCTGGACCTGGTAGTCCTTGATCATATCCTAAATCAATCAGTCTAGAACTTGGATGTTGAAGGAGTTGCTACCCAAGCATTGGCTTAAATGTTTTTATCAGCTTTGAGGTGAGATCTGTAGGCCCCAACAGAAGGTGGTCATTTTGCAGGGTCCTTTCTGTTTATATTTATTACTATCTACAACCAAGGAACAGAGAGATGTACCAGAGGCCCCTAGAAATAAAGATGGTTCTTCTGAGAGCCTAGCTGTATCTATGGTAAGACTCAGTGAATACCCGTTGAAGAATCGTATTCATGGTTCAAAAGAATGCCAAGTGCCACTCAAAGGAGGTAAGGGGGAGTCATGGGAGATGTTAAGGCAAGTGCTGAAGATGGGGACCACTTACAGAGCATCTTAACAGACCTTTCTCCCTGAGAGGGCCCAACCCTACGGCCTCTTCTCTTCCAGATTTCCATGTACTCACACCAAGAGTAGTAAGAAGCATACTGCACTGCTCCTGGAGTTAGAGGAACTTGACTGAACTTTCTCCATGTGCAACTATAAAGAAATCTGGTAACTTCCCTGAACCTCAGTGTTCTCTTCTGTAAAAATGGGAGCAGTATCCTAGCTTGGTTCTTGCGGTTGTTCTAATGGCATTACTGTATTGCTACCTTAGCTCTTGAGCATCATTGAAGCACAAGGTATTCTGCTTGATTCAGTTTTTTCAGGTAACAGATCCATCTAGTAGGTGGCATAATGTTACCTGTTTTGAGTGGAAATCTTCTAGAAACTACATTATAGGGGTGCCTGGGTGGCTTAGTTGGTTAAGCATCTGCCTTCGGCTCAGGTCATGACCCAGCATCCGGGGATTGACCCCATGTCGGGCTCCTTGCTCCGTGGGGAGCCTCTTCTCCCTCTGCCTGCCGCTCTCCCCCTGCTTGCACGTGCTCTCTCTCTCTGACAAATAAATAAATAAAATCTTTAAAAAAAACTACATTATACATTATATACATTATACATTATAAATCTTTTAGAAACTACAGTATACATAATACACTGAAGTTTTTGAAAGTAGTTCACAATGAACATAATCTTTTTGATGACTTAGACCACCATTATGAATAGCAGCCATTGTACTTTGATCTGCGCTCCACATACACTGTGTTTTTTCTCAATTTTAACTTTCTATTGAAATACACTGTACATCCAGAAAATTGCACAAGCTGAACACAGCCAAGTAGTTAGCACCCACATAAAGAAACAGAATATTACCAGCACCCCAGAAGCCTGACTCACACTCCCTTGTAGTCGCTTCCTGCACCCCTCCCAAGAGAAACCATCCTCCTGACTTCTAGGAGCACAGATTAGTTTTGCCATAGATGTTATCTCATTGTAATTGTGTTTATTTAACAAGGAGAATTTATCATCTTTTCTTAGGCTCTCACAACTTTCATGTAATTCAGTACATGATTCTGCTTTATTGGTTAGTTGTTTTCATCAGTTCATTTATTCAAGCTACATTTTTTTGATATCTGCTATATGCCAGGCACTGTTCTAAGAACTGAGGACAAGACATACATAGTCCTTGCCCTCATGGAATTCCCATAGGGAAGACAGACAACAAAAGTAAACACATAAAAGTACTACAGATTGTCCTAAGTGTTATGATGGGAATCATTAATGTGCTGAGATCAGGAGTAAAGTGAGACACTTTTTAAAAATTTATTCTTATTTATTTTTAAAGATTTTTCTTATTTATTTCAGAGAGAGAGAGAGAGTGCATGAGCAGAGGGGAGGAGCAGAGGGAGAGGGACAAGCAGACTCTCTGATGAGCAGGGAGGCCGGTGAGGGGCTTGATCCCAGGACCCTGAGAACATGACCAACTGAGCCACCCAGGCAGCACCCCATCATTTTTATTTTTAAAAAACTTATTTATTTAAGTAATCTCTGCACCCCAGGTGGGGCTCAAATTCCCGACCCTGATATCAAGAATCTCATTTTCTACCAACTGAGTCAGCCACCCCTAGGGAGTAAAGTGATACACTTTTCATGGGATTGCCTGACATGTGTTTTTAAAGAATGAGATTGAAGTTGAGTAAGAGCCAGCCGTGCAAAAAGCCAGGGGAAACATGCCCTATGCAGAAGAACAGGAAGCTCAAAGGCCCTGAGTTGATAACAGAGTTTAGCTTTTCTAGGAACTGAGATGCGGCCCATGTGGAGGAGGTGTTTTGAACAAGGGAAAAGTAGTAAGGATGAATTTGGAAAGGTGAACAGGAGAACATTCATGAAGACTCTCTCAGGGCATGGTGAGGATTTTGGATTTTATTTTCTGAGCAGTTGGAAGCAATTGGAAGACTGTACACAGGGACATATAATGATGTGATCTATGTTCTAGCCCCCGTGTGGACAGTGGGTGGAAAGAGAGGAATGGATATGAAAGAAGACAAGTTAGGGGGTGTTAAAGACTTCACAACGGGAACGGAGTCGCTCATTGCTAAGCCCCAGGTCACCAAACTGAGACTTAGAGTTTTGGCTGTTCCCAAGAAGTAATCCTAAACCAGTCAGTCAGGAATTGCCTGACCAACGTGTTAGGTAATCCGCTTGATAAATCCCTACCATCCCCTGTAAAGTAGTCTTGCAATAACCAGTTCAACTTTTGCCTTAGTATAACTTTCTTGTTCCAGCTCCCTTCTGCTTATAAAATCTCTTGCCTGTATAGTTCTTTAGAACTCCTTTCTGCTATCTAGCTTGGATGCCTCCTGATTCACAAACAGCTGAAAAAAGCGAAATAATCCTTTAACATTTACTCTTGATTTTTTATTATTATTATTCTTTAACAGAGGCTACGGCTGTGGTGCACGTGAAAAGTGCTAGAGGCTTGGACCAAAGTTGAGGTAATGGAGATGGAAATAGCAGTCACATGCCAGACCTGTTTTGGAAGTAGAAATTGACAGGGCTTCCCAGGGAGTTGGATGTGGTGTGCGTGTGCATATTACGTGTGCGTATATTACGTGTGCGTATGCTTACGTGCGCATGAGCTTTACGTGGCGCAGTACGCCCTTGCGTACATGCGTACGTGCGCACGTGCACGGAGAGGGGAGGCAGGTGGTGGAGGATAGCTGAGGGAAAGGCGGGAGTTCAGGTTGACTCCTGGGTTTCTCCTCGGAGCAAGTAGATCAGCGGTGGAACGGTGAAGCTGCCATTTACCGAGGGGGGAAGCTCCTTTTTTTCCCCCTGTTCGTAAAATCAAGGCATTATGTTTTTCATTGAAGTATCCTCGTAAAACTCGCTGTAGTACTAGCTGAATGTTTGTTAAATAAATGAATTGAATATCCTTTAAGATCAACTGTTATTTTTTTTTAAACTGCAAAATCAAGCTCAACTTTTATTTTTTTAAGACTTTATTTATTTATTTCTCAGAGAGAGACAGCGAGAGAGGGAACACAAGCAGGGGGAGTGGGAGAGGGAGAAGCAGGCTCCCCGCTGAGCCAGGAACCCGATGTGGGGCTCGGTCCCAGGACCCTGGGATCATGACCTGAACCGAGGGCAGACACTTAACAACTGAGCCACCCAGGTGCCCCTCAACTGTTAGTTTGTAAAAAAGGTTTGTTTATTTATTTATAAGTAATCTCTGCACCCAAGGTGGGCCTGAACTCACCACCCGAAGATCAAGAATCGCACACTCCTCCGACTGAGCCAGCCCAGTGTCCCGTAAGATTAACTATTACTTTTATTACTGTCACTGTACTTGCTCTTAAGTCCACACCTTCAGATTTCTTGTTTTTAATCTTATGAGGCCTGGAAAGCCAGGTAATAAAGCCTGTCAACTCCCTACAATTAAATCTACAAACCTTTATCAGCATTCCTCCAGTCTTTTTCTCATTCCTCCCAGTTCTTTTTTTTTTTTTTTTTTAAGATTTTATTTTTAAGTAGTCTCTCTGCCCAACGTGGGGCTAGAACTCAAAACCTCAAGATCGGGAGTTGCATAGGAGCCAGCCAGGCGCCCCTCATTCCTTCCAGTTTTGGGAGAACCTGTGCTCTGGATCCTATCTCCTTGAGTATTGTGAAACAACAAAACTCAACCGAGTGAGTTTGAGATCTAATTGGCTTTATCAATCAATTCAGGAATCGGGCAGCATCTCATCTAGCAAGCAGAGAGATGCTCTGAGGAGCTGTACAAAATGGAAGGTGTTTATAGGCAGGAGGGCAGAGCAAGGAAGTTACTAGCAAAAGAAAAGAAAAAATGATTGTTTCAGGCCAGGCCAGGTTGGCTGCTTTTGGGGTGGGGGTGGAATGGGGAAGGAAACAACAGGGTTTTTAACCAGCAGATTACACCTCCTTAGTGCTGATCGGGGAATTTCAGATCTGACTGTCACAAGGTGACATTCCTGGGAGAGGTTGAGGCTGAAAATAAAATTTGGTTTGCTTCAAATGACTTCTTTTTTTTTAAATCACTCCACCTTGGGCTTGTTTCTTTTTTAATTCATATCATTTCTGGCTATTTTTCTTCCTTTCCTCTCCGTCTCTGCACCCCCTCATTTTTAACCCCTTCTTTTTTATGCTGTCCTTCCATCAAAATGTAAATGTGCTCAAGTTTCTCCCATTAAAGAGTGATGCAAGAAAAAACTCCCCAACAGCCTGAGATCGAAGGGAAGCCATTTTAGATTTCCTTCTAAGTCAGCATGGCTGTGCATAAACTTTGTTTAAACCAAAAGCCTGATTTATGGCCCACCAGGCATAGGTTGTGCACCTGCTTTGCGAATGAGTAGCCTAAAGGGAAAACCCATCTTGTCTCTGAGATCCATCAATGCTCCTGCTCCCTGCGTTCCTTGGTGTTAAAACTCCTGATTCCTGCCAATATGCCGATCTATAATCTTCCGAGCTTTTACAAGATGTAAAAAAACGTATAAGCCTGTAACTGTTCGTTCTCTGCAGCACCTTCTTCCCTGTGAAAAGTGTGTTTCCCAGGCAGCTGTCCTCACTTGGGCTTGAATAAAAAAGTCTCTTTTTGTCCCATTCTGCTTCATCTCTTGCTTCTTCAATTCCTTCTCATTTCCTTGTTCTCTCATTCTCTAGCTCTCTCGACCCCCTTTCACAGCCAGACTTCTAGAACAAGTTACTTGTACTTGATGTATTTCCAAGTTCAGCTCCCACTCGTTAGCGATCTGTATTCTGGCTCTACCTCTTGGTTCAGTCTGGTTTTGCCAAGTTTATCAATCAGCTACTAATTGCTAATCGAATGCACATTTCTTAGTTGTCATTTTCTTTGGCTTTCAACAGCGCTCATTGTTCCCTGCCTCCGTGAAGCACTCTTTTTTCCTTTTGCTTCTAGAAGGAGCACCACACTCTTGGATTTCTACCTGCTTTTCTGGCAGCTTTCTGTCTCTGACTCCTTTTCTTCTACCTGTTTCTAGATTTTTTTTTTTTTTTTTTTGGTCTTTCATGACGTTGCTCTTGGCATCTTCTCTTCTTACTGTGTGTCCTCTGAGTGGGTGAACTCATTTTCTCCTCTGGCTTCCTTTACCAAACACAGGGTGAAGACTCCCAAGTCAGATCTTTCATGTGAGCTCCAGACAAGGTTCTTCCGACTGCCACCAAAATGTCAGCGCTCGTGTGTAGGCACTAGAAATTCACTCAACAGGTCTAGAATAAAATTGTTCACTTTTCCCGTCAGGCCTGCTCCTTCTTCTCTATTATCTCTATGATCTACAGCATCTTCTACCTGACTGAAAAATCACTTCCTACAAGAAGCCTTCCCTGATTGCCTTCTCTAGTTTAGGTCTCCCTACCATGTATTCCTTTAATTCTCCTCCAGTAATGGCATGCACACAATTTTATTACAGCCATTTATTTAATTACCTATATCCTTCTATTCAATGTGCGGTTCATGAGTGCACGAACTTGTCAATCTAAAGTTGTCTGGAGGCAATAATTTAGCAAGAACATTTGTTTGGGATCAAAGAATTGCAAATCGAGGTACACAGATTTGGGTAGCAACCCATATAGTGTCCCACTAAGGGAGCAAAAGTTAGGATTTTTTATTATTTATTTATTTAAAAAAATTTTAAAGTCCTCTTTTAAAAAAAAATTTTTTTTTAAAGATTTTATTTATTTATTTGGGAGAGAGTGAAAGCGAGAGAGATCACAGAGGGAGAGGGAGAAGCAGACTTGCAGCTGAGCAGAGAGCCCAACGTGGGGCTCAATCCCAGGACCCTGGGATCGTGACCTGAGCCGGAGGCAGTCACTTAGCCAACTGAGCCACCCAGGCACCCCAAAAGTCAGGATTTTTTAAAGCAAAAAGGGGAAACTTGTATATGTTAAAAAGAATTTTTGATTGCATTGGTGGCAGAAAACTAATCTTGGCTGACTATAATTGGTTGCTAAGGCTACCACTAAGCAAAGTCTCTTACTATAGCAAGTTGCAGGTGCTCAGGCTGAGTCCCTCGAATATTTGCAGGGTGAAAGTAAATCATCTACTTGTTTCATTGAGGAAACCTGCTGGTACCTGTCTATCATGGTTTTATTTATTTATATTTTGGGTTAAAATTTTTTTTTACTTGTGGGGCACCTGGGTGGCTCAGTTGGTTGAGCATCCAATTCTTGGTTTCGGCTCGGGTCACGATCTCATGGGTTGTGGGATCGAGCCCTGAGTTGGGCTCCATGCTTAGCACCAGCCTGCCTGAGATTCTCTCTCTCCCTCTGTCCCTTCCCCCCTCATGCTCGAGCACGCACGCTCTCGCTCTCAGACAAAATAAATAAATAAAATCTTTAAAAAATCTTTTATTTGAGTATAGCTGACACACAATGTTACATTAATTTCAGGTGTACAGTACAGTGATTCAACTTCTCATCATGGTTTTATTGAACTGAGAAAGAGATGGAGTGCATGAAAGATATTCAGATGCCATATTTACCCATGTGTTCAGATGGCATGAATGTCCTGGAAACATTCTGTTTACTCATAGTTTTAAAAGATAATTCACAGAAACTACCTCAAGGAGCTACCTTATCTTCTGAGGAAATGATTACCTTGCTCTTTGGTGTTTTGACAGACCACCAGTCCTCTGTTGATTCTGGTTTTCTTGAAATTGTCAAGACTCTTTAAAAAAAAAAAAGACTTTATTTATTTATTTGACAGAGGGAGACACAGCGAGAGAGGGAACACAAGCAGGAAGAGTGGGGGAGGGAGAAGCAGGTCTCCTGCCGAGCAGGGAACCTGATGCGGGGGGGCTGGATCCCAGGACCCTGAGATCACGACCTAAGCTGAAGGCAGGCACTTAATGATTGAGCCACCCAAGCACCCCAGAAATTGTCAAGACTCTTTCTAAAATATTACTAGAGCCTGAACATATTAATAGAGTTTTTTTTAGTTGTGCTCAGCATTTTAAAAAATATATTTAATTTGTTTATTTGTCAGAGAGAGAAGAAGAGAGAGCGCACACGCAGGGGGAGCAGCAGGGAGAGGGAGAAGCAGGCTCCCCACTAGCAAGGAGCCTGATGCAGGCTCGATCCCGGGACCCCGGGATCATGGCCTGAGCAGAAGGTTGTCAGTGTCGTCAGTATGCAGTTCCAAGTCTGAGATTATTTAACCCAGATGAAAGTAAGAGCATCTGACCAGTGGGTTTGGGGGTTCACCAGGTTCTTTTGCAGAACCCAACAGCCCTCTGTTCTCATTGTGTCAGAGGCCACGCTATGTGCTCACCAAATCCCCTTTTATTTTCCCGTATCTGGATACACAGGAAGGTTCCAACCCCCAAATTCCATTGCGTTTAAATTTCATATATGTGACCGGATTCCAGATCATGAGTTGCATGTGGAACTGAGTGGAAGACATGTTTTCCTAATGGTGGAGCTTCAAGATGGTGGAGCTCCTATGCCTTGCGTGACTTAATCGTGTAGCACAGTCTCCCAATGAGTGTTACTGATTGTCTAATTTGAGTGGGAAATAATCTTTTGTTGTGTTCAGCTCCTGAGAGTTTAGGGTTTATTTGCTACTGTGTCCCGACTAATCCACCCACCATGGATAGGAATCTGAGTGAACTGAAAATTTAGAACGTAGGTTAGAATTATATTCTGGTTCCTAGGAGAACATTGAAGAAAAAGCTACTCTACTCCACAATGTGGGAAGTTTGTTAAGTAAACCGGGATTTTGCCAGGATCCCTCCCTTTCTTAAGAAGTATCATTTGCTTATTTATAAATACAACCAGAAGGGGGCACCTGGGTGGCTCAGACGGTTAAGCGTCTGCCTTCGGCTGGGGTCGTGATCCCAGTGTCCTGGGTTTGAGTCCCACATTGGTCTCCCTGCTCAGTGCGGAGCCTGCTTCTCCCTCTCCCTCTGCCTGCCGCTACCCCTGCTTGTGCTCTCTCTCTCCTGTCAAATAAATTTAAAAAAAAATCTTAAAATAAATAAATAAATACAACCAGGGGAAGGCTTGGTCTTATTTTTTGTGTATGTTCTTTCCAAAACACTTTTTTTTAAGAGGCTTAGTGCTTCCTATGGCATCTGGCTTAACTGTGGGAAGATTTCCAGGGCCCGAAATGACCACTGTTTTTCTCTCTCGGGTATCTGAGGGATATCCTCTGGCTACCCTGTCCCTAAAGGGATGAAGCGTTTTTAGAAAAGAGGAGCAGAGAGCAGAGAGCAGAGATAGACATTAAAGTTCTTGCTTCATTTGACTTGCCATTTCCTGAGAGATGTACCCAGAGGCCTAGGTCTTCCCCTGGAAAAGGCCACGCTTTGCCAGCTTCCCGTCCCTGCCACTTGGCTTTTCTACCCTCAGGTTTGGCCTCTGCTTGGAATCTGTGTCTAAATCCTCTCTCCTCGTCAAGAACACGACATCCCATTTCACAGGGAAAGACCTATCTCTGTGTTCAACACAGAGATGCACCAGCCGAATCCTTCTTCAAGTAAAGATTTGCTGCCCAGGGGTGAGGAGACCAGTCAGCAGGCAGCCTCCAGCTCTCTCAGCACTTCTAGGGCCGGCCTCATTGGCAGACAGCAGCCTTGTGGAGGCCAGGCCCTTCTGGGGCAGCCCACATCCAATGGCTGAGGGAGGCAGTGGTCTAAAGGCCATGAGGACAATTTTTTTTTAAAGATTTTATTTTTAGGTGATCTCTCTACCCAACATGGGGCTTGAACTCACAACCCCGAGATCGAGAGTCGCACGCTCTAGCGACGGAGCCAGCCAGGTGCCCCTTGGCAGGCAGTTCCATCTTCAGAGATTCCCTTTGGATTGAATGAGGCTGTATCGGGCCTGCTCTGTAGCTCAGCTTCTCCTTCTGCTCCCCCTTCCTTTCAAACCTGTTGATTGCTAATAAGCATCTTGCACCCCAGACTCTGTCACAACATCTATTTCCAGAGAACTCGCCCTGTAAGAGGCTCTCTGGATCCTGTCTGGTTCCCGAATTCATCCACTAAGTATCCTGCATTATTCTGGGTAGACCTTGATGTTTTTCACTGGTTGGTTTGCAGGCAGTAGGGGGGTGGGGTAGGAGATGTGAATGAGTAGAGAGACGTACTGTTGTCCAAGAGACTTGTCAGCCATAACAGCTCCATTGCTCAGTGACCTAAGCACCTCTTGTAAGTGCTCTCATTCATTTATTTTATTTTTTAAAAATTTTTTTAAAAAAGATTTTATTGATTTATTTGACAGAGAGAGAGCACAAGTAGGCAGAGTGGCAGGCAGAGGGAGCGGGAGAAGCAGACTCCTTGCTGAGCAGGGAGCCCGATGTGGGACTCGATCCCAGGACCCCAGGATCATGACCTGAGCCGAAGGCAGCCGCTTAACCGACTGAGCCACCCAGGCGCCCCTCATTCATTTCTTTTAGAGGTCATACAATCCAAATCCATATTTGAAGACAACGGATTCCCCCAGTTAAGAACGGGCTGTCTGCTTTTAGAGACAGTGGAAAATGTGGGGCTTGGGGTATTATTGGAGAATAAAACAACTGCTATCATTCATATTTCTACTCTAATTCAGTGATTCAATTCTGCTATGGAAAAGAAAGTAATTGGGATAGATGAAAGCCATAACAAGTGTTAAGCGTAAATAGCAAGCTAGAAGCTCATAAGACAATAGGCAAATTTCATAGGATGTGTTAAGTATAGATCATGAGTCATCACGTGAAACAGGCAGACAGAATATGTAAGAGGTTTTAAATTTAGGTAGTAAGTTAGTGTCTAAAAGATGTGTTAAGGGGCGCCTGGGTGGCTCAGTCAGTTAAGCGTCTGCCTTCAGCTCAGGGCATGCTCCCAGGGTCCTGGGATCGAGCCCTGTATCAGGCTCCTGCTGCCCCCCCCAGCTCTCTCTCTCCCTCTCTCTCTCTGACAAATAAATAAAATCTTAAAAAAATAAAAGATGTATTAAAAGAGAGGATAAATGGAATATATAAAGGAACAGATGGGACTGTTCTTCTGAACAGAGGGTGGTGTTGGAAAGATCAAGTCCAAATCATGATCCTACTACCTCTGGTTAACAGTTATGTCACCCCTAAATTGGCTGCTCAGTGGTAACAAACATCCTGTAGGGTACAGTTATGGCTTCATGTGTTCCTCCCAAGCAAAACAAATGAATCTCACAACTGTTGAGTAGGCTTATTGACAAGCTATGCCTATGTCCATGCGTGTTTGTCCCTGCATCGCTTCAGCTGAACAAGTGTATACCATTGGTCTCAGGAATCTTCAGTTTGTGGGCTGAAAGCCCATAATACATAGTTTGTAACTACACCATCAGTGGGGGAAGGCTGATTGTGGGAGAGAGAGGCGAGAGAGAGAGGGAGAGAGAGAGAGAAATATTGAGGGAGAAAGGGAGAGAAGAGAAAAGGGGAACATTCTAAGGATTTCGATGTGTGGTCCTTCCACCCTGCTTGTATTCTATTCTAAGTGTATTAAGCTACCCTGTCTCTTCCCTCTCATTCCTCATTGTATTTTAAACTGATTTAATAAACAATGTACGTATTATTTATATCATAATTTGGTTTGTGAATTTTCCTGTTCTGTAACCTCTGGGATTCTGGGATAGCTTGCCTGATCGTGATGATGGCCACGATTGCATCAAAATGATTTCCCACATGATAGAGTAGGTCACCATTATTTTGTTTTCTTACTAAGCAACTCACCACTCTTAACTGGCAATCACAAGAGAACACCACTAATATTTAATAGGAACTTTCTCTGCTTCGCAGGGAAGGACACTTGTTTTTGCTGCGGGTGGTAATGGTTTTTAAAATAGGTCCACAAATCATTGAGGCTCCTCCTTTCAAGATGTGGAGTTGAATTTCCTCCTTGTTGAGTGTCGGCTGGACTTAAGATACTTACTTGTAATGAATAGCACGGCAGGAGTGATGCTATCCAACTTCCAAGACTATGTCCTAATGGCATTTTGGTTTCCCCTTTGCTTCTCTCTGTCTTGGATCATTGCCTCTTGGGGAAAGCAGCTGCCATGCTGTGAGGACACTAGCAGCCCTATGGTATGACCCATCTGGTAGGAACTGAGGCCTTTGGCCAATGGCCCCATGAGTGAGCTTGGAGTTGGATCCTCCAGCCACAGGCTTTCCTTCTCTTTGAGTATAGGATGACTTTAGCCCTGGCCAACACCTTGATTATGACCTCAGGGCAGACCCTGAATCAGAACTACCCATTAGACCGCTCTCAAATTTTTGACCCACAGAACCCTTTACATATTTGTTGTTTGAGGCCATCAAGTTTTGGGATTAGTTTTTATTCAGCACTAGGTAACTCAAACAATGATCCACTATGATGGAGAGCTGTGGATGAGGGGTTCTTACATATAAATATTCATGAGAAAGGGGTCCTTCGGGTCCTTCCAAAAGTCTGGCTTTATCTTGTGGGACACAGAGAGCAAGGAAGCCAGCAATTCATAGAGAATAAAGAATCAAATTTTCAGACTTTGTGGAATTGCTAGAAACTCTGCATTTAAAATAGTTTCATTTTCATAAGGCTGTGCCACCTTCATGATATTAAAAAAGCCTGGAATGATTTGCTTTGCCCTTTCTGTGTTCGAATGATAAATGATACCCCCCAAGGAGTCCCTGCCTCACCAGAGGCAAAAAACCTCCTATGGATTTAACACCTTATCACTGCTCCTCAAATTGTATTTAACATAGCAAGACCGAAACCTACCCCTCCTTTTCCATGGAAAAAAATATGTTTACTTAATTTAGTATTGGGTTTACGTCATGCTTCAGGGAACCTCAAAGATTCAATACTTGCAGCAAAACTGATTTGTAGTCCCACACAATTGAGTATATGTGCTTCTTGTTACCATGGCCTGTCCATCTTGTGGTGATGCCGAAGTCCCGTTTTTGTCTTGGTGAACGTGACAAAAGGTCCAAGGTGTTGGGGAGGAAGAAAGACTTTGGCTTTCAATGACTCTTTCCTAGTTCTACCTTTCCATCAAAGATTAGCTGAAAATAAATTTTGAGGGATGACCGTAAGCCTTGAATTTTTTTTAAGATTTTATTTATTTATTTGACAGAGAGAGAGAGTGAGCGAGCGCACAAGCAGGGGGAGTGGGAGAGGGAGAAGCAGACTCTCCGCTGAGCAGGAAGCCCATGTGGGGCTCGATCCCAGGACCCTGAGATCATGACGTGAGCTGAAGGCAGACGCATGACTGACTGAGCCACCCAGGTGCCCCTCAGCCTCCCAGACTTTCTGAGGAAGGCTGCCAAGCTCTGACGAACTCCCGCTGGTTCACATCTTCTGCAGCAACAACAGGCATCATTCGGCCTCCATGCTGCCAATGAGGGGAACGGGCCATTTTATAGCACTTCTAAACCTTGGCGGCATAAATATCTACTTTTGTGCTAAGATTTGAATACCCTCACTGGCTTGTAGGTTCCTTGTGGGCTGCGTGGAACAAAGGAGAAAGCACAGACAGGCTTTGTAACCAGACAGATGTGGGCTGACATTCTGGTTCTGCTGCTTTTCTAGAAGCATGACTCAGGCGCAGGACATAATGTCCTTAAGCTTTGGTATTCATCACTAAAAAGAACATGGTGATTTTCGTTTCACAGTGGACTTCTAAGGGCTCAGTGAAATAACGGATGCCAACAATCCGTGACACGTAGACACTCTTTTCCTTCTTTGCACCTTTACCCATCACTGTAAATCATCACCATGCCTCCTACTTATACATATTCCATAACATTTCATGGTGCCTACTATAGTGTTTCACAGTGAATAGTATATTTATTGAATTTCTTCTTTTTTTTTTTAAAGTTTGTTTGTTTGTTTGTTTGTTTGTTTATAGTAATCTCTATGCCCAACATGGGGCTTGAACTTAGGACCCTGAGATCAAGAGTTGCATACTCTTCCCACTGAGCGATCCAGGTACGTCTTGAATTTATTCTTTTTTTTTTTTTTAATAATATCAGTAACACTTTGGAGTTCCACAAGATCTGGTGGCACCAGAAATAGTCACCGAGTAACCAAATTACTGTGTGTGTGTGTGTGTGTGTCTGTGCTGTCTAATTATACTACCTGATACATCCTTACTAACACAAAACAAATCGGTTCAGACAGAGAATCATGGGAGTGGATAATTGTTTCCTTTAGAAATTGCTACTTGCCTGCCCCTTCCCCATGTCATCCAACTTATCTTTTAGAAACACATTTTGTTTTGTTTGAATGTTCATGAGTTCTTTATCATTGTTATCTGAATATTATTTTTTTAAAAGATTTTATTTATTTATTTGAGAGAGAGAGAGAGGGAGCACATGAGTGGGGGTGGGGGTAGGGGGTGCAGGGGCAGAGGAAAAGAGGGAGAAGCAGACTCCCCGCTGAGCAGAGATTCCCAACTCGGGGCTCGATCCCAGGACCCCGGGATCATGACCTGAGCTGAAGGCAGACGCTTAACTGACTGAGCCACCCAGGTGCCCCAAAAGGAACCTTTTTAAAACAGATCATGTCACCCCCTAGCTTAAAGCTCTCCCTTGGCTTCTGTTTGTACCTGGGACAAAAAGCAACCTGCATCCCATGACCTTCAAGGCCCTGCATCCCTTGGCCCTAGTCCTACTTCTACGCCAGTCGTGGGCCACTTGCCCCTGCTCGGTGTATTGCTGCCCTACTCGTTTCCACTTGCTCTGTGTGCCCAGTGTTCCCACCCCAGGGGTTTCCGTGAGCTGTGGCAGAGCTCTGCCCTCCATTCTTGGCAGAGCTGGTTCCTTCTTTCTTGTAGGTCTCAGCTCAAATGCCATCTTCCCAGAAAAGCCTCTCCTGACAGCCCATTCCAAGGGAGATTTCTCCTTTCCACCTTATTCTCTATGTTGGCTGCTTACTCCTCTAATGTGCAGCATCTATGACCACTTATCATTATTTTGATGTCTGTGTTGAACTGATTTTGCCCTCTCTCCCTTACAAGTCTGTAAACTCCACGAGGGCAGGGAGCTTGTCTCATCCCTCATGATTATCCCAGCGTGCCTTGCATCTTATGGTGAATGATATAAAATGTTAGCTTACCCTGTTTTTCTTTTCCCCCATTCATTGTGTCTTTATATGATCTTCTTTCCATCTGTATCTGATGGATAAAGAATCAAGTTTTTGAGAGATTGGGAACAGTTGATGGATTTAGTCTGAGATATTTATCTTTTCAGTAAAAAGCTTTCACTGAGTTACCTGGACAGCTTAGTGATGGAGCTTACCAATAAATAAGACATAACCAAGAGGTTTTAAAACTCCTTTAGGGGCCTGAGCCTTGGTACCTCAGATCGTTAAGCGTCTGAGTCTTGATTTTGGCTCAGGTCATGATCTCAGGGCCATGGGATCGAGCCAGTCATGGGGTTCCATGCTCAGTGTGGAGTCTGTTCTCCCTCCCCCCACCCTCTCTCTCTCAAATAAATTTAAAAAATAAAAAAAACTACTTTAAATATTAAGAAAAGCTACAGAATATATTGAGGCTGTGTAGCAGAGAATGTTAGCTTTAATACATCCCAAACTTGAGGCAGGAACCCTAAAACAAAGAGGGGTAAGTAATCTACCATCTTAAGGAAGTAATTAGCTAAAAGCCATCTAGCACAAAAATACTTCCACTTAGTAAAATTCCCACTAAGGTCTTTTACGGGGATCCTGTCATTAGATTATCATTATGAATCCTCAGTAGGAGTGCTTCAATACAAGGGTGTTAAAGATATTGCTAAGCACCATGAGGTCTGCTTAAGCAGGAACTCCAGCCATCAAGAGAGACTGCCAATGAGTGTCAAAGGAGAACTCTGCCTATGAATCAGTCTGGTGGCATTTGTCCCAAATTGGCAGTGGAGTGGCAGATGAGCTTTCTTGAATGGAGCATTTGCAAGAGGAGAGAAAGGGCTAACGGTCTGTCCAGTAGCAAAGGTTTCTCCAGCAGTCGTCACATTCCTCCTGAGCCTCTCTAGATGGACTCTAGAATCCAGCTGATGCTGGAGGGCGCGGGAGTGAGACAGGCAGAGACAAGTCTCTCAGAGCTCTTTGTTCCCTCCCATTGTGCGCCTAGAAGTATTCCTCCTCATCAACGAAACCATTTTCCAGAGCATAAGTGTAGTCTGGGTTGGATGCTGCCTTATAGTCCAGAATTGACCATGGAGGTAGTGCAGCCGACCAGGGAAGACACACCCAGCTGTGGGAGGCCAACCATTGCCTTGCGGAGCACAGTGCTGGCCAACAGTGGGTGTGTTGGGTTCCTTTATTTTTTTATTTTGAAATAAGTTCAGAGGAAAGTTGGGAAGATAATAGAGAGTTCCTGTGTACTTTTTACCTCGCTACCTCCAATGTGAACATCTTACATAACCACATACATTTGTCAAAACTAAGAAGTCAATGTTGGTATAATCCTATTAACTAAACTACAGACTTGAGTAGGATTTCATCAGCTTTTCCCACAGTAGGCTATTGATGGCTAGGATTTTTTTTTCTTTTGATGGCTAGGATTTTCTAATAGGAATACCTCTCAGCCAAAAGTCAAAAGGGAGGGGCGCCTGGGTGGCTCAGTTGGTTGAATGTGTAACTCTTGATTCGGCTCAGGTCTTGATCTCACAGTCATGAGTTTGAGCCCCAGTTTGGGCTCTGTGCTGGTCATAGAGCCTACTTAAAAGAAAAATTAAAGGGAGCACCTGTTTAATGAGATCAAAACGAGTCCTAGGTACCTGCAGCTCTGGAAGCCAGTCTATATAAAGAATGTAACCAAGCATCTTTAAAGTTTTCTGAATGTCCTCACGGTAGGTACTTCTTCATTGTGTTGGTGTTTTGTTTAGGTACGCTGGCTCTTTCTTTACTTCCCTTTCTTCTGCTTGTTCTTTTCTTCTCCTGTCAACCCCTGGTCTTTGGGAACTAGTGGTCCAGTCGAGTAATAAAGTAATGAACCATGAATTAGAGCAGAGTGTCAATTTTACTTGATCCTAGATTAAGATGAAACATGAGCGTTTCCAAGTGTAGTCAATGTATGGGAAGTGTAGCGAATTGCTGGGAGTTAAGTACTAGTAGAATGATTTAACAGACACAACATTGAATCCAGGGACTTTTGATTTTTTTTTCTCCATCTTGTTTCTTTTCTCTATCTTATTCTCAAATGAAATTAAATTTTTACATCGAAATCTTATATCTGCCATTTATTTTTTAAAGTTTATTTATTTTAAAGTTTATTTATTACACCCACATTGTTTGTAATCTCTCCACCCAATGTGGGGCTCAAACTCACGACCCTGAGATCAGGAGTCACATACTCTTGCGACTGAGCCAGCCAGGTGCCCCTGCCATTCGGCTTTAAACTAGAAAGCTCAGGCCTGATACTTAACTGCTTGGGCCAATAAGAAACTAGACATTAAAATTGGATCTGAGGAAACTTGTTTTGTAGAGATGCTCACTGCATGGGACAACCATAGATTAGGGATTCGAGATGCTCCTTCTCTTATGGTTTCCTTCTTGTTGGTTTCTTCACGTGTCATTTCTTTTCTGAGTACAATTAATTTTCAGTGCAGGAGCTGTGAGTATAATAAGAGGATTTCTCAGAAACCACTCTAACAACTTCTCTTTTTTAAAAATTATTATTGGGGCACCTGGGTGGCTCAGGTGTTAAGCATCTGCCTTCAGCTCAGGTCATGATCCCAGGGTCCTGGGATCGAGCCCCACATCCAGCTCCCTGCTCTGCGGGAAGCCTGCTTCTCCCTCTCCCACTTCCCCTGCTTGTGTTCCCTCTCTCGCTGTGTCTCTGTCAAATAAATAAATAAATAAAATCTTTAAAAAAATTATTATTTATTTTGGGGGGGAAGGGGAAAGGGAGAGGGAGAGAGAGTCTTAAGCAGACTCCACACTGAGCATGGAGCCCGATGAGGGGCTCGATCCCTTGACCCTGAGATCACAACCTGAGCCGAAACCAAGAGTCAGACGCTCAAACCACTGCACTACCCAGGTGCTCCTACTCTAAAAACTTCTAAAAGTGATTTATATTATATGTGGATTATCCTTGTCACAGTAGAACTTATCTTGAAATTGGTGCTCTCTGGCGTTCTTCTTGGCATTAAGACTTGCCTCAAGTGGATCAGGGTCTTGACCCATTGCCAATAATAACTTTACATTGTGTGGTGCTGTACAGCTCACAGAGTGTTTCCACTTTTGTTCTCATTTTGTCTTTAGGCATCTTTTAAGTCTCTTTTTTTTTAAGATTTATTTATTTATTTTAGAGACAGAGAGTGGGCTCGTGAGCAACATGAGCAGGGGGAGGGGTAGAGGGAGATGGAAAGAAGAGAGAATCTCCAGCGGATTCCCCACTGAGTGTGGAGCCCGACGTGGGGCTCAATCCCAGGACCCTGAGATCATGACCTGAGTTGAAACCAAGAGTTAGATGCTCAACTGAGTGAGCCCCTCGTCTTGAGGCATCTTGAAGTGGGATCCCTACTTCATAACTCCAACAACTGAAGCTTTGGAGGTGTAGTTGCCCAAGGACTTAGAGTTAGTGTGTGACCGAGTTGGGGTGAGACTCCAGAATTATTTATTTTTCCTAGCCAAGCAAGTTCTGGTCTTGACTCAGAATGAACAGAAGATACAGCAGTACTGCTCCCCACCCTCCCCATGTGTCACGAGTCTTTGTGTGCTTGCTCATCTCTGACAGTAGAAATGGCCTCAGATTTCCAATAATGTTCAAATGTCAGTGACTTTCAAATGTAATTTGTCTTTGGCTCTGAAATCAGTTGGCCCAAACTAATCTAATAACTTGGGGCTTTCTTTGTTTAATCAAATTGTCAGACAGGCAATAATAAAAGATTTTCTCCAATTGCCAGCAGGGGTTAACTCTATTATTTCATCTGCTTCTAGTGGAAGTTTTGCTGCTGTAGAAAAACTAGAAAATCGAGTTCTGTTCTAGTCTGATTGATCCTGCCTTTACTAGGCTCTTGTTCAGTCACCTTGATAACTCTCTCCTAGTGTAACTTTTTTTTTTTTTTTCCCCACGTAAGAGTTTGCCTTTGTAATATGCTTAGGACTCAAGAGAAAGCATTTGATCTTGGGTTCCTTCATTTGCAAAGCACTGATGACCTCCGTTTTTCCTGCTCTTAGTCCTCTTAGAACTTTTTTGCCTTCATCAGAGTTAGAGGAAGACTTAATTTTCATGAAACACTTGGCAGGCAAATTATGGGCAGTGGAAAGGCCTGGCTTTTATGTGATACAGTAAAAATTCGCCTAGATCGAGGAGATAAAAATCTGCCTTGTCATCCAGCAACTTGGGATAACAGATTCAGATAAAGCCAGCTGCAAATGATCAGGAAACAATATTTTTTTGCCAGGTCGTTGCAGCTGCGAGACATAAGAACCTTTTTTTTTTAAAGCAAAAGATGGAAATTTCTTGTTTATTTCATGATGCTGCCATTAGTATAAAAGCCTGACAATGATAATATAATACAAAAAGAAGGAAGGAAAGAAGGGGAGAGGAAGAGAGGAAGGAGGGATAAATGAAGCTATAGAACAGTATCCCTTAATTGCAAATAGACTCCAGCAATGTATCAAAAGAAAACACAGTAGGACTGAAGGACCAGTGTGGTTGAAGATCAGTAAATCTATTAACCTAGTCCACTAAAGCTACAAACTAAGGGGGAAAAAAACCCCCATATGATTATAACATGTACTGAGAAAACATTTGATAAAATATAGCCAGAATTCCTTTGAGTGACTATTTCTTTTCTACTCACTGAGAAACTTTGTTCTCTTTGTTCAGCCCATCATTTACCTAAACTCCACTTCTGCCCCCCAAACTCTATAATAACTACCTTTTCCTTTGGTGGGAAATGCCCCATAATTCCTCTGTTGTTTGTTCTCACTTGCTGCAAGGGTCAACAAACCTGACCCTCAGACTACAGGTTTGTCCCAGGTGCTTTGAAGCTGATTGAACTAAGGTAGGGGAAGGAAAAGTTTTCCTTCTACCCTTCAAGGACTTTCTGCTGGTTTAAGAATTAAATTGACAGGAGACAGTTTAACAGGAGGAAAAAAAAAAAAAAACCCAACGTTTTATTTCGTGTGCATGGAGGCCCAATAATGAAATTGAGACCTAAAGAAATGACCAAAGACCAGGAATTTTTTGTGCCTTTTAGGCAGAGATGATAAATCCGGGAGGAATTGACAGGACAAAGAAAACTTTGGGAGTGTGCAAAATCAATAAAAGGAAATTTCACTTAGAATGGACTCGGGAGGCCAGCAGGGGGCGCTCTCATACCCTACGACTCATTGTCAATTGCAGACCCAATGGGAAGAGCGAAACCTAGCACCTGGGTTCTACTTTACTGATATGGAGGAGGATGAAAGGCTCCCCCGTCCCCCTACCCCGCCAAAGCCCAAGCAGTGAGAGTCACGACTCAGCCAATGAAAAGCGACTATCCTTTCAACTCCCAGTTTACTCCAGTGAACTTTTTATTTATAACAACCTTCAAAACCTCCCCCTTTCCTCTATAAAAGAGTATTTCTTTCCTTTGCTCCGTGGACTTACCTATGGTTTTACTGTAGCTTGCTTGTCTCAGATTGCAATCCTCTGCTATTCCTGAATAAAGCCATTTTTGCTGGTAAAGTAACTGACAGTTTTATTTTTAAGGTTAGCAGGAGCTTCAGTTAGTAAGGAATTCAAAACAGAATTTGGGCTGGAGTAGTAAATTAGTAAAAAGTAACAAGGGTTGTTTATATAGACTTCTCAGCTCTAAATTTCCTATCTCTGGTGAGACAGATGTCTCTTTACCTCTTGATATAGGGAGGGCACCTTTCATATGGGAGTTTTATTTCTTGCTTTCTGGAGACAGAGGTGGGCAGGGTCAGAGTGTTCTTTTTGCATTGGCTGCTTCTTAAGTAACTTTTATTTAAAACAATATTTTGGGGCCCCTACCTTCTGCTCAGGTCTTGATCCTGGGGCCCTGGGATGGAGCCCCCCGTCGGGGTCCCTGCTCAGTGGGGAGCCTGCTTCTCCCTCTGCCTCTGCCCCTGCTCTTGCTCTCTCTCTCACTCACTCTCAATATCAAATAAATAAATAAAATCTTAAAAAAAATAAAACAATATGTCAAATATAATATGTCATTGTGGCACATTTTGGTGTAGCCTGACCTTGGCCCCTACAATAATGGCCAATGGGTTGGTTGGTTTTCTTGGGGAGGGGGGGGAAATTGTTCTCTCAAAAAGCACCAGTGCAAGACTCTTCTTGAAGGAGAGAGCGGAGTGTGTCAGATGTTGGCTATTGTGGGTTGTTTTGTAAGTTGCCTGTGGCCGAAATGTAGCTCAGACTGCTCATTTGAAGGCAGTTCTTCCCCAGGTGTGCTCCCAACCCCTGGCCCCATCGCGGGTTCACCACCAGCTTCGTCTTCCAGTTGAGAATAAGGAAGAAATCAAATACCTTAGATGTTGGCTTCTAGATGCAGGTTTCTCTTAGAAAATGGCATTCTTCACCAAACTGCTCAGTGTTTACTAGAACCTAATGAGAATCTTCAGTCATCAAGTGAGTTAATCTTTGGAAGGACAGCTTCATTTGTGACACAGAGCACTGTTGAAAAACAGCCTGGCCTGATTTTTGACCAGTCTTTCCTTGGCCACAAACCACTTGTGCCCCGTGCCCGTGAATGTTAAAAAGCTAAAGTTCATGGCTTGTAATCCCTTTGGTTTTCTATTTGTGTTCTGCCTTATTTCTCATCCTTAGGTCTGAAAGTCTGGGAAACAAATTAGAAAACTTAACTGCTTTTCTTTTTCTTCAGTAAGTCTCTCTAAAATATTCTGATTCAGACTTCACTTTTTACCCACAAGTGACTGTTTCCCTTTTTTTTTTTTAAAGATTTTATTTATTTATTTGAGAAAGAGAGAGAGAAGGAGCAGTGGGGAGGGGCAGAGGGGGAGAGAGAGAGAGAGAAGCCGACTCCCTGCTGAGCAGGGAGTCCAATGCGGGGCTGGATCCCAGGACCCTGAGATCATGACCCCAGCTGAAGGCAGACCACAGCTGAAGGCAGACTCTCAACCGACTAAGCCACCCAGGCGCCCCCACAAGTGACTGTTTCTAACTCTTAAAACTCCCATATGCTATTATAAACTACCCAAGCAACCAGCTGTGGAGAAAAATCAAATCTCAAGTCATAGAGTTGAGTCCTATCCTTTAAGGTATTCAGGGCTTGCCCTTGGCCTGCAAGGACTTTGACTTTGCTTTTATCTTACTGTGTTACCTGGCACATGTTTCTTTCCTTCTCTGTTTAAAAGTCCGTGAAAGGGTGAATTGTTTCATTCTGTGTGCCTAAGCTCCGCTGGACCCTGGAATTTTGCCGGACTTCTGTTTGTTTTCCGAGTGCAGCTTTGCTCTTTGGCGAAGGCTTGCCCAGCTGCACGACCACTCCCTAACACGTGAGGGCGCTGTGCGGCTGCAGTTTCCCCTTGAGTCTCTCTGGGCCTCCGGGAAAGAGCTAACTCTTTCAGGCACTTGTGGGTAATATTAAGCCATCAGCACTTTCGTCTCAGGACAGGGGCTGAGTTCTGCTGTAGCCATGTAGTGTTAGCCCCTGGGGGCTGAAAACCAGTTGGGAGACCCCAACTGGTAGAAGAGGCCTATGGGGTAGGATACCGATGAGGGTGTGGAAAGCCTGATTGGTTGTGGAGCTGAGGGTGCCTCGTAGGCCCGAGTGGCTCCACAAGAGGGCCAGATGCTGACGCGAGCCGAAGGAGGGCTGGACCCGCGAGCACCTCGTGCTGTGTCAGACTTGGATATAAGAAATCTTAAAGGCCAATGGCCGGTTCCAATGTCAAGTTGCCAAATCTGATGAAGGATAATGGACTCTTTTCACAAGGGTGACTAGTCCAGAAAGCCAGGAAGTCGTGAGCAATAGAGCCTGTCTTTGTGAGGAGACTAAGTGACTGGGGGCTGCTGGGAACTTCTAGGTCCTAGGATACTGGGGAGGAGTCCTCTCCCCCACGTACTGTCTCTCTGGTGAGCATTCATTGGTAGATGCCGGAGGGATAGAAGCTGTAGTTGGTGTAGAACTGTTTTGGGGCCAAGCAATTACCCCCTAAAGTGGAATGGGCGCAACATTCATGTTTGTGGGAAACAAAATGGCATGGGTATTCCTCAAACCCCACTAATGTACCTTGGATGCCTGGGGGTGATGGGGGAGGAGATATAGGTACAGACTTTTTTTTTTAAGATTTTAATTTAATTTTATTTGACAGAGCGTGTGCATGTGTGCATGAATGGGGCAGGGGCAGAGGAAGAAGCCAACTCCCCACCCAGCAGGGAGTCCCCCCCATGCGCGGCTGGATCCCAGGACCCTGGGATCATGACCTGAGTTGAAGGCGGGCACTTGACTGACTGAGCCACCTGGACACCCTTAGGTACAGACTTTTGAAGAGCCTTGAGCTTATCCTCAAAATGTGGCTTAGACTGGAAATGAAGTGGTTTAGTCCACAAGTGGTAAAATTTTGCTAAGCAAGGTGGTGGCGGCTAAGGTCAATGTGGTACCTGTGTTAAGTCTGAAATAGGCCATTTCTTTGAAGATGCCCGATAGGCTAGTGCCAGGATAGCTGTGAGAAAATTCATACAAGAGCCAGAGATGTTCAGAGCTTGGACGAGTGCCAGATCTTCACGTTCCTACCCCCTGTTCTCAGCCAAATTCAGGTGTCACAAAGTGTTTCTCAAAGGTTACCTATTCTGTCAAGTATCACCAAGGATCTCTTTACTCCAGATGTGTCAGAAGGAAGAGGTGAGCGCAAGCCTCTTGGAGCTATTGACACTACCTGAAACAAGATCCTAAGGAGACCGCTCAGGTAAATTGCCCTAATTTCCTCCATAGCCTTGCATTTTTTCCCTTGCTTTGGGTGGGCATCCATTTGTTGTTCAAGCCAGGTTGTTCTCTCCAGTTTTAGTAATAGCTGAAAGCCCTTCCCGAAGGCTGGCAAGGCTAGGGGTATCCCAGAAGTATAGTTTAATGAAGACCTATGACCTTCAGATGTGAAAGATCAAGAGCAATTAAAGGATGGGTAATGCTTTGATCTTTTTAAAAATATTTTATTTATTTGACAAAGAGAGAGAGAGCAGAGCGAGAGAGAAGGAGCATGAATGGGGCAGGGAGGGGCAGAGGGAGAGAGAGAAGCAGACTCCCCACTGAGCAGGGAGACCGACATGGGGCTGAATCCCAGGACTCCGGGATCATGACCTGAGCTGAAGACAGATGCTTAACCGACTGAGCCACCCAGGCGCCCCTGAAGAATTTTTTTAAAGATTTTATTTATTTACCTGAGAGAGAGAGAGAGAGAGAGAGAGGACAGGAGGGAGGGGCACAGGGAGAGGAAGAGAGAGAATCTCAAGCAGACTCTTGATCTCATGACCCCAAGATCATGACCTGAGCTGAAACCAAGAGTTGGGTGCTTAATTGACTGAGCCACCTAGGTGCCCTAAGAATTTTGAATAAGGAGGAAAGTGGAAGAAAATAAGGCAAAAGGGCTGGATTATGTAGAGTCTTGTGGGCTGTGGTAAAGAGGTGGGAATTTCTTTTTAAGTATACTGTCAAGTCATTGGGAGGGTTTAAGTGGGGCATGCTATTTTTGACCTACGTGGTAGAAAGGTCACCCTGACTTGTGCAGGGGTGAGAGTGGAACGGGACCAGTGGGGACGATTTGGCACTAGTCTTTCAGATGGTGGTAACCCAGGCGGACGTGATGGTTGGTAGTGAGAAGTGGATCTAAATTTGAAAACTCTGAAGCGTGAACTTCCATGACTACTGATGGATTGATTGTGGGATGAGTGATGAATCAGGGTAATGCAAATTTTTTCCAACAATTGGGTGGTTGGTGACATTGGCTGAGATGGGTAAGGCTGTGTGTGTTTTGGGGGGTATTGCATGGGGATCCTGGAGTTTTCTTTGGAATGTGTTGTTTCTGATATGCCTACATATGCAAAATGGCATCCTACAAACTCACTGAGGTCAAGGGCATCGTTTATCTTGGTATCTTCAGCAGGCACTAAAATGGGAGAAATAACTATTTCTTTTTTTAAAAAGATTTTATTTATTTATTTGAGAGAGAGAGAGAGAGAGAGAGAGAGAGAGAGAGAGGGAGGGAGCATGAGTGGGGGGGAGGGGCAGAGGGAGAGGGAGAAGCAAGCTCCCCGATGAGCAGGGAGACCATTGCGGGGCTCGATCCCAGGACTCTGGGATCACGACCTGAGCCGAAGGCAGACACTTAACCAACTGAGCCACCCAGGCACACTAAAATAACTATTTCTGCCCACCGACCATGCCATCCAGTAGGAAGCCCTCTCCTCTCCATCCTTTGTTTTCAGATTATCTAGTTTTCCTAGTGTGTAAACTTTCATTCTTTCTTGACTCATTCTTCTTGTCTCTGAGACCACGGGATAGGGACCTTGTCTATTAAATCGTGGTGGCTTCTTTTCACTGTATTGAAGTATCTATATGTACTGTGTGTGAGTTCAGATTCTGGGGCTTCCCTAAGGAATCGACCCATAACTCCCAGCTGCCCTAGGCACAGAGCTAATGAACCCAGGATTGTCGTGCTTTGCTCTATAAGTTTTGTTGTTGTTGTTTTGTTTGATTTTTTTTTACTTGAGTAGGAGCATTTAATTAGATGCCTTCAATCCCAGGGACATTGGCTTCTATTTCTACTCTCTGACTTAGTTGGAAGAACTCCTTTTCCTTACATCCATAAGACAGCAGTGAAGATGTACAGACTAGCGTCATGTTTGCTACCCACAGTGGTGGTGCTAAAAAAGGTGAGAGATTTTTCTGAAAAATCACATATAGCTCTGCAGACATTGCCATTTTGGGCTGATAGAAGAATCTGCTTTACAAACTTGCCTGGAATCATTACAAACAAGCTATCTCAGAAATAGGTATTCGGTTGCATCTTTAGAGGTGAAAGACTTTTCACCTTTAAAGGTGAAAGACTTTTCATATTGTCAATCAAATTGACAATATTGGCCATTCTAGTATACAACATGAGATCAAGGTCGGAAAAAACCAGAAGCTCATTGTCACTAGCTATATTTTGGTATAACTTTAAGAAAAAAATGCCGTAGTGCCCCCTCCTGCCCTTTGGAAGGTTGTGTTCCTCTGTTGGCAGCAAGGGCTTGGTTTCTTTTTCCCGTGGACCAGTTTGGCAGTCTGAGATCTGTTCAGAATCCTGTGTCTAAAGAGCTAAATAAAACACATGGGATTTCAAAGAAAAGAACTTGAAAGGTACCGATTTTAAAACAAACTTGTGACAGGAAAATATGTACCTGAATGCATTAAATAAGAAGACAGTACAGTTTATTTATTTATTTTTAAAATTTTATGTGTCTAACTAATCTCTATGCCCAACGTGGGGCTTGAACTCCTGACCCCTGAGATCCGGAGTCTTATGCTCTTCTGACTGAGCCAGCCAGGTGCCCCAGGACAGTACGTTTTAAGCAGAGGCAAATTAAAGTTGAAAGACACCACTGTGAAGGCTGCTTAGCTTGAATCACAGCATTAAATTGGGGTAGTCTTTGGATAAGACAATATGCGTGTCCTTTTGGACAACCAATCAGTTCAAATTTTCTTGTTTTAGTGGACTGCAGGGTTGAAAAATCTCAATTTCACAAATTGTTTCCAAAGGAATTAGAGCTTCTCTAATTCATATTGCAGGGTAAAAACACTTATTCTCCAAGGTTTTTTGAGTTAAATTCCAGTTGTATTAAAGCATTCACACTAAGATCAATAGGCTCTTTTACAACTCAACAATAGAGAAATAACCCAATTAAGAAATGGGCAAAGGATTTGAATAGACATTTCTCCCAAGAATATATACAAATGGCTAATAAGCACATTAGCCATTTGAGAAGTGGAAATCAAAACCCCAATGGAATACCACTTCACACCCACTAGGGTGGCTGAAATTAAAAAAAAAAAAAAAAAAAGACCACAACAAGTATTAACAAGGATTTGGAGAATTGGACCCTCATACATAGTTGCTGGGAATGTAAAATGGTGTCACTGCTGTGGAAAACAGTCAGTTCCTTTAAATGTTCAGTATAGAATTACCGTGTGACCCAGCAATTCCACTCCTAGGTGTATATCCAAGAAAACTTAAAGTATCTGTCCGCACAAAAACCTGTACATAAATGCTCATGGCAGCATTTTTCATAATAGCCAAAAAGTGGAAGCAACCTAAATGTCCATCAAGTGATAAAATGGATAACCAAAACTTAGCATATCTGTACTGTGGAATATTATTCACCAGTAAAAAGGATAAACCTTGAAAACATTATGCTAAGGGAAAGAAGCCAGTCACAAAAGGCCACATCTTCTGTGTTTCCCTTTATAGAGACAAATCCAGGAAAACAGAGTAGATTAGTGGTTGCCAGGGGCTCGGGGGTGGGAGGAATGGGGAATGATTGCTAATGCGTATGGGATTTCTTTTGGGGGATGATGAAATGTTCGGGAATTGGTGATGGTTACACAACCTTGTGACTCTGCTAATAAACCACTGAATTGTATACTTAAGTTAAATTTTAATTTTTGAATTAAATCTCAAAGCCATTATTATTATTTTTTAAAGATTTTATTTATTTATTTGAGAGAGAGAGAATGAGTGACAGAGAGCACGAGAGGGAAGAGGTCAGAGGGAGAAGCAGACTCCCTGGCTGAGCAGGGAGCCCGATGTGGGACTCAATCCCGGGACTCCAGGATCATGACCTGCGCCGAAGGCAGTTGCTTAACCAACTGAGGCACCCAGGCGCCCCTCAAAGCCATTATTTAAAAGGAAATCAATAGGTCATCTTTGGCTAGGCCAAATTCTTGGATATACTTTCAGATTTAAGAAAAGATTATGGACCCATGGTTTAAGTTTACCACCAAGAAAACTCCTTTTGAAAGAGTTGTGCAATGTTTCCAAGTATTAACAGCTGTCTTTTGTCAAAGAAATAGGATTTTGAATTGCAGCTTCATCTTGGTTAAGAACTTCTAGCATTCTGGTAAATGTGGCCTTCTGTGCCTTCCTGGAAAAATTGTTTCCATGTGATTGGTTTTTGTGCAGAAATTATTCTTTTTTAATGTGGGGTATTTCCACAGAATAATATATGAATACCCTTCCTAAAATAACTTGTATTACTCTAGTGCCTGTCTTTACTTCTTAACTGTGTGCAGAAAGGGGCGTTTGGCCAGCTCCGCCGATAAACTCTTGATGTTGGGGTCATGAGTTCAAGCCCCATATGTTACACACATACACACATACACACACACAAGTCACACACACATACACAGTTGTGTGCAGAAAAAGAGTATAAGAAGAAAAACATGTGTTATTCACCACATTTACACCATGCATGACGTCTATCAGTGCATAATCTGTTAAAATGTATTAAATTTACCTCAACAGTCAGATGTGTTTGAACTTGCCTAGTCTACCCTTATAGTCAATGTACTGTCTGTTAGAAAAATCCTGCTGACTTGTGGGGAGTTGTGTTTTCATTTGAGAGTGTTAGTTTTGCAAAACCCGAATGAGAACGACTCCCCACCTTCCATGTATGGATTGAAAAATAATTGTAGATAGGGAGTACTGGAAAGCAACATGGCGGTCTTGGTCATCCATGAAATAGCTTTCTGTTTCATTCTTTAGTAGCTGAAAATCTGCTCAACCCAACGTTGGGCAACTGCCCAGCTGCTTTGTACTAATATCTGCAGGCACAAAGATAGGGATCATGTGACATCTGGTGGCTAGTCTAATTAGCATCGTAATTTTGAGGTGGTGATAAACACAGATTTGAGCTCAGCAACAGGGTGATATGGAATGAAAATAGCTCATTTCTATTGTGACAAATTCATGGATTCTATGAATGGTGCAGTGGTTTGAGTATATGAGCTGAAAAGAGTGCTAAATTTAAGTTAGAGGTTAATAAAAATAAAGCTGAATGCTTGCCCAAATTAAGATTCCATGGATATTATAATATTTTGGGTCCTGAAATTAAGAATACCTACAGTAAAAGAGAGATTGCATACTTGGGCCTACAGCACGTGGGTGGGGGTGACCCCTACTCTGGCAGTGTAGGCTAATTAATCAGATAAGTTATTGTGTCAGGACTGGGATCTAATTACACGTTTTCAAAGGCTCTATGACCTTGGAAAAGAGCTCTGAGACCCCCTTACTGCATTAAAACAATAACAATAAAAAGTTATGTTTTGAGGTCATTATAGATTCATGAGAAATTACAAAAATAGAACAATGTCTCATGTACCCTTCACCCTCTTACCCTGGTGGTATCATCTTATTTAGTCTAGGGTCAAAGCCAGGAGAGGGACATTGGTACAATTCTTTTTCACTAGAGCACTCGGGATTTGATGGGCATCCTGTGCTTACTTGGCTGCAGCCTTGGACTTGCCCAATCTTTGGGTGGAACTTTGTCTTCCCCAAGAGGCAGGGAACAGCTGAAAGCAAGTAGCTGTGCCCCAGATAGAGCCCCCTGGGGCCTTGAGAAAGCCTGCCTCCTGCTTCCAAGATGTCCTGTGAGAATGGACTGCTTAAATTTCTTGCTTTGCTGACTTAAGTTCTGGTTCCTGTGACAGCCTGAGCTACTATCTTCTGGAGCATGAATTGCTCAGTAAGACTTTTCTAATATCTAAGTATATGCCAAGTAATACCTGGCAGCCTATCCAGTCATTTGGCTTTGTATAGGGCAGGCAGAGACCTCAGGTGCCATTCTGAGTACCCTCTGCTTCAGGTAGCACCACCGAACATTTGTTTTGCCTTGGTAAACACTTTATATGCCAGCATCGAAATTCAGTATATTAGTCTGTCTCAGCCACTAGACATAATAACTCTTGAGAGGCAGGGGACCATCTTAGTCATCTCTCTCCTTGTGTGTGAAAGCTACTTGAGGTCTGTGGGAATGCAGAGTTGTATATTAGCAGAAAACCAGAGTTGGGCCTTTCCTGTGTATCTTTTTTCTTTTTAAAGATTTTATTTATTTATTTGAGAGAGAGAGAGAGAGAACGAGAAAGTAGAAGTGGGGGGAAAGGGAGAGGTAGAGGGAGTAGACCCCCCCACTGAGCCACCCAGGTACCCCTGTGTGTATTTTCTGAAGGAATATACTCCTTTTCAACTGCTTTAAGTATCCTCTGAGGGGACGCCTGGGTGGCTCAGTCGGTTAAGCGTTTGCCTTCAGCTCAGGTCGTGATCCTGGGGTTCTGGGATCGAGCCCCGTATCGGGCTCCCTGCTCAGTGGGGAGCCTGCTTCTCCCTCCCCTTCTGCCCCTCCCACCACTGGTGTGCTCTCTCTCTTTCTCTCTCTCTCAAATAAATAAATAAAATCTTTAAAACAATTTCCTGAGGCTGTTTGTCTGACCACATTTTCCAGATACCCTCTGGAATCCAGGCTGTGGCTATGTTGTCCCATCCCCTTGGTGTGACAATGACTTAACTCAGCTGGAGAAATCTGAGGGCGGGCTTGAAAGATGTGAGCATGGTGGCCACATAGGCACGATGCTTAAACAGTCACATAGTTCCTATTAAATGGGCCACCTGAGCCCGCCTAGGAAAAGTCCCCTGAATGAGCCCTAGAAAATGGTATTAACCTTTGCCTGGGGGAGACTCTCCACTGAGTATTCCTGCGTCCTTTCCTGCAGCTCTTGGTGTTGGTGTTCCCTTTGTGAACCAGCAGCCTTCCTGCAAGGAGCCACGTGGTACTTTCAGGTGTTCTGAGATTGTGCTTTGATCTAGGGCTTGCCATTTCTGTTTTTGTGACCCCTTTTGAGATGACCGGAGGCCAAACTCCTCTGCTGCCTTTGGTATTAATCATGCTGGTAGAGAGTAGACCACCAACACTGAGCCCTGAGCCCTTGTTTCACTTCTGCGAGATCACGGGATCCTGTGTCAGTGCTGTGATTGGAAAGCCATGTCTGATTCATTGGTGAGTCTGACACTAGCTAAGGCAGCATTCTCCTAATGAAGGATGATGAACCGATTAGCTTTGTTCCATGAATAAACATTTTATATCCTTGTTCTTTTAATTTTTAAGGATTTTATTTATTTATTTGAGAGAGAGAGAGAGCACCAACAGAGGAGGGGCAGAAGGAGAGGGAGAAGCAGACTCCCCACTAAGCAGGGAGCCCAGGGCGGGGTTCGATCCCAGGACCCTGGGATCATGACCCAAACCGAAGGCAGGTGCTTAACCGACTGAGCCACCCAGGCGCCCCATATATCCTATCCTTTACATCAGCTTGGTTCCTACTGATACAAAATTGTAAAAGACATTACTGGTAGGATGAACAACCTGCCAGAATACTGTTATTTTTCTGAGTGCGTATCATTTTGAGTTAAGGATACTAAAAATTACTACTGCATTTTAGTGCTTTTCCAGTGCCAAGTGAATTTTGGTGTGAGTGCCAAGAATTCATAAGGTCTCGGCAAAAGCATTGTAACTTATTTTTTTTTTTCAATTCCAATAGTTCTAGATCCCAAGGTAGTAATAGTTAACTCATAAGAAGATGATGACCTAATTAGCTTGTTGGTATTCTGAATGTATCGGATGCACGATAGTGCTTTACAAATAACTAGTCCTCCAAAGCAAGGTTTACCATATACCCAAGTAAAAAATGTCTAGGCAGTCGGTAGTTTAAAGTCTAGGAAGAATTGGGTGCCTGGGTGGCTCAGTCGTTAAGCGTCTGCCTTCGGCTCAGGTCATGATCTCAGGGTCCTGGGATCGAGCCCCGCATCGGGCTCCCTGCTCAGCGGGAGGCCTGCTTCTCCCTCTCCCACTCCCCCTGCTTGTATTCCTGCTTTCTCTCTCTCTCTAATTAATAAATAAAATCTTTAAAAAAATAAACAAAACAAAATAAAACAAAACAAATAGAGTCTAGGAAGAATTAAAATACAAATTAAGAGTTGGGAAGAGGGCTCTCTAGCCCCCATGCGGAAAATCTTGGTACCAGACTGAAGCTTCATGTCCATGCATCTCCCATTTCTGAGTCCAATTTGTTCCTGAAAATGTGCTTATAGCAAAATTTGGAAATGAAAGATCGATTACTTCAAATGGGAATAATATGTTATCATTCCATCCCCAAATCCTAATCCATTTCCCCCAAGTTCCACTAAAAACAGAATAAAGCAAAGTCCTGAATACTTGTAACAGTTCATACAGGATTTGTATGTAATAGCATATTCAACTGCTATTTCTAGTTACTGCACACCTATTGAATTCATTAGCTAGGTGTACTTGTTTTCAGGGTTCATCAAATATGAGTTGCTTTCCTTCTACATCACAACAAACAATCTAGGAGGAAGATGCATAAGAGCTGGCATTATTTCCCATAGGCTTCTTTTAGGTAGGCTTCACGCCCAATGTGGGGCTTGAACTCATGACCCTGAGATCAAGAGTTACAAGCTCTACTGACTGAGCCAGCCAGGTGCCCCTCCCATAGATTTCTTGCCCTAGCCCTGCAGACTGCACTCTCTTGGCCTCTGTGGATACTGGCTCCTGGCTGGGTTTGGCCAATGGGAGACATTGGTGGGAGATCAAAGATGGGCAGGTGGGGAGAAGCAAGAAAAAAGGCTATTTTCCCCTCTCCTTCTCTGCTTCAGGTGCTCCTTTGGCAGGGGTTCTGTCTCTTCCTGAAACCTACCTCTGGCTGTAGTTTCAGCTTCTGCCAGCTGACCTTGACCTCTGACAATTCTCTTCCTTTCTCTTGATCTTCTAGGCTAACGGTTGTCGTTGGTTCCCGGGTTTGCTCCTCTTCAGGTTCCTTCTCCACTCTCTTTGCTTCTCATTTCCTCTACCATTTGGGTGGACAGTTCACTGTCAAATTCCATCCACTGTAAATACTTGAAGCGGCTTCCATTTTCTTGTTTAGACTAATGTGCCCTCTGCTGCTTGGTGTTCGCAGATGAGAAAGTGTGAGCCTGTGAAGGAATGAGTGAGACAGTAAATGCCTGGAGTTCAACCACGTCTGAATCAAAGGAACTAATGAACAGTCTTTTGTTTTCTTGGCACTCAGGCACTGCGAGTAGATGGGAGTAAACCCATCACTGGAACCATAAATAAAGTGACTGACATTGGACAATTGTTTGTATTTCTTTTGCTTGCAGTGACACTGCTCCTGATAACAAGATTGCATTTATAATTGCATTTTGGAATGTGTTGATTCTGTTTAGGTCATGATTACATAGACGTGATTGCTGTTGAAAATAAATCCTAACAATTTGGCATCAAGTGTCTATGCCTCATCTTCCTTTAATTAATGGGATCACATTAAACATGTTCTTAAAATGCTTTTCGGCTTATTCAGATGGTGTTGTGGGTTGAATTCTATTCCCCAGAAAGGTATGTTGAACTCCTAACCCTGGGTATCTGTGACTGTGAATTTCTTTGGAAATTGGGTCTTTGAAGATGTAATCAAGTTAAGATGAAGTCATACTGGGTTAGAGTTTGCTTTTTCAACAATTTTTTAAATTTAATTTAATTTTATTATGTTAGTCACCATACAGTACATCATTAGTCTTTGATGTGTGTTCCATGATTCATTGTTTTTGGTTTTTTTTGTTTTTTGTTTTTTTTTTTTGTTTGTTTGTTTCTTTTTTTTAAAGATTTTATTTATTTATTTGCCAGAGAGAGAGGATTTATTTATTTATTTATTCATGAGAGACAGAGGAGGAGAGAGAGAGAGAAGCAGAGGGAGAAGCAGGCTCCCAAGGAGCAGGGAGCCCGATGTGGGACTCGATCCCAGGACCCTGGGATCATGACCTGAGCCGAAGGCAGACGCTTAACCATCTGAGCCACCCAGGCGCCCCATGATTCATTGTTTTTGTATAACACCCAGTGCTCCATGCAGTACATGCCCTCCTTAATACCCATCACCCGGCTAACCCATCCCCCATCCCCCTCCCCTCTAGAACCCTCAGTTTTTCTCTCAGAGTCCATAGTCTCTCATGGTTCATCTCTCCCTCCAATTCCCCCCTCCCATTTTTCCCTTCCTTCTCCTAATGTCCTCCGTGCTGTTCCTTATGTTCCACAAATAAGTGAAGCCATATGATAACTGATTTCTCTGCTTGACTTATTTCACTTAGCATAATCTCCTCCAGTCCCATCCATGTTGATGTAAAAGTTGGGTAGTCATCCTTTCTGATGGCTGAGTCATAGTCCATTGTCTATATGGACCACATCTTCTTTATCCATTCGTCTGTTGCAGGGCATCTCGGCTCTTTCCACAGTTTGGCTATTGCGGACATTGCTGCTATGAACATTGCGGTGCATATGGCCCTTCTTTTCACTACATCTGTGTCTTTGGGGTAAATACCCAGGAGTGCAATTGCTGGGTCCTACAGTAGCTCCATTTTAAATTTTTTGAGGAATCTCCACACTGTTTTCCAAAGTGGCTGTACCACCTTACATTCCCACCAACAGTGTAAGAGGGTTCCCCTTTCTCCACAACCTCTCCAACATTTGTTGTTTCTTGCCTTGTCAATTTTTGCCATTCTAACTGGTGTAAGGTGGTATCTCAATGTGGCTTTGATTTGAATTTCCCTGATGGCTAATGATGATGAACACTTTTTCATGTGTCTGTTAGCCATTTGTATGTCTTCTACAGACAAAGGGCTGATATCCAAGATCTATAAAGAACTTCTCAAACTCAACACCCAAAAAACAAATTATCAAGTAAAAAAATGGGCAGAAGACATGAACAGACACTTCTCAAAAGAAGACATACAAATGGCTAACAGACACATGAAAAAGTGTTCATCATCATTAGCCATCAGGGAAATTCAAATCAAAACCACATTTTTCAACAATTTTGTATTAATGAATCATAGACTATGCACTTTTGGGGGAGGGAGTCTGGCTTTCTCTCCTCAGAATAATTATTTTGAGGTACATGTTGTTGTAATGTGTTGATTCATATATTGTGTATCAATAGTTCATTCCTTCTTATTGCTGAGTACTATTTTGCTTTATAAGTCTACCACAATTTGTTGATCTGTTTACCTACTGATGGAGATTTAGGTTGTTCCCAGTTCTTAACTATTATAAATCTGTTATGAACAGCTTTGTATTCATGTACATGTCTTTGTATAGATATCTGCTTTCATCTCTTCTATTTAAGAGCAGAGTTGGTGGATCACAGGGTATGTATATGTTTAATTTCTTAGAAAACTGCCAAACTGTGTTTGACTGTGGATAATTTTTATTGCTACATCTTCAAGTTTACTTTTTCTTTGGCAGTATCTAGTCTGCTGGCAATCTTATTCAGTGTGTGTTTCATCTCAGACATTGTATTTCATTTTTTTTAATCTTTAATTTAATTTAATTTTTTTAGAGAGAGAGAGCATGTGCATGAGTTGGGGGGCAGGGACAGAGGGAGAGAGAGAGAGAATCTTAAGCAGGTTCCATGTCCAGCATGGAGCCTGATGCGGGACTCAGTCCCACGACCCTGAGATCATGACCTGAGCCAATGTCAAGAGTTGGATGCCTAACTGACTGAACCACCAGGCATCCCTGTATTTCATTTCTGTAACTCGATTTAGGTCCTTTTTAATCTTATATGTCTATATCTTTCAAACATGGCATTGAGTTATAATAACTTGTAGTGTCCTTTTTACCAATTCTAGTATTTGTATCATTCTGGGTCTCTTTTGATTTATTTTTCCTCATTATGAGATGTATTTTCCTGCTTCCTTGCACATGCCTGGTAACTATTGATTGGATGCTGGACATTGTGAGTTTTACTGCATTGGGTATTGCTACAAATCTTCTTGAGGCTGATTCTAAGATCTAGTTATGGTACTTAATAACAATTTACTCTTTTCTGGTCTTGCTTTTATGATTTGTTAGGAGGTTCTGGAGCGCCATACAGTCTTGGTCTAATTATTCTCCATTACTAAGGCAAGATTTTAATATCTTCCTGAGTATGCTTCTCCAGTGCCCCATAAATTGTTATTTTTCCAGTCTGGTAGGTGGAGTCAGGCAATGTTTTTGGCCCTGTCTGAACACCAGGTACTGTTTCCATTCAGATGGTATTGAATATTCAAGGGGGACCCTCTGCAAATCTCTGTAGTTTTCTCTCTCTGAAGCACTCTCCTCTATGGTACTCTGTCTATAAACTCTAGCCTCCTTGGTCTCCCTGGACTCTCAGCCCAGTTTTTTTTGTTCGTTTGTTTGAGGTTGGACTATAAATACAATCCTTGTTACTCCATTTTGGCCAGAGTGGAAGTCTGGATCAGAGCTTTTGAATACTCGAGCTAAATCTCTCACATAGTTAAGAGGGTCCTAGCCAGTGGTTCTCTCATGGCATGGGCATCAACTGTAGCTCAGTCTCACCCTGGCCTCCCAGTTGAATACTTTTCTAAACCTTTCCCTCTTCCTTCTGCAATTAATTAGACTAATAAACAGTGTATTGGAAAATGGTGAGAATTTTTTCTCCCAGGTACCAAATATGGGGTATCTTTTCCAATCTCAGTCCTTCAGTTCTCCAACACCAATTGGGTGTCCAACAATTGCATTAAGTTCTGATAATAACTCTTTTTTAAAAAGATTTATTTAGGGTGCCTGGGTGGCTCAGTCATTAAGCATCTGCTTTCAGCTCAGATCGTGATCCCAGGTCCTGGGATTGAGTGCCACATCAGGCTCCCTGCTCCCCACAGGGAGCCTGCTTCTCCATCTCCCTCTGCTCATCCCCCTGCTTATGCTCTCTTTTTCTGTGTCAAATAAATAAATAAAATTCTTAAAAAAAATTAAAAGGGGGCACCTGGGTGGCTCAGTCATTAAGTGTCTGCCTTCGGCTCAGGTCATGATCCCAGGGTCCTGGGATTGAGTCCTACATCGGGCTCCCTGCTCTGCGGGAAGCCTGCTTCTCCCTCTCCCACTTCCCCTGCTTGTGTTCCCTTTCTTGCTGTGTGTCTCTCTCTCTCTCAAATAAATAAATAAAATCTTTAAAAAATTTAAAAGATTTATTTATTTATTTGAGAGAGAGAGTGAGTGTGTAGGGAGGGGCAGAGGGAGAAGAAGAGAGAACCTCAAGCAAACTTCCCACTCAGTGCAGGGCCTGATGCAGGGCTCGATCTCACAACCCTGAGATCATGACCTGAGCCAAAACCAAGAGTAGGATGCTTAACCGACTGAGCCACCCAAGCACCCCATCAATTCTGATACTAACTCTTGGAGTTAGGGTCAGACTCCAAAGATGAAGGGCTCAGTCCCACAAGAGTGCCCCCACTTCAGACAGCAGCTATAGATGGAGTACGCAGGCAGTCCCCGTTTCTGCCTAGCTAGCTACAAATTCAGAGCTTCCCCCAACCTTCACTCAGGTTTGATAGTTTGCTAGAACTAGTTAACCGAACTCAGGGAAATGCTTTACTTACTGTACCATTATCAGTTTATTATAAAGGATACAACTCTGGAACAGCCAACTAGAATTGATGTGTAGGACAAAGTATGAGGGGAGGGGCAGAGAGCTTCCACATCTTCTCTGGCGTGCCACCCCTGCCAGCACTTCAGGCTGTTCAGCAACCTAGAAGCTCTCTGAATTCCATTGTTTTGGGGTTCTCATTGAGGTTTCATTATGTAGCTATGACTTCTTAAATCTTTAGCGGTAGGTGATTGAACACAACCTCCAGCCTCTCTGCCTTTGTTGGCGATCAGGGGGTGGGGCCATAAGTTTCAAACCTCTAATCACAGGGTTGGTTCCCTTGGCAACCAGCCCCACCTTATCCTGAAGTTATTTAGGAGCCAACCAATAGTAACCCAATTAGCATAAATACAGTTCATTGTGAATAACAAAAGACACCCCTATCAGGAAATTGCAAGGGTTTGAGGAGCTCTTTGCAAGGAACTGGAAGCAAAGGCCAAAATAAGTTTTTTCTCATACCATGGATGGAGAAAGGCATTCAAACAGAAAGTGAACTCAACAGTTGAAAAGTGAACTGAGTAAGGGCAGAGATGGAGTACTTTGTTCAATGCTGCATGTCTAGCCCTTGGAATGGTCCTTGTTTGAGTGTTGGACTACGATGGAATCAAGGCTCAGATCACTGTGTACTGATGTTGATACTTTTACTACCTCAAGTGAAATGGAGAAAACTTACCTCCATTTTATTCTTTGTCTTCCTCCTTGATAATATCATTGTTTTAAATATATTGAAAACTGCATCAGATAATACAACTTTTGCTTCAACCATCAAACATAATTTAACAAACTTAACAAAAGGAGGATAGTCCTTTATATTTACCTATATTTTTACCCTTTCTGTCATTCATTCTTCCTGATTTTCTAAGTTTCATAGTTGTACCATTTCCTTTCTGCTTGAAGAACTTTCTTTAGCCATTCTTTCAGAGTAGATCTCCAATGACAAATACTTTGTTTTCTTTCATGTAAGGAGATTCTTTCACTTTCATTCTTGAAGAACCTTCTCACTGTATATAGAATTCTGGGTTAAGAAGTATTTTTTTTTCTTTTATTACTTTAAAAAATGTTCCCGGGCGCCTGGGTGGCTCAGATGGTTAAGCCTCTGCCTTCGGCTCAGGTCATGATCCCGGGGTCCTGGGATTGAGTCCTGCATCAGGCTCCCTGCTCCTTGGGAGCCTGCTTCTCCCTCTGCCTCTCTCTCTCTCTCTCTCTCTCTGTCTCTCATGAATAAATAAATAAAAAGTTTAAAAAAAAATGTTCCCATGTCTTCTGGCTTCCATGATTGCCAAAGAGAAATCCCCTGCCGTTCAAATCATTATTGCACTGTTGGTAATGTGTTATTTCTTTAGCTGCTTTCACCATTTTCTTTAGAGTTCAGCTCACTATGTCACTACTCCTAAGTGGAGATGGAAGGCCATCCACGCTCTACTCCATCTCTGCTCACATGGGCACAAGAGAGATTCATTTTTTTCTCAGGAGTGTTTGATTGCAGTTGGGTGACTATTGTCAAAATGTTTCTGTTGTGTGGGGCGCCTGGATGGCGCAGTCGGCTGGAGGGTCCGACTCTTGGTTTCAGCTCAGGTCGTGATCTCGGGGTCGTGGGATTGAGCCCTCACGTTGGGCTCCACGCTCAGTGCAGAGTCTGCTTAAGACTCTCTCTCCCTCTCCCTCTGCCCCCACCCGGTCTCTCTCAAATAAATAAATAAATAAATAAATAAATAAATAAATCTTTTAAAGAACATTTCTGACATGATGGAATGAGCACTAGGGTGTTAACATGCAACTGCTGAATTACTGAACTCTACACCTGAAACTAATCATGTACTATATGTTGGCTAATTGAATTTAAAAAGAAATAAAAAACATTTCTGTCTTGTGAGACTACCTGTTACTGTTCTTTTGGCCAGAGACTGCAAACTTTTCCCGGGACATTTTTGTCTTGCTCATTTCTGTGTCTGGATTGTGGACTTTGGAGCCCAATCCAGTGAATATTGGAGGCAAAAACAAAACCCACGGAATTCCTGTCATTGCCATCCCTCAACTCCTAAGGTCCTTAGATGGTTGTCTTCTCATTGTCATTCAGCACCTTTTTTTTCCTTTTTTTGAAATTTTTTATTGTTATGTTAATCACCATATATTACATCATTAGTTTTTGATGTAGTGTTCCATGATTCATTGTTTGTGCATAACACCCAGTGCTCCAGGCAGAATGTGCCCTCTTTGATACCCATCACCAGGCTGACCCATCCCCCCACCCCCCTCCCCTCTAGAACCCTCAGTTTGTTTTTCAGAGTCCATCGTCTCTCATGGTTCGTCTCCCGGTCCGACTTACTCCCCTTCATTCTTCCCCTCCTGCTATCTTCCTCTTTTTCTTTTTCTTAACATATGTTGCATTATTTGTTTCAGAAGTACCGATCTGTGATTCAACAGTCTTGCACAATTCACAGCGCTCACCATAGCACATACCTTACCCAATGTCTATCACCCAGCCACCCCATCCCTCCCACCCCCCACCACTCCAGCAACACTCAGTTTGTTTCCTGAGATTAAGAATTCCTCATATCCGTGAGGTCATATGATACATGTCTTTCTCTGATTGACTTATTTCACTCAGCATAACACCCTCCAGTTCCATCCACGTCGTTGCAAATGGCAAGATCTCATTCCTTTTGATGGCTGCATAATATTCCATTGTGTATATATACCACCTCTTCTTTATCCATTCATCTGTCGATGGACATCTTGGCTCTTTCCACAGTTTGGCTATCGTGGACATTGCCGCTATAAACATTGGGGTGCACGTACCCATTCGGATCCCTACATTTGTATCTTTGTGGTAAATACCCAGTAGTGCAATGGCTGGATCGTATGGTAGCTCTATTTTCAACTGTTTGAGGAACGTCCATACTGTTTTCCAGAGTGGTTGCACCAGCTTGCATTCCCACCAACAGTGTAGGAGGGTTCCCCTTTCTCCGCATCGCCGCCAACATCTGTCGTTTCCTGACTTGTTAATTTTAGCCATTCTGACTGGTGTGAGGCGGTATCTCATTGAGGTTTTGATTTGGATTTCCCTGATGCCGAGCGATGTTGAGCACTTTTTCATGTGTCTGTTGGCCATTTGGATGTCTTCTTTGGAAAAATGACTGTTCATGTCTTCTGCCCATTTCTTGATTGGATTATTTGTTCTTTGGGTGTTGAGTTTGATAAGTTCTTTATAGATTTCGGATACTAGCCCTTTATCTGATGTGTCATTTGCAAATGTTTTCTCCCATTCTGTCAGTTGTCTTTTGGTTTTGTGGACTGTTTCTTTTGCTGTGCAAAAGCTTTTTATCTTGATGAAATCCCAAAGCTACCGCCTTGGCGATGTTTCTAGGAAGAAGTTGCTGCGGCTGAGGTCGAAGAGGTTGCTGCCTGTGTTCTCCTTTAGGATTTTGATGGACTCCCATCTCACGTTTAGGTCTTTCAACCATTTGGAGTCTATTTTTGTGTGTGGTGTAAGGAAATGGTCCAGTTTCATTCTTCTGCATGTGGCTGTCCAATTTTCCCAACACCATTTGTTGAAGAGACTGTCTTTTTTCCATTGGACATTCTTTCCTGCTTTGTCAAAGATAAGTTGACCATAGAGTTGAGGGTCCATTTCTGGGCTCTCTATTCTGTTCCATTGATCTATGTGTCTGTTTTTGTGCCCGTACCATACTGTTTTGATGATGACAGCTTTGTTATAGAGCTGGAAGTCCGGAATTGTGATACCGCCAGCTTTGCTTTTCTTTTTCAACATTCCTCTGGCTATTCGGGGTCTCTTCTGGTTCCATACAAATTTTAGGATTATTTGTTCCATTTCTTTGAAAAAAGTGGCTGGTATTTTGATGGGGATTGCATTGAATGTGTAGATTGCTCTAGGGAGCATTGACATCTTCACAATGTTTGTTCTTCCAATCCATGAGCATGGAACGTTTTTCCATTTCTTTGTGTCTTCTTCAATTTCTTTCATGAGTATTTTATAGTTTTCTGAGTACAGATCCTTTGCCTCTTTGGTTAAATTTATTCCTAGGTATCTTATGGTTTTGGGAGCAGTTGTAAATGGGATCGACTCCTTGATTTGTCTCTCTTCTGTCCTGTTGTTGGTGTATAGGAATGCCACTGATTTCTGTGCACTGATTTTATATCCTGCTTCTTTACTGAATTCCTGTATGAGTTCTAGCAGTTTTGGGGTGGAGTCTTTTGGGTTTTCCACATACAGTATCATATCATCTGCAAAGAGTGAGAGTTTGACTTCCTCTTTGCCAATTTGGATGCCTTTGATTTCTTTTTGTTGTCTGATTGCTATGGCTAGGACTTCTAATACTATGTTAAATAGCAGTGGTGATAGTGGATATCCCTGCCACGTTCCTGACCTTAGGGGAAAAGCTCTCAGCTTTTCTGCATTGAGAATGATATTCGCTGTAGGTTTTTCATAGATGGCTTTTATGATATTGAGGTCTGTACCCTCTATCCCTATACTCTGAAGAGTTTTGATCAAGAAAGGATGCTGTACTTTGTCAAATGCTTTTTCTGCATCTATTGAGAGGATCATATGATTCTTGTTCTTTCTTTTGTTAATGTATTGTATCACATTGATTGATTTGCGGATGTTGAACCAGCCTTGCAGCCCAGGGATAAATCCCACTTGGTCGTGGTGAATAATCCTTTTAATGTACTGTTGGATCCCATTGGCTAGTATTTTGGTGAGAATTTTTGCATCCATGTTCATCAAGGATATTGGTCTGTAATTCTCCTTTTTGATGGAGTCTTTGTCTGGTTTTGGGATCAAGGTAATGGTGGCTTTATAAAATGAGATTGGAAGTTTTCCTTCCATTTCTATTTTTTGGAACAGTTTCAGGAGAATGGGTATTCTTCTTTAAATGTGTGATAGAATTCCCCTGGGAAGCCATCTGGCCCTGGGCTTTTGTTTGTTGGGAGATTTTTGATGACTGCTTCAATTTCCTTAGTGGTTATAGGTCTGTTCAGGTTTTCTATTTCTTCCTGGTTCAATTTTGGTAGTTGATACATCTCTAGGAATGCACCCATTTCTTCCAGGTTATCTAATTTGCTGGCATAGAGTTGCTCATAATATGTTCTTATAATTGTTTGTATTTCTTTGGTGTTGGTTGTGATCTCTCCTCTTTCATTCATGATTTTGTTGATTTGGGTCATTTCTCTTTTCTTTTTGATCAGTCTGGCCAGGGGTTTATCAATCTTGTTAATTCTTTCAAAGAACCAGCTCCTAGTTTTGTTGATCTGTTCTACTGTTCTTTTGGTTTCTAGTTCATTGATTTCTGCTCTGATCTTTATGATTTCTCTTCTCCTGCTGGGTTTAGGCTTTATTTGCTGTTCTTTCTCCAGCTCCTTTAGGTGTAGGGTTAGGTTGTGTATTTGAGACCTTTCTCGTTTCTTGAGAAAGGCTTGTATTGCTATATACTTTCCTCTCAGGACTGCCTTTGCTGTATCCCAAAGATTTTGAACAGTTGTGTTTTCATTTTCATTGGTTTCCATGAATTTTTTTAATTCTTCTTTAATTTCCTGGTTGACCCATTCATTCTTTAGTAGGATGCTCTTTAGCCTCCATGTATTTGAGTTCTTTCTGACTTTCCTCTTGTGATTGAGTTCTAGTTTCAAACCATTGTGGTCTGAAAATATGCAGGGAATGATCCCAATCTTTTGGTACCAGTTGAGATCTGATTTGTGACCTAGGATGTGATCAATTCTGGAGAATGTTCCATGGGCACTAGAGAAGAATGTGTATTCCATTGCTTTGGGATGGAATGTTCTGAATATGTCTGTGAAGTCCATTTGGTCCAGTGTGTCATTTAAAGTCTTTATTTCCTTATTGATCTTTTGCTTAGATGATCTGTCCATTTCATTTAGGGGGTTGTTAAAGTCCCCCACTATTATTGTATTGTTGTCAATGTGTTTCTTCGCTTTTGTTATTAATTGCCTTATATAGTTGGCTGCTCCCATGTTAGGGGCATAGATATTTACAAGTGTTAGATCTTCTTGTTGGATAGACCCTGTAAGTAGGATATAGTGTCCTTCCTCATCTCTTATTACAGTCTTTGTTTTAAAATCTAATTTGTCTGATATAAGTATTGCCACCCCAGCTTTCTTTTGGTGTCCATTAGCATGGTAAATGGTTTCCCCCCCCTCACTTTCAATCTGGGGGTGTCTTTGGGTCTAAAATGAGTCTCTTGCAGACAGCATATTGATGGGTCTTGTTTTTTCATCCAATCTGATAGCCTGTGTCTTTTGATTGGGGCATTTAGCCCATTTACATTCAGGGTAACTATTGAAAGGTATGAATTTAGTGCCATTGTATTGTCTGTAAGGTGACTGTTACTGTGTATTGTCTGTGTTCCTTTCTGATCTATGCTGTTTTTAGGCTCTCTCTTTGCTTAGAGGACCCCTTTCAATATTTCTTGGAGGGCTGGTTTCGTGTTTGCAAATTCCTTTAGTTTTTGTTTGTCCTGGAAGCTTTTTATCTCTCCTTCTATTTTCAATGAGAGCCTAGCTGGATATAGTATTCTTGGCTGCATATTTTTCTCGTTTAGTGCTCTGAAGATATCATGCCAGTCCTTTCTGGCCTGCCAGGTCTCTGTGGATAGGTCTGTTGCCAGTCTAATATTTCTACCATTGTAGGTTACGTATCTCTTCTCCCAAGCTGCTTTCAGGATTTTCTCTTTGTCTCTGAGACTCGTAAGTTTTACTATTAGATGTCGGGGTGTTGACCTATTTTTATTGATTTTGAGAGGGGTTCTGTGTGCCTCCTGGATTTTGATGCCTGTTTCCTTCCTCACATGAGGGAAGTTCTCTGCTGTTATTTGCTCTGCCCCCCTCTCTCTTTCTTCTTCTTCTGGGATCCCAATTATTCTAATGTTGTTTCATCTTATCGTAACACTTATCTCTCGAATTCTGCCCTCGTGATCCTGTAGTTTCTCTCTCTTTTTCTCAGCCTCTTTATTTTCCATCATTTGGTCTTCTATATCGCTGATTCTCTCTTCTGCCTCATTTATCCTAGCAGTTAGTGCCCCCATTTTTGATAACACCTCATTAATAGCCTTTTTGATTTCGACTTGGTTAGATTTTAGTTCTTTTATTTCTCCAGAAAGTGTTTCCGTAATAATTTCCAGGCTTTTTTCAAGCTCAGCTAGTATCTTTAAAGTCATGATTCTGAACTCTAGGTCCGACATCGTACTAATGTCCGTATTGAGTAGGTCCCTGGCTGATGGTACTACCTCTTGTTCTTTTTGCTGAGGTGATTTTTTTTGTCTTGTCATTTTGTCCAGAGGAGAATAGATGAATGAGAGAACAAAATGCTAACAGGTTAACCATGTCCCCGGCAAATATACTGTATATAAATCAGAAAAGACCTGAAACCAGGGGAAAAGAAAGGGAAAGAAAGAAAAAAGGAAGAGAAAAAAAAAAGATAAAAACAAAAACAGAACAATACAAAAAAAGCAGAATATGATCAAATACAATCAGGCTAGTGCATAGATCTGTGCCACACACTAGATTTTGGGCGTATTTTGGGTCTGTTAGAAAAAAGTGCCTCCTAAAATTTTAAAGGAAGAAAGAGTTATATATGTACAAAATAAGGGTTGATACAGTGAAGGGATGGAAGATGACTGTAAAGATGAAAATTATAAAGGATTTTATAAAAGGAATTGATAAGATAAGTTGTTTGAAAAAAGAAAGAAGAAGATTTAAAAAAAAGAAAAAAGAAAAAGGGAGAGAATGTGATCAGGCAGGAGACTAGAACAAAGCCATACACTAGTGATTTAGGGTATATTTTGATCTGTTAGAAGAAAGTGTATCTCAAAATTTTAAAGAGAGAACAACTTACATATATATGCCAAAAATAAGGGTAACTACTATGAAGTGAGAAAATATGACCCTAAAAATGAAAAATAAAAAATGTTTTTTTTAACAAAGGGGTTGATAAGATGTTGGTTGAAAAAGGGAAAAAGAAAAATTAAAAAAAAAACAGTTAAAAAAATAACTTTGATGAACTAATGAATCATGGTAAAAAAAAAACCATGAATTCTGTGTGCAGTATTCCCCTAGCGCTGGAGTTCTCCCATTCTCCTTGATCGGTAAACTTGGTCTTGGCTGGCTGTTCTGCTGATCTTCTGGGGGAGGGGCCTGTTGCTGTGGTTCCCAAATGTCTTTGCTGGAGGCGGAATTGCCCCGCCCTTGTCAGTCCCGGCTAAGCAAGCTGCTCGGGTTTGCTCTCAGGAGCTTTTGTTCCTGCAAGCTCTCGGTACAGCTTTGGAGGACCAGGGTGAAAATGGTGGCCTCCCAATCTCCACCCTGAGGAGCCGAGAACTCAGGGCCCCGCTCCTCAGTGCGCCCCCAGAGAAAAGCAGTCACTCCCGTCTCCCCGGTCTCCGGCCTCACTCCGTGCTCACTCGGACTGTGACGGAGCGTTTCTATCTCTGGCTCCCGACCCCGTGTGGAGTCTCCAAACCCAGCAGTGCGCTCCCTCGTCGCTCCTCCCGGGGGAGGAAGGGGAGTCTCCCCGGCTCTGCCGCTTGTTGGGTCCCTGCTGGAGGAGCAGTGGCCCGACTGGGCCGCGGATCACAGTTTATGGCAACCCCGAGCAGAGAGCCCGCGCCTCAGCTCCGTCTCTGCAGCCGGCTTCCCCGCTCCGACACCTGGGTGCTCTGCCGCACTCAGGCACCCCCGGTCTTTCTGTGACCCCAAGGGTCCTGAGACCACACTGTCCTGGGAGGATTCCACCCCCCGCTTAGCTACTGGAGCGACGTCCCTCCGCGGAGCCGACTTCTAAAAGTTCCGATTTTGTGCTCCGCGGCTCTAGCACTTGCCAGAAGTGGCCGATGGAGGTCCCCTCCCCCGCCGTCTATCCTCCTGAATATCGCCTCGGATTCACTTCTCCGCACGTCCTGCCTTCCAGTAAGTGGTCGCTTCTCTGTTCAGAGAGTTGTTGCTATTCTCTTCTTCGATCTCCTGTTGAGTTTGTAGGTGTTCAGAATGGTTTGATCCCTATCCAGCTGAATTCCTGAGACCAGACGAAATCCAGGTCTCCTACTCCTCCGCCATCTTGCTCCGCCCCCCCATTCAGCTCCTTTCAATATTTGTGGTTCCAGGATTTTAACTGTATTTATTGTGGAGAATAAGGTTATCATACCTCTTCCATCTTGTCCAGAATTAGACATCTAATTTTTTGTTTTAAACCTCCTGATTGCCTAATCTTGGTCAAAGTATATATATTTTAAAAATGTTAAAAAATGCACTTACAAATAATGTAGCAAGTTCATGTCGAATATTTAACTCATTATTGAGGGATCTAGCAGGTGGTGATAAAGCTGGTTCAAAGGACAATTCAAGAGATTTAATATATGTAGGTCCTGAAGGAATGTTGGAATAAGATGGCTACATTTGATATCAAACTGTTTAATGGCAACAAAAATGCCTGTGGGGTTATTTTTCTACTGGAAAAGAAAATCACTTGCATCTCTATAGGACAAAAGTTTGTGTGTTAATGTGTAACTACATGGTCTTGAACCACAGTATTAGTAAATGGAATTGAATGGTATGTTTTCCTAGCTAATTTTTTTTTAATTCGGTTAGCCAACGTATAGTACATCATTAGTTTCAGATGTAGTGTTCAGTAAGTCATCAGTTGCATATAACACCCAGTGCTCATCCTATCACATGCCCTCCTTAATGCCCATCACCCAGTTACCCCATCTCCCCACCCACCTCCCCTCCAGCAGCCCTCAGTTTGTTTCCTAGAGTTAAGAGTCCCTTATGGTTTGTCTCTCTCTCTGATGATTTCCCATTCAGTTTTCCCTCTCTTTTTCCTAGATAATGAAATAATCAATGAAAGGCTCTCTTAGAACACACTTCAGTGTGACATTCGAAAGCAACATGCATCCATTCTGCTGCATTATTTCCAAGTTTTGCCTAATTTTTCTCAACATCTGTAGACCTGTCCTGTTCTTTTTGGCGGTATCCTTAGAAGTGGAATCTCTAGAATGTGAATGTTCACTTTCACTTGGTTCTTATGCTCTTGGGGACAGTTCCCCTACAAGCCCAGACATAGACGAAGAGGGGGGTGGGGGATGGGGGAGCAGGAAAGCAAGTACAGCTGACTGTCCGTTCCTCTTCTTCAATGGGCAAGGTTTTGCCAGTAAATCATCCTTGGTTTTCATTGTTAAGAATGCCCAATTAGAGTAATGGCTGTGTTTTCAGTCTGTTGGTGATAAGACTTTTTGCCTAATTTAGGACCTTCAGGTCTAACAACAGGGGTTTGACTGCGACTCATTCACTAAAGTAGAGCGTTCTAGAATAGAAATCTCCCCGACATCTGTTTGTTTGCCTTGGGCAGCAAAACCTCCTGCTTAGGTAGGCTTGGCCCTGGAGAAAGCCTTTCAGCTCTCATTCGTCTCACTGACTGATGCAGTCCTTGCTGCCGTTCACCTGCATCTGCAGTCTGCCCGGACTAGGCCTTTCACACTGCTGTCTCCCCGCGGTTTTGTTTCCTTGCTGTTTTTTTCATTTTCCTAATCCTAAGGGGAAAGGATATGAAACATCTTTGTTGTTAGGAGAATATGCTTGATTAAATGCTTTTAAAACTTTCTCCAGAGTCAAGGGCTGTCTTTCCAAGGCCTTATTTTTTTTTTTTTTAAGATTTTATTTACTTATTTGAGAGAGAGAGCATGAGCAGAGGAAGGAGCAAAGGGAGAGGGAGAAGCAGACTCTGCACTGGGCCCAGAGCCCGACATGGGGTTTGATCCCAGGACCCTGAGATCATGACCTGAGCTGAAGTCAGACGCTTAACCGACTGAGCCACCCTCCAAGTCCTTCTTTAAATCAAAGAAGTGATTCATAGAGATTGTGGTACAATGACTGGGCAGATAGGGAACAGACAGAAGAGCAGGTGTGTGTGGGGGTCCCACAGACATGACTGTGTGCCTTAGAAGTGTAGCCTGATCTCTGGTGTTTCCAGGCCTATGTGCCTATACCCCAAGCCTGGAAGTAAATTTATTCTAATAACTGAGTCCTCTTCCTCTTGTATGATGGAAACTTCTTAATTTCATAACTCAAGGTAGGCATAATTGTCACATGGATAAGAAACTTCATTTACTGCCTGTTCTGATTCATGTGGGATGAATGCCACTCCTGGGAGACCTGAGAAACTTCCTTCGGTTCCTTTAAAGTTTCAAACGACTTCAGAAACAGAATTTATCTTGCTGGTTTGAACAGCAAATAGAGTGCCGGGACAGATTGTCACCTTGAGTATTAACAAATTTAACCTTGTTTTATCCCCAGATGACCAGGGTCATGAAAATTATTTGCTATACATTGAACTTGCAAATAACTTGCTTGGGTAGCAGCAAAGCATTTGTTACAATATTGATGACGTGCCAGGAAAATCCATCTTTTCCTAGTAATGGGGATGGAATATTTCTTTTAAGTAGGCTCCGTGCTGGCTCGAACTCACGACCCCAAGATCAAGACCTGAGCTGAGATCAAGAGTCAGACGCTTAACCGAGTGAGTCACCCAGGCACCCCACGGAGGTGATATTTTTTAAAAAAAATAATATATGCAAGTTCTGATTTTTCCTATCCAGTATTGGCTAGGAACACACTCTGGTAATTAGCTGCTCATTTACCATCATGTTAATGGGAAACCACAGTGTTTTACATCTTTCTTAAAATTTGAGGATGTCTCATGAGCTCTTGCTAGTCTTGGTTCTGGTATTATTACTTCCTTGGATAGAATGTCCTCAGATAATAAGTTGATTCAGGTTTTCAGAGAGGCCGAGACCAAGAAGGGATTTATCGGGAGAAAGGCATGTGAGGGATGAAGCCCGAAGGAGCCAGGAGTAGAGGGGGAGGGGAGACTTCAGACCACAATGCAGGTCTGATGCCTGGAAAGGAACATAAAAGAAGGATTGGACAAGAAGAGCCTCAGACTACGGCAGACTCTGAGGAAGTTTTGGTTGGGCTAATGCAGAGTCACAGAGCAGAAGTTGTCCATTAGGAGCCTCACATTGGGCAAAAATGGCACAGCTCTTCTATGGCGGCTGTGCTCGGTGGGGAACAGCCCCAGAAAAGCATGACCTGCTGTGAATTCCATGGTGGATCCAGCTGGAAAGTGTCCATCAACTGTTCCCCACCACAGGCTCTCCTGAAGGGAGTTGTGAGCAGCACACCTCCCCAGCCACCTCAGAGAACAACTTTGCAGGAAACTGGTAGTAACTCCCATGTGAACCACTCCTGCTATTTCTCCTCTTTGCCTGAGCTCAGTCTTGGAGGAGGAATGTGATCTAGCCAGGTGCCGTACCGGGCAGGGTCTCAACAGGAAGCGGATGGCACACAAAGGAGGATCATTTAAGGAGGGTTTATTTAGAAAAGGTTTAATTAAAATACAGGTGGAGGGAAGAGGACTTCAGGAGGTAGTACAGGAAGCCAATCAGAAGCTGCCATTCCTTCCACCAGATCAGAAGAGCTGAGGGGACGAAGCCATTGTCGAAACTAGAATGAGAGAGAATCCCATGTTGCAGGTCCTGTGAGAGGAACTGTGACCTTCCGCAACAGGGCAAGTCCAAGGCAACCTTGCAGGAGAGTCATGGGAATAAAAACCCAATGGCAGCCCTCTTTTCCCTTCTGATCTTGCTGCATTCACAGACTCCTGTGTCCTCTGGCTTCTATGCTATATACCTCAGCTTCTCGGTGTGTGTGTGTGTGTGTGTGTGTGTGTGTGTGTGTGTGTGTGTGAAGAGTGGTGAGGAAAGGGTCGGAAGTGGATCTGGAAAATAACCCAGCCCCGGTGACATTCCAAATACCTTGGGCCTTTTGTTTTTCTTCATGTAAGTACATGTGGTTTACACCTCCCACTAGACTGAATGTCTCAAGGGAAGAGATTCCGTTACCCAGCTTTGGATCCCCCAAGCCTAGGATCTAGAAATTTGATGAGTTTAACTGATCAGGTTCTCCTTCATCTTTCCTGATTCTTCCTTCCCCTCACTTGGCAAGTGCCCTTTCTTGAATGGTTGGTTTTTGATGCCCTTGTGCCTGGTGTGACTCTCTTGGCCCCAGGTATGGTGTTACTACACAGTGACGGAGCATTAAGCTCAGTCCAGAATTGAGGTGGGGACCTAGCGACAAAACCAGCTTCCCACTTCTCCCTATTCTCCTGGGCATCCGACAGAAGGACTTTCCCACTAGATAAGCTTTTGCTGCCATCTTCTGGTTGTCCTGTCACCGCGGCCAAGACTCATCTGGAAATTGTAGTCACACCTCACTTGCTGAGGGTGGGGCTTGGGGGGAATGAAGATTAGACCTTGTTTAAAAACCAGCAGGCCCCAGTGGGCCCTCATCTGTTGTTGTTAAGGGGGCAGGAAAAGCTAGTGTTTCAAGGAGCAGCAAAATAAAATTGTTCTGGTCTTGAATTATGGTAACCCCAAATCTTGATTTTTATCCTGTTACTACTGTAGCTTTAATGAAAGGCTGAAATGATATAGCTACAGCCATCCTCTCATCCCTTACCGTGACTGATATCTGTATTATGACTGTGAGCCTGGACAGAGCATCCTTCTCCGCCACACTTCGGTGGTTAGCCAAAGGGCAGGAACTGGCTTACGAGTTAAAAAAAATTTTATTGGGGCGCCTGGGTGGCTCAGTCGTTAAGCGTCTGCCTTCGGCTCAGGTCATGATCCCAGGGTCCTGGGATGGAGCCCCACATCAGGCTCCCTGCTCGGCGGGAGGCCTGCTTCTCCCTCTCGCACTCCCCCGCTTGTGTTCCTGCTCTGGCTAACTCTCTCTCTCTGTCAAATAAATAAATAAAATCTTTAAAAAAAAATAAAAAAATAAAAAAATTTTATTATCGTAAAATATACATAACATAAAACTTACCATCTTAATCGTTTTTTAAAGTGCATATACAGGGGGCGCCTGGCTGGCTCAGCCGGTTGAGCATCTCAGTCTTGATTTCGGCTCAGGTCATGATCTCAGGGTCGTGAGCTTGGGCCCTGCGTCGGGCTCCATGCTGAATGTGGAACCTGCTTAAGATTCTCTCTCTCCCAGGGCACCTGGGTGGCTCAGTCAGTTAAGCGTCTGCCTTCAGCTCAGGTCATGATCCTGGAGTCCCAGGATTCAGTCCCGCATCAGGCTTCCTGCTCAGCGGGGAGTCCCCTTTTCCCTCTGCCCCTTACCCCTCTCTCGTGCTCCCTCTCACTCTCCCTCTCAAATAAAGAAATAAAATCTAAAAAAAAAAATTTCTCTCTCTCCCTCTCCCTCTGCCCCCCCTCAAAAAAATAAAATAAAAAAACAAAGTGCACATACAATTCAGTGGCATTTAGTACATTCAGATTGTTGGGCAAATATCAGCACCACCCATCTCCAGAACTTTCTCTTCTTCCCAAACAGAAATGTGTCCATTTCCCCATTTCCTCCTCACCCCAGCCCTTGGCAACCACCATTCGACTTTCTGCTTCTATGAATTCAACTACTCTAGAGACCTCATGTAAGTAGAATCCTACGGTATTTGTCCTTTCGTGATGGGCTTTTTCCGCCACTCAACATAATGTTCTCAAGGTTCATCCATGTTGTAGCATGTGTGCGAATTTCCTTCCTTGTTGTGGCCGAGTTATATTCCGTTGTGTAGATATAAATACGCACAAAAGAGAGAAGAATGTAGTAAACACCGATTTATATAAAAATGCCAGAGAAAATAGGCAATTTCGAGAAATGAAACATTGCAGATAGAGTTAAATTCCTTTTTCCCAATCCCATTCTCTTTCCTCCCTCCCCAAAGGCCATCACTGTGCTGAAGTTGGGTTTTCTTCCATTGTAGGTATTTTTTTTAAAGATTTATTTATTTATTTGAGAAAGACAGAGAACAGAGGAGAGGGAGAGGGAGAGGGAGAAGCAGACTCCCTGCAGAGCAGGGAGCCCGATGCGGGGCTTGATCCCAGGACCCCGAGATCATGACCAGAGCGAAAGGCAGATGCTTAACTGACTGAGCCACCCAGGTCCCCCTTTCCATTGTACATTTTAATATTTTATTAGTGTTTAGTTTTCTAAAAACAATATGGAGCATTGTGCTGTTATAGTCCATAAACAGTATACTGTATGTGTCATTCTGAAGTTTGCTTCTTTTTTGCCATTGCTTCGAAGATTCATCCATGTTGATACCTGTAGCTTTCATTCATTCTGTTTTTCTGCTTTATGGTATTTAAGTGTGTGCATATAACAAATTAGCCACCCTCTTACTACGGAACATTTAGGATGTTTCCTTTTATTTTTCAATTTTTTTTTTTTTTTTTTTGCCGTTGCAAATAATGCTGCTACAAACATCCTTCTAACACCTCTCCTTGAGACCCTTTGATCTAGAATACAGCCACTGAAGTTGTACTGCTGAGCTATAGTCCACATACACCTTCAGTTTTACTAGATATTGCCAAATTCCTATCAGGATAACAAAAAAACCACTTCAAATTTGGATAGTAGGTTTGGAGAGTTTCCATTTTTCCACATTCTTGCCACCAGTTGGTATCAGACTTCTTAATATCGGACAATCTGTTTGGTAGCTCATTGTTTTCATGTCCTTGATTTTAGAGACCATATCATCTTTTTACATGTTTGCTGGTCATTTGGGATTTCCTTTCTATAGAAAGCTTAGGACTGGTTTACATTTTAGAACTTGCAGGGCTTCTCAAACAGGTGACTGCTGAAAGCTTGGGGTGTGTGTTGACTGATGCGATTCCCAAAGCATTCAGTTGAGACTTTCAGTTGCCTGTTTCAGAGCCAGCCACCACCAGATGCCAGTACTGTACCACAATCCTAAAGTCCTGCTTTGCTGGGAACTTGTTTTCCATAGGATTCAAGATGGTGGGTCTTAATCACAGAAGGTAAATACAATTATGGATTTCTGGACATTTGTGTAAACAACTTGTCAAGCTTAGAATAAGCAAAAGCTATTTATTCTTCAGAACAGAATTTCAGAGCAAGCTCTGAGTCTTAATGTCAGAGTCACTGGTAGATTTCTGTTCTCTCCTGTGCCAATCTTGAAATGTTGAGAGCAAACATCTTTTGAATGATGATGTGCCAGGAACTGTGCTAAGCGCTTTTCAGATGCTGTCAGGTAATTCTTCAGCTGTGTGGGGTAGGCCTTTTTACTTCATCCATCAGATAGGGATAAATGAGTTAGAAGGGTTAAATAAATTGCTCACTAGCAGACAGCTAGTTAAATGTCACAAGCGTGGTCTTTCCAAACAGGCAGACCAGTTCCAAAGTTTGTACTCCCCACTATTATGCTACTCTGGTTCTCAGCATATGCAATTCCGCAATCAACCCATGTCCAAATCCCCCAGGCGGTTTGTGCTTAGGAATAAGAATAAACTTGAGCTAACAAGGGGGAATCCTTTCTAAAACTGTCTCCCGGTGGTGGAGGCACATCTGCTTATTTCTGAGGTCAGCTGTTTCTTCTAGTAACAAGACTTTTTTTCTTTTTTTGAAAAACAAAACAAAACAAAACAAAAAAACCCCCACAAAAAACAAAAACAAAAAACTTCTTCTTTTCTAAATCAGTTTCTAAGAATAACCCAAATTTTCTCTCACCCTGCTGCTTTGCAAACTCTCTCTGAATTTTACAGTGTACAGGAAGAAGACCCTTGTTTGCTAATGTTGCATGTCTTTGGCAACTGTCCCCCAGCTCCCAGGTTTTCATTTCTGTTCTCTCACTGGAGCTGGGCCCTCAGTTTATAAACTTATTTACTAATTTTCATTAATGATTGTGTTTCCTTTAGAAATTTTGAGCTGCTGTGTAGGGGAGAAAATATCAATTTTCCCCTACTTTTCTGAGTTTGTGGCTGAGACCACTGTGATAAAAGGAAATTAACAAGAGGGAAACAAAAACGTTTCTTAATAGGTACACGTGGGAGATACCTAGGGGGAAATGAGTAGCTCTAAGAGGCAGCATAGAATTCAGACTTTAATACCATCTTCAACTAAAGACGAGAGAAAAGAAAGGTGTGTCTGTGGGGTCCCGGGAGGCCGGTTATGGGAAGTTACCAGAAAAAGCACAGTAAACAAAGGAAGGTTATCAGGCAGATAGAAGTTTGCCTTCTCCATTCCTAAGAGTTTCTAGAGAGTTAGCCTCATCTCTTGCTGATACAGAAAGGGAGACATCCGTGCAAAGGGAGATTTCCCTTATAAAGGTAAAGGTTTCTTAGGAAAGGTTAACTTTTTACTCTGTTTTAATAGTTTCTCCTGTGTTTGCTGTTTCTCAAAATAATCCACTCAAAATAATCCTTATGCCAACGAGACATATTTTGGGGTGGCATATTTACAACCCTTCAGCTGTATCATTGACAGTTTGGCGACACTGCTTCTCACAGTAGAACTGAAGTTTGGTAGAATAAGAATAGAAACCTCTTGGGGAGCCTGCGTGGCTCAGTTGGTTAAGCGTCTGCCTTCAGCTCAGGTCATGATTCCAGCGTCCCGGGATCGAGCCCCGCGACAGGCTCCCTGCTTGGTGAGAGTCTGCTTCTCCCTCTGACCCTCACCCTGCTTGTGCTCTCTCTCTCTCAAATAAATAAAATCTATAAAAAGAAAAGAAACCTCTTGGACATCTCTCCAAACATTCTTGGCTCTACCTCTTGTTCTAGTAACTGCTGTGGTGGCCAGTTCTGACAAGGCGGTAGCCATTTTGTGGGGGGGCCACGAAACAGCCCCCGGCCCTGGGTCCATGGTGGATCTGCTTGCTTTCTGCCCTGGGGCTTTTCTGACTCCTGTTCGTATCCTACAAGGGAATTAATACGAGTAGGATGTCCCTTGATCCAAGGAGGACAGGAACTAATGGGCAAGTGCTTCCTTTTCTTCCCTAGACAGGTAATTCTCAGACCCATTTCATAAGTTTCTAAAGAAGGTCCTGAAGCCAGGTATCAACAGTTACCCTTGGTAGTGGCCAACTTGATAACATGTCCCTATGTTCAGTTTCCATCCTTCTATCATCCACCTCTTGTCCCACACCCCTGCTTCCTGGACAGTACCTCCAAATAAGCTGCTGTTAGAACCCACGACCAAACACCACTAGGAATACACCTGTAATAATAATAATAAAAGATAGGTCTATTTGGCTTGCTTGTTGGAGCAAGGGAGAATATATTCCAGGGACCTCTCAGTAACAGGGAATAGGGAGGGGCTCCTTACAGGGCTTGGGGATTGTATTGGTTGATCCTGAGGAGGATTTAACAAAGTGGGGATCAGTTCTGGTGTGGATGTCACTAGGGGCCAGGGGTAATTCAGTTATTGGTCCTTTTTTTTTAAAGATTTTATTTATTTATTTGAGAGAGTGAGAAAGAGAGAGAGCAAGAGAGAGCACAAGTGGGGTGAAGGGCAGAGGGAGAAGCAGATTCCCCGCTGAGCAGGGAGCCCCATGTGGGGCTCGATCCCAGGACCCTGGAATCATGACCTGAGCTGAAGGCAGATGCTTAACCGACTGAACCACCCAGGTGCTCCTTTTTAGATTTTTTTTTTTTAAGTAATCTCTGTGCCGAATGTGGGGCTCGACCTCATGACCCCAAGATCAAGAGTCACATGCTCTACTACTGACTGAGCCAGCCAGTGCCCCTGGTTTTCACTTCCTTATTACCTACTCACAAACCTTAGCCCTGGTCCCTCCAAAGCAGAGCCTGAGAAAAAAACCCCTGGTGTTAAGGTTGGACTAGTTACTTTTCTAATCAAGCAGTTCTGCCTCCTCTCTCATGCCTGGTCTGCTTCAGTGTGTGTTCTTTCTTCTGAGGATGTCCTTTGTTGTGCCTGGTGAAAGGCTGCCTACTCTTGGGTATTTAGCCTCGACATCGCTTCATCCATGCTGCCTTACCGGGCTCCACCAGGCAGAGCAGTGATAAGAAGATTCAGCTGTGTGCCCGGAAAATGCCCTGCCTACCTCTCTGGTAACACTTCTTGCATTGATTTATAATTTGGTCTTCTGTAACAAGGCATGAGAGACGAAGCTTTTCGGGATCAGAGCGTACGGTGGGTCATCTTTCTGTCACAATTACATTGGAAAATCATAGAAACAAATATTCATCAAAATTGGCATTTAAAAATAATTGGAATTTAATACTTTAGGTATTAGATATGGTTCTAGGACACTGGCTACAAACAAGACTGTTGGGTTAGGAATCCTGTAGATGATTTAAAAAATATCAAATTGAACTTTGATAGCCACCCTTTGGCCCCAAGCTACATTTCTAAGGCAAATTCTTCCACACTTTGCTTATGTCATTTAACCTGACCAACCTACTGTTCCTTCAGCATATTGGCCACCTTCCCATCTTAGCTCCTTTGCGCACAATCTCCCCCTCAACTGAAAGGAGGGTATCGCCCTGTCTTTCTGCCTCCTCAACAGCAGATTAGTGCCATGCGGACAACAGATATGAAAGGGTGTGGTCTGAATGCTTACGAGAGGTAACGACTTCTTTTTTTTATTTTTTATTTTTTTATTGTTATGTTAATCACCATACATTACATCATTAGTTCTTGATGTAGTGTTCCATGATTCATTGTTTGTGCATAACACCCAGTGCTCCACGCAGAATGTGCCCTCTTTAATACCCATCACCAGGCTGACCCATCCCCCCACCGCCCTCCCCTCTAGAACCCTCAGTTTGCTTTTCAGAGTCCATCGTCTCTCATGGTTCGTCTCCCGGTCCGACTTACTCCCCTTCATGCTTCCCCTCCTGCTATCTTCTTCTTTTTCTTTTTTCTTAACATATGTTGCATTATTTGTTTCAGAAGTACCGATCTGTGATTCAACAGTCTTGCACACTTCACAGCGCTCACCATAGCACATACCCTCCCCAATGTCTATCACCCAGCCACCCCCTCCCTCCCACCCCCCACCACTCCAGCAACACTCAGTTTGTTTCCTGAGATTAAGAATTCCTCATATCCGTGAGGTCATATGATACATGTCTTTCTCTGATTGACTTATTTCACTCAGCATAACACCCTCCAGTTCCATCCACGTCGTTGCAAATGGCAAGATCTCATTCCTTTTGATGGCTGCATAATATTCCATTGTGTATATATACCACCTCTTCTTTATCCATTCATCTGTCGATGGACATCTTGGCTCTTTCCACAGTTTGGCTATCGTGGACATTGCCGCTATAAACATTGGGGTGCACGTACCCCTTCGGATCCCTACATTTGTATCTTTGTGGTAAATACCCAGTAGTGCAATGGCTGGATCGTATGGTAGCTCTATTTTCAACTGTTTGAGGAACGTCCATACTGTTTTCCAGAGTGGTTGCACCAGCTTGCATTCCCACCAACAGTGTAGGAGGGTTCCCCTTTCTCCGCATCGCCGCCAACATCTGTCGTTTCCTGACTTGTTAATTTTAGCCATTCTGACTGGTGTGAGGCAGTATCTCATTGAGGTTTTGATTTGGATTTCCCTGATGCCGAGCGATGTTGAGCACTTTTTCATGTGTCTGTTGGCCATTTGGATGTCTTCTTTGGAAAAATGTCTGTTCATGTCTTCTGCCCATTTCTTGATTGGATTATTTGTTCTTTGGGTGTTGAGTTTGATAAGTTCTTTATAGATTTCGGATACTAGCCCTTTATCTGATGTGTCATTTGCAAATGTTTTCTCCCATTCTGTCGGTTGTCTTTTGGTTTTGTGGACTGTTTCTTTTGCTGTGCAAAAGCTTTTTATCTTGATGAAATCCCAATAGTTCATTTTTGCCCTTGCTTCCCTTGCCTTTGGCGATGTTTCTAGGAAGAAGTTGCTGCGGCTGAGGTCGAAGAGGTTGCTGCCTGTGTTCTCCTTTAGGATTTTGATGGACTCCTGTCTCACGTTTAGGTCTTTCAGCCGTTTGGAGTCTATTTTTGTGTGTGGTGTAAGGAAATGGTCCAGTTTCATTCTTCTGCATGTGGCTGTCCAATTTTCCCAACACAACATTTGTTGAAGAGACTCTCTTTTTTCCATTGGACATTCTTTCCTGCTTTGTCAAAGATGAGTTGACCATAGAGTTGAGGGTCCATTTCTGGGCTCTCTATTCTGTTCCACTGATCTATGTGTCTGTTTTTCTGCCCGTACCATACTGTCTTGATGATGACAGCTTTGTAATAGAGCTGGAAGTCCGGAATTGTGATACCGCCAGCTTTGCTTTTCTTTTTCAACATTCCTCTGGCTATTCGGGGTCTCTTCTGGTTCCATACAAATTTTAGGATTATTTGTTCCATTTCTTTGAAAAAAGTGGCTGGTATTTTGATGGGGATTGCATTGAATGTGTCGATTGCTCTAGGGAGCATTGACATCTTCACAATGTTTGTTCTTCCAATCCATGAGCATGGAACGTTTTTCCATTTCTTTGTGTCTTCTTCAATTTCTTTCATGAGTATTTTATAGTTTTCTGAGTACAGATCCTTTGCCTCTTTGGTTAAATTTATTTCTAGGTATCTTATGGTTTTGGGAGCAGTTGTAAATGGGATCGACTCCTTGATTTGTCTCTCTTCTGTCTTGTTGTTGGTGTATAGGAATGCCACTGATTTCTGTGCACTGATTTTATATCCTGCTTCTTTACTGAATTCCTGTATGAGTTCTAGCAGTTTTGGGGTGGAGTCTTTTGGGTTTTCCACATACAGTATCATATCATCTGCAAAGAGTGAGAGTTTGACTTCCTCTTTGCCAATTTGGATGCCTTTGATTTCTTTTTGTTGTCTGATTGCTGTGGCTAGGACTTCTAATACTATGTTGAATAGCAGTGGTGATAGTGGACATCCCTGCCACGTTCCTGACCTTGGCTTTGCCCCATTGAGAATGATACTCGCTGTAGGTTTTTCATAGATGGCTTTTATGATATTGAAGTATGTACTCTCTATCCCTATACTCTGAAGAGTTTTGATCAAGAAAGGATGCTGTACTTTTTCAAATGCTTTTTCTGCATCTAGTGAGAGGATCATATGATTCTTGTTCTTTCTTTTGTTAATGTATTGTATCACGTTGATTGATTTGTGGATGTTGAACCAACCTTGCAGCCCAGGGATAAATCCCACTTGGTCGTGGTGAATAATCCTTTTAATGTACTGTTGGATCCCATTGGCTAGTATTTTGGTGAGAATTTTTGCATCCATGTTCATCAAGGATATTGGTCTGTAATTCTCCTTTTTGATGGGGTCTTTGTCTGGTTTTGGGATCAAGGTAATGGTGGCCTCATAAAATGAGTTTGGAAGTTTTCCTTCCATTTCTATTTTTTGGAACAGTTTCAGGAGAATGGGTATTCTTCTTTAAATGTGTGATAGAATTCCCCTGGGAAACCATCTGGCCCTGGGCTTTTGTTTGTTGGGAGATATTTGATGACTGCTTCAATTTCCTTAGTGGGTATAGGTCTGTTCAGGTTTTCTATTTCTTCCTGGTTCAATTTTGGTAGTTGATACATCTCTAGGAATGCACCCATTTCTTCCAGGTTATCTAATTTGCTGGCATAGAGTTGCTCATAATATGTTCTTATAATTGTTTGTATTTCTTTGGTGTTGGTTGTGATCTCTCCTCTTTCATTCATGATTTTGTTGATTTGGGTCATTTCTCTTTTCTTTTTGATAAGTCTGGCCAGGGGTTTATCAATCTTGTTAATTCTTTCAAAGAACCAGCTCCTAGTTTTGTTGATCTGTTCTACTGTTCTTTTGGTTTCTAGTTCATTGATTTCTGCTCTGATCTTTATGATTTCTCTTCTCCTGCTGGGTTTAGGCTTTATTTGCTGTTCTTTCTCCAGCTCCTTTAGGTGTAGGGTTAGGTTGTGTATTTGAGACCTTTCTTGTTTCTTGAGAAAGGCTTGTATTGCTATATACTTTCCTCTCAGGACTGCCTTTGCTGTATCCCAAAGATTTTGAACAGTTGTGTTTTCATTTTCATTGGTTTCCATGAATTTCTTTAATTCTTCTTTAATTTCCTGGTTGACCCATTCATTCTTTAGTAGGATGCTCTTTAGCCTCCATGTATTTGAGTTCTTTCTGACTTTCCTCTTGTGATTGAGTTCTAGTTTCAAAGCATTGTGGTCTGAAAATATGCAGGGAATGATCCCAGTCTTTTGGTACCGGTTGAGACCTGATTTGTGACCTAGGATGTGATCAATTCTGGAGAATGTTCCATGGGCACTAGAGAAGCATGTGTATTCCGTTGCTTTGGGATGGAATGTTCTGAATATGTCTGTGAAGTCCATTTGGTCCAGTGTGTCATTTAAAGTCTTTATTTCCTTGTTGATCTTTTGTTTAGATGATCTGTCCATTTCAGTCAGGGGGGTATTAAGTCTCCCACTATTATTGTATTGTTGTCAGTGTGTTTCTTCGCTTTTGTTATTAATTGCCTTATATAGTTGGCTGCTCCCATGTTAGGGGCATAGATATTTACAAGTGTTAGATCTTCTTGTTGGATAGACCGTTTAAGGAGGATGTAGTGTCCTTCCTCATCTCTTATTACAGTCTTTGTTTTAAAATCTAATTTGTCTGATATAAGGATTGCCACCCCAGCTTTCTTTTGGTGTCCATTAGCATGGTAAATGGTTTCCCCCCCCTCACTTTCAATCTGGGGGTGTCTTTGGGTCTAAAATGAGTCTCTTGCAGACAGCATATTGATGGGTCTTGTTTTTTCATCCAATCTGATAGCCTGTGTCTTTTGATTGGGGCATTTAGCCCATTTACATTCAGGGTAACTATTGAAAGATATGAATTTAGTGCCACTGTATTGCCTGTAAGGTGACTGTTACTGTGTATTGTCTGTGTTCCTTTCTGGTCTATGCTGCTTTCAAGCTCTCTCTTTGCTTAGAGGACCCCTTTCAATATTTCTTGGAGGGCTGGTTTCGTGTTTGCAAATTCCTTTAGTTTTTGTTTGTCCTGGAAGCTTTTTATCTCTCCTTCTATTTTCAATGAGAGCCTAGCTGGATATAGTATTCTTGGCTGCATATTTTTCTCGTTTAGTGCTCTGAAGATATCATGCCAGTCCTTTCTGGCCTGCCGGGTGTCTGTGGAGAGGTCTGTTGCCAGTCTAATATTTCTACCATTGTAGGTTACATATCTCTTTCCCGAGCTGCTTTCAGGATTTTCTCTTTGTCTCTGAGACTCGTAAGTTTTACTATTAGATGTCGGGGTGTTGACCTATTTTTATTGATTTTGAGAGGGGTTCTGTGTGCCTCCTGGATTTTGATGCCTGTTTCCTTCCTCACATGAGGGAAGTTCTCTGCTGTTATTTGCTCCAATATACCTTCTGCCCCCTCTCTCTTTCTTCTTCTTCTGGGATCCCAATTATTCTAATGTTGTTTTGTCTTATCGTATCACTTATCTCTCGAATTCTGCCCTCGTGATCCTGTAGTTTCTCTCTCTTTTTCTCAGCCTCTTTATTTTCCATCATTTGGTCTTCTATATCGCTGATTCTCTCTTCTGCTTCATTTATCCTAGCAGTTAGTGCCCCCATTTTTGATTGCACCTCATTAATAGCCTTTTTGATTTCGACTTGGTTAGATTTTAGTTCTTTTGTTTCTCCAGAAAGGGTTTCTGTAATAACTTCCACACTTTTTTCAAGCCCAGCTAGTATCTTTAAAGTCATGATTCTGAACTCTAGGTCCGACATCGTACTAATGTCCGTATTGAGTAGGTCCCTGGCTGACGGTACTATGTCTTGTTCTTTTTGCTGAGGGGATTTTTTTCGTCTTGTCATTTTGTCCAGAGGAGAATAGATGAATGAGAGAAGAAAATGCTAACAGGTTAACAACGTCCCCAGGAAATATACTCTATACAAATCAGAAAAGACCTGAAACCAGGGGAAAAGACAAGGAAAGAAAGAAAAAAGAAAGAGAAAAGAAAGAAAAAGAAAAAAATACCAAAAAGAAAAAGATAAAAACAAAAACAGAAGAATACAAAAAAACCAGAATATGATCAAATATGATCAGGCTCGTGCATAGATCAGTGCCACACACTAGATTTTGGGCGTATTTTGGTCTGTTAGAAAAAAGTGCCTCCTAAAATTTTAAAGGAAGAAAGACTTATATATATACAAAATAAGGGTTGATACAATGAAGGGATGGAAGATGACTGTAAAGATGAAAATTATAAAAGATTTTATAAAAGGAATTGATAAGAAGTTGTTTGAAAAAAGAAAGAAGATTTTTTTAAAAAAAAAGAAAAAAATAAAGGGAGAGAATATGATCAGGCAGGAGACTAGAACAAAGCCATACACTAGTGATTTAGGGTATATTTTGATCTGTTAGAAGAAATTTTGGGATACTATCCCAAAATTTTAAAGAGGGAACAACTTATTTATATATGCCAAAACTAAGTGTAACTACTATGAAGTGATAAAATATGGCTCTAAAAATGAAAAATAAAAAATGTTTTTTTAAAAAAAGGGATTGATAAGGTGTTGGTTGAAAAAGGGAAAAAGAAAAATTAAAAAAACAGTTAAAAAATTAACTTTGAAAAACTAGTGAATCATGGTAAAACAAAAAAGCCATGAATTCTATGGGCAGTATTCCCCTAGCGCTGGAGTTCTCCCGTTCTCCTTGAGCGGTAAACTTGGTCTTGGCTTGCTGGCTGTTCCTGCTGCGCTTCTGGGGGAGGGGCCTGTTGCCGTGGTTCCCAAATGTCTTTGCTGGAGGCGGAATTGCCCCGCCCTTGTGAGTCCGGGCTAAGCAAGCTGCTCAGGTTTGCTCTCAGGAGCTTTTGTTCCCTGTAAGCTCTCGGTACAGCTTTGGAGGACCAGGGTGAAAATGGTGGTCTCCCAATCTCCGACCGGAGGAGCTGAGAACTCAGGGCCCTGCTCCTCAGTGCGCCCCCAGAGAAAAGCAGTCACTCCCGCTTCCCTGGTCTCCCGCCGCACTGCGTGCTCACCCGGCCTGTGACCGAGCATTTCTATCTCTGGTCCCCGACCCTGTGTGGAGTCTCCAAACCCAGCAGATCCCTGCAGTGCGCTCCCGCGCTGCTCCTCCCGGGGGAGGAAGGGGAGTCTCCCCGGATCTGCCGCCTGTTGGGTCCCTGCTGGAGGCGCAGTGGCCCTACTGGGCCGCGGATCACGGTTTATGGCAACCCCGAGCTGAGAGCCCGCGCCTCGGCTCCGTCTCTGCAGCCGGCTTCCCCGCTCCGATACCTGGGAGCTCTGCCGCACTCAGGCACCCCCGGTCTTTTTGTGACCCCGAGTGTCCTGAGACCACACTGTCCCGCGAGGGTTCCACCCCCCGCTTAGCCACTGGAGCGACGTCCCTCAGCGGAGCCAGCTTCTCAAAGGTCCGATTTTGTGCTCCGCGGCTCTCTCACTTGCCAGAAGCGGCCGACGGAGGCCCCTTCCCCCGCCGTCTATCCTCCCGAATATCGCCTCGGATTCACTTCTCCGCACGTCCTACCTTCCAGTAAGTGGTGGCTTCTCTGTTCAGAGAGTTGTTGCTACTCTCTTCTTCGATCTCCTGTTGAGTTCGTAGGTGTTCAGAATGGTTTGATCCCTATTCAGCTGAATTCCTGAGACTAGACGAAATCCAGGTCTCCTACTCCTCCGCCATCTTGCTCTGCCAAGAAGGAGCTTTCTGAGAAGTAGCGACTTCTGACCCCGCTGTCAAGTGTTGGGACCTTGTCCCTCAGTTTTCACTGCCTGCTGTCCCAACACTGCATTTCACCGATTATGGGACAATGTGATCTCTGTACGTGTAGGGACGATCTCTTGTGAGCTTCATTCCTTTGCTCAGTAGGGCTCAGGGTCACCAAGTTTCTTCTTCAGTGAGGGACCTAGAAGTCTCTTGAGAAATGACTCCTCAGAACAAACTGGATGGTCTCAACTAATCCTTTTGAGAAACAACACCCCTGGCTTGAATGGTTGGGATGATTCTGAGTATCCACATGGCCTACCACTGCTGTCAGTCCTCTGGAACAGCCTCCACTGACCAGTGCCTGAATCTCGGGGTGAGAGGCTGCAGGCAAAAGTGGGTAGAATGGCCACACTCCGATGTCTGCGACTCAGGAGTTAATGGTAACCTTGAAAATGCAAAGATGAGGGGGGAGTAATTGTCCTCACTTCTGAGGAAAATATAGTGCACCTGTGCTGGGGCAGAAGCTCTATATAACCTACTGAGCCACCATTATTCCCCGGGCCCTCACCGATGATGTCAGGTTTTTTATAAACTGAAGGGTAGTGCCTCTCGAGGGCCCAAGCACGATGACATTTCAGGTCCAGGGAAGCACAGCAGGAGGAGAAAGAAATGGCTGATGCCATGGAATGGCAAAGAGAAATAGACTTGTGAGCTTAGGCGAGGCGTCCCTGGAGATGCCAGAAATAGTGCCTCCCTGCTTTCCTCTACCTCCGCCCAAGCCTGAAGATCCTGCTGGAGCAGGGGTGGGAAACAGATTCAGAGAAGTATCACTGATGATTGTGACTTGTACAGTTCCATCTCCACATAGGGTCCCCAGGAATCAGGATAGGCCATTTAAAAACAAATTAGGGAAATTTGCCCCCAGGGGTTCTTATTGGGATGTAAAAACATAGCTTTCTATATTAATGTTTCCGAATCCCATTAGATGCAGGGAAAGATAATGTCCCAAGATACAATGCCCTGAGTTTCTTTTGTCTTCCTATATTCATAGGAGCAGAGAGCTCAGCCTTTCTCTCTGGGTTCCCGTTTTTTGTAATAAGCCAAGAATAATGGTTTACTTAGCCCTAAGGGTCCATCCTGATTGCTGTACCTTAAAGAGGAGAAAGGCAAAGAACTTGCTTTGAACTCCAAGGGGTACCATTTGTCTTGCCATGCATTTCAATTCTGCCTCTATCACGTGACCTTTGGTGATTGAGGTGCTTGATCTGGAGGTAGTACTTCCCGGGGTTGCCCACAGTTATAGACTATCTCAGACTTGCCTGGGGTCTCGAAGTTACAGTCTTTTATCTACAAGGGCTTTGTTACTTAGCACCTTCACCCACAGGCACTTCCCTGGTCAGATTCCACGAGCAGGAGGCGCTTTGGGGCAGATTCCTCAGTTGGCTTTTTCACAAACCCATAACCATTGGAGATGGCAGCAAAGGAGCTACCATCCTGGTTGTGCCACTCGGCATGAAGGTTTTAGGATCAAGGCATGGCGATCTTTTCTATCACCAGGTCGTAGCCAGAAACCCCTCTAACCACCAACATGGGTTTCAGTAACTTTGAGTCTCAGGAAATAGTTTGTGGTCTTAACCTCCTCCCTCACAGAAGGTCTTTAGCAAAATCTCCCATGGCGTTCTCAGAAAACGTAGTCTTACAATGCATGGAAATGGGCAAGGGGTGTGTGTGGGGGGGGTGGGGTGATTCTGCTCCAATTATTGAAAGGGCTAGAGCTCCAAATCTTCTTTCCCCTAACCGTGAGTTCCTATTTACTGTGCTTCTATGCAACCAAAAGGGAACTTCTATTTCCTACAAAACGAGGAGGGTTGGCTCCAAAGTGATTTAATGTCTCCATTCCTATACACAGAGATGATTCTTAGAACATGATTACTTATTAAATTACCAGGAAAAAAATCCAAACATTTGGTCTTACTGAGTACCCCACAAATTGTTCCTTTGTTGTTTATGTAGAATGTAGAAGAGACTTTGGGGAGTTCACCATTTTGTTCACTGTTGTGGTCATTGTTGTTGCTCCTTTCAGGCTGCTTTCTGGATCCTGGTAAGATTGAACTTCCTGCCCCTTTGTTGTTAGGTGGGATCATGTGACCCATTTTGGCCAAGGAATTATGAGCTCTTATTAGTGTGAAGCCCTCTAGAGCTATCCTTCCACCCCAGCTCCTGGCAATGCTCCCAATGATGGCTGCTCTCTTAGCTTGGGTCCTGAACTTGAGGACAAATAGAATAAACCCATGAAAAAGATGTGATCAGGGCACCTGGGTGGTGCAGTTGGTTGAGCATCCGACTCTTGGTTTTGGCTTAGGTCGTGATCTAAGGGTTGGGAGATGGAGCTCTGTGTCAGGCTCTGTGATGAGCTTGAAGTCTGCTGGGATTTCTCTCTCCCTCTCCCTCTGCCCCTTCCCCCTTGTACACACACACACACACACTCTCTCTCTCTCTCTCTCTCTCTCTCTCTCTCAAATAAATAAAGAAATCTTGAAAAAGAAAAAAAGAAGATGTGATCAAGACATGAATCTTTGCCTTTTGTTTCATATTCCCTATAGACTAGGTTCTAGTGGCAACCATGGTGGAGGGTTCCTTGGATGACTCTTCAGTAAAGAACTTGCCGATCACCTGCGATGCCAGGAGTGTGTATAGCTGCTGGCCTCCAGCTGGAGTGACTTTGGGATCCATTGCAGCATTTGAGCCAAGGCCATGTTCTTCTGGAGTAGCCCCCAGACAAGGACAGAGCATGGCAGCAGGGGTGGGGGTGGTATATTAGAGCCTGGCTGTTTCTGCCCAACATGGACAATCTTTGTTTCATTTCTCTCCATTGTGTGCGTCAGACTCATCACACCACTGCATCCTGAGGCTCTGCCTGTGGGAGTCCTCCCTCTTTCCTTCTTTCCCTTCACTGGAGTCTGGGGGTCTGAAGTCTTTTCTCTCCCGAATCCTGCCTTGTCCCTATTTATCATTCACATTACTCTGCAACACATGTCTTACACTCTGGTGTCTATTTACCAGAGGATCCAAACAGATACCATTCTGCTATGGTAAAAGCCATCAATTTTGTGTCCAGAGTGAGCAAGGCATATGTACTATTGCATAGAGGATGCTACGGGAAGGAAAGTATGAGAAATGAGCAAGGATGAACTAATATCCTTAGGGTAACACATAGCTACCTTTAAACAACATCAGTGCCTGAAACTAGCAGAGCCCTTATGAAGGCTAGAAATGTTGGTTAGATAGTTGCTCTGTCCTTGAACGTGTCTCCCCCCCCCCCATTATCTGAAGGCTACTCCTCCAGCTTTTGTTTCCAAGGTCCAACCCAACCTCTGTCCTTTCAATGGATGTGACATCTATGGACCAGAATGTACGGCCATCCATCCCTCTCCCCTACCCCGTAGTAAAGAGAATCCTTTTCACAGTTAAAACAGAAAGTTAACTCATGAGGATAAAAGAGGAAAGCTCCTACCCTGCAAGTTTCCTGTGTAGAGAAACATACTGTGGGCATCTAATGTTCCTTAATTATGAGAAGAATCATTTGTTTCTTCCACTCCCGGATGGTTATTATTTAGCCGGGAACAAGAACACAAAATAGGTCAAAAGGACATAATCTACAGCTCCTGCACATGGTGATAAAAATAATATGCTTTGGGTTTTTATAATCAATCTTCAGCAGCTACTGACTCATTAAGTATGATATACCCTACAGGTTGTCCTTACTGACGCTGAACCAGAAGTTATGGTCCCGTGCTTAAGTGTTCCACAATTACCTTCCTCGGGATGTTAATTATCAACTTGGATTTCTCTCCTGGATGGTTCAGTGGGCTGTAATAGCCCTGATGGTAAATACCTATGGCAGGGCTGTGAGGCAGTCTTCTCCAAAAAGGACTGGATCACTGAGACAGAAATGGTCCCATAAATATTAGCGCCTGACAGGTCTTGAGGAGCCGCTCCTTCCAGCGAAGAGAAGCCGTGTGGCGTATTCAGCACAATCTGCTTTACTGGACTAGAAGTACATTGCTGGGGCACAGCTGACTTATCCGGAGGAAAAGAGGTCTTGGAAAGGATGATTTTCCCTTGAATTCTACTTCTCTGGCTCGTTCACTTATTGGTTAGTGTTCTGGTGGGGTCTTCCAGGAAACAGAGGCTGAGGTGGGTTTAAAAATGTAAGTCGTTTTATTGGGCGGGGGGTAACACATGCCCATAGAAAGTAAGCCAGAGGAAGCAGGATTGCCCGGGCAGAACCTTTGGACAGTGATGCCCAGCTGATTCCTGAGGAAGGGGCCCCAAGATGCAGGACGGGGCAGGATGGCTTCAGACCTGGATGTCTATATGGGCAGGTCTTGGACAACCCCACGGGGAGCCCCAGAGCGAAGGTGACTCATTGGAGGAGTCCTACCATCCCACTGGACAGAAATGATTAGGCTCTAGGGCCCCTGCCATGGTCAGTCAGCAGCTGGGGCTTCCTGGGAAGCATAGCCTTGGCTCAAAGCAGGGAAGCCGTCATGTCAGCTAACTGCAGTTATCACAGCTCCATGACGAGTAGCTTCTTGAAGGGAGAGCGAAAGGGTGTGCCTCCATGGTTGTTACATGTGGTGTCATCTTTCTGTAAGTGCAACATGGATTCATCTTGGGGTTCCACCAATGCAAAGATAATGACAGGGTGGTAAATAGGACCTCAGTGTCCTAATGGTCAGGGACTGAGATAAATGACACTTGGGGGAAGACTGGTGCTATGGGATCCTCTGTGGCTCTACCTGTACTGGTGGCGGGTAACCTTTGGCAAGGCTTTTCCTAACTTCTCTGAGCCTCGGGTTTCCTGATACATGAAATGGGAATGTCTACGTGGAGTGATAATTGTCAGGGTTAAATTTCAGTTTAAAAAATTCGCTGTGTAAAGCACCCGACATAATTTTTTAGTGCATCATCTTTCTCTTTTTTAGGTGAAAGCTGACCTTTAAATTAAGCTCAATTAGCCTGATTAAGGCCAGTTTGGGAGCTGGAGGTTCAAGAAGAGAAATGCCTGCTGATCTCAGGATTATTAAAATATTTTAATCAATATTCGAATGTTGGGTTTCTTTCACTTGCAACCAAAAATGAGATAAGGCAAAGAGGAATTTATTGGCCTATGTAAGCAATCTGTAAGAAGGCCAGAGATAATAATAGATTCAGAAGTCATTGGAACCAGGAGTGGAAATGCCACAGGACCCTACTCTTCACCTTCCTCCTTGGCTTCTTTATTTCAGCTTGCTTCTCTCAGGCTCTCATTTTCCCCAAGGCAACAAATCAGGTCTCCTGTTTCTCTGGTGGTGAACCTGGGAAGGCATATTTATGTGAATCATGGCACTGCTAGTGAATTGTCTGTCTTTCATTCTAATTCCGAAGATCTTGTTAGGGCGCCTGGCAGGCTCAATCAGTGGAGCATGAGACTCTTGATCTCAGAGTTGTGAGTTCGAGCCCCACATTGGGCATAGAGATTACTTTTAAAAAAGAAAAAAAGATCTTGTTAAGGGCAATCTCCACCCAAATCAGATAGAGTGAGGGGGGTGGAGTAGTAAATTAAAAGTGTGGTTTACCCAAACCCACTTCCTTCAAGATCAGTACCCCTGAACTAGAGATCTCCACTATACCAGATTGGAGATGAAGCCGACATAGCCTCTGTGTTGTCAACTTTTCTTTTTCTGTTCCAATTTTTAGCAGTGAGCTGTAGAATTTATGGTGGTGAGGGGTACAGTTGCACTGTGGGGTTAAGAATGGTTCTTTTGTCTTTCTTTTAAAGATTTATTTTATAAAAATTTTATTTATTTGAGAGAGAGATCGAGAGAGAGAGAGAGAGAGAGAGAGAGAGAGAGAGAGCATGAGCACGGGAAGGGCAGAGGGAGAAGCAGACTCCCCGCTGAGCAGGGAGCCCGATGTGGGACTTGATCCCAAGTGGGATCATGACCTGAGCCGAAGGCAGATGCTTAACTGACTGAGCCACCCTAGTGCCCCTAAAGATTTATTTACTTGAGAGAGAGAGAGAGAGAATGAATGGGGGTGGGGGGAAGGGGCAGAGGGAGAGGGAGAATCTCAAGCTGAGTGAGGAGCCTGACTCGGGCTTGATCTCAAGACCCCGACATCATGACCTGAGCTGAAATCAAGAGTTGAACTCTTAACCGACTGGGCCACGCAGGTGCCCCTCCATTTTTTTTATTTTTTGAGGAATTTCCATGCAGTTTTCCTTAGTCTTATACCAGTTTATGTTCCCATCAACAGCACACAAGGGTGTTTTCTCCCGATCCTTTCCAACACTTGTTATTTCTTGTCTTTTTGATCATAGCTATTCTGGGAGGTGTGAGATAGTATCTCATTGTGATTTTGATTTGCATTCCCCCGATGATTAGGGATGTTGTGCCCCCCTTTGCATGTACCTGTTGGCCACTTGTATATGTATGTCTTCTTTACAAAAATGTCTGTTCAGATCCTTTGCCCATTTTATTTTATTTTTTAAACATTTTATTTATTTATTTGACAGAGAGAGACACAGTGAGAGAGGGAACACAAGCAGGGGGAGTGGGAGAGGGAGAAGCAGGCTTCCTGTGTAGCAAGGAGCCTGATGCTGGGCTCGATCCCAGGACCCTGGGATCATGACCTGAGCCGAAGGCAGATGCTTAATGACTGAGCCACCCAGGCACCCCTGCTTTGTGCATTTTAAATGGATTATTTGGGGATTTTGGCTATTGAGTTGATGAGTTCTGTATTTTGGATATTAAACCCTCATCAGATATGATTTGCAAATATTTTCTCCCATTTTGTAGGTTACCTTTTCATCTTTTTTTTTTCTGTGTGAAATCTTTTTAGTTTGTCATCTTATTCTTTTTTATTGTTTGTGCATCAGGCATCCCATTCAAAAAATCCTTGCAAAGACCCACGCCAAGGAGCTTTGTTCCTATATTTTCTTCTATGCGTTTTAGTGGTTTCAAGTATTAAATGTTTATTATTTGTAAGCCACTCTTTTGGTGGGACAGGAAGTCACCTTAACTGGGTAATTCTGGCTCTGGTTTCCCCATGAAATTTCATTCAAGATGGCAGCCAGGCTGCCGTCATCTGAAAGCTTGATTGAGGCTGGAGGCTCTGCTTGCAAGATCACTTATTTACAAGGTGCTTGGCAGGGAGCCTCACTTCCTTGCCACAAGGGCTATTCCTTAGGGCTACTTGAGTGTCTTTTAGTCCTAGCAACTGACTTCTTCACAGCGAGTGATCTGAGAGACAGCAAAGAGGAAGCCACAATGCCTATGACCTAGTCTTGACAGTTACTCACCATAATCCATTTTTGCCATATTCTATTTGTGTTAGAAGCAAATCACGAATTCCAATACATGCTTAAGGGTAGGGCTATCAGTCTCCACCTTTTGAAAGGAGGTGTGTTAAAGAATTTGTGGACATATTTTAAAACCGCCAGAGTCAATATGGGAGGATATGAGCTGGGCACCAACAGCATCTGCTAATGGTGCGTCTATATCGTATTTTTTGCATGTTGCCAATCTGGGTTCTTACAGTTCCTGGCAGAAGGCACTAAGGATCAATTAATCTGTCAATTGCTTTTTAATGCTCACTTCATTTCTTTCCAAACACATATATATTCTCTTCCTGACTCTCTGTTCTTCTTTACCCTGTGTTTCCCCCAAAAGATCAACGATTGTTTGTTGGTTGGTTGTTTTTGTTTTTTTTTACCACTGGACTAATGGATCTTAAACAAATTACTTCTTCATGTCAGAGTCTCTATATTGTACTACTCCAGAGGCACCGTCACATTATAAAGACTATGATGCTGAGTACCTTGGTGGCACACCCCCATCCCCGTAACCCTTTTTACTAAGAGCTGTAAGTTTGTGTATGTGGTCTGCCTGAGGATCGGTCCTTCACTCTAAAAGGACATTGATAACCTAGGCCTTGGACTTTTTTTCTTTCTTTTTTTTTTTACGATTTTATCTATTTATTTGACAGAGAGAGAGACAGCGAGAGAGGGAACACAAGCAGGGGGAGTGGGAGAGGGAGAAGCAGGCTCCCCGCCGAGCAGGGAGCCCGATGTGGGGCTTGATCCCAGGACCCTGGATCATAACCTGAGCCGAAGGCAGACGCTTAACCGACTGAGCCACCCAGGTGCCGCCAGGCCTTGGACTTTCTGTCTGCATATAAAATTCCTTGTTGTGCCTAATATCACCATTTCTCTATTTTATTTTATTTAGTTTTATTTTAAGATTTTATTTATTTGACGGAGAGAGAGAGAGAGCACAAGCGGGGGAACAACTGGCAGAGGCAGAGGGAGAAGCAGGCTCCCCACTGAGCAGGAGCCCGATGCGGGACTCGATCCCAGGACCCCGAGGTTATGACCTGAGCTGAAGTCAGATGCTTAACCCACTGAGCCACCCAGGCGCCCCCTGGAGAGTAGTTTTAGATGAAAATGTGAAACGTACTATCTGACTATCTTAGACTCTGCCTGGGGGAGCCAAAACTGAGATGAAGACTCAAGTGCAAGTGGTTTATTTGGGAGTTGATTTCATGGGGCAAGAGTGGAGAAGTGGGGAGGTGAGATAGGGAAGGCGGAAGGTGCAGTATAAGGGTACATAATTGAGGCCACTGCTATGAGGGAGAGGGTCTTAATTCCACCTGGGCCTTCTAGGAAGTGTAAAGAAACTGATGGGAGGCCAGAACTATTTTTTTGTTTATTTTTTAAAATTTAAATTCAATTAATTAACATATAGTGTATTATTAGTTTCAGAGGTAGAGTTCAGTGATTCATCAATCTTTTTTTTTTATAAAGATTTTATTTTTTGACACAGAGAGAGACAGGATGTGAGAGCACAAGCAGAGGGAGTGGCAGAGGGAGAAGGAGAGGGAGACGCAGGTGCTCAGTCCCAGGACCCCAAGATGTTGACCTGAGCCTAAAGCAGATGCTTAACCGACTGAGCCGCCCAGGTGCCCCTCATCAGTCTTATATAACACCCAGTGCTCATTACATCATGTGCCCTCCTTAATGTTCATCACCCAGTTACTCCATCCCCCCACCTCCCTCTCCTCCAGCAACCCTCAGTTTGTTTCCTATGATGAAGAGTTTCTTATGGTTTGTTTCCCTCTCTGATTTCATCTTGTTTTATTTTTCCCTCCCTTCCCCTATGATCCTCTGTTTTGTTTCTTAAATTCCACATGTGAGTGAGATCATATAATTGTCTTTCTCTGATTGACTTATTTCGCTTAGCATAATACCCTCTAGTTCAATCCATGTCATTGCAAATGGCAAGATTTCATTTTTTTGATGGCTGCATAATATTCCAGTGTGTATATATATATATATATATATATAGCACATCTTCTTTATCCGTTCATCTGTTGATGGACACCTGGGCTCTTTCCATAGTTTGGTTAATGTGGACATTGCTTCTATAAACATTGGGGTGCGGGTGCCCCTTCAGATGACTACAGTTGTGTCTTTGGGGTAAATACCCAGTAGTGCAATTGCTGGGTTGTAGGTAGCTCTCTTTTCAACTTTTTGAGGAACCTCCATACTGTTTTCCAGAATGGCTGCACCAGCTTGCATTCCCACCAACAGTGTAGGAGGGTTCTCCTTATTCCGCATCTTTGTCAACATCTGTCATTTCCCTGACTTGTTAATTTTAGCCATTCTGATTGGTGTGAGGTGGTATGTCATTGTGGTTTTGATTTGTATTTCCCTGATGCTGAGTGACGAGCATTTTTTCATGTGTCTGTTGGCTATTTGGATATCTTCTTTTTTTAATTATTTTTTAAAGATTATTTATTTATTTATTTATTTATTTATTTATTTATTTATTTGACAGAGGGAGACACAGCGAGAGAGGGAACACAAGCAGGGGGAGTGGGAGAGGGAGAAGGAGGTTTCCCGTGGAGCAGGGAGCCTGATGTGGGGCTCAATCCCAGGACCCTGGGATCACGACCTGAGCCAAAGGCAGATGCTTAACGACTGAGCCACTCAGGTGCCTCTGGATATCTTCTTTGAAGAAATATCTGGTCGTGCGTTCTGCCCATTTCTTGATTGGATTATTTGTTCTTTGGGTGTTGAGTTTGGTAAGTTCTTTATAGATTTTGGATACTAGCCCTTTATCTGATATGTCATTTGCAAATATCTTCTCCCATTCTGTCGGTTGTCTTTTGGTTCTGTCGACTGTTTCCTTTGCTGTGCAAAAGCTTTTTATCTTGATGAAGTCCCAGTAGTTCATTTTTGCCCTTGCTTCCCTTGCCTCCAGAGATGTGTCTAACAAGAAGTTTCTGTGGCCGAGGTCACAGAGGTTGCTGCCTGTGTTCTCCTCTAGGATTTTGATGGACTCCTGTCTCACATTTAGGTCTTTGATCCATTTTGAGTCTGTTTTTGTGTGTGGTGTAAGGAAATGGTCCAGTTTCATTCTTCTGCATGTGGCTGTCCAATTTTCCCAATACCATTTGTTGAAGAGACTCTTTTCTCCATTGGATATTCTTTCCTGCTTTGTGGAAGATTAGTTGACTGTGGAGTTGAGAGTCTATTTCTGGGTTCTCAATTCTGTTCAGTCGAAATAAGTGCATCTATTACATTATTCTCCTGCCTGGGGTAACTCCTGATCTTTATTGATAATTAGGTTAGCCAACCCCTATTCTAGGAGGCCCTATCCCTAACCTTGGAGCTGGATGAGTCTCCCTTCTTCTCTTTCTACAGCACCTGGTTCTTACCTGTACTGCATTATCCACAATATCCTGTAATTGCGTGTTTGTATCTGAAGACCATGTCATTGACTTTCTGTCTCTAGGTCTTATTATATTCCCCGAAATAAAGAAGCCTTCACATTTTAAAATAACAGAAAGACTCTACTTCTCTCCCAAAGATGCTGCAAGACAGCTTTTCCTTCTTCTTTATAGGTTTTCTTCCCTTCTCTTTCAGGGTAAAGGAAAGGGCATCCGTGGCTGAGTCTCGCTGGCAAGATTCACAGGAGCTGGCCCATGGTCCTGTTGGTAGGGCCTAGGGAGTCGACTGTCAAGGTGATTACTTGGGGGATGCAGTGCAGCTCTGTCTGCCCCCAACCACCCATCCCCTGTCTCTAACACGTGGCTCTTGTAAACTGTCCTCTTGAGACTGTTTGCTTAAGACCCTATTCTTAAGAGTCCCCTTGAAAATATTTATAAAACTCTTAAGTATAACAAGGTAAGTAACTAATGTCTGCTACCACATCAAGCTACTACACCGCTGCTTGCAGAGAACAAGGCTCTGAAGGGAAGGGATAGAAAACAGCGTCTTTATAGGAAGGAGAGAGGCATGGTGGGGGATAGGGACAAGTGGTTCCCCAAGTGTGAGCCCTGGACTAGCGGCATCAGCGTTTAGAATGGAGTAGAAATGCAAAGTCTCAGGCTCCGCGCCAGACCTACTGACTCAGAAACTCAGCCGTCTGTTTTAAACAAATTCTCCGGATGATGCTGACCCGGCTAAAAGCTTGAGAACCACTGATAGAGACACACCCACGTGCATGCGCACGTCCCACACACACCAAAGCTAAACCAGGGTACCGAGTCTGATCACTTCTCCCCGCCACCCCACCTTATTGCCGAGTTAGATTTCGTTTCACGATTCAGGACAGTGTTCCAAGTGTCCACTATTGATTAATCAATTAAGGACCGTCTGCCTGGGCTGTGCAGGAAGGGGATGGAGGTTGCCCGTGTCAGGTACAAGGGCATACCCAGGTAGGCACAGTGGATCCCAGGCAGAGGCAAGACTACAGATGAATAAACACTTGAGATATTAGCATGTCACTTTTATTTCTCTCGGCCTGGGCTACTCAAACTTTCATCTGCGTGGGAATCCCCTCGGGATTTAACGAGTATGCAGATTCGGATTCAGTGGGCTCTGGGGCTGGGTCCAAATTCCACATTTCTTTTTTTTTTTTAAGATTTTATTTATTTATTCGACAGATAGAGAGAGCGCAAGTAGGCAGAGTGGCAGGCAGAGGGAGAGGGAGAAGCAGGCTCTCCGCTGAGCAGGGAGCCAGATGTGGGCCTTGATCCGAGGACCCCGGGATCATGACCTGAGCTGAAGGCAGACACTTAACTGACTGAGCCACCCAGGCGCCCCCAAATTCTGCGTTTCTAACCGGCTCCCAGATGATGCTGGTGCTGCTGGTCCCCGGGCCTCCGTTTTAATACCCAGCCTCTGAACTTGATTATCTGCCTTAGTTTTGCGATTCCCCGCCTTAGTTTTGCGATTCCCCACCTTAGTTTTGCGATTCCCCGCCAAAATATTTTTAGCAAAAAGAAAATATTATACCATTTTACAAAGAAAAAGTTCAAAACAGAGCGCTACCTGGCAAAGGACACTACAGGGCAATTAACCGCAGAATCTGAGCCTATCTTTTGTGCTGTGCTCAGCCCTGCTCCTTTGCCCCCTGCGTCCGTCAGACCAGCAACGTTGCGCTGGGAGAAACCTCGGAAGCCTTCCCAGCTTTACACGTGTTCGTTCTCTCACACTGTTTTCTACCTTTGGTTCGGTGCAACATGGGAGCCAGAACGGTAAACAGCATTTGATGAGTGATGTCTTTTCCCTCCTCTCTCTCTTAAATAAAACCTACCTGCTGACAATTACAGAGTGCTCCTAGGCAGGTTTAGAAATGTCACTAAAATCAGGCCAGCAAATACTTTGGAACCTGTTCTCCCTAGGGTGCCCTTGCCTTATAGCAATAATAATACATTAAAGCCTCCTCATCTTCTCTTCTTCAACCTTCCTTTTCCTGTATGTGCGTGTTTCTTCTTTTCCTAGGCGTGCCTAAGTCATTCTCCTTGGCTTTTATCTAAAAGAAATAAATGCTCTGTCACCATGGAGTACTGCCAGCCACAGCAGTGACAACCAAGAGCCGCTCTGCATTAAGAAGCAACACACTCCAAACAAAACAAAACAAGACAAAAACCCTTTATGTTATTGTTTTTCTTCTCCTAAAGTTCCCGTTCTTTTTTCTTTTCTTTCTTTTTTTTTAAAAGATTTTATTTATTTATTTCAGAGAGAGATAACACAAGCAGGGGGAGCGGCAGAGGGAGAGGGACGAGCAGACTCCCCGCGGAGCAGGGAGCCCGATGCGGGGGGCTCGATCCCAGGACCCTGAAATTGTGACCTGAGCCGAAGGCACATGCTTAACCGACTGAGCCACCCAGGCGCCCCTCTTCTTTCTTCTTTTCCTCTCTCTACCTCCTCTTCCTTCCTCCTCGAAACTTCCCTCTCCTCCTACCCCTTCCTGTCTCCCTCTTTTTCCCTCCTCCCTCCCTCCCTCCCTCTTCTCTTCCTCATATCCTTTCTGGTTTGTCCCTCTCTCTCTTCCCCTTCTCCCTTTGCCTCCCCCACAATTGCTGCTGCTGGAATATGCAGATATTGGAAAAATCTCTGCTGGTGAGGTCGAATGCGTGCCTCCCAAGTCTGTTATTGTGGACTCCTCTGATCCTGAGCTCTGCGAAGCCGGGAAGGGCTATTTTAGGCTCCGAATATAGTAGCCACCCTTCAAATGAGTGCCCCAGTTGTCCGTTTTAAATTAATGAATTGTTATTAAGGGACAACCTGAAATTCACTACTTGCAACTGGAGCACAGAGTTGTGATGAAGGTGGCACAAACCCGACACGGTGAAGGTTAGCAGGGTGCTTATCCCTTTTCATTTGAGGGGATGACATCATGAGGTGGGGCGTGGAGCATCTGCCATTTCTGTCTCTGGCTGGAATCCTGTGATGCGAGGCCCAGTAGCTCTGTCCAAGTCAGGGGTGCGGATGGACATCAACCTCCTGCCCGCCGCCTGGAATGTCCTACTCATATGGTGAAAGTATGGGCTGCAGCTTCCTTGACGGAGAAATAGCCTGAGCCTCCGAGAGTTCCATGGATGTGACGTCATCACGGCCCATCCAAGCACTTTACCAGGTCCCGGGCTCCGAAGCCATGCGGTGGTATTTTATTTTATTATTTTATTTAATGAATTAATTTATTTATTTTAAAGATTTTATTTATTTATTTATTTGAGAGAGAGTGTGGTGAAGGGCAGAGGGAGAAGCAGAGTCCCCGCTGAGCAGGGAGCCCAACGCGGGACTGAATCCTGGGACTCCGGGATCCTGACTTGAGCCAAAGGCAGAGGCTTAACCGCCGTAGCCACCCAGGCGCCGCCATGCGGTGGTATTTTAGCAATACAACTGGAGCCGAAAGAAACTGGAGAGCAGTCACAACACCCAGTGCCTTGCCCTCCAACAGCTGCCTTGCTGGGAGGAGTCCTCCTTGAAGTTCGCCCTCCTTCTCTCACCCTCCTGGCTGTGCTTTTTCCTCCCGAGCTTGCTAGAAGCACTGACCAGCACTCTTCTGATTGCATGAGGCTTCAGCGCTGCCTGCAGAAATCACATCTTGTAATCACGGGCTGAGTAGAGGAAAACACGGGCAGGTCCTTCGCCATCTATTCTCTTAGTCATTATATTTCCGAGTCCTTTTGGAAATGTGTACACCGTGCTTTGTTTTATACACAGTGGCCTAGCCTTAGGCGCACATTTAACATACATGAATTTTCCTGTATTTGTGGGCCAAAGGGAGATTCGGAGGAGGGATTTAAATACTTCAAGAGACTCTGCCCGTCTTCCACTCGATGGGAGTGTGCTCCAGATTGAGACTTCCTAAGGGGATAGCAGATTGAATGTTTCCACCTTCTGCCCCTTGCAGCTTTGCTTGCCTCACTATGATTCTAGTATTTAAAGACTCAGTGTGCATTTTTTTAAATTTTTATTTATATTTTTGAGAGAGAGAGAGAGAGAGAGAGAGAGCACAAGCAGGGGGAGGGGCACAGGGAGAGGGAGAAGCAAACTCCCCACTGAGCAGGGAGCCCAAAGCGGGGCTCGATCCCAGGACCCCGGGATCATGACCTGAGCCGAAGGTAGACACTTAACCAACTGAGCCCCCCAGGCGCCCCTCAGTGTGTATTTTGAATACAAGGTGACCCCTCTGTGAAACTGGACCGCATGGGAGAATTCTGTTTTTTCAAACTAAAATTGCAGTGGAGTACTGAAGCAAGAGCACAGGGATTAAAAAGAAGAACATAGGGATTGGAATCAGACTGCCTGGTTCCACACCCTGGCACTAGCTACTAGCTGTTTTGTCCTCAATCTCTCTGTGACTCAATTTCCCATCTGTAAAGTGGGGTTAGTGTTTGTAGGGGAGGAAAAACTTTTCTTCTCCCTCTTAGGTTCACTAACGGGAACCTGCTAATTAAACTGACAAAAGAAAGATTCACAGGAGAAAAGACTTATTATGCATGCACACAGGAGCTTTATACAGGAAAGAAGTAAAAACCCTAGTTTAGGAATGATAAGGCTTGAGAGTTTATATGCCATTTTTCTCAAAGGTCAATATATTGTGGAGAAGTGACTGGATAAAGGAAAAGGGGTTTGGGATTCTAGGGCTGTAAATCGTGGGAAAGTAAATAGCTGGGGGACTACTAATGGCAGCTAAGGGTTATTTAGTAAGATTTGTTATGCAGACTCAAATTGATGTCATCTCTAGGTCCTTCTCTTGCTGACATGGGAGGGCGATACCTTCATAAAAAGTTTATGCCCTGCTTTTAGGCAGAAGGGGGGAGGGCAGAGAGTTCTTATGTCTGCTATTTACTTGCTTTCAGCTCAAAATAAATCTTTTTGCTAAAGTGGCATATTTTGGGGTGCATAGGCTGATCCCTTTCCGTGTAACGTGTAAGAAACTCCAAGGGTTGTTACTGAGGATTAACTCTAGCAAGCATTTTATAAATGCTACTTTTCCATCTTGGTGAGATAGGGGAGCAGGTCTTAAACCCCATGGCTCGGAAAGTACATGCATGTTCTTTAGGGACCGTTGGCTAATGGGAGTGCCTTCCTGAACCAGCTCCCCACAGAAGCCAAGGCAGGCAGTCCAGTAGCCACGGGGAGCAAGGCCTGGCCTTGCTGAAGACCGGAGACCTTTCCTTTACCCATAGGGCTTAGAGCGGGCTGGTGGCTGGAGGGCCTGGCTGGTGGTTAGGAGGGCTTGTGTTGGGCTGGGCAGACTAGGAATGATGGCTGACTAAGTCATCTCTCATGGCCACTCCTCCTGCCCTCAGTGCTGGCTCTTGAGCTATATTCAAGCTAAGGGTCACAGTCAGACGTAAGCAAAGCTGGTTTTCTTCCTAGTCCTCTATTTTGCTCTCCAATCGATGTTTTCTCTACCCACGCCCGACTATATATTCCATGTGCCATTTGTCAGTATTATCATGCTAACCCAAGCCTCCCAGAACTCCCTTCCTGAGCTGAATCCAGTTAGAGTTCCTTCTCTAGGGGCTCAGCTCTAAAGCCAGCTAATAGGGTAGACTAAGGCCTACTGCCAAGGTGTTAATGAGGGTTAACGAGTTTGTCTCACCCAGGCCCAGCTTGACGTGATACAGTTAACCGCTACCAGATGATTTGATGGCGCAATTTGCCCCTTCTCCTCTTCCCTCCCCGTTCCCACTGGCCTGTTATAATTTGGAAAATGTCCAGCGTGAGTCATTTCTCTGGGCGAATAAGCTAGTGTGTGGCTCGAAAGTTCTGTTCTTAACTGGGGATGTACTGGAACGACAAGGAGATCTGAGAAGCCCCTTGTTTCTGACAGAAGCTACTCCCCAGTTTGGTTTCCATGGGCATGGGATTCAGGGTGGGGAGAAGAGAACACAGGAAGTGTCCTCTTTGTACTTAGAAAGGGAAGGAACTTCTTTCCCCCTGAATCTCATTCCTCTCAAAGGAATCCCCTCACATCAGATTTGGAACTTGGGCAAAGTCCCTCACCCCGGGGCATCTGCTCCTGCAAAATATTTGTAGCTTGTCACCTGGCCTGCTGACACTGAGGTCTGTTTTCTACTCCTGTATCTTGGAAGCTCTTCCTTCAATCATTTGTGTCCTGAGCCTTGGACCTGCTCTTTTTGTCTGCTCCTGCCATCCACCTAGATGTGTCTTAAAAGCAAGTTGGTGTAGTTACGATGCCGAATACGTCCTCTATAAAGCCAAGAAAGTCCTTGGCTGGCTTTCTGAGACTCCAGGTTTGGGTCCAGATGCCTCAAAATGAGGCAGATTGGTGAGGGGTGCACATTTGGCTCTCTCCCATTTGTCCTAACGTGGAAGCAGGGACAAAAACTAGGGAAACTGCCAGTGATTTAGCCAAGTCGGGGCCATTTCGGACCAATTATTATAGTAGTTGGGCCTCTATAATAGTACTATTATAGTACTGTTGGGTCTCCTGGATTATTGCTGGAGACAGCAATTGGACACTTCCAAGTCTGACTTCTAGCCCATAGGCTGGCTTTCTGGGCCGGTCACTGCCCATCATGTGTTGGTTTCCTGCCCTGGTCGCTGTGCATTATGGATGAGAGTTCAGGGTTTATGTACGGTTCGGCCATTGTCCGTTATCCATTTGGTCTCTCAGTGGCGAGGTCCGACACTTCATATCTCTCGGGGTGAATGAAGTTCTCTGATAGTTTTCCAGACACTGTGCGTGCACTTTGGGAAGTAGTTTCTTCGAGAGACCCCGTAGTGGCCACTGTGCTGTGTTGCCGAGATCCCTCTTCAGGAGAGGGAGGACTGACTCCACTAGACTCTCCTTTCTGGAAACTGCTCTCTCCTGAATGGGCCGCCTCGCCCAAGGTTATGCTCTTTTCCCATGGGCAGCCCATCGCCAGTGACTGGTCAGGGCAGGGGGCATCGAGGCCTGGCCTCCTCAGCCCAACTTGTGACAACTCTGGAGGACCCTTCTGGCTCCAGGGCTCCCATGACACTCTCCCAAGACATTGGCTGGGATGGCTAACCTTCTCCCTCTGCCCAGTTCTGCTTCCCTTTCTTCCCAGCATGTTTCTCTTCAGAGCACTTCACGATAATCTTCCCGTCTGAGAATCTCCTTCTCAGTCTGCCTCCTGGGGGATATTACCTATAACAATGCCTCTTTAAAATCTCCTAATTTGAGTGTGCCATCTGTTTCCTCCTGGGACCATGACTGACACCAGATATTACATTTATTATTTCTTCTGTTAAATGCAGGTTTATGATTCACAGCAGGACTCTCTTTGTTATTGTTACTGTTTTTTTCACGTAGATTCTGGTCTGTTGGATTTATACACACACACTCTCTCTCTCCTTTTATAATGCCCAGTGTATATATCTAGGATTCAGAACTTAATGGAAATGAGGTGTACTACACAGAGAAGGGACAGGTACAGCATGTCTTGGTTTGGACTTGCTCGAAGATTATCAGAGGCAGCTGGGTGCCCTGATTAGGGTATGGAAGTGACAAAACAGCTCATTTGTTGCTAGGCTATACATCTTTTGTACTATGCCTGACATAACTACTCTGCAAGAACAGGTACCCCGAATCTATGCAGTTCGGATTATGGCAATTTTCACAAACATTGGCCTCATCTGGTTCTTGAGCCAAGTTCAGCACCCCCAAGACAACATCATAGGGAAGAAAGCAGGATCGGTACTCAGGTGGCAATGGAACATATGTCCACATGCTCTGGAAAGTTCTTTTTCTGCAGTTTCTGTGAGAGGTAGACTTACAGCCCAGAGCTTTTTTTTTTTAAGATTTTATTTATTTTTGCAAGAGAGAGAGAGAGCGAGAGAGCGAGCGAGTGCACGAGTGGGGAGGAGAGGCAGAGGGAGAAGCAGGCTCCCTGCTGAATAGGGAGCCCTACATGGGGCTCGATCCCAGGACCCTGGGATCATGACCTAAGCTGAAGGCAGACGCTTAACCGACTGAGCGCCCCAGGCGCCCCAGCCCAGAGCTTTAAAGCACGGGCCAAAGTAAGATTTGAACCAGACTGCCTCGGTTCAAATCTTACTTTTGCCATTTACCTGCTCTTACTGCCTTGGGCAAGTACTTAACCTCTCTGTGCCTGTTTTTTCATTGTCAAGTGAAGAAGACAATGATAATATCCGATCATAAGTAGTTGTGCTGAATGAACAAGTTAATCTAGATGAATTTAGGCTTGTGCCTGGCAGGTGGTAAGCATCATATGACTACCATCTCCTCTTCCTTGTTTTCCATGTAGAATTGAAATATTCCTGTGTGCTTAGATCTGCTCATATTTTCCTGTTTATTTTTTTCCTTAAGGAAAGAAATCACAGAGGAAGAAAAACAAAAAGACTTTCCAACCCTAATATCATGATAGCTTTCACCTATATTTTCCTCTAGCACATTTCGTTTAAATAATGAAAAATGTGTTATGGCAAAAAAAAGTAAAATAAAGTTTAAAGACAAGAAATATATACTTCATTTCCTCCTAGTCTGTCAGACCAAGTTTTAATATTCATAACATATAAAGAGTACTATAAATCAATAAAAAAGACAAAACACCCAATAGACATATGGGCAAAGTATATATACAGGCAATTTATAGAAGAAATATGAATAACCCAATAAACATATGAAAAGATGAGTAACTTACCAGTAATGAGAAAGTGCAAATTAAAAATAAGATCCCTTGCCATCTGTTATTTTTGGCAGTAATGGCCAATGAGCAAACAAGATTCCTTTATTCCTAACCACCCCCCACCAACCGGGCTTAATCCCACCCTACCGCTAATATTTTGGAAGCTATTCATCTTCTACCCATGCTAGTGTTTGCTATTAAGTTGAAGTGGTTTTTTTTTTCTTGGTTATGAATTAATGTTTTTCTTTTTTTAAAAAAAAAAGATTTTATTTATTTATTTGACAGAGAGAGAGACACAGTGAGAGAGGGAACACAAGCAGGGGGAGCGGGAGAGGGAGAAGCAGGGATCCCGATGTGGGACTCAGTCCCAGGACCCTGGGATCATGACCTGAGCCAAAGGCAGACGCTTAATGACTGAGCCACCCAGGCGCCCCTGAATTAATGTTTTTCTATCAACATTTAAAATCTCAGTATCTGTAATCCCACCCCCCATCTTTCATTTTCTGCCTTTACACTCTCAACATCTTTTTGCTGAATTAATTGTTGCACTGGAAGATGGAGCAGTGTGATTCTCTCAGGTAATTTCTTTAACTATGTCCATTCTGCTACTCAGCCCATTTATTCGTATTGCCATAAATCATGTTTTCAATTTCTGAGAACGGCTTCCGTCTTTTTCGTAGCACTCTGTTTTGCTTTCCTGGGTTCATTTCTCTTGAATCTCATGAGCTGTGACTTTGGGACTTTGGATTTTATGATACCCCCTTATGTTTCAGATGAACCGTCCTTTTTCTTTCAACCACTTGAGCAGGTTTCTCTTACTTGCAATCAAAATAATGCCTAACCAGGACAGGAGCCTTCTTGAGAATGCTCAAGTGGGAGAGATCACATCTAGTTCGTTGAATCAGCAAAGGCTTTATGTGGCCGTTTGTGACATTTACTTTCACGGATGACTTAGATATAAACTACCAAGAATGGGTAAAGTGCTCCTGGTTGAAGGAAGAAGAGTAACAAAAGCAGACCAGTGAAAAGTTTAAGAAGCAGTATGATTTGGTGGGATCCCAGCATAGAAGGACCAGTGGGAGAGTTGGAAAGGTGTTCTGGAGACCTCACATGGAGGGCCTCGAATGCCAGCGAGAAGACTTTGAAACTAGTCTGACACTGAGGAGATATTCAAAGGGTTTGAATGAAAGCATGCCATAATGGCAGATGTCGTTCAGAAGAATGAATCTGGTGACGGTATGCAGAACGGATTGGAATGGTGACTCGTAGCAGGACAAGTGGAGGAGACCACTGAATTAACTCAAAGTGTAATGAAGGTTGGAACGTGTGGAAATGGAAATATTTCACACCCTAGGCAGGATTTGGGTATAGTTGTATTTTTATGTTCTAAGGCTCAAGCATTAACAGATAATAGTGATAAAATGTGGACTGGCCGACAAAGTAACTCTTGCTGCATTAAAAACAAACTCACTCTTTACTCCCCCTTAAAATATTAATTGAACAGTTTCTCCTAATACTTCAACCAATGACATTGACAACATGTGTGAGATTAGTATTGCATCCGTTGATAAGGTCTTTGAAGAACTCAATCTTTAGAAATGTGTTTCTGAAAATGAATTCCTAATTTTTCCTCTAGAGTCCTCAGCTAAACAGTCTCTCTCTTACTTTTCACATGTTTCAGAATAATTGTATTGATCTGGCTCCTTGAGTAGTTTCGGGGAAAATCTGCACCCTGAAGCTTTTCTTAACTTCAGAGACCCAGGGGAATGGAGGCTCGCCCCTCCCAATAAAGCCAGTAAGCTCAAGAATGCTGGAGTGAGAATAGGATAAAAGAATTTAATTTGCTTGGTAATAGCACATCTAACTAAATTTGCTTTCCCTCCTGGGAACTACCTATCAGTACTGTAAGAGCTGGAGGTAACGATGGGGACAATACATAGATTTTCCGAGTACAGTGGATTCCATGGTATGCTGTCCAGATCTATCTTCTCATCCTTCCAGGGCTTAAGTGCTGATACCCCCCACTTCTGGGAGTGCTGTCAGCCCTCTCTGGGAATTGCCCTTGGTTGGAAACACCACCTTGCTTGGGGCACCTGGCTGGATCAGTTGGTAGAGCATGTGACTTTTGATCTTGGGGTGGTGAGTTTAAGCCCCACACTGGGCATAGAGTTTACTTAAAGATAAAAGGCCTTGCTCAAGGTCACACTTTTTTGGGGGGTGGGGGTGGGGTAGACTGCATCCAGTGGATGGTCTGTTTGGGGGTACAAAGGGCCCAGCTCCTCAGCCCAACTTGGGACAACTCTGAAAGGCCATCCGAGTTCCAAGGCTCCTCCTGGAATTGGCTGAGACCTTTTGTAGAGTTTCCTCTTACTGGGTGTAACAAATTAACGTAAATTTAAGGGCGTAAAACAACATAGATTTGGTCTCTTATGGTTCTGGAAGTCAGAAGTCTGAAATGTCTTTCTAAGAATATGAATATTCACAAAAATGTTTAAAGAATAATGGGAAACCAACAAAAAAGCAAATGAAAAAAAGAATTATGGGAAACATCAATCTTTTACAAAGCTCATTTCTTCTGCATTTTACGTTCTCAATAACAAGATAACAAAATAAGACATTTCATTTCCCAACGCTTTAGTGTCTGTTTTCACTCCAGGGTTTTAGTGAAAACAGTAATTTGCATGAGAAGATAAAAGCAGTATATAAAAACTGAATAATATTGCAATTTTCCCAGTCCTTTCTATGTATATGATATTAGACAAGGTACTTCTAAGTGAAAGAATAATAGGAGTAATGAATTGCCATTCTATGGAATTTAGTAAAGCCTTTAAAAATTTTTTTTAAGATTTATTAAGTAATCTCTATACCCAGCATGGGGCTTGTACTCATGACCCCGAGATCAAGAGATGCATGCTCTTTAGACAGAGCCAGCCAGGAGCCGCTAGTAAATCCTTTTGTACATGCTTCCCAGAAAATGAGAAAGTGAATGACTGAGTTGACTGTATAACAAATCCATGTGCAAATCACATGCTTTGTGGGGCACTGGCTGGCTCAGTTGGTAGAATGTATGACTCTTGATCCCGGGGTTGTAGTTTTAAGGCCCATGTGTAGAGATCACTTGAAAAAGAAAAAAAACCCATATGCTTTCTGGCTCCTTCTTTTCAAGTTATTTGAAGGACTTAATTATGTTATCGACTCCTACGTCATTAAAAATGCTTTTTTTTTAAAGACTATATTTATTTGAGAGAGAGAGAGAGAGTGAGTGTGTGCTTGCATGAGTTTGGGGGAGGAGTAGAGGGAGAGGGAGAAGCAAACTCCCTGCTGAGCAGGGACCCCGATATGGGGCTCTATGTGGCACTCAACCCCAGGACCCTGGGATCACGATCTGAACCAAGGGCAGACGTTAAACTGACTGAGCCACCCAGGTGCCCCTAAAAATGCTTTCTGATGATATAACCACTGTTTGATTTTGAGCATATAACTTGGAGTGACTTTGCTAGAATAAATCTATATATTCATTTACTCAAATGGGTGAACAAGGCTTCCCAATTCTTACATCTATAAACAATACAAACTGACTGTAACTTTTTAGGATCCCAGGTACATTATTTACTTCCTCTCATGAAAGGCTCATTTTGTGCACAGGTCTGGTATACTCTCTGGAGATTGCAGAGCCACCCCTGTACTATACATTTTTTTTTTTTTTCTGTTCTTCTTTTCCTTACCTGTTAGACGAGAAGGCACGACCTGGGTTGTCTTTCTGGTACCTCTGGGCCACAGGGCTGCTGGGGACCTGTTTACTAATTATTGAAAAGAAGTGGCAGAGGGTCCTTTTATAACATTCTTCAGACAAAACAGCATTCACCCCATCACTTCAAAATTACTTGGCAAGTAATTCAATAGAAGGCCACAGTGTTTGCTATATCATTAGGGATCTCTATGGCACCAATAAAAATTTAGTAATGTATATATTTCCTTGAAAGATTTTGAGTGTCTGGTACTCTTAGCATCTTCAATTATACATTTTCTAGGAAAACAGTCTTTAAACATGCTATTCGTAGTAACCAGCCCTACATTAATAGATTCCATTTATCCAAATTGGGAGTTGGGATTTTTCAAGACTTTACTTATCCTTAACTTATCCTTTTTGTTATACTTCAGACAAATGAGACAGAAATGTAATCATTGTGTTCATTGCACTTGTTAATATCTTAACACTACTAGAACCAGAAAAAAAAAAATAGTGAGAAGTGGCTTGCTGTTAGAGTAAATTTTAATTTTGAGAAAACCTTGCAATCATTGCAAAGAAAATGTTAGAGTTAAGTTGATGGTGAACTAGACTGTTTGATTTTAAGTGCCCCTGAGAGACTGGAGAAGAGAGAAGGGAAAAAAATAATCATGCCACATTTGACTCTGGAAAATAAGCAGCTTCATCATACATCAGTGCCTAAAATATGAGTGAACATTAGAATTGCAAATGAGTTGGGGGAGGCAAGAACTCTGTCTTCTTTTACATGATTTTGTTTTGCATTGGGCTAAGGGATTTTTTTCCTCTTACAAACTAAGAATGAATTCCCAACTTCAAGCAATGGCATGGACAAGGATTACCCTCTTGCAAGTTGCTATAATGAAATGGATGCTTTGTTGAAGATCTGCCTCTTTTTAAACCATATAAGTGGAATCTAAGGAAATTGATTAATTAGAAGAATAGGTAACATCCATGGCAGAGAAATATCTTACCACAAACATATGCTGAATTCCCAAAGCATGATGCTTTGTGTGTAAATATGCTCAGGTTCCGGAGTCCTTGGGTTTTACATTCAGATGAGGAGCCAGATCCTGCTGGATTAAATGATCCAGTCTTAGGATGCTGACCCATGTGATTTGATTTTAAGTGCCCCTTAGAGAATGAATAGTCATCTGTAACTCCCTACTTCATTGCTGCTTCTCAAGTGCTGCTTCTTGCTTTTTATTTTTTAAAAATTTTATTTTATAGATTTATTTATTCATTTGAGAGAGAGAGAGAGAGAGAGCATGGGGGGGGAAGGGGCAAAAGGAGAGGGAGAGAGAATCTGCAGGCAGACTCCCCACTGAGCACAAAGCCCAATGTGGGGCTTGGTCCAAGGACCCCGAGATCATGACCTGAGTCCAAATCAAGAGCTGGCCACTTAAACAACTGAGCCACCCAGGCGCCCCTAAAATTTTTATTTTTAAGTAATCTCTATACCCAACATGGGGCTTGAACTCAAAACCCTGCAATCAAGAGTTGCATGCTCCACCAACTGAGCCAGCCAGGTGCCCCTGATTCTTGCTTTTTAAACAGAAACTAAATGGGGATTTCTACCTTGATTATTATTTCTGTGTTTTGGGATTTGTTTTCCTCTTCCTTTGTTTTGAATGTGAGCATGATGTACCTCCTCTTCTGTCCAGGCAGGAGACCACAATTGGAATTAGGCAGAGGCAAATCTGAGTGTAGAATCCAGCTCTTCTAAATGTGTGACCTCAGGCAAGTGACTAGGATTTAGGGCTTGGATTTGGAGCTTTATTACCATTTACAAAAGATGTAATGTTCTTACTCACCCCTAATGTATCAATCAGCTCTGTAAGTCCTAGAAGAGTGCTTGCCTTTTTTTTTTTTTTTTTTTTTGGTAACACAGTTGTGCACATACAAGGACTTAGGAAAGTGAGATATGTATGCCAATAATTAAACCCTCTTTACATGGATGAATAAAGCAGCCCAAGGTCAGTGTGGGAAACCTGGCATCTGTCCCTGGGCTCTGGTCACTCAACTTTAACTGCTTCATGGCAGGATGAACCCACATGCTATAGAGTCCAGGGTTATCTCTCTTGTGATTTTTACCTTGAGTAAATCTTGATGACAATGGGAGATGAAAAAGGATGGTACCTAATGACAAGCTTAAGGCGAAATTCCACAAAAGTATAAATGTGCTGTGTCTGTATATGTGAGTATCCGCTGGGCAGTGGGGAGAGAAGAAATGCAAGACCCAACTTTGCATTCAGAGGGAGAACCGCTGAGTTGTGAATACGGACCTGGACAGAAACACCCAGGCCCTTGTCTCAGGGTGGTTGTGGCTCTTCTCTTTGTGTGAAGACCCTGTATTAACCTCGTTGGAGGAAGTTACCTTACCAGGGGACGCCAAGTTTCATCAAAACCCACGGCCACCACCTTCCATTCAGTCAGACCCATAACTGGAGTCCCGCCATAGTACACTCAGTAAGGGACCAGTTCAAAAGCAGAGTGGGGAGGAGATAGCTTAAACATTAGCAGGACTAAATTGTACCCACCATAGTCTGGGAAGTCTATACGAGAAGGTATAAGGCAACATTGGCTACATCTACCTATTAATAAATAGTTTCTGTTTCATCCGGAAACTCAACAGTCTGGACAGTCCAGACAGATGTGGTTTACCTGTATTACCTGAAAGGGCTGGGGTGGTTGACTAAGACCTAACACAAGGGTGGCCTCTAAGGTTGAGATGCCAAAAGTAGCCTGAAGGAACTCAAGAACTTGGAAAAATCAGAACGTAGGAGTGAATTTATTGGGTGTGCCCATTCCCCTACTTCTCCTACTGTATCTGCCGGCAAGATGAAAATGACCTACACTCTTCTTCACAAGGCACTGAGAAATGCATGGCGATGGGGACTTGAACACTCTGTCAGAGCTGCCTTCTTTAGGTTCGCAATGATGGTGGGAGAGGCTTCCATCGAGCTGGACTTCCTCATTTTCACCGGGAAGGATGGGATCTCAGAATGGTAAAGGCCAAGGGGAGACATTTAACTACTAGAGACAAAATGCGTCCAATTACTGTTATGGGCAGCAGAGTTGGAGTGGCAATGAGGATGTTTTGTTGTGTAGGGAGCTCTGGGGATGGCGCATTGATTCCCTCGTCCCTCACTGAAAAAAAAGTTATCAGTTCATTGTCACAGTTCAGCTTCCTCAGGACCAAATTCCGAGGCAAGATGTGCACTGTGAAATTTTACTGCGGACTGCTGTTGGGATTAACACCCACTGGGAAATGAAGGAAGCAGGATTAGGCAGAGGGAAAGGCTGAATTGTGACATGGTCACAACAGAGGCCACGGCTAATCCTACAGTGAGCTCTAAAGCTCATTCTGTGGACCTGCAGAGGGTTCTGATCTGCAGCAACATTGCCTGGCCTTTATGCATCTTCAGTGGCCAGTCATTTGATCGAGGCTGCTCCTCAAAGGGGACATGATATTCGGCAAGGCTGTTCTTTTTTCAGGCCCAGGCAAGCCTCAAAGAGGGACTCAGTTGAGAACTGTTGGCTGTCAGCCCTCAAGAATGAGGGGAAATGAGTGCTCCGGTCTTAAAAGGAGTGGGTGGGGTTTTGAGGGATGCCCTAAAGTACCCACAACACCTACTGAAGTAGTGCAGGATCTGTATAATTTGGGGGTGGGATATCTAGGTTGAGTAAGGAGAATCTCAATGAGAATCATGGCCTCTGGCCCTGTCCTCAGACCTGAGCCAGGTCACAGAAACAGAGCCCCTTGAATAAACAGGTATTGGGTTCCCTGGAAGGAGGATCCCTGTGACATTGTCCTAAGCATATGCTACCAGTTTGCCTCAAAACTTTCCTCCAGGGCTGTGGAGCCATTTATCAGAGTGTTCACAGCCTGGGGAATGGGAAATAGAGCCTCATTAGGGATTGCCAGTTAGAGGCTCACCTAATCCTGGAGTTGTCAGATGTTGCTGTAGCTTCCCAATCAGATGATAGCCAGAAGTTAGGTGATAAGTGGAGTTTCAGGCTGAGACTATGGGTATTTCCCAATTTCTGGAATTATGGCTGGGATAGACACTCTCAGCATCTGGCAGAATCCCTGCTTTGGCTCCTGTATTCATAGAGTTGACTGCCATTGTGGTAGGCGTGGCCAAGTGAAAACCACTGGGACTCCCCCCCCCCCCCCCGCCCCAACCAGGAGAATAAACACAAAGCAACTGTGTTGCTTTACTTTCCCAGGGCAACTGTGAATATTGGTGTCACCATGAAAATTTTGAAAGATGGTGGGAAGGATGAGTCCTATCACATCCTTACTTAATTTGACTGTTTGTCTTAGGCAGAGGCCATCCGAGTCTTGGAGAACGGTTGTAGAGAATCACACAGTTAATTGGGTGTTGACTCATTTCATCAATTGCTCCATATGTGATCTCTTCCCTAGGCTGGTCAACATAGTGTTTGGAATCTACCTGGGCAGGAGAAGCTTCTTCCTCACCTCTGAGGAATAAACCCCACCTTCCCCTCTTTACTCCTCAGACTATCCAACACTTTGGTAGCTTAGTTCTGTGTATGAAATCTCTCTTGAAACACCTACAGTGGTGTTGCAGGTTGAATTCCCTGGGAATCAAGCTAAAAGATCAGCATGCAGGGTATTTATTATATGCAAGGAGAGGATGAAAGCAGGCTTGGCAGAGGGAGAAGTTGGGTTGCAATGCAATCTCAACTGACTTCCCAGTCAACCCTATGTGGAGCTCTGAAGCTGGGGTGGTCCTTCAGAGTTGTCCCAAGATGTGGTGTGAGTGTACAAGGCCTTTATACTCCTATGTCGAGCAGTTACTGGATGGGTAGCGGAAAGATCTTGGATAGGGGACTCTTTCCAGCTGAAGCAATCCCCAGAGGGGTTCTGAAAGCAGAGGGCTATCTGCCATCAGTACTCCCTGTAGCTGGAGATGTCCTTCAGTTTTCAGGTGGGATGTGGATTATACCCAAATCACAACCTCCACTAGAAGTGAGCAGTAGAAAGAAGGAGGGTGTTAGGATGAAGGAGACAGCATAGATGATAATGTGATGCTCCGTCGTACGGTCAGCTCCTCTTGGGTGACCAGAAGAGACTTGGTCAGCTTCCACACTGGCCAATCTCATGGCGGAAAGGGTATTTCTTCACTCAAATGGTCAGGTCTCTGTATTTCTCTTCTGTGCAAGCTCATATTATGCATAGCCAGAGAATAAAAAGAGCAGTATTTATGCCCACACTTGTTACACATTTACTATAAGCTATATGATTGCATTAAGTGTTCTCTATGTTACGGAAACTATTTCAGAGGGAAAGCTTCCAAAACAGTTCGTTTATGGCTACAACGAACGTCTCCTTTGCATTTGCACTTGTCAAAAGAGCCTGTCCCACATCCTATCTCCCCGACCCTCGCTCTTCAGCTTTGCAAGGGAAGAAATGAGAGCTAATGAGAGAGAGAGCGAGCAGCGAAATGGAGTTCAGAAAAAACGTTGAAGAGATGCCTTGAAGACTTCTTGAAAGCAAGCTTGACCATTTTGCACCCTTTCTTAAAAATGCATGGAGATGATCCAATTAGTTGGAGAGCTGAATTTTTCTCCCCTCGCCCCCCCTCCCCGACATGTGTAAGAAGATGAGCAGTGAAAAAACACTGGCTGGTGTCTTTGGATCTGAATATCAAGTGCAGTCCTCGAAAAGAAGGGGTAGTATTATGGATGATGGGAGGTGAGGGCGTGAGGAATTTCTCAGGAACGTTGCGACAGATTTCAACGATGCAGTGAGGGAAATTTACGAACAAGTGACTGGTAGAAAGAAAAACTCAGAATGAAGAATGATATCGCATTTGCTGGTGCCTGAGCGGACAGGGGAATGGAGGAAGAAAAATAGCACATGTGTGAAGTCTGTGCCTCAGAACAGGAGTGCCAGGTGAAGCCGGCTGGGAAAGTCTCGTGGAAAAGTCCCTCCCACCCTCTCTCCCTGCCGCCCTGCCAGCTGCCTTTGAAATTTGCTCTTAGAAATGACTTGGTTGTCCGTTCTTTGCCTTGTAATTGTATTTTGAAGCCCACAGCAGCTAGCACGAGCCTGCGTGTTTTGGTTGTATTCTGTTAACACTTTCTGATTATTCTGAAAATGTGAATCCTCTTAAGAGTGGAAACGCACCAGCTCATGTTTTGTGGGGAGTGCCTACATGTGGTACATTCCTTCCTTAGCTATTTGAAAGCACGGGGTATGCACCTGAAATGAGGGACATTCGGAGGAAGGGTGCCAGAAAAAGAGAGGAAAAGCCCATCAGTGGTCCCCAAAGATCTGCATTGCCCATTTTGCAATGCAGCTTCAGGCCATGGGAAGATTGGCGTGGTGGAGTCAGCATTGTGAGTTCAAATCCTGCCCTGAACTTAACTTGTACAGTTAAATGTTGCAGTATTTCTAACCGTAAAGAACAAGTTAAAAGTTATAATATTTATAACCATTTAACTAAATCATCAGTTAAAAGATGTTTCAAGTAGAAAATATCCTTTCCCTTAATCGTACCACACTCACGGGGCAACGGCTTTCATTGTTCTGTGCCCCTTCCAATATTTGTTCTCATATGTATTTTAAATAATTTTGTAGTTATAGATTATTTTATATTCTGATTTTTTCACATAAAGATAATTTTTTCCTGTTGTTATGTAGTCTTAACAATTACAATTTCTCATGGATTTCTGTGCCAGGTTTTACTCAATTATATTTCCTTTTTCTCAGATTTTATTTATTTATTCATATATATATATATATATATATATATAGAGAGAGAGAGAGAGAGAGAGAGAGAGAGCAGAAGCCAGGGGGAGGAGCAGAGGGAGAGGGACAAGCAGACTCCCCACTTAGCATGGAGCCGGACGCGGGGCTTCATCCCACGACCTGAGCTGAAATCAAGAGTCGGACACTCAACCGACTGAGCCACCCAGGCGCCCCTACTCAATTGTATTTCTATAAGACAATTGTGCTTGTTTGTAATTTTTGCACTACAGAGCAAACTCAAATTTGAGAAGAAGGACTACTATTTAGAGGGTTATGAATGTTTAGACAGCCTTTGAGATATTGCTAGATTGCTTTCCAAAATGCTTGTGGCAATTTAAAATGCACCAAACATTTCCACCTCACTTGCCAGTCTTGGGTGTCAACATTTTAAATAGTTCTATTATTTTCATGGTGTGAAATGTGACTTTACTGTTTACCATGTATTTCTTTGAGGATTGGCAAGGTTGAATGGGTTCCCCTCGATCAAGTTTGAACTTTTCTCAAAATAAAAGGTGAAAACAATATGTGTAACAAATTTATGATTCATTCCAGGGAGAGTACCAAGATTTCTGTATACCTTTATCCTCATGCACCACTCGGAAACCTCTTGCCACTTTTTTTTTTATCATTTTCTCTGTCTTTCTTTCTTTCTTTTTTTTTTTTTTTAGAATTTATTTATTTATTTGAGAGAGAGTATGAGTGGGGAGGGGGAGGGTGGAGGGAGAGGGAGAAGCAGGCTCCCCACTGCGCAGGGAGCCCGATGCCGGGCTTGATCCCAGGACTCTGGGATCATGACTTGAGCCGAATGAAGGCAGATGCTTAGCGGACTGAGCCACCCAGGTGCCCCTCTCTGTCTCTATTTCTAAGTATAATTTTTCCTGAACCATTTGAGAGCATGCTGAATACATTGTACGCCTTTCCCATTAACAATATTGTATTATATTTCCCGATTTTGATAATTACACCATCGTTATGCAAAAAAGTTCTTATTCTTAGGAAATATATTTAAGTTTTATCTAATCTCCAATTCATATTCCAGTTTTACAAATTATTTCAGAAATAACTTGGGGAATAAAATGTCTTTCTTGCCCAGGAACCCGTCCGTGGTTATGCATGCACTTAGCTGTTGTGTTTCTATTGGAATATTTCTCAGCATTACTTGTCTTTCATGATACTGGCATTTTTGGAGTACAGGGTAATTATTCTTCAGAATATCCAGCAGTGATCAAGTAAACGTTTAACAGATGTCCGTCTGGAAAAGTCCTGCTCTGTAGCATTTGCCAATTTCCATGGTGTCAGTATTCCCACCATGGCTGACGTCAGGCTACCAACGTGATGTTGCTGAATGTGCCATTGGAAAGAACTGTGCATGGTCAGCTCTCATGAGCTGTATGCATGAGCCAACTCCAGCACATCCCTGAATGTCCCTCAGTTTAGGTTTGCTACTTGTTTTCTCACGAATAGAACAGGTTATGCATTTCTGTCAGGAATGCCAAGGAAGTAAATACCATGTTCTGCTCAGTACGTCATGTCAGGAGGCACGTGATGTAGATACATCCTACCTGTACTTACCTTAGAGTAAGAAAAAAATTGTGTGTGTGTCTATGTTTATCTATCTATCTATCTATAATGTAATTTCATTACCTCCTCAATATATGAAATGATTGGAAGTGAGGATAAAGGGATGTTCTGGTTGAAGCAGAGGAAGTCCATTTCCCAAAGTCTCATTATTGCCACATTGTGGCCCTGGGAGGGCTCTGAGTTGAATAGTTTGAGAATCACTATCCTAAATGGAGGATGAGGGTTTATTTTCAAAGGGTGTGACATTGTAATTACTCCCGAAGGTTGTGCAATGTTAGTAGGGAGGATTGGTTCACTTATTAATATCATGCCTGTTCAGTGTGCTGACCTAAATGTACCAGTGGGACACATTTTCATCTATATTTATTCAATATATATATATATATATATATATTTAAAGTAAGCTCTACCCCCAATGTGGGCTCAAACTCATGACCCCAAGATCAAGAAATGAATGCTCCACCAACTGGCAGGCCAACCAATGTGGAGCTTGAACTCCCAAACTTGAGATCAAGACCTGAGCTGAGATCAAGAGTTGGACACTCAATTGATTGAGCCACCCAGGCACCCCAAATATATTTTTAATTAAAGAGATTTGCATACCAAAGTTTAGTTTCTCCTGATTTAATGATCTCATTCTTATTTCTTCAATAGTGATAGACTTAGTTTAGCTCCATGACAATAAAGGTCACATAAGTTGCTGGCATCTATCACCTGTGAAAGAAGGATGTTATACTCCTCAATCCCTGGGTCTGTATGGGAAGGGACATTAAAATTCCAGATCAGACTGTTCCTAGGGAGAGAGAGACTAGCTTAGGTCACCATAGAATAACTGCATGATTGTCACCCCAGACTCTCTCAGCCTTCTCTTCCTCAAGTTGGAAATCTTTTTTTTTTTAATGAATCTTTTTTTAACAGGTTTATTTATTTAAAGATTTTATTTATTTATTTATTTGACAGAGAGAGAGAGAGAGGAGCAGAGGGAGAAGCAGACTCCCCAATGAGAAGGGAGCCCAATGTGGGATTCCACCCCAGGACCCCGGAATCATGATCTGAGCCAAAGACAGACACTTAACTGACTGAGCCACCCAGGTGCCCACACCAGGTATATTTATAAACACAATCTTATTTTTATTTAAGTAAGCTCTACACCTAACGTGGGGCTTGAACTCACACCCCCTGGATCAAGAGTCGTATGCTCTACTGAGTAAGCCAGTCAGGTGCCCCCTCAAGTTGGAAATCTTGATCTAAGTGGACTTGGACCAAGTGACAGCACTTCTTCAGCACTTACCTGTGGAAATCTGTCCTTCCCCCAGATCCACACGTGTTACCCTCTTCAGGTATCCATGATTCCTCCTGTGTTTTCAAGACTTCTAATGGAAAAACAGCAAATGGGCAAAAAATAATGATTGTATGAAATTTCCCGTTTTGGGGGTAGCTCAATTTTACGGATGCTGAAATATTAGATGAAGTACAGTGATTAAATCTTTTAAAAATTATATTACATTTTACTCTCATAATCACATATTTATACTTTAGTGGACTGATAGAATTTCAGTATTATAAATCTCATTAAGTAGATTTTCCTTTCAGGTTATAGATTATTTAAATGTTTAGAAACAAATACTGAGATGTTAATGATAAACCTGAACAAACAAGATGCCTTTTTAATATTATGGGCATTATTCAAGGATGCCAGAAGTGACATTAATGTGGGTGTTTGGCTGTTCAGCCTTTCAGAAGTTGAGCTAGAAACAGAATATGAAATTTTGGCCCAGTACCAAGGCAAAAGCCAACTTTCAACAGTCCCTAGCAGTCTGCCACTGCTCCAGCCTTTCAGAAAGGTTTTTTGAAATTACTTTTGAAATGCACTTTGGCTGAGAATGCCACTAAGGCCCTTGGCAGAAACAAAGCCCCTCCGGTACCCAGTCACAGTGCTGGTATGCTAGGCTTCGTCTCCCCTTGTTGCTATTGACACACTTTCATCTGCCCTTCCCCGCTGGGAGAATATGAACATTTCCCAGTGCCTCCTCTTTGCTGTTGATTTTAGGTGTGTTCATCACACATTCACTTTTTTTTCTTTTTTTTTAAGATTTTATTTTTAAGTAATCTCTATACCCAAAGTGGGGCTTGAACTTAAAACCCTGAGATCAGGAGTCGCACGCTCCACTGACTGAGCCAGCCAGACGCCCCCACATATTCACTTCTTATTTACTTATTTAAAAAGATTTATTTATTTATTTGAGAGAGAGAGAGAGCAGAGGGGCCGGGGAGAGGGAGATGGAGAGAGAAGCAGACTCCCCACTGAGTGCGGAGTCCAACGCGGGGCTCGATCCCATGACCCTGAGATCATGACCTGCGCCGAAATCAAGAGTTGGATACCTAACTGACTGAGCCACCCAGGCACCCCCATACATCCACTTTTTAAATGGACTCCAAAAAGTAAAGAAGCTATCATTAGAACCAAGGAAGGCATTAGATAAGTTTGACAACTCTTCTGGATCCCATTTTGGAGGAACATGTAGCTTGAGGTACAAATAGAAGCCATGGAAACCCTGGCTATTTTGCTTGTCACATAGTTCTTCAAAGTATCTTGGGGCCATAAAAGAAAACAAGAGCAAAAACCAGGATGAAGAGCTACAACAGTCCTATACTATGAAGGCAGAGGCCCTGGTTTTGGTTTCTTTTATGATTTAGCGCTGGACACGCTAGTATGTAGGTAATTACATGCAAAGTTAAGCTACGCTGCAGCAATCCAGTCCCTCAGGTGTAGCCAAAGATCTATTTTGGTCTACATAGAACTAGGGAAGGGAAGCCTCATGCTTTTCATGTTTTCCCTCTTCCATGTCCTCTTACTGTGAGGTTTTGGTGACTCATCATTAATTCTTCCAACAAATATGTATTGTCTTCTATATGGCACTTGCTGTAATGATGAACAAGATAAATGTTATCCTTGCTTCAGGGTCTAGTTCAAGTCCTGGTCAACTTAACTTTGCTCCTTGGCCTAGATCGAGCAGCCTCTGCCATGTGCAGAGGGCGAATCCAATGCTCTGTTAAATTTTTCGGGAAATGGTATTGCTTACATGCTTGCAAATCCTCTTATGTTTTTCCAAAGAATCCGAGTTCCTTGGGATATAGAACCCAAGATTAAGGTTCTTTTCACTTAAAATACATCTAAGTAAGATCGTGAAATAATCAGACTAATTTCAGTCTGTGCAAAACCAAGCAATTCTGGGGGAATTATTTCTCAGGTCCCCCCACTTCTTTCCCCAGCACCATACATTCATTACAAAGCCAGGAAGAAAAAAATGTCACCAATAGCTCCAGGCAAAGAACAAACTGGGTTATTATAGATTTTTACATCTTTCCCGGGTCTGTAAGTCTGTGTTTTTTTTCGGATTAGTATGTTATGGGCAGATTGATCATGCATGCAAAAGGATATGTTTGCAAAAAAATATATCACTAGTTTGTCTTTGCTGTAGCCATCAGAAACATCTACAGAATTCTGTAGATAAAATATAATCCTCTTCTCTTACGAATATTTGTCTCCTTTGTTCCTTAGATGATTTCTAATGAAAATCCATTTTCAGTGAACTGTAATTTTTAGAGGCCAAGATGCACATTGGAGGGATTATTTTTGAAAAGAGCTCATTTGAATTAGTCAGGGCCCCAACAGGAAACAGATGATGCTCTTGAATTAGGATGATTTAAGGAGGGATTACTAAGGGCACTATTTATAAAGATGTGGGTATGATATAGGGGAACCATGGAAGATACTTCAGGAACCGAAGACTTTAGTGCCAGTACCTGTAAAGATGTTACTACTGCCTGGCCTGAAAGGAGATGAGAAAGTCCTTACTGGGACCCAGAAGGTGCAAGTTTTGTAGAGATGGTTGCTTTTGGTTGAGGAAGCCATCCAGCTCGAGGCAAATTGGCAGGGAGGGAGATACGGAAATACGTACCCTGGACTCATTTAATTTTCTCTCTGATCTTCTGGCAAGGGTCTTCATGAGCCAAGTCCACTGGACAGTAAAGGACAAGGAAGACATTGATAGAGTTTATACAGTTCAGGCTTTCAAGGCAGAGAGCAGGATGGAGAGCAGATTTGGAGAGACAGATGGAAGGTATCCTGGTGCAGCTTCCCTATTAGTTAGAAACCCCTTCAACGTAGGGTGTAGCACAAGGAGATGGCAAAGTCATCTATTTGCTTGAGCCATACCTCCAACTTTGTAGATTTAGTTATGCCTCTACTGAGCCCCCTGTTTAGCACCAGGCTGTAGTTGCTGTCAATAAAGTAGACAAAAATTCCTGTGCACATGGAGCCTACATCCTATTGGTGGCCATTTCTATTAGGAGTTGTTTAGTTACAAGAGAAAGTCACTCAAGTCAAAAATTTAAAAAAATTAAAAATTTAAAAAAGATTGCATATAAGAAATCCCTCTCAATTATAAATCTGCCAGGTAGATTTATAATTGAGTTCTCTATTATACCTTTCTTCTTTTACTTCTCTCTCTCAGTATCTCCATCTCTCTCCCCATACCTCTTGTCCATCAGGAAAACAAAAATCTCTTCTTCTCTACTCTGTATTGGGCAGGCTTCATTTTAAGGCTCTTACTTTCTATTTACCCATGTTTTCGATTTGCAGGTAACTTGATCTGCTGTTTCCTATAATTTTTTAAAAAAATTATTTATTTATTAATTGAGTGAGAGAGAGAGAGAGAAAGGGAGGGGCAGAGGGAGAGGGAGAAGGAGAGAATCGCAAGCAGACTCCCCACTGAGTGCGGAGCCTGATGTGGGGCTTAATCCCATGACCCTGAGATCATAACCTGAGCTGTAATCAAGAGTGGAATGCTTAACTGACTGAGCCACCCAGGTGCCCCTCCTATAATTTATATGAAAATACTCTCTCAGGTGGTGGTCATCCTCTTCCAGTCTACATTACCCTCACCCTAAAATGTTTGTTCATGTGACAGATGGTCTTCTGCACCCTATCTATTCACCCATTCACTCATTCTCTAAAAATTCATTAGAATATTGAGTACCTTTTTACATCAGAGGTCAAAAGAAAATCCCCCTGCAATGATGCACATTTCGTTCACTCAAATAGGTACTGGGACTGGAGTAGTCTGGGCATATGATGAATGATAGGCTATTGGAAGAAGCAGCTAGCAAGGAGAACAAACCAAAGCCAGAGTTCAGAGTCCTATCCTATCTCCGTTTGAAGCACAGTGCCGGAGAGATAGGAGTGCAGACCAGCCAGTCTGCAGAGTGGGTGCAAAATGGTGGAGGGACTGTTAATCTGGAACGAGAATCTAGGTCCCACAAGGGCAGGAACTGCATCTCAGATTGTTCTGCACTCAGTGAACACTTACAGACTGGTGACTCTTACAGAGGGGGATAGAACTGCTTCCTGCCCTCAAGTGTTTTACTCATTTACAAAGGTAGAATACGCTGTTGTTGATGGTTTCAATGTCCCCCACCCCCCATTTTGGGGTTTCTCACTTCATCCCTTCCATCTGCTTGGCATTTTCTTTTCTTTTTAAGGTTTTATTTATTTGAGAGAGAGAGAGAGTGAGAAAGCACGAGCAGGGGGGAGGGGTAGAGGGAGAGGGAAAATCAGACTCCCAGCTAAGCAGGGAGCCTGATACGGAGCTTGATCCCAGGACCCTGGGATCATGACCTGAGCTGAAGGCAGACACTTAACCCACTGAGCTACCCAGGTGCCCTGCTCTGCATTTTCTTAACATTTACATATACTGAACACTTCCATTCTATTTTGAAATAACAGGTTAATGTGCTCTCTTTTCCAAGCATCACTCTATTATTTATTTCACAAGGTATAACTGATTATATATACATACATATCCGCATGTATGCACACAAGTTTTGATAGAGACTGAGAAAGTACAGGGGTACTGTGTGCCTTAAATGATCTACTCTGCTCTTTGGTTTTGGGTGTGTGTGAGGTTATAGTTGTACTCTGTTCCTGCATGGTTTTTCTCGCTTCTGGTTTTGAGGAACAGTTCTGGCCTAAACTTGCTACTTGAGTTGACATTTGAAAAGAGAATTCCCTACATCTGATATGGTTCGGCATCCAGTGTGTTTTAGATTTTCAGAGGAGTGTGTGGGTGAAAGTATGCCCTTTGGGTTGACTTTCCTGGGGTGCATGGGCACAGGTACTCCAATACTTCACTCTAGATTAGGTTTTATAAAAATGCAGTGTTCGTAGAACTCCCTGTAGACCTTGTTAGAAACGCAGAAGTGTAGATGATACCTCTTCAGACCATGGTCCAATAGAGCATGGATTTATTCAGTTTCCTAAGACTGCCTTAACCAAGTATCACAAACTGGGTGGCTTAAACAACAGACATTCATTGTTTCACTGTTCTGGAGGCTGGAAATCTGAGATTGATGTGTCGGCAGGGCCATGTTCCCTCTGAGGGCACTGGTGAAGGTTCTGTTCCAGACCTCTCTGTTAACTTCTGGTACTTCCTTGGTTTGTGGCAAGATAACTAGGGCCTATACGTGGTGTTCTCCCTGGGTGTCTGTGTCCAAGTCCCCCCCCTTTTTTAAAAAAAAGATTTATTTATTTATTTATTTGACAGAGAGAGCACAAGCAGGGGGAGCTGCAGAGGCAGAGTGACAAGCAGACTCCCCGCTGAGCAGGGAGCCCAGTGCAGGGCTCGATACCAGCACCCTGGGATCATGACCTGAGCCCAAGGCAGACACTTAACCGACTGAGCCACCCAGGTGCCCTGCAAGTTTTTCCTTTTTATGAGTTTACCAATCAAATTGGATTTGGGGCCTACTGTATTCTAGCTGAAGAATTATGTAACTAAACCCTTCTGAGATGATCCTAGTTCTGAATAAGGTCACATTCTGAGGTGTACTGGGAGTTAGAATGTCAACATTTCAATTTTGAGGGAGACAAAATTCAACCCATAACAGTGGATGGGTTACTAGGAAGTGGCATTTTTAAAAAGATTTATTTATTTATTTTAGAGCGAGAGCGAGAGAGAGAGAGCAAGCACGAATGGGAGGGGCAGAGAAAGAGGGAGAGAGAATGCCAAGCTGACTCCACGCTGATCGCTGAGCTCAACGTGGGGCTGATCCCATGACTCTGAGATCATGACCCAAACTCAAACCAAGAGTTGGATGCTCATCTGACTGTGCCACCCAGGTGCCCCCAGGAAATGGCATTTTTACATATTGTTTTGACAACTTCTTGAGCTGCTGCTTATTAATTTTGGCTCCATCTTAGACTCCAGTATCCTGATGCCAACCAGTTCTAAGCAGATTTTGATCCATTTCATTCGGGGGCACCTGGATATACCTCTGCCCTCCCACAAAGACAGTAGCTCTTCCTTCTTGCTCAGGTTTCTCCAGTACGATCTCATGGAATGCCTGCTACGGCTCACTCAGTAGTGACATATGAATGACTCAGAAGTATGGGGCAATTAATACCCCATGGGCAGCACTTGACCAATGGGAGATGAAATCCAATGAATAAAAGCTTCTTTCTCTCATCCTCAGGTGAATAGGTCTAAAACCCTTTGCAATTTGGTCTTTAGGGATCTAGCTAAAATCAACCACCAGTCACCAGTGGCAGTGGCCAACTTGCTGGTTGCATTCTTGTGTTGTTTTGTCCTCCTTCCCTTTCATTCCTTCAGTCCCTTACTCCTGCTCCCTGTGTCCACTCCCCAAATAAACTACCTTATATCAAAACCTTTGTCTTAGGTCAGGTGTCCCGTGAGCAGAGCTTAAGATCTAAGCTTCCTGGGTAATCCTGTTGTAAGTGGTCCATGAACCAGTCTTGGAGAAATTCTCCAAAATTCTGTGCAAAAAAGAATGGGTTAAAATCAGATGTTGATGTATTTGTTTGGTAGGGCATTCCCCACACCACCCTCTTACTTTAATCCTAGAAAAATATGAGATCCTGAAGTTAGGGGCTATATAAGCAGAAGTCCAAAACCACAGGAAATCTCAATGAGAAGCAAACCACCCTCTGTGACTGAAGCCAGCAAGTACCCAGATACTATGGCTAGTACTGTCTGATCTCAGAAGATATCTGGGTGATGGTTCAATGTGACTCAATTCTCAAAGCCTCATTAACTCTGTGCACTGAGAAAATTTAGTTTGGGGTCCTGCAAATCTGTGGGTCATATGTTGCCACCCCTTCATTAAGCAGGGTCCTTTGGCACTCTGGAGGTGGTCAAGAGGCGGGAAGGCCAGCAGGCTAATAGCCTGCAGGAGGTTAGGATGTGATATTTCCCTGCTGTATCCCATATAAACAAGACTTGTGCCACCGAGAACCCTATCCCGTTCTTAAAGCTTCATTTGAATAAACCACCAATTTACAGTAGCCTTTAATTTGGCAGAACAGATGTTCTAACCTGGATGTTCTGTGTCTGCTACTGGTTGACAGGAGGGCAGGTTCCGAGACTGACTTTGGGCAATTAAAAACAAACAAACAAACAATTACTTACCAAAATGGCCAGCTCGACGGGAAAGATGACAACTCTGTGCTCTGAACATCAGGATTTACAATCCCGCCAGGGTTTGTCAGGCCTATGCGTCCAGACACAATTGGGGAAATAATATCCCTGGGGGAGAAGAGCAATAATAAACTAAGGGAGAGAAATGCAAAAATTATGTGTGTTTGTGTGTGTCTCTGTGGGTATAAAATGATAGCATTATCTCAGCCAAGGAGTGTATTAGCTTAGTCCTGAGTGTTCAGAAGAATGGTTTGTGCATGGACGATTCAACATGGAGGAAGAGAATGAATAAGAGAGCATGGCAAGGCCAGACCAGCCAGGCTGTGCCCATGCAAAGACCCTAAATCTATTGGTAATGAGGCCAGCCGTGGAATGGATTTCATACTACCCATGTTGCACTTGAAGGGGTTTGAACTTGGGGAGATTTGGGCATATCCCACATCTCCCTCATTTACCATCTGAGTGCCAGCCAGTTACTTCACCTCTCTAGTAATACTGCCTTGCAGGGCTGTGAGGACTAAATGAGAGAATGAGAGAATGTAGAAAAGGCACCCAGCTTAATTAGTACATAGTAGCCATTCAGTAAATGGTATAAATTATAGTAATGGGTATAAGAAAACTATTTTAGTGGACTGTAATTTCATGCACACGGGTTATGTCTTGGGATTTTGTGTACACAATCTTAGTGCCTCAAGTGTTTAAAGAACCTTCTAGCCATCACTGGGTGTGTCCTTGTCCACAAGGACAAGACAGGGAAACCTGGTATGTATTTGAGATGACTGAGTATATGCATATGTGCGTATACTTATCCTGTAACATATACGTGTACTAACATTTTTGATTTTCAAGAATCCGCTTAAATCTCTGTTTCTCTTTGTCCTGTTCTTTTTTTCATGAATGCTATATCTTCTCAGCTCAGTGAGGTGTCGATAGAGGATTGTTCAGGGAGAAGAAATGTCAGACAGAGAATCTGTTTCCTCTCATTGCTTTTTTCTTGCATATCTGGTGATCCTTGGCTGTCCATTTCCATTTACAAGAGGGACACTAAAAAGCTGATTGGAAGCTTGTAGCGCCAGTGGGAGTTGTCATCTGTAAATATCCCTGTAGGGTTATCTGGCTGGGCCATTTCTTTGGGGGAACTTTGATTAGGTTTACCTCTTTCATTGGTTGTATTCCCGAGCAAAGCCTTTTTCAGTAGCTTCCTTTGAGGGTAAAGGCATAATGACCTGTATTTCTGGGAGCAGAGTAGGGCAGAGGTCTGGGGAGAGCTCACCATCTAGTATTGATATACTCAGTCTCTTTGTATCTTGACTGAACTGAAGGTTTCCAGGCACAAAGACTCTACTTTTGCCCTTTCTAGAGGATAAATCTTCAATGATGTTCTGGGGTGAGTGGAAGAAGTTTCAACGAGTGAAGGAAAGGATCTGGGGACCTAACTGCTGCCTAAATAGATTTTAACTCATGTTCGGTATTTCAGATCTTTCTTTTCCCCAGCTGTCCTCCCTTCTAGAGGTACCTAATGCTGCCTTTGAGGATTTTGTTGTGTGGATTGATGTACTTCCAGTTGTTTCCTTGCTGCTGGCTTAAGATCAAGTGTTCGTGTCTCCTAAAATCCTTTACCCTTGCTTGCCTGTCAGCTTTCTAGTTTCCAAAATGTTGTTACTGTTGTGTGCTCTCTTTGTGGTTTCGTGCCTTTACGTTATTGAAGTGAATTTGTTCAATCTATTATCTTTACCTATTCTTATATACTTCTGTTATGATCTTCATTAAATTTACTTAGCATAGAAGTTTTACTTTTCAACCTTTATATAGAGAGTATTCAACAAAGCAAAGTTCTATAACATAAAGACAGAAGAATAGCTAGGTAAAAAAAGAATGAAATGAATTTTGTGTCTTGAGCCATCTATGGATTTGAACCTGGGCTTCCATCCTGCCATGTGCATAGTCCCATATCTAGTTAGAACATTTCTGAGTGTTCCCTCTTGCAGGTTTCCCATGTGACTGGTTTACTGAAATATAAACTGTCTTCTGGTGTTTCTCCTCATGAATATGTCATACAGAATCCTTAAGTCCATGGCCCAGAACGACTTCTTAAATTCTGCCACCTCTAATAGTACAAACACACAAATATAATAACCGGGAAGGAAAAGGCATTGGTAAATACGTATGTGTGTATACATGTATATGTATACATAGATATGACTGCTTTTGGAGCCTGGTATAGGCTATGCTCTCAATTCTTATTCTGTTCATTGATGTGAATTTCATTGGTCATAAATAAGGTAGCCTCACACTCCCTGATGATGAACTTGGCTATGCAAGCTCATACTTCTAAAAAACAATATTTATTTGTGGGGGCAGTGAGAAAGAGAGAGTGGGAGGGAGAGAGAGAATACTCAAGCAGACTCCCCACTGAGCATGGAGCCCTACGTGGGGCTCGATCTCAGGACCCTGAGGTCATGACCTGAGATGAAACCAAGAGTCAGACCCTCAACCGACTGAGCCACCCAAGTGCCCCTGCCAGCTAACACTTATTCAGGTACACGTGTTCTAGTTTCTCCAGAAAGCTCAGCAAATATAGCTTTCGGTCCCTTCTGAAACCTGTGATCCAGACCCTTCCTCTTGGGGATGTGCCACCTTTGTTTCCCCTTCCCATAGTACATCGAAAACTCCGAGGAAGATAGGGAAAAACAATCCCTATTCATCTCTTCCACGGTTGCCACCATATCTTTCCATTTGCACTGCCAGCCTATCTTGTCTCCTCCCTCACATCCGGAACAGAAAGAAATGAAAGATATTGCAGATGGGCTTGAAACCCCAAACTTCTAAGGCTTGTTTACCAATTCTCCTTGGGTCTGATCCAATGAAATCCACTATGTAGCTGTTGAGTCAAAGAAGCTGTCATTGAACCCCTCTTGGCCTCAGTTTCTCTCTTGATGACATCTGGAGTGGAGGATCTATGACCTCTTCTGAACCTTAATAATTGTTCTCTCTCTTCTTGTACACCCAGAATATCCCAGGGAATATCTATACTTAAAACAAATTCCATGTTGGGAACTAAATGGAGAAGCAAGTTGTTGGAAAAGTCCTCTGATTAGATTTCACCAATAGGGAGGAAGGGAAATGCATTAATCAAGCAGAGAGAGAGAGAGGTGTTCTTTTTTCCTCCATAGGCACAGGCTCCTGCCTTTGGGAAAATAAGTTATTTGAAATCAAAATGGGGAAGAGCAATCCTGTGACCAGACCCACAGATTATCCAAGAGTTGTGCTAGGGCACAGGTAATGGGAAAAGAAAGAACTAGAGCAGGGAGCTGCTCTAGTTAGTTGACCAAATGGCCTAGGTAAGTAAGAGAGTTGAGTTCAGGATGGGCAAGACTTACCTTTGTAGAAATAGGCACGATCAGGAGTAAGACCCCAAAGGGGCTTTATCCTCTCCCTGGAGGAACCTTTAGAAGGTGGAGGGGAAAGTAGAGGCCTTGATACCAGGACACCCGGACTGCTGGGCATTTCTAGTCTGGGAATAAGGCAGACCAGAAGTGGACCTGGAGAGGGATATAGCAGGCAGAGCTGAGGGCCAGGGCGCCAGGCTTCCAATTCTGGTTCTACAACTAACTAGCTGGGTGATTTGACCAGGTCTCACGTTCAGAGTTCTCACGGGTAAGGTTAGCAAATTCACCTACTGTTGGCTAAGTTCAAGTGTAGAAACCTAGATTTTAAACATTTTTATCATTCTGTAAAATGGAAAAGTTTTCTGTATATTAGTGAAAAGGGAATTTTTTTTTTTTTATGATCTGTTGCTGCTATTAATTGGTAGCTCTGTGCTAGGCACTGAACTTCATATTTTCCGTACATTATAACTGATAAGTGAGGTGGTTCTTTATCTGTAAAAGCCACAGATAACTATTTTAACAAAATTATATCACCAGTAAGAGGCAAAGTTGCGATCTGAACTCAGTCTACCAACCAACAGATTTAGAATTGTAGAATAGAGGTTACCTTAACTTTAAAGAGTATTCAAGCAAATAATTCCTTTGAACACATGAGGAAACAGAATCTTTGTCCCAGTACTCATTCCAGGTGTAAATTGAAGGAAGTCACTCTCTTTCCCCAGTTTTTTGGGCCTCTTAATTCTAAGTGCAGTTTTTTTTCCAATGCCCTAGACCGCTTTGCTGGAGAAAAATTGCCCCAACCTGGTCTCCAGCTGTGTCTTTCAAGAGATAACTGCCTTGGGTACAAGGGAAGTAACCTGAATCCCTTGGAGAAATACAGCTTTTCAGACATGCTTGGCTCAGCATATCTGAAAGGTCCTTCGCTATGCATGTGACTTTCAGACCTGATTGGATGTGACTTTAAAAACAAAAACAAACAAAAACCACTGTTTTCCAGAACCTTCTACTCTGGGCCTCATTCCATTCAAATTAGAGTTTGTAGCACCAATTTGTAGTGAGCAGGCTTTGCCAGGTTAGATCTGAGAAGAGAACCTGCCTCACCTGGTCAAAGTTGACACAAAGTTATTTAATCATGGACGGCGCAGGGTCATTTCTAGAGTGTATAGCAAAGTAGTAAGAGAGACAAAAGCCGTTACCTAGGAAGTAAGGAGGGGGAAAGAAATACAATAAAACTTAAAAGCTTCCTTTTCCACCTTTGGTTCTATTTCAACAAATGCCTTCTTTTCAAACTGCCTCCTCCTCCCCACTTTGAGTTTAGGATAGGATATAGGATATCAAATGATATTTTTAAGATTTGATGTCAAATAAATCAAGACACCATAATACAAAATTATATATTATGTCTGCTATCATGCAAAAATAAGCTTTCAGAATGAAAAATAACTGCAAGGGAACATTTGAAAATAAAAATAGTTTTGAATTATGGGTGCTCGAATCTGCTCTCAACAGGCTTATTAATTGTTCTATGGCCTTTTAATTAAGTGAGCACAGAGCTTTTATTTTTATTTATTTATTTATTTATTTAACCAAGCACAGAGCTTTTAAATGCGTCCTCCAATAGAAAAATGGGGCCGAGGATAGGAGCAAGCAATTCACAAAAGAAGCAGGCAAACAAGCAAACAAACAAACAAAAAAAACACAAACCATTAAACATACCAGAATTGCACAATTTTGTTGATCCTAAAATGCACACCCTTGGTGGTTAATTTTATATGTCATCCTTACTAGGCCACAGAGTGCCCAGACATTTGGCCAAACATTATTCTGGGTAGGTTTGTTGGGGTGTTTCTACATGAGATTAACCTTTGAGTTGGTAGTCGGAAGAAAGCAGATCCTCTTCAACGGGGGTTGGCCTCATGCAATCAAAGACCTGAACAGAACATAAAGGCTGAGTAAGAGGGACCTCCTCCTGCCCGATGACTTGAGCTGCTGTATTTTCTGCCTTTGGACTTGAGCTGCGACATTGGCTCTTCTTGGGTCTCTAGCTTGCCGATTGCTGATCTTGGGACTTCTCAGTCTCCATAACTGTGTCAACCAATTCCCTCTTTTCTAGAGAAACCTGACTAATACAAGACTTAACAATAAGATGTACTATTTTATGCCCATTGTGTTAGTTTGCTAGGGTTGCCATAATAAGGTACTACAAACTGAGGGCTTAAACATTTATTGTCTCACAGTTCTGGAGACTGGATGTCTGAGATCAAGGTGTCGGCAGGGTTGGTTCCTTTTGAGTGTTATGAGGAATAACCTGTTCTCTGCCTCTCCCCTAGCTCCTGATGGTTTAATGGCAATCAATGACATTCTTTGCTGGTAGAAGCATCTCTGCCTTCATGTTCACATGGCATTCTTTCTGTGTGTGTCTGCATCCAAAGTTCCCCTTTCTAGAGGGACACCGGTCATATTGGATTAGGGGTGTACCCTACTCCAGCATGACTTTATCTTTTTTTTTTAAGATTTTATTTATTTATTTGAGAGAGAGAGAGAGTGAACGAACATGAGCCGGTGGAAGGGTAGAAGGACAAGCAGACTCCCCGCTGAGTGGGGCATCTGATGTAGGGCTTGATCCCAGGACCCTGGGATCATGACCTGAGCCAAAGGCAAATACTTAACCGACTGAGCCACCCAGGCGCCCCCAGCATGACCTCATCTTAACTAATTATATCTGCAGTGATCCTATTTTCAAATAAGGCTACATTTCTAAAGTACTTCAACAGCTCTATGGAGCTCCGTCTCTGTGGTGTCTCCTCTGTTGCCCTGCCCTGTAAAGTTAAGCCACCGTGGCCTCCCTGGACCCCCCCCCCCCATACCATCTTCTTAACTTGGAGACACTGTTGGGCTCTGCCTGAGTTCCCTCTGCCTGTGTGGTGGCCTGGAAACTTTGTCTTGACAGTAAGCCGGGGCAGTCATAGGGCTTCCCTTATCTGTTTACCCTTGTATAGGAATCATTGTCCTATACCTGATATCCAATGTCTAAAAATCCTTAGAGTACATATTTTGTTTGCTATCTTAATTGTTTCAGGTTGGGGGGTAAATATAGTCCCTATTATTCTACTTTGGCCGGAATTGAATGACCATTCCCTGCCTAAATTCCATAGCAGATTTTTTAATTTAATTTTTTTATTGAAGTATAGCTGACACAATGTTACAGTCATTTCAGGTGTACAGCATAGTGATTTGATAAGTCTATACCTTATGCTGCGCTCAACGCAAGTGTGGCTACCATCTGTCATCATACAGTGCTATTATAATATCACGGGCAATATTCCCTATGCTGGACCTTTCATCCCCATGGCTTATTCATTCCATATCCATACTTTTTTTTAAACTTGGCTTCCTGCTTCCAATATTTACCTCTTACCAATGCTTCATATTTTCCAGATTAAATTTTCAGAAACACTTCCCTAAGAAATCAAGCCACCTCTTTTCTTAAAAATCTTTAGTGACCATACTATATCTAAACTCCTTTTTCTGATGCTGAAGTCCTCCTGTTGGAATGAAAAGCATTTCATCCTTTTGTTTCTCCTTCCACTGAACAAAGGACACTTCGACATCTCTCTTCTTGGGCTTTGAGGGATCTGCCCCTGGAATAGCAGTAGCCCTTTCGTGCACACTCAGTGATCTTAGATGTGCCGAAGGTCACAGGTGACATATGTAGCTGATGGTCAAACCTGGTGGTGTTAGGGTCGTGTCTTATTGACTTGAGTCCTTAGTTTATAACCTATCTGGCATATTTTTGATAGAGATAATGTTCCGTGTAAACTGCAGTACCTGGAACAAAGCTTTTTACATAATACAAAAACACATTTTGGCTTAGCGAGAGACAAAGAAATTTAAGACCTCAAAAATGTATAAAGGCATGACTTCCTCTGAATCAGGGAGGCCATTCTGTCACTGGTATTTTGTTGCATATCAAGCCATGGCTATCTCGGGCTGGGAAAGCTGTTACGGACTTCCCATTGTTTCTCAGTCTCCAAGACTGAGATTTAACATAAAATATTAGGGAGGAGGAATTGGAAGGAAAAACAAAACCATGCCTGGAGAAATGTCACTTGCCGTGTCAGAAGGCGGTTCTCCCAGCATTTCACTTGTCCCTTTTACTTGTCAATAAATGTTCTCGAATTTTCCCAGTTTATGATGCAACCGGCAGCGGCAGCCGGGATGTCTGGGGCATAAGCTGCTTGGCTGATTGTCTCGGCCCTGACCTGTAAGCAGCCCCCTCTGGGGTGAAATGCAATTGAGTCTCTGTATTAACGCCAGTCCTGAGCCGACTCCCCAGCAGTCTTGGTTATCAGGCTCAGAACACATTGAGTTAAGTAGGAAGGCGCATAGTGGGTAATAGTTTCGTGACGCAGATGACTATCAGCAAGGCTAAGCCGAAAATGACTTCTCTGGGCCTGCCCAGGATGGGAAATCAGGGTGAAAGTTGACGTTTTGCTGCAAGGTTTGGTTTTCTAGCCTCTGGAATGGTCGTGCTCTGTGGGTTGAAGGCCACTGCTGTACTCATGAATATATACTATTTCTGGCAGCTGTAATTGATTAGCTACACTTTGCGGCGGGCTTGACGAGCCTGCAAGCTTCTATTCCGGGCCTGAGGGGCAGTACAGAATAGCATATCTGTCCAAGCTTTGAGTTATCATTGGCCACGTGAAAACTGAGACAGCAACCCTGACAGCAATAAAATACATATTCAGTGGAGTGAATTTTGAACCACTGTCTTCCTAGCACTGTTCCCATGGTGGTTATATTGCTTTATATTTTACTGGGAAAAATACCCCAAACCCTCAATCTTCATCTTGCTTAGTTTTGCCTTTATCTTCGTTTATGTATCCAAGCAGATAGTCTTATCCATGTGATGGGAAATGGATTCAATCTCTGATATGCTGTGGCCTTAGGCCAAGACCTGGACTCTGGAGAGGACTGTATTGTGTTCAATCCCAGCTTTACCTCTTAGTAGTTGTGTGGCCCTGGGTAAATTACTGCACCTCTCTGTGCCTCAGTATCTCATCTGTAAGATGGAGATAATAAAATGACTGCCCTCATGGTTATTCTAGTACTAAATAAGTTAATAAATATAAAGCACTTCCAGGGGTGCCTGGGTGGCTCAGTCGGTTAAGCATCTGACCCTTGATTTCAGCTCAGGTCATGATCTCAGGGCGGTGAGTTTAAGCCCCACTTTGGGCTCTGCGCTGGGCGTGGAGCCTACTTAAGATTCTCTCTCTCCCTCTCCCTCTGCCCCTTTGCCCCGCTCACGTTTGCTCTCTCTCTCTAATATATATATATGTGTGTGTATATATACATATATATATAGCATTTCCATGGTGTTTACCACATTCTAGACCTTATTATGAGTTTTAGTCATCAGTATTATCTGAAATCACAAAAGGAGTGTGTCTGTCTATAATGTAAAGCTTGCAATTCACGCTGATGTTAACCTTTCCATCCTTGACCTCAAGCCTATTTGCAAAGGGCTTTCTTTTGTGTTTGGTTGTGCACACAGGTAATTTTTCTCTGAGGTTTATAACTGTTCTGTCTTAGCTGACTAGAAGCTCTTCAGGTGGAGACTTCATTTTCCCTTTCACTTGTTCTGTAGATAAGGAGCAGCTAGCACAAGCAACGATACACGTTCTAAATATTACTAAATATTACTCTTATTTTTTTATTTTTTTTAAAGATTTTATTTATTTATATGGCAGAGAGAGACAGTGAGAGAGGGAACACAAGCAGGGGGAGTGGGAGAGGGAGAAGCAGGCTTCCTGCCGAGCAGGGAGCCCGATGCAGGGCTCGATCCCAGGACCCTGGGACCATGACCTGAGCTGAAGGCAGACTCTCAACTGAATGAGCCACCCAGGTGCCCCTAAATGTCACTTTTAGTAAGTATATTTTTCACTAAATAAAAGCACTGCCTCTCTGGGTGGTCTCTACACCGTGGTTCTGGGCATACAGACCTGCACGGATTACTTATACATGGATACTCCTTAAGTGTCTGATGTTACTGGTTTCCATGGTTGAAAAGATACATGCTACCATTGATCGAGGGGCTCCTGTGTGTAGGTCTCTGGACAAAGGCTTTCCGTAGCCTGTCTCCTGGAGCTCTCACAACCTCTCTGTGAAGTGGATGACATTATCCCCACTTGAGAGATGGAGAAATAGAAGCTCAGAGGGATGAAGTTACTTTACCGGGTCACACAGCTTGGTCACCTAGGTCTGTTTGATTTTGAAGCTTATCTGTTTGTTTACCACACTGCACTGCTATTCTTCCTGTTTTTGTCTCAGAATTGTCCTTACTCCATATACTATGGATTGATTTTTTTCTTCTCCTCCTTGCCTTGTATTGCTTAGATGATGGTTTTCAGCAACAGGCATAAACGTCAGAGTTAAATGAGGGTGGTTGACTTTAGTTCAGAAAACTAAGCCCAGAGACTTTCCTTGTGGTGTCAGTGAATGAAATGTTGGTTAAGCTTATTTTCTAAAAAAATTATTTATATTTATCAACGTATAGTTGACCAGTGTTATATTAGTTGCAGGTGTAAAACAGTGACTCTAACTGTATACATTATGCTATGCTCACTGTAAGCTTGACTGCCATCTGTCACCAGGCAACGCTATTACAGGACCATCGACTCTATTCTTTATGCTGTGCCTTTTATTTCTATGATCCTTTCACCCTGTTTTGCCCATCCCTCCCCTCTGGCAACCATTGTGTTTATGGGTCTGTTTCTGTCTTTTGTTTATTTATTTGCTTTTTTTTAGATTCCACATATGAGTGAGATCGTGTGGTATTTGTCTCTCTCTGTCTCACTTATTTCACTTAGCATTAAACCCTCTGGATCCACTTGATGGTTAACCTTTGAAACATCTCTCCAAGTCACCTGATGTGGCTACGAACAAAGCTCTTTTGTACATCAGGCTCATACTCTGATGAACCGAGAGTTAGCTGACCCAAGTCCCCACTGTGCTGAGGGGGTAGCCACAATGATGGGGTGAAGTGAGAAATACAGGTCAATCTTTTCACGACAGACTGAAAAACCCGTGGGCTCTTCTAAGACTTAAGGGTTATGGCAAGGAGAGAAGATCTCGTCGAGGGGGGGAAGAGATGGTGGAGGAGTAGGGGACCCTATTCCAACTGGTCCCCTGAATTCAGCTGGATATCTACCAGACCACTCTGAGCACCCATGAAATCAGCCTGAGATGTAAGAAGATCTGGATCGCTACAAACAGAATATTGCAGGCAGTTGGTTTTGAGGTTTGAAGCGGGGAGCCGTGATTCCACGGGCAGATATCAGAGGATAAATGGCAGTGGGAGGGAGCCTGGCCGTGGGGATCCTACACTGCCTGTGAGCCATAGCCTCCTGCACTGGGGACGGGGCACAGACTCACAGACCGGTAGCAGTGGGGAAAGGCCTTTAGGGCGGCCCCCCTGATGGAAACTGGAGCGGCGGGGTCACGCATGCGAACTGGGGGTGGCTGGTGGTTTTAGAGGCACAAAGAGCAGAGACATGCCCCGACCTGGAGGCAGGACTGGGAGCGCTGCGGAGGGGTGCACAACCCAGGACACTGCAGTTTATAGCAGCACAGACAGAAACAGAGAGTGTGGCCTGGAGAGCTCACTGAAGAACAGACTGTGATCTCTCTGCTCTGAGGCAGAGGGTTGGAAACGGTCTCTTCTGCTCTGACCCTCGGAAGACACGTGGAAAGCTGCCAGGGAAAGCCGCCAGAGAACAAAAGCCCCCCAAAAAACTGGTTCCCACTGAGCCCATCCCCCACCACAGGGGGGCAGGGCAACTCCGCCCAAACAGGGTTGCCTGAGTAACAACGTGGCAGGCCCCTCCCCCAGAAGACAGGCTGGGAGAACAAGAGGCCAGCAACCCTAAGGTCCCTAGAAAACAGGTGCATCTTGCTTGGGTTCTGGTCAATAATTTGGACTCTGTACATTCCCTCAACCACCCCTCAACAGAATGACTAGGAGGAGGAACCCCCAAAATAGGAAAGACTCAGAGATTATGACTTATGCTGCAGATTTACAAATGGATGCAGATATAACCAAGATGTCGGAGATGGAATTCAGGCTAGCAATTGTGAACACAATAGCTAGAATGGAGAAATCAATTAATGGCAACATAGAGTCTCTAAGGGCAGAAATGAAAGCTGAATTGGCAGAACTTAAAAATGCTATCAGTGAGATCCAAACCAATCTAGATAATCTAACAGCTAGGGTAAGTGAGGCAGAAGAACGAATTAGTGACCTGGAAGACAATTCAGTGGCTAAAAAGGGAAAAGAGGAGGCCAAGGAAAAACAACTCAGAATCCATGAAAATAGAATCAGAGAAATAAGTGACACCATGAAGCATTCCAATGTCAGAATTACTGGAATCCCGGAGGGAGTGGAGAGAGAGAGAGGACTAGAAGATATATTTGAGCAAATCAGAGCTGAGAACTTCCTAATCTGGGGAATGAAATGAACATTCGTGTCCTAGAGGCAGAGAGGAACCCTCCCAAGATCAAGAAAAACAGACCAACACCCTGGCATGTAATAGTAAAACTTGCAAATCTTAGAACCAAGGGAACTATCTTAAGGGCAGTTAGGGGGAAGAGATTCCTTACATACAGAGGGAGGAACATCAGAATAACGTCAGACCTATCCACAGAGACCTGGCAAGCCAGGAAGGCCTGGAAAGACATATTCAGGGTATTAAATGAGAAGAACATGCAGCCAAGAATACTTTATCCAGCAAGGCTGTCATTTAGAATGGATGGAGAGATGCAGAGCTTCCAAGACCAGCAGAAACTGAAAGAATACATGACCACTAAGCTGGCCCTGCAAGAAATACTAAGAGGGGTTCTTTAAAAGGAGAAAGACCCCAAGAGTGATATGCAACAGAAATTTACAGGGCCAATCTATAAAAACAACGTCTTCACAGGCAACATGATGACAATTCATATCTTTCAATAATCACTCTCAACGTGAATGGCCTAAATGCTCCCATAAAACAGCACAGGGCTGCAGATTGCATAAAAAGACAGGATCCATCCATATGCTGTCTACAAGAGACTCATTTTGAACCTAAAGATACATCCAGACTGAAAGTGAAGGGATGGAGAGCCATCTTCCATACCAGCGGACCTCAGAAGAAAGCTGGGGTAGCAATTCTCATATCAGACAAATTAGATTTTAAACTGAAGTCTGTATTAGAGACACAAAAGGACACTATATCATTCTTAAAGGGTCTATCCAACAAGAAGATCTAACAATTGTAAATATCTATGCCCCCAACATGGGAGCAGCCATCTACATAAGCCAACTGTTCACCAAAATAAAGAGTCCTATTGATAACAATACGTTAGTTGTAGGAGACCTCAATACTCCACTCAGCAATGGACAGATCATCTAAGCAGAAAATCAACAAAGAAACAAGAGCTTTGAATGATACACTAGACCAGATGGACCTCATAGATATATACAGAACATTCCACCCTAAAACAACAGAATACTCATTCTTCTCGAGTGCACATGGAACTTTCTCCAGAATAGATCACATACTGGGTCATAAATCAGGTCTCAACAGATACCAAAAGATTGAGATTATTCCCTGCATATTCTTAGACCACAATGCTTTAAAACTGGAATTCAATCACAAGAAAAAATTTGGCAGAAATTCAAACACGAGTAAGCTAAAGACCACTCTGCTCAAGAATGTTTGGGTCAACCAGGAAATCAAAGAAGAACTTAAACAATTCATGGAAACCAATGAGAATGAAAACACATTGGTCCAAAACCTATGGGATGCTGCAAAGACAGTCCTAAGGGGGAAATACATAGCCATCCAAGCCTCACTCAAAAAAACAGAAAAATCCCGAATTCACCAACTAACTCTACACCTTAAAGAACTAGAGAAAAAGCAACAAACGATGCCTAAGCCATGCATTAGAAGAGAAATAATTAAGATTAGAGCAGAGATCAATGAATTAGAAACCAGAAACACAGTAGATCAGATCAACGAAACTAGAAGTTGGTTCTTTGAAAGAATTAATAAGATCGATAAACCACTGGCCAGACTTATCCAAAAGAAAAGAGAAAGGACCCAAATTAATAAAATTATGAGTGAAAGGGGAGAGATTACGACTAACACCAAGGAAATAGAAACAATTGTTAGAAATTATTATCCACAACTGTATGCCAATAAACTGAGCAATCTGGATGAAATGGAGGCCTTCCTGGAAACCTATAAGCTGCCAAGACTGAAACAGGAAGAAATTGACAACCTGAATAGGCCAATAACCAGTAACGAGATTGAAGTAGTGATCAAAAACCTCCCAAAAAACAAGAGTCCAGGGCCTGATGGATTCCCTGGGGAATTCTACCAAACATTCAAAGAAGAAATAATACCTATTCTACTGAAGCTGTTTCAAAAAATAGAAACAGAAGGAAAACTTCCAAACTCATTCTATGAGGCCAGCATTACCTTAATTCCCAAACCAGGCAAAGACCCCATCAAAAAGAAGAATTTTAGACCGATATCCCTGATGAATATGGATTCCAAAATTCTCAACAAAATCCTAGCTAATAGGATCCAACAATATATTAAAAGGATCATCCACCACGACCAAGTGGGATTTATACCTGGGATGCAAGGGTGCTTCAACGTTTGCAAATCAATCAGTGTGATAGAACACATTAATAAGAGGAGGGAGAACCATATGGTCCTCTCAATTGATGCAGAAAAAGCATTTGACAAAATACAACATCCTTTCCTGATTAAAACTCTTCAGAGTATAGGGATAGAGGGAACATTCCTCAAGTTCATAAAATCCATCTATGAAAAACCCACAGTGAATATCATCCTCAATGGGGAAAAGCTGAGAGCCTTTCCCTTGAGATCAGGAACACAACAAGGATGCCCACTCTTGCCACTATTGTTCAACATAGTACTAGAAGTCCTAGCAACAGCAATCAGACAACAAAAAGAAATAAAAGGTATTCAAATCGGCAAAGAAGAAGTCAAACTCTCTCTTTTCGCAGATGACATGATACTTTATGTGGAAAACCCAAAAGACTCCACCCCCAAATTACTAGAACTCATACAGCAATTCAGTAATGTAGCAGGATACAAAATCAATGCACAGAAATCAGTTGCTTTCTTATACACTAACAGTGCAACTTGTAGAAGGAGAAATTAGAGAAACGATTCCATTTACAATAGCACTGAAAACCGTAAGATACCTCGGAATAAACCTAACCAAAGAGGTAAAAGATCTATACTCTAGGAACTACGGAACACTCATGAAAGAAATTGAAGACACAAAAAGATGGAAAAATATTCCATGCTCATGGATCGGAAGAATAAACATTGTTAAAATGTCTATGCTAATAACCGGAGCAATCTATACCTTCAGTGACATCCCGATCAAAATTCCAATGACATTTTTCAAAGTGCTGGAACAAACAATCCTAAAATTTGTATGGAATCAGAAAGGACCCTGAATCACCAAGGAAGCGCTGAGAAAGAAAAACAAAGCTAGGGGCATCACGTTGCCCGATTTCAAGCTATATTACAAAGTCGTAATCACCAAGACAGCATGGTACTGGCACAAAAACAGACATATAGACCAATGGAACAGAATAGAGTCTGGACCCTCAACTCTATGGTCAAATAATCTTCGACAAAGCAGGAAAAAATATGCAATGGAAAAAAGAGAGTCTCTTCAATAAATGGTGCTGGGAAAATTGGACAGCCACATGCAGAAGAATGAAACTCAACCATTCTCTAACACCATACACAAAGATAAACTCAAAATGGATGAAAGACCTCAATGTGAGACAGGAATCCATCAAAATGGAGAACATGGGCAGTGACCTCTTTGACATCGGCCACAGCAACTTCTTTCAAGATACATCTCCAAACGCTAGTGAAACAAAAGCAAAAATGAACTTTTGGGACTTCCTCAAGATAAAAAGCTTCTGCACAGCAAAGGAAACAGTCAACAAAACAAAGAGGCAGCCCACAGAATGGGAGAAGATATTTGCAAATGACACTACAGATAAAGGGCTGGTATCCAAGATCTATAAGGAACTTCTCAAACTCAACACCCAAAAAACAAATAATCAAGTCAAAAAGTGGGCAGAAGACATGAAAAGACACTTCTCTGAAGAAGACATACAAATGGCTAACAGACACATGGAAAAATGTTCATCATCATTAGCCATCAGGGAAATTCAAATCAAAACCACATTGAGATACCACCTTACACCAGTTAGAATGGCAAAAATGGACAGGGAAAGAAACAACAAATGTTGGAGAGGTTGTGGAGAAAGGGGAACCCTCTTACACTGTTGGTGGGAATGCAAGTTGGTACAGCCACTTTGGAAAACAGTGTGGAGGTGCCTCAAAAAATTAAAAATAGAGCTACCCTATGACCCAGCAATTGCACTCCTGGGTATTTACCCCAAAGACACAGATGTAGTGAAAAGAAGGGCCATATGCACCCCAATGTTCATAGCAGCAATGTCCGCAATAGCCAAACTGTGGAAAGAGCCGAGATGCCCTTCAACAGATGAATGGATCAAGAAGATGTGGTCCATATATACAATGGAATATTACTCAGCCATCAGAAAGGACGAATACCCAACTTTTACATCGACATGGATGGGACTGGAGGAGGTTATGCTAAGTGAAATAAGTCAAGCAGAGAAAGTCAATTATCATATGGTTTCACTTATTTGTGGAACATAAGGAACAGCACGGAGGACATTAGGAGAAGGAAGGGAAAAATGAAGGGGGGGAATCGGAGGGGGAGATGAACCATGAGAGACTATGGACTCTGAGAAACAAACTGAGGGTTTTAGAGGGGAGGGGGGAGGGGTGATGGGTTAGCCCGGTGATGGGTATTAAGGAAGGCACGTACTGCATGGAGCACTGGGTGTTATACGAAAACAGTGGATTGTGGATCACCACATCAAAAACTAATGATGTATGGTGACTAACATAACATAATAAAATTTAAAAAATTAAAAAAAAAGAGAAGATCTGGAAATGACTGTTCTTCAACACTGTGATTGAAGGGCAGGAGTGCTTCCCAGTTCTTCTCTAACTTCCCATTTTTCAGAGTGGCTACACAGCACGGTGCTTGAGAACCATTGTCAGATGCAGGAGCTGGTGGGCCTGCTTCAAACCACAGCTGGATGTTACTAATTAGACGAGTGATGTTGGGCAGCAATTTGACTCATTGAATCTTCCCCAGAGCTCTGTGAGGTAGGTACTATTATTATCCCCATTTCACAGATGAAGAAACTGAGGTGCACAGAGGGCTTTTAGAACCTGCTGAAGGTCACCCTGGCAGCATCTCCTCAAGTCTTGCAAGGCTGGGTGTCAGAGCCAATCCTTTAGATGGGGGCTTTGGTGAATGAGAAGCCAGGCTGAAAATGGAAACTTTAATGGAAACAATCTGTCCCTTATTCTGTCATATATGCCAGCCCTTTCCTTATCTACCATCAAGGCAACTTCGCTTCCCTTGACGCATTGTCCTTCTCCAGTCTCCCTGTAAGCTGCATCCTGACTCCTCTCACATTCTCACAAGTGGGAGGCATCTGTTGCCAAGCCAGTGATACAGATTTGGGGGAGGGATGCGGGAGGGTGGGGTGTCCACTTGACGCTGGATACCGAGAAGTGCCAGGAATCATCCTCCGGGGCTCTGTGACATCCCCTCGGCTCCAAGTGCAAGCTATACGAGGGCTTCTTGCCCTTCATTGTTAATGGGGAGGAGCATTTTCCTCTACCTTTCAGGATTCTCTTGGCTGCTGTAAGAATTAAATTGACACGAGACAGATTAGCAGGAGAAAAATATAGTTATGTATGTACAAGGGCTCCATAAAAATATGAGGCCCACAAGCAGTCAGACAATTGAGTCTTATATGTCATCCCGAGCTAAGGAGTAGGGGGGTGGTCTGGGGCTTCAGTGTGAAGGAGGACATTTCATAGGAAGATGAAAAAGAGTATTTGGTGAACTGCCATTTTCTTGGCCACCACAAGCAATGGGCCATAGAAGAATTTTAACGAACAGATTTTGCTAGATTTCTCCCTGTCTACCACACCTAGTTCATGTGATACTCTGGTTATCTATGGTCATTGTCCTTTTCCTGGAGCAGGTCCTCCATCTAAATTCTTTTAGGGCAAAGGGCCTTCCTGAGCCTTCTGTTTCTTAAAAATAAGCAGGCTGAAAGTAATCCGTATGCCAAAGAGTCATGTTTTGTGGTGGGAAATTTTGTGTCCCTACTGTGTGCCTAAGAATCAATCACCTGGGGATATTGTTCACATGAAGAGTCTGATACAGTAGGTCTGGGGAGGAAACTGGGATATGTCTTTTTTAAAAAGATTTTATTTATTTGACAGAGAGAGAGAGCGAGAGCACACAAACAGGGGATGGAGCAGAGGGAGAGGGAGAATCAGGCTCTCCACTAAGCAGGGAGCCTGATGTGGGGCTCGATCCCAGGACTCTGAGATCATGACCTGAGCCGAAGGCAGACGCTTAACCAACTGAGCCACCCAGGAGCCCCTGGGATGTGTATTTTTAATAAGCTCCTAGGTGATGCTAATCCTGCTGCACCCTGGGTTAAATTTTGATAGCAAAATGCTGCATCATCTTTTTTTTTTTTTTTTGCAAAAGAAGGGACACTCATTAGTAAGTATGTGGTGAGTACTCAGGGCATTTCAGGACTATAACAGGGAACCTGACCTGGTCCTTCTAGACTATTCTGCTCATGGGAATCCTGATTCATTATGAGTCCTCACGGGCCCTAAAGTCCCCACTAGCAGGCTCTTCAGTTCTCCCAGTTTGTGATGGTGGGGATGCCTGGGTGAGGCATAATTGGGACATAACACATGCCCTGCTGAGCTTCAGCTTTGCTCACTAACCCAGTCCATAGGCCCAGACTGCTGCTGTCCCATTCCTGACTTAGAGTACTTCTGTCTCCTTCTCAGAATTCAGTCCTTAGAAGACCAGCTCCTTGACTTGAGCCCTGACCACCTGCCTTCTCTTGCCAGCTCCTCTTTTAATAGCACATGACCCTGCATTTCCTCCTCGAGACCCTGGGGTTCTCCTCTAAGCTCACCCAAAATGCTCACATCTCCTCTTGCCCGACTACAGCTGTTGTCAATGAGCTGTGATATTTGGGGAATCAAATATTTTGCCAGATGTTGCAGAATGGTGGTTTTTCTAGTCCTGTCATTTTATTAGTTGGATTTCGTTGATAACAAAGAGTTTCCCTTATTAGCCACTGTGGGTTCATGTATTTACATTTTCTTCAGTGTTTTATAATCAGTTAGGAGTCCCTGCTCTTTTTGTTCTCCCATTGTCCCCACTTTGGCTAGCATGGGCCCTTTCCTGCTGCCTCCTGTGTCCTTTTGGCCTATCCTCATTATTCTTTGAGCCTTTCCTTGCTTTCTAGTATAAAATCATTCAGGCTCCCTTTTATTTTCCCTGCAACAGATGTGGCTCCGGCTAACTCTCCATGTAGATTCCTTCTTTTTTTTTTTAAGATTTTATTTATTTATTTGACAGAGAGAGAGAAAGAGAGAGGGAACACAAGCAGGGGGAGTGGGAGAGGGAGCCTGATGCAGGACTCAATCCCAGGACCCCAGAATCATGACCTGAGCCGAAGGCAGACGCTTAACCAACTGAGCCACCCAGGCGCCCCCCATATAGATTCCTTCTAGTGGGAAATGGTTCTCTACATGAAGATCTGAGTGCTAGCTATCTTCAATACCACTGGGATGTCATTGCTTCTAATACCTTTGAGGGACAGAGCTAGCATATATTAATATGAACTAAATTGTTTAAAATATATTTCCAATTCAAATTTAATACTACAGGGTTTCTTCTTATTTGATTTTGATCTGTTTTTCTTTTCTCTAACACTTGAAATTTTGGCCTCTAAAAAGATTGACTATTTCCTTGCTTATTCTATAATATACAACAGCAAAATTGCAGTGGCAATATTCCCATTATTTTAACGACTGAGTTAAGTTTAAGATTTTTTTGCTGTCCTGTTTGTCTTAAATATTTAACAAACAGATCTGTCTATGTGCTTTGTAAACATGTAAGGATTTACAGATATCTCTGTAAAAAATCACTTGAAACAACTCTTTTCTTTATGATTATTGCCAATTTTATATGAAATTAGGTTTATCTGTTGATATCCACGCTCAGTTTATATCTTTGCTTACTTTTTCGTATAAATTTATTTTTTGTGTACATGATTCATTTACATGGTCTGAAATCAGAACTTTATTTTAAAAACTACTTTCCAGGGGTGCCTGGGTGGCTCAGTTGGTTAAGCATCTGAATCTTTTTTTTTTTTAAAGATATTATTTATTTATTTGAGAGGGAGAGAGAGGGAGAGAGAGAGCATGTGATCCCTGAGGGGCAGAGGCAGAGGGAGAGGGACAGAGAGAATCTTGCAAAGCCTTCACGCCCAGTGTGGAGTCACAGGGCTTGATCTCACAACCCTGAGATGACTTGAGCTGAAATCAAGAGTTGTATGTTTAACTGACTGAGCCACCCAGGCACCCCTGCAAACTTTTTCTAAAAAGAGCCTGATAATAAATATTTTTGATGTGGGCCATAGTGTCTCTGTTGCAAAAACTCAACTCTGTTATTGTAGCCATAGGGAATACATAAATGAATGGGTATGGATGTGTTCTAATAAAACTTTATTTATAAAAACAGAGGCTGGCCAGATTTGGCCTATGGATTAGAATTTGTTAACCCTGTGGGGCACCTGGGTGGCGCAGTTGGTTAAGCGTCTGCCTTCAGCTCAGGTCATGATCTCAGGGCCCCGGGATTGAGCCCTGGGTAGGGGGGGGTCCCTGCTCAACGGGGAGTCTACTTTTCCCTCTCCCTCTGCCCCTGCCCTCTGCTTGGGCTCATTCTTTCTCTCAAATAAATAAATAAAATCTTTAATTTAAAAAAAGGATTTGTTAACCCCTGGCTTAGAAGAAAGCTGTCCAAACTGCACTAGATCATGTCAAAAATGAGAAATAAACTTTTATGCTATTAAGTCACTGAGTTTTGGGATTGTTTGCTACGATAACAATCATATTTCCCCTGGAGGGAAATACAAGGAAGAATCTGAGAATTAGATTTAGTGATTCGCTCAAGAGCCCTAGCTAGTCCTTGACGAACCTGAGATTTAACATACTTTGTACAGAGTCTGTACACCTCTAAAGTTCATGTTTTCCCCTGATATCATATTACATCTCTATCTTTTTCACTTTTTGTATTGAAGAATTTTTAGACAAGAGAGATTGCATGATATGCCACAAATCATACAGCTAGTTAGAACTGTAGCAGTTTATTGTTAAAAAAATATTTACTTGTTTCTCTTCATCCTTATGGGAAAAATCTCTTTTCCTGAAACATGGTCTATGGGATTTGCTTTGACCTCAGAGTGGAGTGAGTGTATTTTGTTGCCCCTCAGAGGTTAGCTTGGCCATGTGACTTGCTTTAGCCAATGATATGGTAGAATCTTGATGGAAGCAGAAACATGAACTTTGTGCCTATAAATGAGCTCATCTCCTGGCACCTTTGCCATTGTCCTGGCTGGCTTCTGTTTCTTCAGCTGGCTTCCACAACATGAGCACACATAGATCACATGTGTGCCCCTCCAGCAAGGGAATAATCCAGGGTGGAGTCTCAGATTAAAGCAGATCTACCCAGCCAAGCACAGCCTTCATCACAGATGTGTAAGTGAAAAAAAAAAAAATGACTGTAGTTTTAATCCACTGAGTTTGAAGGTGGCTTTATTACAAGGAATTATTTTGACAATAGAAAACTCATAAAGGCAGAGACCCTCCCCAGCAACAAACACCTTTTCTAAATCCTTTCTTAGTTATGCTTTCCATGGAGTAGTTTTTTCATATACCCTTGAATTGAAAAATATTTCCGTTATAAGCTTCTCACTCTTATGTGTATACGATCCCTTTCTCCACTGTGATAATGAGTTGTATTGATTTGATTTTTCTATACATTTTAACAGCTAGCTACAATTCACCTTTCTATTACCTAGAAATAAATAAGCAGGGTTGAAAATAAACTAGAACCCACATCCTCTCATTTAAGACTCAGGTGACAGTTGAAGGCACTTGTTTAATCCAAAAAAGCAACCAGTTGAAACTAACTATTAAAATGTCAATCTGCCCACAAACCATATTCTTAAATGGGAAGAAAATAGCATCTGACTTCCTTCTCCCCTTATTTTCCCTTCTCTCCCATACACCCCAACACAGACAGAGCTGTAAACTCTAACATACGATCACCAGAATTGATGGCAAAGAAAACAGCTTTTGGTCAGTTTTATTCTTCCAGGGAATTGGTATTTTCCTTAACTAGTACTTTTTTTTTTTTTTTTTTTAATGCAGGCAAAGGCACAGAGAGTGGTCAGAGAATCCTTGGGAAGGCTAGGGATTTTTGTGAGACAAAGACTGATTGATTGTTCTGAAGCCCATAGCCAGGCTGATCTGTCTCTTCCAGACAGATTATTACATAAGCAGCAAAACGAGGCTCACAGGCATAAAAATTGCATTTTGATACAGTATTAAGTTCTCTGACCTTCTTGTAAAAGAGACTAGAAAATAAACAAACGGTAATTTGTCCTGGAACCCCATCATGCAATTCAATTTTCGCTTATGCTGTCCATTTTTTTTTCTTATTTCCAATGGTTCATTTAAAATAATATGCTTGGCTTATTTTAAAAAGAGTCATTACGTATTTCTTCTCTGAACCTCTCTTCGGTCACCTTGCCGCTAATTGAGACCACAAGACAATTCCCCTCCTAATTGTTTCTTTGTTTCTGCTGTAATTCAACATCACTTCTTTCCTTGTTTTTAATTATTGGGTTGAGAGATAACAGATATTCTTTTGGTTTGTATCAAAGAGGTCAGGTGTAATAATATGATCTTTTAATACTTTTGTGTGCCAAGTATTGATTTCTTGCTTGCAAGTGTTATTACCCTCTTTTCCCCCTGAGTCTCTTCCTGACACAGACCTTCATTCTTCCTGAGGTATCTGAATTTGTGCCACCCTCTCCCCACCCCAGTGGTTTCTCTACTCCCAGATTTTTACATCTTTTGTTGTTTTTATGATGACTATGTGAAGAGAGTTAGATGCTCCAAGCTACTGGTTTCCTTGTTCCCATGACAACTTTGATGACGTCAGGGAGACGGCTTGTCAATTCCACAAGGATTCCAGTGTAAATGAGTGTTACAAATGCCTCTTAATTGTAGTTTAAATCTTGTCTGTGCTAAAAACAACCCGAGGCTTTCATAGTGGAGGTGGCGCATAAAAGTTCATTCCCTCGAGGCTGCCCACACGATGCAATTCTCAGCTTTCACCATCCTCCACAAGTGTTTTTCTGTCAGAAAACCTTCACCTAACACCACACTCACCTGTGACTTGGTGATCAATCCATCTAGAGATGGGTCTTCCATTTAGCATGTGGTTGAGATTGACTGGTGGAGTAGTACAATTCCTCCTCTTACTTGCCACAGAAAAAGGGGGCACTGTTTCTAGGATTTCTACCCAGGAAACCAAAAACCTGTGTTTGCTTCTATGAATCTGTGGAAGCTAAAGGCGGCTGGGCTAAAAATCATTTTCAAATCTCCCATGGAGCTGAAGTGTTGTACCATTTTCATTTTTGTCACGGCCTTAGACTTCATTGCTATGACTCCTTTAAAGTATGTTTTCCACATTCAGGGACTATACCCGTTTAAATCTTTTACTGAAAAGGCTTTATTTGAGTTTGCCCTAATTATAACAAGTCCCTTGACATCCACCACTCCCTTCTCCAAGCCCCTTCTCCCCTCCAAATGAACCTCAACTGTCCTCTATCTGCAGAGGGCTGTAGTTAATGGCTGGTTCTCCCTGATTTCCACAGTAGGGACAGGCTCCTCTCAGCAGACAAGACAAACTGCCGAATAGTCTTTGATGCCCTGCCTTGCTTCTCTGCAGCACGATTCTCCATCATCAGATCTCCACGCTGCTGGTCTCACTGGGCTCCTGTCTGATCCCTGGCTCATTTAAGACCCTCCTGGACCCAGCCTCTGCTGAGTTCCTCACCCTTCTGTTCTGGTCCTGGGCTGTTGTGTGAGGTTCCAGGTGTGTGAACTGGATCGAGGGTCTAATGGTCTGCCATTCCACCTATGGAGTCTTGGCTCTAATCTGTACTGACAGATAGATGGGCAAAATAAATATAAACATGTTCTGCCTTCTGAGTGCCACACATCACAAATCAAGTGAAGTGAATGAAGTTGTCAGCATTCTTGCAGTGCTGTTTTCTGCAACAGCAACCACTTTGCATGGCAGAATTTCATTTTCAACCCCTTGCGTTCCTTAGTTGCCTGGAATCAGTGAGGATAGAAAACTCACACAGTACAGGATGGCGCTTGGTCAGGTCACAGTTGGACACTATAAAGTACCAATGAAAGAATTGATCTTTGGTTTTAGCAGTGGATGTTGAATGACCGCTAAGTGCAAGTCATGGTGTTAGGCAAAGAGCATGCCATAACCCAAGGCCTCTCTAAAGGTCTAAGACCCAAGGAGGTGATAAGACATGGATGCAAAATCCTTCTGAAATTTATCTTCAGGGAAGGCAAAATCACCCAAGTCGAATACACCTCCCTTTATCTCTGTCGTCATGAAAGGGGATCATGTATATACTTCCTGAAGAATCACTCACAACAAAGATCCACGTTTTCTTGTTCAACAGAAGGATGAATAATATGGCGATCACTTCCTTTCACATTAAGACTGTAAATGTACATGATGTTTTGAGTCCTGGGTGAGGAAGGCGTGATAGCATTTAAAACCTAATGGCTAAAAGACAACCGAACCAAGAAGTTAATAGTCCTACGTGTCTCTTCAGGTCAGCTAAGATCATTGAAGGGCATTCCTACTCACAGGCAGATAAAAGGATACGTTGCTATTTCAGAGTATCTTATGACTCATTGCTCCTGCAGCTGACTCTTTCCTCTCCAGCTAGGTATATCAGTCCCCCAAGTAATTATGCAAGTGTGATTTAGGTTGGTAGTCAGCAACATTGGTTTCCTAGTCACAGTGCCATGACCTAGCCCTGATTTCACGTGCACCTATGTTGGACAGTTTCCTTGTGTGTTATCAACGTCGTACCTCAGATGCTTCCTTTCTTGCTCTGGCTCTTTTGCCTCCGGACTTTCTCCCAAAGCCAGGGAAGTTGATTCAGTCCTCTTGGAGGGCAGCTCCACAGTGAGTGGACGTTAAACATCCTAAGATTCAGCCAGCAACAAGGGGACAATTCTAAGGCCTTCAGAGGGCCTCCACAGCCGTGACCAGCACGGTAACATAAACCTTTATTAGAGTTTTCTCCTTCCTTCTCTCCCCACTCTTTCACACCTGTCCTGGCATCAACCCCCAAATAAACTAAAGCACCCAAATGTGTATAACACATACTGTGTACATAGAAAAACATCTGGAAAGATCCTCACCATGCTGTGAACGTGGTTACCTGTGGGGATTGGAATTGACGGTTGTGTGCGCTAGGAATCCTAACAGATGCTATTGTTGTCCTGCTCTTATCTCTTGGGCCCTCAGTTGTTCCTGTCCACGTCTACTGTTTCTTCCTGCAGGCACACATGCAACTCTCCACAGGACTGTTTCCTCAGGACACAGGAATGTTCTTGGTCTGCCCACAGAATCAACCAGAAGGTCTGAGGTGTTAACACCCTCGGGGCAGCCCTCAGCCAGTGAAGAACGAGTCAGGGGAAATGAATACTTCAGCTTCCTCTCCCTCAGGCGGGACAACTCTGAGGTGTGTTCTATACCACGGAGTGGCACACTTTGTCTGTGGGGCTAAATAGCAAAAAATTTAGGGAGTGAGGGTGATACTGTTGGTCATAATTATTTAACGCGTAGGAAAAGATGTAAACAGAAGAGGGCGTGGCTCTATTCCATTAAAACTTTGTTTATCAAAATAGCCAGTGGGCCGATTTTGATTCATGGGCTATAGTGAGACGACTTCTGATGACCTCAGCTACTAGAGATTCACAGGGGAATTGGCCCCAGATGTACCCAGTGAGAATCGGCTCATCAACACATCATTTATTGACTTTCTTTCCTCCTTCTGAATCATTTCTTGGCTCCCTCGCTATGTTCCTTGACCCCCCAGATAATAGAACTTGTGTCCACATGCTTAACTCAGGGTCTACCTTTGGGGAATTCAACCTAAGAGAGGAACTTACCTTTTCACCTTTGTATAATTTTAATGTTATAGGAATATATTATTTTAAAATCCTTTGAAAGAAAAGATTAATAGAGCACTTGGGAGTTGAGTCCTTGTTCCGGATTCAGAACCAGCTACTTTCAGAATCACCTGAACAGAGGGAGGAAAGTTCTGCTACTTTGGGAAAGTAAGCCTATACTCTCTTGGGGCACCCTGGCCTTGACGATTGTCTAGGTAATAAGTTTACCTTAATCTGTGCCAAAAGTCTTTCTTTTTTTTTTTAAGATTTTATTTATTTATGTGAGAGAGAGAGGGCACAAACAGGGAGGGGGCTAAGTGGCAGAGGGAAAGGGAGAAGCAGGCTCCCGGTTGAGCAAGGAGCCCAACATGGGGCTCGATCCCAGGACCCTGAGATCATGACCTGAGCTGAAGGCAGATGCTTAACTGACTGAGCCACCCAGGTGCCCCTGTGCCAAAAGTGTTTCTGAAAACCTGATGGTGAATCAGAAATTAGCTAATCATCTACTCTCATATTCTTCATTTACATAACTTCTGACTCTACATGGGTTATTTTGATTTGGGGTGGATTTCAGAATTGCTTAGGTCTCTACTGCTTTACCTTTATTCATCAGCTTCTTTGGATCCATTAGTAAGACCTTAAGGTTGAAAGGGAGCCCTATATTTGAAAGCATCATTGCCAGTATTAATGAGCACCCAAATTCAGTTTTCCTGAGTTTGGGCAAGAGCTTGGTTTAACCCATTTCCTTGAGCAATCAAAGTGCCACCTAAGGAATCAGAATATATAATCAGAATGGTGGTTACCTTTGTGGGGGAATGGTGGCTAGTATTTGGGGTGAGGGCCACAGAGGAGGCCTTTGGGATGCTGTCAGTATTCTACTAATCTTGATCATGGTTACATGGGTATTCATTTTGTAATAAATTCTTGAGTTGTACATGTTTGTTTTGTGCAATTTTCTGTGAGTTCATGTCTTTTTAAGATTTTTTTAAAAATTATGTATTTAGAGAGAGCAGGAGAACATGAGTGGAGGGGCAGAGGGAGAGAGAGAGAGAATCTCCAACAGACTCCTTGCAGAGCACCACTCAAGGCTCAATCTCATGACCCGGAGATCGTGACCTGAGCTGAAATCAAGAGTCGGACACTTAACTGCCTGAGCCACCCAGGGGCCCCAGTGTGTTAATTTTTTAAAGAGCTAAAAAAGCTGTGGTGATCTTTTTGCCCATTTTTGTACTCAGTACCCAGATGGAAGGAAGGCTGTGCTTCAAGGCAATTTGCCACTTAGGAAAAGTTCCTGATTATTCTGCATTCTCTTTGGCAGTCACAGAGCTGCGCCACTCTGATCTTGCTTCAGAAATGAACTTGCCTTTCACCTGCAGCACCCTCAGAGTCCACCTCAGCCTTTGAGCAAAGGTTGCACTTTTCCTTCACAGCCCCCAGCCCAAGACTGATCGTGATCGGACTTACTAAGACCCAGTCATTTCTATCCAATGTGAGGCTTTTCTAATGGGCAGTCTTGGCTGCAGAGTTCTCTGTTGGGTTGACCAACACTTTGTCAGGTCTCAGTCACCCTCCTTGCACAATCTTTCTTCCCCTGTTTTATCTTTTAGGGCGTTAGTTCCCCAAATTCTTTTTAAAAAAAAAAAAAACATTTTATTTATTATTTGAGAGAGAGAGAGAAAATAGAATTACTAAGAGGAACTTGGTTAGGGATCAGAAGGGGTGGTGGATCTTTGGTCAACCGGTTGGGTGGAGTTCTTTCTGAACTGGGCTTGGCAGATCAAGGAGAGTAGGCTGTAGGGGAGGAGAAAAATTTTTCCTCTACTCTGTTAGTTTTCTTACTGGGGTCTTACAAAAGACAAATTATTGCAAGAAAAGTTTTATTATGTATGAATATGAAGGCCTTCATAAAAACAAGTGAAGACCTAAAGAAGTGGTTAGACCCAGGGGTTATATACCATTTTAACAAAGAGCAATAAAATTTGGAGAATTGATACAAAATAGGGAAAGGGGTTTGGGCTTCTAGGGGTGTTGAATGCAGGAAGGGAAATATATTGGGCAAACCAATGGAAGATAAGGGTTATTTTCACAAGGTTCACTAGGCAGACTCAATCTCATGCAGCCTTTGGGTCAATAAGCGTGTCTCTGGTGATGAAGAATGGTTCTCTTCTTCCCGGTATGGGAGTGGGAGAGGGGGACATCTTCACAAAGGGAAATTTATGCCTTGCCTTTATGCAGAAAGGGAGGGTAGAGAGCTTTCCTTGCCATCTATTTTTCACTTGCCTTCAGCTAAAAAGAATCCTTAAGCCTAAGTGGCATATTTTGCAGTAGCAAACCATAATCCCCTCCCAGGATACTGATGGCAGGCCAAAGATGAGGCCTAGTGTAGAAGGAGTGCTCGCAGGAGCCTGACTAAAGTTTGGTCAAGGAGCGAGTCATTGTCAGCACTTAGAAGGCCTTCCAGGGTTTGGATTGTGTAATACCAGTCAAGATATCCTTTCACCCCTGTATCATAATTTTCCTTTGAAAAATCTTCCTCCTACAGCAAGAGTTGGGGGGTGGGCAGAGGGAGAAGCAGACTTCCTGCTGAGCAGGGAGCCTGTCTCTGGGCTGGATCCCAGGCCTCTAGGATCAGGACCTGAACCAAAGACAGACACTTAACCAACTGAGCCACCCAGGTGCCCCAGGAATGGTTTATTTTAAATAGTTAATATTTTCTAGGTGTCTAAATTTGACCACTACATAAATAGTCCTTCCAAAAGATACCCAGTTATGTAATCAGCTTCCTGCTAAATGAGAGAATTTCACAGATGGGAGAATCTGTAAAAATACAGGCTTTCTCATGGCAGCAATATGATACTGATCCAGACTGTCTTCTGGGATACAAAAAGCCCCCTCTGCAGGGACCCCAGTTTTGTTCTTCGTATTCATTTAAGCAGATTCGATCTGCAGAGGGTTTCTTTAAATGGGGACTCAACTAGATTGTGGAAAGGACTAAGGATAAAATGTGTCCATCCTGATTCATAGAGACAAAAAAGGGGCTTTGGACTCAGCATGCTGCGTGGTAGTCACAGGGACTGTGGGTCTAGAATATGCTCTGTTCTGTCTGAAGAGGTTCAACTTGTTGGAAAGACAATTGCCTGATGCTTAGAGAACTGAAATACCAGGGGACATGGCTCTTTGGGGAGATGATGACCACTTAATGGGTCTCATTGTCTGGTAATTAGAATGTGCCTTGGAAGAGGGCTGGTGCTCACTCTTAGGGACTCTTGCAAGATTTCTCTACTATACCAACTCAGCTACTTCCCCAGTTCCTCTTTCCTTTCATGCATCCAGGAAATAATGGCCTGGCTTCTGTCTCTACAGCACAAAATCCTTTTTGCTCGATAGCTCTAATTGTTCTCCTTTGGCCATAGGATAAACTTCATGCCTTTGAGTATTCTCATGAGGGTTGCTTTCAGACTGGTGAATTTGTGCTCCCAGGGATATGTGCAGTCTTTCCAAGGGGGACACAGGCTTTAAGGGGCTTTAAGGGGATCACTTTATAAATCCTAAACTTCCATATTTTTTAAAAGATTTTATCTATTTATGAGAGAGAGAGAGAACACACGAGTGAGTGGGGGAGGCGGGGGCAGAGGGAGAGAATCTTTAAGTAGACTCTACACTGAGTGCGGAGTCCATCGCTGGGCTTGATCCCAGGACTCTGAGATCATGATCCTGAGCCAAAACCAAGAGTGAGACACTCAACCAACTGAGCCACCCAGGCGACCCCCTAAACTTCCATATTTACTCTTTTCTATATTTTCTGTGCACTTGGGATCAAGCTCAATTTCCACACTCCCCTTTTATTTCACAATCTCCTTTCTTCTATATTACAAAAGAAAGGCATACTTCTCATTCAGTCAAAACCCTGTTATGAATCTTTTCCATGAGTGTTACCTTCCTGGTTAACAAACGCAGGGATAATTGTAAATGTTGGAGTCAAAAGTTCTCATAAAGCAAAAATAAACTTCTCTCGTTTTCATTGAGCTGTCTTTCCAATAAATAACTGCTTTTTAAGGTTTGGTCATTTTCAGATGTCTCTAATATAGTCTATTTTGATCAAACACATATTACTTATAAAAATTACTTCCGGATCAAAGTCTAATTATAATTAACACTTAAGCCTTAAGGTCATAGGTAATTTTAAATATTAAAGTTTTAATTTATATACACATTGTTATTGCAGAGAGGGATGTTAGGGTAATCAATGACACTTAAAAGCATCAAAATGTATCTCAATAGGATTAAATTAGGAAGAAGACGTAATTTGGAAATATGAGTTCAAGGAGAATAAGGAATAATTTAATATTTCTGACAGTTAAGGGAAGAGCTTGTTCATGTATTTTTTAAATTGAAGATCATGGTTCAAATTGCTTGGTATTTATAGTCCTTTGAATACATGTAAAAGAGTGATGTGATAGTTTTAATTTAAAAATCACAATATTGACAATATGTTGGAAATTATATCTTTGGCAAATATTTAAACTTTTGATGGAAAAAATGTCAACTGAATGTCAATTGAAAATGTACCCGAAGAGACACATATTATTTTTCTTAAATAAACTTTTTATTCTGAATACAGATTTACAGAAAAAATGCAAAGATAGCACAGAGTTTCTGTTTGCCCTTCACCTAGTTTCTGCAAATGCTAACGTTTATGTAACTATGATACATTTGTCAAAACTAAAAATTTAATGGTAACAGAAATAATAACTAAATTCTATACTTTATTCAGATTACTTTAGTCTTTTTCTTGTCTTCTTTCTTTCTTTTTCTTTCTTTCTTTCTTTCTTTCTTTCTTTCTTTCTTTCTTTCTTTCTTTCTTTCTTTCTTTCTTTCTTTCTTTTCTTTCTTTCTTTCTTTCTTTCTTTCTTTCTTTCTTTCTTTCTTTCTTTCTTTTCTTTCTTTCTTTCTTTCTTTCTTTTTCTTTCCTTCCTTCCTTCCTTCCTTCCTTCCTTCCTTCCTTCCTTTCTCTCTCTCTTTTTCTTTCTTTCTTTCTTTCTTTCTTTCTTTCTTTCTTTCTTTCTTTCTTTCTTTCTTTCAGAGAGAGAGAAAGTGCATGTGTGCCCATGAGCTGGTGGGGGGAGGAGGAGAGGTGCAGAGGGAGAGGGAGAGAGAATCTAATGCAGGCTCCACACCCAACACAGAACCTGATGCGGGATCAATCTTGTGACCCTGAGATCATGACCTGAGCTGAAATCGAGAGTCAGGCACTTAACTAACTGACTGAGCCACCCAGACACCCCTCTTTCTTTTTCCTTCTAAAGATCTAATATGTTGGGGCGCCTGGGTGGCTCAGTCGATCAAGCATCTGCCTTTGGCTCCAGTCATGATCCCGGGGTCCTGGGATCGAGCCCAGCATTGGGCTCCCTGCTCAGCGGGGAGCCTGCTTCCCCCTCTCCCTCTGCCATCCCCCCCCCAACTGCTTGTGTTCTCTCGCTCTTTGTATCTCTGTCTCTGAAATAAATAAATAACATCTTAAAGGAGGAGGAGGAGGAGGAGGAGGACAATCTAATGTCCTTTTTTCCATTCCAGGATCCCATCTATGTTACTGTGTTACATTTAGTCAGTGTGTCTACTTAATCTACTCTGATCTGTGATAACTCCTTGGTCGTTTTTTTGTTTGGTTTTGTTTGGTTTGGTTTGGTTTTTTTTCTTTAATGATCTTGATAGTTTTGAAGAGTATCAGGCAGGTATTTTGTAGAATGTCCATCAATTTAGGTTTTTCAGGTGTTTCTTATGATTAGATTGGGGTTATGGGTTTTGGAGAAGAAGACCACAGAAGTAAAGTGCCCTTCTGTATACTTCATATCAAGGGTACAGGGAATCAACATAACTTACTGCTGGTAATGTTATCCTCAGTCATCTGGACAAAGGAGTGCTTGCCAAGTTTGTCCACCATGATGTTACTGTGTTCCATTTCTGAATACATATTTGTTAGAAGGAAGTCACTGAATCCAGTCTATGCTCAAGGGTGGAAGGATTATGTCCACTTCCTGGAGGTGAGACCATCTCCATATGTTCTATAAGGAAGATTTGACTTTTCTGCCTCATATTTATTCAATCATTTATTTTTATATTTTGGACTCAAGTATATTGAGAGGCTTAATGTACAAATAGACAGTGGCCAGACCATATATATGAATAAAAAAATAAAAACAAATTCTGACCCACAACCTGCAGCAATCAGTCCAGGAGACTAACCCATTATCTATAATAACCAGCCCAGAAAAGCCAGCCTGCTGTCTACAAGTCAAGCCTGTAGGAAGTCAGATTGTTATTTCCCACAATAATTCAGGAAGCAAAATAACAACATCATCAACAATCAGCCCCAAATGGCCAGGACTTGATTAATAACTGAGAGCTTCCTATTTTGTGTCCCTACTGCTAACTAAGGACCAACCAGAGAAGGTCAAACATGAATCCTTAACCAATCACAAAAGATGACCCACTTCTAGTTAGCTCACCTCCAATCAGAACACGCCTGAAGCCTTCCTCTTTTTCCATATGAAGCTTTCCCACTTCTCTGCCTGCTTTTGAGTATATGCCCAAACACTAGTGCACAAACACAGGTCCAAGTGACGGTGGCCTCTCTTGGTACAGCAAGCTCTGAATCAGTTGCCTTTGCTTGTTCTTAGTTGATTGATCTCCATTTATTTCCACAATATTTATTTTATACTGGAGTTTGAATCCAGCATTATTTTATTGATTTTATTGGTAGAACTGTTACAGCTTTGGCCTTTGGGAACTCTTTCAGTTTGGCTCTTGTTGCCCATAAACACACCCCATCCCTTTGTTCCTTTGAGAACTTCCTTTCTTTCTGTCAATACAAAATGCTTTCTGCTCAGCCTGTCTGTTTCCTTTCCCAGGCCCAGGTTTCTTTTATTAAGGAATGGTATTTAAAAAAAAAACAAAATCCAGGCACTGACTGACTGTGCCTCATTGCTATGGGGTTATCACTACTTCTAGGCCCTCCCAGGAGAATGAACTAGCAAATATATGTATGTGTATTAACCAGTGTATACACACATGTGTAATTATTTCTCTAACCATTTGTATATATATATTAAGCTAAATGTGAATTCATACTCATGTCCCGAACTCTACCACAGTACCACAGGATGCCTTCTAGTCTTTCCCTAGGTTCTTTTTAACTTTTTTCTCTGTGTGGTGAGCAACATGACTCCATTGTCTATCATTTATTGACTTCTGTAATTCAATCATAGTATATACATAAAGTATTCATTCTTCTTAACCCATACCCCTTGAGAAACAAATATACCTGCAAGAGCACACTGTGTATGTGCAGTCTTTTTGTCTTTAGCCGTATATTTTTCCAGTTGAAACCCAGTTTTCCAACATTACTCAAATCTTCTTGTCCCCACACTTTCACTGAGATTGTGTAATAAATTTATGATACAGGTAGAATAATTTGTCATAATCTGAATTCCGTCTGGACATCCATTGGCATTCTGGTTGATTTTTTAATTTGCATACTTTAAAATTCAGTCTTTGTAACATAATTAAGGTTTTGATACATACACAGTCACGTATCCACTAGCCTAGTACCATACAGAATGGTTTCATCACACTAAAAATTGTCCTGTGCACCTCCTCTGTAGTCAACTATTTCCCCTTTTCTAAATATTTGTGACTGTTGACCTATTTTTCTTTCTTTTTTTAAAAGATTTATTTATTTTAGAGAGAGAGCATGAGTGGGGGGAAGGTCAGAGGGAGAGGGAAACAAGCAGACTCCCCGCTGAGCATGGAGCCCAGTGTGGGGCTCGATCTCAATACCCTGAGATCATGACCTGAGCCAAAACCAAGAGTTGGGACACTTAACCAACTGAGCCACCCAGGCGCCCCAATCTGTTTTTCATTTATGTAGTTTTACCTTCTCCAGAATGTCCTATAAATGTAATTATACAGTATGTATTCTTTTGGGTCTGGCTTCTTTCACTTAGCAAATTGTATTTATGACATCCATGTCATTGTGTGAATCAATAATTCCTTCCTTTTCATCAATGACTAGTATTCCATTGTATGGATGTACTGCAGTTTGCTTATCCATTGTCCTATGGAAGGACATCTGGTCGCTTGCAGTTTTTAGAGATTATGAAAGCTGCTAAAACATATGTATGTTTTTGTGTGAACATAAATTTTCAATTCATTTGGCAATATCTAGGAGTGCAGTTGTGGGATCATATTGCAGATCTATGTATGACTTTATAAGCAAGTGATAATCTGTCTTCCAATGTGACCATACTATTTGGTTTCCCACCAGCAATGAATAAGAGGGCTTGTTGCTTCCCATCCTTGCCAGCATTTTTATGGTCAGGTTTTTCTAGCCATTCTAATAGTTGTATAGGAATGTCATTATTTTAATGGTCATTTCTGTAATAACAAATGATGAATATGCTTACTTGTCATACTTAAATTTTCTTTGATTAAGTATCTGTTCAAATCTCTGTTTTCATTTAACTAGGTCGTTTGTTTTCTTATTTAAAATTCTTTTTTTGTTCTGGATATGTCCTTTATCAGATACGTGATTTCCAAGTATTTTCTCCCAGTGTGTATCTTGCTTCATTTTCTAATTCTCTTGATGGTGTCTTTCAAAAAGTAAAATTTTAATTAGTTGAAGTTTCATTTATTAATTTTTTTCTTTCATAGACAATGGTTTTTGGTCTTGTATCTAAGAATTTATTGCCAAACCCAAGGTCACACAGATTTTCTCCTATGTTTTCTCCTAGAAATTTCATAGTTTTACATTCTACTTTTAGTTCTGTGATCCGTTTTGAGTTAAATTTGGCATATAGTGTGAGGTCTGTGTTGTGGTTTATATTTTTGGATAAGGACATCCAATTGTTCCAGCAACATTTGTTGAAAAGTCTATACTTTCTGGATTGAATTGCCTTTGAAACTTTGTCAAATGTACCTTGACTATATTTGTGTGGGCTTGTTTCTGGGCTATTCCATTAATCTCTATGTGTATCTTCTTTGCCAATACCACACTTTTATGATTACTGTAGTTTTATAGTAAGTATATAAATGTTAGAATCAGCTTTTTGGTGTCTAAAAATGCTTTCTGTATTTTGATGAAGACTGTGTTGGATTTATAGATCAAATTAGGGAGAATTGATATCTTTACAATATTGGGTCTTCCAACTCATGATCTGTGTATTTCCCCATTTATTTAGATTTTCTTTGATTCCTCTCAATTTTTTTTAGTTATCAACATACAGATCCTATAGAATATATTTTGTTAGGTTTATACCTGTATTAGTCAGTGTTTAACCATGAAACAGGATCAGTAGGAGGGATCCATCTATCTATCTACTGAGATTTATTACAGTGAATTGGTTCTTATGGATGTGAGGGCTGCTCAGGAAGAGAAGATCATCAGCAGTATGAAATTCCACATACATGAGTGGAAACTGTTGTTCCCAAGTAGAATTTCTTTCTCCTCCTTCTTCCTCTTCTCTGTATCTCTCTGAAGCCTTAGCCTAGCTCTTAATGCTTTTCCCACTAACTAAATCGGTGTCACCCTTATTATCCAGGATAATCTCCCTTACTGAAAATCAACTGATTATGGACTTTAAATCTTTAAAATACTTTAATAGCAATAACTAGATGGAATCTCTGGGAACTGTAGCCTTGGCAAGTTGACATATCAGAAAAGCTATTACACAATCCTGAAGTGTTTCATTTTAAATATTAACAAATGGTGTGTAATTTTAATTCCAACATTTTATTTGCAGTATTTAAAGATACACTCTTTTAAAAAAGTTATTTATTTATTTGAGACGGAGAGAGAGCACAGCAGGGAGGTGGGTCAGAGGCAGAGGGAGAAGCAGACTCCCCACTGAGCCGGGAGCCCGATGTGGGGCTCGATCCCAGGACCCTAGGATCATGACCTGAGCTGAAGGCAGCCACTTAACTGACTGAGCCGTGCAGGCGGCCCAATACAACTTACTCTTGTATATGGAACCTGACTGTAACCTTGCTAAATTCACTTAGTTATAGGAGGGTTTATCATGTAGATTCTTTAGGATTTTCTGTGTTGTCAATTATGCTGTCTGAAATAAAGGTAATTTTAGTTCTTCCTTCCCCATCTGTATGCCTTTTGTTTTCCTTTTCTGTCTTTTTGCAGCAATTAGGACTTCTAGTATTCTGTTGAATAGGAGTAGTGAGAGAGAACATGCTTGCCTTGTTTCTGATTTTAATGGGATTGCATTTAGTCTCACTATAAAGTATGATGTTAGGTGTAGTTTTTTTTTTTTTTTGTAGATTCACTATTAGATTAAGGACGTTCCTTTATTTCCCTAGTTTGCTAGAGTAGTATCATGAATTGATGTTTTATTTTACTGAGTGCTTTTTCTAAATGTATTTATATAAATCAGATGTCTTTTCTTATTTAGCCTGTTAATGTGGTGAATTACATTGATTGAGTTTCAGATATTGAACAAGCCTTGGATTCCTGTATGAATATTGGTTGTGATATATTATCCATTTTATATATTGCTGTGTTTGATTGGGCATTATTATTATTTTTTTAAGTTTTTGTTTTTTTAAGTAATCTCTACACCCAATGTGGGGCTTGAACCCATGACCTTGAGATCAAGAGTCACATGGTCCACCGACTGAGTCAGCCAGGAGCCCCGATTTGGTATTTTTTTGGTGAATTTTTTTTTAAAGATTTTATTTATTTATTTGACAGAGAGAGACACAGCGAGAGAGGGAACACAAGCAGGGGGAGTGGGAGAGGGAGAAGCAGTCTTCCCGCAGAGCAGGGAGCCCGATGTGGGGCTCGATCCCAGGACCCTGGGATCTTGACCTGAGCTGAAGGCAGATGCTTAACAACTGAGCCACCCAGGTGCCCCTTGATGAATATTTTTACATTCATCATTCATGAGAGATATTGGTGATGAGTTTCCCTTTTCTGTAATGTCTTTGTCTGGCTTAGGTATTAGAGTAATGCTTGCCTATTTTAGATATTGTCTTAGTTCTAAAAAAGTTTAAGTGTCAACTGAAAATGTCAGAGGAGGTACTTGTTATTGTAAAAAATCACTTTGGCAGGCATATGAACAAAAACATTTTGGAAGTGATTGGTTTATAGGTTCATCTGTAATGTAACTTGGATTTTTTTAAGATTTTATTTATTTATTTGAGAGAGAGAGAGTGAGCGAGTGAGCGAGAGAGAGAGCACTAGCTGGGGAAGAGGGAGAGGGAGAAGCAGACTCTCCTTAGCAGGGAGCCCAATGTGGGGTTTGATCCCAGGACACTGGGATCATGACCTTAGCAGAAGGCAGACGCTTAACTGACTGAGCCACCCAGGTCTTGGATTATTTTATCAACACCAGTGATAGCAGATACTGACCTTTATCTTCTTTATCAGCTTTTATCTTCTTTGGGACCTCATACCATTTCTTGGCACTCTTGGAGCTTTGGTGTGTTTTTTTTGTGTGTCTAAAAGCTTGTGCCTTTAACTCTGCTTCAGAGGGCTGCTCTCTCAGGCTAGTAGAGCTACTTGTCCTGCAGAAACAGACAGCTAGATGAATCTGAGATTTTACATGCCCTGGTGACATCCTCAGTCAGTGGGTTGTACGTGCAGAAGTGTGAACGTCTGTTTCTTTGCTTTGCATCAGACAATTCCGACGGATGACTCATTTTCTAGAACTCCCCTGCAAAGCCTGACTGAAGCCTTCCTGTGCGGCACCTTGCCTGAACTCAAGCAGCTGCTTGCCTTATTTGCTTTCTCTGCCTTGATTCCACTTCTGCCTTGCTGCCTTTTCCTGGAAGCGCATACTTAATAAATGTCTCGAGCACCAATTCTCCTCCTAGGATTTACTTTCAGGGAACTCAACCTAGGATACCCATCAGTCCTGCCTTCCACACTGCTACCACACTTCCCTGCATTTTGTCAACACTCATGTTCTCTTCATGCCAGCGTAATTTGACACATTGTACTGTCTCAACCTTGAATTCTCTCCTCCTCTAAGCATGGTCACAACAAAATTCAAGGCCATTTCAAAGTTCAAATCTTCTGAAATATCCTCCTAGACATTTCTTACAGCTATTCAGCCTGTCCTTTGGACCCAGAGAGCACTGCATTTTTGTTTGTTTGCTCACACATCTATTTCTTTTGCTAGACTTGAAACTTCTTCTCTCTCTCTCTTTTAAATATTTTATTTATTTATTTATTTGAGAGAGAGCGAGCGCACAAGCAGGGGGGAGGGGCAAAGGGAGAAGCAGGCTCCCCGCTGAGCAGGGACCCCGACTCAGGACTCGATCCCAGGACCCCGGGATCGTGACCTGAGCCAAAGGCATACACTTAACTGACTGAGCCTCCCAGGTGCCCTGAAACTTCTTCTCAATTATGGGAGACAAATTTTCTTCATTTTGGTTTCCCTAGCACTATATTGGTATGTAACAAATGCTTAATAAATATTTGCAGAATAAATTAAATAACTAATTAAACGGACTCCTCTAATATATCTAATCTGTGTCTAATCTACATATCTATGTATATAATTTGCATATTATTTTGTTTTATTCTCAAACTACTTGATGAAATGCCACCTGAAACCATTAACTCTTTACCTATGAGAAAACATGCTCAGAGTGAGGACAACATGATCCATCTAAGATCCCTCAGAAAGTAAGTGGTAAGATCCCACCTGAAAACCAGATTTTCAAACTTTACATGGCATATTTTCTAAAGTTGAACTTGTAAACAATCTTAATCATATTTTATAGCCTGTAACTCATGATGCTCACAAAAATGCTGGCAACGCAATGCTAACTGATCTTTGTCGATCAGTGAGCAAATGTAGGCTTGTCTTTTAGTGTTTTCCAACATTGAGAATGCTAAAGAAAATTGATAGAAAATTTGAATCTCAAACATTTCAGGATAGTCTGTCATCTGTCACCTCCCATTCCTTTCTGTAGCTATACTTTGAAAGTCAGATTCCTGGCACCAGTTGAATGTATAACAGGGACAGAAAATGTAGCATTGGGGAGACCTGTATCCTGGCTGAATGATACCTTCTTTGTGTATGTAAACTTTATGGGGTATCTTTGCTCTTTTGTGTCCTCTTTGAAGAACCTATTATAGCTTCTTCTGTTCTAGTGAGAGCAGGTGGAATTGTGACATTGGATTCCAACAAATCCTTGATAGGAGAAAACATCCTATACGGTGTAGACAGAAGGAATTGTAGAAAGGACATTTAATTTCCAGGCAGCAGCTGAAGGGGGAAGCCCATGATCTTCATTAGAGAGCCCCCAGGCCCACTTATGTGAGCTCATTAAATGTTGATCACAATCTTCTTTGGACGGGCAGTATTTATTATCTGCCTCACATAGATCTGGGAAACGAAGGTTTGGGCACATTAAATCATCCACCCATGTTTTGCAGCTCTGTCAGCCCAGCTGGGCACAAGGGTAGGGACCACTGTATTTTTTTTTAAAGATTTTATTTATTTGAGAGGGAGAGAATGAGAGATAGAGAGCATGAGAGGGAAGAGGGTCAGAGGGAGAAGCGGGCTCCCTGCTTAGCAGGGAGCCCGATGCGGGACTCGATCCCAGGACTCCAGGATCATGACCTGAGCTGAAGGCAGTCGCTTAACCAACTGAGCCACCCAGGCACCTGGGACCACTGTATTAAGAGTGAAGAAAGGCTTTTACAGGTCTTCCATCTGGCTCGCCCCCCGCCGTTGTCCATCTTTGGTCAGTGATGCCCAGGTTACCTGGTCAAAATGGTCACATGGGACAGTGTGACTGAGAAGCAGGCTCCAGAGTAAAACTGTGGCAAAAAGCTCTGCTTTGTCATCCAGAAGGACACATTTTGCTGATTCTTGCTTCAGGAGAAAGCCACAAAAACAATTGATTCAAAAAAAAAAGAAAAAAAAAGGTCTGAGGATCGGAAAGTGTTAATCTGAGTTATGGTCCAGGAGTATGACCGACATGGTGATTTGGATCCCCAGATGTTTTCAAAGATGAAAGGGGAAAGTGTGTTTGATCGAAGTAGAACAAGATACATAAAAAAGTGTCCCATGCGAATGACTAGTAAATTGAGTAGATTCTGTGAATGAGCAAGGCAGTATTTGGGACAACTAGTATGTAGGGAGCATCAGGTGTCTTGACCAAAGTTACTTTGACAGAGCATCCATAAGTAGTGGCATCTGACATCCTTTTCTCTTATGGCCATTGTCTACCTGTGTGCCATTTTGCTTTGCATGATGGTGGCCCCCTAAAAGGCTCAGTGGGGGCTGAATTCTCTGCCTCTAAGATAGAGAAAAGGTGTCTTTTTCTACTATATCCACCTAGGAGGGCACCTTTTTCCAATTTGTGCTGAAGCCCAGTTTCCATTTTCTTTGGGTAATAGCACCACCTTACTTTTCCTTTGGAATCTGCTCTCTCCCTGCCTCCTCATGAATCATGGGGTTGGTGGGATTTTATGTGGTGCTGTCTCAAGTGCCCCCACCCAAGGGATACACTCATAGGCCAAGCTGGGTGAATCGGGCTGTCCTGGGATTTGCAACTTGAGATCAATGACACAAGGATGGGATGTGTGCAGAGCTGAGTTATTACAAAGCTGGAGCTGGGATTATATTCTTGCGTTTGAGATCCTCAGAGCTCCCTGGCTCTGGTATTTCTGGAGTTCTAAAACTTCACCAATTCCTTTCACCCTTTCAATTGGGAAGATGGTTGTAGAAGGAAACTATAGCTCAGGGCAAGATTCCTGTTGATTAACCAATAGAAAGGAGACCAGGATCAGAGCTCTTTGAGGTTTGATCCATCAAAAGTAATACTAAGCTAACCATTCATTCAACAAATATGGAGTTTTTAAAAAAAAATTTCAATTCTCAGTAGGTATTGTTCATCCTTTAAAGTTTATAAATCTGTTTGTATTTTAAAACCAGTGTATACCTGTAAGGGAGTGTTTCTTATTTTTTCTGATATATCATTAAATGTTTAATATATCTGATGATCAACAGTATCTGAGGGACCCAGTCAGAGGACCTTAAATACTGAAACTGAAGATATTCCTTAAGTAGTCCCATCAAGACAGGCACCTCGGGAGATCTGGTTGAAGGTCAAGGCTCAGCAAGAATCTGTCCCAGCTTATGGGTACTTTTAGATTTAGCAATTTCCCTGTCTTCAAGCAAGAATCTGCTTGCATTGTTCTGTCCATCATTCTGTTAGTCCAGAGATATGGTCAAACCTACTCACAATTTTTTATTCTCCATCTCTAAAAATGAATGCTAGGAGGTCGAATAGCTCTGCTTTCTGCAGGCTCCAACATTCTACTGGGTCTTGGGTTACAAGCCCTGTATCAGCTACCCTCAGTTCTTGGTCAGAGTTTTCAAAGGCTGCCTTGAGGACATTTCTAACTATGGGTTAGATGTCATATTTGGCAGGTCATGAGCGTTGATCAATAAGCCACAGGTTTGCTTTCTAGAAAGTCTGACCCCCCCCCACTTTGAACGATTTCTAAAATCAAGATGTTTCATAGAGAATGTCTCAAAATTGTTAACTACCTTCTAAATACACTCCGTTCTTTTACTTGAAAACTTTTTTTACTTTGTACTTAACAAAATTCATCTTTCTATTTGAGAATGAGTTTTTTTTTTTAATGAGAGAGAAATTCATGCCATAGCCCCGTTATGTGCACTATACCACCGCCGCATTAAAAACCAGGAGAGTCAGAAATTTAGAAATAGGGGTAGATGTGGGGAAAGAACTCATGGTTTCCCGCACTGCTTAACTACTCTGGACCTTGTAGAAAGACAGGGATAGTGATTGCCCTATCTGCCCCTTGCTGTCACGGGAAGTATTAGAGGAGGCACTCTGGAAACTTCCCTGCTTCACAAATGCAAGCCGTTATTATTACACCTGGTTGTTCAGTCTAAAAGGAATTTGATTTCCAAAGAAAACAATTTCAAGCAGGCAGGCCAACCCCACAAAGTAGGCATTCCTGCAGCCATCACTGAACCTGACAGCAAACAGAATACAGAAGCAGGGCTTGCCATGAAAATATCGAGCCCAATCCATTATTAATTGTCAGGTACTGATGAAATGTTTGCTTTTGAATTACTGATGGGAGATCTCAAGGACGTCAGGGCAGAAGGCCACCTTACCTCACCAGGATGTGAAGGTGCGTGGTTGGCCAAAAAAAAAAAAAAGATGCAGGCCCAGGAACAAAGAACTCAGTTAAGACACAAAGGAAATCAGGCAGAAGTGTTAAACTACATTATAATGTAGATTCCACCATTCAACAGTCACTGTGGTACCTGCCAAGTTTATAAAAATGAATGAGGTAAAAATATTTGGGGCACCTGGGTGGCTCAGATTGTTGGGCATCTGCCTTCGGCTCAGGTCATGATCCCAGGGTCCTGGGATTGAGTTCCGCATCAGGCTCCCTGCTCCTTGGGAGCCTGCTTCTCCCTCTGCTTCTCTCTCTCTCTCTCTGTCTCTCATGAATAAATAAATAAAATCTTAAAAAAAAATTTGCCCAGGAAGGACATGTTCACGATCCAGTGACTGAGCCTCAGAGAAGTAAACATTAAACTCACACATGCAGCTTCTTATAGATACTGTAGGCTTAAACTGCATTTTGAAAGTAATGGTCTATGAGAAAAAAATAGACTCGAGGCCTAGCACTCAAAACTTACAGCAAGCCTTAACCAGAGAACTATCAAAAATAAGCATGTGAGCTTAATAACCTATTGTCACAGAGAGATCTGCACTGATACGCAGACCCAGCACTACAGCCTTGTCAATCTGTTGCTCCCTGAAACATTGGTGTTTCTATTTCCTCCTCCGAGATAAGTCCCAGGGAACTGTTTCATTGAACGTTCTAGTTCCTCAAAATTAAACCTTTCGTCCAGGATGCAGCCTTCGTCATCATTTTCTATCAACATCAAGGAAAATAAGTCTTTGTAGCATCTGTGCCTGCCTTTGGAACTACTTTGGATAGTTCCCACTCTTGGACATTTAGAGCATTTGCTGATGTCACTAAGCCATTTGCACTAGAGGAATTTCATTCTATAGGATTTTCAGGTTTGTTTCTTAAGGTCTTCATGTGTTGCTAAGTCTTCCGCCTTGCATGTGAAAACACTTCTTTCCAGTTGCCTCAAACCCTTAGATGTAGACAAAAGCATATATCAACCATGACTTCCACGAGGGACAGCTACCTGTTTTGCGTATTCTGAAGTTCATATAATGTGGGGGGCTTCCTTTCGAGAGGAATGTCAAATTGTATATGAAATTGGGTGACAAGTTGTTCATGGGGAAAAATGTAAGTTTACTCTGGCAGGGAGTCGAGTCTGTAAGACAAAAGGCAGACAGAACTGTACGTAAATGCTACTGTACTTGGTGACATGGTTTTCTAGTTGAGAAATCATTCCAAAATCATGGTACCTGTATGACCACTGTCAAGAGCCAAATTTCTCTTGGAATGGGAATTTACAGATAATCAAGGGGAGGAGGCTAGAATGATCCATATGGTAATGGATTTGAGCTGGAGACATCCGTGTGAACTCCTACTTACCTTAATATAGATACAGAGGGCTACATATAGAAATATTATATAAGTATAGCCACATGTGTTTTCTTACTCTGTGCGAAGATTATAGATGTAACGACACTCCCACATCAACAAGTACACTTAGAACAGAGATCTTGGGTTTTAAGACCATTCTCAATAAAAGGAATCAAGATTCCTCGGGGAAATTGTTCTAGAACTGGAGTAGGAAATATACAAGATGAGCCTAGAACATTTTGTAGTGACAGAGAGGAAGAAAGTGCTCAAAAACAGACAGACACACACACACACGCGTGCGCGCGCACACACACAATTATGGGGTTATTGTCAAAGGGACCCAGGAACAAGTGAAAGTATTCTCAGTGAACAAAGCTGGAAGGAACACTTGGAACCAGCAAGGAAGTAAAATAGAATTATAGCTGAGAGTATAAAAGAAATATCCCCGAGTCCATATGGATACAAATACATGATTGTATAAACAAATAAATGGGGGAGAATTGATAAATCTTTGCTGAAAAATTCAAATAATATTTGTAGGTACCATGCCCTCAATGATGTGGATATAACTCCCCACTCCTTAGGCATGGGCTGTACGTAGTCACTTCCTTCCAAAGAATACGGAATGAAAACAGGGAAAATGAGGTAACTTGGTAGTGGAGAAACCTGACAAACACGACCTCAGCCAGGAGATGGAGGTTACCATCATCAGTGATGAGTCATGTCAATAGTATGGACTCTTGATACGATGTGATGGAAATGACACTTTATCTCTGTGGTCTTTTTCTCAAAATTTCATAACCCCTGTCTACACTTGATCTTAGCCAAAAGGCTGAGAAGCTGTCATAACCTCTGTCTAATTATTAGAAAACCTTGAGACACATCTCAGTGGAGAGACATTCTGTTTGACCAGTACTCCCCCAAACTGTCAAGGTCATCAAAAATGGAGTCTGAAGAACTTCATAGTCAAGGGGAGGCTAAGGAAACATGTTGAGTTCATGTAACATGACTAAATAAAATTCTCAAAATGAGAAAGTTATAGAGTTGGAGAACAAACTAGTAGCTGCTGGGGGTTAGGGATGGTGGGGGCAAAGGGACTGGGAGTGAATCTAAAGAGACCCCCACCAGGGAGGCCTTTGAGGTGTTGGGATCGTTCTACATATCTTGATTACGGTCATGGTTGTATCAATCTACACGTGTGATAAGATGACCTAGAACTATATGTGCCTTTATTTTACTATCCCTTTATTGTATTACCCAGGGTAAGTTGATACAGTGGGCAGTAGGTGCATGCCTGGGAACCACTCCTGTGCTGTACTGGGTGCTCTACTGGGACTATCAGCATTAACTTGATCAGATTTCAGACTGCACCCGAATTGCCCACTCTCTATAATCCGAATAGATCTCCAACTCCTTTTCCCCTTGGCTAGGTACCAGAATGCCTGTGTTCATTTTAATGCCTCATGGACTGATGGCATGTTTTAATCTCTCCTTGCCAGTTCTATAAATAGTCCCATGTGAGTACATTGTTAGGGTTCTTCCTAGGGCCTTTGGAAAGGGGCCCATCAACTTCACGGTAAATCTGCTTCTGCTTTCCATGTTACGCTGGTATCATTCCCCTATTAATCAATCATGTATGAACCACCTCACAAAGGGGGGGGGTGTTGCAGTCCAGCAGACAGTACTACTGTAGAAGAGAAATGCCGTAGCATTGAAGGAAGATTCCGATTTTGACCAGAGTGCTAAGGGGTCAAGGGTGTGAAATCCAGACAGAAAAAGCTACAGGTCGAAACCCTCCCTGATCCCAGGGCTTTGACTTCGGAGAGCCAAAGCAGAATGGGATTGTTCCAAGTCAAGGGGATCTTTGTTAGCTCCATCACAGCTTTCATAAGGAGATTTATGAATCATCCATCCAAGGAAATGCAAGGATGGAGCCACATGGCTTCTCCACGTGTGAAATGGGTCCTTGCTCACAGAGACTCCCTTAATCCTTCTGAAGCTCTGGCTGCCTGGAAACCTGGAGGCCAGCTTGTCTGAAGTTCAGAAAAGGCCAACTCCATGTTGTTCTGGAAGGAGTCATGGCGGGCACCTCTGCTCCATTTTGCCTCCCTAGGAAAAGAGAGGGAACGCTGTCTATCATGAAGCACTCTTACTCAGTGGCGTTCTCCTGGGAGCTGCATGTGAAAAGTTGGACTGGATAATAATTTAGTTCAATTAAATCAGAGGTTTTAAAATTTAGTGTTCATTGGAATCACCCAAAGTGCTTGCTTAAAAGGAATCGTCTGGGCAACTCCAGGGATTCTGAGGCAGGGGGGTCCGTGGATTTCATTTTGAAAAATCCTGAGCGGCTGTCCTTCGGGTGGGATTGGCACTGGGGACTGTGTGATTCTTTTTGGTGATAGTTGCCTTCTATCTAGATTGCTGGGGAGGAAAGACTAATTAAAAAACGTGGCCCCCTACTTATCTTGCTGCTATAATTGCTCCACAAATTCGCAGATAATGTAATGGTCTGATCCCTGGGTGTTTTTGCCTCCCCTTTCCACTGTCACCTCTGACTGAGTGCTCCGTGGTCCTGAGACAGGATCCACAGTTTCCTCCCAGAGCGGGCGAGTCTGCAGCATCCAGGGCCTGGTACCACTGCTGTTCTCTTTCTTTAACGGTCTCCCCTCCTGCACCTGAACCACACATGCCAATTAGGAACAGATGCAAACAGCATATGCCCCGAGCGCACAGGCCTTCTGTTCTAAAAAGCACAGTCATCTCTGGTTTCCTAGTGTTTGAACTAGCAGAAATGTTCATTTTAGATCATTTCTCCTAAAAGTTTATGCGCTATCTCGCAAGCTGGGTGGGGTTTACAGACTCGGCATGGGGATTCACAGAGCATTTCCACCTAGCAAAGGCTTCTCCTCCAACTGCACAAGGCAATCAATAAAGAAGCCAATTTCCTGGCTCCAAAGGAAAACTCTCCTGCCCTCTAATACTTCCAGATGACTGTGTGAGCCCTGTCACAAGGTCCCTGCATAGAGGAGTGCGGTTTCCACGCAGTGCTGGGCTTTAGTTCGCCAAGCAGCGACGTGATTCCCGGGATTTCAGAACAGACAGGGAGGAGGGGAGTTGGAATCAGCACCTGTGCATTCTCTGCAGACTCGGAAACTCATGTTTGCCCACTCAGAGCTCCTGTCCTGCAGATTGAGGGACAGCCAAATGAGGATTAAGCTCGGTGTTGCGGAGTGCCTGGCCTATCCTAGGTGCATTATCTAGTTTAACCTTCCTCACAACTCTGGAAGGCAAATGGTATTTTTATTATCTGGGTTTCCCTTAGAAACAGAGCCTTGGGCGAGAGGACTTCTCAGAGCAGGGAGATTGAGGGAAAAGGGAAATGGGTAGGACAGCCTAGGAAACAAAGCCAAGAGATTGATTACTGAACCGGCCACGGATGCACCACAAGCCTTGAAGGGCCACAGCTGATTGCTCAGGAGGCCCACCGAGGCCCATGCGTGGAGCATCTTTAAACAGGCTGCAGGGGGACACCGTGTTTTGGAACATTCCATCCGAGGGAGAACAGGAGAGGAAACTAAGTTGCCTGACTTTTTCCATCTTCTGTCTATCAATCATTGGTTCAAGTTTGTTCTGGGGAGTATTAACTGCCTCATACCTGCACAGCCCTTGTAGCAGCTGTTCTAGAAGCCAGATTCTACTCCTTGTGGTGTGGCATTGTGCTGGAGTTCAGAATTGGTCGAAGGAGTCAAGAGACTACAAACCCGTGGCTTCTCATCTTCAGGCAGCAGAACCACATGAGCCTGCATAGAGTTGATCAGCATATCAGTGGGGTCCTCTGGGAAGCAGAGGCTGCAATGGAAGTAAGGGTGAACGGGTACACGCCTGTGAAAGATGAGGGAGGAAGAAGCGCGATCAAGCAGCGGGAGGCCTCAAGCCTGCTGTCGACCTGACCAACCCCTCACACAGCCAAGGCCCGGCATGCCATGCTCAGTCATTGGTTGGGGGGCTGCCTCAGCTCAAGAGCTGGTACGCTAGCAGACAGCATCAAAGAACTCTGCTCCTTGATGGGCAAGATCTTTTGTTTTTGTTTTTAAAGATTTTATTTATGTATTTGAGAGAGTGAAAGAGCGAGCACGAGCAGGGGAAGTGGGAGAGGGAGAAGCAGGCTCCCCACCGAGCACGGAGCCCGATGTGGGCCTCGAACCCAGGACCCTGAGATCACCACCTGAGCCAAAGTCAGATATTTAACGGACGGAGTCACCCAGGCGCCCCAAGGGCAAGATCTTTTCTGAATGGCGGTAAGAGCAATTGGCCACCAAGGTGGTGGGAGGGAAGTCAGTAGTTGAGATCAAGAGCCAAGTGAACAGGAGCAAAGCTGAGGAAGTACCAAAGATAAGTCTGATGGGGGATTGTGCCCATTGGATGGATAGAAGAGAGATTTGATAGGTTTTATAAGTTATTTAAGTTCATAGCGGTGGTAAGTATAGTTGTCAAGATTTGAATTCGGTTTTAGCTGAGCTGAAGGCATTTGGTTCTTTGGGCAGCTCTTGTGTCAGAAGATGTTGTGGCAGGCAAGGATGCTAGTGAAGTTTCTGCTAAGTGAATCCTGTGATGTGATTAGGTTTGTCTCCTGGTTATTATTATTTCTCATTTGTAGCATCCACACCAGTTTCCCGATCTTTCTGGAGATTTTGAACCTTCTCAAACCTTCATAATATATCTTTTGTCTACTTCAAACAGCTAGAGCCTGATCTACAGCTACAGTGAGGGGCCCTTGCCAATGGCATACTTTTTAATAAAGATTTTACAGATAAATTTCCCGAATTCCATGGAATAGAATTTATTAAAAGAAGATGATGACATGGTTGGTAGGAAAATGAACCTGAACCTAAGCCATTATGTCTTATTCCTTTTGATTTCTGGTTTCTTATTACCGTCGAGAGCCCTACGTTTCCAGGCATCCCAAAGATCCAATATGGTTCCATCCAAATCTCATGGCATTGTTGAGAAGGAAGCTAAGGTCGTGTGAGAGGAGGCAACCAAGTCACTAGAGTGTCACGGTCCCAGTGTCGTGTCATTCTCTATTTTGGCTTATGAGAGCTGATTTTTAAATTTTCTGGAATTTTGCAAATGTTGGTAGCTTGGAATTTTGCAAATGTTGGTAGCTAACCCTAGGTTAGGGTAGAGTATTTACACCATGAAAATTAGCAAAGCCTACATGTTAGTCCTCCCCTCCCACCCCATGGCCTGCTGGAGAGCCCATTCCTCAGTGTCAGCTAGAACTCTCTTCTATAGCTTTTTTTTTTTTAAAGATTTTATTTATTTATTTCAGAGAGAGAGAGAATGAGAGATAGAAAGCACGAGAGGGAAGAGGGTCAGAGGGAGAAGCAGACTCCCTGCTGAGCAGGAAGCCCTATGTGGGACTCGATCCCGGGACTCCAGGATCATGACCTGAGCCGAAGGCAGTCGCTTAACCAACTGAGCCACCCAGGCGCCCCTCTTCTATAGCTTTTGAAAGACATTTTTCCCAGCAGTACTCTTTGCAGTCTTTAAAATCTACTATTTTATGGGGTCAGATTTGTTGTTGTTAGTGTGATATGAGAGGCATAGAGATGTGCTCTCCTGCTCTCTAAATTTCCATCTCCAATGTTGCAGTTATTTCTATGTAACAAACCACTCCCAGTTAAGCTGTGTGAATAAAATTTGTTATGCTGAGAGATTCTGTGTGTCAGGGGTCCATTCAGGGCATATGGGGATGGTTTGTCTCTGCCGTATCATGCCTGGGGCCTCTGTTGGAAAGATAAAAATGATGAGGGGTGAATTCAATGGCTGAGGCTGGAATCATTTGGAAGCTTTTTTGCTCACATGCCTAGCACTGAGGCTGGCATTACTCAGAGGCCTAGGTCATCTGCAGCTATCAGCTGGCAAAGTACATGTGACCTCTCCATGTGGCTGAGCTTCCTCCAGCATGGTGGCTGGCTCCAAAAACCAGTGTCCTGAGAGGGATGTCCAGAAATTGGGTGTTTAAAGAGAACCCGCTGGAAGCTTTATGGCTCTTTATGAGCCAGGCTTAGAAGTCACATGGCATCACTTCAACCATGTTTTACTGGTTCACATGTGTATCCAGATTTCAGGGGAGGACCTCACCTGTCAATGGGAGAGCTGATAAAGAATTTAGAGTAGTATTTTTAAACCACTACCCTTTCCACCCCATCCCTAGTACATATCTTGTCAAACATTTTGAAATACTGCTCTTTAGGATTCATTCCTTTGAGCGAAACATTGTGAACAGTCAGAAGACAAGTTCTCTTGGAAATCAGTATTTTATCAGTATATCATAGATTCTCCATGATGTTTTCCTATGTGATAGCAAGTCTAGAACAGGTCACAATGGGCTGGGGATTGCATACAACATTCAGGACCCGGTACTTAGGACAGGAGGGGGTTATGGGAGATATGTAGGGACTGACAAGTTACTTCTCAAGTTTTCATATGGTAGCCCTGCTTGTTGGCTTCATAAGAAAGAGTACAGAGTGTGGAAAACCTACCCTTGCCTCAGAAAACCTCAGAGAAAGGAGAGACTCCCCTTCCCCACCACCACCTTAACCACCAGTCCCTTGTTTGTCTCTGTCTATTTATGTGCCAGACTCTGAGCTGAGTTCTGGGATGCACTGAAAATGAGAGAGGACACACTCCCCACTCTCCAGGAGATTTTTTTCTCTAGTCAGGAAACCCAGAGAATTAAATGGGCATGCTCAATGTATTAAACATGAGGATAAAAGGAAGACCGGAATGCTCCTGGGACCACAGAGGCGAGGCGGCCAGCCCAAACTGGGAAATGAGGGATGAGGTGAGGGAGCTGTGTAGATGAGGTGGAGTCTCCCAAGTAAAGGGTTGTAGGGAAGGGCATCTGGGCAAAAGAAAGTGTGCTGCCCAGTCACAGGGAAGTGCATGGGGCTTCTGCTCCTTGTGAAATGGCTAAGCCTGCAGTATAACAAGGAATGGTGGAGAGGACTTGAAGACTGAAAACTGAGTAGGGGTTGAGTCCTAAAGTGGGTTGAGCTGTTTAAACTCTATCCTGTCAGTTATGGCGAGTCACTTACGCATTGAATGCTTCAGTGTGATACCTAAGGATTTACATTTCACAAAGACCACTCTGGCTAAAGTTTGGCATATGGTTTAGAGTGGGACAGGAGTGAAGGTAGAGACACTAGTTATGAGATTGTTCAGTCCACTCTCTCTCTCCAGCCCCCCTCTGGCATAAATCATTTCCAGCTCCTTAACCACTTTATGAGGGTTCATTTAGTTAAAACCAGATGACATGACCCATTTGTCTTAATAACTGTGTGGGTGTAAACAGCAATCCACTGAAGTGTGCTGTGTTATGTAACCCATCGTGCAAGGCACTGTCCCCATGAGTGCTCCATGAGTTTAGACATAAGGGTGCCTCATAGTCAATAGTGGTAAAACTTCTTTTCTTCCTTTGTTATTCATACATAGATAGAACTAGAACTAGAATAAAATAAATTTTTATTATGCATAGTTCTATTACTACAGTAATACAGGTAATGGTGGTGAGTGTGTAGATCCGAGGTTGGATTGGGTATCTATCCTAGAGGGACATTCATCTGGTCTTTTTTTTAAGATTTCATTTATTTATTTGAGAGAGAGAGAGAGAGATAGAGAGCAGGGGAAGGAGCAGAGGGACAAGCAAACTCTGCACTGAGCACAGAGCCCGATGTGGGGCTCGATCCCAGGACCCTGAGATCATGACCTGAGCCGCTTAACCGACAGCCACCCAGGCGCCCCTGCAATCATCTGGTCTTAGTGACTGATTAGATTGGAGAACTTAAATAAAGGGGGGGAAATCTAGGATGGCTGGGGACGGGTGATACTGCCTTTCACAGAAACAGGCAATACGGGGGATGGAGGGAGAGAGGTAGAGGAGGTAGGGAGAGTGAGAAATGAATGCAGGTCTAGAGTCACCTGTGAGGCAATGAGATTGAAAATATGCGGAGAGGTCTGCAGCAACAGATTTCAGAATCATCAGTATATAATCATGTGGTGAATGAATCCACAGAAATTGACGAATTTGCCTAGAATGGGAATAGAGTGAAAAGAGAAATGTTTCAAGGACAGAACTCCAGAAGGCAGTGATTTTAAGAGAAAGACAAAGGAGGAATGGCTGCAGAGACCAAGAGAGTGTGAGAGGAGCAACCAGAGGACAGGAGAAAAATCAAGAGTAGTCCCAGGAAATTTCCCACTGGGAAGACTAAGGAGTTGAGAGTAACCCAGGAAATGGTTCACTTCCACTTGAGAAGAAAAGGTGGATCTGTGAAAAACTCTTTAAGAAAGAAGCTGCCCTTGGGGCACCTGGGTGGTTCAGTTGTTGAGCGTCTGCCTTTGGCTCAGGTCATGATCCCAGGGTCCTGGGATCGAGCCCTGCATCCGGCTCCCTGCTCCGCAGGAAACCTGCTTCTCCCTCTCCCACTCCCCCTGCTTGTGTTCCTTCTCTCACTGTCAAATGAATAAATAAAATCTTTAAAAAAAAAAGAAGCTGCCCTTGAGGAATTAGCAACTGAAGAGTAAACATATGCATTTGTAGAACACTGTAATTGTTGAGTATACTATATTTTCAGAGGCAGCACATTTTATAAAACTTACAGATTTAGGTTCATTATATGGTTCAATTTCCCTTTTAATGTTTTTTTCTGTTCTAACTCATGCACCGTATGCGAGTCACCATAATGGCGATAATAGTAATAATAATGATAGTAGTAGTAATAAAGGAAATCATCCATAATCTTATTTTACAAATAAACTATTTTCAAGTTTTATTTGCTTTCAAGATTCTGTAAGTAATTTTTTAGTTATAATTTTAAAATATATACACTGAAAAATGTGCTCGTTTACAAATGTTTAAGCCTATTTCCCCATAAATACATAGATGTTAGGACTGTGCTTTTATTTATTTTGCAGAGATGTTATTTATTTATTTATTTGAGAGAGAGAGAGCACGCATGTGAGTGGGGAGAGCAGAGGGTGAAGGAATCTCAAGCCAACTCCACACCGACCACAAGCCCAACACAAGGTTCCTTCTCCTGACCTTGAGGTCATGACCAGTGCCAAAACCAAAAGTCAGGTGCCCAACCCACTGAGCCACCCAGGTGCCCCAGGACCCTGTCCTTTTAAATGTCTACAATAATATTCCATTATATGGTAATACTATAATTTGCTGTCCATTCTTTTGTTAGTTAATATTTAGACTTTTCCTAAGTTTGCTAAATTGAATGTTTATAAGCACACTCGGTCTCTCCAGTCACTCCTAGAGCTAAGGAAATTTATGACAAATTTGTATAATTTTGAAATTTCAGTTTGACATTATAATACAGTGATTTAAAACCTAGCTCAAGATTTAGCTAATTTATGTCTTTGATTTTAAAGACTGTCATAGTTGCAATTTTCTGTTATGAGGTCTATGACATAAAATAGACACTTTTGAAGAGGTTTATCATTAATAATACTAGATGTAAATCCATACTTCAAATAGTCTCATTGTTAATTCTGCAAGTTTGACGTCAACTTCTTGTCAGGTCACATTAACTCATCATTGTTTTTTTATCTTGCTTTTTGTCAAATAAAGAGTTCATATTGTAGTAGCAATTTTAGCTTTGCTTTTTTGCTTTTTGTTTGCTTGAACTTATATTAAGCTACCTTCAGTCATGCATGCTCAGCACTGTCATGCATGCACTCTCTCTCTCCAGCCCCCCTCTGGCAGAAATCATTTCTAGCTCCTTAACCACTTTATGAGGGTTCATTTAGTTAAAACCAGATGACATGACCCGTTTGTCTTAATAACTGTGTGGGTGTAAACAGCAATCCACTGCAGTGTGCTGTGTTATGTAACCCATCGTGCGAGGCACTGTCCCCATGAGTGCTCCATGAGTTTAGACGTAAGGGTGCCTCATAGTCAATAACCAATGTTTTCAAGTTCATGTAGCTGTGTGAACATAGTTGGAGTAGTTACTAGACCTCACCTGAGAGCTAGACCATTTTTCTTTGCCTTCCAGTTTTTTTCCTGTGCTTATTCATTGATTAATCCATTCATTCAACACGATTTTGAAGAGTGCCTTCAATAATAATAAGTAAAAACTAATATTTATTGATCTAGATGGTTTGTTCTAGTCCCTGTTCTAAGCACGTTAAATATATGAACTTCTTTAACTCTCACAATCATCCTTAGGGAGATTTTCAAAGTCTCCATACACAATCCCTAGTTGCCACAGACATTTTCAAATAACCTTTAGCATGCTGGCTTCTAAAACCTTGGTAAGAGGGAAGCTACAAACGAACAGCCTGGACCTGCTGCCAAGGCTTTTCTTGCACTCCTAATTGGCAGCCTTATGGGTTAGCTGACAAATGGGTCTGAATAGCATGTCCAAATGTGGTAGTCGGTTGCTAAGGTTGAGTAACAAGTTGCCCATGGCCCTACAGCTAGAAGTTGCTTCAGTAAGCTAAGGACTATGCCAAGCCATGGAAATAGAGAAAGACACATCCTGCCCTAAAGGAGCTCCCAGATATGTGGGATAGACAAAGAGATTATTGCTCTGCAGTGGGGCATGTCTATGATGTATATATGAACTATCTTGAAATTACACTGGAGACTGAACTTTTTAGATTTTGGAGACAACCACCACCACTTTTCAGCATGCACAGTCTTGCGGTATCTTTTCTAAAATATTTATTAATTACAAATAGTAATACTAATCTCACAGAAAAACACTGCAGACACACAACTAAGTGATCAAAGTGACCAACGCCAGTAATAACACATGTTGACGACATGTATTCCCTGATAAGATGGACTAAAAAAGGCACATCAGTTCTGTGTTTCATGTCCCCAAGTGCAGAACCTCAAGGAAATCATGAAGAAACATCCCACGAACCCATACTGAGGGACGGTCTATAAATCGTACCTTTAGTAGTGTCATTGCTATCCTTTTTTTTTTTAAAGATTTTTAAAAAATTTGTCAGAGGGAGAGAGAGAGAAGAGAGCATGCCAGGCAGAGGGAGAAGCAGACTCTCTGCTGAGCAGGGAGCCCGATGCAGGTCTCAATCCCAGGACCCTGGGATCATGACCTGGGCTGAAGGCAGATGCTTAAGTGACTGAGCCACCCAGGCGCCCCGTGCCATCACTATTCTTTATGATTCTTCAAAAGTGTCCAGGTCATGAAGGTCAAGGGAAGAAAGACCTGAGGGACTCCCTCAGATTGGAGGGATGGAAAAAGTCATGGAAACTAAATCCAATATGGGATCCAGGAACAGGAAGAGAACTTGAGTGAAAAAGTTGGCAACATTTATTTTTTTAAGTTTTTTTAAAAGATTTTATTTATTTATTTGAGAGAGAGAGAAAGCATGAGTGAGGGGAGGGCAGAGGGAGAGGCAGAAGCAGACTCCCTGCTGAGCAGGGAGCCCAACACTGGGCTTGATCCCAGGACCCTGGGATTGTGACCTGAGCCGAAGGCACCCAAAAAATGTTGGTAAAATTGAAATGAACTCTGTAGTTCTGCTAATAGTGTTGCTTCATTGTTAATTTTCTGGTTTTCATAATTGTACTATCATTATTCAAGATGGTAACATTACAGGGAGCTGAGTAAAAGGCCCATGGGAACTCTCTCTCACAGAGAGTCTAACAATTTTTACCCCCACCAGTAGTGTATGAAAGTGTCCGTTGTTCTCCATTCCTACAATTCCTTCATATTATCTATTGGTATTTTAAATTTATACTTTCATGATGACTAATGACATTGAGCACATATATATTAACATACTCACATATTATTGGCCATTTGGATTTCTTTTTTTTAAACTTCCTTTTGAAGTATTTACCCATACTCCTACTGGGTTGTCAGTCTCTTAAAGATTTTCAAGCTAAGAGTAGTTTGATATGTCTTGCATTACAGGAAGGCCTTCATTTTTTGTCCTGTTCTTGGCTATGATAGTCTCTTATAATGAATTCCAGATTTCAAAAACATCCTGGGCTTTCTTGCACTAATATTGACTGAATTACTGTTGTTTTCAAACATTTACATTAAATTTATATCTGTTATATTAATCTTTATAATGTTGAAGAAGTGAAGAATGGGAACCAAATTCTTAAGTACTTTGTACTGTTAAATAGATTACCTAATTTAATATTCAGAAAACCATGCATGATAATTGTTAGTATTCCCAATTTACAGTTGTTATAAATGAGGCATAGAAATATTAAGTAAACTTGACTAAGGCCACAAATAGAAAATCCTAGATCCCAGCTCTAAAGTCATTCAATGAGTTTATTTTGTGGATGCCATTCCAGAAACTGAAATTTATCTGGGTGTGATCAATGACACAAATTACTTTGGTACATCATATTTAGATATATGTTATAAGAATGGGCCCATTCCTTCCTCTAGTCCAGATCGATGGTTTCTTAAAATATTGGGTTTATGGAACCTTTTGAGGGTCCAGCGCGTGTGATGTTAAGGACTTTAACAGGTAGAGACCAAGTTTCCACCCTCCTTGGTGGTGAGATCTTTATTGGAAGGAATGTCAGAACATCAAGCAATGATCCAGATTTCCAGTGTTAGCGCTGACGTAGAAAGAGCTTTTAGGTAATCATTCCCATCCTTATTTTTTTTAAGATTTATTTATTTATTGGAGAGGGAGAGGGAGAGAAGCTGATTTTCCACTGAGTGTGGAGCCTGACATGGGGCTCGATCCCAGGACCCTGAGATCATCTCTGAGCTGAAACCAAGAGTTGAATGCTCAACCAACTGAGCCACCCAGGCACCCCTCATCCCCATTTTTAAATTAAGAAAAAAAGAAACTGAACAAACAGAAAAAATCATTAAGTTGTCTTGGGCCTATCCACGAACTAAGGTGACAAGACAAATAAAAATGGAGAGACAAGTGATTCTAGAGCGTAACTGGCAAGTTAATCCATTCTCCAGGAAGATATAAGAATCCTTAATGTGTATGCCCCTAACAAAAGAGTACCAAAATACATTAGGCAAAAACTGGCAGAATTAAAAGGAGTAAAACAAAATTCTACTATTAACACTTCAATTATAACAACTGGTAGATCAGAGAGGCAGAAAATGACTAAAGATATGGATTAGTAAGAGTAATGCTAAATAGCACTATCAATCAACTTGATCTAATCCTTAGAGCAAGAGCTATTGGAGCCATAAAACGTTAGAAACACAAATAGGAATTTTGATGAATTACTGGCGAGAGGGAGTACTAGCATGACAGGGGAAAACACCTGCAGACCACATTTCTTTGGGGGTTCCCACACTTTCCTGGGTTTTATGTATAGTAACTCCACTAAGTTCTCATGATGAAGAGCAAGAAAGATACCCTCTTGGCTCTGGTAAGAGGAGGGGAAATGAACCATTGTGAAATTTGCCCAGAGCATTCTTGATAATAAAGGGCTCCTTTCCAGGAGCAAAGACGACCAGCATCTTATCCCACCTGGGGGAAAGGTAGTGCTCCTACTCTGGCCCTGTCACACATAAGAAGGGTAGTTGTCCTGTCACACCTAAGAAGGGTTAAAAAGCTAAGAAACACTTGTGAAGGTCACAGCCCAGGGATATTGGCCCACTGAAATACTGAGAGTTAAATATAACAGTGTAAATTTCTCTTAAATCTCCATAGTTTACCACCACACAAACAGGGCTCCAGCATAATCACAGGATTTTAGCTGAAAGACTGTCAAAACACAGACTTATTGTAAAGAGGTATATTTAGGGAAGCCCAAACACAACACAGGAGACAAAAACATAAAATGCTCAATTAAAGCTAGAGAAGGTAGAAAAAGAAGGGAGGAAAAAACCCAAAGAACAAGAACAATAAAGAGAAAAGACTTACAAACATGATAACCAACCATATCAATAATGATTGAAATGGGAATGATCTAAATATGCCAGTCAAAAGAAAGACATTGTCAGACTAGATACAAAAATAAGACCCAACTATATATTGTCCACAAAAACTTCACTTTATATATAAATAATAAGACATATTAGAAGTAAAGGATTGGACAAAAATATATTATGTTAACAGTAATCAAAGGACAGCTGGAGTAGCTGTATTAGTCTCAGAGTAGATTGAGAACAAGGAAAATTATCAGGGATCGTGAGAGAAATGATATGGTATGGGGGTCCATTCTCCAAGAAGATATAAGAATCCTTAATGTGTGTGCCCCTAACAACAGAGTACCAAAATACATTAGGCAAGAACTGGCAGAATTAAAAGGAGTAATACAAAATTCTACTATTAACACTTCATTTATAACAATTGGTAGATCAGAGAGCCAGAAAATGACTAAAGATATGGATTAGTAAGAGTAATGCTAAATAACACTATCAGTCAACCTGATCTATTTGGCCTTTATAGGACACTCCATCCAACAAGAGCAGAAAACACATTCTTTTCAAGCTCATGTGGAATATTCACCTAAAGAGACCATACTGTGGATCATAAAACACATTTAATCAAATTTAAAATGATCAAAATCATATGTATGTCTCAGACCACAATGAAGTTAAGCTAGAAATCAGTAACAGAAAGATAGCTGGATAATCACAAAATATTTGGAAAATAAACTGCACACTTCTAAATAACACATGAGTCAAAAAGTCTTGAGAAATTTAAAAATATTTTTAACTAAATGAAAATGAAAATACAATTTAGTAAAATGTATGAGGTCTAGTGTTTGAGGAAAATTGATAGTCTTAAATGCGTGTTTATAAAAGATGCTCTAAAGTCAATGGTGTAAGATTTTGCTTTACAAAACTAGACAAAGAAGAGCAGTTTAAGCCTAATGCAAGCAGAAGAAAAATGGTAAAAATTTGTGCAGAAATAAATGAGAAAATCAACAAAATCAAAAGCTGCTTCTTTGAAAAATCAATAAAATTAATAAATCTCCAGCCAGGCTAACTATGAAGAAAGGGAAAACATAAATTACTAATATCAGTAATGGAAGTGCAGTGATCACTGCTGATCCTCTTGATATTGAAAGGAGAATAAAGGAATGCTATGAACAAGTCTAGGCCTCTAAGTTTGATAATTTCCATTAAATGGAAAATTCCTTGAAAGACAAAAACTACCAAAATGCACAAAGGAAGAAACAGATGACTCAACCTATATCTATTAAAAAACTTGAATCAATAATGAATAACCTCCCCACAAAAAGAAAGAGCTGGGCCTAGGTTGTTTCACTTGCAAATTCCTCCAAACATTTAAGGAAGAAATGATACCAATTCTCCACAGTCTCAGAAAACAAAAGCAAAGGTGCCTTTCCCAAATTATTCTATGAGGACAGCATTACCCTCATGCCAAAACCAGATGAAAGCATTATGAGAAAAGAATGCTACATACCGATATCTCCCACGCAAGTAGATTCAAAAATCATAAAATATTAGCAAATGAAGACCAAAAATGTATATAAAAAGAATTATACTCCATGAATGAGTGGGATTTATCTCAGGTATACAGGACTGGTTCAACATGTGAAAATCAATCTAATCCACTACATCAATGGGCTAAAGAAAAATCATATGATTGTATCAGTTGATGCAGAATAAAGTATTCGACTAAATGCAATACTCATTCATGAAAAAAACCACTCAGCAAAATGGGAATTGAGGGGACCTCTTACATCTTGATAAAGAACGCCCTACAGATAACATCATATTTGATAGTTAAAAAGTGGACGCTTAGGGCGCCTGGGTGCCTCAGTAGATTAAGCGTCTGACTCTTGATTTTGGCTCAGGTCATGATCTCAAGATTGTGAGATTGAGCCCTGCATCGGGCTCCACACTGGGTGTGAAGCCTGCTTAAGATTCTCTCTCTCTCTCTCTCTTCCTCCCTCTCTAAAAAAAAGAGGGGGACACTTTACCTCTAAGATCAGAAACAAAGTAGAAAGGTCTTCTCAACAGTCTTCTTCAACATCATACTGGAAATCCTGGCGTATTCAATAAGACAGGAAAAACAGACTAAGAGAGGGAAGGGGGGGCATCTGGGTGGCTCAGTTGGTTGAGCGTCTGCCTTCGGCTTGGGTCATGATCCCAGGGTCCTGGGATCGAGACCCACATCGTGCTCTCTGCTCAGTGGCAAGTCTGCTTCTCCCTCTGCCTCTGTGATACCTCTCCCTCTGTGATCTACTTTGTTCTGTCTCAAAAAAATAAATAAATAAAGTCTTAAAAAAAAGAGACGGGGGAGAGAGGGAAAGAAAGAAAAGGTATATAGATTTGGAAGGAAGAAATAAAACTTGTTTATAAATGACTTGACTGTCAAAAAACAAATTAAAAACAAAAAACAAATGACTTGATGGTCTATGTAAAATGACCCCTCAACACACACTCCCCCCCAAAATCCTATAGCTAAGAAGAGAATATGGTAAGGTCATAGGACATAAAGTTAATATCTTAAAGTCAATTGCTTTTCTGTATACCAGCAAGGAACAATTGGAATTAGGAATTAATGTAATGCCAGTTATAATAACACCAAAAAAATTAAAAATTAAATATATATATTATATATACACACACATATACATGCTGATATAATAAACGATTGAATAAATAAATAGGAAAATAGACAAATCTGTGCAGAAGAATTCCAGAATTTATGTAATACTGTGCCCTAAAGGAGGTGGAGCATAACTCACCACTCCTTAACTGTGGACTGTGCAAGTTGATCTCCTTTCAGAGTGCAGTACTAGAAGTTGGAAATAAAAGAGTAACTTTCCAGTGGAGAAATTTGACAAATACTACCTGAGCCATGTGATCAAGATACCAACAGTGATGGGACACCTGGGTGGCTCAGTCAGTGAAGCGTCTGCCTTTGGCTCAGGTCATGATCTCGGGGTCCTGGGATCGAGCCCCGCATCACCCTCCTTGCTCAGCAGGGAGTCTGCTTCTCCCTCTGCTTGCCATTCCCCCTGCTCTCTCTGTGACAAATAAATAAATAAAACCTTTAAAAAAAGAAAAAGATACCAACAGTGAGCAGTTATGTTGATAGTATGTATCTTTGTAGGATGTGATGAGAATGACACTTCATATTTGTGGCCTTTCTCAAAATACTACAACCCCAGAGTATCATGAAAAATCTCCAACAAATCCCAACTGAGAGACATTCTATAAAACACCTGGCCAGTATTCCTCCAAACTGTAAAGGTCATCAGAAACAGGGAAAATCTGAAAAAATGTAACAGCCAAGAGGAACCCCAAGAGGCATAATGATTGGCTGAAATATGGTGTCCCTGGGTGGTATAATGAAAAAAAGAAAGGCACACTAGGTAAAAACTAAGGAAATCTGAATAAGATATGGACTTCAGTTAATAGTAATGCATTGATATTGGTTTGTTAATTATTACAAATATATCATTGTAATGTGCGATGTTAACAATAGGAGAAATTGGGTGCAGGGCAAATGGGAGCTCTGTGTACTATCTTCTCATTTCCTTCCTTTAAATCTAAAAATGAACTTTATTAAAAACAACAACAACAACAAAAAGCAACAAGTCAGGGTTTAGCACGGAGTTCCTTTCAATCAAAGAAGCAAAACCAGAATGGTTGCCAAAGCAATGAATGCACTTTGTCAGTCCATAGAATATCAAGATTTTCATTGTTTATTTTTTTAATTTCTGTTTTTTAAGGTTTAAAAAATGTTTAAATTCTAGTTTAATTAGTATACCCTGTTATATTCGTTTCGGGTGTACAATATAGTGATTCAAGACTTCCATACATCACCTGGTGCTCATCAGGACATGTGGACAAGTGTGCTCCTTAATCCCCATCACCTATGTCATCCATCCCCCAACCCCCTCCCCTCTGGTGACCATCAGTTTGTTCTTTATAGTTAAGAGTCTGTTTCTTGGTTTGTTTCTCTCTCTTTTTTTCCTTTGTTCATTTGTTTGTTTGTTTGTTTCTTAAATTCCACATATGCATGAAATTGTATGGTATTTATCTTCCTTTGACTGGTTTTTTTTCGCTTAGGATTATATACTCTCTAGATTCATCCACGTTGTTGCAAATGGCAAGATTTCAGTCTTTTTTTATGTCTGAATAATATTCCATTATATATACATAAATATATACATACTCACACCACATGTTCTTTATCCATTCATCTATCAATGAACACTATGTTGCTTCCATAATTTGGCTATTGTAAATAATGCTGCAGAAAACATAGGGTTGTGTGTATCTCTCTGAATGAGTGTTTTGGTATTTTGTGTGTAAATACCCAGTAGTTCGATTACTGGATTGTAGCATAGTTCTATTTTTAACTTTTTTAAAGAAACTCCATACTGTTTTCCACAATGCCTGCACCAGTTGCATTCCCACCAATAGTGCACGAGGGTTCCTTTTCCTCCACATTGTCACCAACACTTACTGTTTTTGGTGTTTTTGATTTTAGCCATTCTGAGGTCGTATCTCAGTGCGGTTTTGATTTGCACTTCCTTGATGATGAGTGTTGTTGAGCATCTTTGCATGTGTCTGTTGGCCATCCATATGTCTTCTTCAGAGAGATGTCTGTACATGTCTTCTGCTGGTTTTTTAATTGGATTAGTTGTTTTGGGTGTTGAGTTTGATAAGTTCTTTAAATATTTTGGATACTAATCCTTTATCGGATACATCATTTGCAAATATCTGCTCCCATTCTGCAGGTTGATTTTACGTTTTGTGTGTGTGTGTTTTTTTAAAGGGTTTATTCATTTATTTGTCAGAGAGAGAGAGCACAAGCAGGGGGAGTGGGAGAGGGAGAAGCAGGCTCCCCGCTGAAAAGGGAGCCTGATGTGGGACTGGATCCCAGGACCCCGGGATCATGACCTGAGCCGAAGGCAGACGCTTCACAGACTGAGCCACCCCAGCGTCCTTGCCTTTATGTTTTGTTGATTGTTTCCTTCACCTTGCAGAAGTTTTTTATTTTGATGTTTATTTTAGCTTTTGTTTCCCTTGCCTTAGGAGACATACCCAGAAAGAAGTTGCGATGGCCAATGTCAAAGAAGTTACTGTCTGTGTTCTCTTCTAAGATTTTTATCATTTCCATTTAGGTCTTTAAACCATTTTGAGTTTATTTCTGTGTATGGTGTATGGTGTATGGTGTAAGAAAGTGGTCCAGTTTCATTCTTCTGCATGTAGCTGTCCAGTTTTCCCAATACCATTTGCTGAAGACATTGTCTTTTTCTCATTCGATATTTTTGCCTCTGTTTGTTGTTGTTCTTGGCCAAGAAATTTTGTAAATATGTCATCATACTAAAAAAAGAAGTTTTCACAAGAGCTTACAAAAAGGAAGAAAGTTTCATCAGGAGCTGTGTGCCCTGAAGAACACCAGTGGTTTTAGTTTTAATCCAGCTGCATGCTGTTGGGATGTGACAAAACTGCCAATTATACCATGACCTACTTCTTAATATAACAATAAGTGTCAGTGGTTCTGGAGTCAATGATAGTATTTGATATAGACACTATTTCTGAATTCTTCTGCTACTGAGTTATGTATCAGTTTGACCCATCCCAGGGCACAGGACTTCATCAGAATCATACAGAATTGAGTGTGGCATCTTTTTCTCGAAAAGCTCAACCATTAAGCAGCTCAACTTGATCTTCTCTTGTATGTATTGTAGATCTTCCAGCAGGAGGATAAGGAGGAAGGAGAGGAGGTTCGGGTATTTATTCTTCGGATTCCCTTCCTGCTGGGTGCCTGAGTACTGGCTGCATCCTACAGAAAGGTTTTAGTTCCTTCTGCAGTCCTATACAGCCCCTGTTGCCTTACCCTGTCTGGTGAAGGGGTTGTAAAAAACCTAGCAGATTTTAGCCTGGGTTATTTCCTACCTGTATACCTTTATAAATAGTTCTTTATCATACTTAACCTCAAATTAGCCTATTTCGACTGTCTCATCTGTTTCCTTCCAGAATCCTGTCTGCTGCCTCAAACTTAACATGTCCCCAACCCATCCACACCCCCCTCTTCTATCAGCTGTTTTCCCCATATTGGTAAATGACAACTCCATTCTTAACAGTTGCTCAAGCCAGATAGCTTGACTTGACTTTGACCTATCAAAAGTTATGGAAAACCAGCGAATCCTGTTATGTCTATCTTAAAAATAGATCCAAGATCTGACCACTTATTCATATTTGTACTATGATCACCTTGGTGCAAGCCCCTATCACCTCTTGCCTAGATTATCATAGGTTTCTCCTAACTGGTTTTCCTGCTTCCATCCTTGCACTGTGCAACCTAGTATTATCTTTACAGTAGACAGAGTGATCCTTTAAAAACAAAACAAAACAAAACAAAACACAAGTCAGATGATGCCCTCCCTTGCTCAGTACCATTTGCCAGCATGACTCAGCTCGCCCGATCACAAACCTACTCAACCTCGAGTAGCTTGGGCTGTGGAGAAAGTGCCTTCAGCCTATCTGTCACCAGCAGTCAGTCAGATGAAACTCCAGAATGCTCTGAGTCTGAGTCCCCCGATGTTGTGGACAGACACCAGCCCGTGGAGGTGTGCTCCTAAGCAGGTGCTCCTCCCCTGGACTGTGCAAATCCAACCTCCTTCAAACATCTACTCCATAATATCTCTTGAACCCACCAAGCACTCTCCTGCTTCAGAAACTTTTCTCTTCCTGTTCCCTCTCCTGGATCACTTTTCTTCCAAAAATCTGTATGGCTTACTTTATTTATTTATTTATTTGAGAGAGAGAGAGAGAGAGAGAGAGAGAGAGAGACAGAGCTGGGGGGAGGAGTGGAGAGAGAGAGAGAATCTTAAGCAGGCTCCATGCCCAGTGTGGAGCTCGATGGGGGGCTCAATCTCATGACCCTGAGATCATGACCTGAGCAGAACTCAAGAGGCAGATGCTCACCTGACTGAGCCACCCAGCACCCCCACCCCCGAAGGCTTACTTTAGAATACTGCTCAGCCATGACTTATTAGGCAAGCCTTTCCTTAAGCGTTCTCTGTGAAGGTGCTTGACTGCCATCTCTCATCTCTGTCTGTCTCTCTCACCTCTTGTGGTCTTCTTTCTTTTTTTTAAGATCTTATTTATTTGAGAGAGAGAGAGAGAGAGCATGAGCAGGGGGTAGCGGCAGATGGAGAGGGAGAAGCAAGGCTCCCTGCTGAACAGGGAGCCTGATGCAGGGCCTGATCCCAGGACCCTGAGATCATGACCTGAGCCGAAGGCAGACACTTCACCGACTGAGCCACCCGGGCACCCCTCTTGTGATTTTCTTTATAGCATTTATCATCAGACATGTATTTGCTTGTTCGTCTTTCTTCCTAACCTGATTATAAGGCAGGATTTTTGACTGTTTTGTTTACTGCTGATCTCCAGTGCCTAGAATAGTTCCTAGCACGTAGTAGGCATTCCACAAATATGTACAAAATGAATGTATATGGTAACTGGCATGGTAGTGTGTTTTAAGAGAAAGCTTTTGCATTGTGGCATATCCAATTTTCAGTGAAGTTCAACTAGTTTTATTTATTTATTTTTTTAAAGATTTTATTTGTTTATTTGACAGAGAGAGACACAGTGAGAGAGGGAACACAAGCAGGGGGAGTGGGAGAGGGAGAAGCAGGCTTCCTGCTGAGCAGGGAGCCCAATGTGGGGCTCAATCCCAGGACCCTGGGATCGTGACCTGAGCCGAAGGCAGATGCTTAATGACTGAGCCACCCAGGCGCCCCCGAAGGTCAAATAGTTTTAGACTCAACTTTTTAATTAAGTGTGGGGTATTTTCAGGAAGGAGTGAAGCCATGTGCTTTAGTAGTTCTTTGGCTTTCTGCATTGGTTGTCAAGAACCACTGCACTAGATCTTTTTGTGCCATCATATTCAATAATGAAGGTTAAAAGAATAAAAGTTGTCCTGTTTTTTCTTTAGAAAATTTGCAACTTTAGCTTGACCCATTGTATACAAATATGGCTACAACAATTGTAATGGCAAGGTATGTTTTCCTAAATTCCTACCAAGTATTCTACCTGATGTACTGTTATGAACAGAATGGAGATTATATGTTACCTGACTCGGTAAGGTAGCATTTCTTGCTTTCTTCCTCTTTGGAGAATGAGAATGTTTCCACATATAATTTGACATCAAGTCAATGTTTTTGCCAAGAAAATCTTTGCACCTCATTCATCAACTTGTCATCTCCCCCTACCTTCTCTATCCAACCCAAGCCATCCATGTACGTTGGTCAGTGTGTCTGCTCTGGATTTTCTTTCTTTCTTTTTTTTTTTTTTTTAAGATTTTATTTATTTATTTGAGAGAGAGAATAAGAGAGAGAGAGAGAGCATGAGAGGGGGGAGGTTCCAAGGGAGAAGCAGACTCACTGCTGAGCAGGGAGCCCAATGCGGGACTTGATCCCGGGACTCCAGGATCGTGACCTGAGCTGAAGGAAGTCGCTTAACCAACTCAGCCACCCAGGCGCCCCTGCTTTGGATTTTCCAAATGTTACCTCAGAGTTAGACTGTAAGATGATCAGAACTGGAGATTTGGGTTCCTTTATTTAGTGCCTAATAACCATTCTGTAAAGGAATTGCTTTTACTGAATGATACTTGGGCACTAAGCCATTGACTGAGCCTGAGTGAATTGGCAGAAACCAAATGAAACTCACAGTCATGTGTGACTATAGAGCATGGTCAGTAATTTCACCCACAGGACCCCCAGCAGAAACTGTTCTTGGATTTATAGATCACAAATAAGCAAGTAGCCTAGGAAAAACTTAGCCTTATCTATCTTATGGACTCTATGAGTCATGTTCATTATCATGTTTACTTTGTATTTCGCTACCAGAAAGCAAAACTAAATTGTTGTAACTAAATAGGACTCTATGCTCTGTAAATCCAGTATTACCTCTGATTTTTTTCCTATCATATCAATGCAAGTGTTCATTTGTATTCTTTTATACAGCACGTCTTTTTGAAAGCAACCTTAAGTCCTTTGTGGGGCAATCTGGGGTATAAATAAATAATTGGGGTGTGTTTTTTGTTGTCGTTTTTTGTTTTGTTGGTATCCCACTGTGCTGCATCATTAATTGTGTATGAGTCTGGACAGAGCTGGAGGAAGAAATTCTCACACGTCCTACATTGTATTTTGAAACCTGACGGTTTATAGACTAGTTTCAAAAATGGATAGGCTCGAAGCCATTTCCTTCCATGGATCACTGATAATCATGTATCTTCAGAAAATCTTAGAGTTGTTGATGTTGTCATGTTATTCGCTGCATAAGGAAAATTATTTACAGATTTTACATGTATATTTCATTGTTGCTTTCCTCTTATAGCCAAGTTGAATGTTAATGTCAGAAGGTGGCAAAATAGTAATATTTGGTGTATCTGGGTTAAGTATATGTATAAAACTATTCATTGTATTAATCTTTTGAATCTTTGGTAGGTTTGAAAATCCTTATTCTAAAAAATAAAACATAAACAAATAAAAATGTAATGTTCTCAAAGAATCCTCTGGCTCTACTCCAACTTGAAATATGTTAGGCTGAATAGAATTCAAAGAATCACCAGTGTTATGTGAATCTTAAAACAATTCTTCTATTATGCTAATGGCTGGACATCTGGGCTTCTCTCCTTGGAGATGAGTGATGATTTGTGCTAAACAAAATCAAAAGTGTCTTTGAACATCATTCCAAGTTAAATACTGTTATCTTGTGCCATTGAGCTATGTGAGTGGGTCAGAAGTTTTTTCAAGTTGTTGTGTCTGATGTTTATTTTGTAGATATTCTCCGGTAAATATTATTCTCTGGAAATGGTTTCCTCATTTTTTAAGAGTTAGTTTCTTTGAGACTCACATATTTGGGAGTGAGGAGTGTGAGTATCACTTAAGTCCCTCCTGGATCTTCTCTCAAGTCATAAGTTTGCTAGCTTCTTTTAAGAGTCCTTATCCGGATGGAAATTCTTTATGCCATGTGGCTGTGATTCTGAGTTGCCCCGTATACCATGAAATACAATGACTTCTTCACTCTCTCTAATGACACCAGCTTGTCCTTCATCATCTGCCTTGCCAGAGCTGTCAAATATAACTTGAGTCCTTAAACTCAAGGGAGCTTTCCAGATCCATGCATGATGTTTTTCCAAGGGGAGAGAGTAGAGTCATGTGTCTTACTGTTGTGAGCTATTCTACTTAGTATTTATTGAGCACTTACTAGGTGCTCTGACTGTGTCCCGGGTGGGTTAAAGAAATCAGTTGGTTAAAGGTTAGCCAAATTTTTATAGACACATAGGGTGAAAAATATTTTTCAACACACGGAAAAACAAAGGATTATATTCAGATTTAGTTTTAGTTTGGCTGCAAAGTTGGGTGGGTGGGTAACAGGGAATATTCGGAAGTAAACCTTGAATACCATGCAAAACAACTGATCATTTACCTTTTCACCATTTTATATTGACCAGAAAATTTCTGAGAAGATAGATTGATCTGGCAATATTGTAATGGCTTATGCACAAAGTTATGCAGGCTTGTACCAGTGTTTTAAAAGTGAAAAAGGGAGTCATGAGAGAGATGAAAAGAAATTCATTTAGCCAATGAGCCTTAGGAGTGGGGTTATTAAAGAAAAGAAGGATGAGACATAAAAAGTTCTTGAGGTTTTGATCCTGGAAGTACTAAAAAGCTAGTGGAGGCATTAAAAGAAATACAAAATACGAGTTTTGCATTGGGAAATGTTAACATGTTTCCTTCAAGAAAAACATTTTATTTTTTATTTTTTTTAAAGATTTTATTTTTATTTATTTGAGGGAGAGAGAGTGAGAGAGAGAGAGCACAAGAGGGGGTAGGGTCAGAGGGAGGAGCAGACTCCCTGCTGAGCAGGGAGCCCAATGCATCAGGACCTGAGCTGAAGGCAGTCACCCAACCAACTGAGCCACCCAGGCACCCATGAAAAACATTTTAATAATATATGTATGGTGAAATGGACTGATTTTAAGTATTTGATGACTTTCATGAAATGAATACACTTGTGTAACCAAGAAGTGGATCAATACACAAAATAAAATGTTGCCCACGAACATCCATGATGCTCTCAGTTAAATTCTGAATTATCTCAGTATAGAACAGTTGTACTTGTTTGGGGGTAATACACTGATAAGCTGGAGTCAATATTTAACAACCAGCTCTCAGGGGTAGATGAGAGAGGAGCCCTGATTTGTAACTTTTGACAATTTCTGTGGTGTAACTACTCCACCACAGGTGGTTGTAAACTACCAAGAAGTTATCAATGAAGGCGGAGTTGAGAAGAAATGCGCTCAAATCAGTTCCCACAAGCTGGTATAAACAGGCTCCATCACATGCATGGAATAATATAATATATATTTTTTCATGTTGGCATCTATTGCTTACAGATTAAGCTTGTAAGATTCATCCACGTTCTGTGGAGTAGTGGGTTCATTCTGTTTTATTCCTAGACCCCAATTTATTTACCCAGTCTACAGTGGATGGATAATTGGGTTGTTTCCATTTTTAGCCATTGCAATAATGCTGCTAGGAAGTCTCTTGTGCATGACTTTTGGCAGACGTGTGTTCACATTTCTATTGGGTATATACTTAGGAGTTCAGTTGCTGGTGTGAAAGTATACAGCTTTAGTAGATATTGCCAAACAGCTTTCAAGGTGGTATGCCAATTCACACTCCCACTGGCACTATCTGAGAGTTCCAGGTGCTCTCTAACCTTGCCAAAACTTGCTATTGTCAGTCTATTAGTTTAGCTATTCTAGTGATTATATAGTAGTACCTAATTGTAGTTTTGTTTGTATTTCCCTCATGAGCTCTGAGATTGGGCATTGGCCATTTGGGTATCATCTTTTGTGAAGTGCCTTTGTAACCTTTTGCCCATTTATTTTCATTGTGCCCTCTCCATTTTCTTACAGATATCCGAATAAGAGTTCTTTGTTGAGTAGATAAATCTCCTGTGACTTGATTCTTCCATCTCTTAATGTGGTGTCTTCTGTTGAACAGAAATTCTTAATTTTAATAAAACCCAATAATAAGAGTTCTTTGTTGAGTAGATAAATCTCCTGTGATTTGATTCTTCCATCTCTTAACGTGGTGTCTTTTGTTGACCAGAAATTCTTAATTTTAATAAAATCCAATTTAGTAGCCCTGTACATGGTTTGTACTGTTTGGTATCCTGTTAAAAAATATTTTCCTGCTGGGGGCACCTGGGTGGCCTATTTGAGTGTCCCATTCTTGGTTTCAGCTCAGGTTGTGATCTCATGGGTCAAGGGAACGAGCTCTGCACTGGGCTCTCCACTCAGCAGGGAGTCTGCTTGAAGATTCTCTCCCTCTGCCCCTCCCCCTTCTCTTTCTCTCTCAAATAAAAAAGTAAATCTTTAAAAAAAATTTTCCCACCTTACAGGCATTGAAGATATTCTCATTTGTTTTCTTCTAATTTTTTTTTCTTTTCACACTTCAGTGTAACATACATACAAAATTAATTCTTGTCTTTGCTGGGAGGTAGGGGACTGGAGTTGTTGACCATATACACACAATTGATTCAAACCATTCCTTCCCTAGTGCATTACTATGGCACAATCATATTGTCTGTGCATAATGATAATTTTGTTTCTTTTCTGTATGTGTGTTTGTGTGGGGGAAGTGGTGTGTGTGTTTTGCATCTGTGTAGCGTGTTCATGCAGTGTGTATATGGTGATTGTGTGGTGTATGTGTGTGTTGTATTTGTGTTGTGTGTGTGGTGTTTTTAGTTTTTATTTAAATTCCAATTAGTTGTTTTTGTTTCTTTTTCTATAACCCTGCTATGTTTCTTTCTTTCTTTAATTTTCCTTATTTCACTAGGGAGAATCTCTAATCCATGTTAGAATCAGTCTTGGTGGGTGATCATGACTCATTTCCTATGTCAGGGGGAAGCATTCAATAATTCATCATTAATTATGACATTTGATAGGTGCTGTTTTTTGTTTGGTTGGTTTTGTGTGATAACTCTATAACAGATTGAGAAAGTTCTTATTGGTTTCTGTGGATATTCAATTTTATCAGATAATTTTTAATCATCCATTGAGATAGTCTTATAGATTTTTTTTACTTTATTTGCTGTTAATTCAGTGAGTTGCACAGATTGATTTTTGAATGTTAAAGGAACTGTACATTCCTAAAATTATTGTGCCATCTTATCCTTTTTATATGTTGAATGGATTTGATTTGAAAATGTTCCTTTAGGGGTTTTAAAAAAAATCTCTATTCATAATAGAGTTTTACCTATAATTAAGCTTTTAAATAATGTACCTAACGTATTTTGTATCAAAGTTATTCCAACCTCACAAAACTTTGTGGAGGTGTCTCCTTTTCTTTAGTTTCTGGAAGAGGATTGTTCTGTTCTCCTAAAATTACTGTAACTTTTTCCTTAAATATTGGAGATAATTTACTGGACAAGCCAGCTGGGCTACTGGAAGCTTTACATGTTATCAATTCACTTTCTTTGCAAGAAAGTGGGCTATGCTTTTTCATAAAATTATATATAATTAACGTACCATAAATCAGCCCTTTAAATGATAAAACTCATTGGTTTCTAGTATGTTCCCAAAGTTGTACACCTATCACCACTAATTTCAGGGTATTTTCATCACCACACAAAGAAATCCTAACTCACCCTTATTCCTCCTTCTCCCCAGCTCCTGGAAAAGTGTAGTTTACTTTCTGTCTCTATGGATTTACCTATTCCGTACATTCTATATAAATGGAATTATACAATATGGTAGCTTTTGTTTGACTTCTTTCACTTAGAATAATGTTGTGGTTCATTTATGCCTTAGCATGTATCAGTACTTCATTTCTTTTTATGGTTGGGCAATAATGTATAGATATACCACATTTTGTTTATCCGTTTATCAACTAATGGGCACTTTCTGGCTATTATGAGTAATGTTGCTCTGAATATTCACGTACAAGTTTTTGTATTAACAGATGTCATCAATCCCAAAGCAGCTCAACCATGGTACATTCTGAGTAGCAATGTATGAGGGTTCAGTTTCTCCACCTCCTCAATACATATTGTCGTCTATCATTTTGATTAGAGCCATCCTAGTATGTGTGAAATGGTATCTTATTGTTGTTCCGATTTGCATTTTTATAATAACTATGAATGTCCAACGTCTTTTCATGTACTTACTGGCTATCTGTATATCTTCTTTGGAGAACTATTCTAATCTTTTGCCAATTTTTAAATTGGATTCTTTATCTTCTTATTTTTTAGTTGGAAGTGTTCTTTATATATTCTGGATACAAGTCTTTACCAGATATATGATTGGAAAATATTTTCCCTCATTCTCTCTCTCTCATTTTCAGTTTCTTGTTAGAATCACTTAAAATACCAATGTTATTTTAATGAAATACAATTCATTTATTTTTGTTGTTGTTGCTTGTGCTTTTGTTGACATGTATGAGAAATCATTGCCTGATCCAGAGTCATGGAAATTTACGCTTTTAGTTTCTTCTAAGAGTATTATGGTATTAGTTCCTATAATGAAAATTTTACATATATTTAGATTATTTTTCTTTATGGTATAAAGAGTCCAAATTTGTTATTTTGCATGTGGATCTCATGTTGTTCCAGCAGCATTAATAGAAAAGACTATCTTTTTCCCCACTGAATTGTCTTGATGCCATAGTCAAAGATCAATTGACCATAATTGTGGGAGTTTATTTCTGAACACTTTGTTCTATTCTATTGATCAATATGTCTTAATTTTTTTAAAGATTTTATTTATTTATTTGTCTGAGAGAGAGAGACAGAGAGAGAGAGCACAAGCAGGGGGAGGGGCGGGACAGAGGGAGAAGCAGACTCCTGCTGAACAGTGAGCCTCATGCGGGACTCCATCCCAGGATCCCGGGATCATGACCTGAACCAAAGGCAGACGCTTAACCAACTGAACCACCCAGGCATTCTGATTTATATGTCTTTCTTTTTGACAGTACCATCCTGTGTTGACACTGTAACTTTGTAGTAAACTTTAAATTCAGGAAGCTGGAGTCCTCCAACTTTGCTCTTCTTTTTCAAGATTTTTTGGCTGTTTAGAATCCCTTGTATTACCATACACCTTTAGGACAACTTGTCATTTACTGCAAAAAAAGGTCACTGGGATCTTGATAATGCAGTGACTAAATAGACTAATTTTGGGAGTATTGTCATCTTAACAATTAGGTATTGTATTGTCACATTAACAATTACGTCTTCTAATCCATGAGCATGGGGTTATTTTCCATTTTTTAAGGTCTTAATTTTTTCAGATGACATTTTATAGTGTTAGGTATATAAGATTTGTACTTCTTTGGTTAAATTTATTCCCCAATGTTTCATTCTTTTTAATGCTATTGTAAATAGAATTGTTTTCTTTATTTCATTTTTCAATTGTTCATTGCTAGTATGTACAAACAGTTGATTTTTATTTGTGGGTATTGTATCCTATAACCTTGCTGAACTTATTTATTACCTCTAATAGGTTTTTTTGTGGCTTCCTTATGGTTCTCTATATACAAGATCATGTCATCTGTGAGTAGATATGTTAACTTCTCCCTTCCAATCTGGATACTTTTTATTTCTTTTTCTTTTTTTTTTTTATTTCTTTTTCTTGACTAATTGTCCTGGTTGGAATCTCCAGTACAATTTTTAATAGAAATGGTAAGAAGGTATATCCTTGTTTTGTTCATGATCTTAAGGAGAAAGCTGTCACCCCTTCACCATTAAGTGTGATGTTTTCTGTAGATTTTTGGTAGATGTCCTATACTTATATATTATCAATTAAGTTCAGCTTTTGAATTATACTGTTCAGAATGCCTGAATCTTACTGATTTTCATTTGCTGGCTCTCTCCACTGAAGTAGATGTGCTGAAATATCTAACTATTGTTTTTGTATTGTTTATTATTCCTTGTTGGTCTATCAGTGTGTGCTTTATGTATTTTGGGGCTACATTTTAGGCACATACAAATTTTGATTGTTATATCCTATTAAGCTGACTTTTCCACATTTGAATATTCCTCCTTGTCTTTAGTAATATTTAAAGATAAATTTTGTCATCCTTCTAAAAAATAATTTTAATAAACATGTTTTAGGCATGTTTCTTTTTTTTAAAGATTTTTTTTTTATTTGTTTGACAGAGAGAGAGAGAGAGAGCGTGAGCACAAGCAGGGGGAGGGGCGGAGGGAGAGGGAGAAGCAGGCTCCCCGCTGAGCAGGGAGCCCAACACGGGGCTCGATCCCAGGACCCTGAGACCATGTCCTGAGCCGAAGGCAGACGCTTAACCCACTGAGCCACCCAGGCACCCCTTAGGCATGTTTCTTGTAAGCAGCAAAGACTTTTTGTGAGTATATGTGCTTTTTAAATTTAGCCTGATTGGGGTGCCTGGGTGGCTCAGTGGGTTAAGTGGCTGCCTTTGGCTCAAGTCATGATCCCAGGGTCCTGGGATCGAGCCCCGCATCAGGCTCCCTGCTCAGCGGGAGCCTGCTTCTCCCTCTCCCTCTTCCCCTCCTCCCTGCTTGTTCTCTCTCTCTCTCTTTCAAATAAATAAATAAATAAATAAATAAATAAAATCTTAAAAAAATAAATTTAGTCTGACTATCTTAGTCTTTTACTTAAAGTATTTAGTCTAATTTCACTTAATTTAAATAGTGATATATTTATATTTAAATATACTATTTCCCAAAAAAATATACTATTTCCTATTTTCCATCTCTCCTCTTTTGTTCCTTGATCTTAACGTTTTTCCTTTTTTCTTTATTTTTTGATTAATCAAGTAGTTTGAATATTCCATTTGCACTGTTAATTTTTCATTGTAATTACTCTTAATTTTTACCCTAGAGATTATGAATGCATTCTTGACTTACTTGATGAAGCTAAGCTTGATCTTCTACCATTTTCTAAGCAATACAGGAATCTTACAACATTTTAAGTCCATCTACCCCCATTCTGCTTTTGGCTTATTGTTTTTATGTATTTTAATCCTCACTATATTAAAAACTCAGAGATTAATAGTAATATTGCTTCAAACAGTGAATTTATCTAAATATTTATCCTTTCCAGTGGCTCTTTATGCATCCTTGCATTACTATGATTCCAGTTCAGATAACTTTCCTTCCTTCTTCTTCATTCTTCCTATAATATTTCTTTAATGAATCCAATCAGGTTCTGTTTGTTTGCTTAAAAGTCTATCGATTTTCTCTTTATTTTTGAAGGATATTTTCCCTCAAATCTATGTTGGTAATTCTTGTATTTTAGCCTTTCAAATAGATCATTCCAGTCTTTTCTGTGTATTGTATGTGTTGAAAATTTGGATGTTGATCATATAGTCCTACTGTTCCTTAGGATGTCATATGTCGTTGTGTATGCTTAGTTTTTTTTCTTTTTCTTGGTCATAATTTTAATGATTTTATGCCCATATGTGATTTTCTTTGTAATTACATAGTTGGGATTCATGAAGCTTCTTGATAATGTTGTTTGAGAAAATTACAGGCTTGCATCTTTTCAGAGATTACTTCTACCCCATCTTTCTTTCCAGTCTTTCCAGAAATATAAATTATACATAGGATAGACCTTTCCCTACGTCCCATACATCTCTTACATTCTATTCTCATTTCTTATATTTTCTCTCTGTGTTTCATTGTGTGTATTTCCCACCAACTTACTATTCACTACTGCATTCTTTTGTTGTGCTAATGTGCCATTGATTATATTCGGTGTTAAATTTCATGTTATTATGCTTTTCATTCTGGAATTGCTATCTCACTTTTTTTTTTTTAATAGATTCCAGTTCTCTAGGGAGATATTTCTATTTTTTTAAGTCTGTTTTCTAAAATGACTTAATATAAGTTTTAAAGTCCATGTCTGATAATTTCTGAATCATCTGTAGATTCAGTTTCCTTATTTCTTTATTTCTCTTGATTTTTAGTCATTTGGTTCTGCTTCTTGCCATGCTTTTAATTTTGAGTGAATGTGAGATGTCGTTTATAACAATTTGTAGTGGCTCAGGATATTATTTTCCTTCAGAGAAGATGTAATTGTCTTCCAGTATAAAATGGAGCTAGGGGAATCACCTTGTTCGAGCTGAAATGCTCTGTTTTCATACTGCTTTTACTTTTCAGGTATAGTCATTCTGTAGCATCAACTAAAATTCTGCATTGTTTACTGGGGCCCCTTCTCCATGGTGGGCCTTGACCTCTGGATTTCAGCCTTTTAGTATTTGCTTTCTTCTTGGTTCCCCGGAATCATGCTTCATGTGTTTTCGAATTGCCTCAAGGGAGGATGGCATGCATGATGTCGGGTGCATCTCAGTGTATTTCCTTCTCTCTGTGATCCTGGTCCTTTGACTTCTGACTCTTTAATGCCTTCAAACAATTATTTTTGTATTGCCAGAGCTTTTATACTTTTCTCTCACTGAGAGACTTAGTCTGTGAACAGCTAATCCTTTATGGCTAGAAACAAGGAATATTCAGGAGGCGTTATATGACAGTAGTCTGTAAATTGGATTTTAAGATTTAGAAACAAGTAGTAGCTAGCATTGTAGATTTCACTGTCATCAACATGCATAAGATTTTTGAAAGCTTGGAACACCAAGGGAATGGGATCGTTAGAAAGGCTGTATAAAAAAAGGAATGTAAAGCAGTAAGTGAGAAAAAGAAAAGGTCACTAAAATAGGAAGATAACTGGAGATGTACAATTTCACAGAGAAAGATTCAAGGAGAACATAACCCAATCAGTCAAATTTTGCAGAATCTAAAGAGAAGGAAGAGTCAGAAAGGATCATTGCATTTCATTTCTAGGAGGACACTTTTGACAATTTAGTGAGTAGTTTTAGAGAAGATAGAAGTACTACTTAGATTGTGAGAGATTAAAGAATAAGAAGGCATTACGGAAGTGGAAGAATTTGATTTTTTGAAAGGAATTTGGCAATAAAAGAAGAGAGAAGGATCAGAAGCTTTGTGGGGTAGCAAATCTCAGGAAACAGTTTTAGAGAAATTTTAAGTATATATGAGTAGGAAGGTAAAAAGATCTTAAAGATCAAGCAAAGGAGAGATTAACAATGCGAGTGAGGACAAAGGTATCTATGACAAGGATATTGAAGCTATGGAATTGTGAGCACATGTAAATGGGAAACCTATAAAAGCAAGCTATGGAAACTTCCATCTTCTGAGAGAGAAGGAAAGAAAGAAGTATTCCATTTAATTCCACTTGAGGTCATATGCCAAGGGTAGGGATTAGAGCCAAGATTTGAAAAGAACGGAGTTCTAGATGGACTAACTTCTGAGGGCTGTTGGAATTACAGGGCTCAGGAGATAGTGAAGTTAAGGTGTTAAACATCCATTTGGATAATCTTCTTAGCTGATTTTATTGAAAAACTCATCAGCTCAAGAGACCCGGAGACCCACAAACTATAGATACCAGTAGGAGAAAGCTAATATAAAATAAGATGTGTTTCAACAGAGAAAGGATTATCAAGCAAGAGTGGAAAAAAATAGAAAGGAATAAGTGTTTTGTTGATAGCTCTTTGCTGTGAGAGATGAGGTGGCTTATCAGGGAGTTCTCTGCTTGAGGGCTATGATTTTCAGTTAAGGAGTATTGGACAAAAATATAAGGATGCATTGGAATTTTTTCCAAGGTGGCACAGGATAAGGGAATGGTAGAGAGTCCTACAAAACGTTTGTGGGGCTGTGGAAGAACAGATGAAATGGATGGTATAAAAGCAGGGAGGACCTGGAGGGGAGGGGGGAGGATGGGGGAACTGGGTGACAGGCATTAAGCAGGGCACACGATGTAATGAGCACTGGGTGTTCTCTAATACCGATGAATCACTGAACTCTACCTCTGAAACGAATAATACACTACATGTTAATTAATTGAATTTAAATAAATTTTAAAAAAAGTAGAGGAGGAAGTAGTACTGGTGGTTCAAAGCTGAAGAAATGGGGATCATGCCATTGGGACAACATGGATGGATCTAGTGGGTATTATGCTAAGTGAAACAAGTCAGACTGAGAAAAACAAATACCATAGGATTTCACTCATGTGGAATTGAAAAAAACAAATGAATAAACAAACAAAAAGCAGAATCAGATCCATCAATGCAGAGAGCAAACTGGCTGGTGCCAGAGGGGAGGAGGAAGAGGAGGAGGAGTCCGGCAAAATGGGTGGAGGGGAGAGGTCTAGGCTTCCAGTTATGGCATGAATCAGTCACAGGGATGAAAGGCACAGCATAGGGGAATAGCCAATAGCATTGTGACAGCGTTGTATGGTGGCAGATGGTAGCTACATTTGTGGGGAGCACAGCAGAAGGTATAGATTTGTACACTATGTTGTATACCTGAAACTAACCATAACATTGTGTGTCAACCTTACTCAAAAAAAAAAGAAAAAAGAAAAAGCAATGGGAGGTGGGGCTATAGGCCAGAGGAACATGTAAGGAACCAGCCAGTATTGAGGAGGCTGGAATTCTGTAATTGGGATTTTTCAGTGGATCCCCAGGGTCACATTCACTTTCTGATGGATACTTTTTGTGATTTTTACATGCTCTTTGAATCGAGGTGTTGGGTTCTTGGGGACTTACTGTGTCTTGTGAGGTGGTTGGCTATGGCAGTGGAAACTCCTTTCAGTGAGGTAACGCTGGTAAGCTTTAATTTCAACCTACTTTAATTGTATCCTTTTCATGTTTTTTACGAAAGTAGAGGAGGAAGAAACGTTTCTATTTTCCTTGATTCTGTTAATGGGGCCCGACAAATGAAAGGGACAAAGTATCGATTAACAGGAGAAGGGTTATTACATATGTACCTGGACCTCCACCGGAGTGGAAGCCCAAGGAGGGGGTAGACCCAGGGGTTATATAACATTTTAACAGAGTGTGGAGAAAGGGATTTGGGCCTTTGAGGAGGGAGAGGTGATGGGAAGTTGATTAGGAAATATCTGGTAAATATAGGTGGTTTAGTAAGGTTTGTTATGCTGATTCACAGCCTCTCAAGTGATAAGAATTGTCTTCAGAGCGGTGAGGAGAGGATTACAAATTACAAATGGAAATTTCCTTTGCAAAAAGGAAATTGAGGCCTTGTTTTTTTTTTTTAATGGGTATTTATTTATTTATTTTTGAGAGAAAGAGAGAGAGAGAGAGGGGTGGGCAGAGGGAAAGGGAGAGAGAGAGAGAGAGAGAGAGCATCTTAAGCAGGGTCTAAGCTGAGCACAGAGCCCAACGTGGGGCTCGATCTCACAGCCCTGAGACCATGACCTGAGCTGAAATCAAGAGTTGGACGCTTAACTGACTGAGCCACCCAGGCGCCCCAATGCCCTGTTTCCAGAGCTTTTCTTGCACCTGCTGTTCCTGGGGTTCCTTCAGCTCAAAATAATCCTTATACCAATGTGGCATATTTTGGGGTGGCATATTCTGGTCTCCTTCAAAACAATTCAGCAACACTCTCCAGTTACATCTTCTAGTATACTTTCTGAGTTGGTTATAACTGGCCTCAACCAACAGCTTCTGGATTTAGATTCATTAAGAATTTTAGTTCCTGGGGTGCCTGGGTGGCTCAGTCGTTAAGCGTCTGCCTTCAGCTCAGGTCATGATCCCAGGGTCCTGGGATCGAGCCCCACATCGGGCTCCCTGCTCAGTGGGGAGCTTGCTTCTCCCTCTCCCACTCCCCTGCTTGTGTTCCCTCTCTCGCTGTGTCTCTCCCTGTAAAATAAATAAATAAAATCTTTAAAAAAAAAAGAATTTTAGTTCCTGTAGAGGCCATACCAGTTCAGCATTAACTCTTTTGCAAGGTTTAAGGATTATGAATTCTATGCAAGAAATGTTTTCAAAGTCACACCAGACTGATATTTCTTGGTTTTGAGTCCAGTCTTCTCTCTAGGGAGATCAGTTTTGTTCATCTTATGACCTGGATGATTTGTAGCTCCTTTATGAGTTTTTTTTTTTTTTTTTTAGGGAATAATTTCCAGAGTATTTGTTTCATGTCTATGCTTCTCATGTGTTCTATTCCTTTTCAAGTAGACGAGGACTCTGGCTCTTTTGCTAAACATATGGTTCAGTGCCTGATACTCACTGGCTCGATCTTGAACCCTATTTATTAGTTTAATCCCCAATTCCCTGTTTTGTTTCTCAGCTTTTTTGGGTTCCCTTTCTGTAAAGTGCAAATCCAGTCATGCTGAGACTTCTGATTTAGGCTGAAACCCACAGCCCAAACATTTGGAAGCCTATGGCTGCTTGGGAGTCCATATGGCAACTTAAGAGAGTCCCCATTCCTGCTGCCAAAGCCCTGACTGTTAAGAAAACACGACTCTATTGTTTCCAAGGCCCCAGGAAGGGGAGAGCTCATTTTTCCTTCTTCTTTTGCAAAACAGCAGGAACTGTAAATAACAATCCTCTAGATAATGCAAGTAGGTAAACATTGCCAGGGTTTGTGATCTAAAGTGCTAAAAAGCCTACCTTCCTATTGTGTTGTTCTTTCTACTCTTAGAGGTTCAGGATGTCTGCTGCTGGTCGGGTAGCCAGCCAGAGAAGAAATTACAGGGAGTAGAAAAATATTATGTTTATACCTAAGTGATATGGAGGAAATCTGTTGCCTTTTATCATATTTCAAATCTGGGAAAACATTTCATTCCAGATAGTTCTTCCATCCTGACAAAAGATTTGAAATGCAGCTCTGGTTTATTACCATCCATTATAGGGCGACCACTTTCCATTCTTCCATTATTTAAAAGTTTTCCAGTGAGTTGGCAGTTCTCGGGTATATGAAACATTGAGGGCACATCCTGAGTTTTCCTCTTTCTTTTAGGTATGAAGATCACTGTACCTAATGGTTTTTCTTTTTTTTTTCTTTTTTTTTTTGCTGTTAGAAAGTAATTTTCTGATATTTACCAGTGTGAAACGAGTATGATTTGTGTCACTTGACTGATTATTTTGAATTCATTGCATATTTGGTTACTTGATGTGCGAAATCTATGGAATATTTTTCTCTAACAAATCACACGTAATTGGGTATTTATGCCACCCTGCATTCTCTTCATGGCAGGGAGCCTGGTTAATCAACAGATTCTCAGAATTGGCCTTTTTTGTCCTCAAGGAACTTGCTGTATTCCAAAGGTCTGCTCGATGCTCAGAGCCATGCATAGGAATAAAGTACACAGCCTGCTTTTCCCAAACAAATGCTCCATTTATTGGAGTCTGTGTTACATTTAGCTGCATAAGTACTATAGTGGCTGTATAAATAAGTGCTGAGAAGCACTGATAATCGGTTTTGATTTTAGGAAAATCTGGAAAACCATAGAAAAGGTGATATGAAAAATATTTCAACGGAGATAAAGAGCGTCCTCGAGGTGAGAGTGGGGATGGAGTTTCAAGCAGAGGAAAAAGCACGAAGAGAGGTCTAGAAGGTGTCTAAAGTGTCTAAATTGTTATCTGGTTATATAACTTATGTGGACATTTCAAGCTATGCTACATTGAGTTGGATGTTAATGTAGATACTTATAAAACAGCACAGCAATTTTATTTTATATCAGTGTCTTTGGGGAGAGAAGACCTTAATTCAAATGTCATTTCTCAGCCAAGTATCATATGAGATATGTTTCAATTGCTTAGCAAGACAGTACGCACACATGTGTGCATGCTGACAGGTGCATATACATATACAACTATGCCTTTTTCTTTTTGCATGCCCATCCATTTCTCTGACAATGTAAGTGTACTTTTGTAAGCAGAGATATTAATGAAGCAATTTCCCATTGTATCTTTGGATATAATACCATAGCTACTCACTTAAACATCTCTCATTTTGTTTATCACGTGTATTATCAGATCACAGAGATGTTGACAAAGTTTTCAGTGATATAGTAGCTAACTCTACTGGATGCCAGAGGTTTCTTGTTAGCTAATTTTACCATCCCTTCTCATCTTGATGGTGTGAGTTCAGAGAAACAACTTTACTGTCTGCTCAAGATGAGAAGGGACTAGTTGTAACCAGTTTCCAAGATGGCCGCCAATAATCTCAGCTTCCTAGTATTCATTCTCACCCTTGGGTAGTCCCCTCCCAATACTATAGGAAGTTTATTTGGTGTAACCAGTAGAATACAGCAGAAATTATGAAATTTCTGAGATGTCTAAGAAATTACATCACTTCTGAGATTCAGTTATAAAAACTGTGGCTTCCATCCTGAGTTCTTCCTCTATCTCTCTTGGGTCACTTACTCTCAAGAAAGCCAACAGCCATGTTGTGAAGACAAACATTAAGCCTATGGAGAGACCCATGTGGCAAGGGACTGAAGTCTCTAGCAAATGGTCAGTGAGGAATTGAGTTCTACCAACAGCCCTGTAAGTGAGCTTGGAAACAGATTTTCTAGCCTTGGATGATGCAGCTATGGCTCACAGCAACCTCATGAGGGACTCTGAGCTACAATTACTAAGTTAAGGGGCACCTGGGTTGGTCAGTTGGTTAAGCGCCTGACTCTTGATTTCGGCTCAGGTCATGATCTCAGAGTCCTGGGATCGAGCCCCACATCCGGCTCCCTGCTCAGCAGGAATCTGCTTCTCCCTCTCCCTCTGTTCCCAGTCCCTGCTTGTGTGCATTCAAATAAATAAATAAATAAATAAATAAATAAATAAATAAATAAGTAAATAAATCTTTACAATTACTATGTTAAACTGCTCTTGGATTCTTGATCCACTGAAACTATGAGACAATAAATATTTATTATTTTTTTAATTCTATTATGTTATGTTAATCACCATACGTTACATCATTAGTTTTTGATGTAGTGTTCCATGATTCATTGTTTGCATGTAACACCCAGTGCTCCATTCAATACGTGCCCTCTTTAATACCCATCACCAGGCTGACCCCTCCCCTCTAGAACGCTGTTTGTTTCTCAGAGTCCATAGTCTCTCATGGTTCGTCTCCCCCTCCAATCCCCCCCTTCATTTTTCCCTTCCTGCTACTATCTTCTTTTTTTCTTTTAACATATAATGTATTATTTGTTTCAGAGGTACAAGTCTGTGATTCAACAGTCTTGCACACTTCACAGCGCTCACCATAGCACATACCCTCCCCAATGTCTATCACCCAGCCACCCCATCCCTCCCACCCGCCAGCACTCTAGCAACCCTCAGTTTGTTTCCTGAGATTAAGAATTCCTCATATCAGTGAGGTCATATGATACATGTCTTTCTCTGATTGACTTATTTCGCTTAGCATAATACCCTCTAGTTCCATCCACATCGTTGCGTTGCAAATGGCAAGATTTTGTTGTTTTTTTTTTTTGATGGCTGCATCATATTCCATTGTATATATACACCACATCTTCTTCATCCATTCATCTGTCGAAGGACATCTTGGCTCTTTCCACAGTTTGGCTATTGTGGACATTGCTGCTATAAGCATCAGGGTGCACGTACCCCTTCGGATCCCTACATTTGTATCTTTGTGGTAAATACCCAGTAGTGCCATTGCTGGGTCGTAGGGTAGCTCTATTTTCAACTTTTTGAGGAACCTCCATACTGTTTTCCAGAGTGGCTGCACCAGCTTGCATTCCCACCAACAGTGTAGGAGGGTTCCCCTTTCTCCACATCCTCGCCAACATCTGTCGTTTCCTGACTTGTTAATTTTAGCCATTCTGACTGGTGTGAGGCGGTATCTCATTGAGGTTTTGATTTGGATTTCCCTGATGCCGAGCAATGTTGAGCACTTTTTCATGTGTCTGTTGGTCATCTGGTTGTCTTCTTTGGAAAAATGTCTGACAATAAATATTTATTATTTTAAGCTGTTACATTTTGGGGGTAATTTGTTATGTAACAATAGATAACTAATACAAGACCCTTTTGAGTGCAGAAACCACAGAGCTGACTCCAAGTCTGTCTTTGAAATTGCTGGGGATGGGGGACAGGTGATCTCATGTCACCTTAGCAAGGCATAGCCTTTGAGCACCACTCTGGGCCTGGGCTCCATATGATGGAACTACACAATAGAAGAAAGAAACTTCAGATGCATGATCCATCATGGCTGGGGCCACACTTCTGCCTGGAATATGCAGCATCTCTGTTTTCATATTTGATCTTTTCACTTAGAATCAATAAATCTGTTATTTATCCAGCAGGTGGTTTAGTTACTAAATTTTGATTTCAGCAAAACTGAAAAAAGCAAAAGGCAGTCCTCATGGTTGGAAGTGAGGAAACAAATCATATATTAGAACAATATTGATCCTTTAGCAGCTACATCACAATTGTGAGAGGGTGATTGGGCTTGTGAATGGAGACCCTTTGGTGGGAAACAAAGGGACCCAGAAGATCATTCAGTTACTTGGAACCTTGGTACCTTCTTTTACAAAATTATGTAAACAACACCTGACAGAGATTTTGTGATGATTAAATGTGATACTAGTTGGGAAAGTATTTGCCACTATTAAATGTCATTTAAAAATATTTTCTAAGGTGCAGTGCATTGGCCTTTAGGAGATGTATCCATTCACAGAAGAGGATTCCCAAATTCATTGAGCAAATATTATCTGAGCACCTACTTGGTGCCAGACACTGTGCTAGGATTGGGATTACAATAATGAACAAAAGAAACCTAGGGGTGCCTGGGTGGCATAATTGGTTAAGCATTGGACTCTTGGTTTCAGCTCAGCTCATGATCTCAGTGTCGTGGGATGGAGCCCCGTGTCATGCTCTGCACTGAGCACAGAGTCTGCTTGGGGCTCTCTCTCCCTCTCCCTCTGTCTCTGCCCCCTGCACTCTCGCTCTCTCTCTAAAATAAATAAATAAATCTTAAAAAAAGAAACCTGGTCTTTGCTCTCAAAGAATTTACAGTCTAATGGGGGAAGTAGTAATTAACCAAATAATCTCACAAATGAAAACAAAATTCCTACTGTAGCTTATGAGGTGGTAGAGGCACTTTGAGTACACATACAAAGGGAGATTTGACCACTTGAGGAAAATCAAAGAATGCTTCTCCAGGAGATGACACTTGAGTTGAGATCTGAATGAGAAGTAGCTGTTAATGAGGGGCTGGAAGTGCCTCTCCAGTTGAGGGACCAGCAGCCCCAAATGACCCAATGGTGGGAGGGAGTATGCTAAGTGGTAGGAACCAAAAAACCAGTGAGGCTGGAAGGCAAAGTGTGAATCCTTTTCCTAATTCATGTGTCTGCCTTGGTCCATAATTGACCCAATGGCATTTCTGCCTATCAAGTACCTGATAGCGAGGGTAAACTTGAAGTGAAGAGAAACAATGTCTGGGGGAGGAAGCCCCTGAAGGATGCAAAAATAGTACATTCCCTCCATGGTTTTTGAATATCTTGTTTATCTTGTTGGATGAGCAAGCTCTGAGGACTATACTATTGGGAAGTAGATCCTGAAAGAGTCATTTCTTTTCCTCTGAGTTCTGGTGTAGAGGCATTAGCCAGTATTGAAGTGCTCTATAAGAAAGATCTCTGTGAGGGGTGCCTGGGTGGCTCAGTCGGTTAAGCATCTGCCTTTGGCTCAGGTCATGGGGTCCTGCGATGGAGCCCTGCATTGGGCTTCCTGCTCAGCAGGGAGTCTGTTTCTCCCTCCCTCTGCCACTCCTCCTGCCTGTTCTCTCTCTCTCTCTCTCTCAAATAAATAAATAAAATCTTTTTTTTTTTTTTTTTTTTGAAGAGAAAGCTCTTGGGTGCCTGGGTGGCTCAGTCGTTAAGCGTCTGCCTTCAGCTCAGGTCATGATCCCAGGGTTCTGGGATCAAGCCCTGAGTTGGGCTCCGTGCTCCATGAGAGCCTGCTTCTCCCTCTCCTGCTCCCCCTGCTTGTGTTCCCTCTCTCAATGTCTCTCTCTCTCTGTCAAATAAAATCTTTAAAAAAAATAAAGATCTCTGTGAAAATGATTAATTGGGAAGAACACCCACACTATTTTTGCAGATGACTAATATCTTTAATAGGCAAAGAAAGCTGGGGGGTCATTAAAGAAATGTGTGTGTGTGTGTATGTGTGTGTATGTATCCTAAAGGAAAAACAAGTCAAGGACATGAATAGGTAATTTACAGAATATCTAATACAAATGACCTATAAGCATAAGAACAAAAGTTCAAACTCAATAGTTGAAGAAAATGTAAAATGATAACATTAGTTACTTTTGAATTCATTAAGACTTTGAACAACGTTCATATCTATTGTTGATGAATGTACAAGAAAATGAATATCCTCATATAGTTTTGACAAGTTTACTGAGGCACTGTGTTGGGTCCACAAGACTACCAGGAGATTTTTCTCATTTGCTAGGAAGACTCACAGGACTCAGTATATAGTCATACTCAAGACTATGATTAATTTTATTTTTATTGGAATATAATTAACATAACATGGTATATTAGTTTCAGTTATACAACATAACGATTCAATAATTCTACACGTTACTCAGTTCTAACCACAAATGACTGATTTATTATACTGAAAGGATACAAAGTAAAATCAGCAAAGGGAAAAAGTACATGGGGTGAAGTCCTGGGGAAACCAGGTATGAACTTCCAAGAGTCCTCTCTCAGTGGAGTACTGCAGGACACAGTTAATTTTTCCAATAACAAATTGTGATAACATGTGTGAAATGCTGTCAGAGAATCTCATTAAAAACTCAGTGCCTAAGGTTTTTATTGGGGACTGGTCACATAAGTACTCAGCTTCGCATGAACCCAAATTCCAGGGGCCCAGAATGAAAGCAGGTGTTTAGAATAGACAGTTTAGGCACAGTGGACACTTTTATCAGTTAGGAAATGGTGGGATGTGATTTTGAAAATAATTTGCATTGTACTGTTGGGTGGAGTGTCCTATAGATGTTTGTTGGGTCAGTTTGGTTGATAGTATTGCTCAAATCTTCGATTTTCTTTCTAATGATTACATCAGTTATTGAGAGTGCAGTATTGAGATCTCCAACTAATTATTGTTGAATTGTCCATTTCTTTCTTCAATTCTGTCAGCTTTTGTTTCATGTATTTTGGGGCAGTGTTAGGTGCATATACACTTATACTTGCTATATCTTCCTGCTGAATTGATCCTTTTTAAAATAAAAATAAAATCTCCCTTTTTGTCTTTTTAAAGTTTCCCATATTTTATTTATTTATTTATTTATTTATTTATTTATTTATTTATTTGAGAGAGAGAGCATGCACTTGAGCAGGGGGAGGAGCCGAGGGAGAGGGACAAGCAGACTGTGTGTGCTGATTGCAGAGCCTGATGTGGGGCTAGATCCAAGGCCCTGAGATCATGACCTGAGCCAAAATCAGGAGTCAGACGCTTAACCTGACTGAGCCACCCAAGTGCCCCTGTACTTTGTCTGATTTTAACATCCAACTCTGTTTTAGTTATTATCTGCATTCTCTATCTTTTTCCATCTTTTTCTTTTCAATCTATTTGTCTTTGTGTCTCCTGTAGATAGTATATAGTTGGATTCTCTTTTTATGTAGTCTGATAATCTCTTACTTTCGTATGGAACATTTAACCCACTTATATTTAATGTAATTATTTATTTTGTAGGATTTACAAAATTTGCCATTTTCTTCTTTGCTTACTATGAATCTTATATCCTTTGACTCTCCTCTATTCCTTCATTATTTCTTTATGTTAAATGGATATTTTCTAGCATATCATTTAAATTATTTATTAGCTTTTCTTCTGTATTTTCTGTTATTTCATAGTTGCTGTCCTGGATGTTATAAATAACATTTGAACTTTGAAAATAATCAGTTTGAACTAATACCAACTTAATTGCAATAGCATGCAAAAACTTTGCTCTTACACAGTTCCCTTCTCTTTTCTTCCTTTGTATTCTTTCTCTTTAAGATTTTATTTTTAAGTAATCTCTACACCAAACATGGGGCTCAAACTCACAACCCTGAGATCAAGAGTTGTTTACTCTACTGACTGAGCCAGCCTGGTGCCCCTCTTCCTTTGTATTCTTATTTACATACAAATTCCATTTTTAGATTTTGTGTTAACTTTATAAATACAGTTTTGTTATGGTTGTTTTATGCAGTTGTCTTTCAAACTAGTTAGGAGCAGAAAGGAGTAAAAAATATGTTTATACAATTAAAAAATTTACCCATTTGTGGAGCCTGGGTAGCTCAGTCAGTTAAGAGTTGGACTCTTGGTTTTGGCTTAGGTCATGATCTCAGGGTCATGAGATTGAGTGCTGCTTTGGGCTCTGCACTCAGCACAGAGTCTGCTTGTCCCTTTCCCTCCCATTCAGCCCCTCCCCCTGCTCTCTCTCAAATAAATAAAGAAATAAAATCCTTTAAAAATTTTACTATTTTAATTATTTTCAGTCTTCTTTTTCCTTTGTGTGGATCCAAATTATTGTCTGGTTTTTTGTTTTTTGTTTTTTGTTTCCTTCAGCCAGGAGGGCTGTCTTTCATATTTCTTGTGGGGCAGGTATATTGGTGACAAATTCTGTCTTTGTTTCTCTGGGGATATTTTTATTTAGTTTTACTTTTGAGGGATAGTTTTGCAGAATATATGTCTTGTTTAATAGTCTTATTTTAGCACTTGGAATATGCCATCCAACTATGTTCTGACCTTCATGGTTTCTGACTGAAATCACCCATTAATCTCATTGAGGATTCCTTATATGTGAAGAGTTTTTCTCTTGCTGTTTTTAATATTTTCTATTTGTTTTTGACTTTTGACATTATGACTGCAGTGTGTGTACTTGTAGATTTTTTTGTGTTTTTCCTGCTTTGGAGTTTCATGGGCTTGTGGATATGTAAATTAATATTCTTCATCAAAATTAGGAAGTTTTTATTTTTATTTTTTCAATTTCAATTTATTTTCTCAAATGCTTTTTTTCCTGCCTTTTCTTCTTTCTTTTCTTACTCTGGGACCACCATTATGTGTATGTTGGTAAGCTTCCTAGTGTTGCATGGCTTTCTGAGATTCTGTTCGTTTTCCTTCATTCCATTTTTCTTTCTATTCCTCAGACTGGATAATCTTAATTGACCTCTTTTCAAGTTTGTTCTGTCTATTGCCCTTGTAGTGAATTTTTTATTTCAGTTATGATAATTTAAATCCCCGGCATTTTTTTGGTGGTGGTGGTGGTTGTGGTGGTTGCTGTTGTTGTTGTTTTTCTTCTTCTTCTTCTCCTTTTTTGGTTCTACTTTTCATTTGCTCTGTTGATATTCTCTATTTGGTTAGAAATGGTTGGCATACTTTTATTCTTGAATCCTAGTTCTCTTTATTTCTTTGAACGTATTTAATGTGGCTTATGTAAAGTCTTTGTCTAATTTAAAATCTCAGCCCCCAACAGACATTTTCTGTTGCTTGCTCTTTTCTTGTGTGGGGTCCATAATTTCCTGGTATGTTGCACATTTCATAATTCTCTTTAAGCTGGACATTTTCGATAAGATATTGGGCCAACTTTGGGGTTAGAGCTCCCCATGACACTTTGGATTTGTTGTTGTCTCTATGGTTAATTTTTCTGGTTCCTGCTTGTTTGCTCAGTGCCTTTCCTGGGCTATTTGTATAGATTTCGTATTCCCTACTGTGTGTAGTGACTGAGTCCTCTTCTCACTTAAAATTAAAAAAAAAAATTAAGCCTGGCTTCTTATGGATCACCTCTGGAGCAGTACAGTTAGTGTTCAGCCAGTGATCAGTCATAGGAGTTCCTTAGATATACTGAGAGAAGTATGCCTCCCATCCTGTCAGGTGGATCTCTGGGTGTAGGCATCCCTTCAAATATCAGGCAGTTTCAAAGTCAGCCTAAACTTTCACTTTCTGATTGCGCAGGGCCTCGAGTTCGACCAAAAGTGAGCAGTTTGGGCTCTCTCCTTTCTCAGTTTTTTTCCTAAGCATAAACACCCTCCTGCATGTGCACACAGCCTTCTAGGGCCCCAGAAATATCTTAGAGCTTTTCAAAGTCTCTTATGGTTGCCTACACCCCCAGGTCTCTCTTTGATATTTTTGGCCAGGCTCTTGTTTTCTCCAACTTGAATCACAGTCTTGGACAGCTGTGATGTTAATAATTCCAGTTGATTGTTATTATTTTCAGTCACACCCCAGGGATAGGGTTTGTCTCACATAGCTGAGCTCTGAGTTAGCTCAAGTAACAACAATTCCCTGGAATTGGAGCTTTTACAAAGAGCTGTGGGTCTGGTCAAAATATCGACCATGCTCTGGGGATAGGCCTTTAACAGAGCTCCAAAGGAGGTCACTTCTCTCTACTGGCCAAAATCAGCTTTTTATGGCTACCATGTCAATGAGTTTGGGGGGGGGCATGGGAGAAGACTCAAATTACAGTGCCATAGACCCTACAGTTCGTACCAAGATATAGTCATTTTTCTTGAATAAACTCTTTTCAGTGTGTCCTGTGTCTTTGGTTAATTTTCAGACTTAATAAATGGTTGCTCTGGATTGCTTTGGCATTGTTTCCTATATTTTAATGGGGGTGCACTTTCACCAAGGTCGTCACTCTACCACTTTGGAAGTTGACTCAATTCCTCATACATTTCTAAATAAGTGGAAATTGGTATTACTTTCTCAGAGGGCAGATTATGAATTTTAATATAAATTATTTTAAGAAGTTGATGCCTTTTTACCTAGCTGGTTCTTCTTTAAGTATCTGATCAGAAGGAAATAATCAGAATTCCACAAAATGATTATGTACAGTATTATTCATAATAGAGAAAAGATGCATATGTATCCATCCATATATGTTTGGTTAAGTAAATTTTCACGTGATTTTCAGTGACTGCATAATATTTCACATGTAAATGTACTGTAAATGAATATATAGCAAGAGGAAGTCTTTAAAGCATGCTAGTAAATGATTAATGGATGAACCCAATCTTGTTCTATCATATATTGCAATTCATATTATAAATTATATATGTGTATTATACACATGTTATATCTATTTTGTAACACACAAACATATGTCTGAATGTGTGTATATATATGCACACACAACCATACATGTGGATATAATATACACTGTAGTATTAAAGGTGGTTATCTCTGCATGTTGGATACTGTTTATTTTTTTAACTTTCATGTATTTTAAACATTTTTGGAGTCAACACCTTTCTTTTGCAACCTGAGAAAAAATCGGGCACATGTTAAGTCTAATTTGATAAATTATTTGTAAGTTGTAGTTACATTTATTGGGATGAGGTGGCTTATTTACATGAGGGTTCTACTTTTGAAGAAATTTAATAGCATTATTCCTGACAAACTAGTCTTTTTAATCTGTTTAACATGGGTAATTATATAAAGGGCCAAGTTTCCCTTCTAATTTTGACTTCTACAAAGCTTAGAGCCAAATTTGGTGTGTATCCTTAACAACTGAAAGGATTTTCATGATAGTGCATTTTTTGCCTTTTTCTTAGCACCACGTTATATCCCTTCTAATTTTCTTTTTTCACTTGTATTTTCAACTTACTGTGTTTTCTTTCATCTGATATGTCCTTCTAAAGCATCTTCAATCCTTTTGAGAACAGTAAAACCAGGGGCGTCTGGGTGGCTCAGTTGGTTAAGCGTCTGCCTTCAGCTTAGGTCATGATCCTGGGGTCCTAGGATAGAGCCCTATGTCCAGCTCCCTTCTCAGTGGGGAGTCTGCTTCTCCCTCTCCCTCTGCCCCTCCCCGTGCATGAGCTCTCCCTCTCTCTCTCTCTCAAATAAATAAATAAAATCTTAAAAAAAAGAACAGTAAAATCAGGGAGGCGTGAATATATCTGTATACGCACACAGATACACACACATGTTAAAGGTAAGCACAACATAACTCACAGTTTTTGAGGTCTTGAAATATTTATCTATGAAATCATCCATCGTTTATGCGGTGCGTATTCTTTATACATTGTATTTGTTCTAAAATTTGTTGGCAGTTTTAGCACACAAAGCTATTTTTCCTATCCGGTCTCTCTCTAGGTGCATTTTTTCCTTCCGTTTTGTCTGTCACTGCCATTATTTCAATCACTGTTTTACACAATCCTGTTTTACACAATAGTGTCCTGGAAAAAGCTCTGGGATTAACAGAATTTTAGGGTTTGTGTCAAGGCTATGACAATTACTGGTCATGTAGCTTCAAGTAAGTCATTGAAACAATCTGAACTGCCTCATTTGTGAAATAGGGTGATAATACCCTCCATCATGATGACCATAATAGAGTTTTTAGGATCAATTGACATCAGGAATGTGGAATGTTTTTGTCACACCCACATATGGTTGTACAAATGGTAGACAAAGGAGTCTACCAATGTCTGAATTTGCCAAGCTGATTGCCTTAGCTCGGGGCTACATCTACCCAAAGAGGGGGACAGTTTCTAATTTGTACAAGGTCTTCATTGGGACTAGTGGCATTTCTAAAAGATGATCTTCCTAAATTGCAAATATATTATCCAAATGCATTTCTCTATATGCAAAATTTTGTGGGGCACCTAGGTGGCTCCGTCGATTAAGAGTCTGCCTTCAGCTCAGGTCATGATCTCAGGATCCTGGGATTGAGCCCCACATCAGGCTCCCTGCTGAGTGGGGAGTCTGCTCCTCCCTCTCCCTCTGCTCCTCCCCCCTGCTCATGCTCTCACTCTCTCTCTCTCAAATAAATAAATAAAAATTTTGTAGACTAAGTTCCTGAAAATCCTGATGGGGTTAGCCTACTTATTTTTCTTTTTAGGAAGTCACCAGTTCAGAGATAGCATGCATTCACAAGAGCCCAGTTTTTACTGGAACTATATGATTATTTAGAGTAATAGCAATCAATAGCATTGGGAGTTTTGCAAAAAGCAGTGGTGCAGCATTTGTCTCAAAACGAGTATACTAGGGAAGGTTTTGCTCTCCTTTGTGCCTCCCTTGCCACTGTGTCTAACACATTCTGTGAGATCAGCATGAAGAATCTATACTTCAACATGTGAGGGTCAACTTATTATTAGCCTAGCGTTGTGGATGCTGAGATGTGCTGTCCAAATTTCCTCTTCAGGTCTGAAGCACTTATTTCCCTGGAGTGTTGGCTGCTGGCAGTTCAGAGCTGAGTCTGTTCTCAGGAATTGCCCTTGGCTGAAATGGCTGTGTCTTCCAAGGTTATACCCCTTTCCAAGGGGCACCTACCATTCAATAACCAGGTGATGTGGGCTACAAGGCTGATTCCCTTGCTTCAATTTGGGACATCTCAGGGGGTCACCCCAGCTTCCAAGCTCTCCATGAAGCCGACTGGTCTGTGTTGTATTTATATTACTGTTCAATTTCTCCCATTCTCTCTTATATGTGTTGTTCACAAGAGCAGTCCTTCGAAAAGCTGAGCACAAATCTTCATCTCTGAGTCGATTTCCCAGGGAACCCAACCTCTCTACCTACAAAAACTTTAGAAATCCCTGAGATGAATCTTCAGGTATGGAAGCTAGTTGTCTTGTCAATAGCCATTTGTCTCCTTCTTTCTCAGAACGTGAACTTCAGTTTAGGCTGTCAGTGGGCCTAGATTGCATTCCAAACTATATTTCCCAGACTTCCTTGCAGTCAGGAGTGCCATGTGATACAGCTCTGGCCAATGAGATATAAGAAGAAGTCACTGCTATGTAAAGGGGCCAAGTAGCTGATATCCATCCTTCTGCCCTTCACCCTTTCTCTTCTTTCTTTCTGAAAAGTATTTTTAATGCTGGGAGGGGACCTGAGGGAAAACCCAACAGATTTTGGAACCTGAGCTCTAACATCCTTCAGTTCCTGAGCCAATGTCAGCCACCACTTAACTTAGGACTTTCGTCAGTTGAGAGAAAGGAAGCACATCTTGTTTAAGTTCTTGTTGTTTGGATTTTGTCATATTCGGCCAAACTCAATCCCTATCTAGTAGAGGTGGGGGGAAAGTACTTTTAGGCTTTGGATTCAGATGAGAGGTGAGTTGGAGTTTGGATTCTAAGTTGGAGTTAGATGATCTTGACAGTGAGTCTTAGTTCATGCACACATTTCAGCCTTGACTCTTTTATTTGTAAGCTAGGAGAACATTACCTATGACACCTGCTTCTTAATGAGGATTAGATGGAGGAGTAGGTATAGAAGTGTCTAGCACCATGCCTGGTATAACATAACATTAATGTGTTAATAACATAATATGCTATTATTATATAATAACATTAATATATTATTAACATTAATATGTTTTTAACAAAAAAAATAACAAAAAATATGTTTTTAACATATTAATATTAATATAAGTTCACTTCTTTTACACAGATCCCCAGCCCCTGGTAGCTGTCATGTTTATTCTCGTAGATGGGAACATATCAGATGGGTGTGCTGGGGCCAAGGCATCCTGATAGGGCCCTCTCTCAGCTTGTCACCAACCATCCAGGATAGGGATCCATTCTTTCCTTACCTGGCATTTCCTGAAGCCATGCTACACGGTGTGATATGACAAAGGAGAAAAGGAGAGTGAGAAAGTGTTGCAGTGTGGTTCTCTGGGAAGGAGATCCTGACACAGAATTTAAGCATGCAGGCTGTTTATTCAAGAGGGTCTTTGGACTCAATGCCTGTGGAAGGGAAGGGAAGGAAGCAAGATTAGGCAGAAGGAGACGTCCAGTTGTGATATAGGCCCTGTGACCACCTCTAGTGAACCCACAGACAATAGTGGAATGAGGAAAGCCCTTCAGAGGTTTTTCTCAGGTTGGGCCCACATGGCCTGGCCTGTCACGCTCTCACATGGTTAAGACATTGGGTGTAGACCACCCAGGGGAGGGGTGAGGCCTTGGCCAGGCTGCTCTCTGTGGCTGAGACAGATCGTGAGGAGGCTGACTGCTGGAGGCTGTCTCTCTGCGGCTGGCCCAACAGCTGGAGCAACACATCCTTCATTGAGGAGGGATCCCGTTAGAGGCTCATCTTGGTGTTGACTATAGACGGGAAGAAGGAACACAGTAGCAGGAAATCACAGTGCTGGAACTGCAGTATAAACTAACAAAAACACTTTCTGGTTCTTCAGAGGCCATTGCAACTCTAGTTCCTGGCTAGAGGAAGTTTTGATGTTGTTCTTTGAAAGGAAATGACGAGAAATTAAGATTACTTTACACTGCTCCTTTTCTCATCTTGAAAAACTCACAATCTCGGCCTTATTGCTTCCCTGAAGCACGAGAACTAGATTGTGCCCCTGGCCTTGGAGATAAACGATCTGTGTTATCATATGTCAAAGGTCTCACTGTTTTGAATGAACCTGCGTTTCCGGTAAGCCAAATTAACTCTTGCTTTTATCAGTCTAAAATTAGCCCACACAGAAGCAAATCATATGGCACTTAGTCACTGAAAAAGCAGTTTCCATACATGACCTCGCATAATCCATACAGCTCTGGTGGAAGGTTGGAGCTGTCATTGCTGCTGGCTTTGTCAAATTCTTGACCAAATTCATTAGTTGCTCAGAGCAAAAATGAAAGTATACAAGCAAGCTCAGGCACATTAAGTAACTTTCCCGAGGTCATTAAGTTGTTGGATATAGACTGGAACCCAGGCCGTTTTACTGTGAGGGCACAGTATTTTTTTCCACTGTGCGACCCATCCCATGATTCCTCCTCCATATCTCCTTTTCTCCTGTTTTCTGTCTTACTCAGAATTTGTTCTCAGACATCATGGGCCACATTGCAAGGTCACCCGTACCTTCTTCAGTAGATAAGCTAGCAAATCTAGTCCAGAATTTTAAAATATATTGGGGCGCCTTGGTGACTCAGTCAGGTAAGCATCTGCCTTCAGCTCAGGTCATGATCCCAGAGTCCTGGGATCAAGCCCCGCATGGGGCACTCTGTTCAGCGGGGCATCTGCTTCTCCCTCTCCCTCTGCCCCTTCCCCTCCTCTTGATTTCTCTCTCTCTCTTGCTCTGCTCTCTCTCTCTCAAATAAATAAATACATTCTTAAAAATTTTTTAAAAATAAAATATAAAATATTCTTTTGAAATCAAACAACACACATCTGCCTCCTCCCTTGCCCAAGGTGTTGGCTTGTGAAAGTAGAGGCCCAAACGAGACAAGTGTTGGAACATTAACTGAGAGCTTCTCTTATTGAGATCAGACTGTTGGTTGTGGCTGAACATACTGCTTGTTAAAAACATTTCTCTCTCTCTGATTCTCCTTCACTGTCTCTCTCTTTCTCTGTGCCTCTATTTCTTGATTTCTTTCTCTCTTTCTCACTGTTTTTGACTCTTCATCCCTCTCTCTGTGTCATTTGGTCTGTATCTGGTTTTCACTTTCCTCTTTGCATATGTTTATTTTCTCTCCTGCTCCCCGCTTCCTGTTCCCCATCTCTTCTCCATCTCTCTCTCTCTCTTCTAGATAGAGGTGTGGCCTCCATCTCTCGGTCTCTGCCTCAGCCTCTTTAGGAGTGTCTGTCTCTCTTGTATATCTTCTGTCTCTTGCTTTTTTCTTTTTTTCTTGCTCGGTCAGGTATAGTGGTTCACTAGGAACTCTTTTGCTTCTTGAGAGATCTTTAGCTCTTCTAAATTAAGTCATTTTGTTAAAAGATTTTCTCATAATAACCATAACCAGAGGACAACTGATTAAACAGGAGATGAATATTTAGTGATAAATCCCTGAATACTTTGTCTCATTGAGCCCATTATGTTTTGGGCTCCTTTAAAGCTCATTAGTTAATTCCTGCTGCATCTCTGTCAGATGGGCTTCTGCTTTAATCCTCCCCAGAGAAGACAGAAGTATAGCTGAGGCCCCTAAGCCTCCATTCTGCAGGGGGGTGACCCTGCCACCTTTATTTACCTCCATACCTCAGAGCAGAGAGGTCAGCAAACTACAGCCCTTGGGCCAAATTGTGCCTACTGCTTGTTTTTATATGAGTTAGGAGCTACGAATGCTGCTGACATTTTTAAAGGGTTTTAAGAAAAGGAGACATATAATATGTGGCAGAGACTGTACGTGTCCTGCAAAGCCTAGAATTCTTCCTCTACTGCTTTACAGAAGCAGCTTTCTGGGGCGCCTGGGTGGTTAAGCGTCCAACTCTTGGTTTTGGCTCAGGTCATGATCTCAGCGTCCTGGGATCGAGCCCCGTGTTGGACTCCCTGCTCAGTGAGGGAGTCTGCTTCTCCCTCTCTCTCCTACTTGTGCATGCACGCTCTCTCTCTAACAAATAAATAAAATCTTAAAAAAAAGAAGCAGCTTGCTGAGTCCTGCTTTAGAGAATTTGGCATGGGAGTAGCCATACCCATGATTTCCTCAGGACATTCGAAGCACACTATCACTTTCTCCACACTCTTTGTGGTAGGTTTTCCAGAAAGCAGAGCCTGAAGCAGGGACGCTTGTGCAAGTAGGTTAGTAAAGGAGAATTCCCCAGTGAAACCTCAATGATTAAAGCAGTCAGGAAAGGGCAGATGAAGCCAGGCCAAGATGTGGCTTCAGAGCAAATCTAGGCTCAGCTTTGATCTCACAGGGAACTCTGTAATGTGAGGAATGCCATGGAATGTCCCACCTTGGGGCCAGGGGCTGGGCTTTCATACCACAATATTAGTAGTAATGTGCCCATGCCCAGAAAAGGGGTCTATGTAACCTCATAGGCCTCTTTGCACAAAGCAGTGCCTGGTAACCTAGCCCAGTTCTTGAGAGACAGGTGAGCTAGTACTCCTAGCACAATAGCCTGATGAAGGGCACTGGGACCCAGCAGTAACTGCCACACAAGTGACAGTGGGGTGGGGAGGCTACTGTAACCTTATACCCCTGGATGACACGCTGTAGCCTCCCTTGTATTCCGTAGAGGTCCTTGACTCTTAAGTGGCTGCCTGGGATGGGCTCCCACAACCTATCTGCAGATACACAACCATGCCCAAGAGGGGGCATCAGACATAAGAGCATGTGAGGAGCCTGATCTGCCTTCTAGATTAAAGGATGAAGAGTGATGGAATGTCTGAGCTGGGCAGGGTTTGAAAGTCATCAGATCCGGGCGCCTGGGTGGCTCAGTCGGTTGAGCATCTGCCTTCGGCTCAGGTCATGATCCCAGGGTCCTGGGATCGAGCTCCACAACAGGCTCCTTTCTCCGCAGGGAGCCTGCTTCTCCCTCTGCTTCTGCCTGCCATTCCCCCTGCTTCTGCTCTTTCTCTGTCAAATAAATAAATAGAATCTTCAAAAAAAAAAAAAGGTCATCAAATCTAGTACCCTCGTTTTAAAGGGAAGGACTGGGGCGCCTGTGTGGCTCAATCAGTTAAGCATCCAACTCTTGGTTTCGGCTCAGGTCATGATCTCAAGGTCATGAGATGGAGTCCCACATCGGCTCCATGCTCTTCAGGGAGTCTGCTTGAGATTCTCTCTCTCCCTCCCCCTCTGCCCCTCCCCCTGCTCACACTCTCTCTTAAATAAATAAATAAAATCTTAAAAAAATAGAGGGAAGGGCAGATTTTACAAGGCCTCAGAGGTGGCAAGCAATTATATCTCTGTTTTCAAACTTAAAGTTTGTTTTCACAATCTACCATCCAACTCTAGGCTTTGTGCCTAACATCATAGCATGCATGGTTAGTGCTTCTATGTTTAAGGAAAGGTGGGAAAAATTATCAGTTAATTTTCTCTACCATTTAATTCATTCATCACTATCCTTATACCATGTGAAATTATCCTCTATGTTATTAAGTAATCTTTTAATAAACTCTGTATTTTATTTTAATTATTTTTTTAAAGATTTTATTTATTTGAGAGAGAGAGTGTGTGTGTGTGTGTGTGTGTGTGTGTGTGCAAGAGAGGGGAGGGGCAAAGGGAGAGAATCTCAAGCAGACTTCCTGCTGAGTGCGAGCCTGATGGGGGGGGCTTGATCTCAGGACCCTGAGATCATGACCTCAGCCAAAAAAAGTCAGACACTTAACAGATTGAGCCACCCAGGTACCCCCAAACTTTGTATTTTATTTTAGAGAGGTTTTAGATTTGCAGAATTAACCATGTAGATAATGTAGAGAGTTCCCATATACACCACATCTTTACCAGTGCTGTTACCATCTGACATTAATACAGTATTAATACATATATTTCTATATGTAAAGATCTGTATCTTTATTAAGCTGAAATTGGTTCATACTGATGTCTCCAGCTCTAAACCATTACCACATGACTCATTCTGACTTCCTTCCCTGTAACCTCCCACTCCGGCAATGAGATTTGACTCCCATTGTCTGCCATCCAGTTAATTAACTGTTTAATTCCAGTATGAATGTGTGTTTTCAGAATTGCTAACCTATACCCCCACGGGAACAGTTCTATCAACTCGAGTACAGTGGTTAAATATAGGTTCTTTTGCTTTAAGTCTTATAAACTCTTCTCATTTTCAAGTTGACTTACATCAGCACCTTTTTATCCACTATCTGAAGTGAGGCTGTTCCAAACTTTTCTAATACATTGAGATTGTTTTGTCACATTCTGCATTCCATCCTGAGATCTCCTGACTTCCTAAAGGTGTTTTTTTTTTTTGCACACATTAGGCTTAGTCTGTGCTGTTAAGCCCTATGGGTTTTGACAAAAGCTTAATGTATTATCCTCACCATTACAGGGTCATATATTCTGTAAAAGGCAAAACTATAGAGACAGTTAAAACATTAGTGGTATCCAGGGATTTGGGCGAAAGGATATGAGGGTTGAATAGCTGAAGCATGATGGTTTTTTAGAGTGAGCCAGGAAGTGTTCTTTCTGTTTCTATTTTCTGGAAGAAACTGTATAAACTTACTGTCATTTTCTCTAAGTATTTGATGCATTTCCCCATTGAAATCACCTACGTCTGGTACTTTCTTTTTTGGAAATTTATTATTTCAAAATTTCATTAATAGATATAGGGCTATCAAGTTAACTATTTCTCCTTCTGTGTGTTTTGGCAGTTTGTGTCTTTTAAAGAATTCGTCCATTGGTAGTTATCAAACTTGTGGGTAAAATAAATGTTCTTAGTGTTCCTTTATTATCATTTGAATCTTCATGTGATTAATGGTGAGGAACCCCCTTTCATTTTTGATATTGGTAATTTGGGTCTTCTCTCTTTTTTCATTGGTTAACCTCTCTATGAGTTTATTAATTTTATTGATCTTTTGGTTTCGCTGATTTTCTCTATTGGTTTCCTATTTTCAGTTTCACAGATTTCTACTCTAATTTTACTTTTTTCCCTACCACTTGCTTTAGGCTGAAATTGCTCTTCTTTGTCTTGTTTTCTAAGGCTTAAGCTGAACTTACTGATTTTAGGTCTTTCTTTTCTAATGTGTACTTGTTGCTATAAACTTCCCTCTAAGCTCTGCTTTTGCTGCCTCTCACAAATTTTGAAAAGTTGTATTTTCATTTTCATTTAATTCAACATATTTTTATATTACGTTCTTGAGATTTTTGTTTTTGACCCATCTGTTACTACAAAAGTGTTGCTTAATATCCAAATATTTTGAGATTTTCCAGGTGTCATCTTCTGTTGATTTCTCTTTTAAATTCCATTGTGGTCTGAGAACATACTTTGTATGATTTCTGTTTTTTGTTTTGTTTTGTTTTAATTTGTTAAGGTATATCTTATGGTCTAGAATGTGATCTATCTTGGGGGACATTCCTTGCAAGCTTAACAAGAATGTATGTTCCACTGATGTTGAAGAGAGTATTCTATTAATGTCAATTAGATCAAGTTGATTGCTACAGCTGTTCAAGTCACCTATATCCTATTGATCTCCTACCCCCTTGACCTATCAAGTAGTAACAGAGGTGTTGAAGTCTCCCAACTATTAATACTGGATTTGTCTTATTTCTTTTGTCACTTTGATCAGTTTTGGCCTCCTGCATTTTGGGTGCTTTGTTGTTATGTTCATACATATTTAGGATTGTTATGTCTTTTGGAGAATTGACTCCTTTGTTATTTTGTCTTCCTCTTTTTATGCCTGACAAATTCCCTTGCTCTGAAGACTACTTTGTCTCAAATTAACATAGCTACTCTAGCTTTCTTTGATTAGTGTTGGTATAATGTATTTTTTCTCCTTATTTTTAAAGTACCACAGTCTGAATATTTAAAGTAGACTCCTTGTGCGGTTCTGCCCTTCCAAAAAAAGTCATTGCTTTTTTTGTGTGCTTACTTTGTTTCTTGTTGTAAGGACTGGAGTGATGACTTCCAAGCTTTTTATGTGTCAGAGCTGAAACCAGAAGTCTTACTAATCTTTTAAAAATCAACATATTCTTGGGGCACCTGGGTGGCTCAGTCAGTTAAGCGTCTGACTCTTGATTTTGGCTCGGGTCATGATCTCGGGGTCTTGAGATCAAGCACCAAGTCAGGCTCTGTGCTCAGCTTGGAGTCTGCTTGTCTTTCTTCCTCAGCTCCTCCACTGCTCTATTTCTCTGTCTCTGTCTCTCTCAAATAAAAAATAAATAAATAAATAAATAAATAAAATCTTAAAATCAACATCATCTTGCTATCTTCTTTCTCTCCAACCTGTATAAAAATCCTTCCCTTTTTTTCTCACAACCTCTTTGAGGGGGCTTCCTCAGCAGAGCTGTTTGACCTCTGGGAATACTGTTTTGTTCTTTATATCATAGCTATTTGCCTCTTAAAATTCACAGAAGGCTATAGCACCTCACTCTCTACCCAGAAATTCTACTAGTTCTTACACCTGGTCCAAACAATGATGTCAGTGTCACTCCTGCCTCTGTGAAACATTCATACATACTTTCTTGTAAAGATTCCACTGTGTTTTCTTTTGGTTTCCTTTGGAAGGGCTCTAGACTATCAGTCAAGTTGTATGAATCCCAACTGAGAACCTAATTTAAATTCCTTCTTGTGGGGTCCTGAAGGGCATAAAAAGTAAGGGTCTAGAAATTGGGGGAGATGAACATCCAATTTCAATGTTTCTAATAGTTAGGATATGATGGCTTGTGCCATCATAGTAGGTGACAGATAACAGTATAGATTTTCACATAACCAGAGGTATGGTGGGAGATAGTCCAGATTTGGGCAGGCTGGGATTGGGCAACACCTCAAGAATACAACTTAAAAAAATATGTGTCTACTCTATCAAACCTAGTGTGTTTTGCATCTTTGTTTCAAGATGGCTGCCCCATCTGCATCTCTCTTTCTCTCTCTTTCTTTTTCAGGCGGTTGACATCTTTACACTTTGGAGGTGGAGGGAAGGTGCTCCAGAGCTCTCGGTAAGGCAGGCTGCTTCTTCTTTACCATCACAGGCTTCTGACTGTGCAGGATGGCTCTGGTTGTGCGAGTGGTGGCCATGCGCAGATCTGGGTGATACTTGTTCTTGCAGATCATGTGCCTGATGCTGCTGAGGGTGGCCCGGGCATTCTTGTTCATGGTGGTCCTCAAGTAGGTGCTGGTGGGTTTTTGCTGGTGGGATCTTGGCTTTATGATCACTGCTACACCTTTGCCCTCAGCCCCAGGCTCCACGCCCACAGTCCAGCGGTGGATCAGCCCATTGTAGTAGAAGGAGTTGTGAACCTTCAGGTTATTGGGGTCAGTACTGAACGTCTGCTTGTTCCTCTTCATCAGGAAACTGGAGCAGTTCCACAGGGACCATCCATTGCAGGTGGGCAGACATGGTGGCAGCTCCTCTCACTATGGCAGCCAGAGATGGAAAGGGCATTTATCATATAACAGGAAGGAAAAAGAAGTGCCCCTATTAGCTCTTTGTTTATAACCAGTTATATCACATGGGCACCCCTTATGGATGAGATACAGGAAATGAGTGTAGCCTTTCTAGGAAGTATGCTATGGAGAAGGAGTTGAGGATGAGTGTGAAGTAATGCATGGTGGCAGCCTCTGTCAACTGGCTGACCCAAGTTTCAGAAACAATATACTATGTCATTTGATCCTTATCACAACTCTCTGTCATAGATACCAGATGGTCGAAAGTCTGATGTGGATTGAGGGGCAGGTGTTCAGACTTCGATATCATTATTTTTCTTCCTTCTTGTCTTTCCAGACCTATTTCACAATTCTACTCCTTCATGAAACTGGGCCACTCCAGTCTCTTTTCATGAAGAAACTCTTATTTTCTAGGCTAGCATTTTCAATAACACTATATTGTAAGTTTTGATATCTACTCTAAGAAACTCTTTTTTCTGTTGATAACTTATTCATGCAGTTCCTGGTGATGTTAATGATAATCATAGTGTATTTTCAAGAAGAGAATACAATTTACCCTAAAAATAACTCTGAAAAATATCTCTGATTCAGTCCTTCAGAAATCCTACACTGAAAAAATTCAATTGTGCCCTTTATTTCTTGTTTTTGCTCTTTTTGTCATCAAAGATAAATATTGACAAGGGGTAAATATTTTGACATGAGAAAAAAGAGATGAAATCTCTTAGACAAAAAGGCGAAGGAAGAAATAGTCAATTTACCAGAAACAGGTATATAAATGGAAAGTGAGGGGCATCTGGGTGACTCATTTGGTTAAGCATCCAACTCTTGATTTTGGCTCAGGATGTGATCTCAGGGTCTTGAGATCGAGCACCTCGTGGGGCTCCATGCTCAACAGGGGGTCTGCTTGTCCATCTCCCTCTGCTCCTCTGCCTGCTCATTCTCTCTCTCTCAAATAAATAAATAAATAAATAAATAAATAAATAAATAAAATCTTTTAAATGGAAAGTGAGCATATGAAAATGTTCAACTTAAGAGATAAAAGAAATGCAAATTAAACAATGAATTTGTTTCATCCATAAATTTCCAAATTATAAAATATTAACACCCAGCTTTAACTAAAGTTGAATGAATTAAGTTGCCTCATAAAGGCCCGATGTAAATTAGTATAAGCTGACATAAGTTTACTAGAGGGCAATATGGAAATCTGTGTTAAGATACTTAAAAATATTCACAGTGCATGAGCCATCGATTTCACTTCTTAAAAATGGATCCTCAGGAAATTAAGACAAATGTCCATTGGGATATAGCCAAAGTGTAATATTTTTAGTGTTACTGATGGCAAAATGTTTATAGTATGTATGTGTGTATGTATATGGAGGGAGACTAAACAACACTGAACAGAAATCTGTTTAAACTTATTTATATAAAAACTATTGTGGTGTATATATGAAATCGGATCTAGTTCCCACAGGAAACAGAGATGGTACATGTGAAATAGGACAATTCAAAAAGGGTTTATTTATGTGCAGGAACGTAAGCCTAGTAGCAGCCAAGATATTATTTTAACCTTGAGAGCATAAGAGAAAGGGGAAAGAATGTTATGTAGAGTTAGTTGCTTTTTATTTTTTAAAGAAGTCATTATTCTTGGGGCACCTGGGTGGCTCAGTCATTGAGCATCTGCCTTCAGCTCAGGTCGTGATCCTGGGGTCCTGGGATCGAGTCCTGCATCGGGCTCCCTGCTCAGCGGGAGGCCTGCTTCTCCCTCTGCCTCTGCTCCCCTGCTTGTGCTCTCTCTCTCTCAATCTCTCTCTGACAAATAAATAAATAGAGTCTAGAAAAAAAAAGAAAGCATAAGAGAAAGGGGAAAGAATGTTGTGTAGAGTTAGTTGCTTTTTATTTTTTAAAGAAGTCATTATTCTTGGGGCGCCTGGGTAGCTCAGTCGTTAAAGTGTCTGCCTTCGGCTCAGGTCATGATCCCAGGATCCTGGGATCAAGCCCTGCATCAGGCTCCCTGCTCCGCGGGAAGCCTGCTTCTCCCTCTCCCACTGCCCCCTGCTTGTGTTCCCTCTCTCGCTGTGTCTCTCTCTATCAAATAATCTTTAAAAAAAAAAAAAGTAATTATTCTTTTTTTTTTTTTTTTTTTTTTTTAGAGAGGGAGTGGGAGAGGGGCAGAGGGAGAGAGAGAGAATCCCAAGAAGGCTCCACATCCAGTGCGGAGCCCTTTTTGGGGCTCAGTCTTACAACCCTGAGATCATGACCTGAGCAGAAATTGAGATTCAGATGCTTAACTGACTGAGCCACCCACAGGCCCCAAGAGTCAGTTGCTCTTAAAAGGAGTAGTGAGTGACCTTTGGTTGAGGAAACTAGCCAACTCCAGTCAACCCTTCAGGGAGAGAACCAATGGAGTAAATTCTCTGTCTCATATCCCTCCCTTCCCTGCAGTCTACCGCCAGGGCTCCCCATTGTCCAAACCCAATAGGAAGGCTTTGGTGTGGTCCATATAGGCCAGCTTGTGATAATGAGAGTCTTGTGGTGGTGATGGTTGGGGGGGGGGTGGTAAGGACCGAGAAAAGGTTAAAAAATAGTGGAAAAGGGATCTGGAGGGGTTGCCAAACAGAAGTCATCCCAACAATCCACTCCTTTTGATTTGCAACATCCACTCTTGCATTTCATTGGAATAGAAGCTTTATTTTCCTAACAGAGGTGTGTATGAAGTCCCATTAGCTGTTATCATGGCAGGATGATAAAAATCCCCTGATATTCTCACCTAACATATAAAACATGAGGTAAAGCCAGAGGTCACATGATACAGTGTGGTAAAAGGGATTAGTTACACAAAATACAGCTGTGTTCGATTCCACTTGTGTAGATGGTTATGCGGGCTAAGTTGATTATCATAGCTACCTTCTCCTACCACACATTACATGTGCTCTTCTCCTTTGCTGACATGTCAGCTGGATGGTAATATTTACTGGGGGGTATTCAAACTTTTATCCCTAAAGGATTTGAGTCTTTGATGTCTGGTTTTTAATTGCCATGATGCAGTCTTTCATGGATCAGGATTATTGAGTATGGTCAACTAAAATGTGCCCTGGGTTTCAACATGGATGATCCTTATAGCCTTTATTGTGTAGCAGCAACCAAATTTCCCCCTGGTAATCAGAATAAATCACTTATCTAGTACAGTGACCCTCTTCCATGGCTGTTGGTTCAGTGGCGCAAGAAGCCCAAAATGGCCAGGTATCCACCTCAGCTTCCATTACTGGGACTGTATCTCTGTTCCCTGATACAGGGATTTCTCTTTTAGCCCCTAGGATATCCACATCCACTGAACCCAAGTTTGTAGTAACTGGGACAAAAATGATTGCAGTTATTAGGTACAATAGTTAGAGGGGCCACTCATATTTATACCCATTGGTTTCTGGACTCATGCAAATATGAGGAAGAGAGCAGCACATATTGACAGGGGCCGAGGTATTTTCCCCCAGCTGGCACTCTGAAGCTTTAGCTGTCCATGGCACTCTACATAAAGCCAGCTCATTTTGGGAGAAGGAGCACCTGGTACAGCCTGTGAGATCTATGAGCATTGGAAAACATTACTGCACTTTGGAGAGGTCATAAAAGGGGATTGAGTGAAAAGCTGCATAGTGAAGGTGAAACTCCATTTCTCCCGTCACCAGGAGGAAGACCACCAGTCTCAGACTCAGCCGGCTGCGATTCAAAGATTATTTACTAAGACTGAACTTCTCTAGAGAGAAGATCCACAAACACTGACATCTGGAGAGTATTCAATGAAACATTTGTTTGGCCATTTGATGATTTACTTGTGAAGTCCATTGGCGGACAAGGCCCACCCGTGGACAAAGAACTTCTAATCAGCTCTTTGTTATCTCAACTTTAAATATGAATGGGCTACCAAGACTCACCAAATATTTGGAGGAGGATATGGACAAAAGAGACCAAAGAAATTGAGATAATGCAGAGAATAGAAGAACTTAACTTGTATCATCATGGACTAAGAATGAGTTTTTGGAGAGGTGCCTGGCTGGCTCACTTGGTAGAGCATGTGAGCCCCATGTTGGGCATATAGCCTACTTAAAAAAACAAAACAAAACAAAACAACAACAACAAAAAGAATGAGTTCTTGGAAGTTAAAATACGATTAAAAATAAGAAATTGGATTGAAAGATTGGAATATTCAGTCATGGAAATTTCCTAGAAATTGAATCAAAAAGTGAAATGATGTACAAAAAAGACAAAAGATTTTTTACAAAATAAAAGGTAGAACAGACAAATAAGGGCCTCTGAACGTGATCACTTTTTCCCAGAGTAATTTTTTCCCATTTTACATAAGAAATCATGCAAGAACATCCTCCAGAATTGAGTCTCCAAACTGCATGAGCCCCACAAGAGCCCAGCACAATGAATGAAAAAAAGTCTATCTCAATGTATTTTATTTGGGACCTCAGAAGTCCAGAAATAAAGAGAGGATCCTAAATTAGTACAGAAAAAAAAAAAAACAAACAGATCACCTACAAAGTATATGAAATAAGGATAACTCTTAACTTCTCTGCAATATCAGAAGTTGGAAAACAGTGGAATCATATCTAAAACAGAGACAAAAGCTGTATGTATAAAAGATTTTTTTAGAAATATAAATGTTAGCATCAAAATAAATAGTTAAAAGGCCTCTGGGGAATAGAGTAGAAAAGAGAATAGGGGATTGCTATCATCTATCTATCTATCTGTCTATCGTATAAGCCTAGTAGGCCTATTTAACTTTTTAAACTACCTGAAGTTACAAATGAAAATTACTTTAAAAAATCAGATGGGTAGGCTGGATTGGATAAACTTTGAGATTACTGCTAGTTTATTCTTCCAAGAGTTTGTTAGCTATCTTGCAATTGACCACAATATAGAATATTTCCTTGCATAGAGGCATGAAAATTGTAAGACCATTAGTATTAGGTATAATTCTCCTCTGAAACAGCAAAATGGAATTAAAATAAAAATATCCTCCATTTATTCATTACTGACTGAGTGCCAGGCATTTTACATAATTAGTAAGTGATTATCACAATAACCCTGCATGTAAGTTGAGACGTAGAAACTGAGATTCAAATTAGTGGCAGAGAAGGGCTTTGAAATCAATTAATTTTACTACAAAATCCAGAGTGCTCTCTCTAACATGACCTGCTACTTGACTCTAAAATACAAGCAGATTCTGAGCTGTTTAGACTTTTGCACATACCAGACAATGAAGAAAAGGTACTTTTAGTGGATACAGTTTCAGACTCCAAAATCTTCCATGTGACACTAAATGATGATGATGATGATGATGATAATAGTAGAACACTGTCCTAAAGCAAAATCTAGGCATTAGATTGAAAATTTGCAGCCTGTAAACAGTGGAAATATCCTTGTCTTCCCTCTTTTTTTCAGAGTTTTAATCCTTGAGCAGACCATCTTTAGTGGGTACCTGACAACACAGCAAGGAACATCTAAAAAATCCTGAAATAAATATAACTCCTTGTTTTGGAATCTTAGTTTTACTTAATGGAGAATAATAAAAGGCATTATTTGCTATTTAAACAAACAGGTTGGTGGAGTAGTTTGCAACATTTCCTCAAATTTTACAGATAAAAAAACCACAAGGTTTCTATGACACTTGGGACCTGTAGTAGTTGGCTTCTTTTGTTTTTTTTTTTTTTAAGATTTTATTTATTTATTTATTTATTTGAGAGAGAGAATGAGAGAGAGAGAGAGCATGAGGGGGGGAGGGTCAGAGGGAGAAGCAGGCTCCCCGCTGAGCAGGGAGCCCGATGTGGGACTTGATCCTGGGACTCCAGGATCATGACCTGAGCTGAAGGCAGTCGCTTAACCAACTGAGTCACTCAGGCGCCCAGTAGTTGGCTTCTTGAAGCTATACAGATGAAATCCTTTGGGCTTTCCATTTCCTCTCCTATGACACTGTTGAAGGACTCTTCACCGGACAACTTTGACTCTCTGGTGGGTGTGTAAAGCCTGAGTGTAAGGCCAGCTATGCCCTGGTTCAGGGCTTGTCTCATGCTCATACTAACTGTGTGAACATGGACAAATTCCTTAACTCCTCTGAGCTTCTCTTGTAAAGTAGGGAGAATACTAACCATCTCACAGGGTTGGTGATGGATTACATATTGTAGTAAATGGAATGTGCCCAGTGGGTAGCAAATATTTAATACCTATTAGACCTTTCCTCTTCTCTCCCTACTTTCCATTCACATTTCTCCTTCAACATGCTATGAAATGCAGATTCACCTGGATGCCTGCTCTGGTCTCACGGAAATCTCAAGTAGGAACAGTTCAACTCATTTTCTAGAAGCACCATTTTAACTCATCCTCCAAAAGGAACTTTGTTCAATTTATACATTCTAAAAGTAATTTTTTCAAAAAGCTTTTATACATATCTCCTTTCTTCTTTATAACAAAAGATATATGTTTACATATGAAAGAAATTATCCTTATTTGAAAGACAAGGAAATCGTGGCTTAGAGAAATAAGTGCCCTTCTCTCAAGGTTTCACTGTAAATATGGAGCCTGGGACTAAGATCCCTGAAACAGAAGCCTGGGAACCCTAAGTTTTGCATAAGCCCCACCAATTTCCTCCTTACTTCCTTCTTTCTATTGTCCTCCTTATCATTTCTAGTGCATTCTACCCCTGGTTTACACCTTCATCCCTGATTGGCCAAATCATGGAATCCCCATCACTGAGCCATGAAATAGCTCTTTCCCTGAACAGAGGAATTATCCTTTTCCCAAAACAGTTGTGGATGGAAGCGTTCCAGTTCCTCCCATCAAACCCTAACCTCTATCTACTTACTAGTTTGTTCTCCGGTCTTGAGGCTCTGATAACACAATCACAAAATAATTCAATTTTGAACATTTCAAAAAATCTGAGTTATTCTCTTGTACCATTGCTCACCTTATTATGCTAAGAATATTTAAAACCCATAGATAATATGGAAAATTATACTAAAGTTGACAATATTTTTCTTTTCCTACATATCTTAACCTTCCTAATCCTAGTTTGATAATTATGCCTAAGTAAAAATTTATTAGAGCTGCATCTTCCTTGTCTTTTCCTTCATACTCTTTGGAGCTGCTAAGGACTAAGGAAATGTCCCAAGGTTAGAAGGTGGGTAGGTAAAAGAAAATCAAGTGGTCTAGTCAATCTACTGAGTAGTCAGTGAGTTTTTGCACAATTAGAAATTGGCTGTGGGGTGCCTGGGTGGCTCAGATGGTTAAGCATCTGCCTTCAGCTCAGGTCATGATCCTGGGGTCCTAGGATCGAACCCCACATTGGGCTCCCTGCTCAGCGGGGAGCCTGCTTCTCCCTCTCCCTCTGCTGCTCCCCCTGCTTGTACTCTCTCTCTGTCTAATAAAAAAATAAAAAAAAAGAAATTGGCTGTGTAATTTCCCTTTGAGGAAATGTAATCATGTATTTCTTGGAGCGGAGGTTGGATTTGGAATCCCCTCATTAAATTGCATCTCTGAATTTTGCTAATTTCATGGCTCATCAGCATATCTGGCATCCAGAAAGTTTTAGGTGCATTTTGAATTTAGGGAAGAAAAACAAAAACAAAAACAAAACATCTCCCCCTCCCCAGACCCATATCTTCTCAATGGCTAAGTAGCAAAGAGCATAGATTCTAAAGCAGTCCTTAGGACTCAGGTATTAAAAAGGCCATTTCTGCTTTGAAGGCATTAAAGGTAAATCAAATAGGGAATCTTAGCATTTCATCTTTGTTCTTGCTTATTGTCCCAGCCTATGCAGAGTGTCTAAATTTGCTGCAACTATTATATTACCTGGGCCATTGAGTTGAAAACAGGAGAGCAACAGTCTTTTCCTTAAAAGGAATTAGATATCGGTTATCATCAGAAAATAAAAAGCACAGATCTATCCTCTGAGATTAGAATTTTGCAAAATGTCCTAGTTATTGAACTATTTTAAAATTTAGCTGAATTTAGCATAATTTAGCATAACTTAATCTAGATCTTCAGAACAATATGCAGAAGAAATAACGAGCTCTCGAAAAACATTTAAAAATAAGATGCTGTGCCCGGGTGTATAAAAGTCCATAATCTCTCACAGAAGAGATGATTAGAAATCAAAATATTCCATTTGGTTTAATTGTCGATGCCCAGGGAACTATTTTGGGAATGGTAGGGATCGAAGGGTTAAAAGTGAACTATTATGCTAAACACACCCCACAGACAGGTTTTCTTCTCATCATATAATCATCTCTGTTCTCCTCAACTCCTGTTTTTTCTCTGAACATGCTGTTTGTTCCCATGACAGTCACTTTTGGTGCTTTAAATAAAGGAACTAATTAGATTCAATACATGGCTGAGAGTTTCCTGGGTGTTTGTTTTGTTGGGTTTTATTTTTCATTCATTTTGCAAATAATCACATTGTATCTAGTACTTCCACTAAGCACTACAGGGGACAAAAAATTGAATGTGCCACTGACTTGTCCTGCAGAGACTCACACTGACCCACTGGTCATCATTAAAAATTATTTGTCACAGTATTATTTTATTGTCAACAGTGATATCAACATCAAATTAGTCACTTGTAGTCTGGATCTTTTCCCTGTCTGACTGTATTAACAAACCCATTGCACCGTCATCATCTCCTTTCTTCCCTGCAAATGATAGGCCTTTAAAAAAACAAGAAAAAAAGCAACAAAAAAATATGTAATTATTTCCCCATCTGTATTTTTTTATTAGATTTATCTGTATATTTAAATGTTAACATTGGAGTCATAAAATGAATAATGATTTCAATGATTCTTCTCTTCTGACTTCATTGATTCAGCAAATATTTCTGAGCACCTATTGCATCAGGGGTCCTGTAACATGTCACTTTGCAATCTAAAGAATTGACTCTTATTCCCTCGAACAGCAGAAGAGAATTATATAGAGAGAAAATTTCCATCTGTTATTTTATGACTGTCATTGGATCTACTGGTTAAAGAACAGGATTGAATGTCATGCTTGCTTTTCTTAAAAAAATTGGTAAAGTGAGGAAGGTATTTAAAAGATATGTAAATAAGACATTACACTGCTGATGTGAGTACATTGGTACAACTATGTTGGATTTTTTTTTGCTATTTTTAATAAATCTAAACATACATAAACCCTATAAACCAGCAATTCAACTCCTATTTCTCTACCCAACAGAAATGCACACATATATTTACCAAAGGCCTATTTCAGGATTCTCATAACACTGCTATTAAGAATAGCCATGGGGTGCCTGGGTGGCTCAGTCGGTTGAGTGTCCAACCCTTGATTTTGGCTCAGGTCACGATCTCAGGGTCGTGAGATGGAGCCCCAAGATGGGTTCCATGCTGGGCAGGGAGCCTGCTTGAGATTCTCTCCCTCTGCCCCTCCCCCTGCTTGGTGCTGTCTCTCTCTCTCAAATGAATAAATAAATCTTAAAAAAAAAAGAATAACCAAACAATGGAAACTACTCATATGCCCATCAGCAGGGACATGAATACGTAAAGATTTATTTATTTTATTTATTTGAGAGAGAGAGAGACAGAGAGAGAGAGCACGAGCAGGGGTGGGGCAGAGGGAGAGATAGAATCTCAAGCAGACTCCCTGCCAAGCATGGAACCTGACTCCTGGCTCATCTCACTACCCTGAGATCATGACCTGAGCCAAAACCAAGAGTCGGACACTCAACTGACTGAGCCACCCACCCACATGCCCCAAGGGAAATGAGTAACTAAATTGTGGTATATTTACACGATTAAACTGAATCTATACAGTAATAAGAATGAAGAATTTACAACCTAATGCAATAGAATGGATGAAGTGCACAAACAAAATATTATATGAAAGAAACCAGAATGCAAAACATATAACCATATGATTGCATTTATATAAAATCTCCAGGCAGACACAGCTAATCTTATTATTTGAAGTCAACATAGTGGTTTCCCTTGGGTGGTGGGGTGACTGGAAGAGATCATGCGGTGGGGAGCTTCTGATGTGCTGGTAAATTCTGTGTCTTCATCCTGGTGCGAATTACATGGGCAGATTAATTAAGGGAAATTCACTGAGCCAGTGTGCTTTTCTGTATGCAAATTGTACTTAAATAAGAAGTTTAAAAGAAGACACTAAAATAATCTTGCAAACCAGTAGGCCATACTGAGATTTACTGGTTCACTTAATTTACCTTACCTTTTATTCTTATGTTTCTTTCCATTTACTGTCTAGTTTCATTCCAGTATAAGGTGGGAGTGGTATTTTGTACCACATTCATTTTGAGGTTATGAGGCCAATTAGACATTGTGGTTTAACTTGCACTGTGTGGTCTTCCTTTCTTTCATCAAAATTTTCCGCTTATTGTTCTAGAATGCCAAGGTTTTTCATAAGCACTCTTATTATCAATCAGTGATGTGCAAAACTGTCAAAGTGAAACAGAGTTGGTTGTGTGTCTGTAACTTTGACAAATGCCATTGCAGTCCAGCTCCCTGCTAATCACAGTTATGGATACTGCATCGAGAAATAGTCCTTGAAAATTAATTAAATCCTGTTATAGAGACTAAAATGAGTGTAAAGGACAGGGAGAAAAAAACTAACAAAAAGGGAATGACAAACAGCAGCTTATTGAATTGAAGAGATATCTTGCCATGTAAACAGAGAGATAATTAAATGCACAGAAGATACTAAATTGGGAGGTGTTACCTGGACCAGCAAGGACTGAGAAATCATTCTGTTGGACTTGGGAAGGTTAAAGTCAGGGCAGGAAATAAAATTAAATTCAACTAGAGGAAAATAGAAGCTGCTATGCCCCCAAAAAGTAATCTGAAACACAAATATTCTATGAGAGAGAAGCTGGAAAGGCCAGTATCCTGAGCGAGACCGAGGAGAGCAAAAGCATAAAGAAGTAGGTAGCAGTACCTAATAGGACTGCAGAGAGTACCAGAGATGGTTTTCAAGTCTTGTTTTCCTCTGAACCACCGTGGAGCCTCTTTCAAGGTCAACAGGGGTTTGGTAAAGCCAAAAAAAAAAAAAAGAAACCAAACCCACAGAAAAACAAAAAAACCAAAAAACTGTAGAAATAGGAAATGTCATATAGAAATCACATGAAAATAGCCGTGTGTGTGTGTGTGTGTGTGTGTGTGTGTGTGTATGTTTGGGGGGGGCAATTGTATCTCTAATTGTTGCCCAGTTACCTAGGAAGAAGAATGAAGCCCTCCTTTAAAAAAGTCACATACCCATGTGCACACTCATGGTGCATTCATGTGTGTGTGTGTGTGTGTGTGTGTGTGTGTGTGTGTTCCTTGAGTTTCCTGTTTTACCATTATACTTAGGGCACAATTGATGAATCCTCTTCCAAGGAGCCCAGAAATTGTGACTTGGTACTGCCCCCCCCCCGACCTTTAGCTCATCACACATGAAAGCCAATCTCTGGTAGTCTGGATTTCGCCCTCCTTTTTATACTTCGTTTTATGGTTACTATATTTACTGAAACTGTGGATAATATAAGCTATTCCTGGATGCATGTTGTATTTTCTATAAATAATTCATTGGATACATTACATACTCTATTTTGTGTTAAAAACATTTCATTTGCTGATGGAAATTCTAGTACTAGCAAGATGTCAATAAAACAAAGGCATACAAATTTTAGAGCAAACCACCCAGAATTACTAGGATTCCAACAAATAGAAAAGTTACTGGAGAGGTGGTGACTTTAAAATTTTAAGGTATTTGTTATAACAATGTTGAAAATGAGGAAGTAAATATTTTGAGGTAGAAAAATATTTTGAGGTTGAACCAGTCTAATTAGACTAGGGAAAACAGAGTAAAGACAGAAGACTTCAAGAGAAGGTATTTGACCTAAAATGGGAATATAGAATGAAGATAATTTAAGGAATTAAAGGCAATGGGAACCATGAAGGTAAAACCCATTTTCTTGCTTTTGTGAAAACTCAAGGGCACCATTCCCCTAGAGTACAGTGCTGTACTCCAGAGGGCGCCATTCACATTATGGTCTAGGCTATAGCCGGAGATGCCTAAGGCTTACAGGAGTGGAGAATAAGGGTTTCTAATTCTGTAGGACTCCTAAGCATGTCCTAAGAATCAGAAGAGAAAGAGAGCTTGGGCCTAATCCTGAGGGCAATGAGGAGCCACTAGAGGCCTGATATTTTCCATTTTCAGAGTTCTACAGAAATAAGAGAATATAATGTAAGAGGATGACTCTTGGGCAGAATAATCCCTTTCAAAGTTGCTCTAACTGCTATCCTGAGCAAGGTTGAGAGCTGAAGGGTAAATGGGGGATGTTGGGGAAATATGTAAGAAGTAGAATTTAGGGCGCCTGGGTGGCTCAGTTGGTTAGGCGACTGCCTTCAGCTCAGGTCATGATCCTGGAGTCCTGGGATCGAGTCCCACATCGGGCTCCCTGCTCAGCAGGGAGTCTGCTTCTCCCTCTGACCCTCTTCCCTCTCGTGCTCTCTATCTCTCATTCTCTCTCTCTCAAATAAATAAATAAAATCTTAAAAAAAAAAAAAGAAGTAGAATTTACACATTGGTCACCAAAAGGATAATGACGTGGAGAATGGATAGAAAGGGAATGCCAGAAACTTCTAAGTCAAATGGCTTGGTCAAGGAATACAGAATGTATTTGGGGTTGTGGCTTGGACAGAGGAATGCCTAGTTTTGGATTAGCTGCATTTTAGGTGTCTGGTGAATGTTTATAGCCTTCAAGTGAAATTCTCTGGTAGGGAAATAGAAATGTGGGCCAAAGGAAAAAGGGAAACCCTTAAGTTGGAGATTGAGACTTAAGAGTATTGAAACTTAGTGCTCGTTGACATCATGGGCTTGAATAAGATCTCCCATTGAAAAAGAGAAGCTGGAAGTGGCTGACGATGAGGAAATACGAGATGGTTGGTAGAGAAAGTAAATCACAAATATCAATCATGACCTTATGACAACTTACAGAAGTAAGGATTTATAGCATCTACTCATCTTTCTTTTCTTGTTGTATAAATTTAAGTACTTTAACTAACTTCACTTTTATTTACTTACCTTCTCTGTTGTAGAGTGTTTGTTGCTGGTTAATTTTGGAATTTAGTTTATAGTTGAAGAATACCAAAACGCGCACATTACTAGAGATCTGGATGAGGAGTTGGAAGCAGGAACTGGAGTGAATGCATTTTTAGCTGGAAGAGAAGCACACACTGTATTCTTCAAGATAACTCCATGGCCAACGTGGGGCTCGAACTCATGACCCCAAGATCAAGAGTTGCATGTTCTACTGACCGAGCCAGCTAGGCACCCCTTAGCATGTACTGTGGTTAGGTGAGGACTTCCCCCCCCCCCCGCCATGGTGGTAAAAATATGGAGAAGGAAGGAAGGAAAGGTTATATGGGGATGGAGATATTAGACATCTACAAGTGGGGACTATAGAGGGTCATTGTAATTTTGATGTTCCAGATTCTGAACTCCCTTCCTGTTTAGGATGAATCCAAAAGAGATAGGTGGTAGGACCCCAGCTCCCACTATCAAAACCTAGAAAGGGAAAGGAGTTCCTTCCCTTTCTCCAGGAAGATAGACTCTGGGTCCATTCCAGAAATACAGCCCATCAGCCATTCCCTCCTAAGACTTTGATTCTTGAAGGGTCATACACTGGTGGAAGTCACTGATAATTGATATTGGAGGGTGTGGCAAAAGGAGAGACCTGTCACTCTGCTGTAGGGAGTGTGATCAGCAGACAAACTCCAGCTGTCAGCAACTTTAGGGTCTTTTGTAGTTTCAGAGAGCCACCCTGGTGAAGGTTGAACTCTTCACTAGGCAGTCTGCATCTGGTGACTAAGCAGAGTGATTGCATAAAGATGGCCATTTTGGTCCCATGCAAGACCATCTTGTGGGCATTATTTTCTCCTGAGCTCCCTCCAGGTTGGCAGAAGCTTTGCTGGCTCTGTATCACAATGCTCCTTCTGCCTAATTCTGCTTTCTCTTTTTTTCTTCCTTCTTCTTCAGATTTTATTTGACAGGGAGAGAGCACAATCAGGGGGAGGGACAGAGGGAGAGGCAGAGCAGGCTCTCCGCGGAGCAGGGAGCCCCATGTGGAGCTCGATCCCAGGCCCCCGAGATCATGACCTGAGCCAAAGACAGATGCTTAACTGACTGAGCCATCCAGGTGCCCCTCAATTCTGCTTTCTTTCTGTCTCCTCACAGTTTTTAATTTCCAATAAACATCTTTCACACCAAACCCCCTCTCAGTGAATGCCTCTGGTGAACCCAATCTGTGACATTCCACTGGTATAGTGATGCGTGTCTAGTGCCGCTGGTACCAGTGCTGAAAAGCTAAGAAGAACATTCCTATGACAGGATCTTGATTTCCTGTGTATTGGCTGAGCCCGGCTCTTCAGCACACTTACCAACTTTTTCATCTCTTGGTACTCTTTCAGTAAATGTATTTTGCTGCTAATGATGAAAAAAAAAAGAGTCCATTTTTATTATTTGTAATGAACAACCTGGCTTGTGTGGTGTGTATTGAAATTTGAATATTTTCTGTCATCCTGAAAGGGGATTTGTTTGTGCTATGCCAAAAAATTTTGTCCTCACAAAGGTTTCTTCAGATACATTATCTTAAGAAAGGAAACAAGGTAATTTTGGTTTGACACAATTTGAGACATGTCTTAGTTTGGGTTCCTTTAAAGGGATCCTGAGACAAGGACTTGGGTGCAGGCATTTTAGTTGGGAGTTGATCTGTGGAAGCACAAAGTAAGAGAGTGTATTATTGAGGGACTCAACGTTGTGAGCAACTAGAGCTTTAATCTCACTGGGGTGCTAAGACACTTTGCGTGGGTAAGCTCATGTGCGTGTCCACCATTTTCCATCCTTCGTTGGTCAATATTTTGTTTTGTTTTTTTCCTAAGAAATAAGAAGTCTGGCAAGGCACAAGGATATCCATTTACAAAGGAAAAATCCTGTATGGTGTTGCATGTTGTTATTTGCTGGAGGTATTGTGGGTTGCTCATCAAAATGGATGCTCTGGGCTGGGGCTGGAATTGACAGCATAGTCTCATGCCTGGTGGCAAATATGGTGTTCAAGGGCAATGGCGATCTCTGTTTCAGTACGTGGTTGGTCATGGTGTGTATAAGCTGCTGGAGCCTGAATGGAAGGCTACAGTGAGAATAAGTGGTTTGGGAAGCAAGGTGAACAGCATGACAGGGAATCTTAGTGGTGCTTGTAAGGTCAGGCAGAGAGGCAGGTTGACCATTAGAAATCAGGAGCCAGAGGTTTCTGTGTTAAGGTTCGAGATTGCCCTGCCAAGTATAAAGCAGGGTCTCAAGCTCAAGAGAATATTGGAATTCTAACGAGATTGCTGGAACAAAACCACTGTTGAATTTTGAAGAAGCCCCATTCTCAGTGGGAGCTCAGGAACCAAGGGAACACTGTGGGGATCTGTGGTTATTGAATTTTGCCTGATAGCAAACTCCATTTGATGTAGGACCAGAGCAACTCAATCAGTTCCAAACCCATGTTAGTATTGATTAAGCCTGCAGGTGGGTGTCAGTTGGTCATACGTGGGGGGTAGGGGTGGGGGATGCCAAAACATCGAGTTCTAGCAGAGCCTCAGATTTGTCAGCTAAACAGACTCTTGACATCTTTAAAGGGCTGAATTTTATCAGCCAATATATTTCTCCAATTGAGTCACATACACATATATTTCTAGAATGCCAGTGTAAATCATTAATGCCCATAAACAATGCCCATACATCTGCCAATTTCTACTTACATGATGTGTTAAACTCTCAGAATATTCATTATTCTCCCTTTATGAGTAAAGTACTGCACAAAATACAACAGAGAATAAAACAGAGTTCCTGCCTTCCAGAAGCTCGCAATACTATTTAAATGTACACAGTGAACATATTGTATGTGTCTCTAGCACCAGGCATACTGTCCAGCATATAACAGATCCTTGGGACATGTGTAACTAAATTAAGAGCTTGTAATTAGATCCCTGTTCTTTCAAGTTTAGCAATGGAGAGGCAGTCTCCACCTGGAAAGGGAAAGATAACGTTTGCGGCGCCTACATTTGCCTCTGATGTTCACCTTCCTGTTGGGGTTCCACTAATGCTTTTTGCCAGTGTGCTGACATAAGAAGGTGTTGCCATCCCAAAAGTGAACTCATAGTTCTCCCCCAAATGCTGCAAATCATGCTTGAGGTTAAGATGAAATATTTACTAGCTCGCACTTAGAATAATGCCCAGCACATGGTACGTATTCATGGAAGCACTTTAGGCCTATCAACTCATTGAATCCTCACAGCAACCTGTGGAGTAGGTATTATAATTATCAAGAAACTGAGACACTGAAGGGTGGAGGGACTTGCATCTGTTTAGCTAGCTAGGAAGTGCCAAGCCAGGATTCCAGCCCAGGCACTGTGAGTCCAGGGTCTGTCTTTGTAAAAGGTGCTCTATCCTCCCCCCAAGACTTGATTCAGATCCACAGAGAGCAGGGGGAGTCAATCTCTGGGAGAAACATACACAATGGACAAGTCGCTTCTGCAGTAAGTCTTATTTATCGGAATCTTTGTTTCCCCTTATGTGGGCAAGTGACTTCACGGGTCAGGTGTCATCTTTCTCCTTCCGCTTTGCAATGTCTTCTAAGGCCCAAAAGAGTCTGAAAAAAGTGCCCACTGGGAGGCACTTCCCTCTTTCTCAATCCCCCTGTCTCCCTGGACCAGCCCCTTCCTCACAGGACTGACAGGTGACATTCATCCTATATAGGAGACTCTACTTGCCATGCTTCTGTCTGAAAACAAGTGCAAACAAGTGGTAAACTGTAAAGAACGATGAAAAAAAACAAAGCGTGATTATCTTTTCTTAGCAGGCGTAATGGCATAGTTAAAATATGTTGCTCTGACATCCTGTTTTATGAGAAAATGGCAAACATATCAGCAGGAATGTTCCCAGAGTCTGAAACCAGTGATCCAGTCCATTTGGTATTACACACAGAAGCATCCTGAAGAAAGGTGGATATGCAGATGAATTCAGTGACAGAGAAAAGATTGGACCTGTTTTTGCCATTCCAGGAAGAATGAGTCGTTTTTATGTTTGGATAAGGGCATGCTGTACTACTGATGAAAATGATTTGAAAGTATAAGAGAGATGAGCACTTTGGCATTTCCTCTCTTCTTTGGCTTGTATGCATTACCTAAAAACCAGTATGAACATCATTCCCTACCAATATTGCGTTTGGCTTTTGTTTTTCCTCCTGGTATAGAAGATAGCACATTGATTTTTTGGTATATTTTGACTAACACATTCCTATAAGTAACGATTCAAAAATACCACTTCATATTTCTTTTGGCATATGTATACGATTTGCCGTACCTTGCTGTTTGTGGAATAGTAACACTGCAGTAAATACCGAAAGACTTGTAATGATATGTTAGTGACTTCACAGATTTCATCTAAAGATGCATATTTGCACAAAAAGAATAATTATTTTTTTGATCTTTCTGAAGATTAGCAGTCACACCTGTTCACTTTCAATAGCTAATTCCCAATAAGAATATATGAAAAGTAGTAAACTGAGGGGGTTTTTGTTGTTATTTCTTTGTATTCTCCCGGAGCAGATATCTGGTCTTATTCTGTGCTTATTTTTTTTTTTTTTTAAGTAAAAGATGCTTTTCTCAATGCAAATATAAAATATTTCCTACCGGATTTATGGAACTAGCAACACGTTCATTTGCATTTTTCAACTCAGACATGACAAACATCCAAGCAATTTAGGACTGTTCTCATAAATCGTGTCCACTCTGGTGAACTAGTTCCTAAATTTCTGGCACTGTTTCCCACTGGAGAATAAAAATGAATTTTAAAATCTCATTGCATTCTACCAAACACAGTGCAAATGTTTATGAATATTCACTGCAAAATTAGAGGTTATTGGAGCCTTAAGATTTGAATTAGCATGGAAATGTAGGTTTTTGTAGTCCCTGGATACTAAAAAAGCTACTGTTTTAGTGTCTGCTGAGATAATGTCAGGACAATTTCTCTGCCAGGTGGTATAAATTCAGGTTCCTGTGGAAGTGGCAAAAATTCAAAAGGTCTGAAAATGCTGTCAGATGGGGCATGGGTGAAGAAATGGGGCAGGTCTCCCCCACGAGGCCTGAGGTCAAGCATGATAATATTCTTCAAATGTTTCAAGGGCTAGTGTTGAAGAGGGAGTATGCTTTTCTCTGTGTATGCTCAGAAAACAGAACCAAGACCAAGGGAGTAAAGGTACCATATTTCAGCCCTTTCTAATTTTGTTAAACCGAATCCCATCTACTAAGGAGCTCTTCAGCGGTGGTGTGTTCTCTGTATCAAGAAGTGTTCAGGTAGAAATTGGATGGCTATTTATTTTAGGGATGAAGTTGATGGTGAACCCGCTTGAATGGTTGGGAGGTAGGGTTAGGTCACTTATAATCTCTTTCCTACTTTATGTCTTTTTCGTTCATTTATTTATTTTGTTTTGCTTTTTAGTTCTGACATCATAACCAGGGGCAGAAAAGGTAGCTGATCCAATGCAGTAATGTCCCTTCACTGTTTTAAACAGAGTAGCTTGTTAATAGCTGGTAATTATCTTTAGGATCCAATTTCTACAGACTGCTTAATACATTACATCATTAGTTTCTTATAGCTCAGACTTCTACTTAACAAAAGATGGTTGCAAAATTGATTACCGAAAATAATGATATTCCTACCTACACACAAAAAATAGAATATATAATAAATATATAAATGAAGATTCCATATACAAGAACAAAACAGCAATTGTATTACCCAAGAAGAAGCCAAACAAAAAAAAAAATATCTAAGACCTGTATAAGGAAAATTTGGAGGGGCGCCTTACTGGCTCAGTCAGTAGAGCAGGAGACGCTTGATCTCAGGGTCGTGAGTTTGAGCCCCATGTTGGGTGTAGAGATTACTTAAAAATAAAATGTTTTAAAAAAAAGAAAATTTGGAAATTCTACAGAAAGACTTACAGAATCATTTGTTCAAATGGAAAGGCACACATCATTCTTGACTGGAAAGAAAATCTATAAATTTAGTACAATCCTAATTATAATTCCAATATTATTTTTGGGAGAATGAGATAAAAAGAAATTCTTAATAGTCTGGAAAAATAAACATGAAATACCAGTCAACAAAATAGGATGAATAGGAATAACAAGAGGGGATAAAATGCACCAAATGTCAAAACATAGCATAAAGGCACTATAATTAAAGCCCTCAAAAAGAATAGACAACTTTCAAAAGAACAGAATAAAGAGCCTGGAAATAGATCTTAATAAATACGACTATTAGTAGCTGAGAATGATGGCTCTTCAACTCTGTGGGGGGTGGGGGATAGTATTTTATTCAGGAAATGGTGGGGGTGAATTTGGATATTCATTTCAAAAAGCATAAAACTGGATCCCTACCTCCCGTCTTAGAAAAATATGAATCTCTGATGTATCACATTTTGTATGCATAAGATTTTTAAAATAAAGAACTACATGAAAATATAAATGACCTGGGGAAGACCCTTCTGAGCATGACAGCCCTCCCCCCCTCCATATACACACCAAAGACAAAGTGAAAGATGGATAACCTTGACTACAGAAAAATACTTGGCTTTGGAAATCAAAGTTAAATAAAAATAAAAGCAAATAACTATTGAAACTTCAAGAATATTTTTTAGTGGCTTCATGGAATTATCTATGTGGATATGCCAGAATTACAACACTTACCTGTTGGTGGATTTTTAATCTGGTCTTATTTCAAGGTTACTATCTTTCTGCATGAATTTTTACTAGCGTTTCTGATTGTTTTGTTACAATAAATTCTTAGTGTGAATAAATAAGATAACCAGGGAGGAGTAGTATATATAATAGAGAATTCATAAGAAGTTCTAGTAATTCATAAGAAGTTCTAGTAATTCTTATGTTCTTATACAAGAACATTAATTCATAAGAAGTTCTAGTAATTCATTAATTCATAAGAAGTTCTAGTAATAAGAAAAAGGAGCAAAGAATATAAGGGGGTATTTGATGGCAAAAGAAATGTAAATGACTAATCAACATAGAAAAAGATGTTTAATCTCACTCCTATATTAAAAAGAACAAAACAAAACCACTTTTTCATTTATTAGGCTGCCAACAGTGGATTTTTCTCAACCTTTCCAAGTGCCTGGAAATCTCATTTTTATCATTTGCTGGTGGAGTATAAATTGGTGTAACTTTTGTAGGGCACTTGAACATATTGATCAACATTTTAAATGCATTTATCCTTTAATTCAACAATTCCAGTCTCAGATTTATGCTACAGAAAATCTCAGAACTAACCAGAGCATGACCAGTGCAGCATGAATTCTAAAAGGAAAAGACTGAAAGTAATTGACCCAACATGTGCCGGAGTACTTGGCAGCTATTACAAAGACTGAGGTAGAGGTGTATGTGCTGATAGGGAATGATCTGTTAGATGAATTTTCCAGACATTCCTGTGTTCCTTCTAGAAGAATTTACTGAAGAACAAATGTGAGCTACCAGTACTCTATTTGAAACCCTGGAAGCCTGGAAGATACAGTGATGAAGATGCTGGCCAAGCCCCAACCCTCAAGGCATGAGCAAGATAAACACTAAACAGGAACATAGATAAGATCATTTGAGGTAGTGGGGCGCCTGGGTGGCTCAGTCCCGTTAAGCGGCTGTCTCCCTTGGCTCAGGTTCTGATCTCAGGGTCCTGGGATCGAGCTTCACGTTGGGCTCCCTGCTCAGCAGGGGACTCTGCTTCCCCTTCTCCCTCTGCCCCTATCCCCTGCTCATGCTCGCTCTCTCACTCTCTCTCTCTCAAATAAATAAATAAAATCTTTAAAAAAAGATCATTTGAGATAGCATTAAGTTTCTTAACAAGCTTAAAAGAAAATGATGGGATAGACAGTGATGGGGTAAGTCTCGAGGGGATAAATTTCAATTTTTATTTTCAGGACATTTTATGTTGTTTGAGTTGTTGTGAACTGTAGAAAATTTTCCTTTTAATTATGAAAAAGAGCATACAAATCTGTTTTGAATGATGATAGAAGAGGTATTTTTTTTCCCGTATAGCTGAGACAAAAATATAAAGTAAAAATGTATCTAGGTTAAAACATCTAACTCTGGAAATAAATATGATATTTTGACTTTTGTTTTCTGTTTCTTTTTGTTTTATAAGAAATTTGCCATTAACTCTGGCAGGTTTCATGTACCTTGTGGGAATCCGAGGAAATGTAGTTGAGAGGATCCTGTAAGTGACTTAAATTATGAGAGTCAGTTTCTAGCTCTCCTGGCAGTGTTTAGAAAAGCTCCTTGAACCTTTATAGCACCCCTGTGACAAAAGAATCCCTTTCATCATTTAAAAATAGTGTACAATATAACAGAGAGAAAATTGCATAAAACCTAAATATATGGTTTAACAGCATGCTGTAAAACAAACACTGTGTAACACTCCACAGATCAAGAAATAGAAACTTGCCAGAAGCTTCCTGTGTGCTGCTTCTAGATCATAATCCAGTCGTCCACTCCCCCGCCACCCCCCTCCCACAAGTAGACTAATATCCTGTCTTTGTTAGTATTTTCCTAGTCCTTTCCTTCATAGTTTTATCACTTAGATCTGGTTTTCCTTTTTTTAAAAAGGAGATTTAGCCTTCAGTTTTGCATGTTTTTTCAATTTTACCTTAGTAGAATTATATGTATTTTTTCTCTTTCTTGATTTTATGTTCAACATTCAAGTTTGCATCAGTGGATGGTGCAATGGAGCTGGCACATACCGGCTAATGAAAGCTGATTGTACGTGGCTCTTCTCAGCCCCATATTCCATGACATTACATCGGTAACTTGAATTTGGCTGAGGTAAGAGCATTCGCACCACGAAAAGTAGCAAATGCAAAAGATCAGAGCTTTTTCTGAGAGCTGGTTGTTGAATATTAACTAGTACACCAGTGTACTTAGCTGTAGTGAAATCATTTCAATTGCTGTACATTTTTTATTTTTTATTTCTTTATAGATTTTTATTTTATTTGAGAGAGAGCACATAAGCAGGGAGGAGGGGCAGAGGGAGAGGGAGAAGCAGACTCCCACGCTGAGCAGGGAGCCCAACTCGGGGCTCGACCCCAGGACCCTGAGATCATGACCCGAGCCAAAGGCAGACGCTCAACTGACTGAGCCACCCAGGCGCCCATGCTGTACATTTTCTAATTATAGAACTATACCGCTATTTATTTATCTGTTCTTTTGTCAATGGACAGTAAAGTTGTTTCTAGTTTTCTGCCATTATAAACAGTTCACTTACTCAATTTCTTGTATGTGAGACCTCATGCACACAAGGCACACATCTCTGTAGGGTAGGCTCCTAAGAGTTGGAATCGTTGGGTCATAGTTCAGGCTCCCCTCAGTGATATTTGTTGTCTGCTTGTACTGGGGACAGAAAGTTTTCCTCTTCCTTTCAAGTTTCTTCTGGCCGGTCTAAGAATTAAATTGACCTGAGACAGATTGACAGGAGAAAATCAAATGCGATTACATTTGTACAGGGACTCCACATAAACGAGAGACTCTGAACACAGCTAAGATGAAGTATATATGTCATTCTGGACTCAGGAGCAGTAAGTAGGGGTTGGCGTCTTTGAAAAGAAGGAAGGCAATTCACAGGAAGAATGGAAAAAGAATGTTTGCTAAACAAATGTTTGCGGGGCCACCCAGAAACAGTGGGACTGTTGCCACCCAGAAATAGAGAGGACTTGGCTCAAACAGGCCTCACTGGGTTCCTCCCTGTCTGCCCCACCCCTAGTTCATTTTATGCTACAGTTATCTATGGTGAGATCATCTTGCCTGGAGCAGGTCCTTTATCTAAAATCTGGGTGGCTCAGTGGGTTAAGCGTCTGCCTTCAGCTCAAGTCATGATCCCAGGGTCCTGGGATCGAGCCCGCATCAGGCTCCCAGCTCAGCATGGGAGTCTGCTTCTCCCTCTCCCTGCTCGTGCTCTCTCTCTCTCTCTCTCACTTTCTCTCTCTCAAACAAATAAATAAAATCTTTAAAAAAAAATAAATTCTTTCAGGCAGTCACACAGAAGGCAAAAAGAAAAACTTTGTGAGTATTATGTTTCTTAATATAATCAGTCTAAAATAATCCAGAGACACATTATGGGGTGTTGAATGTTGGTGCCCTGCGGTCCCACCTTTGAAACTTTTCCAGGAAGCTTCTCAGTCCAGAAGTTCAGTTGGTAGATTGTTTTGTGTCACTGAAGCAGTCCCTTAGTCCTGATGATAGGTCAGTTCCCGTAAACTCATTTCGGGAGACCCTGCAGCAGTGCGGTCACAAACTTAGCCCTATATTATGCAAGCAATCAAGTATTTAATAAGGCATTTTTTCTGGACACAAAAGAAAGACAATGGTTAATGATTGGAACAAATTATAAACCAGTTTCTGCGTCTAGGGGGTAGCCAGTCAAGAGAAGAGGAAATTTCTAAGTGCGTCTTTTGTAGTTTGAATGCCTCTCACGATGTCACCAGGTGTTCACGTAAACATTCTGAGCGGTCCACACAGCAGCAGGCTCAATGATTGCCTCTACATGAGTTATTGTTGCAATTTCTCTGAAGTTTAAATCAAATCATTCATATTCAGTTTGCAGGGCTTTCAGGAAAAGGTCAGTTTCAGCTCTCAATGATTCTAAGTTGGGAGGGTGGGGGGAAAACCTGAAAATGTTCATTTGTAGAGTTGTAGCCAGGCAGTAGAGGAAACTACAAGAATTCAGGATCTAGTCCAATTTACAATAAACAGTATTAGACTCTAATATTCAAAAGGTGTGCTCTTGAAACGTAATTTTTCTCTCTATAATCAACCTCATTTCTACCAAAGATAGGCAAATGAAGACGAATTTGTTTGCAAAAAAAAAAAAAGTTTCAATAAACCTTCTCTGCTTATTTGCCTAAGTGCAGCAAGAATGGTGATTGATCATATAGGCTCTTTTAAATCGCCTTTGCTGGAGGTTCTCGTGAAGAATCTCAGTTTTTACTTTTAAAAGCCTCTTGAGGCCAAAAGCCAAGCCAAATACTTGCCATCAGACTTTGCCTGCAAAGCCTATGTATTTGGGTTAATCCCTCTCTTCTTGAGGTCGCCCAAATAGCCTGTGGTTCCCGCACCTGCCAGGACATCACCTTCTGTTCTCACCTGGCAATGCTGTTGGGAACCCTATCAGCCAAGTCCCAGGCTTGTATTTCCAAGGGATCTTATGGGCTCCGTTAGGTCAACCTTAGTTCCTTAAAGCAGTCTGGTCATATCTGAGTCAATGAATGTCTCTCTCAAATGTGACATGCCAGTCAACATCTTGGTAATATGACCAATGTTTCTAATGGTGTCCTGTTAGGAGAACAGATGCTTACGGATCTTATGCAAATAACTATCTTGCCATAAAATAAGAATACTTATAAAAGTTTTGAATTCTGGAGGGAGCAGGTAGGGAGAAAAAGGTAAATGTTTCAATTCTGTGTACAAATGTAGAATTTACCAAATTGCTGCAGGTCACAGTTAGCTGAAGAAGAAAGGTTGCCTTCTGTCTGGAAGACAAAAGATTAAAGAACCAGGAATATGTCAAAGAATATGTTCTAAAAATTATAAACATCCTTATCAGTTCTCTTAGTCCCATGTTATTAATTCTTGTTTTGCTTGAATCCAGTTTTTCCACCAGTTCAGGGAATGTTGGCCTAGTTCAGTTTTATGATCTTAAATTTATCAAAAACCTGTATTCTAGAGTCATTTTCATGAATCTCCTTGAAGATGAATAGTTTTTGTGGGCACATTTTTGTAAAAGCCATCTGAGTAAAAGCATAGCTGTAAATGATCAAAAACTTAAAAATGGCCATGGGTAAAGGTCTGATTGAGTTCACTGCAATGCAATTAGCAAGAAAATTTGGTATTTGTGTAACATAGAACATTTTAAGATAATAACTAAAATTATGACTGATTACAGTATGCCAGGACATAATCAGAATTTTAGGAATTTAATGCCATTTCAAACTTACATTAATAGTATTTACCCATCCAATTTGATGGAATAATGTTTAGTGTCACTTATTTGACAATGCTTCCCATGTAATTTAACATCAAATAAGCCTAATTAGTTTATTTTTTTATTCTTTTTTTTTAAAGATTTTATTTATTTATTTGAGAGAGAATGAGAGATAGAGAGCACGAGAGGGAAGAGGGTCAGAGGGAGAAGCAGACTCCCCGCTGAGCAGGGAGCCCGATGCGGCACTCGATCCCGGGACTCCAGGATCATGACCTGAGCCGAAGGCAGTCGCTTAACCAACTGAGCCACCCAGGCGCCCAAGCCTAATTAGTTTAATATCTATCTTTTATAAGGAAAGAGATCAAAACTTTTGCAATTTTTTGGGGACCCTCTGAAAAATCCCAGTTATTTTGGCATTAAAAAGACTTCATTTAGGATTTGATTTTGGGGAAGTCGTAAAAAATATCAAAAAGGTTTAAAACACTTGGTCAAACAGGATCATAGGTCACTGAAACAGCACTTAGTTATACATTTAAGCAACATGACAAAGACTTTGCAGGCAAATATAGAAAGTTAAATCGTTGTAAGAAGCCTTAACTCTTTTAATATTGAAAAGACTTTTTTTCTTCTAAGTAATCTTTGATTAACTGACTGAGTCACCCAGGCGCCCCACTTTTTTTTTTTAAGTAGGCTCCACACCCAATGTGGGGCTTGAACTCATGACCCTAAGACAAAGAGCCACATGCTCTACAGACTGAGCCAGCCAGGCACCCAAAAATTACTTTTTTAAGTGAAAATGTTTGTAATAAGTTTTTTTAATTTATTAAGTTTTTATTTTAATTCCAGTATAGTAAATAAACAGTGCTATATTAGTTTCAGGTGTGCAATAGAGTGATTCAGCACTTCCATATATAACCCGGAGCTCATCACAACCAGTGCCCTCCTTAATCCCCATCACCTATCTCATCCACCCCCCCCGACCCCCGACCTCCCCTCTGGTAACCATCAGTTTGTTCTCTATAGCCAAGAGTCTGTTTCTTGGTTTATCTCTCTCTTCCTCTTTTCTCCCCTTTGCTAATTTATTTTGTTTCTTAAATCCCACATGAGTGAAATCGTATGTATTTGCCTTTCTCTGACTTATTTTGCTTAGCATTATCCGCTCTAGATCCATCCATGTTGTTGCAGATGGCAAGATTTCATTCTTTTTTCATAGCTGAATAATATTCATTATATATATGTACACTGCATCTTCTTTATCAAGAGACACTCGGGTTATGTCCATAATACGGGTATTGTAAATAATGCTACTCTAAACATCGGGGCACATGTATCCCTTTGAATCAGTGTTTTTGTATTTTTTGGGTAAATACCCAGTAGTGCAATTGCTGGATCATAGGGTAGCCCTCTTTTTAATTTTTTGAGACCCTCCATACTATTTTCCCCAGTAGCTGCAGCAGTTAGCATTCCCACCAACAGTGCAAGAAGGTTCCTTTTTATCCACATTCTCACCAACACTTGCTGTTTCTTACGTTTTTGATTTTACCCATTCCGACAGGTGTGAGGTGATGCTTCATTGTAGTTTTGATTTGCATTTTCCTGATGATGAGTGAGGTTGAGCATCTCTTCATGTGTCTGTTGGCCATCCGATGTCTTCTTTGGACAAATGTCTGTTCATGTCATGTCTTCTGCCCATTGTTTAATTGGATTATTTGATTTTTTTTTTTTGAGCGTCGAGTTATATAAGTTCTTTATATATTTTGGATACTAACCCATTATCAGTTATGTCATTTGCAAATATCTTCTCCCATTCTGTAGGTTACTTTCAGTTTTGTTGATTGTTTCCTTCTCTGTGCAGAAGCTTTTTATTTTGATGTAGTCCCAATAGTTTGTTTTTGTTTTTATTTCCCTTGCCTCAGGAGACATATCTAGAAAGACGTTGCTATGGCCGGTGTCAGAGAAATTACTGCCTGTGCTCTCTTCTAGGATTTTTATGGTTTCAGGTCTCACATTTAGGGCTTTAATCCATTTTGAGTTTAAGAAAGTGGTCCGGTTTCATTCTTTAACATGTTGCTGTCCAGTTTTCCCAATACCATTTGTTGAAGAGACTTTTTTCCCATTGCATATTCTTTCCTGCTTTGTCCAAGATTAATTGACCATATAATTGTGGGTTTATTTCTGGGTTTTCTATTCTGTTCCATTGATCTATGTGTCTATTTTAGGACAAAACTACTTTTAACAAAAATGCATTTCCATTCCTCATACCTTCTTTTACCAAAGCTTTACCAAACATGCTACTTTTCTTGCATTTGAGATGTTTCCCTTATTATCTCTAATAGCTCTAACCACATATATTAGGTAGAATTCTTAACCCTTGAGAAACTAATTTCTAGTGAAAACTAAGCAGTAGGTAATTGTGAATTGTCTGTTACACCAGCATTCTTTAAATTTGGCAAAGTTATGAATACATTTCATAATTTCTAGAAATATGTGCTTCTTCATAATACAATCTTTAAATGAAGCACAAAACATGTTTACTAACAGGCCCAAATTTATGTTTAGTTTGTCTTTAATAAGGAAGCCCAAAGTAGATAAACCTGTGTTCAGTATTTAATATTTCATTATTTTATCTTACTTGGAAATGATCTAGTCAACGAATTTCCATCATTTCAATTAACTTGGCAAAATTCTAAAATTTCAGGTTACCAAAAAGATTTTGGAAACTATTTTTTTAAAGATTTTATTTATTTATTTGACAGAGAGAAACACAGCGAGAGAGGGAACACAAGCAGGGGGAGTGGGAGAGGGAGAAGCAGGCTCCCCGCTGAGCAGGGAGCCCGATGCGGGGCTCGATCCCAGGACCCTGGCATCATGACCTGAGCCGAAGGCAGGCACTTAACCAACTGAGCCACCCAGGCGCCCTTTGGAAACTATTTTTAAGTACACATACCATAACTCGTAATTTTTGCTGAGAAGTTTACATAAAAACTGGTATCATACATACATCTATCTAAATCATTTTCTCCCAACAAAAATGGTTAGATTAATCCATGAAAACTTCATGAGACATTAGACAAAATCAGCCATCATCCTGTTATTTTTTTGGTGACAAATGCTACACCGGAGATAACCTGAATTTATGTGACTAATAAACCCAGGTAAAAGAGAATTGTGTATCTGCATCATATTCAGTGTTGATAAGTCTAATAAGGTGTGTATATTCATTAAGCCAACAAACTTAAACTAGCTTTTATTTATCTTTGGTCACATGATTCATTTCAACTCATTTCTATTATATTTCTCAGATACAGAAATGCTTAATTTATAAGCACTGAATTTTAATCCAGTTAAATAGAGCTCTTTACAAATTAATTTTGGCAATACTGTCCAGAAGTAGAAAATACCACACTCTATAATAGACAAATATAAACATATAACTTACTGTTTTAAAACTATAATACTCATTTATAAACAACAGTTGGAATAATTTAAATCTACTTGCTCAGATTGCTAAAGTCTTTTACTATTTATAGAGAAGACTCTTAAGATTTGTATTTCTCCATGGAAATAATCTTAAGGAGGCTATGGTCTAGGGTTTGAGCTAGACACCCCTTTTTGTATTTGGTATTTTTAAGGTGTCTTTTTTCCCCTTCCTTAGGTCTTGGATGAGTGTGGAGGCTGTTTTATATACCTCCTGGGTGTTTACATTTCAAAGACATGGTAAGATTTAGATCTTCAAGGGATAGAGGATGAATTCAGGTTCCTTCAGAAAGGACTTTGGTTTCCTAAAGCCAATAATTTACTAGCTTTTTGTGATAAATAAGGGAAGTTTTAGGATTGGTAAAAAAGAATAAGAATAGATGAACTTTGGATTGCCCCTAGAGCCTCATTTTTTCATTTTTCAAAGATTTGTAAGGTATGGACAGTTACTTTCAATTTTTTTTAAAGTGAAGAACGTTTGTTTTTCCTTTGTTCTCATTTTTTAAAAGGATTTTTTATTTATTGATTCATGAGAGACAGAGAGAGAGAGAGAGAGAGAGAGAGAGCAGAGGGAGAAGCAGGCTCCCAAGGAGCAAGGAGCCCGATGCGGGACTCGATCCCAGGACCCTGGGATCATGACCTGAGCCGAAGGCAGGCGCTTAACCATCTGAGCCACCCAGGCGCCCTGTTCTCTCTCTCTCTCTCTCTTTTTTTTTTTTTTACAATATCTGCAAGTATCTGAAGGTCAATAGTAAAGGTTCTGAGCATACCCTGATTTTCGTTCTAAGTTTAATTTCTTTTTTTCCATTTTATTATGGGAGTCCTTGAGGCTAGTTGTTACACTAATAAGACAAGTGAGAGCTCCCTAAAAAGACTTTTTGCTTTCAAATATGGCCAATTTAAACGATCCATTGTCTAGCTATTGACGAATAGGCTCTATTCATCTCAATAGCTACTCAAACCAATAGCATTTTTATGGCTTAACCATGGATGCAAGAGACATCCCCAAAGGAGAGGGCAAAACTGTAGCCCTCCCCGGATCCAGAAATTTCACCTCTCAAAGTCAGCCTAAGAAAGCAAAGGCCTTCATTGTATAGAGGGTAAGGAAGTGAAAACAGTGAAACAGTGAAGGTAGTGAAAACAGTGTTTCTGGCCTCCCACAAAAATGTAAAATACCTCCAATTATAGACCCGCTAATCTGTGATACTTGGCAGGAACTACTGGAATAAGATTTTTCCAGCAGCAGCAAAGCAACAAATGTTCAGAAGACAAAGACTCTTTATGGACTGGGAACCCTTATGATGAAGTCCCTGGAGAGGTGGCATAGCTGGACAAAGAGTTGCTGCGATGCCAGTTGCAAGTCCCGGTGGTTACCTGCTCTGACTGGCTGGCTTATTGGATCCATGCTCTATCCCGCTGTCTGCCAGATGTATGCTGGTACATGCACACTCCAGTTGGCAGAGACCAGAGACAATATTCTCACTGGTTATGAAGGCAAGCTCTCAAGAGCTTGAGTGGGAAACCCCATCCAGTTTTCCTTACATATGCATTAAGAGCTTTAGCTAAACCTTGTGTCTCTTGGAGCCAAACAAATACCGAGGAGGGATGGGCTTCAGGGTTGGAGAGTGTATTTTGTTTCACAGTGTACCTTGTACGGAAAATGTCATGAGGTTGGCAGGTGCCCTAGTGTCAATTTAAACCATTCCCTGAAGAATTGATCCTAACACAGGTATCTTTGGGTTAGGTGGTGAGCCTTCTAACAGCTCTTAGGTACTTGACCTCTGCCCACCAATTTTGTCACCTCGCTTCCAAGATGTCCCTTAGCAGTCCCTTTAATTCATGTGCATATTAACCCACAGCAAAGTTTGTCTAGACAGATGCCAATCTGGCGTGAGAAAATAAAATAAAATAAGCAAATGCCAATCTGACGAGAACTATGAACTTGCCAGCCTGCTTTCTTACCCTGTGTTTTTTCCTTCTTAAAACAAATGACACAAAAGACAAAGACAAAAGCCGTCACTATCTTTGGGAGGAAATGGATCAGTAAAATCCAGAGTACTCATTACCAAATTTACCAGAGTTGCTAATCTGAAGGAACTAATTCCACAAATAGTTTTGCCTACTAATCTAAATTGAGAGAGAGAGAAAAGAGACTCTCACCACTTTTATTTCCATTAGACCCTGCAGGCAGGGATCTGGGAGACTGATGGGGTTAGAATTTTTACCTTCTGCCACGTTTCTTTTTAAATTCTTTTTTTTTAAATATTTTATTTATTTATTCATGAGGGACAGAGGGAGAGAGAGAGGGAGAGAAGCAGAGGGAGAAGCAGGCTCCCAAGGAGCAGGGAGCCCGATGCGGGACTCGATCCCAGGACCCTGGGATCATGACCTGAGCCGAAGGCAGACGCTTAACCATCTGAGCCACCCAGGCGCCCAACCTTCTGCCACGTTTTGTGAGATGTCCCAGACTCTCTGATCACAGCAGTCCCTGGGTAAGTAGTGTTTAGCCAGTTAAAGTTTATTCTGATGAGTATGCCACCTGTTGGGGAGGAAACACGTTTCTTCCCATTCAAGTTTTTCTGGCTGGTCTAAGAATTAAATTGACACGAGGCAGATTAACAGGAGAAGGTCAGATGTAATTACGTTCATATGGGGAATCCACATAAACATAAGAGATTCCAGAAACAGGCAAAACGAGGTGTATGTGTCATCCTGGACTAAGGAGAAAGGGTAAAGTTCTGGTGTTTCAAAGGGAAGGAAGGTTGGGAAGAGTATGTATGAATAAATACACAAATACATAAAATCTTTAAAAAATAATCAGCTGGAAACAATTTACATGCCAGACTTCATTTTAGCCAAAAGGCCAAGATGTGATAACAATTTACATGCCAAAGAGATACATTTTGTGGTGGCAAATATTGCCCCCTTCATATTTACATTTTGTCTAGTTTTTTTTGTTTTGTCCTCAGTATTTTTCAGTAAGTAGATTGGTCTAATTTATCAAAACAGCCATTATGAAAAGCTTTCGTTTTACTGTTCCCTCCTAGCCCAGTAACACCTTGCCACTATTCCTGCTTCTACTGCCTTCCCAATTACACCATTAGACAAATAGCTCAAATGCTGAGAAAGGGCTTTTTCACAGACAACATTTAATGGATATAAACAATCCTCTGTTCTGTAAGGAAAATTGATAGTGGAAAAGAATAAATGTCCTACAGCTTGGAAAAGAGCAGGATCCCTATGTCCTATACATTCCTTGACTTACAGCATAATACTCTGTTCACAGGGAGCATCAATTCTGCAACTGGGTTCTGATTTACTCCACAGTGGCCATAAGAATGTTCTAGGGGCAAGACTTCAATCAGCACATGTGATTCCTTCCTTTTGTCTTTGTTCAAGTTGCTTTCGCACTTGAAGGAATTATGGAAGTTAGGGAAGAATGAGGAGCAGAGGCAGAATGACAAATGCCATATGCCATATTCCATCACTCTACCTCAAAAAAACACATTCCATTCTCTTCTGATAACCAGTGTAGTAAGTGTCACCCAACAGGTATCCATTTGATCTCCTTGTACCCTAGATTTCTTCCCACCCGCAACGTGCCGATTTTAATAGTCCTAAGGATCTGTTTGCTCAAAGTTATGCTTTCTGCATGATAAAAACTACCTAATTCTCATCCTATTTGTATATTTCTCTTCCCAAGATATGAATATTTTAGTGATCTTTTCATTCCATGTTTTAACTTCAGCGATTACTCCTCATGCAAATAGACTTTAGGGGGATATTTGTGGGCAAATAGTGTTTATGATGTACTAGCCTTGTCTTCTCATTTCGTATCATCTTCTAAAGATGCCAGGACAATTGTAAGGATCTAGAAATCCCCAAGTTAATATTTCTCCCACTGTAATACAGAAAACAATGTACAAAATCATAACTTTTCCTGATTTTATGATATAGATGAACATCTTAAGGCAACAATGTAAAGTGAATTCCAAAGGGTAACAGGCCCCAGCAAGGAAAGAATACAGGATGTTTCCCTCTGCCAGGTATTAATGAGAAAGATTAGGAGGGAGGAAGGAGACCTGAGAGCACAGGCATGAAACACCACCCAATTATTACACCCTTTTCTCATATGAAGCAAAACCCATAAGCCATTGGCAGAGGGCCAGGAAATCCTCTTTTACTCAGATCTAGGCAAAGACCACCTGACACCGTGGAAATGGTAGACACCCTCCTGTGATCCAGGCAAAGATTCATTGCTTTGGGGCCAGGAGTAGTTGCAACAGCCATGTGTCCCTGGGAAAGAAGTAAAAAACCCTCCTTCCCCAAGTCACAGACAGGGAGCCTGGGTGACTCAGTCAGTTAAGCCTCTGCCTTCGGCTCAGGTCATGATCCCAGGGTTCTGGGATCAAGTCCTACATTGCGTTCCCTGCTCAGCGGGGAGTCTGCTTCTCCCTCCGCCCCTCCCCCCACTCATGCTCATATGCTCTCTCTCTCTCTCTCTCAAAAACAAAACAAAACAAAACAAAACAAAACAAAAAGCCAAGTCACAAGCAAAAGTAAACTGCTGTTATGGGATATACAGGAAACCTGCTTATAACCATACCATGTGCCTTACACTAAGTATGGAGAAATGGCAATCTACCAATTGTGGAAAGTACTGGAAACCATCTCATCATTGTTCTCAAGAACAATATGCTCCTCTTGAGGGAAGAGTAAAATCAAAAGCCTTTTACCCTGGCAGAGGGGCAGGAAACCCTCTCCTATCCCAGATCCTCTATAGATAAAAGAAAAAGTTCGGTTGGCATAGCAGTAAGAAGGGCAGGAATGCTGAGAAATCCTCACTCCATATGTCCAGGTATTTGTATCTCAAGACTGAGGCTGACTGAATGTGGACATCACAAATGAGGGTGGCTGAAAAAGTTTTTGGGCGCAAAGAAAGAAAATCTAATGCCAACAGACCTGGTCTGCAATAAGCAAAAGAGTAATTTTTTTTTGCAGGAATGAAGGTACTAGATGCTGTACCTAAAGAAATAGAGTGCTAGAGATAGTAAACATGAAGGTGACTGTAAAAGTCGTTTTCATATTTTCAGTGTTTTTAAAGAGATCAGGAATGTTAGCAGTGTTTTGTGGGATTTCTGACCTATGTGGAAGTGACATACATGTAGCAGTAAAGTGTATATCGAGAGTGGGACAAAGGACAGGTGATAGAAAATGGAAGTGTACTGTTTTAAGGGTCTTATACTGTACACAAAGTGTGTAATATTATTTCAAGGTATAATGCGACAAATTCAATTTGTGTATTGTAAACACTAAAGCAACCACTAAATAAAATTTGACAAATAATGTAGGTACAATAAAAACAAAAAACACTCAATTAATGCAAAAGTAAGGGTAAAAAGAGGGAAAAAAGGACTAAGAAAATATGGAAGTAATAGAAAGAAAGGGGAAAGATGATAACAGCCATATAAAGAGTTATGTAAAATGGAAGTATTCTAAGCATTGTATTTAAGACTGAAGGTTTCAGGTTGGTTTAAAAAAGTAAAATCCAACTCTATGCCAACTGTCAGAAACCTACCTCAAATATAAAGACATTGATTGCTTATAAACAAAAGAATAGAAAAACATATACCAGGAGAACAGTAATCAAAAGAAAGCTGGGTTGGTTGTAATATTATCACAAAAATTAGGTTTCAGAATAAAACATATTACTAGTGATAAAGAGGGATATTATATAAAGATAAATGGATTGATTATTTAAAACACCACGGCAATCCCAAATGTGTATGCAACTACTACAGGGCATCACATACAGAAAGCAAAAACTAATAGAACTGACATAAGAAATAGACGCAGCACAATTTTGGTTTCAGTTTTCAACACTCATCTTTCATTAATTGATGGAACAAATAGACAAAAAATCAGCAACAGTGCAGACCTGAACAACACCGTAAACCAACTTGATCTGATTGATGGTTATAGAGCACTTCACCCAACAATAGAATACACATTCTTTTCAAGAGTACATGGAGCATTCACCAAGTTAGATCATATTCTGGGCCATAAAATAAATCTTACCAATTTAAAGTTAAAAAACGTTGTTTCCCCATGGAATTAAATTGAAAGTCAAGAGAAGGGCTAAGAGAAAGGTACGTGGAAAATCCTACAATATTTGGAAATTAAGCAACTCGTGCCTGAAGGCAAAAATCCCAAGGAACATTTAGTAACTATTTTTAATTCAAAGAATTAAAATAACACATCAAAATTTCTGGTTCATAGCTAAAGCCATGTATGTTTCCAACTTAAGAAATTAGAAGTGGAAGAACACATTGAGCCCAAAGCAAGCAGAAGGAAGGAGATAATAGCAGAAATTAATAAAATAGACCACAAGAACACCAGAAATCAATGAAACAATAAGTTTGTTTTTTGAAAATGCCAATAGAATTGATAAGTGCTTTGATTTATCAAGAAAAAACAGTACACACATTACTAATATCAGGAAAAACAAGAGAGACATCACTATAGGTCATATAGATATTAAATAAATATTCCCAATAAATTTGATGATGTAGATGAAATGAGCAAGTTCCTTGAAAGACACGTAATATCAAAGCTCACTTAGGAAGAAATAGATAACCTGATTAACTCTCTCTATATAAAGGAGATTGAATTTGTAGTGGATTACCTTCTCCAGAAAGAAAGAGAGAGGAAGAGAGAGAGAGAATGATTTTTATAAAAAGCCAGACCTGTATGGTTTCACTTTTGAATTCCATCAAATGTTAAAAGATGAGATAGTACTAGCTCTACACAAGCTTGTATTGGAAACAGAAGTGGAGGAAATCCTTCTCAGATGATTTTATAAATTTGGCATTACTCTGATACCAAATGTAGACAAAGATATTACAATAAAATCAAACTATAGATGAATGTCCCTCATAAATAGGGATGAAAATTTTCTTATGGAAGTACTAGAAAATCAAATCAGTAAAATTTTAAAAGGATAATCACGACCAACTGGGTTATACCCTAGCAATACAAATTTGTTAACATTAAAAATCAATATAATTCATCATATTAGTAGTATAAAAAGAAAAATGCATGTGTTCATCTTAATAGATACAAATGATCGTTTGGCAAAAATTCAACATCCATTCATGGTAAAAAAAAATCTTAGCAAACTGAAAATATTAAGGAATTTCACTCAACCTGATGAAGAGCATCTTTAATACACAGCTAACATAATAATGAATTGTGAGGGATTAAACAGCTTCACACAATGATTAGGAATGAGGCAAGTGTGTGAGCTCTCTATTTATTCAGTATTGTGCTGAAGAGTCTAGCTAGTACAATAGGGCAGGAAAAAGAAATGTGCACAGGTTGGAAAGAAAGGAAGAAATTCTTTTTATTCTTATGTGACATGGCCATCTGCAAAGAAAATACCAAAGTATCTACCAAAAATGCACTACGATTAATAAATGGCTTTAGCAAGATTTATGAATACAAAGCCAGTGCCTAAAGTCAATTATATTTCCATATACTGAGAAGGGATGATCATAAAATGACATCTTAGAATGAATCTATAATAGCATCAAAAATAAATACTTAGGAGTAATCTCGAAAAAAATATGTTCAAGTATTGCCTTATCTCTAGAAAACATTACTGAGAGAAGTTTTAAAAGACAAGTAGTGAGATATACTGTGTTCATGGATCAGAAGAATCACTGTAGGTAATACATGAATTCTCCATGATATTTTCTTGTATACTAGAGAGATGTCTTGCTCATATTAGGGAATAACCTGTGTTTAAATCTTACATCACATGGGCACTTACCTCACATGGGATTAGGTGGGCCTGTTGACGCCTTGGTCTCCTTCCCTAGACTGCTTCTTGAAGGCTGGTGCTTAGTAAACTATTGGTGAACCAAAAAATGGCTAGGAGTTTTGTATGTCCTGATTTTTAATTCTAACCTATTTCACGAGAAATAAAGTAAAAGAGGATATCTTTATCACTCTAAACATAATAACAAATCTAGCACATTCTACTCTGTAACAGTAAGTGAGAAATTCCCAATCAGTGGAAAATTAGGAAGAGAATATAACCTGAAAAAACACTTTTATTCAGGGAAGAGAAATTAACCCTTTTCTTCTCCCTGTACTTCCATCAAAATTTTATTTCTATTCGTTGATTTCTATCAATTATTTTAAAATTATTTCTTGGTTAAGTCCCCAAACTGCAAATGTTAGTTTTTGTTGATTATTTTCTTTCCAAAATTAAGATCTTAATCTGCCTTTATCATTGGAATGTCCCATTCATTTAATTCATACAAAAATATAAAAGGAAAGAATTTTACTTTTGCAGTTTTATGTAGAGAATGTTTTAAAATATGTATGGCAGTTCTGCCCATGTATTATTTTAACTGCCTTCTCTGACATCTCTAACAGTTCAACATTTCCGTATGTTGCAGACGTGTCCTCTAGGTTTAAAGGATATATATACTGGCGCCTGGGTGGCTCAGTCATTTAAGCCTCTGCCTTCGGCTCAGGTCACGATTGAGCCCCGAGCTCCGTGTCAGGCTCCCTGCTCAGCGGGGAGCCTGCTTTTCCCTCTCCCTCTGCCCCTCCCTCTGGTCATGCTTTCTCACTCTCTCTCAAATAAATAAAATCTTTTAAAAATTTTTTAAAAATAAAGGATATATATGTATATATAAATAAAGTATATATGAGAAAGTACTCTAAGACCCCATGAATTTCTTCCTGGGATCCACATTTGCATAGAGGTTAGTGTTCAATAAAGGAAGGAAAAAAAGAACATATGAAATTTTTTCAAAAGCAATTACCCCTTTTAATACTTTCTTGAAACCCACAGGGGTTAAATTTCCCTTATTTGTATTAGAGAGCTATTGGCTCCTTTCACAGGGTTAGTGTTTTAAGAAAAAAGTATTTTTCTATTGTACGTGATACATTTTCAAGTATAAAAATCCCAGCTGTGCTATTATTGTTAGAAATAAATCTTGAGACCTCTGGTGTTTCCACTGGGGACACAGAGCCATCCTCCTGGGATAAAGGTTATTAAAAAGTACCAGTGTGAATCAAGTCAGTTTATGAGCAGTGTGTGCAACGTGTACAGTCTCCTTGAAAGTTTCTGTTAAGAAAGATATGGGGCTGCAGAAGAACAATGTATCTGAACTTTACAGGAAGTTAATAATGAAAAAGTCCCAAGGCCCTTCATGTATGTAAAGATGGTCTTTTCTTTTGATCAGCAGTATATTCCAGGAAAGTTAGTAGAAGGTTATCGATATTGTTGTTAGGGTTTAGAGAATAAATAAAATCCTAATTTAAGCCTATTGCAGGAACTTGACAAGTCTAGGAGTCCTGTGTCAAAATATTACTTGATAAGAAAAGATCATTCCTTTATTATCTCTTGTGTGGCTCCACACCACACAGGTTCATCTCATTTTCCAAATACACATCATTTACATCTCTCCATTTCTGTTCATGCAGTGCTCTTTAGAGCCCTACCAGAAATATTCTCCCTCACTTTCTGCTCATGTATGTCACCAATATTCCTTGACTTCTCTACAGCATTAAGCCATTGCTGACTACTCATTTACAATGACTTTTTGCCCTTCTCTGATGTCTTCTGACACTAATCTGGATTATTTCTTTACCTTAAATCGCATGTCTCTTGTAATGTGCATCCGAAATTAAATATTTATCTTTCCAATTAGATTATTCACTTCATCATTTCAAGAATTAAATATATTTTCGGATCCTCTGAGGCAGTGTTTTTCAATTAGCGGGTCGTGCCCCATTAGTGGATTACAAGATCACCTTAATGGATCACGACTGGCAATGTTTTGGTTTTTTTTTTTTAGATTTTATTTATTTACTTGACAGAGTAAGAGAGCACAAGCAGGGGGAGTGGCAGGCAGAGGGAGGGGGAGAAGCAGGCTCCCCGCTAAGCATGGAGCCTGATATGGGGCTCCATCCCAGGACCCTGGGATCATGACCTGAGCAAAACGCAGATGCTTAATCGACTGAGCCACCCAGGCGCCCCACGACTAGCAACATTAAAAACAGTGATGACTCTACCCATTATGGCTATGACACAGAATTTGAGAAGAAAGTAAAAAAATTCACCCCAAGTCAAAAGTTTTCATAATTAATATTAAGTTAATTAATATTAAATTTTCATAATTTTTAATTAATATTAAATTTTCATAATTGATATTAAAGTTCATAATATTAAATGCTGGAAAGTCATCAAAACCCCACTATGTAAAGATGGATCATCAAATAGGTGGATGAACAGAAATAATTTTACAAAAAGGAGATCATTCTACAAAGTACTGTTTTTCACTAAACTTGTTTTCATATAATTAACTGCCATCTGGTTTATAAATGGTACTTAACCAGTAGGGAATCTTGACCTCTGTGATCGCTTTGGACCTCATTTGATTTAATATTGTTGGAAAAGAAACAACAGGCCCAGATTGGAGTCATTTGCCCCCCATGACAGTAAACCAAGACTTAATTACAGTTTTAACCTCTTTCGGGAATGTGACTTTAAGCTGTCAATGTGAAATTTCCTGATTCACACTGGTGAGATAGTCTGCATGATAAAAACCCTGCAGTTCCCTTCTCACCAAAAGGTGACCTGGCCTGAAACAATCTTTCCTTTTGATTATTTAAAAAAGGATCTTCAGGGGCGCCTGGGTGGCTCTGTTGTTAAGTGTCTGCCTTTGGCTCAGGTCATGATCCCAGGGTCCTGGAATGGAGCCCTGCATTGGGCCCCCTGCTCGACAGAAAGCCTGCTTCTCCCTCTCCCACTCCCCCTGCTTGTGTTCCCTTTCTCTCTCTCTCTGTCAAATAAATACAATCTTTTAAAAAATTAAAAAAAAATTAAAAAAGGATCTACAATGAAAAATTTCAAAGCTCCATAAAAGTAGATAGAATAACACAATAAGTCCCTGTACCCCGTTCACTCAGGTTAAACAGTTACCAAGATTTGCCATACTTTACCTTACTGTTTTTTGGTTTTACCATTACCAAAGTTGTTTAAAACAAATCCCAGATACACATGTCTAAAAATTAGAGACATTTTCTTAAATAACCACAATGTCACTATCATACCCACAAAATTAACGGTATGCATTCCTGCCTCAGCCAGGAATATGCTTGCCCCAACCACAACTGTAGCGGATCCATTTCCAGGACTGGGCCTTGCTGTTATTTAAAATTTGGGTATTTTTTCATCATGGAATTTTTTGCATCATTTTTAATTTTTTTAAAAATACTTTATTAAAATATTTATCTTGGTTGATACATTTTTTTGGTGCCTCCTTAAATTTTGTGCCCAAGATGAGGTCCTCACTTCTCTTATACTGGTCTTAGCCCTGATGTGGACCCCAGAGATCACTTCCCTTGACAACACTGATGGGCATGAGCATCACCCAGCACTCCAGATTGAGTGAGTCCACTTCAGCAGCAACAGAGAAGCTGACAGAACTTCTGTGCCAACTGAGCTGGGGAGGTGACATGGTTGGCATTGGGGGATGTCCATGAGAGCAGCCACAGGCAAGAATGATAGACTCCAGTAGGTCTTTCCTAAAATTTAGCACTTTTTCCAGCATATGTTGGGCAGGAGAAATTTTCCTCTACCCTTCAATATTCTTTTGGGTGGTCTAAGAATGAAATTGACATGAGACAAAGTAACAAGAGAAAATCAAATTTAATTATGTACATACAAGGGCTCCATAAGAATTTGAGGCCTGTAGGCAGTGAAGCAATTGAGGTTTATAGTCATCTAAAGCTAAGGAGATGGGAGGTAAGGGTTTGGGACTTTAAAGGGAAGGAAAACCCTTTACAGGAAAATGAAAAAGAGTATGTTTAGTAAACAAATTTTTGCTGGGCCACACACAGAGAATAATTTTAACAGACTCTGCTACCTGTTCTCCCTGTCTGCCACACTTAGTTCATTTTATATTATAGTTATATATAGTGATACATAGATAGATCCATAGATTGAGTGATCCCTTCTTTTGGAGCAGGTCCTCTATCTAAATTCCTTTAGTCAGTTAGGGGAAAAGGCAAAGTTTCTTTCTGGTGTTCTGTTTCTTAAAAATAATCAGCCTAAAATAATCTACATGTCAAACAGGCACATTTTATGGTGCTAAATTTTGCCCCCCTCCTTCCATATAAATGCCCCTCAGATTATTATATGCCTTTGGACAATTTACAGGGCACTGACATGGTTGTTTTGTCAATTTTGTATAGCTTTGTAGTTCCTGTTTGGGGAGAAGATTTGCTTATGTCCTCACTTGGCCATGGTCAGAAGTCCAGCCTCAGTCAGCATTTTTATTATTTTTATGTCAATAATTAAAGGATTTTAAAGAAGTAAAGGAAATTCATAGCCAGTAAAAACAAGTCAGATCTGCAGGCTATTTGCAATATTTTTAAAAGGACTAACCAAAATAACCTATTCATTTTAATAAAGATGTCCAGAATAATTAAAAAGGTGCCTTATCTTGCTTCTGTTGTAATCACATCATTTCAGCATAGGAGCACAGTTACTTACTGCTGTTCAGAAGCTGTACTTGGTAGTTATAGATGTTTCTGATTAATGAAAAACAGAAAAACAAATTATGACTTAATAAATGAAGTTTGTTTTCTAGACACTGTCTCTCAGAACTCCATGGGGGAAGGAAGTAATAAATAAGTGGTGTTTGGTGGTTGAAAGGTTGAGTCAGTACTTTAAAGAAAATTTAGAGCAGCCATTTCTCTTAAGGCCAGAGAATCTTGAAAGATGGAAGTGAGAGAAACATTTGCTTCAAAAGCTTCCCAGGAATGGCCTTGGGATTAGGAACGTGTCTCTCTTTTGATAAAAGAAATAAACACACAGATAAAAATATTCTCTGTACTTCTTTATCTTTGTGAATGGCAACAAAATCCACGATTCCAATTGTGAAATTGTAATATTTTATATACATGTTCTTTTTTTTATTAACGATTTTTATTTATTTGACAGAGAGAGAGCGCACACGCGAGCACAGCGGGGGGAGTGGGAGAGGGAGAAGCAGCCCCCTCCCCCCCCCCCGAGCGGGGAGCCTGATGCGGGGCTGGATCCCAGGACCCTGGGATCATGACCTGAGCCGAAGGCAGAGGCTTAACCAACTGAGCCGCCCAGGCGCCCCAGTGTACATGTTCTTTAAAAACAATGCATCCTTGTTCAAAAATGTCTGCCCCAGTGTTGTCTGTTAACCGAAACCCAGAGAGTCCTTATATTAAGACATCATCTATGATGGCAGATAGTTTTTACAAGTGCAAATACTACTGGATGAGGTCTCAGATTCAGCCACAAAAAGATGTTAGGGAATGTGAGTTAAAGAATTCTCTGAGAGAGCAAGAAGAAGGTAGGAGAACAAGGCAGAGCAAGGCCTGATCGGCCCTCTAAAGAGGATTGTTCCTTGTCCAAAATATTCTCAGGTACAAGTGCTAAAAACTGTGCTAGTATGTTGTAAGGAGACCAGGGCTCCCTTTGTTTCTCTGAGGTCTCTGTATGATAGGTCTGAATAGTCAAAAGTTACAAATCAAACTAACAAATTGGTGAATCTACAATATACATTGACAGATGCTACCCTTTTATCTTGGCAAACACCTTCATAATAACAAAATTTAAAACTGCATTTTTAAAAGCTAAACCACTAAAATTAATTATTTTTGTGTATATCTAGTTCCATCGATGGGTTAATGATGTTTAGGTAAGTAATAAAATAAGGGAAATATAACATTAATTATTACATGTTTAATTCATGAAAGTCTTTTCATGTCTTCATTTCGGCAAAATCCCCAATATAGTCAGTATCTTCATATAATTTTTGAACGTTTAGTTCCATTGTTTACACTAATCTAAACCAAAATTAAGATTAAAAGCCAAATACACAATTATAATTAATAACTTTTTTAGTAAAAGGATTTTTAAAAAACATTTTTATTTATTTATTTATTTATTTACTTACTTACTTATTTATTTAAGAGAGAGAACAGGGAGTAGGGGGAAGAGCAGAGGGAGAGGGACAAGCAGACTCTACTTGAGTGTGGCGCCTGATGTGGTGCTCGATCTCATAGCCCTGAGATCATGACCTGAACTGAAATCAAGAGTCGGATGCTCAACTGACTGAGCCACCTGGGCACTCCTTGGTAAAAGGTTTTTAACTAAAGCTAAAAATTTTTTAATTTGTAAAATGCTAATGAAATCATACCAAATATTTTTATCAAAATTAAAACTAATAATTTTGGCATTCAGTGTTCATTTAGTTGACAATTGAAAGAACTGGTACCATACTGCACCCGTTATGTCTGGGCCTATACATAATCAAATTTAAGAGATCTATAAATGGTTTAGTTTTGCAAAATTTACTTCAGATGCCACCTTGCAAACACCATGCTAATTTGTAGTGATTTCCAAAGAAAAGCAAGAAAATGGACCCTCAGCATTATTGGGAAATATTGCAATAGGCGGAAATCTATCGTGTTCCTGATTATCTGACAAGGATTTGAAAAGTGAGCCCTTTTCTCTTACTTTAGCACCTCTGCCATTCTAAGTCTCTTAGAAATCAAAAGAAGATTCTGTTTCCATTGTTAGCAAGGGCATACATCACAAAGCTTCTGAGCGCTGAGACATGACTGCCTTTAGTTTTGTGGACATCCTTCCAGGGAGTCTGAAATGGTGTCAGGTGTAAAAGCGGATGCTTAGCGGACTGGGTTGTGTTGGGTTAGCACTGAGCACCAGAGCCTGAGTTCAGGGGATGCCCATATATTCTTTCATGCATTTTTGTGTATGTATATTTGTGGTATTGGAGTCTTCTAAAACATGAGCCCTGGGGCAGGTGCTCTTCTTCCCCTGGGTCTGAGAATAGTAGTAGCGAGAAAGTACGCACTAAATGTGGGAAATACCAAAGAGAAAAACCCCAAGGAGAGATGGCGAAATAAAAATTTCTTCCATATATTTTAAGTTTGCTGGGGGATATGTGATGTAAATACCCGAATCTACCTTCTTTTAAAAATATCTAAGTAACTCCACATTGCTTATGAATAATTCTGCAAATTGATTTTTTTTCCTCCAGTCAGTATTGTCTTTCAAAATTTATCCAGGTTGATACCTATGGATTAGCCTAAATTCACTCATTTTAATGATATGTCGTATTCTGTGGTGTGACTATACTACCATTTATTTACCTATTCTTGTGTTGACGGCCATTTATGTTGTTTTGAATGTTTCAGTATTACAAGTGAATGTTGCCGAATATTCATATATGCCTCTTTGTGCAAATGTGTGAGTTTCTCTAAGTTATAGCCCAAAAAGGATGTTTAGGTAAAAGGGTATGTGTGTCATTTACTTCCTAGGCACTGACAGATTTACATTCTACCACCAGCATATAAGAATCCTCGTTTCTCTGTATCCTAGCTAAATCGAGGTAATGTCACACCAATGATAGGTATAAAACTGTATTTTATGGGGTGCCTGGGTGGTGCAGTCGACTGAGCGACTGACTCTTGGTTTCAGCTCAAGTCCTGAGATCGAGCCCCAAATTAAGCTCTGCCCTCAGCATGGAGATTGCTTGAGATTCTTTTTTTTTTTTTAAGATTTTATTTATTTATTTGAGAGACAGAGAGAGAGACCCCGTGTGGACAAGTGGGGGAGGGTCAAAGGGAAAGGGGGAAGCAGACTCCCTGCTGAGCAGGGAGCCCAACTTGGGGCTTGATCCCCGGATCATGACCTGAGCCAAAGGCAGGAGCTTGACCAACTGAACAAACCGGTGCTTGAGAGATTCTATCTCCCCTCCCTCTGCCCCTTCCACTTGTGCTCTCTCTCTCTCTCAAATAAATAATAAATCTTCTAAAAAATATAAAACTGTATTTTATTATTATTTCAATTAGTAATTCCATGATTAATAGTGAGAGTGGTTATTTTTTTCAAATGTTTATTGACCTTTCAATGTTCCCCTTCCATGAAGTGCTTATTTAAATTCTTCATCCATTTTGGAGATACTGTGCTTTCATGAAATGTAGCTTTGATGAATTACTCACAGTTTCTCTTTACCCTTAGGATACTTTGTTTCTCTTTTCAATTTTTAATTTAAAATTTTGACAATACATTTACTTGATTCAAGATTATATGAAAAGTCATACATGAGAAATCTCACCCCAGTTGAGCTCTCCTAACCCTACTGCCATGCAACCTCTCCATTGATAGTCATTTTTTCAATTTAACATTTTGGTGTTTATTTTTTATTTCATTCTTTCTTTTTATATTTTATATTCTATATTCTTATTAATGGATAATAATGAAGTTGTTATTCTTACTGAAAAATAACATGGATTACCCAGGTTAAGACATGATCATTACCACACCTTTAGAATTCCCCTTTTTTTCTTTAAAGATTTTATTTATTTATTTATTTATTTGAGAGAGTGACAATGAGAGACGGAGAGAGAGCACATGAGAGGGGGGAGGGTCAGAGGGAGAAGCAGACTCCCTGCCGAGCAGGGAGCCCGATGCGGGACTCGATCCCGGGACTCCAGGATCATGACCGGAGCCGAAGGCAGTTGCTTAACCGACTGAGCCACCCAGGCGCCCCTAGAATTCCCTTTTTTGTTCTTCCTGGACTGACTGCATCTTCCTTTATATCCCTGGAGATAACCAGTATCATGGCTTTGCTTTTCCTTATAGTTTACCTCATCTTTGACCTTATTCTACCTTCACATTTCATTGATAGTTGGGTTGAGTATGGGATTCAAGGTTGGAAGTCTTTTTCCTTCAGCATTTTTGAAGGTACCAATTCATTTTCTTCTAGATTTCAGTGTTGCTAATGAAGCAGTACTACTAGTGAAATATCTGTTGTTAATATTGAGAATTTTTCATGATCTTCCAATGTTGTCTGCCCCCCACCCCCAGGAGCTTGAAGAATCTTTCCATCCCCAACATTCTTAAATTTCACAATAATGAATCCCTACCAAGGTGGAGTTTCACCTATTGTGATGGACACTTAGTGGGCCTTTTCAATATGGAAATATATTTCCTTCAGGTTGATCCACTTTGTTGAATTATTTCATGGGTGATTTCCTCCCTTCCATTTTTCTCTCTCCTATCTTTCCATGACTTATTATTTAGGTATTGTAATTCTACACCGTTTGCCCATTTTTTTCTTTTTCACTTCAATTTTCATTTTTTTCCTTCTAATTTCTGGGAGATTACCTCAAGAGACTTGAGTTCTAGACCCAATATTCAAATGAACTACCTTGGTCTTTTCCTAAATCTCAGTTTCATCATGTTTAGAAGGAATAAGCTAAACCATAAAATGTTTAATTGGCCTTCCAGCTCTAATTTGCTATGATTTTCAAGTTGAACCATCAGGTAGGCAGGCACATATATCTATTCCCTTTGTGTACAGATGAAGGAATTAAGTCTCAGAGAGTTTAGGATCAGAATTAGAACATATCCTTCTGACTCCCGATCTAGTCTACCTTCCATTAGGCAATGTCACATAACACAATAATAACAGTCATGAAGGGAAAGTAGTTTGATTAAACTAATAAGTTGCTCTTAAAGTTGTCTTTCTGTACTGTACACATATGCCAATAAACTCTACCTACTCTAATTTTATCTTTCTCTCTACCTGTATCTCTACCTCTATTCTTAATTTATCTATGATGATAATTCTTATTCAATAAAGTAGTCACAGCAGTAGGTATAATAAACTGCTAACAAATGATAATTAGTTTTCACACTAACAAATTAAATTGACACTCTTAACACTCAGCTTTCTTCTTGAATAAAATACATTTTAAGCTTTGGAGGAATTGGACTCTTAAAGTTAATTTTAATGCTGTGGTCCTGAATCTAAAGTATATCTTTCTCTTAATTATAGAATATAGATCTTTGTTCAAATGTCTTACATCATTATTTTTTTCCTCAACTTAAATGCTGATCTTGGGCGCCTGGGTGGCTCAGATGGTTAAGCTCTGCCTTCAGCTTAGGTCATGGTCCCAGGGTCCTGGGATCGGGTCCCGCATCGGGCTCCCTGCTCAGCGGGGATCCTGCTTCTCCCTCTGCCTCTCTCTCTCTCTCTCTCTGTCTCTCATGAATAAATAAATAAAATCTTAAAAAAATAAATAAATGCTGGTCTTCACATCTTTCTTTTTCTCCATATTTAAATGATAAAACATAATATATATAAGACAATGTATAAAATATATTTTAGTTAAAGTAATAATACTAAAATTCCACATAGCTGTCATCCACATTAACATTATAGAATATTATCACTACCTTAGAAGATAATCTGTGGTCCTCCCTGATTTCATCCTTCTGCCTGACCCTCAGGGAAATCCATAATCCTGACTGTATTAGTCAGCTTGGGCTGCCGTAACGAAATGCCAAAGACTGGGTGACTTAAGAGAAATTTATTCTCTCGTAGTTCTGGAGGCCTAGAAGTGCAAGATCAAGGTGGCAGCAGGTTTTGTTTCTTCATAGACTTTGCTTCTTGGCTAGCAGATAGTCACTTTCTCACTATATATTCACATAGGCCATCTCTCTGTGCAAACATGCCTGGTGTCTTTCTCTGTATCTTAATCTTATACTGACACCAGTCAGATTGGATTAGGTCCCACCCTAATGACCCCCTTTTTAAGGTAATTACCACTTTAATGGCCCTGTCCAAATACAGTCACATTCTGAGGTACTGAGGGTTAGAGTTTTAACATATGAATTTTGAGTGGACACCATTGAGGCCATCTTTAACACTGACTTTTGTATCAATTATATTTGCTATGATGTGAAAGTTTGTGTCCCTCCCCAAATTCATACGTTGAAACTTAATCTCTAAGGTGATGGTATTAGGAGGTGGGACCTCTGAGAGGTGACTAGTAGGTGGGACCTCTGGGAAGTGTATAAGTGCCTTTATAGATGTTGTCCAAGAAAGCTTCCTTGACCCCTTCTACCATGTGAGGATGCATTGGAAAGGTGGAGGCAGACTTTCACCAGATGCCTCATTTGCCAGTGTCATGATTGGGACTTCCATCCTCTAAAGCTGTGAGAAATAAATTTCTGCTGTTTATAATGCCCCCGTCTTTGGCATTTTGTTACAGCAGCTCAAACAGATGGGCTGCTTTGGACTCCACATTGCCTTTGAGTCAACGGGCAAAGAGTGATCATGACTATCAATGACTATCCAACAGTAGTTGGACTACTGTTCCACAGCAAGGCAAGGAAGAGTATGTCTAAAATACAGGCAATCCCAGGGCGCTTGGGTGGCACCGTGGGTTAAGTGGCCAACTCTTGATTTTGGCTCAGGTCATAATCTCCGGGTCGTGGGATCAAGCCCTGAGTCAGGCTCCGAGCTCAGCATGGAGTCTGCCTGAGATTCTCTCTGTCCCTCTCCCTCTGCCCCTCCTGCTAATGGTGTCTGTCTGTCTGTCTGTCTCTCTCTCAAGAAAAATAAAATCTTAAAAAAATATACAGGCAATCCCTTAGGGCCTCTCTTAGCATTACCGTGCCTTGTGATTAAGTGAATGGAAAGCTATAACAACCCAATCCAGGGAGGACTGCCAGTGGCCTAGACCCTTCAGGAATGAAGGTTTAGGTCACTCCATCAGGTAAAGCAGCATGGTCAGCTGAGGTGCTTGCTGAAGGCAAAGGGAATCTATAATGGGTAGTGGAAGAAGATAGTTATAAATGCCAGCTATGACCACATGATCAGTTATAGAAACAGATTATAATTGTCATGAGTATTTCCTCATTTTGTTATGGATCCGTGTGTGTGTGTGTGTGTGTGTGTGTCTGTATAAGCAAATATCTTTGTTTTCTTTACTATCCTATTCCCTTATCATATAACATAGGATGTATCAACTTTGTATCAGTATTTATTGCTAATTTTATATCAGAGTATTTAAGTTGCGGGATATCAGGAGAAGAGTAAACATCATTGAAAGAAGTTTACTTCCTCTTATGAGGAAGGGGTTAGGGCGTTTTTGGTTTCCCCCGGGGTAGCTGTATTGTGTTTGGGAGAATTATGACCTGGTTATTCTCTTTATTTGCAGATTAAGCATGGTTTAAAGAGATGTGTATGGATGTTAAATTGACAAGGGATGGAATTGTGATGGTTAATTTATGTGTCCATTTTCCTGGGCTATGGATGCCCAGATAGCTGGTCAAACATATTTTCTAGGTGTGTCTTTAAGGGTATTTCTTGAAGAAATTAGCATTTGAATTGATGAACTGTCTGAGCAAAGCAGATGACCCTTCCCAATGTGAATGGGCATCATCTAATTTGTTAAGGGCCTGAATAGAAGAAAAAGTTAGAGAAAGGGTGGATTCACTGTCTTTCTCTGCTGGAGCTGACACCTCCATCTTCACTTGTCCTTGGACATTGGTACAACTGGTTCTCAGCCTTTTGGACTCTGATGGAGCTGTGATTAGACCATGAGGCCTTTGGTCTTGGACTGGATTGTGCCACCAGCTTTCCTCATTCTTCAGCTTGTAGATGGCAGATTGTGGGATGCCTCAACTTACATAACCTTGTGAGCCAATTTTTGTAATAAATTTCCTCTCATATAGCTATATATATTATTGTATTGGTTCTGTTTCTCTGGAGAACACAGACTAATACAATGCCCTTGTTTTACTATATATATATTTATCACTTGTCTTAATATAGGCCGCTATAACAAAATGCCATAAACTGGGTGACTTATAAACAGCAGAAATTTGTTTCTCATAGTCCTGTCTGGGATCAGGGATCCAACATGGTTGGGTTCTGCTAAGAGTTCTCCTCTGGCTTTTACACCGCCAATTTCTTATTGTATCTTCACGTGGTGGAGAGACGAACAAAGGAAGGAAGCTCTCTTGTGACTCCAATGAAGGCATTAATCCCAGTCATGAGGGCTCCACCCTTATGACCTCATCTAATCCCATATCTCTCCCAAAGGCTCCACTTCCCAATACCATCACATTGAGGGGTAGGGTATCAACATATGAATGTGGGGGGACACATTCAGTCTAGAGAACCACCTATGTATATCTATATGAACGGTACTTAGTTTTGCCAATTTTTGAACTATTAATGGAACCATGACTGTATTCCACCGAGACTTGCTGTTATTATTCCTTTGAGATACATGATTGATTTCCACTGCAGTTTTAGATTTTATTGCATGAATATACCCCAATTTATGTATTTACTCTACTATTAGTGACATCTGGTTGTTTCTAGGTTTTTTTTTTTTTTTTTTTGGTATTATGAACATTGCTATTAGGAACCTTCTTGGACATACTTTCTGGTGTATATTTGCAAGAATTTTCCTAAGCTTTTATACAATAGAAGAGAGAACTTCTGGCTTAGGGGATTTGTGTACAGTCAATTTTACTCAAGGTGCCTTTTATTTCTAGGCCCATTTTAATTTTTTTTTCACTCAATGACAGATGCTTCCAGTTGTTTCCCAAGTGACATCCCCCTTTTTTTCCTTTAAGAGAACCTTCATTTTTATCTGAGTATATTACCACTAAGAATAGAGAATTTATTCTCAGCCCCCTGGCTAACATGAAAGCATAAATGTTGGTCAGAACTTTGTGGAAGGCTGCTTAAAGAATGCGAGTTTCCTGAGGACACCATGGGCTTCCATACCAGCTCTGGATTTCCAAACTGTGGACTTCAACATGAGAGAATAAATCTTGGTGTGTTTAAAAGCACTATCTTGCAGTCTGGGGACTTGCAGCGAAACACAGTTCCTAACTGAACACACTTTCAAATTTAATTTGATAATCTTGTTTCTGATATTTCAGCATGCAAAAAATATTTTGAATTTTCAGTTTGTTATCTCTCAAGTTGGATGATTCAGTGATACCTCTTAAAGAAAAATCTTTATTTTGAAACATCAGTTGTTCCCCCAAGGAATAGGAGATCTTTGATAGGAACACTTGTTAGTCCCTAGGAAACGATAGCGGTTTTCCATTTAGCAGGAAGTCTCTGCCTTTAACAAGCCTTTCCATGCAAGGGATTACAGAGGACGATGTAATTATTACCTAAGAAGTTATGATTAATCTCGCTGCACACTTTTCCCATCTCCCTTCATAATTAACCACTAGTGCTATTTTTTTTATCATTTTATAGTTCTGAAATACGATTCATAAGCAATATGTTATTAGATTTACTTGTTTGGAGTCCATAAAATGGTAGCTTACTGTATTTTGTCTTTTGGGATCTGCTTTTTTCTCTCAAAATTAGGTTTCCAAGATTCATCCATGATTTAATGGGTCACTAAAGGCATGATTTAAGGTCTAATTAGCTGTCATAATAGACAAACCCTGAAATCTCAATATTATAACACAATAGTTCATTTCTCGCCTGCAGAAACTCTAAAAAGCACATGCTTTAATAGTGGATGGCTCTCGTCTAAGTGGTGAATCAGGAGCTTAGAATTCCTCCATCTTATCCTGTGCTATCCTCCACATATGGCTTCCTGGGTTGCCATACTTATCTTCCCCCAAGCTGTTGAGGGAGGAAAACATGCAGGACGTTTCTGTAGATTATGACCGGGAATCAGGCACATCACTTCCTCTCATGTTCTGTTTGGGGAAGCTCAGTCGTATGGTGTGGCAGCCATGGAGATGTGCTTTTCATATCTCCCTCCAACACAGAAGCTGCTGGAAGGAGTTCAGTGAGCTGATGTCCTCCAGCTGCAGCACCTTTATTATCTAGCCCAACATTTGAGCTAAGCCCATCTTCCCAGGCAGTTCCCAGCCAGTGACTCAGCACAGCAAGTGTACAAGGACCTGGACATTGCTGCCCCGTGCAGAATTTATCTATGGGCAGTCTTTGTGCTGGAACTTCACATTGGGCTGCCCAAAACTTTCTCAAGGCTGCACTGCAGTCTGATATTCTTTTAACCCACAATCCTATCTTCCCCTCTCCTTTCTCATTGGTCTGATCTGCATCATGATTTGAAGGCTCTCAAATCGTGTTTGAGAGACTTCAAACCTGCCTACTCTTGCTCTGTCTGCCATTTCTTGTTCATAGGGCTCACCCTCAGTAAAACTCTTGTATGCCTAATTCCACCATTGTGTTATCTTCTCAGAGGATTCCAAATGATACCCATGATTACACATAAACATAAGTGAGGCTGGAAAATGTAGGTGAACTGTATGCCCAGAAAGAAGAGGAAAGAGGTGCAATGATTAGCTAATCAGTACCTGCCATAATTTACCTGTCATTTTTAATGACGTATGATAACCCTTTTATAAATATACCACAATCTATTTTATTCATTTTCCTATAAATGGACAATTGGGTTTTTCTGAGTTTTGGGGTCTTTTTTTTTTTTTTTTTTTTTACAATTACAAATATTGCTGCCATGAAGAATCTTACATGCATTCTGGAACATAGTTTTGAGAGTTTCCTTTAGTCATAGGTACTTACAGGTGGGATTGTTAAAATGTAAGATGTACACATGTTCAACTTTGTAAGATGATGCCCAATTATTTTCCAAGAAGTTGTATCAATTCATATGCATGGTAGCAATGTATAAGGGCTCCCTTTGATCTACCTTCCCTTCTTCAGTCGTTTGTTACACTCTTAATTTTTGCCATTATTCCAAAAAATAAGATAACATTGGAAATATATAACAGTTTTCCTCTGTCCTCCATATGTTCTAGGATCTGGTACAGAAGCTTTATAAACATTTGTCCCAGTGGGGCACCTGGGTGGCTCCATCAGTTAAGTGTCTGACTCTTGATTTTGGCTCAGGTCATGATCCCAGGGTTGTGAGATCGAGCCCTGTATTACGCTCTGCACTGGGAATGGAGCATGCTTAAGAGTCTCTCCCTCTCCCTCTGCCCCCACCACCACACATGTGTGAGATCTCTCTCTCAAAAAAAAAAAAAAATTGTCCTAGTATAGCCAGCCCCTCTCTCTTAGCTCATTGTTAACATTCATCCCACTCATGTCTGTCTGTGTTAGTTTTTTTTTCATTGCTACCATTCATCATTTTTTGTTTCCACATCAAGCATTATTTGCTTTGTTTGTCTCTTTTAATACTCCCGAATTCTTTCATTATTAAAAATAAGATTTCATCTGACATTTTCTTTTGGTTAAGATTAATCTCAGAACTCTCTTACTTAAAGAGAATTAAGATCACATTAAATAAATAGAGGAAACTGGAGAAAAGGGAGCCACATAATGCACATAAACCAGCAAAATTCCATGGTTCTCCCATCCTCATACCCAACTCTCAATATATGCATATATAAATATACATACACGAGTGTGTATATGATGCATGTGTCTATATATGATTGGGTAAATATATACATATGTGTGTATATACTTGCATATGTTATACACACAGTACTATAACATTGATAAATATATATGCTTTATTTATTTGTGTATTATGTTTATGAATGCTACATATATATGTGAGATAGGTAGATAGATAGATTGATTCAAGGTACCTAACACAATGAAAAGTTATATGCCAAACATGTTGGCGTGTTGGACAACCTAGAAGAAATGGATTAATTCCCAGAAACCAACAACCTACTAATACTGAATTATGAAGAAATCGAAAATCTGAACAGAACTACTACTTGTATGGAGATTGATTCAGTAACCAAAATCTCATAAGAAAGTAAAGTCCAGGATCAGATGCCTCACTGTTGAATTCTACCAGTTATTTAAAGAAGAATTAATACCAATTCTTCTCAAACTTTTTCAAAAAATGGAAGAGAAGGGAACAATCCAAACTCATTTTATGAGGCCAGAATTACTCTGATGCGAAAGACTGACAAGAATACTACCAGAAAAGGAAATTACAGGCCAATAACCCTAATGAACATAGATGTAAAAATCCTCAACAAAATATTAGCAACCCACATTCAACACTACATTTAAAGGATCATACACCATTATCAAGTGGGATTTATTCCAGGGATACAAGGTCGGTTCAACATATACAAGTCTATAAATGTGAGGCATATCAGGAAGGATAAAAATCATCTAATTATTTCACTTGATGCAGAAAAAGCATTTGACAAAATTCAACATCCTTTCATGATAAAAACTCAATAAATTTAGAAGGAATGTATTTTGTAAAACAAAATAAAGGCCAAAAATGAAAAGGCAACAGCTAACATCATACTCAGTGGTAAAAATCTGAATCTTCCTCTAATATCAGGAAGATAAGGACTCCTACTCTTGACACTTTTATTCAACGCAGTACTGGAAGTCCTAGCCAGAGCCATATGCAAGAAAAATAAATTAAAGGCAGCAAAATCAGAAAGGAAGAAGTGAAATCGTCTCTGTTTGCAGATGACATGATATTTTATATAGAAAACCCTGAAGATTATGTCAAAAATCTGTTGAACTAATAAACAAATTCAGTAAAGTTGCAGGATACAAAATCAATCTACAAAAATCAGTTGCATTTCTATACACTAATAAGAAACTGTTGGAAAGAGAAATTAAGAAAATAATTCCATTTACACTAGCACCATAAAGCATAAAATACTTAGAAATAAATTTAACCAAGGAGGTGAAAGTTCTGTATACTGAAAACTCCAAAATAATGATGAAAGAAATTAAAGATGACACAAATAAATGGAGAGATATTCCGTGCTCATGGGTTGGAATAATTAATATTGTTTAAATGTTTATACTACCCAAAGCAATCTACAGGTTCAGTTCAATTCCTATCAAATTCCAATGGCATTTTTCACAGAAATAGAAAAAAATTCCTAAAATTCATATGGAACCAGAAAAGCCTCTGAGGAACTAGAGCAATCTTGAGAAAGAACAAAGCTAGAGGAGGCATCAACTTCCTGATTTCAGTGTATATTACGTAGCTTGAGTAATCAAAATAGTGTGGTATTGGAATATTTAAAAAGGCACAGAGATAAATAGAGCAGAATAGCACCATGTGTATATGGTTAATTAATTTTTGACAAAGGAGTTAAGAATATACAGTGGAGAAAGTGTAGTCTCTTTAATGAATGATATTAGGAAAACTAATACAGTTACATGCGAAAGAATGAAACTGGTCCTCTATCTTACCAGAAAGACAGAAATCAACTTAAAGTGAATTAAAGATCTGAGTGTAAGACCTGAAGTCATAAATCTTCTAGAGGAAAACAGAGGGAGTAACCTTGATATTGGTCTTGTCAATGACTTTTTTCTTTTTTGGTGTGACACCAAAAGCAAAGATAACAAAAGGGACTATATCAAAGTAAAAAGCTCTGCACAGCAAAGGAAACCAACTTCAAAATGAAAAGGCAGTATATGGAATGGGACAAAATATATGCAAAGCACATATCTGAACAAGTGTTAATATCCAAACTACACAAGGAACTCCTACAACTAGGGGAGCCTGCGTGGCTCAGTCGTTAAGCCGTCTGCCTTCGGCTCAGGTCATGATCCTAGGGTCCTGGGTTCGAGCCCCACATCGGGCTCCCTGCTCAGCAGGAAGCCTGCTTCTCCCTCTCCCACTCCCCCTGCTTGTGTTCCCTCTCTCGCTGTGTCTCTCTCTGTCAAATAAATAAATAAAATCTTAAAAAAAAGGAACTCCTACAACTCAATAGCAAAAAAATCCCACAAATTACCCAATGAAAAAATGGGCAAAGGATTTAAATAGGTATTTTTTTCCAGTGAAGACACACAAATGGACATCAGGTAAAGGTGCTCAACATCATTAATCATCAGGGAAATGCAAATCAAAATCACAATGAGCTATCACCTCACACCTGTTAGAATGTCTATTATCAAAAAGATGAGATAACAAGTGTTGGTGAGGATGTGGAGAAAAGGGACTCTTGTGCACTGTTGGTGGGAATATAAACTGGGGCAGCCGCTCTGGAAAACAGTATGGAGGATCCTCAAGAAATTAAAAATAGATCTACCAAAGGATCCAATAATCTCACTTCTGGGTATATATCCCAGAGAAATAAATCATTATCACATAGAGATAGCTGTATTCATGTGTTTATAGTTGCATTATTCACAATAGCCAAAAGGTAGAAGCAGTCCAATGATGGATGATTGGACAAAGAAAATGTACTATATATACAAAGGAATATTACGTAGCCTTAAAAGAGAAGGAAGTCCTGTCAACAACATGGGTGAATGTGGAGGGCATTATACTAAGTGAAATAAGCCAGATAGGAAAAGATAAACATTGCATGATATCAGTTATATGTGGAATCTTAAAAAAAAAAAAAAAAGTCTAACTCGTAGAACAGAGTAGAATGGTGTTTGTCCGGTAGGATTGCCAAGGGAGAGTGAGTAAAATATGGTGAGGTTGATAAAAGGGTATAAACTTTCAGTTATAAGGTGAATATGGTCTGAAGATCTGGTATATGCCATGGTGAGTATAGTTAATGATATTGTACTTTATAACTGAAATTTGCCAAGAGAGTAGAACTTGAGTGGTCTTACCCCAAAAAGGGGGGAAATATGTAAGGTGATAGATGTGTTAAATAATTTGATGGTGGGGATCTTTCACAGTGTATGCATATATGAAATCTTCACATTATATTATACCGTATATATATATTATGTATATATATTATATATATACATTATATATATACTATTTTTTACATACATTGTACATTTTACTTTATTTTTTTTTAAAGATTGTATTTATTTGAGAGAAAGAGAGCACGAATGGGGTGAGGGGCAGAGGGAGAAGCCTACTCCCTGCTGAGCAGGGGAGCCTGATGCAGGGCTCCATCCTGGGACTCCAGGATCATGACCGGAGCCGAAGGCAGACGCATAACTGACTGAGCCACCCAGGTGCCCCACACATTATACATTTTAAATATTATAACAATAAATTTGAAAAAAATGAAGCTGCAAAAAAATACCTGTTTTATGTTTCTCTCAATGATTTTAGAGATTGATATACATTACAAATATTTGTGTGAGTTTCGAACACTGGTTCTATGCTAACTTGCCAGATTAAGACATTTAAAGGGTGCCTGAGTGGCTCAGTTGGTTAAGCGTCTGCCTTTGGCTCAGGTTATGATCCTGGGGTCTTGGGATTGAACCCCGCATTGGGCTCCCTCCTCAACAGAGAGCCTGCTTCTCCGTCTCCCTCTGCTGCTCGCCCTACTTCCCCCCCCCGCTTGTGCTCTCTCTCTCTCTCTGTCAAATAAATAAATAAAATCTCTTTTAAAAAAGACATTTAATATATCAGTGGATCTTAGTTTCTTCAGCTGTAAAATTCATGGGTTCATTCATTCAATCACTTATTTAATGAGTACCTTCTTTATGCCAATCATTCTTCTAAGCAATAGAAGTACATTATAGTTATTATAAAAGATAACTTTTCTAATATACCGTGATTCTTTTATTACATTCATTCGTGTCACCTGTGTAATTGAAAGAGAAGCAATTCTGTGAAACTTATTGTCAGAACTCATGAGCCGTCCCTGACTGTAGGGAGGACAGCTTGAAGGTAAGGATGGGAGAAGTTTCAGAACCGGTTCTGGCAGTGAGTTAAGCCCCTGTTTGCTAGATTCAGAAGAGAGAAAGGATGAGGGTATTTCGTTGCTGACGTGAGACTATGATCGTGCCGCATGTGTGTTGAGGCAGGAAGGGTAAATTGTGGGTGCACAAGTGCCGTTGGTAGGCTGCCACATGGTGTACTCAGTCAAGAAGATGATCAGATGGGAGGCAATTGAAACAGAAAGAAGCAGGGAAGGCACTAAGAAGCCGAAGTCCAGCTGAGAAGGAGAAATGGTCCCCCAACAACAATCACGCCGCCCAGTTCTAGAAGACTCTGAGTTGGCCAAGATGAGGAGGTAAAGCTAGCCGCCAAGGTCCTTCCTTCAGGTTGTCAGGACTCCCAGTTCCTTTTGTCCATCCTTAAAGTGGTAGCTAATCTGGGAGTAGCTCTGCCAGTAATAGAAAGTCAGGAAACACAAAGGACTCACTTTGCCCGAGGAGCTAAGAAATAAACAGATTTTGTTTTGTGTTTTAGAGAAAAATAAAATGGTTTACAATCATTTTGTGTTTAAAGGAAATAAGAGATGTACATGGTGGGAGAAAATGACGCTGCTGGTCCCAGGGAAACCTTATAGGAAAATAGTGTTCTGCAGGCATCCAGCTGATCTGGAGAATTCCCGTGGAGCCTGGTAAAATAGTGGGCCTGTCCTAGCTCAAGCTCAGTGCCATGTCTGGAACCATGAAGAAAGGGGGAAGCGCATTCAGATACTTTCAAGAGCATCCAATTTTTAAAATTTAGCTATGCTATGTCCCACCGATACTGATTCCATCAGCAACTTAACCTCAGTTCTCATGAGGGAAAGCAACACAACTCACCACTTGGGCCTGGAGTCTCACTCCCATGGACAAAACGAGCCCCTTCTTTTAATTAAATGACCCAATACTTACAGATGAGACTTAGGCTGCTCAGGCTGCCATAAAAGAATACAATATACTGGGTGGCTTAAACAACGGAAATTTCTTTTCTTACAGTTTTGGAGGCTGGGAGTTCAAGGTCAAGGGGCCAGCATAGTCAGTTTGTAGTGAGAGTGCCTTTGCTGGCTTGTGGACATCATGTCTCTGTGTGTTCACTCGGCCTCTTCTTTGGGCATGCACAAGGGAAAATTTGCAAGCTCTCTGGTGTCTCTTCTTATAAGGGGGCTCGTTCTATTTTGAGGGCCCTGCTCTTATGGCCCCATCTAACCCAAATTGCATCACTAAGGCCCCACCTCCAAATACCATCCCATTGAGGGTGGCGTAGGGCTTCAACATATGAATTTAGGGGGACACAATTCACTTCATAGTAGGATGTACTTGATTCTTGTCACTTTTACCTACAGATAAATGGACAGGGGTGTGGGGCTTTTTGGCTGTTGTCTTGGTATTTTTTTTTTTTTGACTTTTATTTTTTAAGTGATCTCTGCCCGTCAACGCTGGGCTCAAACTCATGACCCCGAGATCGAGAGTTGCATGTTCCACTGACTGAGCCAGTCAGGCGCCCTTGCCTTGGTCTTTATTAAAGAATAGAGATTTCTAGAAAGTCTAGAAATACCTAATGCCATGTAGAAGCTACTTAGGCTTAGGGCTTAGTGTCAGGAACCACCTTAGTTTTCGTTCTCTTACATCTGAACTCAGTTACAATTATCAACTTGTTACCAACTTTGCTTTTAGGCCCTACATCCTAATGGGTCAAAGGAACAAAGTGGCCTGTTACATCCAGAACTGATTTGACGTTCACAGCTGGACCTTAATATTATTCAGGTGCTGGTCTGATGCTGGGCTATTTTGTTCTCTTCTTGGACACATTCTTACAGAACACTAACCATCAACAAGATTACTCTGAGAGCATGATAACATGAAAGGTCATTTCATAATTTTGTCTAAGCACAGAAAGAATCAGGGTTACTGTGCCTCCCACAAAACCCCCAATCATAGGATTCTCACCATTTTCTTTCAGCATCCAATTTAAAGTGAACCCTTGCTAGGATGCCTGGGTGGCTCAGTTGGTTAAGCGTCTGACTCTTGATCTCGGCAAAGGTCTTGATCTCAGGGTTGTGAGTTCAAGCCCCATGTCGGGCTCCACGCTGGGTGTGGAGCCTACTTAAAAAAAAAGTGAACCTTGTTTCTGCAGTCCCTCCCTCAAATAATGCAACCAAAACCCGAATTCTATAATAAGTTCTTTGTATCACCATGTTACTGAGATATTTTTGGTTCCCCATGATGTGTGTTCTCTCTTCCCACAAGGAGTGATAAAATCCAACTTGTTCAACTACAGATGTGTTCCTAGTGGGTGTTTGTCTGAAGGACATTAACATTAGGGTACACTTGACTCTTGAACAGCATGGGTTTGAACTGCACTGGTCCACTTGTATGCAGATTTTTTTTACAGTACGGTACTGTGCGTGTATTTTTTTCTTTGTTTTGCTTTTCTTAATAACATTTTCTTTTCTCTAGCTTACTTTATTGTGAGAATACAGTATATAATACATATAACATACAAAATATGTGTTAATTGACTATGTTATTGGGAAGGCTTCTAGTCAATAGTAGGCTAGTAATAGTTAAGTTTTTGGGGTGTCAAAAGTTATACAGGGATTTTCTTTTTTAAAAATATTTTTTAAGGGGTACCTGGGTGGCTCAGTTGGTTAAGTGTCTGACTTCAGCTCAGGTCATGATCATCAAGGCCTGTGTCAGGCCCCCCACTCAGCGGGGAGTCTGCTTCTTCCTCTCCCTTGCCCTCGGCCCAGCCACACCACTCATGTGCATGTACGTGCATGCTCTCTCCCTCTCAAATAAATATTTTTATATTCATACAGAAATATTTTTATTTTATACAGAAATTTTCAACCGCATATGGGATCATCCCTTTTAACCCTCCACATTGTTCAAAAGTCAACGTATCTCTGGTTTCAAATAGAAAACAGGATAGAAGTCTGACCTTCAGTTGACAGCAGTTTATGTACTAAGAAGTGTTATTTTTCCAATCCTCTTCTGCAAATCCTCTTTCTACTGGCTGGATCACTGCTGGTGTGTCAGGCGCTAAGCCCTGGCTCCATCTATTCATCCTGATCTCTGTTTCATGCATCATGCTGGCCCAGTGCTGTCTTCTGCCAGCCCTGTAGAGTTCCTTGCCTGATATGCATGCCCCAGGTCTGGTACTTGACAGGTAGGAACCCGGTCTCTTTCCTTGAAGTCTAGACAGTTTAGATGCTCCACTGGGTTGTTCAGAGTTAAACTATTTTACTCACAAAAAGACTGCCTTTACCCCATTCCATTCTCCCTGACGTGCTGGAGTCACATCAAAAGAGACAGAGATGTATTTGTTCAATTAGTCAAGCAAATTTGAATTAGGTGCCTAGGGTGGGTAGAGCACTGTGTAAGGTTTATTTAGAGCCCTGGCCAGGAAGATGAAACAATTTTTCTCTCCAAGAAGCTTTCTATTGGGAAAGATACACACAATCACATCAGGAAGCAAAATGAAATGGTATAATATAGGAAAAAGAAAAGTGCAGATAATTTCAGTATAATTTTAAGGGGAACTGGTCCAAATATTTCCTTATTTCATTGGAATTTTATCCTCCCAAATAAATGGAAACTTATATTTAGTTCTGCTTGTTTCTCTGACTGTTGCAATAAACAGAATATTATGGAAATGTGGGGTACAGCTGATTTCCATAACGTGTAAGAAGCTTCAAAATAGGAGTGTTTGATTTCTCAGGATCTCCAATTGTATCTTAGTAAGTACTATAACCTAGTGATTCTCTGAGACATACTGACTTCTCAAGACTTTTCTTAACGTCTTAGAGCAGGCTGTAAGAGAACTTCAGATAAAAAAATTAAAACCCAGAATTGGGGTAACAGTAGTTGGTTTCCAAATTTTATTTTTCCAAGCTAGGGTGGTGTGATACGATGAGAGAAGATTCTGGAGCTATACTGTCTGGATTTGAATTCAGACCCCACTCTTTAACTAGCAGTATGACCTTTAGAAATGATTTGATTTACCTCTGCCTCATCTATAAAACAAGGATGATAATAGTGCCTATTTAATAAGATTTATGTAAGATTAAATGAGTTAATTATATAATGCATTTAGACCAGTGATTGGCACCTAGAAAGCACTGCATACGTGTGACTATAACTATTATTAAAAGCTTTAAATAATAGTACATGGTGGTTACCACCAACATTCTGTTACAAATCAAATGAGGTTTAACACACATAAAATGAGATCTAACAATAAAGATGGAATCATTACATTTCCCTTTTAATTTAATTTAATTTTTCAATTCTCTGGATCCTGATGAATGCTTTATCATGGACCAGCGTTCAGGCACTTGAGAGACATTGACTTGTAAAAATAATGAAGTGTAAAAATAATGCAAAAATAAAAAGTTTGAATAAATGATAAAAATATTATGTTTCAAATGGAAAAACACAGAGAGATCATCAAGCTAGTTATGAGCAGTAAAACCAAAAGTAGAAACCATACTTCCCAATTACCAGGCCACTGCTGTTGGGATTAACTCTCTGTATTACCAATGCAATACAAGTTGTGATCATCATTAGTCCCATTACCAAATACTTGCAGTTCTCCTGGGCATATTGTCGAAGCAAATTTCCCTGACCCTTTGAAATTCGGTGGAGACGTATGATTTGCTCTGACCGATGAAATGTGAACAAAAGGAATGTGTGTTGCTCCTGAGTAGAAGCTTTAAGAGCCAGTGCATGATTCACTGCACTCTGGTTCACCTCAGCAAATGGGCAGGTATAGAGCTGGAGTCTCCCTGAGCCTGGATTACTGAGAACAACAGCGATCGGAAACCTCTGCTGACCTACAGTGAACACTCAGTGTGAATAAGAGTCTTTGTTGTTTTAAGCCATTGAGATTTGAGGGCTGTTACTAGGGCACAGTATAGCTGCTCCTCTTTGATATATATGTGGTTGTGTTTATAGCTACATATATACCCTTTCCCCTGTGACACACACACACACACACACGCACGCACACACGCACACACGCACACACGCACACCAGAAGGAAGTTGCCTTTCACCTGAAATGCTACCCACTCCAACTGAAATAGCATTGTCTCCGTGGCACCTTCCTTCACGCTTCTATTCCCCTTGCATACCAACATTACAGGCAGCTCTAATTCAAGCACAGAATTTGTTTGCAAGTGATGATCCTCTTGGAATCATTCCCAATATATTAACTACTGACAAATGTGTTCTTTGTATATGGATAGCTCCCTTGCTGCCCCCAAAAGCTCAGGAGAGAGGAAAATGCAAAAATCATCTGCTGAAGAACAACCTCTTCTTCCACTTAAAAACTGATCTTGGAAAAGCCAGGCTCTGCATAACCTGCTAGAGTTAGATTAGAGGTGGATGGGGGCACCTAGGTGGCTCAGTCAGTGAAGCATCTGCCTTCAGCTCAAGTCATGATCCCGGGGTCCTGGGATCGAGCCCCACATCGGGCTCCCTGCTTGGCGGGGAGCCTGCTTCTCCCTCTCCCACCTGCTCATGCTCTCTCTCTCAAATAAATAAATAATAAAATTTGAACAAAAAATCGGAGGTGGATGTTCAGGCCTTCATGATGCTGAGATTCAAAGTCAAATGGTCCCTGCATCGGCATTGCACCCACTCGCACACAGTGATGCTCATTCCCATTTACAGTGAGAGGTTACATATCTATAGACAGAGGATTCTATATTGTTTTCTCCAGCAGAACCTCAGTCCTCCATCCTTCATTGTGTTCTGAATAATTTTATTCTATTTATTTTGAGTTGGTCAGGGAAAGTCAGTGGAGAGGGTATCATATGTAATAGTGGTTGTCAACCCTCATTGCACATTGGAATCACCTTGTAAGTTTTAAAATTATAGATGCCTAAGCCCCACCCTCAGATACTCTGGTTTAATTGGTCTGATGTGTGTCACAGACCTGAGAATTTTGTTTAAATCTGTTTCGATGATTTTAATGTATAGATGGCTTTGAGAAGACTGTGTGGGTTTCCCAGGAGACAGACTGATGGAGATGTGCATGTTGACAGTTTATTTTGGAATACTCTGGAGCTCAGCATTAGTTGGGCAATTAGGAAGTAGGTTTGCCAATGGCAAGATTTCATTCCTTTTTATGGCTGAACAATATTCCTATAGAATTGTGGAATCATTATATTGTATACCTGAAACTAATATAGTGTTGTATGTTAATTATACTGGAAGTTAATTAATTAGCCATTTAATTAATTACTCAAAAAAGCAGATTTGACAGAGGGAGAGGTTGAACCGTGATACAGTCACAACAAAGGCCTCAGGTGACTCTATGGGAAGCTCCAGAACTGGGATGGCCCTTTAGAGTTGTGCTGAATTGAGGCAAGGGGGCAGCACTTCACTTGTTTTGCAATAACTCGTCGTTGGATTTGGTCATTGCTCTGGAAAAGGGGCATGATGTTGGGCAGTGAACAAGACAGACAAGGTCTGTGCCATCCTGGATTTTACTCCATAATTGGGGAAGTCAGAAATAAGTACATAAATATAGAAACAATATAATTAATGAGGACTGGTACTATTAATGAAAAAATTTAAAGAATGGTAGTGACTGGGAGAAGCGGCATAATGTTGAGGTTGAGGACAAGAACCCTAAAGCCTGACTGGTTGAGGTCCAATCCTGGCACTGCCATTGCTTGCTAAGACCCGAGGCAAATTAAAGCCTTTGTAATTTATTTTATAGAGTTTCCTCATCTATAAAATCAGAATCACAATAACTAATTTACAAAGTTGTTGTAAGGACTAAATTAGTTAACTTGGGTTGTTTCTGGTCATTCGAGAGTGCTTGGCACATAGTTTACAGAAAGGGTTAGTAGTTAGGATTATTGTTACAGGGCAGAGAGCAGGGTGGTTAGGGAGGACCTTGTTGAGAAGGTGACATTTGATCACCTTCTCATTATTCAAACTGAATGATGAGATAGAGACCGCTCTGAAAATGTCACAGAATGTCACGATAACAGACAAAAAGAAGAGCAAGTAAGAGGCTCTGAGTGGGGAAAGACGTTGGCTTGTTACAGGAACAGAAAGAAGGCCAATGTATTCAGTGTGTGAGGAAAGGAGGTTTGAATCTTGAGATGTAGGTATGACATAATAAGAAATGTGTATTTGTTTTTTTTCCCCAGTTCCTGAACCCAGAGCTCTACAACCTTTAAAATTTCATGAGGCATAATTCACATATCTTGTTATTCCTCAAAGTCCCTCTCAACCATACTTGAGTTTATGCTAATGAGGTTACCCTTGGTGGGCTTCTAGAGAGCTTCGGGATGGGGGCTGGTTGCCAGAGGAACCAGCCATGTGATTAAAGAGTCTCAACCTTCAGGCACACCCCTGGACCTCCGAGGAGAGGAGATGGACTGGGAGTGGAGTCAATGATTTAATCAATCATGCCAATGAAATGAAGCCTCCATAAAACCCCTAAGTGATAGGGTTTGGAGAATTTCAGAGTTGGTGAACACATCCATGTGCTGGGAGGATAGTGCATCCCAACTCCATGGGAACAGATGCTCCTGTGCTCAGGACCCTTCTGGACCTCACCCTAGGTACTTCTTCCTCTGGCTGTTCATGCATATCCTTTATAATAATTCACTTATATCCTTTATAATGAACTGGTGATGTCTTTTAAAGATTTATTGATTTATTTGAGAGAGAGAGTATGTGTGTGAGCAGCGGGGAGGGACAGAGGGAGAGGGAGAGAGAATCTTAGGCAGACTTTGTGCTGAGCAGCAGAGCCCGACATGAGGCTCAATCCCATGACCCTGAGATCACAGTCTGAGCCAAAACCAAGAGTTGGGCGCTTAACCAACTGCGCCACCCAAGTGCCCTGATAAACTGGTGATATTAAAGTATCTTCCTGAGTCCTGTGAGTCATTCTAGCAAATTATCAAACCTGTAGGGGGTTTGTGGCAATACCGTCTTTGTAGCCAAGTCAGACGGAACTGTGGTTACCCTGGAAACCCAATACTGGTGACTGGCAAAGTGAGGGTTGTCTTGTGCGGCTGTGCCCTTAAAACTGTGGAGTGTGACACTAATTCTGGGTCATTAGCATCAGAATTGAAGTGAAGGACACGCGGTTTGTGTCTGGAGTTGGAGAATTGGTTGTTGATGTGGAAAATCTCCACACATTTGGTGTCAGAAGTGTGAGAAAAAACAGCTCAGTAAGCCCTGGCCAGATGAGATTGGGCAGCAATAAAGACTTATTACCCATTTTTGTGTCTATATCACTGTCACCACCCCCCCATCCCAGATGTTGGCTACTTCTGTAAAGGGCCTATTGTGGATGCTGGGATATACTGCCTAGATGCCCCCTCCAGGACTGAAGTACCCATTCCCCCAGCTGCTGGGAGCACAACAGGCACAGAATTCTCAGCTGTCAGCAGTCTTCCCTGGAATTGCTGTTGGCATGAGAGAGACGCTTCACCCAAAATTATACCTTCCTTCCGGGGAAAGCCTGCATCCAATGGCTGGTTGATTTCAGGGTATAAAAGCCCAGCCCACTTGCCCCAGTGGGGGACCACTCTATCAAACCATTTCAGCTTTGGAGTTCCCCACTAATTGGGCTGAGGCCTTTCTTGTCACTACATCACAGCCTAATGTTGCCCGTTGCCCAATCTTGCTTCCTTCTTACCTTTCACAGGTGCTGATCCCAAGATTAATCCCATAAAGTTACTGATGCTAATCTTCATCTCAGAGCCTCCTTTTTTGGGACCACAACTTGTAGTAAGTACCATGTCTAACACATCTTACATCCAGTGCTGTGCACATATCCCAGAACATCAACAAATATTTGTCACATTAGTAGATGCATAATAGCAAAGGGTAGAAGTGGATATCAGGATGGGTCGGGAGGCAGTGTTGGTGGTGGGCTGAGTGATGCAAAGTAGGAGAGATAATGGAGTATCATAAAAAGGAGGCCCAAACCCAGGAGGGGGATGAAACCTTCCAGTCTTCTTTCTGAGTTCAGCATAGGACTTAAGACAGCGTATATTTATTTGAACTACCAGCGCAGCAGAGTTTTGACAGATGAATACAAACTTGTGTGACCACCAAAATATCAACCATTTACCTTTTGGGGCCCTTTTGTCTGTGTTACCCTAAGCCAAAAGGCAGAACGTGGTCACTTTATTGGTTATGTGACCTCTTCCTCCTCAGCTCATCTAACAAACCCCAAATTCTGAGATACGAAAGTAAGATGGCCACCAGAGGAAGGGTAGCTGATTTCAACAAGCTCGAAGAGCACGTGATAATGCAGAGTGCTTCCTGATGTGTATACAGGTGACAGTGATCAAGAGCGGGGACATGGAGTGACCACAAAAGCATTATCAGTTCACTGAGGTGGTCAGTCAACTTAGAGCCTTATCTGGCTAGACAGATTAGTCAGACAGATATGAACGTGCTCCAGTCCCCATGCTTCAGCTAAAAGTGGAATGTCGGGGCTCTCTAACAGGTGTTGTTACAGTTCAAAGGATCGCATCTGACTGCTATCCACACTCTTGAGCCGGCCCTGGCTGACTGAGTAGAAGAAAACAACATGCTTCCTCTCATTACTGTGACAGTCACAGTGGACAAAGCCATATAATACCTGGGATCATATGTATTTCCTGGAGTGAGGTTCAGCACAAGTGAAGACTAGTTGGGTAGGCATGACCCTCAGCAAAACCTAGTAGTGCTCCACTCACCCACCCTGGGTGCCTTCCCAGCCCTTCCCCATCTCCTTCCTCTCAGGAACTGCTTCCATGTACTTCCACTCCCTATTGTGATTTCCTGCTTGGGAAGGTGTGTATTGGTGTGTGTGTGTGTGTGTGTGTGTGTGTGTGTGTTTATGTGTATTAAAATATAACTACATAGTGGGGCACCTGGTTGGCTCAGTTGATAGAGCATGGAACTCTTGATCTCAGGATTGTAAGTTCAAGCCCCATGTCGGGTGGAGAGATGGCTTAAAAATAAAATCTTAAAAAATATGTAACTACATAAAGTGCATAAATCTTAAATGTACAGCTCAATGAAATTTTACATGTGCATACACCTATATAACCACCACCTCATATTAAGATATAGAACATTTCCAGCTTCCCAGAAGCCTCTCTTGTGTACTTTCCCAGCAAATCCTGCAAAGGTGACCATTATTTTGACTTCTGTTATTGTTGATTATCTTGTCTGTTTTTGAAGCTCTTGGAAGTGGAATTAGACAGCATGTGCTGTGTTATGACTAACTTCTTTTGTTTAATCATTTGACGGTGAGTGGCTCCTGGGTGGCTCAGTTGGTTTAGCATCTACCTTCGGCTCAGGTCATGATCCCAGGGTCCTGAGATTGATCCCCACATCAGGCTCCTTGCTCAGTGGGGAGCCTGCTTCTCCCTCTCCCTCTGCTTGCCACTCCCCCTGCTTGTGCTCTCTCTCTGTCAAATAAATAAATAAAATCTTTAAAACAATAATTTGACTGTGACATTTTTGTAAGTGCTGGTGGCAGAGGTTTGAGCTTTTCCATTGTTGTGAATAGTTATTGTATGTGTATATATATCAATTTATTGCTCAGTTCTATTTAATTGACTGTTTATGTTTACCTGTTACAAATAACCTTGCATTGAACATTCTTGAACATGTCTTTTGGTGAACATAAGCACTCATTTCTCTTGTGTATATACTCAGTTGTAGAACTGTTCATGTAAAAGGTGTAGGATGTTTTGAGCTTTACTAGAAACTACCAAACAGCTTTCAAAGTGGTTGTATAATTTTACACTCGCATCAGCAATGTATGAGATTTCTCATCACTCTCCATTCTCACCAAACTCAGTATTGACAGTGCTTTTAAGTTTGAACATTCTAGTGGGGGCATCTGGGCACTATTTTATGATCTAGACTCTCACCTCCCTTTGAAGTTCAAATTTACCCACCCCATTTTTTAAACAAAATAGGAATTATAGAGAACAAACCGATGGTTTACCAGAGGGGAGGTGGGGGTGGGATGGGTGAAACAGGTGATGGGAACTAAGGAGCACACTTACTGTGATGAGCACCGGGTGATGTACGGAAGTGTTGAATTGCTATATTGTACACTTGAAACTAATATTCCACTGTATGTTAACTAACTGGAATTTAAATAAAAACTTAAACAACAACAGCAAAACAAAAATAATAAATGAGTAAAAAAGCAAGAAAGAAATAGTAAAGTAGGATATGCTCACTGACTACATATATGTAACAAGCAGTAGTCAATGGATATCATTCAAACCTGATAAAATAAATAGTAGAAGCTTATGTAAAGTAAAATGGGACTAACAGCAATATCAAAGGAAATAGTATTATGAAAACCAATGGAATGAAAAAATACAAATTCCATAAATAGCAAAAGAATTTGAAAAATAATAAAAGGAAACAGACTGCATAGAGAAACATGGTAAATATGGGATCATACCACAGGAAAAATAAATTTACAGAGTTGAGATCACATGTATTAGTCATATTAATACATGTAAAAGAGCTTAAATCACCTTCTAAAAGAAAGGAATTTTCCAGTTGATGTTCAAAAATTATTTTGCTTGTGCTACATACACAAACATAATAAACAAAGTGATTCATAAAGATTGAAACATGTAAAGTATAGCAAAAATATGCAAACAAACCAAAAAAAAAAGGTGTTTCAATTCTCATACCAGACAAAGTATGCAAGGAGAAATAGAAACACAATAATAATAGATAAATTTAACACACCAATTGCAGCCCAAGACAAGTCAGGTGGACCAAAACAATCAGTAAAGATGTGGAAGATCCAGAAAACATCATTAAGTTAGGTCATGTGGACTTTGAATTTTTCACTCAAATGTTCAAGAATATGCCTTTTTCAACCACACATGAAAATTCATAAAAAATAAACCATAAATTATGTCACAAAAATCCCTCAATATGTTTCATAAAGTAGAAAGAATATTACAGAATTTCCACAGTGGCATAACAAAATCAGATAACAAATAAGCCCTTTCACTTGAGAATTTTAAAACTCTATAAATCACCCTATTGTAAGATAAGAAATATAAATCAAAACGGTAGAATTTCTTAAATGTAATCATAATGAAAACATATATTAGAATATGTGGGAAACAAACTAGTGAACAGTTCAAAGACTACATTGCCTTAAATCTGAGCAATAAAAATAATACATATAAATGAACTCAAATCTATAAACCCAACAGCATCGTAATTCAGAGGAAATCAGACCAAATGAATCAATAGAGATAACAAGAGGTATGAATGAGGCACAAACCAGAAAAACAGCAGGAATAATAAATAAATCAAAATGCTGCCCTGCAAAAGTCAAAAAAAATAGACAAACCACTAACTATCCTAATTAAGAAAAAAGGGGAAAAGTCACAAATAAGCACAATAAAACCTGACAAGGAGGGAGGAAACATTGAGATAGAAGGATTTTTTAACTATGAGACTACTGTCTTTGCTGCCGCCAAACATTAGATGTAGGAGAGCTGACTGAAGTAGCTACTGCTCTCAGCACCAAAGTTAACTTCTGCACCAAGAGCTCAACTCTCCTGCTCCTGTCTCCCTTGACACCTAGATGCTTCTGCAAGGACCCTACCCTGGAAAGTGGACTAAGCATGGAAACTGCTCACCACCAAATCAAATCAGCACTAGTATGTTTGAGTGACATGACTGTGCCCTAGCTGAAAGGAACCTGTGGGGGTGAGTGGCCTGGGTTCTAATGTAGAGAGATGAGATTCGAATTCTCCAGACATTTCAGAGGTGTCCAAAACGTTCTGGGCAAACATGTCAGGTATTAACTTCAGACGTTCTGCTTCATGCCTGCCTCATGAGGAATTATAAAATTGTTTGTTTTCATAAATAATTAGAAACAACCTAAGTACCCATCATTGGAGAGATGGTTAATTCAATGATGAAAAATTCTTACTTTGGTATGCTATGTAAAAATAAAAGATGGCGAAAGTTCTGTGGGTGTTGTCAAGGAATAGTATCTAGTAAGTCTTTATGTAAACAAATTCTAGATATGGAAATAGATGCACCTATATGCACATATATGTTTGTGAACCTTAATAGCATGCTCCTATTCATATTCATAAACATATACAAATATATGCATACAATTCTGTACAAACACATAGAAAAAGGACTGAACAGATATACATCCAGCTGTTAAATCTGATTACTTTTCGGTGGGAGAGACCGGGTTGAGTGTTAGAGGAACAATAAATGGAACATTCATATTTAATTCCCTATGACGTTTAGTGTATAAATTTATTATCATAAGACTATATTTGTGTTTGGCTAGTGAATTTCTAAGACATTAAATTTATGGGGAGGATAAACATTTAGGATATAAATAAGCAGCCCATATGATATACAAATTTGACTCCAAGGTTCTTTTTTTTTTAAGATTTTATTCATTTATTTGAGAGAGCATGCGAGAGTATGAGCAAGGGGGGGTTGGTGTGGGGAGCAGCAGAGAGAGGGAGAGGCATCCTCCTTGCTGAGCAGGGAGCCCAATGCTAGGTGACCTAAGCCAAAAGCAGATGCTTAACCTACTGAGCCACCCAGGCGCCCCAACTCCAAGGTTCTTAATGGCCAAAGTAAAAATGGCAATGTACTAAGTTGCAGAAGTCACCTTGTCCACAAAGGGGGAGAAATTACTGCTACCCTGGCACATCAACATTTTACCTGGTATGAAGGTTTTGTGGTATAATACAAAATAAATATTTGGTCTTTGTCCCTGTTTCCTGGCACAGAGCTCCTAAAACCCTTGGACTCTTCTGAGTGATCAGAGTGTCTTCTTTATGCCAGTGAGGTGGCTGGGGCTCCTAGACTGCTTCAGGGGCCTGGGTCACCAGAAACACCAAGCCATGGTTAGAGGGTTAGAATTTCCAGCCTCCTCTCTTCCCACCTCCAGGTAAGGGAGAGGGCCAGAAAATTGGGTTCAATCACCAATGGCCAATGATTTAAGCAATCATGCCTACATAAAGAAACCCCCATAAAAACCCTAAATGACAGGTTGGTGAACACATTGGTGTGCCCTGAAGGTGGCTCACCCAGAGAGGGCATGGAAGCTCCCCACCCCTTCTCCCCCAGTACCTTGTCCTATCTATTTGGCCATTCTGCGTTGTATCCTTTATGACAAACCAGTAATGGTAAGTAAAGTACATTCTTGAGTTTTGAGTCATTCTATCATATTACTGAATCTGAATTTAGCTATCAAATTTATAGCCAGCCAGTCAGAAGTATGGGTGACAACCTGGGACTTGACATTTACGACCGAAGTAGGGGCAGTCTTGTGGGACTGATCCCTTCACCTATGTGGTCCGTGCTAACTTTGGGGAGTTCCTGTCAGAATTGGATTGAATTGTCGGATATCCAGTTGGTGGTTTTGGAGCATCAGAGAAATGGTGGTGGAAAAGACACCAGATATTTGGTGTCAAGAGAAAACAAACGTGTGACGTATGGACAACTTTTTCATATGTGTCTCTAAGTAGGAGTATTGAGCAACATACATGACAGTTTTCTACAGATCACATCTACCTTAGATGCAGTAGTAGAAAAGGTCCAGCCTGAGGAAGCGATCCTGCAAGGACTACAGTTCCTCCACTTAGTACCTTCCTCTTGCTAAATAGCATGAGTGGCCATCAGGGAAAGGAGAAACAGAGGAAGGACAGTCCCAGGTGTACTGTCAACCTGGATCGAGTTCTAACCACAAATACGCAAATGGAACTTCATTGGTAAGGATAAAACACTGGTCAGATCACCTCCAGCAGCTTCTTCCAACATTAGTGTTTTATACTAAGACCAGGGCTCATTTAATAACCACCAGCTTCTTTATGGTCAGGTTTAATGATTTGAAATAATACATATTTATGTTACCACCTCTCATTGTCAACAACTTCTACTAGGCACTCTTCAGAGGGAGAACTAAATATGGAGCAGACACTGTTGATACACTGTCCCATATTTCTTTGGTCTGCCTGAGTTCACCTGCAGCTGCAAATAGAGACCGTTCTCAGCACGTATTAACTTCCCAATGTAAGCACCTGTGTCTGTCTGCTTTCCTGGTTGAGGGATTTCTCCTGCATGGAGGCCTGGTCTGCCACACACAGACATTGCATGGAAGCAGGTGGGGGTTCATGCCACCGGAGACAAACTCAAGCAGTGAGGGATAGGACCTGTGAAGAAATGCTCCATCCTCTCCCTACTCCTCAATCCCAGTCCTTGGGAAGTCTGTTCCTCATGGGTTTTCAGAGGTTCCCAGCAAGATCAAGGTCCAGTTGGCCACAGTGGTAACCTGCTTAGGAACACACACTTTATTAGCTTTCCTCTCTTCTTTTGCTTCCTCACTTCTGTTTCTTGTGCTCAGCTCCCAGATAAAGTATTTGCACCCACATCCTCTCCTCAGAGTCTGCTTTTAAAGGGGGCCAAAGTAAGATGAAGTACATTTAGCACATATGTTGATTTCCGCCTTATTTAAAAATTTTTTATTGTTATGTTAATCACCATACATTACATCATTAGTTCTTGATGTAGCGTTCCATGATTCATTGTTTGTGCATAACACCCAGTGCTCCACGCAGAACGTGCCCTCCTTAATACCCATCACCGGGCTAACCCATCCCCCCACCCCCCCTCCCCTCTAGAACCCTCAGTTTGTTTTTCAGAGTCCATCGTCTCTCATGGTTCGTCTCCCCCTCCGACTTACTCCCCTTCATTCTTCCCCTCCTGCTATCTTCTTCTTTTTCTTTTTTCTTAACATATCTTGCATTATTTGTTTCAGAAGTACAGATCTGTGATTCAACAGTCTTGCACGATTTCCGCCTTCTTATTTGAAATAAATTAGAATAAGATAAAAGACCTTATGTCAAGTTCGTAGGCAGAAACTAGGAGCCCTCTAAGGGTTGAGAAATTTTTTTTAAAGATTTCTTTAAAAGCTTATAAATCAATATTCAGTGTTGTAAAGAATACACAAAAATCACATTTCTAGTAACCACTGTTATAGCCTGACCATGAAAGATTAGTTTTCCCTATTAACATTTCTCAAATCCAAGTTAAAGATTGAACCCTTCGGAGATCCTTTTATTGAATGAATAAAGAGTCTGTCTCCATTTCCTTCAATCAATCTTCCTTCTGGAAGATGTGATGATCTTGCAAAAGCAAAAAGCAAAGCAAAGTGATTTATTTAAACATGCCTACCAGGTGATCGCTGCCTTAGTTGTCTTTTCAGACATGGTAGCAGCCCAGAGGGTTTTCTGTGCTGTAAGCCTGAAATAAGTTCTGGAGAATAAAGAGAAATTTGCTTTACTGAGTTATGAGATCTTGAGTACTGTGTGGGTACATGGCCACTCTCCTAAGCTTGAGAAACTTCTGAGAAAAATATACACTGTTATCATAAAATCTATGTTTACTGAGGTAAGGGAGGTTCAGAGAACCAAATCAAATGAAAAATAATGGCCAACGTTTGCACATGTTTTGTAGTAAATGTGGTAAGATTATGAAAGCTATCATCTGCCTCTTGTTCTGAGACTCTCCAATATACAGAGCCTGATACTTGCTTCTTTTTTTTTTTAAAGATTTTATTTATTTGAGAGAGAGAGAGAGAGAGAGAGAACGGGCGAGAGAGAGAGCACAAGCTGGGAGGAGGAGCAGAGGGGAGAGGGACAAGCAGACTCAGCACTGAGCACAGAGTCCGATGCAGGGCTTGATCTCACGACCCTGAGGTCATGACCTGAGCCGAAACCAAGAGTCCGATGCTTAACTGACTGAGCCACCCAGGCGCTCCTGATGCTTGATCATAAATGAGGAACTTATCTCCAAGGGTCAGAAATACTTCATTTCACATAGGGCTATAAGGTTCTTTATTATGACTGATTTGTTTTCATCTCTTAAGTTGCTTTTCATTTTGAAAATGTCTTTCACATTGAATGCTTTCCAATATGCCCTATTCAACATCCAAGTTAGGTGTTGCTGTCTGTGGACAAGATATCTGTTTTGAAGTAAATGCCAAGCTTGATCAAGATCTGTTGCAATTGATTTCTCATAGCTGTTTTCTATTTCTTTCTGGGAAGGTAAGATTGCATTCAGAAACCATGCAAACCTTATTTCAAAGACCTTATCATTTCCTGGTGCTGGCTCTCCCCTAAAACCAACTGGTGTCATGAAACTGCTGTGGTCTTTGGGTAACCAAAGTGTATAAAGATACTTTATTCTATCAGAATCTTCAATGACTTACATACTGGAAATTTGGATGTTGGTATTAGATTCAGATCTGATAATGGTTCACTGTCTTATTAGAGATATAATTTCTTATTTGCTCTGTATCTCTTCTCACAGCCATAAAAGGGGGATCTAATATATTTCCCTCTTCAGTTATATAAAGTCATCCTTATCAGCCATCGAAAGCACTTGTTAAGTATTGATTTATGACTGGAGCCAAGCTTGGCAGGCAGAGGCAGATCATAACTTTCCCTGGAATATGGTTAATTTCCTTCAATGCACCACCATGATAGATGGAATATATTTATGACACACAGGTAATTGAATAATAAACATGGGAATGAATAAGCATAATGTTCAGGTGTTTGCATTATGTAGAAGTAAAGAGTTCTTGAATTTATATGGGAACTAGTTGAGTGGAGAGTCGAGGTATGTTTTATATTGAACACGATAATGGGAAACTTGTTTACTCACGCAATTAATTTGTGAGGGCTTTCTTGAGTATTTGGGGTTTTAAAAACAGTGATGACAGGCGGCAGTGATATGATGAGGTAGAGTGGTACTGCAGGTGACAGTGACCCTGCAACTTCCTGAGCTCAATGAAGTGGTCCTCGGGGTCCAATGTGTGGCAGGTACACACAGAACAGGGCAGACTATTCCAGAGATTCTCCTATTTCAAGGTTGAAGTGGGTAGAGAATCTTTAATTCTGATGTGGTTTTCAACAAATTATTCTGCTCTTGGTAATACTCCTAGATCCTTGACTCTTCCTGCTGTGCAGATTTATTTCAAAAAATATATAACATCAAACCACCTATAACAAGGAAATAGCTTGGAAATAAGGAGGAAACCATGACACTGGTGTTTTAATGAAATTAACTTAAGTTGTAGGTTAAAAAAAGGTCTTGTTTTGTTTATGGATTCAAACTCTTTAGGAAAAAGAGCTGTTTTTTTTTTTTTCCCAGCTGCCTTAAAATATGACTTTAAGTCGCTACTTGTGACAATAAGATTTTTCTAATAGTAAAGCTTCTGTGAAATTCAAGGGGCATAAAATTTCATTTAAATAAGGCAGACTTCTTATGTGAGAGGGGGAGTAAGGAGCAGTCAATGGAAATGTACAATTTTCAGATAAGAAGAAAAAGTCATGAGAAATGGGGCTTGTGCTGTGTAAAAGGAGGATCATATGACTTTGTTTGCATGTCATGTATATAGGAAGGAACCTGAATTTTGAAAAGGCAACAGAAACCTCATCTCCAATCTTCCTGTTCTCAAACAGTCTGGACAGAAAAAATAGCCTTGAGATCAAGACACAGTATATACTTAATAACTCACTGAGTCTTAAGTCTTTCAATAACTACCCTGAATCATGTGAAGGATTGAGTAAAATTGCTGGAAAGGTTTACTGATTATCAGAAGTTTCCTATCAATTCCTTTTTGCTCCCTGCTACGCTTTTGGCATACATTGGTCATAGATTCGTGTATCCACCACCCCAATCAGAATATAGAACAGTTCTATTAGCCCCCCAAAATGACCTCATGGTATCCTTTTATAGTCATACCCTTCTCTCCCTCCCAACTTCTGGCATCCACTGATCTTTTTCTGTGTTTCCAGAATGTCTTACAATTGGAATCACACAGTAGTAACCTTTATAGACTTCCTTTGTTCATTAGCATAATGCCTTTGGAATTCATTAATGTTCCATTTATCAGTAGTTTGCTCCTTTTCATTGCTGAGTAGTATTCCATCATGTGGGTGTACAAGTTTGTTTATCCAGTCACCATTCGAAGGACACATGGGCTGTTTACAAGTTTGGGACAGTTACAAATAGAGCTAGCACATACATTCATGTACTCGTTTTGGTATAAATGTAAGTTTTCATTTCTCTAGGGTAAATATCAAGGAGTAAGAGAGCTGGGTTACATGATGAGTGTATTTTTAACTTTATAAGAAAGTGCCAAACTATTTTCCAGAGTGACTGTACCATTTTGTATTCCCAGTAGCAATGTATGAGGGTTCCAGTTGCTCCACACCTTTGTCTGCAACTGATATTGTCCATATTTTTTAAGCCATTGTAATATGTAATGGTATCTCTTCATGGATTTAGTTGGCATTTCCCTAATGGTTAAAGATGTGAAGCATCTTTCCATGTGTTTAGCATCCTTATTTGTTCATTGGTGAAGTGTATGTTCCAGCACTTTGCAAGATTTTTTTGAAATGTTTATTGAAATAATTGCAAATTCACATGTAGTTGTAACAAATAATGTGGAGAGATCCTTTTCTCCTTTTTTGTTCCTCAGTTTTATAGTTTTACGTCTAAGTCCACTGTCCATTTTAAGTAAATCATTGCATAAAGTGTGAGGTTTAGGGAAAGGTTCTTTTTTTTTTGGTTTATGGAGGGCAAATTACTCCTGCATTTCTTTTTTTCTTATTTATTTATTTATTTATTATTTATTTAATTATTTTCTTAGATTTATTTATTTTAGACAGAGAGAGCGAGCAAGTGTGATTGGGGGGAGGGGCAGAAGGAGAGAATCTTCAAGCCAACTCCCCGCTGAGTATGGAGGCCGACTAAGGGTTTGATCCCATGACCCATGAAATCACGACCTAAGCTGAAAGCAAAAGTCAGATGCTTAACCAACTGAGCCACCCAGACACTCCTTATTTATTTACTTTTTTTTTTTTTAGGTAAACTCTAATGTGGGGCTGCCACTCATCACCCCAAGATCAAGAGTTACATGCTCTACTGACTTAGCCAGCCAGGTGCCCTGCTCCCACATTTCTTGAAAAGGCTCTTTTTCCTCTGTTGAACTGCATCTGTATCTTTGTCAAAAATTAGTTGCTTGTACTTGTGTTGGAGCTATTATCTGTGTTCTCTATTATAACCCATTGATCTAGATGGCTATCCTTCCAACACTACAGACTACCTTGATTACTGGAGCCACATAGTAAGCCTTAATATTTGCTAGAGTGAATCTTTCCACTTTGTTCTTTATCAAGATTATTTCAACTATTCTAGAGAGTGTGCCTTTCCTATGAATTTAAGAATAAGCTTAGAATAAGCCTATGTTTATAAAAAAAACTTGCATGAATTTTGATAGGAATTTTCTTAACCCTGTATATCAATTAAGAGAGAATTAACATTTTACTCTCTTGAGCCTTCAAATTCCTGAATGTGGTATGTCTCTCCATGTATTAGGTCTTCTTTGATTCCATTATCAGCATTTAAAAATTTTCAACATACAGATTCTGTACACGTTTTGTTAACTGTATACTTAACTCTTTCATTGCTTTTTTAGCAATTTTAGTAGTATGGTGTTTTAAAGTTTGGTTTCTGCATGTTCCTCTTAATATATAGATATGTAATTTGTTTTTGTGTGTTCATCTTATATCCTGTGACCTTAAAAAACTCACTTATTAGTTCTAGGAGTTTTTTTTTTTTTAAGAGTATTTTCTTTTTTTTCTTTCTTCTTTTCGATCTGTATGCTTTTTATTTTTTTTATCTTGCCTTATTAAATTGGCTAAAACTTCCATCACTATGTTGAGTAATATCAGTAAGGCAGACATTCTTATTCTGTTTCTGATCACATGTGGAAAGCATTCATTCTTTCATCATTAAGTATAATGTTAGCCATAGAATTTTTGCAGATACTGTTTATCAAGTTAAGGAAATTGTTGTTTCCATTTTACTGCCAGTTTTATAATGGATAGATGTTGAAATTCATCAAATGCTTTTCCTGCATCAGTTGGTAAGATCAGGAGGTTTTTCTTCTTTAGCTTGTTAATATGGTTGAATACAATGTGTTTTTTTCTGAATATTGAGCCAAACTTGCATCCCTGGAATTATCTCCAGTTAGTCATGGTGTTTCATTCTTTCTACACATTGTTACATTTTAATTTGTAATATTTCATTGAGGATTTTTGAATCAAAGCTCATGAGAGCTATTGATCTGTAGTTTAATTTTTTTGGTACATTCTTTGTCTAGTTTTGGTATCAGAGTCCTAATAGTTTCATAAGATGAATTGGGAAGTATTCCCACCTCTTCTATTTTCTGCAAGAGACTGTGTAAAATTGGTGGTAATTCTTTTTAAACATTAGGGAGAATTTTGCAGTGAAGCCATTTGGACATTTTATTTTGAGAGTTTCAAAAATTACAAATTCAATTTCCTTTAATAGTTATGGTAATTCAGGATTTTATTTATTTATTTTGAGAGAGAGAGAGAGAGAGAAAGAGAGAGAGAGAGAGCACGTGAGCACAGGGAGGGGCAGAGGGAGAGGGAAAGAATCCCAAGCAGACTCCACACTGAGTGCAGAGCCTGACATGGGACTCAGTCTCAGGACCCTGAGATCATGACCTGAGCCAAAACCAAGAGTCAGATGCTTAACTGGCTGAGCCACCCCGGTGCCCCAATAGTTACAGGGCAATTCAAATTAAGTGTTTAATACTAGGTGAGCTCAGGTAGTTTCCATTTTTCTAAGAACTGATTCATTTCATCTAAATTGTCAAATTTATGTGTGTAGAGTTGTTTCAAGTATGTCATTATCATTTTGATGTCTGCAGTGTCTGTAATGATGTTCACTCTTTCATTCCTAATTTGGTTATTTATGTCTTTTCTTATTTTTCCTTTGCCAGGTCTTGCTAGGGGTTTGTCAATTGTATTGATCTTTTCCAAGTACCAGCTTTGTGTTTCATTAATTTTTCTTTGTTATTCTGTTTCCAATTTCATTGGTTTTTGCTTTGATCTTTCTTATTTCCTTCCTTCTCATTTTGGGTTTATTTTTCCTTGCATTTTTTAGGTAGGATCTTAGATTATTGATTAGAGACTTTTCCTCTCTTCTAATATACACATTTAGTGTTGTAAATTTACCTCCTAGCACTGCCTTTGCTATGTCCCACAAATTTTGATATGTTGTATTTTCACTTTTATTCAGTGCAAAGTATTTTTTAAAATTTCCCTTGAGATTTATCATTGAGCAATGGATTATTTAGGAGTGGGGTTTTTAGTTTCCAGGTGTTTGGAATTTTTCTTTATCTTTCTGTTATTGATTTATAGTTTGATTTTTGTGGTCAGAGAATACATTGTATGATTTCAATATTTTTAAATTTGTTCAGTGGCCTATCTTGTTTTATGTGCCACTGGCACTTGAAAAGAATGTGGATCCTGTTGTTGTTAGGTAGAATGTTCAATGTTAATTAGATCTCTTAGCTGATGGTGCCTTTGAGTTTTTGTATACCCTTTTTGATTTTCTAATTATTCTAACAGTTGTTAAGGGAAGGATATTGAAATTTCCAGCCTTAATTTGCCTGTGCCTATTACTCCTTTCAGTTCCATCAATTTTTATCCTTATATTTTTGGCTGCTGTGTTGTTTGATGCATACACATTTTACTATATCTTCTTAGTGAATTGAAATTTTTATGATTACATAATGATACTTTCTGTTTCTGGTAAGTTTCTATGCTCTGAAGTTCACTTTATCTGACATTTTTTTTTTTACTTTATCTGAAATTAATGTAGCCACTTCAGTTTCTTTTGATTAATGTTACTATGATATATCCATCTGTTTATATCATATTTGAAGAGTTTTTTTGTGGGGAGCATATAGGTGGGTCATAGTTTTTAATATATTCTGCTAATCTTTGTCTTTATTATTTTAGACTATTTACATTTAATGCAATTATTGGAATATTAAGGTTCAAGTCTGCTGTTTTATTTTTTTCTGCTTGTTCTTTTATTTCCATTTTCTTTTTCCTAACTTCTTGTGGATTACTTGAACTATTTTTACATTTTTTTCAGAGAAAGAGAGAGAGTGAGCAGGAACTGGGGGAGGGGCAGAGGGAGAGACGGAGAGAGAGAGAATCTCAAGCAGACTCCATGCCCAGCACATAGCCCAGCGTGGGGCTAGATCCCACAACCCTGAGATCATGACCTGAGCTGAAATCAAGAGTTAGACAATCAACTAAGCCACCCAAGAGCCCCTATTTGAACTTATTTTATAATCCATTTTGAATTATCTCCACGGATTTTGAATTCATCTTTTTGCACAGCATTTTTAATTGTTGTCTAGGTATCATGTTATGAATGCATAACTTATCAGTCTATTGATGTTGACATTTTACTGGTTTAAGTGAACTGTAGAAACCTCACCTCTCTTTACCTTCCCCCCTTTTTAATATGATTATCTTAAATATTTCTTACATAGACATTTAGAGTCATATCAGGCATTGTTATAATTTTACTTTAGTCATCCAACAAAATCTCGAATGCTCAGGAGAACTAGTCAATGCATTTACCTGTATTTTCTGATCCTGTGTTCTTTCTTCCTTCTTGGTGACCCAAGATTCCTTCTTTAATCATTTCCTTTCTCTTTAGACAATTTTTTAGGGTAGGTCTGCTAGTGACAAATAGTTATTTTTAGTTTTCCTTTGTCTGCGAATGACGTTATTTCCTTTTTACTCCTGAAGGATATTTTCACTGGATATAGGATTGTGGCTTTACAGTTTTCTTTTAGCAGTGGAGAAAGGCTGTACAACTTTCCTCCGGCCTCTGTGTTCTTTGATGAGAAATCCTTTGTCATTTGAACTGTTCTCCCACTATCGGGTAGTTGTTTCTCTATCACTGATTTTAAAATTGTTTCTTTGTCTTTGGTTTTCAGACATTTGACTTGTGCCATTATGTTGACTTTCTTTGTGGTTCCCTCAGTGTCTTGAATCTGCAGGTTTATGCCTTTTGCCAAATTTGGGAAGTATTCAGCCATTATTTCATCAGGTTTTTTCAGCCCCACCCTATGTCTCCTTGCTTTCTGAGACTTCGATGACATAAATGTTAGACTTTTTTTCCCTCTGAGAATGTGTTCCTTTTTTTTTCAGTCTGTTTTCTTTCTGCTGTTTAGACTGTATAACTTCCGTTGTTTAGTCTTCAAGTTCAGTAATTCTTCTCTCCTTGTCCTCCATTCTGCTCTTGATCCCATCCATTGAGTTTTTGTATGTATAAAAATTTATATTTGGTTCTTCTTTATAGCTTCTATTTCTTTGCTGTGATTTTCAATTCCTTTGCTGAGGCTTTCTATTTTTCATTTCAGGTGTGTTCATGAATGTGTTTCAAGTGTGTTTATAATTTCTTATTTGAGCAATTTTATGATGGCTGATTTAAAATTTTTGTCAGATAATTCTAACACATCTGTCATTTTTGCAGGGAATTGTATTGGTTATGTTTTTTTCATTCAGTTTGAGATCTTCCTGGTTCTTGGTTATAAGTGATTTTTTTTCCTATGGTAACCTGGACATTTTGTTTATTATATGAGACTCTGCATTGTATATAAACCTTTTGTTTTAGCGAGATTCCTCTGATACTTCAGAGTGGAAGGAAGAGCACTGTCTCATTATTGCTGGTTGCTGGCAGAAGTCTAGTTTCCCCCGTGTAGCCTTGCTTGACACTGAAGTGGAAGGAACTCATCATTATTGGTGAGCAAGGGTGGGAGTTTCAATTTCCTACTAGGCTTCCATTGATGTCCCTGGCTGTGATTGGTAGGAGTGCCTTGTAAGTACTCCCAACATGATCTCCAGTGACACCATGGGGTAGGCCACTTTGTTTCCACTGGGTAGTATTGTAAATCTCAATTCTTCCCTCAGGCCCCTGCACGATTTCAGTGGAGAGGATGAGGGGTGCCTGGTTCCTACCAGGTGGTGGAGGAAGTCGAGGCTCCCCACCTGGTTTCTACTCACTCCATGACTCGGGGTGGGGGTGGGGTGGCGCTCGTACTGCTTCCTGTGGATGAAAGTACCAGCTTCTTCCTTGACCTTCTCTGACACCACACTTGCATGGAGGTTGGAATGCCTCAGAACCTGGTGAAAGTGGAAGTCAAGGCTCCCTACTTAGCCATTGCTGGCATGGGTAGAGGTCAGGCCACAGTTTTTTCCCGGTGGTGTCTGGTTATATTAGAAAAATTATTTTCTAAAAGTCTTATCTCTTGCTAAGCTGCCTCTTCCCTAACTTTTAGGCTAGGGAGAGCATGCTTTTTTGTTTTCTCTTTTAACTGTGCCCATTGGCATTTCCTGGTTGCTGGCTTCTCCAGCACCCAGACTGCCATATATGAGGCACAAAGAAAACCCAGGGAACTTATCACGATGTCTCTCTTTGGGTCCTAAGGTTTTTAGCTGATCTGCATTTTTCTCTCCACCTTGCAGAGTCTCATGTTTGTTATATATGTAATATGCAGGGTCTTTAGTTGTACTTTGTGGGAGGAATAGGAAAAAGCACGTCTACTCCATATTCCCACATGTAGGTCTATTTTTGAACTCTATTCCATTATATTGCTCTACGTGTCTGTCCATATGCCAGTGCTACACTTTCTTAATTACTCTATTTAATAAGCCTTAAAATCAGGTGGTGTAATTCATTTCACTTTATTCATCTTTTCCCAAATTGTTATTCTAGTTTTTTTGCCCTTCCATATGGATTTTAGGACTAGCGTCTGTATCTATAGAAATATTCTGGGATTTTGATTGGAATTGCATTGAATTAGTAGGACAATTTGGGGAAAATTGATGTCTTTCCTATGTTGAATCTTCCAGCCCGTGAACATAGACTATCATTCCTTTTATTTAGGTCTCCTTGAATTTCTCTTACTGGCATTTTGTAGTTCTCAACGTATAGATGATGTACTTTTTAGATTTATACCTAATTATTTTATGTTTTGCAACTATTATAAGTTGTATTGTTAAAAAATTTTCAATTTTCAATTGTACATTATCACTATACCTAAATGTGATTGATTTTTGTGTGCCAACCTTGTATCCTGCAATCTGCTAAACTTAATTTATTAGTTCTGGTGGGATATTGTAGATCCTTAGGATGATATAGGTAGACAATAATGTTGCTTGTGAGTAAGGGCAGTTTTGTTTCTTCTTTCCCAATTTGTGGGCCTTTACTATCTTCTTACCTTTGTACACTGGCTAACAAGTCAGGTATGATTTTGGATACTAACAGAGGGCCGTCATTGCCTTGTCCTGATTTTAAGTGAAAGTACTTTCATGATGAAGTATGGTGTTAGCCATATGTTTTTTGTATATACCCTTAATCACATTGTAGAAGTTCCCTCCTATTACTAGTTTGCTGAGGATTTTTGTCATGAATGGGTTGTACACTTTTTCCCAGGCCTCTTCTATATCAGTTGATGTGATTATGTGACCTTCAACTTTAAACTGTACATATGGTGGATTGCATTGATTTATTTTTGAATATTGAACTAGCCCTGCATTTTGAGGATGAATTCCACTTGATCATGGTATATTAATCTTTTTATATATTGCTCTGCTAATTTTCTGAGGATTTTTATGCCTATGTTCATGAGGGACATTGGACTATAGTTTTGTTTTTTGTACTATCTTTACCTGGTTTTGGTTTCAGAGTAATGCAGGTATCATAACATTTATTATGAAATGTTTCCTCTTCTCCTGTTTTCTGGAATAGATTCTGTAGTACTGGTGTTACATTTTGCTTTAATATTTGGTAGAATTCACCAGTGCAACCACATAGACCTCGAGTTTTCATTTTTGGAAGATTTTACCTAGGGATTAAATCTCTTTAATAGTTACATAACAATTCAGGATATATATTCCATCTTGAGTGAGTTTGAGTAGTCTGTGGTTTTCAAGAAATTGATCCATTTAATCTAAATTATAAAATTTATATGAATAGAGTTGATTAAAGTATTCCCTATTATCCTTTTAATATCTGTTATCTTTATTTATATTCCATCTTTCATTCATGATATTGGCCATTTGTGCTTTCTCTCTTTTTTTTTTCTCTTAAATCTTACTGGAAGTTTATCAATTTTTTTAGAAATTTATCAGTTTTTAAAAACTCTTTTCAAGAACTAACTCTGTGGTCCATTGTTTTATTCTGTTTTTTTTTTTTTTCCGTTTCAATTTCTTTGACTTCTGCTCTTTATTATTCTTTTCCTTCTTGCTTTGGGTTTATTTTGCTTTTTTCACTAGTTTCTTGAAATAGGAACTTAGATTATTGATTTCAGGCTTTATTTAATATCTAACGTAAGCACATATTGCTATAAAACTTGTAAGATATGCTCTAGCTGCATTCCACAAATTTTGATATGTTGTATTTTTATTCAGTTAAAAATACTTTTTGAGGGGCACCTGGGTGGCTCAGTCGGTTAAGCATCTGCCTTCAGCTCAGGCCATGATCCCAGAGTTCTGGGATCTAACCCCACCTAGGGCTCCCTGCTCTGCGGGGAGTCTGCTTCTCCCTCTCCCTCTGCTGCTCCCCCTGCTTGTGCTCTCTTGGTCTCTCTGTCAAATAAATAAATAAAAAATCTTTAAAAAATATTTTTTGAGACTTCCTCTTTGACCCATGGATTATTTAGAAGTTTCTGTTAAGGGACACCTGGGTGGCTCAGTCGTTAAGTGTCTGCCTTCAGCTCATGTCACAATCCCGGGGTCCTGGGATCAAGCCCCACATCGGGCTCCCTGCTCCATGGGGAGCCTGCTTCTCCCTCTCCCACTCCCCCTGCTTGTGTTCCTTCTATCGCTGTGTCTCTCTCTGTCAAATAAATAAATAAAATCTTTTAAAAAAAGTTTCTGTTAATTTTTAGGTGTTTAAAGATTTTACTGTTACCTTTTCCTTATTATTTTCTACCTTCATTCCATTATATTCTTTGAAGATGTCAATTCTTTTAAGCTTGTTAAGGTTTGTTTTAGGACCCAGGATCTGGTCTATCTTGGAGAATATTCATCTGTATTTTTTCCACATGAATTACTAAAGAAAAGGAGATAGTTAAGAACATGTGAGAAAGTAACCAATCGTACTGTAGATATATACTAATAAAATTTATTTTTAAACATTTTCCAATGGTAATGATACTTATATATACTAATAAAATTTATTTTTAAACATTTTCCAATGGTAATGATACTTATATATCAATAAAATCAATGATACACACATAGAAGGAAGATGATGTTATGCTTGGGAGACCTGGGTGGCTCAGTTGATTAAGTGTCTGCCTTTGGCTCAGGTCATGATCCCAGGGTCCTGGGATTGAGTCCTGCATTGGGCTCCTTGCTCAGTAGGGAGCCTGCTTCTCCCTCTGCCTGCCACTCGCCCTGCTTCTGTGCGTGCTCTCTCTCTTCCTCTGACAAATAAATAAAATCTTTTAAAAAAAATAAAGAACTTACGCTTAGAAACCAAAGAATAGAACATTTCTAGTTGAATGATAGAGGCAAGATAGCTCCAGGATCTCTCTACAGAACATGCCTATAGCCTATGCTTCCAACCAGGACCCCTGACCAGAGCATATCACTATCTCCTGGGTGACAAATACAGTTTAGTCATAAAGTGGAAACCAAATATGATTGTAAACATCATTATTCTACCCTCTTTAAATAGCCTTTTCTGAAAGGAACTTAATTTTGTGTAATATATTATTGTTGTACAATGAAAGAGGATACTAAAAACTTTTTTATGGGCTCCAATATGTTTCACAAAACTGTATATTTGCCAGAGTAATTATTGTTATTATGTTATTTTTGGCAATTATGCCAAGAGACTGTAAAACAATTTTTAGTAAATTGTTAGTAAGCAATTAGTAAATAATTGTCAGTAAACAATTTTTAGCAAATTGCAGCAAAACATTGTTTAATGGCCCTCATCTAAGTACAGTTAAGCAGCCTTCCTGTTTATTTTAGGAGCTAAAGGACTTCATTGCCATTTTAGCATTGAATGGTGGTCACTCACAGCAACCAAGCTATTTTGGTTTCTATGTTTTGAAAACACGCATAGGTCTCTAATTATGTCACAGTTGATTGCTGTCCAGAAGGCTATCTGTTATGCTTACCTCTTTATATATGTGTCTTGTTATTTTGACCATCAGAAATGAATTCTTTCGGGGCACCTGGGTGGCTCAGTCGGTTAAGCGACTGCCTTCGACTCAGGTCATGATCCCGGGGTCCTGGGATCAAGTCCTGCATCGGGCTCCCTGCTCAGCGGGAGGCCTGCTTCTCCCTCTCCCTCTGCCTGCCTCTCTGCCTACTTGTGCTCTCTATCTCTCTGTCAGATAAATAAATAAAATCTTAAAAAAAAAAGAAATGAATTCTTTCATGACAGAAGGCAGCATCAGCCACAGCCTATCCTGAAGACAGCTAGTGTCAAGATGAAGAAGAGTACAAAGAAAAGGCTACTGTAGAGGCTTTGAGAAGCAACCTGATTTGCAATATGTGCTTTTTATGGGTTGAACTGTGTGTCCCCCAAATTGATATATTAAAGTCCTAACTCCCGGTACCTCAGAATGTGAACTCACTTGGAAATAGAATCTTTACAGAGCTAATCAAATTAATATGATGTCATTAGTGTGGGCCCCGATCCAGTATGACTGGTGTCCTTATAAAGGAAGAAATTTGGGACAGAGACAGACACACATAGAAGGAAGATGATGTGAAGACACAGGGAGAAGACAGCCATTTACAGGCTAAGAGGGAGGCCTAGAACAGATTCTCCCTCACAACCCTAAGAAGGAGCCAACCCTGCCAACACCTTGATTTTGGACTTTTAGTTTCCAGGTCTGTGAGAATAAATTTCTGTTGTATAAGCCACCCAATGTGTGGTACTTGGTTCCAGCAGTCCTAGCAAACTAATACAGTGCCCAGAAGAACAAAAGCCACTGCAGGAGGTTTCCAGCCAAATACCATTATGGGAGTGTAGTTCAGCACGTTTTGTTTTCCTGTGGTCACTTGAGGAAAACAAACAAACAAACACAGAGAAGCTGCTGGAAAGATTTCTCTGTAATTTTTCCCTTTCAGAGCTGGATGAGACTGTGAACTGAGTTACTACTTACCCTCATGCAGTAGTATGCCCTACAGCTCTTTTCCAATGGCAACTGAGAGTCCCTTTGATATATAGCTCCCAGATGTTTTTCTTCTTCTGCCCTCTTCTACTTATGCAATAAATTAATCAGTGAAATTTCAAAGAATTTCTCAACCTGAAGACTCTCAACCCAAAGAAAGGCAGTAAGCTCAAGCAAATTTTGTGAGACCTGATGTGTGTCCCTCAACAAACTTTACCCAGGAATATTTGTTGCCTTAAAGAATAAAGATAGAAGGAAGAAACCTATGTACTGAGGATATATATTTAGCTTATCTCTCTGTGTGAGGATAGACTTAACTTGCGCTCGGACTGGATAGTTCTATGCTCATCTCCAGGGATGTCTGAAAGTCCGGTACTGACCCTTGGCTGAGAGAAGGATGAAATGTGCTGGTTAATGATTTATAAGATGCTCTTCTTAAAGCTCAAAATTCCCTCAGAGGCATCCTTTACTGACTTTTCCACATTGGTTAGGGATCTATAGATGGATGGTTTGCCCCCGGTTTCAGAGTTTACATGGTCTGGTTTTAGTTGTGACCAGTGGAGTATTAAAGACCCCTCAGTAAACTTGTATCTTGGGTTCCTTGAAACCAAGGCACCTTGAACATATTCTAGTGGCCCATAATCTGAGTGTACGGCACACCCTCTGCAACTGAAAAAGGACTCTTAGAGGGATGCTTGAACAGATCAAACCCCTCCATGATGGACTATACTTTTCTTCTGCTGCTGTACTTACCTTGATTAAAGCCTTATGTGTGAAATGCTGTAAGTGCTTTCAAGTTTTTGACCGTGCGTGATTGTTATACCCACAAACGCTAGGTTCAAGGCTGAGACCTTGAGCCCTCCCTAAAATTCACCTCAGAAGGTAAAGCAAGCACTAGTTCTGGAGACCATAAATTGAAAAGAAAATGGGAAAGCAGTAAGGACCCTAATCTTTGTTGGGCTTTAAAGCAGACTCAGGGTCTGGATAAGAGGCCATAAGGATGTCTGTGGGATGCCGGATCTTAGTTCTAAGTTAAATAGAGGGAAACTGAGGAGAGACTAGATACATCTTCCTGGGCCATCAGACCCCAGGTTCCCTACCTCTATCAAGAGTATAACTCTGTTTGGGGGGGGGGGTAATTGAGACTGCAGGTGAAATTAAAATGGGTTTTGCCAGTTATTTCTGCTGGTTCACATGACTTCTGTTCTTCTAGAGACTCTCTCTAGGGCCAAAAGCATTACAGAATATAAGGGAGTAAAAGCTACGACATAATGAAAACTGGACAATTAAATCAAGGTCATCTGCCAAGGGCACACATTCGAAATAACTATTAAATCCACTGCTCTCCATAAACTATTTGTTTTGAGTGTTGTATTAAATTAGTCAAAGACAGTTTTATATTCTGGGCACTATAGAGTCTCTAAATGGGATATCTCTTGTAAAGCATATGGGAATAAAGGAGGTATGAAGTGCAAGAGATCAGCAGAAACATTTACACACAGAAAATGCCTTGTAACCTTAATCAGGATAAAGAAAGGAAAAGAGCACTATGAGAATGTCTAACATTTGAGAAATGGTTTGATAAATTATAGCACATCAAAATGATGGAATATTATGGAGGCATTAAAATGATAATTAAGATTATGTAGAAATGTTTGTTTGATATAATGTTAATGTAAAACCAGAAGAATACAAAATGGCATATAAAAGTATGAGAGCATATAATTACATATGCCAGTTGAAGGAAATACATTAAAACATTGAATTATCATAATTTAGAGTGGGTTGTTTGTTTTTAATTAAAGTATGCTGTGTTATATAGACTTTGTGTGTGTATGTACATATATGTATATCTTCTATATGTGTATATTTATGTATAAACATAAGACATTTAGTGGTGGGAATACTGGTAGGGATTTTTTTTTTTTTGAGATGCTTCCTTATCATTTAGAGCAGCACTTTCCAATAGAACTTGCTGCAATAATGAAAATGTTCTATAAATCTGTGCTGCCCGGTATGGTAGACACTAGCCATGTGTGTCTTTCAGGCACTTGAAATGTGGCTAGTGTGGCTGAGCAAGGAAAAAATTTTTTTCAACTTTAGTTAAAATTTAAATTCAAGTTATATTCACCAACTAAAATTTAAATTAAAAAATGTAAATTCAAGTAGCCACACTTGCCTTGTGGCTACCATATTGTCCTCTAAAAAATACCAACTTATAGCTAGAAGGTAGATAAAATTTAGTAGTGAGCTCGTTAGTCTGGACTTTTGTCCACTGTCATTCATATTTTTTCTGTAGTCAATTGGAACCTCTAAAAGTACTCTGTCATTCACTTCTCCCTTTGGAGCAAGATATCATGCAAAAGGTGCACTCTGCTGAATTGTAAAGGATAAAAGAGCTCCACTTACTCTCCACTTCAGTGGAGTTTTAGTACCTCAGTCTTTTTTTTTTTTTTGACTATTTTTTTAAGATTTTTTTTTTTTAATTTATCTATTTGACAGAGAGAGAGGTAGTGAGAGCAGGAACACAAGCAGGGGGAGCGGGAGAGGGAGAAGCAAGCTTCCCGCCGAGCAGGGAGCCCAATGCGGGCCTCGATCCCAGGACCCTGGGATCATGACCTGAGCCGAAGGCAGACGCTTAACGACTGAGCCACCCAGGTGCCCTTAGTACATCAGTCTTGGTACATCAGAAAATCTTTACTGTAATCACAAATATACCGGAGACCCACAGTTACCCAAATAGCTGCCCCTTTCTGGTACAAAAACATGAGACCAGAAATGTTTCCTGGCTTATCCGGGCCTGGAAGGTACATGAACAAAGGGCTCCTGGCCAGTCAATAACCAAGTTAATATGGATGAGGGAGGAAAGAGCATTAGTTCTCCCATTTGAGAAAACATGGTGGCTCCATGTAACTGTTTCATTATCTTTGGAATCCCGTTCCTGGGTGTCTCTACTCATCAATGCCCACCTGAGTTAGGTAGATCTCATCCTGACTTCTGCATTACCATACCACCTCCGTCTATGATGTATTTGCATATCCACCCTCAAAGTCATATCTCTCCACTCATCCCACACCTACACACTGGCATGCCATTTTCTTCTCCAAAGGAACGACTGAGGTGAATCTTGATGGATGGGAGAATTTGGATTAGAGAGGAGTAAGGGAGAAAAACTGACTTGAACCTGGTGTGATGTAATTCCCAAACTCTTTTAGACAAGTTATGATATGATAATATGCTTGGGGACTGCTCTGATAGACCTAAATGAAATTTCTTAAACTGGAGATGTTAAATACTAACCTATCCATCTACATATCATGTAGCAGTCTAAATATCTTTAAACATTCTTTTTCTTCTTGTATCTGGTCTAACAATGATTTCCTAATCAATTTTTTTTCCTGTGTCTCTACCAAGAGTAAAATCTTTTGCTTGGCAGATTTAGAGGCCTTGTCTCTTGAATGAAACTTAAGTAAAACTTTAACATAATGAATTTGTCACATTTGTTTTTCTTAAGAATTTGGAGGTCCTACCAGGATGGCTCAACACATGAGAACCTACCAGAATGAAGAAAAAACAGCCCTGAATCAAGTAATACCACACTAAGAATGACACTGAAAACTTGGAGAGGGAGTTTGGAGCCAGAGTATTGGATATCCCCATGGTTTGGGGACAGTGAATGTGCCCATCCTCACTCTTCCTGTAAGTTCCTGGAAAAGTCATTTGATGTCAGAAGGATGTCAGAGGACTGGAGGAAAGGTGAGTTGAGTTTGATGTCATAGGCTTTTGGTCAATGTATTACATTATGCTAATAAGGGATGACCAAAGGCCCTTGCAAAGATAGGGTGTGAAAGTACTCATTTATTAAGTTGGTTTTAGGAAGTTATTCTGTGTTTTATTGGCAAGGACTTTGTGTCTTATTTTCATTTTTCTTCTAGCTAAAATTGCATAATTGGCCTGGCAATTTTTTACATGTTGGTATATGTCTCTAAATAGTCATTTCTAATTCTTTGTGTTTGTGACCAGAGAGATTCTAGATATAGAGCTACCTGTTCGTTTAAAATACCTTTGACAAATTATAGGTAATTGATTGCAGGAATCGGTCATTTGTATGCAACATGAGAACATCTAGTCCAAGCAGAGATACCTACCTTCAGATGAAGAAGGAACAGAAAATCTTTTCAACTAATATCGCAAAAATATACTATCTTATTCTGTGATGTTAAAGAAAAAGATAGTTCCGTGTGTTGGGCAAGTGACTTGAGGGATTGGCTGGAATAGACTAAGAGCTGAAATTATCTCTGTAGCTATAAGTAGTAGTATCAAATGCAAACTATTTACTTACCTACTTACTTTTGCAAGTTGGGTTCTCCTGGAAGTAGATCCAGGGGTAGGGTTGAGCAGGCAGGTATGAAGAGATCAACACCTGTGAGAGGGAGGGGGATAAAACATGTTTGTGCAGAGGGAGAAGTCCAAACTGTAATGCAGGCCCTACAGATGCCTTGGGCAAACTTATGGGGGCACTCTGGAGTTAAAATAGCCCTTCAGAGTTATTCCCTGTTGGGGCAAGATGGCCACACATTAAATCTCCACATGGATCGGGATAGTGGTAACTTCGTGCCTCCCTGCAGCTGAGATACCATGGACAGCTGAAGGCTTCCTGTTTACATCACTCCTAGCAGCTGGGGCATGTCTTTCAATGAGAGGGAATCCCGGAGGAGCATAAAGGGGTCCACCTCCTTAGTCATGTAGTTTTGTGAAACTAAATTGCCTAATCTAGAGGGAAATTAACAAGCTTGTTTAAATTTATCATATTTAATAGAGCACATGTTTAATTAGTCTAGGGACTTAGCTTATGTATATTTAGAATAAATGGCCTCAAGAATTTATATGCTAAAAGAGAGAAATAAAAAAGAAAAAACTTGCTCAAAAGGGAACAATTAAGTTTTAGGTAATGGCTGACCAAACAAAGGAATGAACATTGTAATCAATGCCAATTTTAAGAAAATGTTCTAAATGAGGACTTTTGAGCAAAATTAGAATAGTTTTAGTATTATGTAACAAATAAATATGAGAGAACTATAAATGTTTATTACTCTTGGTTATCATAAATCATACACAAATCAAACTATTTTCTTAAATTTGTTTAAAAAGATAGTTATAGCATCCTAAACTTTATAGAGAACATCTACAAAAATAACTGCAACCAACATCATACTTAATGGTGAGACACTTAAATTTTTCCCACTAAGATCATGTACAAGGCAAGAATATACCCTCTCACTGCTCATTCTCCAAATCGTAGTGGAAGTGCTATCTAATGCAATAAGGCAAGAAAGGGAAATAAAAAAGTATACAGATTGGAAGTAAGAAATAAAACTGTCTTTGTATATGATATTAGTGTCTCTGTAGAAAATCCAAAAGAATTCACAAACAAAACTCCTGGAAGTAGTAAACGATTTTAGCAAGGTTGCAGGAGACAAAGTCCATATACAAAAGTCAATCACTTCCCTAAATATCAGCAAAAAGCAAGTGGAATTTGAAATTAAAAACACAATACCATTTACAGTGGCACATCCCAAAATGAAATACTTAGGTATAAATCTAACCATATATGCACGAGATCTATATGAGGAAGACTACAGAACTCTGGTGAATGAAATCAAAGAACTAAATAAGTGGAGAGACATTCCATGTTCATGGATAGGAAGACTCAATATTTTCAAGATGTTAATTCTTCCCAACTTGATGTATCCATTCAATGTAATCTCAATCAAAATATCAGAAAATTATTTTATGGATATTGACAAACTGATTCTAAAGTTTATATAGATTTTATTTATCTATTTATTTATTTATTTATTTATTTATTTATTTATATATGGGTCTTTGGCAAAAGACCCAAAATAGCCAACATAATATTGAAGAACAGAGTTGGAGAATTGACACTACCTTACTTGAAGACTTACTATAAGGCTACAGGAATCAAGACATCGTGGTATTGGTGAATGACAAATAGATCAATGGAACAGAACAGAGAGCTCATAAATAGACCCACATAAATGTAGTCAACTGAACTTGGACAAAGAAGCAAAGACAATACAATGGAGTAAAGACAGTTTATATATGGTGCTAGAACAACTAGACTTCCACATGCAAAAAAATGAAATGAGACACAAACCTTGAACCCTTCACAAAAATTAGCTCACAATGGATCACAAACCCAAATGTAAAACACAAAACTATAAAGCTCATAGAAGATAACATAGGAGAAATTCTAGGTGACCTTGGGTATGGCAATGACTGTTTAGATACAACACTGAAGGCACAGTCCATGAGAGAAATAACTGATATGCTATACTTTGTTAAAATTAAAATCTTCTGCTTTTTTAAAGACAGTATCAAGAGAATGAGAAGACAAGCCGAGGCTGGAGAAAATATTTGCAAAAGACACATCTGATAAAAGACTGTTAACCAAATCAACATTATTAATCACTGGGGAAACATGAATCAAAACCCCAGAATCACCTTACAACTGTTAGAATAGCTTTATTAAAAAAAAAAAAAGCAAGAAATAACAAGTGCTGGCAAGGATGTGGAGAAAAGGAAACCCTTGTGCACTGTTGATGGGAATGTAAATTTGTTCAAACACTATGGAAAACAGTATGGATGTTCTTCAAAAAAATTAAAAATAGAACTACTTGTGATTCAGCAATTCCACTTCTGGGTATTTATCTGAAGGAAACGCAAACGTTAATATGAAAAGATATACGCACCTCCATGTTCACTGCAACATTATTTCTAATAACCAAGCCATGGAAATAGCCTAAATGTCCATCAATGGATGAATGGAGAAAGAAGATATGGGACACACACACACACACACACACACACACACACACACACACACACACAGGAATACTATTCACCTATTAAAAAGAATGAGATCTTTCCATTTTCAACAGCGTGGATGGACCTTAAGAGCATATGCTAAGTGAAATAGGTCAAACAGAGAAAGGCAAATACCGTGTGATCTGATGTATATGTAATTTTAACAACAACAATGAGAAAAACATGCTCACAGATACAGAGAACAGATTGGTGGTTGCAAGAGGCAGAGGGTGGAGGATAAGAGAAATTAGTAAACTTTAAAAAAAATTTTAAATAAACGGAGTAAAATTTTAACTATACATACACACACAGAATTGTTAAAACTCGACAATAAGAAAACAAACAACCTCATTGAAACATGGGCCAAAGATCTTCACATATACCTCATCAAAGATATGTAGATGGCAAATAAGCATATAAAAATATGTTCCACATGATATGCCATCAGGGATAATGCAAATTAAAACAACAAGGAGGGCACCTGGGTGGCTCAGTCAGTTAAGCGTCTGCCTTTGGCTCATGTCATGATTCCGGGGTCCTGGGATGGAGCCCTGCATCGGACTCCCTGCTCAGCGGGAAGTCTGTTCGTCCCTCTCTCTCTGCCCCTCCCCCCCGCTCATGCGCACACTTGCTCTCTCTCTTTCACATAAATAAATTAAATCTTTAAAAAAATAAAAAAATAAAACAACAGTGAGATACCACTATGCACCTATTAGGACAAATCCAGAACACTGAGAACACCAAATGCCAGTGGAGCAATAGAATTCTCATTTACTGCTGGTAGGAATGCAAAATGATACAGGCACTTTGGAAGACAGCTTGGAGGTTTCTTACAAAACTAAACATACCCTAACCATAGGATCCTGCAGTTGTGCTCCTTGCTATTGACCCAAAGGAATCAAAAACTTATGTCCACACAAAACCCGTACATGGATGTTTATAGCAGCTTTATTCATAATTGTCAAAACTTGGAAGCAGCCAAGATGCCCCTCAGTAGGTGAAGGGACAAACTGTGGTCCATCCAGACAATGGAATCTTATTCAGCACTAGAAAAAAATGAGCTATCAAGCCATGAAAAGACACAGAGGTTGCATAAATGTGTATTACTAAGTCAAAGAAGATGATCCTAAAAGGCTATATATTGTATGACTCCAACTCCATGACATTCTGGAATAGGCCAAACTATGGACAGAATAAAAGGGTCGGCGGTTGCCAGGGGTGGGGGAGGGGATACATAGGCAAAACACAAAGGACTTTTAGGTCAGTGAAAATACTCTTTGTGATACCATAATGATGGATACACATCATACGTTTGTCCAAACCCATAGAATGTACAACACCAAGATTGAACTATACTGTAAATTATGGACTTTGTGTGACAATGATGTGCCAATTTAGGTTCACCAGTTGTAAGAAATGTGCCACTTTGGTGGGGAGTGTTGATGATGGGGAATGCTATACGTTTGTGGGGGCAGGGAAATCTCACGGTTTTCCTCTCCATTTTGCTGTGAACCTTAAACCCCTCTAAAAAAAAATCCCAATTTAAAATAATTAATTAATTAGAAAAAGATAGATGCATTCTTTCTGTATAAAGTATACAGAATACGTGATTTAATTTTCTTACAAAATAATCTAAATAATTGGGACTCTTCTATATCTGTCTTATGGGAGAGGAAAGTGATCATTACTGACACAAAAATTTTAGGAATATGTAAATGTAAACATAGATGCTGAACTAAATTAAATTATAATAACTAATATCCTTCTTATTTATTTTTTGGTTCTTGTGAATACCAGCCAATATTTTAAAATATGTAAACCTTAGTCTACTTACACTATGTGAGTAAAATTTCATTGTTATAGGGCACCTGGGTGGCTCAGTTGGTTAAGTGACTGCCTTCGGCTCAGGTCATGATCCTGGAGTCCTGGGATCGAGTCCCGCATCGGGCTCCCTGCTCAGCGGGGAGTCTGCTTCTCCCTCTGACCCTCTTCCCTCTCATGCTCTCTGTCTCTCATTCTCTCTCTCTCAAATAAATAAATAAAATCTTTAAAAAAATTTCATTGTTATAATTTTCTGAGAAGTTACTTTTTTAATGTCAACTGTAATTGCATTAATTAATTTACAACTTATTCAGAATCTTGCAGTTATAATTTAAGTTCTTTTGTAAAATATTGGTGTAATTAATTAATAATCTTAGGTTACCTGGAATTTTTTTAAAGAAATCAAAGTGAATAGAGATAAATAAAAGCAAAAGTAATTGATCACCAGTAATAGCTTTAATTTATATAATCTCAACTATATGTAACCATCTTTGTCAATGTAGAAGAAGTACTTATTTTTATAAAGGTTGAAAGCTAAAGTTTAAATTTTCAAAGAATATTATAATTTTTCATTTTTTAGTATGATTGTAATATGTATAAGTTTCTTCTCTTGACTTATTTATTAAGAAATTTTATGTTTGGGGTGCCTGGGTGGCTCAGTCGGTTAAGCATCTGCCTTTGACTCAGGTCATGATCCCAGGGTCCTAGGATGGAGCCCTGCTCGGCGGGGAGACTGCTTCTCCCTCTCATTCTCCCCCTACGCATGCTCTCTCTCTCTCTCTCTCTCTCTCCCTCTCTGTCAAATAAATAAATAAAATCTTAAAAAAAAAGAAATTTTATGTTCAAGTGTGAGGAAATACTGGTAGCTCAGAAGACAAAATAAAAGGGTCATTATTGTTTGCTCTGAATGTGAGGCAATAAAAAGTTAGTTGTTTTCAGTATATTCTACCTACCTAGATGGCAGATGATTTTTGCCATCATACAACCTGACTGTGCATTCTCAAAAAATGTGTTAATTTTTATGCTAGTTTATGCTTTTGGGAATTCCATAACTATAGACAACTGTAAAACACTGACATGAAGAACTGAATTTCTAATGTTTATTATCAAATAATTCTGTTATAGTTGTTAAATGGTATTGCTATTCTCTGGACCTTTCTTGTCCGCAAACAATTGTATTCTCATCTGAAAGCTCATATGATGTTGCTTTCCTCTGAGCTCAGACCTCAAAATCAGAGTAATACAAATGAAAAGGGTTTATTGGCACCCCAACCATATTCATTGCTCCCAAGACAGCTGCTAAATAGCACCAAAAGATTTTTCCTCATCTTATAACTGATAAATTGGCACTCTTGAGCAAGAAGGAATGTTAGAAATAATTAGCTTTGCTTGGTATGCTCATTATCTTCTTAATTGGCTCAACAGAATGGTAAGGTTGTTCTTTATTAGGGTGAAAAATCTGAAGAAAACTGTCAAATCAAAGAAGAAGCTCAATTTCCCCTCGGTTAATTTTGTGCAAGACAAGTGCTATAATACAAAGATATTTGTAATATTGCTTAACCTTTATAATAGGTGTAGATTCCCAGTTTTATTCCTATGCAAGGGATGACACATGATCAATAAACTGACTTCTCAAAAACATTTATGCCCAGGTATAAAAACCTCTTAGCAAATGTTAGTGGTTAGTGATTATGACATACATTTCATAGGAGAGATCCTAAGGTGCTTTAGATTCAGCAATTCCTCTGCTGACCAGAACTTTATAATGTTCAATTAGGTTGGTATGAAATGTTATAGGGAGGTTTATGTGCTTCAGAACTGTATCTTGATAAGATCCTTCACTCTTCTTCACTCAGATACAGTTCCTGGAATAAAGTGACAGTCTTTTCCTCAATCAGAGATTTCTGCTCTCACTTCCCATTTATCTAACACCAAAGCCATAAGTTACAGGTTGGCAAATATTTCTGAAGGAAATATCAAAGATAACCTAAGAGATTTGATCAAACAGCCTTTAGCAGAGGGGTGCCTGGCTGTCTTAGTCAGTAGAGCATCCAACTCTTGATCTCGGGCTTGTGAGTTCAAACCCCACATGGGGCGTGGAGCCTATTTTAAAACAAAACAAAACAAAACAAAACAAAAAAACAAAGAAAAAAACAGCCTTTAGCAGAGACTCTGGATTTTTTTTTAATTTTATTTATTTATTTGACAGAGAGAGACAGCGAGAGAGGGAACACAAGCAGGGGGAGTGGGAGAGGGAGAAGCAGGCTTCCCGCCGAGCAGGGAGCCCGATTGGGGCTCGATCCCAGGACCCTGGGACCATGACCTGAGCCGAAGGCAGACACTTAGTGACTGAGCCACCCAGGTGCCCCTGGATTGTTTTAATAGAGCTGGGCTTGAGGGAATGAGCTCATGGATATATGTTAATGTTACCGCTGTAGTCAGACACTTGGGATATTCAACTTATAGGGAACTCAAGAGGTAGAATTTCCAGGATTATTTTTTTCTAGAAGGAGATGCCTTTATAAAACTAGACTGTTGAGCAATATCATTGGAACAAGATTTAATTATGTAGAATAGAGTAAAACCTTTAACAAAAATCAGATAGTAATTATTTTCTCGAAACATTGCAGTATTGTTTTTAATAATCTACTTTTCTTAGATATGTAATGAAACTGTTTTCTTCCTTTTATCCCTCTATCTCTAAATTTTAATTTCACAGGCTTTCATTGTTCAAACTGTAGTTTAGCCTGTAGTTTAATACTCATGATTAAATGCCTACTCAACTAGACCTGCCTGAAAATATTTTTAATCATATAGTGATTGGCATACTGTTTAAACTGAATTGAAAAAGAATTATGAAAATAGGAAGTTCTTCTTCTAACCAAGTTGGAGTAACAAGGACTGGATTCATCCTCCTGTTAGAAACAACCAAAAAATGGACCAAATATAATGAAACAATAGTTTTCAGACTATGATGAGAAATCCCAACATCCCTGCTGGGTGGTATGAGAAGAGCCCAAGGTGGGAGCCAGTACTCTCATCTCCACAGGGTAATAATGAGGTTCCCCAAACCTTCCTTCCTCCACCACATGACATAAGTGGAAAAGACATAGAAAACCTAGATTTCTACTTCAACCTGGTGGTAACAAAGCATCCCACCCCCTTGTTCCTGGGACGGTGTCAGAAGAGACCCTAGTGGAGAACTAGAACTTTCACACCATTCGCTGATAATGAGTCCACTACCCTTTGTAGTGTCATTGGAGGCCATGTGAAAAGCCTGCATCTGTATTTCCCCCTGGAAGTAACTAGACATCTCCTACCCCTCCCAGTGGCATGATGCCAGAGGAGGCCTAGTGGAGAGTCATGATTTTTACCACCATTTAGTGGTAACAAGGTAAATCTCTTGTAGTGTCAGTGAAGGCCATGTGGCGAACTTCCTCTTACTAGCCATGGTGGTATCAGAGAAGCCAAAATGGAAAACCTGGATTCCTACCTCTGCCTAAAAATATAAAGAGCCCTCCTCCCCAGGTGTGGGCAGAGGTTGAGTAGAGAAGAGAACCTGGCAGTAACAAAATGGCACTCTCCTCACTCTCCTAAGCAGTGTCACAAGAGGCCCGATAAAACACAAGATTTTAGGGGCGCTTGGGTGGCTCAGTTGGTTAAGCAGCCAACTCTTGATTTCAGCTCAGGTCATGGTTTCAGGGTCCCCTGAGCCCCATGTCGGGCTCTGTGTTCATCGAGAAATCTCCTTGAGGATTTTCTCTTTCTCTCCCTCTGTCCTTCCGCCTGCTCCTGCTCTCTCACTCTGTCTCTAAAATGAAGAAATAAGTCTTTAAAAAAAAAAAAAACAAGATTTTTAAAAAGATCCAGAATCTTTTTTTTAAAAGATTTTATTTATTTATTTGACACAGAGAGAGTGAGCATGAGCAGGGGGAATGGCAGAGGGAGACGGAAAAGCAGGCTCCCCACTGAGTAAGGAGCCCAACGTGGGGCTCAATCGCAGGACACTGGGATCATGACCTGAGCCGAAGGCAGGCAGTTAACCGACTGGGCCACCCAGGAGCCCCCAAAATCTTATAATATCCAAATATCTAGGTTTCAACTGAAAATCACTTGCCATACCAAGAACCAAGGTATCAAACTGAACAAGAAAAGATAATCAACATATACGGACATTGAGATGACATAGATGTTAGAATTATCTGACAAGAATATTGAAGTAGCCATCATAAAAGTATTTTAATGAGCAATCACACCCTCAAAACAAATGAAAAAATAGAAGACCTTAGCCAAAAAAGCCCAGGAAGTCTTTACAAAGAAATAGAAGACGTACAGGCTACCTGGGTGGCTCAGTCAGTTAAGCAGCTGCCTTTGACTCAGGTCATGATCCCAGGGTCCTGGAATCGAGCCCTACATCTGGCTCCTTGCTCAGCAGGGAGCCTGCTTCTCCCCTGCCTCCAGCTCCCCCTGCTCGTGCTTGCTGTCTCTCCCCCCTCTCTCTCTTTCTGTAAAATAAATAAATAATAATCTTAAGAAAAAAAATGAAATAGAAGATACAAAGAGGAACCCAAGAGAAATTTTGGAAACAAAATATACAGTAACCAAAATAGAAAACTCGGTGGATGCACTCACCGACAGAATGAAGAGGACATGGGAAAGGATCAGCGAACTTCATGACAAAACAATAGAAATTACAAAATCTGAGGAACAGAGAGAAAGTTGAATAAAAAACATAAAGAGATCCTAAGGGACATGTGGAACTATAAAAAATGATCTAGCATTCATGTCTCCAGAATCTCAAAATGAAAGGAGAAATAGGGTGAGGTTGAAAAGGTATTCAAAGAAATAATGGCTGATGATTCCTTAATGCAAAAGACGTAAACATATGGATTCAAGAAGCTGAATGAAACCCTGAGAAATCTGCATAAAGACACATAATAGTCAAACTTTTGAAAACTGAAGACAAAACCAGCTTGGAATCTGTAAGAGAGAAATACTTTCCTCATTCAAATGAAAGCAGATTTTTCATCAGAGACCATGGAGGCCAGAAGGAAGTGGCATGACACTTTTCCAGTGTTGAAAGAAAAGAATTGTCAGCCCAGAATCCTGTGTCTATTGAAAATATCCTTGAGAATGAAGAGGAAATCAAGACATTCTCAGATGAAGGAAAACTAAGAAAACTTGTCACCAGGAGACCACCCCAAAAGAATGGACAAAGAAATTTTTCTAAGCAGAAAGGAAATAATACAAGAAAGAATCTTGGAACATTATCAAGGAAGAAAGAACCCAGAAAGACCAAAAATATGGGTAAATAACACATTACTTGAATATATATAGTGATCCTTACAGCAACCACCAAGTAAGCTATACAAAGAGGTACACTAAAAAGTACTGTAGATAAATCAAAATCAAATTTTAAAAAATATTCAAGTAACCCACACAAAGCCCAGAAAAAGAAAATAGAGAGAGAAGAGAGGGAGAACAAACAAACAAAAATTAATAAAATTCCAAACTTAAGCCTTAATATAACCATAATTACTTTGAATGTTAAGGCCTAAATATACCAATTTAAAGACATTGGCAGAGTGAATGAAAAAATTTGACTCCTCCCAAAATCAATCAAATCAAAAGATAGTTGGAAAGGGAAAAGAGACCAGATGGGGCAAATAGAAATGAATTAACAAGATGATAGATTTAAACCTATATATCACTAATGACATTAAGTGTAAATAGTTTAAATGTCCTGATTAAAAGGAAGAGATTGCCAGATTGGATAAAAATGCAAGACACAAGTGTATGCTGTCTATAAGTAAATTTAAAGTAAAAGGATAGAAAAAAAAATTAATGGCAACACCAGTCAAAAGAGAACCAGTGAGCCTTTATTAATATCAGATGAAACAGATTTCACAGCAAATAATATTAGCAGTAATAGAGATATCATTTTGTAATGATAAAGGGTTCAATTCTTCATAAGGGCATAATGATCCTAAATAATTAGACTAAATAAAAGAATTTATTCCCAAAGCCTACATGTATAGATTCCATTTATGACCTTCTGGAAAAGGCAAAACTATAGGGCAACAAAACAGATCAGTATTTGCCAGGGTTTGAGGGGTTTGGAGGGGCAGTTGACCGTAAAGTTACTGATTAATAATTTCTATAGAATGGATGTTGAAAAAGGGGCTGGCTATTAGCAAAAAGGTAGAGAGATATTTTCAGGTAATGACACTGTTCTCCACGGTACCATGGTGGCAGATACATCTCTATGCATTTGCCAAAACATATAGAAGTCTACATCACAAAGTGTGATTTTTCATGTGTGCAATCAAAAAAAAAAAAAAAACCACAAGATGCTGTGGAATCCCAGGTTGAAATGCAGACCATGGCAAATGAAAAACCCACATTTCCAAGAATGACATCGCACTGATGGGAGTGGAGAAGAAAGGAGGTGATGTAAATGTTTTGGAAATAACATGTTGACTGTAGGACAAAGACTAAAAGAATTCTATACAAAACTTCTTTAACTGGTAAATTTGTTTATTTCAGAGGTATAGGTTAGCAATTCTGAAACCACATGAACACTAGGATTGAACAAATACTTATAGAATAGGAATCAGCTTACTAGGGCCCATGGGCCAAATCTAGCTCATTTTTGGATGGCCCACAAACAACTTTTTTTTCAGTTTTAAAGGGCTGAAAAAATCAAGGGAAAAATAGTACTTCATGACACATGAGGGGCATCTCTGGCTCCGTCGGTAGAACATGAAACTCTTAATCTTGGGTCGTGAGTTCTAGCCCCATGCTGGGTCTAGAGATTACTTAAAATTGAAACTCAAAGCTGAGGAGTTGTGGCAGAGACAGTGTGGCCCACAAATTCTAACATATTTACTATCTGGTCCCTTCACCTTTTGGTAAACATTTGTTGCCCCTTGTGGTAGATAATGAGGCCCAGGTTTCTCACTGTTGGGAGAAAGACGTTATAAGTCAGTAAAGGGGGAAGGCTAGAATCAACCTTGTGGTGCTGGATTAGACTCAGAGTCATCACTTTGAGCTCATGTTTACTTTAATAAACATATAAACACAAAGGTAGATATGTGTGTATACATGAGTTAGTATATCTACATATATTTTCTATCTCTGGCCATTGTTTTAAGTGATCCTACCTCTCATTTCTACTGTCTGTATTAAATGTAAAATATGTTCGACTAACCTGAACAATTTAATTAACAAAATAAGCACAAAATACATTAGACCTTTTTTTCAAAAGCAGATCTATTTTAGAGAGAGAGAGAGAGAAATAGCACAAGTGGGGGGGTGGGGGAGGAAGAGGGTGAGAGAGAGAGAATCCACAAGCAGACTCCCGCTGAGTGCAGAGCCTGATACCAGGCTCAATCCCACCATCCTGAGATCGTGACCTGAGCTGAAATCAAGAGTCAGATGCTTAACCAACTGAGCCACCCAGGTGCCCCTCAAAAGCAGATCTTGAAAGATTGTTCGTGTGAAAAGCAGAATCATTTGTACATAACATATTTCAAAAATCTGGAAACTAATTACCACCGCTAATAAAACGCTTGGCAATTTTCCAATAAACCTAGATGAGATTCACACCTGCTGCAGCATTCTTTACACATCAATCCATTGGTCAGGATGGTAAAGATATTAATCAGAGGTTCTGTATTATTTATTTGCTTATTCTTTTGTTGTATCTTGCTGAACAGAAATTACCTAGTTCCTCCTGGCTCCCCTACAAATAGTCTGAAGTAGAGAGAAGTCTTTGAATTTGTTTCCTTAGAATCTTGCAGAAAGCAAAATATAGAAATTTTATACATGCTTATAAACTACATGTTCTTCCATACAATGGAGATATGTGAAAAGGACAGTCAAGGAAGAGAAAATGTGTGCAAAAGAATACAAAACCTAATATATCAGCATGCCCATACATCTGTCACCTCTCCGCTTCTCCCATGAACTCATCCCCAAGCAGAAAAACTTCGCTTCTCTCAACCTCTCTACTTTGATTTTTTTCATGTACAGAAATCATCCCTCTCATGCGTATGTGAGCCCCCTGGAAGGCAAATTAATTCTTGGACATATCTGCAGACATATCATTCAGCAAATGAACAACATTTTGTATAAATAGTAGAGATAGTATATGTCTGTGTGGCTCATCATAGAAAGAACGTTCAAATAAAGCATTTCCTACGATTATACTTCTCCTTCTTAATATATGCTTTTCACATGTATGTACCTATTCAATAGGAAGTAAGGACCTGGAATCTTGCTTTCAGAGGCCAAATCTCCTTGCAGGAGTTCCTTGGCTATCAGAATTTCAAAGAACACCTACAAAGCTTCTACTCTTTGTTGTTCTCTTGAGGTGTTTTACTGTTTATAGTCCTCCTCTACCCCACCCCCCTCACCAATAACTCTTGGATTATATCAGAAGACGGTAGAGGTTTTTACACAGATTTATTTATTTATTTATTTTCATTTACCCCACAGAAGAAAAAGAAAAAAAGAAACATCTTAATGGTACCCAGTAGAGGTAGCAGCAAATGCATAATGGAATTCTTTACCAATTTTATTAATTTACTCATTTAGTAAATATCTGTTGATTTCCACTCTGTGGTAGCTGCTATGGGGAATCAAGTAACAAAATAGACCTACTCCCTGCCCTTAAAAGATTTATGACCTGTAGGGAGGAATACATTTTCCTCAAGCCTCTTAGGGTCCCTGGCTGTGTCTGAAAATTAAACTGACAAAAGACAGGTTAAAAGGAGAATAGAATACATGTTTACTTAATATAACTTTTGTGTGACAGGCAAACGTTCCATAAGGTAATGAAGACCCAAAGAAACAGGCCTGTGTATTTTTTTGGCTAGTTCTGTTGAAGAGTGGACAATCATGGAGGACTGTGATAGGTTAAGGAGTATGCAAGAATTAGCAAGAAACTTAGCATGGTCTGTTTGTTAGGACTTTTCTTGGCCTCTCTTTGTCTTCAGTGATAGGGATGCTTCTTTCCTCTCGGTATGGCACATCGCACATGAAGATTTTGTGACCTGTTTCAGGGAAGAAGTACGAGGGAGGAAGGAGTTCATAGTGAGCTCCTGTTTCTGTCCATAGTGAGGTTCCTGCTTCTGCTGTTTTCTCACACTCCTTCAGCTTAAAATATTCAGTATGCCAAGGTGCTGTATTCTGAAGTAGCATGTTGTGAACCTCATCACCGATTTCCACAGTCTTAAATTGAAAACTACATATAATACTAATATGAAATATTTAATTTCAACAAATTTTATCAGCATGAATATAGTCAACAGAATTCTCTTCCTTTGGACCAAATGTATAAATATATCACTATTATTAACAAACACATCATTAAGCCAAATACCTCACCATCTTTTTACCCCCCAAAATAGTAGGAAGAGGCAAAAAGCTTCAAAATTATACTTTATCTAGAAATGTTGTCTGAAGTAATCATCATAATAAAATTCAGCATTCCCAAGCCAAACCATCCTTACTATAAATAGGTGATTGGGTAACATAGCAGGTCAGGAATTCGGACTCACTCTGTCATTAAAAACAATGAAAAAATCTAAAGTTTAAAGTCCTTAAAAGTAATAACTGACGTGTCAGAAATTGTGAAGCCAAATCTAAGTGAGACCAAATCAGAGGGCTAGGAGAGCACTGAAGTTTCCATTGTTTTGAGGTCCTCCTATATTTTTGTAGGGCTTGGGGAAAGAAAATAAATCCCAGCATCTGCCCAAGTGTAAAAGTCTGATAAGAGACCTTTATTCCTTAAACTAGACATGTTTAATAAAGGTTGAATGAGAAGTATATTTGTCCCAGTCCCTTGACTCTAGAGTACTGGTGCTGAATAAAAAGTTCCTAAAACATTCCCAAAAAGTTGTAAGCACGAGTCAGGCCTTTCATGGTTTACAACCTACATCATCTGGTGGGTCACAAAAGCTTCAAGCCAAGAATTTAGATTAACATGGCTGAGGACTGATAATGTCATCATGTATTGAGCAGAAGTAGATGCAAATCCTTTCTGTATGAATCATATTCATGCTAGACATCAAAGAGCTCATGCAAACAATTTTCCAAAAACTGAGCAGCTGGTAATAAGTACAAAGATAGACAGAGCCAAGCACAAAAGAAACAAATTACAATGACTATCAGTAGAAAAAAATAGACCCCAGAAATTTATGCCCCCTGTCAACCATCACTTAGATACTGAAATTATCAGAAACAAATTTCAAAAACACTATATAGAAGATGTTTAATAAAAGACAACCTTGAAATAACTTGCAGGGTACAGAAACCTATACAAAATGGATAAGTATATTTAATTAAAAATGTAATAATTGAAAGTTAAATCTAAATAGATGGATTTATTAGTTAATTAAACCTAGGTGAACATAGAATTAGTGAAATGGTGGAGAAGTCAAAGAACATATTTCAGAATGAAGTAAAAAGACAAAAGAAATGGAAAATAAGAGGGAGATTAGTGACATAAAAGATAAAATAAAAATTTCTAATCAAGGTTCAAAGAGTTGAGGAGAGGTAATGAATTAGGCAGAGTTTATATTTGAAGAGATCATGCTTTTAATTTTCCAGAATGATGTAAATTCAATAATCTACAGAATAAAAAAGACCAGTAAATTCCAAATACAATATATAAAAAGAAATACATTGTGTATCTGTAAAATACCAAAATGACTAAAACTTTGAAAAAATCCAGGTCCAGGTGCCTTTAATGGGGAGTTGTAGCAAATAGTTAACAAAGAAATAATTTTCATCTTACACAAACTCTTCCCAGTCAAGTGAGGAAACATACTCCCAAGTTATTTTATGAAGCCAGTATAACCTTGATATTGAATGGTGGCAGAATATGCTACCCCAAAATATTCTTCTTAGCATAAGGATTACTTCAAGCTGATTATTTTGGGAATAAGCAGACACAGGAGAAGCTCTGAAAACAGAGTAGAATTTCCTCTTTTATAGAGGACACTTACATGTATAAGGGAAAGCTCCATATGTAAGAGTATCTCCCTCCGTACTAGGAAGAGAGGGAGGGACTCAGTCAAGAAGAAACAGGTATTTCTTTTGTCCTTAAGGGAAGATGGTATTTAAGTCCGAGTTCCTTTTTTTTTATTTTTTTAATTAACATATAATGTATTATTTGTTCCAGGGGTACAGGTCTGTGATTCATCAGTCTTACATAATTCACAGTGCTCACCACAACACATAGCCTCCCCTATGTTCGTCACCCAGCCACTCTATCCCCCCTCCCCTCCAGCAACCCTCAGCTTGTTTCCTAAGATTAAGAGTCTGTTATGGTTTGTCTCCCTCTCTGATTTCATCTTGTTTCATTTTTTTCCTCTCTTCCCCCATGATCCTCTGCCTTATTTCTTAAATTCCACATATCAGTGAGATCATATAATAATTGTCTTTCTCTGATTGACGTATTTCGCTTAGCATAATCCCCTCTAGTTCCATCCACGTCATTGCAAATGGCAAGATTTCTTTTTTTTTTTTTTTGATGGCTGTGTAATATTCTATTGTATATGTATACCACATCTTTATCCATTCATTTGTCAATGGACATCTGGGCTCTTTCCATAGTTTGGCTATTGTGGACCTTGCTGCTATAAACATTGGGGTGCAGGTGCCCCTTCGGATCACTACATTTATATCTCTGGGGTAAATACCTTAAGTCTGAGTTCTAAGGCATCTCTGAGAGTTACTCATTTTTCCTGGGTCTATCCCATGTATACATGAGGTAGACATGTTAATAAACTTCTGTTTGTTTTCCTCTTGCATATCTGCCTTTCATTACAGGGTTTCCAGTTGAGAAGTTAGAATGGTAGAGGGAAATTTATTTTTTCCTCCCCTACAATATTCAAAGCCACGCAAAGACAATATGAGAAAAGATAATTAAAGGTAAATCTCACTCATGAGTATAGATGCACTATTTTTTTTTCTGGTGATAAAGAGCAAAGAAAAATCTTCCCAAGGTTCCTAGAAATACTTCTACTTGGCCAAATTATTTCAAAATATCAAGAAGCCCTATCAATGATATATTGTCTAAAATAATGATTTCAGCAACTTCAGTTTTGTAGTCTTATGAAAAATACGGTTTGCCTTCAATGAAACTATGTCACAAGCCAATCAGATTTCAAGTTGGGGAAGGTAACAATAGGTGTTGGTGAGGATGCAGAGAAAGGGGAACCCTCTGATACTGTTGGTGGGAACACAAACTGGTGCAGCCACTCTGGAAAACAGTATGGAGGTTTCTCCAAAAGTTAAAAATAGAGCTACCCTAGGATCCAGGAGTTGCACTATTAGGTATTTAACCGAAAAGGATACAAAAATACTGATCTGAAGGGATATATGTACCCTGATATTTATAGAAGCATTATCAACAATAACCAAACTATGGAAAGACCCCAAATGTCCCGATGGATGGCTGAGTAACTCAGCCATCAAAAAGAATGAAATCTTGCCATTTGCAATGACTTGAATGAAGCTAGAGAGTATTAAAGATATGCTAAGGGAAATCAGTCAGTCAGAGAAAAATAAATACCATATAATTTCAGTCGTATGTGGAATTTAAGAAACAAAACAAATGAACATAGGGGGAAAAAGAGAGAGGCAAATCAAGAAACAGACTCTTAACTATAGAAAACAAATAGGGTTAACTGGACGGGAGGTGGGCAGCAGGGGTGGGGTTGGGGGGGATGGGTTAAATAGGTGACAGAGATTATGGAGGGCACTTGTGATGAGCACTGGGTGTTGTATGTAATTGATGAGCCATCAAATTCTATACCTGAAACTAATATTCCACTGTATGTTAACTAACTGGAATTTAAATAAAAATTTGGAGAAAGGAAAAAAAGAAGGCAAAAGCATGAGTCTGTGTTAGATCCATCTTGTGAGATTAGTGGGGACTGAGGACACTCATGTCCAAGCTGACATACTGTGACCCCGGAATCTGGGTTAGGCTTGGGGGCTGTAATACAGAAGACTAAAGTAGGCCATCTAAGCTTGTGGAGAAGCTGAACCAAAAGCTGTGCTTTCTATCCTAATGAGATCAGTTTAAATGAGATCATCAAGTATACTAATGATCCCTTTCTTTAAACATTTTTTTAGCTCTATTGAGTCACAATTGATATATAAAACATGCACATATTTAATGGACACATTTGGTGAGTTTGGACATAAGCATACACTTGTGATACCATCGCCACAATCAAGATTCTACACATTTCCGTCACCTCCAATTTTTTTTTTGTTTTCGTGTGTGTGTTTTCCTTTTCAAATTTCTAAGCACTGTTCTTTCGGTCCTGTGTGCCGTCTTTGGAGGCCTGCCCTTGGGCTACTGGGTCTGCTCTTGTCATAACAGCAGAAAGTTGGAATTGCCAGGGAGTTCACAGGCCCTCCACCCACTCCCAACCCATTTCTGTCTGTTTGGGCTGCTATAACAAAATAGCAGAACACCACAGACTAGGTGGCTGATAAACAACAGAAATGTATTTGTCACAGTTCTGGAGGCTAGAAGTCTGAGCGTTAGCATGTTAGTATGATCAAGTGATGGCCCTCTTCTGGGTTGTGGACTTCTTGTGTTTTTCCATGGTGGAAGGGGCCAGGGAGCTCTGTGGGGTCTCTTCTATCAGGGCACTAATCCCATTGACAAGGGCTCTACCCTCATGAGCTAATCACCATTTCCCCCAACTTCCTGATACCACCACCTTGGAGATTAGGTTTTCAACCTGTACTTTTTGGGGCTCACAAACATTCAGACCAGAGCACTGGGCGACCTTTATCCAATGACTGATGGGTGCAGGAGTAAGAAAGCCCGGCTATTGCCCCAGAAACAGCACAACGTCCGAGGTGTAACTTCCTCAGGATCAGGTGGAGGTCAAGACCTGGCCTAAGACACATGTTTGCTTGCTTTCTTTCTCTCTCCTGTTTCTTCCCTTTGGCCAGGTTACCCTCAAAACCCATCCGTCATAAAACACTTGTATCAGAATCTTTACTGCAGGGTGTGCTTTTGGGTAACTGATGGTGACAGTTGACAGCCAATGTATTAAAAAGCCACTACTTCTACTCAAGAAGAAACTTCAAAGAGCCAGGTTCCTTTCTTTGAAATTCCTCTGCCCTAAATGAGAAAATAAATGGTATTCAAAAAAAAAAAGTTGGATGGATGTTGAAATAAACAAATTGTATTTCATTTCATTGCACATATGTTCAGAGTTACTGAAAAATCACATTTCATAACTTGATTAGTAGAGGAAGTAGAAGAGAAATGAGACTCAGTGACTGTCCATTAATAAATACATGTATACTAGTAACTGCTTGAAAACAATCAGCTTTGAATCAGGTTCAAATTGGCTGCTGCTGAGATGGTGGGAATGAAATTCAATGTCTGAGCCTGTGTGCAAAATGTTCTGCTTTCAGTTTGAGTCATAAGGAAAAAAAAAAAAGCCTTTCCCTAACTTTCTTTTCTCCTCCCTTTTAGAGTTGGCTTAAAATCCAGAATACTGTGGTGCTAAATAAATTCATAGATTTACTGGTACCATTTCTGTTTATTATGTTTCAAACTCGATGAAACAACATTTGACATAAATTGACTTCATGTTTCAATGCACAGCAGGATTTGTTGTTGGTTCTGAATTAATGTTATTCCGTAGCATGCATTGTTGCCATCGAGAAGCCAAATCAGGGAATCAAAATGGCAACACTAATCAACTTGGAGGCTTTTTCAAATCTCATGTTTTGGAATCCCTATAAATTTGGAACATCTTCTGAATTTGAAAAAGTAACCAAACTCCTTCATTGGTTTTTGTTGGATACTTAGGACTGCACAAAGGACAGGAAAATTCCATGCTGAGAAATCTCTTTCCAGTGGCTATTTGGGGGATGTTTCTCCATCCATGGGCTCAAGGGTTCTCCCCTTTGCTGTGGGAACTGTTTCCTTTTAATCACAACATTGCTGTTTATACAGTGTTACTCTAGCCCCTGCATAGAGTTGAAGGACCTGTATTCTCCAATCAGAATCTGTACTTGGAATAGGAGCTAAGAGAATCTGGTGTCCATCTCTGCTGATCTCTTAGAAGAGATGTAAAACTGGGGACCAGAGTTACTCGTGATTAGTGTATTAGTTTCTTAGGGCCACCATTATAAGATATCCCAAACCGAGTAGCTTGAAACACCATAAATTTATTCTCTCACATTCTGGAGCCAGAAGCCTGAAATCAAGGCCGTGTTCTCTTTGGCAGCTCTAGGGGATAATTCTTCTTTGCCTCTTCTAGCTTCTTGTGTTTGCTGCAGTCGTTAGCATTTTTTGGCTGGTAAGTACCTCAGTCAAGTCACATGGCCATCTTCTCCCTGTGTCTTCCTTCTGCATGTCCCTCTGTGTCCGAATGTCCCCCTTTTCCATGGAGACGGGTCATATTGGATTAGGGTCCACCCTAATGACCTTAACTAATTACATCTGCAGTGACCTTATTTCCAACATATCTTTTGGGGGGGGCACCATTTAATGTATAATAATTGGGTCCCCCTGAAGCAGACCCTGAGATGAAGATATATCTGCAAATAAATCAATAGATAAGTGTTCACAGGAAAAATCAGTCAGGGACTAAAGGAAACAGGGTAGGAAAAGGGAAAACCAAAAGTCCCACAGAGGGTAGAGGAACTCAGTCTTATTTCACAGTAAAACCTGTGAATATAAAGTAAACCTTGGGGTTTTCCCGATTAGAGGCAAGGAAGCAGGGCATTCAAATGCCTTCAGACATTATCACTGTCTAAGGGCTACCCTAGGGGCACCTGGGTGGCTCAGTCAGTTAAGCGTCTGCCTTTGGCTCATGTCATGATCTCAGGGTCCTGGGATCAAGTTCGACATCAGGATCCCTGCTCAGCGGGGAATCTGCTTCTCCCTCTCCCTTTGCCCCTCCCCCCTGCTTGTGCTCTGTCTCTCTCTCTCTGCCAAATAAATAAAATATTAAAAAATATATATATATATGTATATACCTCAAAAAAAAGGGGGGCTACCCTAGAGGTGAAGGAATGTAAATTCTAAGCACTTCCATTTCTGCTACATCCCGCAAATGACATCGGGACTGCCTCACTTGTCCCCTAAATGGGTCGCAGGTGCTAACTTTTGGAAGGCAAAGTATACCAAAGCTAAGGGATCCACAAAAAGGACAAAAGGAGATTGACGGAGGTCTGGGTGGAACACTGACATCGGCTACAGGGGGCATGGCCACTTCCCAGCATATGACCTGAGTAAAAGGCCAGTCTTCAGGGACAGAATAAGGAAGCCAGCCCAAGAAAGAAGACCCGGACACAGAGCCCTTTGTGGATACTTGCTGCCTCTCCTTCCCAACTATAATCTCTTGCTGAGGCCCTGCTATATTCTTCCCAATTAATTCCACAGTATTCTTCTGTATTACAGCAATAAATTCCTGTACTCTTCTGCTACTGCTTCCTATTGTCATTACAATTGTTTCTGTGACTTGCCAGCATACAACCAAACCACCAAGTATGGTGCTCTTCTCGAAATGCTTTGGATGCAATCCTGATTGGAGGATTCTTCAGGTTTAACAGGAGATCTTTTTGAATAAATATCCAGTCTTATAAGATTGATTATAAGATTTCTTATAAGATTGGGGGCACGTAGGTGGTGCAGTCACTTGAGCTTCCGACTCCTGGTTTTGGCTCAAGTCGTGATCTCCGGGTCCTGGGATCGTCCGGCCCCTCTTCGGGCTCTGCGCTCAGTGTGGAGTCTGCTTGAGATTCTCTTTCCTTCTGCGCCTGCCCCTCCCACTTGTGCGTGCTCTCTCTCAAATAAATAAATAAATAAATAAATCTTTAAAAAAGATTTCTTATAAGACTAAAGGGGCGCCTGGGTGGCTCAGTTGGTTAAGCGACTGCCTTCGGCTCAGGTCATGAACCTGGAGTCCCGGGATCGAGCCCCACATCGGGCTCCCTGCTCAGCAGGGAGTCTGCTTCTCCCTCTGACCCTCTTCCCTCTCGTGCTCTCTATCTATCTCTCATTCTCTCTCTCTCAAATAAATAAATAAAAAATCTTTAAAAAAAAATAAAAAAAATAAAAAAGATTTCTTATAAGCTTAATTACCCAAATGTCCCAAACTTGGCTCATCATTCTTCCCTGGAATTTTTTTCCTTTCTGTGGATGATGCCGCTATTCATTCATTCAGTTACCCAAGCTAACAGCTATGAGTGATCTCTACTGCCCACATCCTGTCATATCCCAAGTCCTGTGGAATCATCTCTGCAACATGCTAGAAACCTGCATCCTCTCCATTTTCACTACTGTCCCCCTGTTTCAAAACCTCTTCAGTTATATATATATATATTTATTATTATTCCAGTAGGTTTCAACCAGTTTTTCTGCCTCCCATCTGTCCTAATTTATTCTACACAGTACTACTGTTTATCTTTACGCATGCACACACCTGTTCATTTCTCAACTATTTACTGAGACCCATATTTCAAGAAGAAGCGGAAAATACAAATATGAATGTGATATTGATAACAGTGACATATATTATTGTGCCTGGCACTGCTTTAAGTGCTTTACATGTCTTAGCTCATTAAATTCTCGTTAAAAAATATGAACAGGTACAATTTGTACCTATACTTTAGAAGCTAAAATGAGAAAAACAGGCATGGAAAAGAGAAGTGATTTATTTAGCCTGCAACTACTCTCATAAGGGGTTTGGGTGAGAATTAAGCCCTAGAGAAAAAGGTTTGAGTGAGTGTTTTCTCATTTCTTCCAAAGAGAACATGTAGCTAGCACCATTCTAGGTATATAGGAGAGAAATTAATGTGTTGCACCCAGTGATTGCTTTGGGGCACTAGGGTTTAATTCTCTGGTGAAACCGCATTAAAAAAAAAGTCCTATTGTGATCATTTTGCAATATACATGAATATCCATCATTAGGTTGTACACCGAAACTAATATAACATTGTATATCACTTAAACTTCAACTGAAAAGAAAATGAGAGAGAAGTCAGATTACAGGGTTGGCAGAGTTTGGATCCAGTATTGGATCTCAGTCTGTTGACTCTAGTGCCCATGTTCTCAGCCACTATGGATTGCTAAGACATGCTCTCATGGACAGTTTTCCTTGCCACAGCTGTCCAATATTCACCCTTTTCCTATTGTTGGTATAAGGGGAAGAGAACTAATTTTTTTCCTATCCTTCTGGGCTCTTGGCTGAGACTCTGTGCCCTGCTAATAAAAAATTCACAGGAGAAAAACGTAAGTTTAATAACATGTATCCTTCCTGTATACATGGGAGAGACCCAGGAACTGCATAACTCCCTGAAATGGCTCAAGCCACCACCTTCTATACTATCTCCAGCTAAAGAGAAAGAAGATGTGTGTGTGTGTGTGGGGGGTTCAGTTATGGAAGGTTATCAAGCAGAGCACACTAAACAAGGGTAAGACTGTTATGCAGATTTAAATTGTTGCCTTTTCCATTGGGAAGAGTTTCTAGAGATTTAGAGTCCTCTCCCTTTTCTTGGTACAGAGAAAAAGACACCCTCACAAAGGGAGTTCCCTTTACAAAAGGATCACTTCTAGTCAATTTTCAGAGCTTCTCCTATGTCTGTTGTTTCTTAAAAATAACCAGTTCAAGATAATCCTAATGCCAAAGAGGCATATTTTGTGGTGTTATATTCTGCTTCCCCTTCATTGGGAATCCCATATTTCATGCAGAGCTTCGCCTCCCATCAGGGAACATGAAATTATTCTTTTTATCTCTGCCCCAAGATAGCCAGGCATAAACCCATAACCCAGATTCCATCATGAGGTTGTGCACCCACACCCAGGACTTTAAGACTAGAGAGAGTAACTCAGCAACACAAGGGAAAGTTAGGGTATCCTCCCCATTACTGAGACCATGTTACCAAGTGTCTAGCATCAGTGGTATCCACTGATTCAAAACATGGATTTATGCCTACATTTGTAAATAGGGGTTTACCTCCTCTTAAGATTGGTTAAAAAAAAGTTAGTCACAACACTTGTGAAAGAACAGGAAGGCAGACTTTATTCAGAACCACCACGATTGGTGTAGGAACCACTGCAATGGGGTTTTGCAGTGGGGGAGAGAGATAGGACTCAACTCCAAATACATAAATGAAAAATGGGAATTTTTAGCCAAGGAGCAGAGTGGGGGTCCATTGATGGAAAAATTAGTGAAAGGAAACATCAGAGGTAAGGGGGATGGATTTTCTGGCTAAAGTGACCCAACAGAATTTTTCCTGAAGGCAGGCCAGGTTGACGGGACATCACCTAGGGGATGGTGGAGGATGAAGAAGGTGGTTAGAACTTGAAAGTGATTAGGTATCAAGGGCTGGTGATTCTGGCTAAACTGGCTTAATAGGACCCTTGCTAGAAGTAGACAGTGCAAAGATGAACATGGAGGCCCGAAAGTCAGGACCTAGTTGAAAAGACAGTTCGGAGGAGCCTGAGTAACAGACATTACAGAGTCCATGCACATATTATAAAATATGAAGTGAACCACTGTTTCTAGTTTACCATTATTATTACACATTGACTTTCTAAAGATAGGGCTGATTTCTGAACATATGCCTCATGGAGTTGTAAGGATTAAATTTATATCTCTATGTGGATGTATATAGAAATACGTTTTATGGTATGGTGAACCACTATCTCCAATAGTAGGCATAAATCCATATCTCATATATATAATATTTTATATATATAATGTATACTGTGTACCCTAAAGATACAGATCTATTAGCAGGGATTACATGCTCTTTTTTTTAATGGATATAGCAGTGGTCTTCAAACTTTTTTGATCAACACCCTAAATGTGTTGTTTAAAATCCCTTCTGCTTTCTTTTTGGGTTTTGTTTATTTTTATTTTTTTTAAACTTTATTTATTTAAATAAGTAATCTCTACGCCCAATGTGGGGCTCAAACTCACTATGCTGAGATAAGAGTCGCGTGCTCTTCTGTCTGAGTGGAAGGGTCCCCTCTTCTTGGGTTTTAAATGTTTCATTATGTTTAAACATTTCATGTCTTTGGAGTTTATTTTAGCTAGTGGAGTGAGGGATCGTTCTCTCCATTACCCCCCATCAGCTTATTTTCCAGTGACCAACCTGTGCTGTAAATAATCTGTCTGGGGCCCAATGACATAAAACTATCTTCAAAATGTGATGCAGGACATGTGTTATAGACTGTTGGCTGAAGAATTGTGTGTGAAGGACACATGAGGCTTCAGCCTGCTTGGATTTAAATCCAGAATGTCAGAACGGGTTTACGTGGATTGTGTGGCTCAGGCTGACAAGATTGGCCTGGCGGTCTTGCAGTAAAACCCCCTGTGCCACAGGCCTCTTGAGCAATGACTTGGCATTTGATCTTTTCCTGCTAACGATGAGCTACAAGTTGGTTGCCTCCTGAAGGAGAGTGAAATATACCATCCTGAAAGATGCCTCTTTGGCATATTGATTTTTTGAAGCTCGTTATTTTTAAGAAACTGCAGACACAGGTGAAATTGTGAAAAATGAGAAATTACCCTTTTGTAAGAAACATCTGTATGTATAAGAGAAATCTCCATTTGTAAGTGTATCTCCCTTGCTGGACTAGCAAGAGAAGGGTGGCTAAACCTCTAGGAACTCTTAGCAATAGGGAAGGCAAAGACCTAAATCTTCATGACAGCTGTACCCTTGTTACTGTGCTCTGCCTGGTAACCTCTCATAAGGTATACCCCACCCCCAACATCTTCTTTTGTCTTTCACTGAAGATGGTATTTAGGGCCATTTCAGGGAGTTACTCCATTTTCCTGGGTCTCTCCCATGCGTACAGGAGGCATACATGTTACTAAACTTCTGTTCATTTTTTCCCTGTATGTCTGTCTTTTTTTTTTTTAAGATTTTATTTATGTATTTGACAGAGAGAGACACAGTGAGAGAGGGAACACAAGCAGGGGGAGTGGGAGAGGGAGAAGCAGACTTCCCGCAGAGCAGGGAGCCCGCTGCGGGGCTCGATCCCAGGACCCTGGGATCATGACCTGAGCCGAAGGCAGACGCTTAACGACTGAGCCACCCAGGTGCCCCTGTATGTCTGTCTTATATTAACTTAATTATTAGACCAGCCAAAGAACCTTGAAGGGAAGAATGAAAAAAACTTTTCCACTGCTACATTTCCTCCCCACCCTCCCACCTTGCTGCCACACTGACTGCCTATTTCTAGAAGATGGTTTGATCGGAGCTGCATGCCCTGCCACTCTATGTCAGACAGTAGCTCTAAGGAGTCTATATGTTGCAGGATTTCTTTTCCTTCAGTGCCCACAGTTCTTGGTCACACCGCTCCAAAGAATGAAGAGGTAGACCAGATGAAGAGTGGTGGGCAGCAAAGCAAAGTTTATTGAGTGATAGTAAGAGGCTCCCGAAGAGGGAGGGGACCCAAGAGGGTTGCCATTTTGATGTTTAAATCTAGGAGTTTTTATGAGATTGTTGGTGGGCTGTTTTAATTTGACTAACCCTCCTTGTGCCTTTCATCCAATCAGCTTTTTGTCCATGTGCTCATCTACATGGGAGAGGGTGGAGGGCTCCTTCCAGGGTGGTATAGAATAACAGGATGGGGTCCTTTTCCTTTTAAGGGCAGTTCCCTCTTAAGATGGGGACCCCAGGCCCTTGCCTTCCTTTCTTCAAACTGCCCTCCATTATCCCCTACCTCAGCCCAGCCCTGCACTAAACTTGCTCTATTAAACAAGGGATTCTTGTGCTACTTATTTTTGAAAAGCTTTGTGCTCTACTCAGATTCCAGAGTTCACACTGTAATTCTGATAATTAGTAGCTGTGTGATAATTAGGGGCCAAGGCCAGGCTGCCCCAAGATGGGCCACTTTGGCATAAAGATTATTTTGAGTTCAAAAGCAATCACAACCCAGCCGATCCAGGAAAAGCTCTGTAGGGGCCAAAGGCAGGCTGCCTCAAAATGTGCCACTTTGGCATATTGATTATTTTAAATAAAAGTTACTTAAGAGACAGCCCGTATAGCAAGGACATTCAGGCCCTCTCTGCCCCCCTGAAAGCAAGAAATAAACCTCCCATGTGAAAGGTACCCTCCTTGTACCAGAGAGTAAAGAAAAATCCTTATCACCAGAGATAGGAAATTTAAAGCCCAGAAAGCTATATACAGAACCCTTGTAATATTTTACTAATTTACTACCCCAGTCCAAATTCTGTTTAGAATTCATCACTCACTGACGCTCCCAAAGTTGAGTTTTTTTTTTTTTTTTTTGTCCGCCAATTCCTTGCAGATTGATTATCTCTTTGTCTAAAAAGTATAAAAACTGCCTGCCTTGGTCATTTCTTTAGGTCTCCATTCTATGATTGGGCCTCCGTGCACATGTAATAAAACTTTGGTTTTTTTCCTCCTCTTAATCTGTTTTATGTCAATTGAATTCTTAGACCAGCTGGAAGGCCTTGAGGTTAGAGAAGAATTTTTTCTTCCCTTGAAGCTCTTTACCTCCCCCTCAGTTGCATGGAAGAATTTAGGTAGAGGACCTGCCCCCGGAAAAGAGTTATCACCATAGATAACTATGATATGATGGAAGTTATGTAGTGTGGACTGGGAGGAACCTATCAAGGCCTGTTTGATCAAAGTCCTCTCTGTGTCCCATTTTTTGAGTGACCTGCCAAATATCTGATTACCAAACATAGACTCTTTTTCATTCTTCTTCAGAATTGTACTTCTTCCTTTTGAAGTCCCAGGCCCCCACCCGCTTCTTACTTCAGGATGAATTACAGACCTCATTTTGCCTGACTGTCTTTGGAGTTTCCATGTCTTCGTGGATTCCCCATATGTACACTATTTAATTTGATTTTCTCCTGTTAATCTGTCTCATATCAATTTATTCTTAGTCTGGCTAGAAGGACCTGGAAGGGGACAGAAATTTTTGCTCCCCAACAGTGATCTTGAGTGAATTACTTACTTTCTCTGTGCCTCTGTTTCATTGTTTGTAAATGGGGATAATAAAAGTACCTACCTCACAGGGCCATTAGGATTAAATTAGTTAATACTTAGAACATTTCTTGGTATATAGTACATCCTTCGTAGTTATTACCAATTACTCCCCAATATCTGCAGAATTTTAGGTCTATCCTGGCATTTACCTCTGTTTAGGTTAGGATTACACTGCATTTGGCTGATAGTCTTTCAGGTTATAGTTTGTTATTATGGCTATTTCTTGATTTCGTTTGAAATGCAATTTCCTCCCATTTTACATATTCTTTGGGTGATGATGGGGGTTGATTTCATATGGGAAGAAATATCTCTTCATGGCTTTTCAATATAAGATAAAGAGATCATTCTATACATATGTAATGTATCCCTGATAATTTCTGTCATTAAAATAAGAAGATACATATTCTTTCTCTGTGCTTCGGTTGTATTTGATATTTACTTGGATATTGTAAAGAACACATCTATCCAGAAACAACTCAGAGACTTTGAAGTGTTTTGTTGTTGTTGTTGTTGTTGTTGTTGTTGTTTTCACTTGTGTTTTGTTATCTTAAAAATCCCTAGCCATTTATCTGATAGAAATGCTATCCCATTTGATGGGTGGAGGGTGTGATACAATTACCTTTAAATAAATAACTGGAAAATAACAGGTACAGTTTAATTTGGGTACATTTCAAAATCCCTTTCTCCAGCAATTACACAGTTACAGAAATCTGTAGGCAACAGACATTTATTTTTATTTTCTTAATTTTATTTTGTGTAAATACAGCCATTGTGCTCTCCGTGAACTTCCCTTTAAGTTATGTTGTGTTTCTCCATTGACTCGCTAAAGTAGGGCTGTATTTCTCCACTTGTGTCTCATGGAGGTGTTGTGTGGACAAAATCAGATAATGGATGTAAAGCAATGAGAGCCCCAAAGGTGCCTGGCATGCCATAAGCTCTCAATGAATGCTTGCTATTTTTCTTAGCCTCTCTAGCACTGCAGGAGGAAATGTATCCCATGAGAATAAGCATTGAGCTGGGGTCATTTCCATTGCACACAGAGCTCCTTTCCAGATCCCCTTCTTCATTTGCAGACACCTGCAAGGAAACTCCACAAGGTTGCAAAGGCCTCCTTTTGGGGCCCTTTTTCTAAATTAAATTTTGTGGCTCATCCCAGCTTCTTTTTCTTACTTGATTTAGATTTAAAAACCCTTGGTGAGGGACCCCTGGGTGGCTCAGTTGGTGAAGCGTCTGCCCTTGGCTCAGCTCCTGATCCTGGGATCGAGCTCTGCTTCCTGTTCCCTGCTCAGTGGGGAGTCTACTTCTCCCTCTGCCCCCCTCCCCCCCAACTTGTGCTCTAGCTCTCACATACATACTCTCTCTCTCAAATAAATAAATAAAATCTTAAAAAAAAAAAAAACCCTTGGCGAAATTGTCTTCCAACTATACTTGAAATGCAGGGTGCGGACTGCTTCTGTGGTCCTGTGGTAACTGATGCTTTTGGAGGCTAAAATGCAGCAGTGCAGAGGTCTATTTGAACTTGCTGACTGTCTGTGGGAAGAGCCTCCAATTCTGATGATTTTATCTAGACCTCGTGTCTAGAGTCAGGACGCACCAGCCCTAACGGTCGAAAGGCACAGCACTGAGCCTGGTCAGGCCTGTTTGAGGTTTTTGGTAGCTATGTGACCAAGATGAGGTACCTAAAAGCTCAGTGCCTTAACTTCTTCATCTGAGAAGTGGGGACAACAATAATTCCTACCTTATTCCTTCCTAAAGGTGAGGGTTACATGAGATATATTTTTTAAAAGATTTATTTGTTTATTTTAGGGAGATATGGAGGGAGAGAGAGTGCACACAAGTGGGGGGAGGGGCAGAGGGAGAGAGAATCTCAAGAAGACTCGGTGCTGAGGGCGGAGCCTGACTTGGGGCTCCATCTCATGAGCCATGAGATCATGACCTGAGTTGAAATCAGGAGTCAGACACTTAACTGACTGAGCCACCTAGGCGCCCTGGTGCAATGTTTTTAAGCATGTGAGACATGTGTCCACCTACATCAACATCATACAGCAAAGGGGACTAAGAATTAAGATCGCCTGTGTCAACATGACTTAATTATTTTTCCAGGATAATCTCACCCAGGTAAGAGTATAAAACAATAAATAGCTTCCCTCTTTGCTTCAGGAAATTCCTGTGAGGGAAGTTTACTTTACTGTCCTAGGAAGCAATTCATTTACCAAACAGCAGTGTACTTGCCAAGGCTTGCTCTGAGATCATTTGTCTACCATTAAATACTAAGATATTATGTTAAAACCTTGCCCAATTAGGCCACCACTGAAAGTCACACTTTAAATTAGACCCTCGGGTGCCTGGTTGGTTCAGTTGGTTAAGTGTCAAACTCTTGATTTTGGTTCAGGTTATAATCTTGGGGTCATGAGATCAAGCCCTATGTCAAGCTCTGCACTCAGCAAGGAGTCTGCTTGAGATTCTTTCACTCATCTCCCTCTGCCCTTCCCCACCCCTGCTCATGCTCTCTAAATAAATAAATGAATGAATAAATAAATAAAATCTTTAAGAATAAATAAACTAGACTCCAAACTCTTGAACTATCCCTCTTTTGCCCTCCTTATTCTGATCTGACCCTTGGTCCCTGTCTGACCTCTTCTTATATTACACCCTACTCATCTTCACACAGTGCCAGCCATATCACTGTCCTGGCTGTTTCTCAAATGGTCTAGGTATATTCCCACTACTGGGTTTTAAATTTGTTCTTCCCTACAAGTAACCATTTGACTCATTTTCTTGTTTCCTTCAAGTCTTTGTTCAAATGTCCCATTATCAGAGTGATTTTCCTAACTACATCATATAAAATCCAGCTGCCCAGTGCTGGCTGGCCCTGGTTTTTTTTTCCTCCAGAGCACTCATCATAACTTACCATATTGTTCCTATTTGTGTGTGTGTGGGCGTGCATGTATGTCTTCCTGCCACCAGAATGTAAGCATCATGAGAAAAGCAACTTTATTTTTATTTGTTCTTATATCCCTAATGCCTAAAGAGTGCCTGAATCATAGTGAGACCTATTATTAATAATAATATTAATTATTAATATATTGAAGTCTCACTATGATAAATATTTTTGAAATAAAAGGATAAAATTAATGAGAAGCGAAAGTATAAGGAGATTGAGTCTCAGTTGCTGCCACTTTATAGAAACAGCTATTTCATCTAGACTGAAATGGCCTGAGGATGTCTCTGGCATGAACCAGACAATTAGAGTCATGTTGTCCAAAACTGATCATGTCCATTTCCTGCTTGTAACCCTTGAATGGTTTCCTACTCATTAGGAGTTGGCAAACTACAGCCCATGGGCCAAATCCATTCCAGTGCCTGTTTTTGTGAATAAAGTTTTATTGGAACAGAGCCATACTCATTCATTTATGTCCTGTCTATGGCTGCTTTTCTGCTACAACAGTATAGTTGAATAGTTGCAACAGGCCATATGGCCCACAAAGCCTAAAATATTTATGATACGATCCTTTATAAAAACAGTTTTATGGGGTGCCTGCGTGGCTCAGTCGGTTAAGTGGATGACTCTTGGTTTCGGCTGAGGTCATGATCTCCTGGGTCCGGGGACTGAGCCCTGCGTCAGGCTCTGCACTCAGCAGGAAGTCTGCTTCAGGATTCTCTCTCTTCCTCTGCCAGCTCCCAGCTCTTTTAAGATAAATAAATCTTAAAAAAAATAAAAACAGTTTTATGACCTTTGCTATGGGCTAAGAAGAAGTACAGTGTTCTTCAGACCTGTCTCCTACTTAGAAAAGCAGTGTGGGATTTGGCTAAGAGTTTGGAATCACATAGGTTAAAATGCCCACTCTGCCAGTTATTAGCTGTGGGAACTTGGGTGAGTTACTCAACCTTTCCAAGCCTCGGTTTTCTCATCTGAAAAATGGACCTAATAGTGGCGCTTACCTCGGCTGTTGTTAGAATTCAATTGCTGTCTGTAAGTATGATTCTTGTCACCGAGCTTGGCATACGGCGGGCATGTACGCAATTTAGGCTGTGATTTTTATAGCTAACTCTCCGACAACTTCATGTCTTATGCTTCATTTATTATTAACGCTCAACTGCTGAGTGTTCCTGTACACTTCAAGTTGCTTTCTGCTTCCATAATTTGCCTACTGCCTTCATTTGCCTGGAACATTTCATTGGAATTTTAATTACCTTTGTAGACCTCCACTAAGGTTCCTTCTCCTGTCAGAAGACTTACCTGAAAGCCATGGGTAGATTCATTGGTCCACTGTGGTCTCATAGTACCCTTGCAATTAGTGCCCACTCTTAAGACTCAACCCAACAAATTGAAATAATGTAAGTCTCTGTCTCCCAGACTAAAAGCCCCCAGTGGTGGTAGTAGTGGTGTGAAGGAGGTGGGGTGGGGGAAATGGTTCTTACTCATTTTTCTATTCCCAGTACCCAGTGCAGTACTTGGAACATAGCGACTGGTTGTGGCTAAATCAGTTACTCGAAGGAGGAGATATTCCCTTTTGTTCTTTCCCATTGGTTCACATGTTGCTTGTAGTTACTTCTAATTGAAAGGAGAGCATTGATTCTGGCTTAAGCTTCCTGTGAAGGAAGGTGGTGGCAGGGAGCTGCCTCAGCTCAGAGTCTGCTTTGAAAGTCTCTGTTGGTTCAGGGCAGACTGCAGGGTCAGAGCAGTCAATTTCCTATACAGTTTGCTGTGGCAGAGGGAAACAAGCAATGCATTATCTTTCTGATGACATTTCGTGGCTCGAGTCCCACCTCTGCCAGTTACTAATGATATGATTTTAGTTTGTCATTTCCCTCAGCCTCAGGTTCCTTGTTGTAAACCTGGAGAACATTCTTCTCTCACTGACTGAGAACTAAGAGAGATGAAGTTAGTGAAAGCTCTTGATAAATTGATAAATACACATTAAGCACAGTTATACTGAAGCTGTTGCGATGGGCCCATTGTCTTGGCTCATTGAGTGAGGAGCAGAAATGGGACCTTCATGGGTTTGTTTATAAATTGGTTCATTCCGTAAAGACAAGGCCGGTCCTATGTGGTTGGCTCATTCCATCAGATTAGTGTAGGCCACTAGGACTTGTGTGACCAAAATATTGACACAAAACAATTATTTGACCCAGTGAGGCAATGCTTTTGAAAATATTCCTTTACAGAAGATATAACCTAATTATCAAAAAATGACTTTGAAGTATTTAAGTTTGATGAGTGATAGTTATCTCTGTGATCTAAAAGCAAGATCACAATTCTGTTTTGTGTTAATTTTCTCTGCCATATTAAAAAAAAAAAAACACTACAACGTTTATTATCCCCCAGTTCCTGTGGGCCACAAGTCCAGGCAGAGCTTAGATGGGTCCTCTGGTTCATGTCTCCCAAAGCTGCAATCAATGTGTTAGGTAAAACTGGGTTCCCATCAAAAACAAGCCATCTTCTCCACACACTCAATGGGAAAGGATTACAAAGAGGGCCTGTGGCTTGCTTTTAACCAATCCACAGTGGCAGAGGTGATGGGATATAAGTCATCCTGTGTACATGATCACATAAGTGTGTAACACTTGTCTTGGCTGAAGCTCCTGTAACAGAAGTCAGCTTAATAAGAGAAAAACAAAAGTTTAGCATGTGTATCTCCTGTATACATGGAAGATACTGATATAGGCAGGCCAGGTCTGAGGACCCAGAGGAGTCCTGTGGGGCCAGCCAAGAGTGTCCTTGGCTTTGCACAGGATGGACATCAAACCCAAGCCAGCAGGAAGTGCAATGGGGTAGAATTTATTGAAGATATGGAGAAAGTAGATACAGATGTAGTGTCTGGGAGACTCAGAATGGAAAAGCAAAATGAGTCTCATCTTTGCTTGGGGTCTGGAGTTTTTATTTAGGATGGTGGCCTGGTAGATGTGTCCTCTCAGGCATCTTGAAACGAATGAGTGCTCAGGTGTCCTCCATAAGTCACTTATGGCCTGGAGCAAGGGATCTTGGCATCAAGGTGCCTGGAGTCCGTGGTCTCAGAAAACGTACATGATGTCCTGGTCTGGTCACTCCTTAGATGTTATCTATGGTGCTGGAAGCCTCCAAAGAAACCATTAAATCCTTGACCTTTACAAGGTGGGCCTACATTAAGACATGTGTAAGGCAGAGGTGCAGGTCCTAGCAAGAACAGAAGCAGGAAAAGGAGCAAAGGACAAAAACAGCATTTTTCATGGGGTCCCTTCAGTTTCCCTGTCTCGATAACCAGGGGAAAATGAGTAATTCTGAGAGGTGGCTTAGAATTCAGGCTTAAATACTATCTTCAGCTAAAAACAAAAGAAAGAAGGGCAAGGGGGAGGCCATTTATGAGCAGGTGACCTAGAAAAGTAAGGTAAACCAAATAAGTTTTGTTATGCAGATTTAATTCAGTGCCTCCTCCATTGATAAGAGTCTCTAGTGATTTGCAGTCATCCTTCCCTTCCTGGTAGTGTGAAGGAGACACGTTTAGAAATGGAGAATTCCAGGAGTGCATGGGTGGCTCAGTCTGATAAGCGGCTGGCTCTTTATTTCAGCTCAGGTGATCTCAGAGTCATGGGATCAAGCCCCACATCGGGCTCTGTGCTCAACACAGAGTCTGCTTGGATTTCTCTCTCCTTCGCCCTCTGCCCTTCCCTCTGCTCCTGCGCTCTTTCTCTCTCTCTCTCTCTCTCAAATAAATAAAATCTTAAAAAAAAATAGAAATGGAGATTTCCTTTATACATGTAAATGTCCCATGCAAAAGAGTAACTTTAACTCAGAGCTTCTCCTGTGTCTCCTGTTTCTCGAAATAATCAGCTCAAAATAATCCTTATGGCAAAGAAGGTTATTTTGGGGTGGCATATTCTGTCGTCCTCTGGTGTAAATACCAGTAATCTGAGAAGGCACAAAATCTGACTACCAAACTGTAGAACCGCTAAGGTATGTCACCCTTTAATTTGACACAGATATGTGTGTGTGTGTCTGTGTGTGTCTGTGTGTCTCTGTGTGTTTCAAGTGGCGATAAGCTCCATAAGAAAAGAGATTTTTGTTTCCCTTGTTCACAGTTGCATCTTCGGCACCTAGACCAATACCCAAGAAAGGAGATGCTCATTACGTATTTGTGGGATGAATGAATTGATGAACAAGCGAATCCCCACTGTGTGCATGGCACTGACAATTATTTTGGGCTGTGGTAGTGTATGATATATTTACTTTGCAGCATTTCTTACACCCAAATAGCATAAACCTTTATCCTCTTAGTGACAATAAACTCTGAATTATTGAATGTAAAACATTTGACAAGAATTATGGGATTATTTTGAACTCAGTGAAGACATGTAGCTATTAAATTTCTGAAGCCCAGTGATTTTTATGATGTAAAATTTCCGACCAAGTCACCTTTCTGAAACTAATTATGAGAAAATAGAACTTTCAAGTCAGAGAATTCTAACATGATTAAAAAAGCACTTGACCCTGCCTCTTGTCCATCAAATCTCTTTTCTGTTTTGTGTGGACACAAATTTTTATCTTAGCCTCTGAAGAGTTATGCCCTACGGTAACTTGTAATGACTACCATCTGTTAAGGAGAAATCCTTAACATTATAGAATTATCGCATGTTACAGCTTTAGGAGTTCCTGAATCAGAATACAGAAAAATAGCACCTCGTGGCTTCAGCCGATTTTTTTTGTTTGCTTGTTTGTTTACACTGAAATTCCAGTGTCAAAAAGTCAGTCCTTGTTCCACCTTCGCTAGAAGACAATATTCCAAAGTCCATAGTGGAGTACAAAGGAGGAAAAAAAAAAAAGAAAAGGGAAAGGAAAGCAGAATGTTTTAGATGCCAAACAGCACATAGAGAGTTTTGTACTCGGGGACGTCTGGGAACATCAGTGACAGGATGCCTTCTCACAGCTGCTGGAGTCCCTCTGATGAGAAGGCTTTATGGAAAAAAAATAGGCAATCAGCATTCTGCAAAGGATGACATTTTCTATTAAATTGTCCCCACTTTTTATATAACACAGCTGCAACAGCTTTATGTGGCTTTTCCTAATGATACCTCGTCTTAGGAGCACACACAGTAGCAAAATAGTTTGTCAATGGCTCCTTCTAAATTTACGATGTTTCAGAGTAATGACTTCCCACTTCACCTGAGAGTCCCCATTCCCCTACCCCCCACCCGGAGAGTCCCAGATGCCTGTATTTACTGCTGCCTGTAACAATACTGAACTTTAAAACGGGCCACTGCATATGAGGGGCGGACTATGTCATAGAGGCTTCCCAGTAACATCCTCCTAACAGTGTTGTTCTTCAAAAAAGCTGCCATGTGGATTGATGATTGATGATTTAGTACAGTTTCTTCTATACCCACTCCATAAATACTCACTGAGTGAATGAATGGTCAATTAACTTCTCTAGGTTTCTTTTTAATTAAAAAGAAAGGTAGTTTTGTAGTTTTCATGTTTAGCAAGTTGCTGTTAAGTGCAATGGTTGCAAATTGGTATGTCTTCTAAGTGCTTTCAGCTGGTGCCGATGCCCTTCCTCTATATTAAATTGCTACTGTTTTGCAGATTGTGTAATACCCTGAATTATATATACTACTGATAAATAACAGGATCTCCTGAAGAAATTATCCGGATTAATCTCGATCGAGCACTTTTGGCTGTGAGATTTGATGTCTCATATTAAAGTGCTCGTTTGAACATTAAAGGTATACCTCAAACCTCCTAAGTTTTACTGGGCTGTAACGTTCACAGGAAGTTCTGTAATTATTTAGCTATGTTTCAGATAGATCCTAAAATCAATTTCATGAAGTTTAAGGCTCAGTTTTGCAATATTTAAGCTAAAAGATAACAACCCATCTCTAGTTTTCTGGTTTATGTTTATTATTTGTTTCCACAGAGCATTTTCGATAACGTAGTGAAAACAAAAGAAAGCAAAAATGACTAATACAAAGTACTTTGAAATTTACAATGTAAAAAATTTTTGAAAATTTTGTTATTAACATTATAATAGCCTCCAATTTAGTTTGGAAAATCCTTCTCTGTCTCTGTTGATATCAGGTGTCCCTATTATCTTTTCTTAGCTCATTGTATATTTTCCTTTCATGATACTGATATATTTGGATTATATGATTTATTGGCCAATTAAGAGAAAAGTTGCATAAGAACAGGAACCGGACATATTTTGCTTACCAGTGATTCCTAGCAGAGATTTTTGGCACAAAATGGATTATTCAGTAAATTTTCTTGAATAAATGAAAGAGCAGAACATGGCTAGGTGAAGTTCAGCTAACTCATTTATTTTTAATATCTGAGTAGAGTTTAGTTGAATGAGTAGGTAGATATGTCATAATTTGCTGATCTCATCCCATTAGACATTTATTTTTTGCCAATCTTTTGCCATTTTAAGTAATCTAATTATTAATCATATTTGCCTATGAAATGTGTTGTAGCATTTCAAACTAATACCAAAAGATTTTAGAATGCATAATGAAATAGCCCCCAAACATCCAGGAAAACAACAGAAACAATATTAATGTTAACTCATGCATTGGTCCTGTGGATGTGAGACTAGATATCCAAATACCATGATTAACACTTTGTTTTTTTCCAATAACTTCATATTGAAGTCTCAAAATATCCTTGATGTTTTCACGCCCTTAATTTTTTCACATTCCGATGTAAAGTATTTAAGTCAAGCATACATTTGTAAGAGAGATTATTTCTGCTCTAATCATAAAAAAAAAAACACAACTTTTTTTCTGCTTGTTTGTTGAGCTCTCATCCTTCTCTGGCTGCTGGGATATACTAATATGGCAGAGCTGCCCTCAGAAGTAGCATTGTTTTTTATTTCTGGTGGAAATGAAAATAGTGCCATGTACAGCCTAGCTCAGAGCCCAAATAGCAATCGTCTCTACTTTAAAAAAGTTGTATCATAAGCTTGTATCTAACTGACAAAATTATTTGTTACTGTGTTGGGGAGTAAATGATAGGGGAGAAAACCTACCACAAAATATATTCATATGTTCAAAATCAAATAGTATTTCAGAAACAAGTAGTGTTTGCTTCGGTTTCTGGTACAGACTAGTCTTCCCTCAAATGGCAAAGTATAATGACAGTGAAGATATAGGTCAATTTCACACCAACTACAGGGTAGAATGGAAACCAAATGTCTATTTCTTTACACAATATGCATCACGGAAGCATAATAAAGCTTGGGCACATGTGGAAAAAAAAAACAGACCTGCGTTATGAAGCATAATGAAGGGAGAGTATGGGTGATAAAGCAGGTAGCCAGTATGGTCAAGCCTGGTTTGAGCTCTGGAGGTAGCAGCACTGTATGACTTTTCAGGGACTGGCTCAGGTTATATCCGGGGCAGGACTAGTAGATAATGAATGGAAAAATGGATGGAATCCAAAGGGGGAAGCAAAGAAATAAGAAGGGGAGCTATTGTATAAATATGTAAACCTGAGTGTTTGGAAAATCCTGGGATAACATAAGCCTATTTTACTTCCCTGTTGACCCAGTCCCTGATCACATACACAAATCAGTGGTGCTAGCTAACTATTGCCTTGCTTCTGCTATTTCTGCTCCATCAGAAAATGGCAGGGAAGGCACACTCCTTGGGCAGTGTTGTAAATTGAGTTAGGATGGTAGTCATTTGCAGACACCTCCCTCAGAGCCTCTGATAGTCCTATATCAAAAACCCTTTGATTGGCTCTGTTCAGGGATGACAGACTGTCCTGTATGGGGAAGGGAGTAGGTTGAAGAAGTGTGAGCAACCTGTAGAATAGCTTGCCCAGGTATAAATGAGAAGGTTGGGTTTAATCTGCAAAACTTCTAATTAACATCTTGCATGACTTATTTCTCTTATTCCACTCCTCTTCTCCCCACCCAAGGTATCAGTAAAACCAGAGTGCTCCCCTTAGGCTTAAAACATGCTGAGCTTCCCTGCCTCTTTGCCTCTGCCTCTGTGCTACCTTACACTAGAAAAGCCCTCCCTGAATTGCCAACTCTCAGACTTATTTATATTCAAAGACTTATCTCAAACTCCTTATCTGTCATGACATTCATTCATGAGGATATTTTTTCCTCTCTCTCTTTGAAGTCTGAGAGCTTTTTGTTTCCAACTTCCACGACTCTTTGTGTCTATATTTGTGTTATGTAAGCACATTTTTCTTATTGATCCTTTAACAAAATCGAACATGAACATTAAGGTGGTAAATTTGAAAACCCTTAGCTATTCTAACACACACAGACTCAGCTACATGCATTTGTACAGACTAGAGAGAGACTAAGTAAAGGGTCAGTCAGAATTAGTCGAGCTCACTTTATGTGCTCTTCATATCTCCAGTCCCTGAGGTACTCCACATTCCTGTGTTTAAACAGTAGATTTGAAATAAACAATGAAGGTAAAGTGATCTTAAAGACACACACACACACACACACACACACACACACACACACAAAGAACTTGAGTTATTTCACTTGGTTTTTTTAATTGAAATTTCTTCTTTTTTAATGGCTTTTTGTTTTACAACTAAAGAATGAATCAAGAAAATTATGATAAATATTAATTATTCTATGACTTTTACTGAAATCAATTTGGTCATATGGAAGATGGGAGTAGAAAAAAAAAGGATCCACTGCAGATTTCAAATACACGAGGAAGGCCATTGATGTAAATCTGTTTCCTAATTTGAAAAATAGGAGTAGTATTGCTTTACTCACAGGGAAATTGTGGAAGTCTAATGAGGTAACACACAAAAAGGCCTCATCCTACTGTCTGGCACCCAGTGAAGTAGCAGTTCTTATTTTGATGAACATAATGATGTGGTATCTCAGAGTAGAAAACAAGGTAAATGAATAAAAAATCTGCTACGTTAGATAGGGATAGACGCTAGGGAGAAAACATAAATCAGTGTCAAGTGGCAGCATAGTGAATTGGAATTTTAGAGTGAGGATGATCATTGAGTAAACGCAAGAAGTCAGCGGTTAGTGGAAGAGCTGTCGGGGGTGGGGGCAGGGAAGGACAAAGGCCCTAAGAAAGGAGTGCGCTTGGAATGTTTGAGGTGTAGCAAGGGACCAGTAAGAGGGGGAGCCCTAGGAGATAAGGTTAGCAAGTAATAACAGGATGAAACAGGTCTTGTCAAGTTTTACAAATCATAGAAAATCTTTACTTTTTCTCTGAGGGACATTGGACACATTTGAAAGGTTTGAGCACAGTAGTGATAGGAATTGACTGCATTTTAACAACTCTGGTTCCTGAGCTGAAAACAGAGTAAACAGTTCTTCCAAGTTGAAGGCTTCTCCCATGGTCCAGGTGAGGTACAATGACAGGTTGGACCAGGATGGTGGCAGTGGTGGTCGTGAGAAATGGCTTTATTCTGGGTACATTTCAAAGTTAGGGATGCATAAGTTGAAAACATTATCGCCATCTTCTCTTCTGGTATTCTCCCTTAACGTGTATTCTAACTCTTTACAACACTAATCACACCTGAGGATTTCGGTAATCAACTGGTCTAACTGGGAGCCTCAGAGTCGAAGTGAGGCACATAACTGGTCTGTTTATTATATAACAACAATCAACAGTGAATTGATGATGTTTTTCAAGTGAGAAAATAATATCAAGTGTCCTAGTGTCTTGGGGATTCCATTTTCCTTCTACATTGTGAACCCTTTAAATTGAATGAGACTAACCTTCATTTTTCTCTTTCCAAAGGTCTTCTTCCTTTTTTGTTTTTGTGCCAAGTCTTGTCTAATCCAGGCCATTAATGGGTCTTTGACTTCTATTAACTTTTGGCTTATCTGTACGGAGGGAAGAGATCCATTTTTCCAGCCTTATTATCTCTAAATCTTTTTATTCACATAGAACACTCATGTGCTAGCTGGTAAAGTCAACAATTCCTCAATATCCATTTTAATTACATTAAATTAATGTCATCAAAAAAAAATCTATCGAGCATGATGCCAGACACTATCCAAGGGATAAGTAAGGTATGGTTTCCTTCCACTAGTAACTTATTATCTCAGAGGCAGATTTAAACCAATCAAAAACTCTGCATTACAATGTGATAAGTTCTTCGGTAAAGAGGAAACAAATAATTTTGCCTGGCTAGGCTAGGGTGGAATCTTATAATGAGGAAAGGCATCTTAGAGGGGTATAGGTGAGTTTCATCAGTGGAGAATGAGGGAAGGGGTCTTCCTGGAAATAGGAAGCAGGAAAAAGACTCAGAGCTGTAATGATATGCATTCTGCCCAAGGGAAATAACAAAAGTAGTCCACTACCTCTATATGTCATGTTCTTTTTTTTTTTTTTTAATGTCATGTTCTTTGTGTGGATGGATGGAGATGTGGTTGGAAAGATAGACTGAGAAATGGTTCTGAAGGCCCTGATATTAAATCATCATCTTATTCTGCCAAATTGACTTGCTGATTTTGCACAGAAGCCAGAAGTGCTTATTATAATGGAGAATCTTTTGATCATCCAATACCAGCTGGGTTCTGAGCCTGTTCTTCAATTTTTCCAGGGAGCGAATAACCCAGCACTTCAAACATACCAGTTTTGCATCTTTGTGCAAAAACAGTCCATTTCATTGCACCTATATAAAAAATATTTCTTTTGAAATAATTATGGACTCCAAGGAAATTGCAAAAAAAGTTATAAAAGTTCTCGTGTATCCTTCACCTGGCTTTCCCCAATGGTGGCATCTTGTAGAGCTTATAGGTAATGCAGTATCAAACCCAGAAATTGACATTGGTACATTGCTATCAACAAGAATACAGACCTTTTTTAGTTTTCACCATTTTTGACCTACATTTTCTGTATATGTGTGTATATGTATATTTCCATATAATTTTATTATACATATAGATTGTAATAACCATCACTACAATCAAGATATAGAACTATTCCATCACCACAAAAGAACTCCCTCATACTACCTCTGAATTCATACCCACTCACTACCCTACTCTTGTTCTGTCCCTTGGAAACCACTCATCTGTTTGTCATTTCTATAGCTTTGTCATTTCAAGGATGCTGTGTAAGTGGAACCGTATTTAAAAGATTTTATTTATTTATTTATTTATTTAGAGCGCATGAGCAGGGGGAGGGGTAGAGGGAGGAGAGGGAAAGAATCTCCAGCAGACTTCCCGCTGAGCAGGGAGCCCAACACGGGGCTGTGTCCCAGGACACTGAGATCATGACCTGAGCCAAAATTAAGAGTCCATCGCTTAACTAACTGAGGCACCCAGGCACCTCAAGACGTTTTTTATTAAGTACAATGCCCTTGAGGTCCAACCAGGTTGTTGCATATATCGTTAGTTCATTCACTTTTATCACTGAGCAGTATTGCGCTGTATGTATGTGCCAGAGTTTTCTCAACCACTCACCTATTGAAAGGCATTTGGGTTATTTCTCATATTTTGCTATTGTGAACAAAGCCACTGTGAGTATTCATGTACAAGTGTTTTGGTGAACATACATTTTCATTCCTCTGACATCATGCCCAACAGTGTGATTGCTGAGTCATATAAGTGCATGTTTAGTTTTGTAGGAAACAGCCAAACTATTTTCTAGAGTGGCTGTACCATTTGACATTCCCCCCAGTAGTATATTAGAGCTCATTTCTTCATTTCTTTGCCAGCATTTGGCATTATCACCGACTTTTATTTTAGCTTTTTAAAAGGCATGTAGTGATATCTCATTGTGGTTTTAATGTCCATATCCCTAATGGCCAATGACTTTGGACATTTTCACATGTTTCTCACCATCTGTATCTTCTCTTTGTAGAAATATCTTTTTGTGTTTTTTTACCCATTTTAAATTGAGTTATTTGTAAAAAAAGAAAACTGTTGCATTTTGAGAGTTATTTATAAACTCTAGATATAAGGCCTTTTTTAGATATATGGTTTGCAATTATTTTCTCCCCATCTGTAGCTTGTCTTTTCATCCTCACAATAGGGTATTATTTGTAGCATAAAAGTTTTTAATTTGGAAGAGGCCCAATTTATGACTTTCCTTAGATGGGACATGCTTTTGGGGTCATCTTTAAGCAGTAGGTCATCACCTAGAATTAGGTCCCAAATATATTCTCCTATGTTTTCTTCTAAAATGTTTATAGTTCCTCATTTTACATTTGAATTCACGATCCATTTTGAATTAATTTTTGTATACAGTGTGAGGATTAGGTCAAAGGGTTTTTTTTTTTTTTTTTTTTTTTTTGCCTGTGGATGTCCAGTTGTTCTAGCACAATTTGTTGAAAACAACTCTCTTTCCTCCACTGAGCTGTTTTTGCACCTTTATCAAAAATCATCTGGGCATATCTGTGTTAATCTATTTTTGAATTCTGTGTTCTGTTACATTGATCTATATGTCTCTTCCTTCTTTAATAACATGTTGTCTTGCTTGCTGTAGATATATAGTAAGTTGTGATCTCAGATTCCTCACTTTATTCTTTGTAAAAATTCTTTTAACTATTCTAGTTCCTTTGCTTTTCCATATAAATTTTAGAATATGTTTCTCTATATCTGCAAAAAACCAAAAAACAAAAAACCTTGCTAGACCTATGATAGGAATTGCATTAAAGCTCTAGATCAAGTTGTGGAGAAACTAACATCTTTACTATAGTGAGTCTTGTAATCCACGAATATATCTGTTCACTTAGATCTTCTTTGCTTTCTTTTCTTGATGTTTTGTAATCTTCAGTCTACAGATGCTATATGTGTTTTGTTAGATTTCTTTTGTTTACCCAATTATAAATAGTATTCCATTTTAATTCTTGTTTCCATGTTTTTGTTGCTAGTATATAGGATGCAATTAATTTGTGCATGTTGATCCTGCATCTTGTGTCTTTGCCAAACTTGTTAACTTCTGGCAGCTTATTGGTAGGCTCCTTGGTGTTTTCTACATAGACAATGATGTCATCTGAAAATAGGATAGTTCTATTTCTTTTTTTCCAATCTGCATTCCTTTGTTTCCTTTTCTTGTCCTATTGCAATGGCTAGCTCCTTCTATACTAGATTGAATGTAAGTGGTGAGAATGGACATCTTTGGCTTGTTTCCAATCTTAGGGGGAAAACATTGTCTTTTACCTTTAAGTACAATGTTAGCTATAGATTTCTATTTTGGTAGATTTTCTTTATCAACCTGAGGAAATTCCCTTCTATTTTTAATTTACTAAGAGTTTTTTTTAAATTTCCTAAGATTTTTTAATCATGAATGGGTTTTGAATTTTATCAAATATCTTTCTGCATTTTGATTGATATGATCATGTGATTTTTCTTTGTTGCTATGGTAGATTATATTTATTAAGTTTCAAATAGCATTGCATTCTTGAAATAAACCTCACTTGTCTCTGAAGTATAATTCTTTTTATATATTGGTTCAATTTGTTAGTATATTGTTGAGGATTTTTGCCTCTCAATTTGTGCTTCTAAATTCATGAGAAATTTTTCTCTGTATTTTTCTCCTTTCAGAATATCAGAAAACTCTCAGAGATGTGTTTCCACAGCCATATCTAAGAAAAATGCCTTCCATTTTAAGAATGTAGATTAAACCTCTTGGCTTCTATCTCAACCTCTTATAACACCGTAAAGGAAGAAGGGAAATTAGAAAACTTAGTTTCCACTTTGAAATCTCAGCCAGGGGTATATATTACCCTTCTATAGCTAGTTCTTTAGCTCTTTTCCTGATGGTTCAAATGTTCTAAGGAAAGAAATGTCAGGCGTGAAAAGCCAGTGTTTTGCATCTTCTCAGTTCATCACCAGTACTGCATTGGTATTTGTAGTAACAGGTTAAACTTGCATGGTTACATATAAAAATTCAGTATATTTGCAATTTAATCAAACAAAATATGATTACACAATGATAAAATTATTTTCTGTATTCCTCAATTTATCTTATGTCTTCACTGATATTAATAACATTACATCTGTCACATAAGACCATGTAAAATTCATCAATTTCTCCAGATACTGACTCAGTCTGGTCCACTGCCGCTGGTATTATAATCATCAAAGTAAGACCAAATCCCGTATTTTACATTTATTCATACAGAATTCTGGAAGGCTTTAGATATGTGCTTGTGCACGGCTGAAATGGTGCCTTCTGAAGTTTTCTTTTATATTTTTAGGGTTTTATGTTTATGTTATTTTATATTCATTATCCATAACACTTTTTTTCTGCTTTTTAAGGGTCCAGTAATAGCCTCTTAAATTATTTTGTGGCTGTGCTCAGTAGAATAAAATCATAGAGCTTCAAGATTGTAATACAAGAGATCAAATAAAATCTCAGACTCAGACTGGTTAAGTGACTTACTAAAGGTTATACAGAGTCAGCATCAGAATCCTAACTAGATACCAGCTCTCCCGTCTGTCGGAACAGTGTAAGACTCGTAGCCCACAGTTTTACCTTAATGAATTGCTAACTATAAACATATAGCTCAATCTGAATGTTTCCTACAAATATACAGAATCTGTCCTTGTTTAATTTTAGGGAGCGTGAAACTCACATGGGGGGACAGATTCCACAAGAAGCAGATTTCAGGAGTCAGTAGTGGAGTCCCAGAGTTCATTTCAAAAGACCTCTGGTGATTCCGATGCTGGTGACCTGAGGTCAATGCTGGTCCAATGCTGGTGACAATGAGGTCCAATGCTGGTGACCTGTGCATGGTGACTCCTGTCCTTCTGGTACTCCCTGGCCCTGCCAACCGAGGACAGCAGAACACTTAACCCTGCCTGCTGCTTAACCATTTTTTTTTTAAGCTTTGATTTAAATTCCAGTTAGTTAACATACAGTGTCATGTTAGTTTCAGGTGTATGATATAGTGATTCAACACTTCCATACATTACCCGCTGTGCTTCATCAACTTTCTTTCTTTCTTTCTTTCTTTCTTTTTCTTTCTTTCTTTCTTTCTTTCTTTCTTTCTTTCTTTCTTTCTTTCTTTCTTTCTTTCTTTCTTTCTTTCTTTCTTTCTTTCTTTCTTTCTTTCTTTCTCTTTCTTTCTTTCTTTCTTTCTTTCTTTCTTTCTTTCTTTCTTTCTTTCTTTCTCTTTCTTTCTCTCTTTCTTTCTCTCTTTCTTTCTTTCTTTCTTTCTTTCTTTCTTTCTTTCTTTCTTTTTCTTTCTTTCTTCTATTATGTTCAGTTAACCAACATATAGTACATTAGTACATTAGTTTTTGATGTAGTATTCAATGATTCATTAGTTGTGTGTAACACCCAGGGCTCATCACTACACGTGCTCTCCTTAATACCCATCACCCGGCTACCCTATCCCTCCACCCCCTCCCTTCTGGAACCCTCAGTTTATCGATCCTCATACCCTCTGTTGCTGTTAATTTATCAACTAGGAGCCCCTCTTAAATTAGAAAGGAGAGGAAAGAAGGAATGGGAAATCCTCTTTCAGTTGCCCGAAGCTCCTAAATCTTAAGAAGGGCAAGTGTGGTGGCTGGCCCAGACGGTCAAAATTTCAACTCTAGTAGGAAGAAGCTAATTGAATGGACAAAACTAAATCCCTAGGAGCTTCTCTGCAAAACACAGATGTAAGAGAAAAGGTTCACTGGCAGACTGAGATCAGAAGAGCAAAATATCTTGAAAATATGAAACCATTGTGAAAAGAACTTTGTTTTAACATTATCAGTTTCAGAGTGATCTCTTATTGGTCTTTGTATCCCTTGTAGCACTTTGCACACATTAGACACTCAATAACAGTTTTTTTAAAGATTTTATTTATTTATTTGAGAGAGAGCACGAGTGGGGGGAGGGGCAGAGGGAGCCCGACATGGGGCTCCATCCCAAGACCCCGGGATCATGACCTGAGCCAAAGGCAGACGCTTAACCCACTGAGCCACCCAGACACCTGACACTCAGTCATAGTTGTTGAAGAAGTATCCCCTAATGAATTCATCTACTTAGCTGTCAAAAGGTCACTCTCTGTATATACTGCAATGAAATGAATGTGATTCTTTTATTTTCCATCAAGTTCACCACTTGTTATTTTGAAAACCTTTTCGGAGTTTGTATGTAGGTATGTAGAGTGTAGTGGTTAATAGAAAGGGCTTTGGCATCTCAGCTCCATGACTTTTGAGCTGTGTGGACTCCTGAAAGTGACTTCGTGACTCCATGTCAGAGGTTCCCAAACTTTAGAATGGAGATCACAATGTTAATGACCTCGCAGGGCTGTTGGAAGGATAAATGACATAATGCATATAAAGTACTTAGTACAATGGTTGGCACAGAGAGAGAAGGAGTTTTCAAGTTTAGCATTATAAATGCATGCAAACAACTAACTAAAATGTTATGAACGCTTTTCTGAAGTATTGCCAGCATCTGTGGGGGACATAAAAGGAGTTGGGGTATGGAAGACCTCATAAAGGAAGAACTGTTTGGCTAATTATTCAAGATTGAGTGGAAGATAACCAGGCAGAGAAGAAAGGGGAAGGCAGAGGGAGGGAACAGTGTCAGTCAAGATCCTGATGTATAAAAGTTTGTAGAAATTTGGAAGATGGCAACTTTGTCTGTTGGTAATGACTGTAAAAACAAAGAATTAGGATTGTGAATAAAGATAATGAAGATGATGGCAGCCATGGAGGCAGCCAGGGAAGTGCACTTACAGATTGCCCCGTAGGAGAGAACGTTCTGGAAGGAGTACCATTAGCTGACAGCTCCAAGCTGCCATACCTTTGGGATCAGCCACAGCATTCCTCCTAGGCCACACTCCCTTCAGGCTGTTCCCACCCAATGACTGATAATAATAACAGAGCTGGGGATTCCTGCCTGGCATGGACTTCTTAGTCTTTGCTCTGGGGCAAACCATCGGCCGGGCTTGACACTTTCTCAGACCGCCGCTGCAGCCTGAGATTCTTCCTACACAAACTTCCTTCCTTTGTCCTTCCTTTTCACAGTTGTCAGACCTACACTGCAGTCTGAAGACTCTCCTTGCCTCTTCTCTCTCCTGCTCCCTCCCCCTTTATCTACTGCAGGCATTTCCCGCACTAAAGCTTTTGTGCTTCTAATTCCATCTTGGTGCTTGCTTTCTGGAGGATCTGAACTAATACAGTGCTAAAACGGAATTAAAGAAAATATGTTAGCTTAGTTCAAATACACTGAACCATAATTCCCCAGATCTACAGTTGAGATATTGGCAATGGTGATTCGGTTTTAGACATTCTCTTAGGTTAGGCTATGTTCTAGAATAGAGAGATCTTAAAAGCCATATTACTATGTGGGAAAAGGGTTTGAGAGGCTCTCCTGGCATACATGATGGAAAGTTCTTCTCTGAGTTAATCCAAGGCCAGGATCTTGACAGAAATGTCAAGATGACTTGACATTTGACAAGATGACTTGACAAAATGACTAGAGCTTTCCCTATCAAAAGCATCTCAGTTATTTATTTATTTTTCTCTTGGGAGCCTAAATTAACTCCTGAGGTAGGTGTGGAACACAGTAAGCTAGGTCCAGGGCATAAGATGGATGGGCAGAGATTATGTGAGAAGGACCTACTAGAAGGGCTCCCCAGGTTGGGCTCATGAGTTTAAAACTTATCATTTAGGAAATGAGGAGTCATTAAAGATTTAGAAGCAAAGTAATGATATGATATTTTTTCATATGTAGATGAGCCTAATGATGTTCAGGGTAATAAGTGGATAATCAGGCCATGAATTAGGAGGAAAACCTGACTGCGGTAGGGGAAAAACCAGTGTGTTTAGAGATACTGGCTTTGAGGCCCTAGCAAAATGCTTTCTATTTCTAGCAGGCAGAGCTGTTTGTTGTATTCCTGGGGAATGAATAAGGAGGGTCTTTGACTTCACCGTATTGGCAAGGTGCCTGAAGAATAATGCTATGCTATTCTCTCCTCGCTTGCTTGTCACAATGGACAGCATTGTGATTGATGCAAAGACGCAAATGGTCCCTGCTAGAGGATGTCAACTTTCTTTAATGGCAAAGGTCATAGAAATTTATGAAGATGGTTACATGCAGCAGGAAATAATGCAGCGTGCCCTCAGATAGAGATACAACATCCTAGGCCCTCTATCCTGCCTGCCACTCTAGAGGTGGCCTCTGGGCCAGCCCGCTTACCAGATGCAATCCTCATGTACACTGCCTGCAGATGAGCCCTTAGAGCTGCTGGGAAATCCCACTGTTTCTTCCAGGTCAATTAATTCTCCCATTCTTTTAGAGCATTCTTTTCATGCCTTTCTCTCTTTCTACAAACCACCAATACCTCCTGCCCTTGCTCATTCTCAATGGATGGTCTTGTTTCTGATTTCACCGAGAAGATTGAAGCATCCAAAAGGGAACATTCCATAACTTCCCACCGAAGTCATCTTCCATCTTCTGTATCTGTCCCTTTATTCTGCATCTTCCTCTGCACCTCAACAAATGAGCTTTCTATCCACGTATATAAGGTCAACCCCTCTCCTTGGTCAGGTGATCCCATTCTTGACTTCTCACTCAAGGACATCACTCCAGGACTTGTCCACCTCTCTCCCTTACATCATTGACTTTCCCTTCTGCACTGGATCAGTCCTTCTAGTATGGAAACATGCAATACTGTTTCTCTCCCGTTATTGCACATTCCTCTCTGACAACTCTAACATTTCTCTGTTGCCATTTGAACAAAGCTCCCTGGTAGCTGTTTCTTGCTTACTATCTTCCCCTCTCTTATTTTCTCTTGAGCCCACTCCAATCAGGCTTCCATCCCCATCAGTCCACCACAGCTTTCTTGTCGAGGTCAGTGACTTCCATGTTGCCAAATCCAACAATCAATTCTCAGTTTTTATCTTATTGGATTTGTCCCCTGCATGCAACACAGCTGATCACTCTGTCCTTTGAAAAATACTGTTCTTTCTTCACTTTATTGCTGGGACATCATTCTCTGGGTCCTTGTCCTCCTCTGATGGTGTCAGATAAATGAACATCACCACCACCCCCCCGCTGTAACTTTCTATCCCTTTAAACTACTTCACATCGTGAAATAGACCATGATATATGGCATCTATATTTATCTGCTGTTCATCTGTCTCTTCTGATTCTAAAATGTAAACTCCCTGAGAGCAGCAATTCGTGCCTTATTTACTGTTGTACCTAAGCAGTACCAGCCATGCATTTTGATGCCAAATAAATATCTGTTGAAAAAAATTGATGAAAATAGCTCCAATATAATCCTGAAGGTTATCTTCAAGTCTTGAGTAAAGCATGTGCCATTTCTTTAGGGCCATCCCTTGAGCTTCAGAACTATCCCTCCAGGCTTTATTCCTCATTAAGTTTCATTCTTCTACTAGATGAAAGAGAATTAAACATTACATTGATATGTTGAGGATTTAGATAGCCCCAAAGTTTTGGCTTAAAATGTTCATAAAAGTCTTATTTTATGTAGGAACGAGTTTTGAAAGTCAACCTTTAAGATAAAAATCCCCTACAGTCTAAAGTATCCTTGAAAGACCCTTAAATCAACTAAAAGGTATGGTACATCTGGTTTTGAACGTACAGTCCTTCATATTAATTGTTAGGCACACAAGAGTTTGCAAGCTACTGAGCTATATTAAAGGAGCAAAATGAGAGTCAGTGTGCGGATTCTGACATTCTGGGTTTGATAAACAATAACAATGAATAAATTGTTATTTATTAAGCTTCTTTAAAATAAATATCAAATCACTCACTATGAATAAGAGGTGTGTTGATATTTCTGATGTTTTCACGTTTCCTGCAGACTTTACTCCATTCTGTGATAATATTAAGCCTCTATCACCTTAATACAGACTATATTTGCTTTCTGTTGTGGGGATTAAACAAAATACATTTGGATAAGCATCTAGCACTGGGCCTGACACATTTGTAGGTGGTCAAAATATGTTGGCTAAGGACACCTAGGTGGCTCAGTCAGTCAAGTGTCTGACTCTTGATTTCGGCTCAGGTCATGATTTCAGGGTCATGAGATGGAGTCCCGCATCAGGCTCAGTGCTCAGCTTGGAGCCTGCTTGAGATTCTCTCTCTCCTCCCTCTGCCCCTCCCCCCACTCGCACACACTCTCTCTCTCAAATAAATAAATAAATAAAAGCTTTTAAAAAATGTTGGTTAGATTTGAATCTAAGTCTTGTTTGATCAGAGTTACAGAGATATGTAGAAAAGAACCTAAAATCCTTGCTAATGAATTCCTGCTTTTCTGAGTTACTCTTTCCTGATGTGGTCCCAATGAACAGACATCATCTATGCTCTTGGGCATAGGCTTCATGCAATCACCTTTTAGGTGCAGTTGAAGGAATGGAATCTCTAAATTGGCATGCAGTTAATTGCCTGAATGGAATTATTTCACTTGTCATGAATAAGAAGTAGTATTTGTAATGACCGAGAAAAGTTTACCTGGTAGAATATTGTTATTTATTAAGCTTGTCTTTCTCAATGGGATAAAGCAGTTGAGTTACTCATAATTAGACCATGCTCCACCTCCCCTCCATAAGCTCTGCTTCGATAGGTTTGAAATTAAAGAAGGAAAAGTCTGAGTTTAGGTAGAAGTGTTGATGGCACTGCACAAGCCTGGGGACCTAGTCAGAAATGTAATTGGTATTATGTTTATGCCACTTAGAAAGGAAATGCTTCAGCTTGTCCTTTTCCAACAGTGTTGTGATACTTTTTTTTAGAGGGAGGGAGAGAGATAGAGTGGGGGGAGGGGCAGAGGGAGAAGGAGAGGGAGAATCTTATGCAGGCTCCCTGCGCAGTGCAGAGCCAGACGCAGGGCTCCATCTCACAACCCTGAAGTCATGACCTGAGCTGAAATCAAGAGTCGGATGCCTAACCGACTGAGCCACCCGGGCGCCCCCGGTGTTGTGGTACTTTTATGATTGGCCAGCCCTGGTTCTGTGTGGTCCATGGAATTTGTTTGCAATCATCTTCTCCTTAGATATTATTGCCCCTCTCTGCTTTCCTGGATTCCTAAAACTGTCTTAGACACAGAGGTTCAGTTCAAAGTTTTTGAGTCGGTAAGTATAGCTTTTTCCAGTAGCAACAACAAAGACAACCGAGATTTGTGCTCATGTACTGTGTCCCAAGCTCAGCACATTGCAAATATAGTAGTTCCCCCTTCTCTGCGGTTCTGCTTTCCACGGTTTCAGTTACCCATGGTCAGCTGTGGTCTAGCAGCAGATGATCCTTATTCTTACCTATTATCAGGTCCATAGGAGCACACCCTGATGTCAAAATGCCTATGTCATTTACTTCACTTCATCTATCACGTAGGTATTTTATCATCTCACATTATCACAAGAAGGGTGAGTACAGTACGCCAAGATATTCTGAGAAAGAGACCACATTCACATAACTTTTATTTTTGTGTTTTTTTTTTTACAATAGGTCTATTTTGTTATTAGTTATTGTTAATCTCTTACTGTGTCTAATTTATAAATTAAACTTTATCATAGGTATGTACATATAGGAAAAAACATAGTACAGTAGGGTTCAGTACTATCTGTGGTTTCAGGCATCTGCTGGGGGTCTTGGAACATATCTCCCACAGATAAAGTGAGGACTACTGTATTCTCTCATTTAATCTTCACAAGACCCTGTGGCAGGGGATCTTAAAGTGTGGTCCTCAGACCAGCAGCAGCAGCTGGGAACCTGTTAAAAATGCTAATTCTCGGGTGCCTGGGTTGCTCAGTCAGTTTACTCTTGATTTCAGCTCAGGTCATGATCTCAGGGTCATGAGATCAACATGTCGAGCCCTGTGTTGGGCTCCACACTCAGTGGGGAGTTTTCTTGAGATTCTCTCTCCCTCTCCCTCCCCCAGCCCTGCACTCATTCTCTCTCTCTCTCCCTCAAATAATAAATAAATCTTTTAAAAAAAAGAAATGCTAATTCCCAGGCCCTACCCCAGACCTACTGACTCAGACACTTGCGAGTTGGGAACAAGCCATCTGTGTTTTAATAAGCCCTCTGGGATTTTGATACAGGCTAAAGTTTGAGAAGCCCTGCCCTATGTTGGCATAGGCTATACTGTCATTGCCATCGCATACGTGAGGAAAGGAGACATGGTTACACTGAACAGAAATTGGGCAGCTCCCCAGAGCTGGTAAGCCATAAATCCAAGTTGCAAACCTGCATGGTCTGATCCCAGAGAGCATTGTTTTAGCAGGGTTTTAAACTGGCTCCGTTAATGCCTGGTCCTTGAAATACTCTACCCTGGGAGAATGAGATTTGTGATGGCACTACTTTGCTTTTGCTCTAGCTACTCAAATTAGCGTGCATCTGTTTGGGTCAGTTCCTGAAAATAACTCTAAGATGGAGAATAGCCTTCAGGGAGTTTACAGGGGAAGGCCTTTGGGATCCATACCTGTGTGGTGTGAAGGAAGTCATTGGATGCAGGTGGCCCCAGGAGATGGGGCCTGACCCTGGGCCAGGTCATCTTACCAGAAAGCCTTCAGCTGCCAACGCCCCCAGCAGCTGGGGGAATGAGTGCCTTAGCCCTGGAGGGGGGATGGTGGGGGACTCAGCACCCCATAATATCCACCATAGCATTGCCCCCCCTCAACCTTTTTATAAAGCACCTGATATAACTGCCTAATGTGATTAAAGCATTTCGAGAGGTCAGGGAGAATTGAAATGGCCTTAACCAGCCTCTCTGCAGTATTACTGTCAGAGATGAGGAACCTGAGCTTAGCAACAAAGGGAAGAAAAGTGAGCAGGAGGATTTTAGAAACCAATTATGGAGGAAGAGTAGAGCAGGGAGAAGCCCTACGGAACCAAAACCATTGGGATCCAGAAAAGAAGGAGGGCTCTCAGAGTCAGATGTTTTGGAGAGCCCTCCCCAGACAGGCCATTACTATTAGCAGGTGGGAAATCATCTGGGGCCCTTAGAAGGCAGTGCTAGTGGGATGGTGGCAGTTACATAGAGGACGTGAAATAAACAAATTAAAGATGGCCCTTCGATGTAAGGGAGAAGCCACTCTTTGCAGAGACTTCTGTTTTTCTGTTTTCTTACATGACAAGAACATGTATTATTTTGGCTCAAAACCTCTTAGCAATAGGGTATGATAAGCCACTTTAAAGAAAATGTCTTGAATCATTTTGTCTCTCCATTTAGTTATGTTACCAAGCCACTCCCCTAGTTTATTTCTCACCATAATATGTAAGAGAGTGGGCTGGTTTGCTTGCTTATTATTATTGTTATTATTACTATTATTTTGCCATTTGTGGTTGGGCCCCCAAAACTGTGTAGGTGAATGTGAAGTACCAATTATCCTTTACCATTAGAACTCCCAAATCTGAATCAGATAGAACTTAGGTGACAGATTTTAAAATTTTTTTAAATACTTATTTATTTGTTTATTTATTTATTTATTTATTTATTTATTTATTTATGTGAGCGAGCGAGCGAGCGAGAGAGAGAGCATGAGCAGTGGGGAAGGGGCATGAGTGGTGGGGGGAGTGGGAAGGGACAGAGGGAGAGGGAGAAGCAGACTCCCTGCTGAGTAGGGAGCCCGATATGCGCTCGATCCCAGGACCCTGAGATCATGACTTGAGCTGAAGGCAGACACTTAACTGACTGAGCCACCCAGGCGCCCCTTATTTATTTGTTTTAGAGAGAGAGAGTGCATGCACGCAGGGTGGGGAGGCGCAGAAGGAGAGGGAGAGAGAGAATCTCAAGCAGACTCCCCAGTGAACATGGGGGCGCAATCCCAGGACACTGAGATCATGACCTGAGCTGAAACCAAGAGTCGGTAGCTCAGCCAACTGAGCCACTCAGGCACGCCGTGACAGATTCATTCATATAAGTTTAAGAAAATTAAACCTTATTTGTGTGAGGAATTCTGGTGATACCTGGCAAATCCAACAAATGGGCTTACTGCCATTTTTTTCTCCAAAGCCACTAAGCTGACCACAAAGGGGATACAAGAGTTATTTCCCCAAAAGATGAAGACACTAGGAAAGGAAATAGAAGTAAAGAAATGCAAGCTGGAGAGCAAATTGGGCAGGTGGAAGCTGCTCTCTCAGACCAGAGAAAGCTGATGTGTTAGGCCATCATGCCAGAAGCACAGAAGCGGATGATCCAACCAGAGAACCCCAGGAAGGTTCAGGAAGCATGAGTTGCCTCTTACGGAAAGATACTTGGTTAAAAGGCTGTATATAAGCAACACTTAAATGAATCTCACATCCACTCCCTGGTGTGTGTGGAAGAGCAGAGATTTTACCCTGTAGAGAATTCAAACCGGAGAGACCCCGACCTCAGGGACCCCAGGCATTGTGGAGGATTGGTCACAAGCTCAGACAGTGGGCAAAGGAAAAATCTGAACATCTGAGCCGTGAGAAACTCCCCTTCATTCTCCTTCCAGTTCAACTCTGGGGACGCCTGGGTGGCTCAGTCAGTTAAGCGTCTGCCTTCGGCTCAGGTTGTGATCTCACGGTCCTGGGATCGAGCCCCACATCGGGCTCCCTGCTCAGCAGGGAGTGTGCTTCTCCCTCTCCCTCTGCTGCTCCCCCTGCTTGTGCTCTCTCTCTCTGACAAATAAATAAATAAAATCTTTTTAAAAAACGCCAACTCAACTCCGAGAACACAGGCATAGAGAAACTAATTGGTGGTGGTGGGCGGCGAGGGTAGGGCAGAGAATATAAATTGCAGGAAAATTTTTTAAAAACCCAGTTTTACAAGAAATGAAATACAGCAGGGAGACTCCATGGCTCAATCTGGAATTGTGTGGAGCTTGTAATAATCAGAACAGAATGTTGATTTTTCCAAAAAATAAGAGGAAGGGAAAAGTTCTAATTGAGAGGTGTGTGTTTGAAAGATGTGGTCAAAGAGTACCTAAGAGCACTGAACACTCCTCTTCCATAGTAGGAAGTCAAAAGATAGTATTGAAAACAAAAGGAAAAATCAAGAAGTTGCAGTAGGAGTGTTATATACTGAAATCCAAAGTGCTGAAGTAGTTAGAAGTGGTTTCTTCAGAGTAATGATCAGTTTGTGAGGGATAGAAAAGGTTCTGTTCTTTTTTTTTTATAAACTTTATAATAATGCTTGTCTTTTAAAACATTGTCCATGTAAAACTGGATACAAATGCTTAAGATAATGTTATGCACACCCAAATACTTTGAGAGGCCCACCTCTGGCATTTTCTGTGAACAGGTTGCAGAAAATAGATGGACTCTTTTATAGTTTTTCTTTGTAATTAATGAAGCAATCTTTGCATGTACCAAGGGTATGATACATTACTTACCCACTGGAGTGTATTGTGCCTGCTATAAAAGTCTTTATGGAAACTAGGGCAGAAAATTAGGCCTTTAAATTACAAAGACCTCAGGTGATTATGCTTAGAACATAAGCCCACTTATGGGGATGGTAACAGGGAGGTTCTTTTTTTTTTTTTTTTGTAATCAAATGGAGATGGACAGCACACTGGTGGGTAACTGTGTTTGGTTAACTTCACGGATATAATGGCAGAATTTCTTTTTATCCCAAGTAAATGATTCAGGTAAAACAGATCAATACATTAACAGTGAAATGTCTCCTTGACCATTGTGTCCTCAGTTACACTGAGTAGAGTTGACTCATATTTCAACTGAATCTCAATCTTCATTCACTGTTGGTACTGAATTGTGAGCATTTTCAATATGGAGTACATGCTTTTTATAGACTGGACTTGACAGTTTGTGTTTCAGTTTATGAAGTCAAAGGTTTTATAAATCATAGAAAAACAGGTCTACCCCTCATGTTGCTCTCTAGCATAAGCTCTGTTCTTCTCTATGGGTTAATTTTAGTGTATTTAAAATTTTAGTGTATTTAAAATTTTCATTATTAATAATATTTTATGTATGAGAAAAGTGCTTTTCCTTGATGAATTCTAAATTTGTGAATTCAGTAGCTGGAAGGAAGAACATTTGAGTCATTGAGGGGATTACATTTCAAGACACCTAATTTTCCCCTACTTTGCTATTTCCTTGAGCATCACAAATAAGAATCAACCTCATTCTTGCCCTAATGGAGCATACAGTCTGAATGGAGAGATAAATATGTATACACACACACACACATACACACATACACACATGCTTAAATATGGCAGAAATTGTTCTATGCCTCAAGAGAGGTAAACATAAAGTACTTTGAGAGTCCAGTCACTTCCAGAGTGATATTTGAGTCAGATCTTGAAGAAAATCTTTATTTCTTGATCTGTTTTTCATTAATGTATGGATCTTAGAGATTAAGGCTGCTCCTACTTCTTTAGAATGGGTTCTCCGGCCTCAAAATCTAGGGCCAGGCCAGGGAAGCTGAGGCTTTGCCTTGAGAAATGAGACATCCCCCACTGGAAGTGGGTCAGGTGCTTATAGATAAGTCCAGACATACGTGAGAGAGGAGACCAAGCAGACAGGGGAGCCTGAGGTTGGGTGATAGGAGGTAGTGAAGAAGGCTGGTTGGGGCAGGGAGGTAGCAATGGGTTGCTCAGCAGGTAGGCAGTCAATGGTGGCAGATCTGTGAGAGCAGATCTGGGACAAAAGGTGGCCAGAGATTAATTTTTCATGAATCTTAAAAACTTTATTTGGAGCAAAGCCAGACACAAATGCACACATATCGTATGGAATTATATCAAACTCTAATAAAAGGTAAATGTGATCTATCATGACAGATGGCAGGTCAGTGGTTGCCTGGGGCTGCAAGTGGGTGTCTGCTTACTGATTACAAAGGGGCACGAGGGAGCTTTTGGGGTGATGTGACTGTTCTACTTTGATTATGGTAGTAGTCTCATGGGCATATGCATCTGCCAAAACTCATCAAATGTATCTTTAATATGGATTGATTTTCTGGTATGTAAATTAAACTCAAGGCTGATTTTTTAAAAATTAGTTCCTCAGAAAGTTCTTTTCTGACCACCCTCCTCAAACGAGGCCAAGCTCCCTAGTATGCACACAGTTCATAAGCTGTATTTTCTTCCACTGTATTTCTCTGAGTTTGTGATTATGTTTTTACTGGTTTCCAGTTAGTTAACTGCCTCTAAATGGGCAGCGCCAGCAGGTCCTGATCCCACCCCACTGGCTCACCATGGATTGGATTGGAATAGAGGCAGTGGGGGTGTTGGGAAGGAAGCCAGCCCTCAGTCATGTGGCTGGAGTCCCAAGGCAAGGCCGCAATTACCAACACAACTGGGGAAAGCAAGAGTAAACCTCATCCTTGAAGGGACAGTGGGAGGATCCCAGGCTCTGATGCAGATTGGCTTGGGTTTGAATCTTGGACCCATCACTTGGTTAGTTAAACACACAGCACAAGGCTCGTAGTAGGGCCTCAATAAATTACAGTTAGAGACATCATTATTACTGACATTTTTAAAAAAGATTTTATTTATTTATTTGAGATAGAGAAAGCATGTGAAAGAGAGCATGGGGGGCGCAGGGGCAGAAGGAGAGGGAGAAGCAGGCTCCCCACCAAACAGGGAGCCCAATGCGGGGCTCGAGCCCAGGACCCTGAGATCATGACCCAAGCTGAAGGCAGACACCCAACCGACAGAGCCACCCAGGCACCCCATCACTGAGATTTTTATCAAGGCAGAGACTCAGGGTTAGAATTCAAGCAGAAGACCTGAACGGGACTCATAGTAAAGTCTTATTTAAATCACAGTTTCTAAGAACAAACTCAAATTTTCACAATTTTCTATGGTAAAAATTTACCTATGTGATCCACAGTTTCTTCAGCTATAAAATGGGGTGCAGAGAATCGACCCCCTAAGCTGATTGTGAAGATCAGATGCTGTCATGTTTGTGAACATCTCCGTGTGGTGGTCTGGTAAATTGTGCTTGGGGAAGAGTAGCAGACGTTATGACTGTTACTAGCTGTGCTGGAGCGGTCAACGCTGAACTACCATTCCCGGGAAGAACAGGCCACGTTTCCCCTCTCATTACTTGAATATGAAGGTTGCGGACCTTGTGACAGGGTGGAGCTCCATCCTGCCTCTCCTCCTTACATTTATACATTTATACAGCACACACGGGGTTAGTTAGGTCTCAAAGCCTGGGATAAGGTGAGCTTTCAGGGAGGGCGGAAGTGGATCTCTCTCCAGGGAAAAGGACAGGGGGATCACATGCATACAGGCAGTGCTTGAAACGTTTCTGGTTTCAACTGAATGTCGACAAATTAAAAAACGATTTTTGTAGCCATTATTGCTATTTAAAATGGAGAACTCCAGTGGATGGTTCGATGAGCTAGCAAGCACTTAGCATCTCTGCCTTCCTGGCAAGTTGCTGCCAGCGAACTCTGCTGGGTTCTCTCATAGATGAATGGTACTCTTACTCATGAAAGCTACTTTGCAAGTCTACAAATATAATTAACTTGTTGGGTATTCTTGGGAGTGCAGCCAGGAGGGTGAAATGGAAGATGGCAACATGTGGAAAAAAATCCCTCCAACTTACAAAATTGCTCCAACCAATGTAGATACCCAGAAGGAAAGGTTGACCTAAAAGCCCTTTATGGGGAATAATAGACATGCCATGACAATTACGGTACTTAAAATGCAAATATGTTTTAGGTCCTTTCAGTTCAAAGTAAGCACATATTGTGATTCAAGAGGCTGAGAGGTTTCATTTAATTCGTACCAAACATTTGTTGACCATCTTGTATTAGGCACTGAATTGGGAGGGAGGTAGGCACCAAGAAATAATAGTGGTCGTCCTAAAGCAGGAGGCAGACAATGGTAACACAGGCATGTCATACAGGTATGAGACAGATGGGAGGGATGGTGAGGAAAGGCTTCCCAAATGGTGTGAGACCTGGATTCTTAAAGTACAAATAGCACCAGCCCCTGCCCTAGAGTCCCCTGCCCTTCCTGAAGGCCTGCCCTACGGATTTTGGACTTACGGGGCCCCAAGTCCTTGCGATCGATCAATCTATCTATCATATATATCTCATACTGTTGTTCCCCCCCCTCTGGTGGAATCCTGACTGATATAAATATCAAGCCAGTTTCCACTGTAGACAACTGAGGTTAATCATCTGGAGAGTTCTGAGGGCCTGCATCGCATATGTGCTGAGGAGGGATGGTGCTGGGGTAGTTATACACCAATTCTTTTTTTTTAAGATTTTATTTATTTATCTGAGAGAGAAAGAGAGAGAGAGCATAAGCAGGGTGCGCATCAGAGAGAGTGAGAAAAGCAGACTTCCTGCTGAGCAGGGAGCCCAACATGGGGCTTGATCCCATGACTCTGGGATCATGACCTGAGTTGAAGGCAGATGCTTAACTGACTGAGCCACCCAGGCGCCCTTATATGCCAGTTCTTATCAATGATTGATTAGTTCCCTGGCACTTTCACCCCGCCATGCATGTATGCAGAGAGGGCTTTGGAGACCAAAGAGAGCTTGCAGGCAAAGAGGCCCAGGTGCTGGCAGTAAGGAAAAGAACTGCTTTTAGGGAAAATGATGGTCAATTCCAAGGAGATGTGGGTGGCCCAGTGACACTACCTGCTGCATCTCCCAAGGGACTAAAGTTTCAAGAAAGAAAAATCCAGATAGAAAAGTAGAAAGATGAGAAAGGAAATGCTTCTACTTCAAAGTGTCCCTAGGCCCCCACCCGTGTCCCTGGGCATTCCTGAGGTGCCCCCACACACTCAAATGATCACTTCTCGGAACTGTCTTGGGGGATGGGCACTGGCATCTGCAGATTACCAATGTCAAGAGTGAGAAAGAGAGACCATCGATGGGGGCTTCCCCATGCCTTCACGCTCAAGGCAAGTTGCAACCTCTTTGATAAAGAAGAATATAGTAGACTATTCCATAATAAACCACAAAATGCCATTTACATTCCATCTACACAGAAGTGACCTACCCAAATGACAAATTTTAATTTTTACTGTATTTAAAAGTCCTCCTTGCAAGGCTGTCAGGCATAGTACTTAAGATCATGGGTTCTGGAACCAGTGTGCTTGGATTCAAAGTCCAGCTGAGCCACTTTACTGGAATTTCACCCTTGGCCAAGCCACTTAACACTTAGGTCTTAGTTTCCTCATCTGTAAAATGGTTTTTGCTGTGAAGATTAAATGAATTAGTATATTCAGAGTGCTTAGAAGAGTGAGTGGCAATATAACACTGTATGTTTACTAACTAGAATTAAAATAAAAACTTAAACTTAGATGTGCCCCTATTTTTCCTCCTTAGGCAGCCTACCTTTTTCCCCCGACTTCATCAAGCACTGTTCTAAGCACAGAAGATATAGCATTGACCTGAACAAAGCCAGTGGCTTCACAAAGCTTATACTGGAGCAGGAGTGAGACAACAATGTTACAAAATAAATGACACAATATTATACAGTGATTGGTATAAAGCAAATGATACCAGCTGACACACAGAGAATTTACTGTGTACCCAGGACTGTTCTCCCCATCTTAAATGAACATTCATTGAAATCCTCTCAAAAGCCCTCTACGGTTATTTTCATGCCCATGTTGTAGATGAGGACTGTGCCAAGGCAAGCTCAGATAGTGTGACCATGGGCAAAGGGGCAGGGCTGGGGTCTGAATCTAGGCCGTCCACTCACCTCCAGTGTGATCAAGAGGCTGGAGGCAGGGGTTCCAGTGCCAAGAAGGAGCAGCAGACCCAGACATGATCCTGGGCTGGGAGAGAATCTAAGGTTGAGACCTGGGCGGTGGGAAAGGTTGGGGCCATGACTTTGGAAGCCATCTGGGAGCATTATGTTTAGGGGCCCTAAAAAAAGAAGAGTGGCTTAGAGTAGTACTATATAAATGTGTTGTTGCTAATGGAATTATCATCATTATTATCATTATCATTATTACTGACTCATGCTTCCTTATGAAAGGTGGAGCTGGCTTGAAGGGCCGTGTTGGAGAGGAAATTAATGAGTAGTAAGTGAGATCATATCATTAGAGCAATTAAGAAGTCATGAATGCTGCAATTCTCTAATTAAGGGTTGTTAGATGGGGCATACACTACCCTTTCCTGATACTTCAAAGGGAGAAAGTGACCTTTCATTTATTACTGGCTTTTTTCCCTTTAATGGATGATCAGTATGCAGGTATACCCTGCTTTTCAAAAGTTCACATTGGGCCATTTCGCTTTTAGGAAAGACCTACATTAGCACCTGTTTTCACTAACTGAAAGAAATCCAAAGAGGATTTCTGCTTTTATGAACAAAGGTGAAAAGAGAAAAGGGCGTTCAGTGTTTGTTTTGCAGCGAGCCAATATAGAGGCAGCACGCACCCCCAACAGTGAGAGTGGCCCCGCCAAGCTCCTTCCCCAGAAACTACACTGCACATCTCAGCATCAAGCTGCCATCTGAGCCGTGTCTGTGAACATCTGTGCTTTATCTTGATTTATTTTCTGCATGTGTTCACAAGATGTGTCCTAAGGTATCAGAAAAGCATAAGAGAGGTGATTTGGGGGGTTTGGGAACACTCAGTTTTTTCATATAAATGAATGGTAATTGCTTCTTCACTTTACACCATTTCGGCTTATGCAAGTGTTCATAGGAACGCTCTGCTCTCAGCGGGGGAAACCTGATTATCAAGATCTCTGTGGGCAATGATGTCTGAGGAAGGAAACATGATGCCCACGTGCAATGCAGGTTCAAAGGCAGGTCCCAGCCCTTAAGTTTCCCACCAACGGTAATCTGTAACTTACTGTCCTGCACCCCAAATGGCTCTGTGCTAAAGAGTGTGAGCTCTGCAATCAGCCTGCTTAGTTTCAAATCCCAGTTCCACTCCTTCCTATCTGAGATCTTGGGCCAATGGCTTAGCCTCTTTATGCTTCAGTCTCCTTGTCTGTTCAACAAAGATGCAAACAGTACCATCCTCATGAATTGCATAAAGCAGGGGTCAGCAAATTATGGCTTGTGGGCCAAATGCTGCCTGCAACCTATTTTTGTAAATAAAGTTTTATTGGAACACGGACAAATTCATTTGTTGACACTTTGGCTTTTAGAGCTGAAAAGTATGACAGAGATGTTAGGATTATGGCTCACAAAGTTGAAAATAATTTACTGTCTGGCCATTCACAGAAAAAGTTTACCAGCCCCCGACCTAAAGGAATAAGTAAGATAATGCATATAAATGTGTATCCTGGTTTCTGGTACATCACAAGTACCCAGTGAATATTAATGATTAGCTTTCTCTATTGCCAAAAATGCAAGAACCATTCACTAATGGCCTAAAATATTCAGCGAGTAATCATAAACACTGTGAATCTGAACAAATTTCTGAAATGTTTGGAAAGTCAGCCTAATATCGCTGTACTCCATCGTTTCCTTGGGAGTTAGTTATCTCGATAAGTCATTCATTCACTGATTTATTGTGTTCCAGTTGTTTTCACATATCTGGTATATCTAATAGGTTAGTGGGCCAGTAATCCATGGGCATCTGCCTGGTTAGTATTCATGTGGGGAAGGGGCCAGAGAACTTCAGCACCTGGGAGAGACAGGGATATTGAAGCCAGTGTCAGGGTTTGTCCTGGGGTCCTTGGATCTGTGTCTGAGTACTTTCTAGAGAAACTATGCTGTCACATGACAGTGTGAGAGAGGGGGGCTGGCTCACCTCTGCTATGTATCCATCCCATGGACAAAGTAGAAAGTAAAATAGAGAGAAGGGAGGAGGGGCATTCTTTCTCCACCTGTGGTACACGCCATGGCTGCAGCTTGTTGTGCAGAACTATAACCTTAGAGGCATCAGGAGCTGGTGCCCTAGGACCACTGTTAATGCTCTCTGTCACTCACATGAGCTACACATATGGTGTGGAGGGTTAAGAAGAAAGCCTTTCTCCATTAGACACTAACATGGTGGCTTAGAATGGAGAAACCTAAGAACTATTAAGAAACCCTGGAAATGCCCATAAATAGTTGGGTGAAATTTTGAGGAGGGCAGAGGCTCTCACCCTAAACATGTGGGTAGAAACTCTTGGAACTGAAGTTATCGGTGCTATTAAGTTCATTTTCATATGCACAAGTTGGTAAGACCTAGGGAAACTCCATTGCATGCTTAGGACAGAAACGTGACTAAGGACCCACTCTGCTTTACCTTTGGTTCAAAATGATTTAAAGACCCCAGTAAATGCTGAAAAGCCAAACATACCTATCTGCTCTGTGCCATGCTTGCAGGTCAAAGAACTAGAAGGGAACTTTAGCTCATCTTGTCCAACCTCCTTGTTCTACATACAGGAAAACTCAGAGGAAGGAACATGGTAATAGGAAAGCCAGGACCACACACTATTTACAGTCTTGTTCTGAGGTAAGAAGGGAACAGCACCGGAGGTGGTCCAAGAATTGGTCAGGTAGAGTCTTCTGCTGCCCAGAAGGAGTAGTGCCAAGCAGGCCCATTTCTACCATTTGTGGAGACCAGGTCAAGAGTATAAAGGAAGGCCCACACACTATTTATCTAAAAACATGTTATAAATCAAGCTAGAAAACAGGGATATAAAATGTTTTATGCTCCTATCTTGACAAATAGACTTCCATAAGAATCTGGAAATCCTGGTTCAAGCTAGAATTCTCAGACCCCTTAGCCCCATGGACTCCTCAGCTTGGGTAGTAGGGTACCATTTGAGGAGGGCCAGAATGGGACTCTAAAATTAGAGTTCCAGGTTGGGGTCTCTCTCGCCATGTTGTAAGCAGGGTACAGGTGTCCAGTGTGGTGTCAGAAATTCATAATCGGGACAAGTGGAAACCACAAAAAAACATTTCCTAAAGCTCATGCCAATGAGCTATAGCCCTGTGTTCCCTAAATACACCCTAGCTACTCGCCCCCCCCTTTCATTTCCTGAGTCCAGCTGAGCTAAAATGGAAGCAACAACTATTACAAAACATTTCAACTAATAGAGATTCAGTCTGGTAGGCAGGAGGTAATCTTCGGGAACATCTACTTTGCAGGGAAGCAGAGAATTTTGGAACCATATTGGGATAAATAATATGGGGTCCTGTAGACAGAAACCAATTAAATCGAACCCCAGGTTGAGACTTCTCTAGCTGTCATCTCTACATAATAATCTCTATTCCAAGGCTCTCAGGGCCACCTGAGCCTCTTTGGTCTCATTCAAACTTAGAAAAAAAACCTCCCATTTATTTGAACTAGAAGAAGGGAAAATAAATTATTTCTGTTCATTTTCATAGACCTTTGACTCTTCCGTGGACTGCTTCTTTGGGTGGTTTGGTAATCGTCCTTACTGAACATTTAGTGATATTCCATATGCTTTTAGCAACAGGAGTAGTGAACCAGTTTATTTTGAAAATACCTCTTGTCCTAATTTCATCATTATTTCAGCCACCCCATCATTCTGACATCATTTAGAGTGTCCTCACTACTTATTTCTGTATCCAGAGGGAGGCAGGTTCAATTTTCTGACCTTCTCAAAGTGCTTTTGCTTAAAATGGGAGCCAATTACATTCACAGCAGAAGAAAATTATGGGCTTATGTACTTTATATTTTCAACAATACATCGTCAAGAGTGTTTCTATTGATCAACTGAGGAATTAGGACACTCAAGACCTTAAGGCAGGTCAAGCAACTCCTAAGATTGTTTATCATGAAGCTATTCAAAAGCCACTTCACAAAGCCTTAGAAGTGACCTGGGAATCAGAAAGGTTTCCTTAACTAGTTGATATTAGCTACTAAAGAAAGGAAAATACACAGTGATTTAAGAAACATAAACAATGAAAATTGCATAGACTAGTCTACCATGGTCTTATTTTATTTTGTCATTCATCAAAATCCACAAATATTTCTTGAGAACCCTTTAAGTACTTGATGCAGATCAATAGTATCTTGATTTTCAAGGACAACTAGTCGATACAAAATTGGCAAAGTGCATGAGAAAAAAATCAATTTCTGATGGCTAACGTGACTGTATTTCTTAGTTGTTAGTTCCAAGGCATGTGTTCACCCACTTACCAATTATGAATCATGTCTAGAATGTCATCGGTGTTTTTAAGGGATATATACTGAAGTTGGGTTACACTATCTTCATTACACAGTTTGTCTTAAAAAAAAACCCATAACTACCTGACATTCTTGCCTTCAAGGGGATTTTAGTATAGATGAAAGGAAATAAAAATAAAAATATATAAATGATATATAAATATATAAACATTTAAAGAAATATTATGTATATATATATAACTACCCAGAGGAAGGATTCTGGGAAGAGGGCAGCCTGAGCACATGATTTTCACTCCTGTTTCCCTCAGCCTCCTGCAGGGGTGAATCAATGAGTAGGTTAAAGCTTATGTATATGTGTGTCTTTGGGTGGGAGGGGTTGGGGAGGTGGTATAGAGATGACCATGTTTCACTGTAGGAACCTGGAGGGGATCCTACACATCTAGGATCTTCAGGCTTCCCAGATGACCTTGCAGAGATCAGGTTAGGAGAAGCTGCCCTCTCCGCTGCATGATTTCAATCACCAGGAGGGAGGAGACCCTTCTCTCTGATCTAGCCTGGAGTTGGGAGTTCAGATTCCAAGGCTTTCTGAGAGGGCAGACAGTAGAGTATAGGAATTGCCTAAACCTCTGGAGATCAACCCGTTTTTCCTGCTCACCACGGAATCCCTGAGACCCTCCGTTGATTTCATGGACATTGCCATTGCTGAGGGGGACTGCTGCTTTGAACTGCTTCCCTTCTAACGGGCCAAAACCAACAGCCACGCAAAGCTCACATGCAGAGAAGACGAAAATAATAGAGTCCTCAGCACCAATCAGTCCTGTTGTTTCACCAGTGGTTTAACATGAAAAACTTTTGACCTTATTCTTCTGCAAAGCCAGCATGGCCTGACAGGCTTCACCAACCCTACCTGCAAAGGTTTTTGTAGACATTTCTACACTTGCTGCAGTGAGTGGACGTGTGATTCACAGATCAATTAAGATGACTTAGTTCCAAGGAAAAGAGTGACAGTATTAGAGGAAAACTAAAAAAAAAAAAAAAAAAAAAAATCTGATGAGAATTCCTATGAAAAATAAAAGAAAATGCAAAAAAGAAATTATGAGAAAACAAAAAGGTTTTGGAAATTTTAAAAAGTGGGATTTGTGGGGGCACCTGCCTGGTTCAGTTCATGGAGTGTGCAACTCTTGATCTCGGAATTGTGAGTTCAAGCCCCACACTGGATGTAGAGATTACTTAAAAATTAAAAAAAAACTTAAAAAAATGAAAAATTAAAAAAGTGGGATTTGTGAATTTAAAGATTCCAAAGAAGTGAAAAAATGGAATCAATGCTGCTGAAAACTGAGTAAGTGACTTGAAAGTTCAAATATGGAAACTTTCTCGAAAAGCAAAACAAAATATGAAGAAATAGAAATCATGAGTAAAAAAAGAAAACATGTTATAGAACAAGCCCTGAGATTTATGCCAAGAATAGAATTTCCAGGAGGGAAGGTAAATGAAGGAAAGAAAGCAATAATTCAAGAAATTTTAGAGCTTGTCTGAGCTTATCTTATCTGAGCTCCAAACGTAATCAAGTTTTCAGATACCAAGTGTTCATTGGGCACCCAACAGGATTAAAGATACACTCCTAGACATATCTGGTGAAATTCTAGGGTAAAGTATCTTGGAAATTTTCAGACAAAAAAACAAAGGATGAACAAAAACGAAGATAATCAAAGGGAAACAGATTTCTTTTCTGCTATATAAAACTAGAGGATACAGTAGCTCATTTATAAAATTTTGAGAGAAAAATATAGCAGCCGATGCCCTCATTTACTTATGAAGGCAACGTTGACACAGTTTCACACATGCAAGGGCCCAGAAAGTATGCTAACTATGCATCCTTTCTGGAGAGACTGAGGAAATTCTTCAGGCAAATTAAAATTAAATCAGAAAACTTTCCAAGATGAGGGCTATGAAATTTCTAAGAAACAATAGTGAGTAATAACTTTAGGCCCCTCTGTCCAATTAGCTCCAGCTCTTCTCCATTTTCATTGCTATCCCACTAATCTAGGCTATTATAATCTCTCACTAGATAGCTTCTTCAGTCACCTTCTAACTGTTCTCCATGTTTTCACTATGTTCTCCTTCACTTTGGCCAGACTCATCTTTTTCAAAGAGTACTTTGGGCTTTTTTTGTTTGTTTGTTTGTTTTTTAATGTAAGCTCTATCCCCAACATGGGGCTTGAACTCATGACCCCAAGATCAAGAGTCTCATGCTCTACCCACTAAGCCAGCCAGGCACCCCTTCCAAAGGGTACTTTGATCATGCCACCTCTCCACACTCCCAAAACCTTTCGGCAGCTTCTCATTGTTCTGAGGTTAAAAAGCTAAATCTTTAACATGCTCTATGAAGATTTTTCATGATATGACCCCATCTTACCTACCCAGCATTATCGTGTACATCTTCTGCTTTCTTTCACATTGTGTGCTCTCCCACCATGGGGATTTGTGTGCTCTGAACCTGTTCTTTGATTTGAACATTCTCCTCCCCCTTCTTCACTTGGTTGAATTCTTATTCATTCATTTTGAGGGCAGACCTTTGAAAAAGATTGCTCTCTGGGAAAGAAACGATCAAGACTCAACTCAGAAGGGACAATTAATCAGCTACAGATATAATTCTCTTTTTGTTTTGTTTTGTCTTATGGTTGGGGCAAAGGTGTAAATTCCTGGGATGATGAGAACATGGCCAACTGAAGGAAGAAATAAAGATGACAAGAGATGACATTGTCTACAAGTTAATGATAGGGCTCATATTGGGATGGGAGAGAAGTATGTCATGGAATTAGTTCTTAGAGTCTTAAATACATGAATACACTCTCTAGCACTCTTTGAGACCATCACATAAACTGAAATATGGGACAGTTGATTGTGCGTAGAAGAGGTTTTCTGTGGAAGCATCTACTATAAGGTCTAGTGGGAGTGTCATGACTTGAGGAAACTCAGGCAACATTAATAAAGAAAAGGTCTATTGGCGTATTAGTTTTCTATGGCTGTGAAACAAATTACCATAAACTCAGTGTCTTGAAGCAACACACATTGATTTTCTTGTATTTTCTGTTGCTGCAGAGTCCAGGAATGGCTTAGCTAGAGTCTCTGTTCCAAGGTCTCATAAGGCTACAGTGAAGAGGTCATGTAGGGTTATAGTCTCATCTGAGGCTCAACTGGGGGAGAATCTACTTCCCAGCTCTGATGGCTGATGGCAGCACTCAGGGTCTTGTAAGCTGTTGGGCTGGGGGCTTACATTTCTTTTTTTTTTTTTTTAAGAATGGTATTTTTTTGGTACTCATTTCTTTCTTTTTTTAAGATTTTTATTTATTTATTGAGAGAGAGAGAGAGAATGGTAGAGAGAGAGCATGAGAGGGAAGAAGGTCAGAGGGAGAAGCAGACTCCCCGCGGAGCAGGGAGCCCGATGCGGGACTCGATTCCGGGAATCCAGGATCATGACCTGAGCCGAAGGCAGTCGCTCAACCGACTGAGCCACCCAGGTGCCCTGGGGGCTTACACTTCTTGATGCTATTGGCCAGAGGGTACCCTCAATTGCTTAACCCGTGACCCTCCCCTTAGGCCAGTTCCTACCAAGTCAGCTGGTATCTTCAAAGTCAGCACAGGAGAGAGTGTCTCAGCAAATGGGAGTTCCAATCTATGTAACAAAATCTTGTGCACAGAATCACACACATCTCATCACATTTGCTGTGTTTCTTGGTTACAAACAGATCACAGGTCCTGGTCACACTTAAAAGGATGGGTTGACACAAAGGCATGCATACCAGGAGGCAGGGATCATGGGGATTACCCTTGACTCTGTTTACCACAATTGGGTATACATGGTTTTATTCAACTCTGAGGAATTGATTATTTTGCCTTATGTTGCATGATCTTGACTATGACAACAAATTTCTGATGATCCTTCCAAATGTCTTGATTTCTCTGTTGCCAGCAAGATTTCCCCAAGATATTGAACTACCTAAAGGGATTTAGTAGCTCCCAAACACCGTCAAGGTTACTGGGGATGTACACCATAATATAATTTATGTTGAAGAAATCAGTAGGATAATCTGTCAAGGGAAAAAAAAAACAATAAATTCTTGAAACGGATCCCTAAGATAAAAGATTTGTCAAACCAGGAGAAGGAGTTTCCTTGAACAACCTCAACAAGTGTCTGGCAACTTGGGAGCTAGTCTTATAGAGGAGACAAATGATATTAATCATTATGGTAAGGAGATCAAAATGGCTAGTCTGATAATGCTGGCCCCATGCCAACTAAGCAATCTGCTATTATAATTCGGCTTCCCAGGTATGTTTCCTATGAAGAATATGATGTATTGACCAAGCTGCATGTGGTCTCCTTGGCTATTGCATCCTATGCAATGAATTTGCATTCTTATTTATACAACAGATTTTATTCTACTACATAGTGATAATTAGTTTTCTTGAAATGGTTTGATTATCAGGGCACTGACAAAAAGTTATTTTTCATACATCCTCCCATGTGACCTCAATGCTCTGCCTCACCTAGTGATCCATTTTACAGATGAAAAAATGGCAACCCAGCTAGGTTAAATCATTCCAAAAGGCTAGAAAATGGAAGAATCAGATTTCCTATCCAAGTACCTCTCTCTTTATGTACGTAGTGGTTCAGTGGAATTTCCTTTGAAAGGTTTCACTACTAAACACAGTTATTGAAAACTCTCCCTGAATCCAACCCTAAGGACAGGGCCTTAAACAAAGGGAAAAGAGGTAAAGCGGTAAGTCCTGAAGGCGGGGCCAAGGAATGGCAGGGCTTGGTCATGATGTAAGAACTTTAAATGGAACTGGGCTGAAAGCTGGACTCAAGACAAATTCTCAAGTTACTGGATTCAGACTTCTTATAATCTACCTGTTCAGGCATGGGATTGGCTCTTCTGCCTGAAGGAGGAATCATCCTGAGAGTAATTTATCAATTAACTCTGTAACCCCAGGGAATGTGGAGTGGGGAGCAGTGGGATGGGTGGGGAATCAAGTCATTAGAGATTTGCCCCAGTTTTTAATTTAAATTGGAATCCCTGGGTTGGATGCTAGTGTTGTATCAGTGTTGAGTTCCTATTTTGAGGGATTTAGACTGGTAATGTAGGCGAATGTCATTGTTCTGGGAAAATAGAATCAAACTGTTTTGAAGTGATGGGACATTAAGTTGGCAGGTGGCCGTCCAAGAGTTTAGAAAAGACTAACGATAATGAGAGAGAGAGAAAGGGATGGGGAGAGAGAGTGAGAGAGAGCGTGCAAGCAAATGGAGTAACGCATTAACAATTGGAAACCTGGGTAGATGGGATACAGGAGTTCTTTGCAGTGTTCTGAAGACTTTTCTGTAATTCTGAATTAATTTCAAAACAAAAATTTAAAAATAATTCAAAGGGATACATGCACCTCGATGTTTATTGCAGCATTATCTACAATAGCCAAATTATGGAAACAGCTCAAGTGTCCATGGACTGATGAATGGATAAAGAAGATGTAGTATATATATATAATGGAATATTACTCAGCCATCATAAGGAATGAAATCTCACCATTACCAACAATGTGGATGGAGCTAGAGAGTATTATGCTTAACAAAATAAGTCAGACACAGAAAGACAAATATCATATAATTTCACTCATATGTGGAATTTAAAAAAACAAAACCAGCAAAGAGGAAAAAAAAAAAGAAGAGAGAGGCAAACCAAGAAACAGACTCTTGGCGTGCCTGGCTGGCTCAATCAGAAGAGCATGGGAGTCTTGATCTCAGGGTTGTGAGTTCAAACCCCATGTTGGGTGTACAGATTACTTAAAAAAAAAAAAAAAGAAAGAAAACAAAAGAAGACTTTTTTTAAAAAAGATTTTATTTATTTATTTGAGAGAGAGTGAGCGAGAGAGAGAAGGAGCAGGGAGAGGGGCAGAGGGTGAAGGAGAAGCAGACTCCCCACTGAGCAGGGAGCCCAATGTGGGGCTCGATCCCGGGACTTGATACTGGGACTGGGATCATGATCTGGGCCAAAGGCAGACGCTTAAAGGACTGAGCCACCCAGGTGCCCCCCAAATTTTTTTTAATTAATAAAAATAAGTCTAAAGGAGAGTGGGAGATACAGGTTTCCAGTCATGGAATGAATGAGTCATGGGGATGAAAGGTACACCATAGGGAATACCGTCAACAGTATCATAATAGTGTTGTATGGTGACAGATTGTAGCTACCCGTGTGGGGAGCACAGAATAATATATAGACTTGTCCAATCACTATGTTGTATGCCTGAAGTGAATGTAACATCGTGTGTCAACTATACTCAAATTTTACAAAATTATGAAAAATATACCATATTTGTAAAAACCCCAAAACTAAAAAATAAATTAAAAAAATAAATCTGAGGAGGAAAGCTCTGTTGTTGTGCTTGTGTATAGATGAGACAAAGAAGGCTTAGAGTAGTTCAGGCACTTGTGCCAAGTCACTCAGTCAGTAAGGGGTGGGCTTGGATCCACCACATGTCGGACTAGATGGGGAGAATGAGGCAGAAAGTGGCCTGTTAAGGATGACAGAATTTCCAGAGCCATTGGGCCACAGCCCTGCTAGGTTCTTGTGCTTTGGACTGCACAATAATGAGCTCAACTCAAAGAAGGTGTCCACAGAAATAGAAAGATTTTCATATGGCAGTGTTTTATCATGCTCCTAGCTGCTCTCAGCGGTCCTCCAAGCCCAGACTAGGCTGGGATACAGAACGAGGTAGGCAACAACCGAGGTTGGGCTCTATACATCTGAAGAAAGCAGGAGCCCGAAGGATACAAAGATGTTGAAGAAGAGGTTTACCTTGCTACCTAAATCTCTTAGGACAATTAACGAGCTAATCTCTTACCACCATGAACCAGACTTATGTATATTAAAAGCACTTAAAGAAACGGTCGAACTCTGGACTTATCTAATGAGCTCTTTTGATTATTTCATGGGGAAAAGGTATGAGTAGGAGGAAGAAAAAGAGCATATGATGGCGTGAAGGAGATAATGGACTTAAAAAATGGGGCAGTTTATCCTTTCGAAGGTAAAAGATCAACATTTTGGTGGGGGTAGCATTATCACCAACAAATCTCATCCTTATCTCCTTTGTTACAAATACAAAATAAGCGACAAAAGAGAATATAAAAAAAAAAAAAAAACAATAGTAGGGGCGCCTGGGTGGCTCAGTAGGTTAAGCGTCTGCCTTCGGCTCAGGTCATGGTCCCAGGGTCCTGGAATCAAGGCCCGCATCGGGCTCCATGCTCCTCGGGGAGCCTGCTTCTCCCTCTCCTTCTGCTTGTTGTTCCGCCTGCTTGTGCTCTCTCTCTCTCTGTCAAATAAAATAAAAATAAAATCTTCAAAAGAAAAACAATAGTAAATCCTACAAAAAAGAACTTAGTTTTCCTTTTAATGAACACACTGAAATCATCAACTTTACTTTTCTTCCAAATGCTTTTCAGTTAAAAGGGAAAGAACATAAAAATGTTATGAAAAATCACTGGCTCATTAGGTAAATGATAGATGCTGGACTTTCATATTCTCAGACAGAAACTAATGTACTGGTAACTTTTAAGGGATCTAAGAGTCACATTAAAGGTAAAAAAAAATCATAGCATTGGCTCCCGGTTTGCCAAGACTGAATTGTCCTTCTAGTCATCGGCTACTGTTCTGTCTCAGCCACAAGTTTACCGGTTTTGGGTTATTAACCACATTTTCAAAAGTGAATTACCACACTCAATTATGTGTATGGGGAGTGGCAAGAAAAAAAGAAACAAGTGAAATATCAAAGGAATCAACTGTTTTCCAGTGGCATTATGCTTTTAATGATGATTTCACCTGTCTCCTCTCAGATCTTATTGATGATTGAAGCAATGTGTGAGGTGGGCATTTGAATCCCATGGACCAACTGCTTAGACTTAGGCATGTTTTGGTCCCTACACATGATCCAGCTCAGGAGTAGGAGCAGTCTTCTCTCTAATGGCTAGTGTGATGTCATGGGTCATGGGATTCATTTATCTGCTAGTTTGAGAATTGTCTCTGATGTTCCTGACATGATTGTACCATATGTAAATCTTCTCTAATGATGCTAAATCTCTCCTTCCTCTACTGAGAAATCTAAAAGGACTCAGTCACAGGAGGCTGTGCTAGGACTCAGTAAACAGACTTGTTAGAGGATCACCTTTTTGTACCACTTGAGTATTTTATGGTTATTCTCCTAGGTGGGTGTTTGTTTGGTTTGGGTTTTGTTTTGTTTGTTTGTTTGTTTACAGAGAGAGGGAAGATTCTCCTTTCGATTCTCTCTTTTTTAAAGATTTTTATCTATTTATTTGAGAGAGAGATAGAGAGCACAAGCAGGGGGAGCTACAGGCAGGAGGAGAGAGGGAGAAGCAGGCTCCCTGCTGAGCAGAGAACCCCATGTGGGGCTCGATCCCAGGACGGTGGGATCATATCCTGAGCTGAAGGCAGACGCCCAACCGTCTGAGGACCCAGGTGCCCCCATTCTTTCTCTTTTAAAGAAACCTTTTCTTTTACAACAGTAACAAGGCAATAATATACACCCTTCCTTTCTCACTCACTGACACAAGAAAATACATCTGAGGAAGTAATTTAAGTTGAGCTGAAGAAGTCTGACCTCACAAGCTAGAATATTTTTTCCCTAAATACATTTTTATTTTATATTTATTTTTTAAATTTTTTTTCCTAAATACATTTTAAAATTAAATTTGGCGTGATTGATTTTCAGGTTTTGCCAAAAGTGGCATAGGTGTTTAGTATTAATTATATTTGGGAAATACATTCAGGATTTCAGTGGTATTGTGATGATTTTAGTCTGTGACCTAATGTTCAACCAGTTGGCACTTATAATAAAGCATTTCTTAGGAGCAAGGGTGTTTTCGTCCTGTCAGAGAAGAAATAAAATACCTACATGCTGAGATGTGTCTAACTTGTTTCCTTGATCCTTGCCAACACCACCTCTTACGAGAGAACTGACGGCTTCTGCCTCTGTGGAGAAAAAACCTGATCCTATAGGCAATTTGGTTTAATGGTGTATCTTGCCTTTAGGTGTGCCCTGGATATATCATTTATTTCTTTTTGTTTTCTTCCCTTTCCCCTCGTTCTTCTTCCTGTTTTCTATTTGCTGGCAGAAAGCCAGCATTAAGAATTATAATTCTCTAAAATAAGTCAAGCATATTAACTGAACTCTTCAAGAAGGAATTCATTAGTTCTAGTAACAATTTTCATTAAAGAAGGGACGTTGTTGCTTATTTAAGGAGAAGAAAAATTTAATGAGTTTTTTTTTGATAAGGTTTTTACACTGTAGTCTTTAAAAAAAAATGCCCATCTGACATGGCCAAGATATTCAAGCTGGAGCACAAATCATAAACCCTGGGAAAATACAAAAAAAGTCATATCCTCTTTGAGAGTCAGGTTTCCCATCTTTACTATGAAGACAGGAGCTTCGTCCCAGGATCAGTATGAAGCACTCTGTGTGCGCAAATTACTTAATATAATTATAGTCCAATTTCCTTATTAAAAATGGAGATGGATGGATGGATGGATGGATGGATGGATAGATAGATAGATTAGATAGATAGATAGATAGATAGATAGATAGATAGATAGATAGATAGATAGATAGAGTACTCTATAATATTTCTTACTGGGCTTGAATAGGTATCCACTGAGATTTAATTTTATTCAATAGACTTATACCACATCATGAAAATAAAGAAAATGTTACTCTTCTGTTAGTGAGTCAGTTAATTGACTGTCAAACTCCTTCTGATTGGGATGACATATGCACTGCTACTGGGAGCACACCTAGCCAGTAAAAAGCATCAAAATTATGAACCAAAGCTTAGATATGGAACCTGCCACGGGAAATTAGGAAGCAGGTGACAAAATACAGGGCCCTGGAAGGAGATGAAAGAAATACACTTTAAATCTTGTAGACCAATTTAGGGCATACGATTCCTTTCAAAATTTTAAGCATGTACCTTCAGTCTTCATGCTGTTACTTAATGTTATTAAATCCCTAATTTGGGGTGCCTGGGTGGCTCAGTCATTAAGCGTCTGCCTTCGGCTGAGGTCATGATCTCAGGGTCCTGGGATCGAGTCCCACATCGGGCTCGCTGCTCAGCTGGAAGCCTGCTTCTCCCTCTCCCGCTCCCCCTGCTTGTGTTCCTTCTCTTGCTGTGTCTCTCTCTGTCAAATAAATTTTAAAAAAATCTTTAAAAAAATGCCTAATATGCCTCTTCTTCATGTCAGATGTTATGTATAGACAAGATCAGATATCATACATAAAAAAGCTCTTTCTTGCATTGTTCTATTCTTTTACCATATTCTAATAAGCCCCATTCCACTTAGTCTCAAAGATATCTATGACATTCTATCAGCTTTATCATCTTTTAAAAATCCCTTAAAATTTCCCAGTATCTATGTAACTTAGGTTACAATAACCATCCCTGCCATCCAGGCTAAATGGGAAGCTGGAAAGTCAATATCAGGCCTTTTTTAGGCCTCAGATTGAACACACAGTACCTTTTTTTTTTTTTTTTTTAGGCAAGCTCTACACCCGAAGTGGGGTTTGAACTCACCACCCTGAGATCAAGAGTCACATGCTCTACCGACTGAGCCAGCCAGTCATCCCCCAGAGTACTTCTTTTATGTAGGCTTTGGGGAAATGAGGTTTTCTATTTTGACCAGGTTTGGACAATCAGATCCATACATCTCAAAATTTCCAGGACAGTCATGACTAAAAACATTTGTTCCCAGTATTCTGCGGAGTAAAATCGTACTTAGTGACCATGTGTTCCGTTTCTGATGTTTGGAGTGGCCTTATTCAACACATATTTTTGAGTACCTGCTCTGTGCCCTATCCCAGGGTACATAACCTTTGGAGATCAATAAACCAGAATAATGTTTTTAATGTATTTATTTATTTATTTTAAAAAGATTTTATTTATCCATTTGACAGAGAGAGACAAAGAGAGGGAGAGCTAGCAAGAGCAGGGGGAGGGGCAGGCAGAGGGAGAGGAAGAAGCAAGCTCCCCACTGAGCAAGAAGCCCGACGTGGGGCTCCATCCCAGGACTCTGGGATCATGACTTGAGCCGAAGGCAGACACTCAACCGACTGAGCCACCCAGGCGCCCTTTAATGTATTTAATTTATTTAAAAAAACCCCATGGAACAAACAGGTATAGCTACTTTGCAGTGTTCCAGTGGTCAGCAAAACAGACCCATTTTTTGCCCTAATAAAAGCTTTCTGCCAAGCGAGGCAGTATGCCCTCTCCATCCTGCTGACATTCTGTGTTTCTGAACAGTGACTATCCATGTTTGGCTTTTGTGTTTCAGTGGCTACTTCCCTTTTGTACACTTAGGCTTTGCTGCCTGTTGCCAGTTATCTCCAGGGCTTAGAGCTGACATCCCCACTTAGTAGATTAATTAAAATATATCATCGGATCTACTTCTTTTGGCTTCTCTTCAGTATCTGAAAGTTTTTATAAAGTGCCAATTTACTTCTCTTTCTCACTCTCCAGATTCATACTATATAAACACTATAAAAAAGATGCCTCTCCTAAAATGGAGTGGGGAAAAAAGATAATGGCAAGTCTGGAGGGAATGAAAATGATTTTATTATTCTCAGCTTCCTTCTCATATTTTTCTCTTGTTGGATTTTTAAGACGAGCTATTAAAGAAAGAGGCCTTTCTATACACATTCACCTTCTTCTCCCTCCTGCTTCTGCCCTTGACAAAACCTGGTATATTTTTCCATTGTCCGACGCCCACATGTACTGATGTGCGGAAAAAATGATACCATATTGAGACAAATCTTTCCTTGATGGACATCGCAGCCCAAAGGCTCATTTCATCTCCCACAATTAGCTATTCAAGGAAAGTGTAAATTGCTAGCTCGTCGGATGAGTTTTTAAAGAAATGTTGCCTGTTTCTAGGAACTTAGTGGGGCTTTGTACATTTTTAAGTTCTTAAATTGGGGATGGGGTGGTATTTGAGGTTGAGTTCCTTGGGAGCAGATTATGAGATAAGGATTTATGCGCAAGTGATTAATTTAAGATGTGCTGCCAGAAGAAACTGGTGAGAAACTGGACAAAACAGGGCAGGGAATGTGAAGAGGACTTGTAGGGGCACAAATTCAGATTTCAGGCAAAGTCCCATTGAGAGCAGTGCATCACAAAGGGGAGCTCTGAGGAGTATGCTACTCCTCAGAGGCTGTCCCTACAGGAACAAGGGGTCTGGGCTTTCATACTTTTTCACAAGCCAGTCATTGGCCAAGGAACCCCCCCCCCGCCACCCTGGGGAGGTGGGTGGGTAAGGAAGTAAATTCCCAGGCAATAGAACATTGTGGAATGAAGCGATTTCAGTAGCCCAAAGGCAGTCCTCCAAGGTGTCTCAAGTGTCAAATATTGGAAGCAAAAGGATCTTAGAGCTGAGGGAGGGTTGCCCAGAATGATAAAAAGGATCAAGAGAATCTGGGAGGAGCATCAGTGTCTACTGCTGTCAGTTTGTAGTTGCTCAAAAAACATTTGTCGTTTTTATTTTAAAGTGGTGACTGACACTTTATTCACAGAGGGAAATGAATATTGTGTGACTTCCCTTTCTATCAGTTTGCCTTATTTTATACTCGACTCAATGGACTGCAAATAAGGGTAATTCAGATTAGTTCCCATGTTATCCTCATTTCCAAGTTGGCCTTTGAAACTTGCAGCAGAAGTTAGCTGCCTAAGTTCATGTGAGCGGTGGTCCCAGAACCATTCTTCAGGGGTGATGGCCTTTGGGCTAATCATTCCATTTCCCTCCGGCCCCAGTGGAAGCTTGTACTGTACAGATAAAAGTATATTAACATCAAGAACAACCTTGAGGGGAAGTTAGGTCACCAACTAGCATCCTAATGGGTTCATGTAGAAATGGAAAAAGTTCTCTGAAGCATATGCTATGATTTGTAGAAAACTCAATGACAGGGTAACTAACTGTGTGTTCAAATCTTACATCTTATTGAATGCCACCAGAAGTAATCATCTTCCCTCCCACTAACCCCATTTCCTAAGTTATTGCTCAACAAACCGCAATAGGAGGGGCCCCAAATTGTGGGACTTGCGCACATTTGCTCTGATCTGCCATATCATCAGTACAGCTCTAAAAAACCAATACACAGATTTGTATTCTATCCCCTTAAAGGAAGGACAATTAAAGGCTCAAAGGTACCATCAGTTGCTAAGGTATGTAATTAAGCTGATGTTTATTCAGAATCCTGGTAGTTTTATTTACTGCTTCTTTTAGCTCCTAAGACTTAGATGATTCTTTCAAATAAGCAGTCCAAGGACTATACTGAATCAACGTATATTTTTCTTCTAAGATTTTCCATAATAGTCCAGTATTTATGATTACAGGTAAAACTCAAAGCCACATAGCAACTCAGTTATTCTCAATCTTTCTTCTGCATGAGTATCTTTAGAAAATTGCCTTGAGACGAATGGACTCAATTTTCTGATAGTTACTAAAAGTGATGCCTTTTGAGAAATATCACTGTTGCCAAATTTTAAAGACTCCCATCTCAGGGCAGTAGTCAAGAAATGATTTAATTTTAATTGCGAGTCATGCTGAGATTTGGAAGAAAATTTGGACCTTTGAGCAGGCCCCAGTAACTAAAATTCAAGAAAAGAATAACTACGGACAAATCACCTGAGAGCAAACTGAGCTCCATAGTTCTCATACACGATACAGCACTTGACAAACACATTGCAGGATGCAGAATAAATCATATGAAAGTACAATGCATTCCTGGCATAAACACCAGTTGGCCATGGTATATCATTTTTTTTTAATATACTGTGGTTTTGGACTCTGTTTGCTAATGTTTTATTTAGAGTTTTTGCATCAATATTCATAAGTGCTATTGGCCCAATAATTTTTTATGGGACCAGTGCTTCATAAAAGTAATTTGGAAATTTTCCTTCACTTTAAATGCCTGTCTCATTAGGACTATCTGGCCTCTGAAAGTTCAGGAAAATTGCTGTATGAAATCATCTGAACTAGGTGCTTTTATGAGGAGCAGTTTCCTGATAACTTTTTCTATTTCAATTATGGAAATTGGTTTAAGCTCTCTGTCTCTACTGGGTGAATTTTTGTAAACTATATTTTCCTTCGAGATTATCCATTTAATCTCTGTTTCTCAAATTTATTTGCAAAGATGAGTACAAAACAGATTCTTACACTCTATTTCCTTTGTGTCAATAGTAACTTCCCTCTTATTTCTTATTTGTATGCTTTTTGCCCTTTTGATTAAATTAGCTAGTGATTTATCTAATTTTTGGATTTTTTCAAAAACAGAGGATCTTGATTTATTAATTTAACCTACTATGTTCCTATTCTCTACCTCACTAATTTCTAGTTTAATCTTAAATACTTCCTTATTTTGCTTCCTTTTGGTTTACTTTGTTTTTCTTTTCTTACTTTTTGAGTTGAGAATGTAATTAGTGTATTTTCATTTGTTTATTCATGTGAAAGTTTAGTATTATAAATTTTCTTCTGATCATTGCTTTAAATGTATCTCATAGATTTCTGATAAGTACTGCTTTAATTACCATTATTTTTCAAAGATTCTGTAGTTTCTTTGTATGTATTTACTTCTTCACCAAGATTTAATAGAAATCCTATAAATTTCCGGGTGAAAGGGTCATTTTGTTTTGCTTTGTTTGTGCCTTGTGTTTGAATTTCTAGTTTTATTGTACCGTGATCATACAAGGTTGTTTATAATATTTTTACTTTATGAATCTTTTGAAAGGAAGTCCTAATATATCATCAGTTCTTCAAAAAGTTCATGATTTCTATTATCAGGGTATGATGCTCAGTATATCTTATTGCTTTTTCTGTTTAGACCTTGTAGATCTTTCATTCATTCATGGTCCAGTTTACCTGTTTTGTACTGAGATTGGTGTTTTAGTCTCCTACTAATTGTGCATTTCTATTCTTTCTCCTTGCACTTCCTATAGTTCTTGCTCTATATGAGTGATTATTATATTATTTGGTACATAGATATTTATAACTGTTGTGTCTTCATTTTACGTTATGGCTTTTAGCATTATAAATAATCTTTCTCTGTTTCATTTATTGCTTTTGGGCCTGAATTCAAATTTGGTAAAAGGATTGTAACTTTTGGTTTTCTTATTTTTTTTATTTCTATGGTAAAATTTTTCTTCATCCTTTTATATTTAGACTCTTGGAATTCCTGCATTTTTTTAAAACAGACTTCTCTTTATTTTTTATTTTATTTTATTCTGTTTAGAGAGAGAGAGTTCCAGTGGGGGTGCAGGGGCAGAGGGAGAGAGAGAGAATCTTAGGCAGGCTCTACACCCAGCGCAGAGCCCAATGTGGGTTTCAATCTCACCACCCCGAGATCATGACCTGAGCCGAAATCAAGAGTTGGTGGCCCAAGAATTCCTGCATTTTTTGATATTTATATAAATAGAGTTAAGTTTGCTTTAAGGTGTCAATTTGAAAATATTTTTCTTTTAACAGATAAATTCAGTCTATTTATTGATATGACCAACATCTTCCAACTCAATTTATTCTATGACTTTTGCTTTCATTTTGTTATATTTATTTTAGTCTCTTTGTTGCTCTTTTCTGATTTATATTACTTTTCTGTATTTAGGAAATTTGCACTTGTCTTTCAGTGTTTATATTTGTATTTATATCTTTCATAGTGACCCCATTTTGTAATACTGGTTTTTTTTTTTCTGTTTTTTCCCCCCCAGATCCACCTAGGTAGAAGTGTATCTATTTCACCAATCTTATCCCAAAACAGCTTACTTAGATGATTCTGTTTAGTTTTTCCATTTCACTAATTGTTATTCTTAAGTCTATTATTTCATTTCTTGTGCTCATTGCATTTATTCTATTGTTTCCATTTTCATCAGCCAAAGAAAACTCGTATATTTCTAGACTGTATGGTTCTCTATTCAGTGATTTTAAGGCTATGTAAGCAAATGTAATCTCTGACAGCTACCACTTATCACACATATTTGGGTATGCCTAGACAGAGAGGTCTTGATCACCATTACTGATGGTTATTTCTAACTATAATGACAAGTAAGACAGCTGTGTCAGCATGAATAAAGATGGGGCCAGGTTACCTTTACCTAATTTTAGAATTCAAATTCTGAAATACCTAGGGATACAATTTCAAGACGATGTAAAATAAGTTGACCAGTGCTCTTGGTCAAAAAGAAATTCTTCCTAAATGTACGATTTTATTTGCTTATTGGAGATCATTGTTTTCACACCAGTTATATTCTTTGTGACACAGGAGTCAGTGTTGAAATGAATATTCTCTTGCCGTGCCTCTACTAGAAGATCAGAGAGGGAAAAAAAGGAGAAATTATCTAACTAATTCAGACAAAAGCAAATCCGTAGCTCATTGTTTTTAATGAAATGTTTGGCTGCATTCTTTCTTTAAAAAAAAAAAAGGATTTTTATTTATTTATTCATTTGAGAGAGAGTGAGAGAGATCACAGAGGGAGAGGGAGAAGCAGACTTGCCACTGAGCAGGGAACCCGATGTGGGGCTCGATCCCAGGACCCTGAGATCATGACCTGAGCTGAAGGCAGCCGCTTAAACAACTGAGCCACCCAGGTGCCCCGTTTGGCTGCATTTCTGAGATATGTTTTGGTTGCCTGCATTTCCCCCCAAATCATTTTGACAATTGCCTCAAATCTCCACTTGGCATGGCCAATGGACATTTCAAACCTCAAGCGTAAAATAAGAGACTGCGAAAAAGACAGCTGTTTCAAAATCCAGATGCTACCATTTCCAGCTTTAGGCCTATGAATCCCTCATTAACGACTAGGTAGAATGTTCCCTTCTAGGTCCTGTGCTTTCTTTCATTTTGATAGGGTAGAACCAAAGTATTTTTGCTAAGGATTTCCACCTCAATCACTTGGCCAAAATTCCTGAGAGGTAAAATAAGAATTACGGTATTTTTGTTCAATTTAGACACTGACATGAATATACTAGATTACCCGGCACTTAGTCAACTTAGTCAATTCAGTAGCGACAGGGACCTCTCTATAAATAGAATGTTCTGCTCCTTCTCATGGAGGAATAGAGAGAAATGCAACATTACTAAGAATTGTATAAGAAGTCCTGGGTCTTGAGTTGAGGTTTTATGCAAAATCTTTTAGAAAATATCAGTCGCCCCATTTTAAAACATTCTTGCTTATGCTTGCTTTATGCAAGTGTTTTATAGATTACTCTGTATAACATCTCTGTAAGTTAGTCCAATATTGCCATCCTAATACTGCTGACCAAAAATTGAGTTATAGGCTGAGTATTTAATTAGCCCATCAAAATTCTGGACAGCTCTGAAATTAAAATTCCTCACATTTATATTATGTGCCTGTCTTCGTCGGCTTGGGCTGCTATAACAAAATACCATAGACGGGCTGGCTTAAACAACAAACATATATTTCTCCCAGTTCTGAAGGCTGAGAAATCCAAGATCAAGGTGCTGGCAGAGTCAGTATCTGGTGAAAGCCCACTTCCTGGGTTGCAGACAGCTGCTGTGTCCTCAAGTAGCCTTTTCTTAGCATATGCTTGTGGAGGGAGAGATCTCTTTTTCTTCCTCTTCTTAGAAGGGCAGTAATCCCATCATGAGGATACCACTCTCATGACCTAATTAATTAAACCTAATTGCCTCTCAAAGTCCCTACCTACAAATACCATCACATTGGGGGGTAGGGCTTCAACATGTCAATGTTGGGGGTCTACAATCAGTCCCTAACAATGGATAGAGATGCTGGCTTGGAGCAAAACATTTTCTGTAGTTCTTGGGTTTCCATGAAGGGAGGAGAGGCACTAGAACTGTGATTATGTTTCTGAAAAATATTGAGCTAGGAAAGGAGCTCTTTATCCTTTTTTTTTTTTTTTTGATATGAAGGTATGGGATATAAATTACACCATGACAAGAACTGAATAGAGCAGACAGATGCCAGTATCTCTAGTTAGGAAGATTTATCCTTGCTTGCAAGCAAGAGGCAACATCTCAGCTAAATATAGACATATGATCTCACCCAACTCAGGCAAATGGTCCATCTAAATGAGTAATCTTATTCTATTAATCTGAAGCTACAGAAGATGACTGAGTCTTGGAAACTACTTTAAAAGAAGTTCTTCTCAATATTCTAGTAGAGGTGATGAGCAGTGTGTTAAATCATTTCATTTTGTTTAGATATTCTTCTTGATGTAAGAATTGTGGTATTTTTGTTCAACTTGGACACTGATGTGAATATAATAGATTATCTGGCACTTAGTCAACATGGGGACAGGGACCATGAACTTTATGCTTCATGTCATAATTCATATGCTTTATATGAATTAAAACTTGAATATACAGTTCAGAAAATGTATATTGAAAACCAAAGATTTATACTGGAGAAGGAGGAACTTCTGCTTTCAGTCAAGATGGAGTTACAGGGACTATATTTGCTCTACTACCTGAAACAACCCAAATGCCAGAAAAAAACAAAGGAAGCAAGACTTTTCAAGACACCAGACAACAGGTGTGATCCTTGAGAGATGGGAAACAAGCAAAGTAATCCCTAAGATTCCCTCAGTTTACTGCCTTGAGAGAGTTTCCAGGCCATGGTAGAGAGAGGGAAAATTGAGACAGAGCCTAACAGACTCTCTGAGTTTTAGAGATGAACCAACTGTCTAGGGACGTGGAGACAGATAAAGCTCACAAGACAAAATGCCAAGGAAGAGACAAACTTGGCAGAAAAACTTCAGAGATCTGTAGAGGGCCAACCTCAATTACTCAATAGAGCACTTATGAGCACCTGTGTGTGAGGAAACTCCCCAAGACTGGGAAGGAACCTCTGAAAGAATTAGAACAGTGCCCGGTATTCACAGAGGGCCAAGAATAGTACCTGTTACCATCAGTCTGCCTGGAAAACTTATAATTCATGGAATATTAGGTAAGGTACTCAGGAAGATCTTGACACAGTAATGGGGAATGATTACCCTTAGACTGATCACTGCTCCGGAGTTGCGTTATACATCACAAAAACAAGACCCAAACGATCAAATTGTTTCCAAGCAATACTCTTTTCAAGTGCACATAGAACATTTATCAAGATGAACCATTTTCTGGGCCATACAACAAGTCTCAATTAATTTACAAAGGTTTAATTCGTATAAAGCGTCCTTTCTGATCACAAGGGAATTCAATTAGAAGTCAGTATCAGAAAGATCTCTGAAATAACCCTAAATATTTGGAACCAAGTAACAACACACTTCTAAAGAACCCATGGCTCAAAGAAGACCTCAAAAGAGAAATTGAAAAGCATATTGAATTAAATGACAATAAAGACAAAACATACACAAATTTGTTGGGTGCCACTAAGGCAGCATTGAGGACATTTATAATACTATCTGCTTACGTGGAAAGAACAGAACAACTTCAAATCTGTGACTTCATGCTCCACCTTAAAATCCTAGAAAAAGGCAAAAAACGCAACATAAATAGAAAAGAAACACTAACATTAGAACAGAAATCAATGAACTAGAAAGCAGAGAAATAATAGAGAAAATCAAGGAAACCAAAGGGTGTTTTTTGAAGATCTACCAAAATTGATAAACCTCTAGCCAGCCTGCTCAGGGAAAAAAATAGGAAGACACAAATTACCAGTGTCAGAAATGAGAGAAGTTAGATCACTATATAATCTGCAGATTTTAAAAGAATGAGAAGGGAACATGGCGAACAACTTTATGCCTATAATTTTGATAATTTAGATGAAATGGAAAAATTCCTTGAAAGACACAAATTACTAAAGCTCATTCAAGAAGAAAAATATAACCTGAAGAGCTCTATATCTGTTTAAGAAATTGAATCTGTGGTTCAAAAGCTTACCACAAAGAAAACTTAAGGCCCGGATTGCTTCACTGTTAAATCTATCAAATATGTAATGAAGAAATAATGTCAATCATACACAAACTCTTTCAGAATATTTAAGAGGAGGGCATGCTTCCCAAATCATTGTATTTCCCAGTGTTACTGTGATGCCCAAACCAATCCGACATTGCAGGAAAAACAAAAACAAATCAGCAAAAACAACAGACCGATAGTCTTCATAAACATAGATGTAAAATTTCTAAATAAAATTTAGCAAACAGAATTCAACAATATATAAAAATGATAGACATTTTGACCAAGTCAGCTATCTCCCCAAAAGGCAAGGTGGTTTACTATTTAACAATTAATCAAAAGAATCCGTATATTAATAAGGTGAAAAATTAAAAGGCGTGTAGATAGACACAGTAAAACCATGTAACAAAATCAAATGTCCATTCCTGTTAAAATCTCAGAAAATTAGCAATAGAAAGGAACTTTGACCTGATAAAGGGCATCTATGCAAAACCTAAAGCTAACATCCTACTTAATGGTGAAATAACTGAATTTTTTTTCTCTTACCATCAGGAAAAGACAGTATTTTCTCTCACCCTTTTATTTAAAACTGCACTGAAGTATTTAGGCTGTTCAGTTAGATAGGAAACAGAAGTAAAAGGCATATATATATAAATATAGAAAAAAAGAAGAACTGAAACTGTTTTCATGGAAGACATAATCATCTAAGTAGGCAATCCAATGGAATCTACAAGAAAGCTACTAGAAGTAATAAGTGCATTTAGCAGGTTTAGCAGACTACAAGATCAATATATATGAATCCATTGTATTTCTATACTGGCAATGAATAATCAGAACTTAGAATTTTAAAAATAATATCATTTCTAATAGCTGAAAATATTAAATACTTAGGAGTTAACCTGCCAATGTTGTGCGAGACCTATACACCCAAAACGACAAAACGTTGCTGAGAGAAACTAAAGGAGACCTAAATAAATGGAAGGATATAGCTTGGTTATATATGGAAAAACTCCATAGTAATATTTCAATGCTCTCCAAAATAATCTTTAGGTTCAGTGTGATCCTTATCAAAATCCTAGTGAGCTGTTTTAGAGACTTTTACAAGCTAATCCTAAAATGTATATGGAAATGCAAAGGATTTAGAATAGACAAAACCACTTTGAAAAAGAAGAAAAAAATGAGAGAACTAACACTACTTCATTTTAAGGTTTATTGTAAAGCTATGGTAGTTAAGATGGTGTGGTATTGGTGTCAAGATACACAATTAGATCAGTGGAAGAGAATAGCAAATTCATAAATAGACCCACACCTGTTTTGACAACTAATTTTTGAAAAAGATACAGAGGTAATTCAGTGGAGAAAAGGTACTCTTTGAACAAATGGTGCTGAAGGAATGGGATGCTCTCAGAGTATATGCTGAAGAACGTCTGTCTGTATTCCATGCCATATTCAAAAATTAATTTCAAATGGATCATAGGACCTAACTGTAAAACCCCAGACTGTAAGATGTCTAGAAGAAACATTGGAGAGAATCTTCGTGACCTTGGTTTAGGCAAAGATTTCTTAAATCTGATATCACAATCATGACTTATAAAAGAAACCATCGTTAAATTGAACTCCATCCAAAGTAAAATCTACTTTTAGAAAGACACTGTTAAGAGAATGAAAAGGCAGATGACAGATTGGGAGAAAATGTATTCAAGGCATATATCATTAAAGAACTTGAATCCAAAATACACTCTCAAAGCACAGTAATAAGAAAACAAAGAAAAGCAATTAAAAACGAGCAAGCACAAGGGAATTTTTAGGGTGATGTAACTGTTCTTTATGGTACTGTGGTAGTGGATAGGACTCCGTATGTGTCAAACCCCAAAGAAATGTGCAACACGAAGAGTGAACACTACTCTATGTCAGGACTAAAATATCAGCCGGGATTGTTTTTAATCGACTATTGTAAGGCTAAAAACAAAAAGAACTGTACATAAATACTGTACTCTAGTGCTAAATGTGTTTCACATAACAGTGTGCTATTTTGAAGCTATGCTGCATGTACACTAGGGCTAAACAAATAAGTAAATAGATCGGAGATGATGAGAGCTAAGTTTCTCACTGTCAGAGAAGCTCCAAATAGGCAAAGGTAGAAAGCGAGAATGAACCTTACAGTTCTCAATTAGAGCTGGAGATAACAGTATGAACTCATATTTTTATACTCACATATAAATTTAAATATAGAAATAATTATATGTGGGTAAATATACACGGGCCAGCATACATACATACAGTTCCTAGCTCTGTCTACTAAAAAGACCTACTAGCAATGACACTCCAGTAATAAAATGAGCATCCCCAGTGCCCCGATCTTGGTTTCCAAATAACATTCTCTCATTCAAAGAAACCAAAGGCACCTTGGGGAAATTGATGATACTAAGGTTGGGGCAGGAGAAATATGACCTAAGGTTGGAGCTTATCTTGTGTCAGAAAGTAAGGGAGTACTCACAAAACCAACTAACAAACAAAAGCATATCAAAGAGACACAAGAGCCAACTGGAAAGATTGCCTAATGGCCAAATCTGGAACAATTTAAGCAACAAAATAAATAACGTAGTGTTGGATTATAACCTAAAGAATAAAATAAATGTACATGACTTCAGTGATACAAATTAATGGTAGAATAAGTAAATAAATGGAGACAAGTCTTCATTACTGAAGAATTTTAAATAATAGATATAGAAGGAATGAGGCAAATAGAAAATCACCATTACTAAAACTTTGCTGCAAAAAGAGCCCCTAACGAAGGCTAAAGTTAGTGGGTGAGTCTTTGAAGAGAATTAAAATATTCAAGTAGCTTCACATGTCTCCCCCCAATATTTATTATTTATTAAATTATTTTATATAAATTACATAAAATTAATTACATTTATTAACTATTGTGGTGGTTTTAACATGTGGCCATACATATTTTTTTAAAGATTTTATTTACTTATTAGAGACAGAGTGAGCACATGAGCAGGGAGAGGAGTAGAGGGACAAGCAGACTCCCTGCTGAGCAGGGAGCTTGACTTGGGGCTTGATCCCAAGAATTTGAGATCATGACCTGAGCCAAAGGCAGGTGCTTAACCGACTGAGCCACCCAGGCGCCCCTGACCCCACACATTCTTAGCTGTGCCTCTCTTCATGGGACGGAGGTCAGTTCCCCTCAGCTAGAGTGTGGGCTGGACCTAGTAACTTACTCCTAACTAACAAAGTATAAAAAAGGAAAAAGAGTAGTAACTTGACAGAGGAGAGAACTTGCAGACAACACCTTAGTCAAGTGGTCTAGGTTAACAACACCAGTAATTATTCATATTGATATCAGGTACCCCTGACATGATGTGATGAGAAGGATGCTCTGTATCACTAGTATTCTTTCCCCAAACCTGTAACCTTAATCTCATAATGAGAAAATATCAGATAAACCCAAATCAAGGAACATTCTACAAAATACGTGACCTGTCCTCTTCAAAGGTGCCATAGTCATGAAAATCCAGGAAAGATTGAGAAATAGCTGCTGGTCGGAGGAGGCTAAAGAGGTATGCCAGCTGCAATGGGGTATCTTGGATTGGATTCTGGAAAAGCTAAAGGACATTAGTGGAAGAACTAGTGAAATCTGAATAAAGTCCACCATTTGGTTAATAGTATTGTACCATTATTAAATTTGTAACTTTTGATAAATGTGTTATGGTTATGTAAGATGTTAACATTAGGGAAAGCTCAGCAAAAGGTATTTAAGGACTCTCTGTACTATCTTTACAACTCTCCTGTAAATCTAAAATTATTTCAAAAGAAAAAGTTTTATAAGAGTGAGCACAGTTTGGAACTGACGTTTCATCAAAGAAAATACGCCAGTGGCAAATAAGCAAATGAAAAGATGATCACTGTCATTACTCATTAGGGAAGCACGATTTAATACTACAATGAAATATTGGCACAAACATGTTAGAATGGCTAAAATTTAAAAAAACAAACAACAAACAGCTAACCATATCGAGTATTGGTAAGAATGTAGAGCAACTGGAATTCTCATAATTGCTGGTAGGAATGTAAAGTAGTACTACTATTCTGGAAAACAGTTTGGCGGTTTCTTGAAAAGTTAAGCATACACCTACCATGCGATTTGGCCGAGAGAAAAGAAAGCACACATTCATACATAGACTTGTACACAAATGTTTATAGCAGTATTACTTGTAATAGCCAAAAAGTAGAGACAACCAAAATGTCCATTAACAGGTGAACAGATAAACAAATTGGGGAAGAAAATACTACTTTGCAATAAAAGGCATAAAACACGCAAATGCAGAATAATGCAAACTAACCTATAATGATAGAAAGCAGGTGAATGATTGCTTGGGGAGAGGGAGGTGGGGCATCTGTGGAAGGTGAGATTACCAGGAAGCATGAGGAAACTTTGTGAGTGATGGATAACTTCATTGTCTTGATTGTGGTAGTATTTTCATGGGTATTATATGCATGTCAAAACTTCAAATTATGCATGTTAAATATGTTCAGTTTATCACATGCTAATTACATTTCAATAGCTCTGTTAAAATGTATTATACCTATTCTTATTTTATATTTTAAACTTAGTTTTAATATATGCTAATTTTAAGTAATTAGCATAATTCAATATATAATTAAATAGTCATTAAAAGTATTGGTTTTCAAACTTTCTCATGTATTGGAATCTCCTTGTGGGCTTTTTCTTTAAAATTTTTTATTGTTATGTTAATCACCATACAGGCTTTTTTAAAACATGGATTTCTGAGCCTCACCTCCAGAGTTTCCAATGCAGTAGGTTCAGAGTTGTACCTGATAATCTGCATGCATTTCTAACATGTTCCCAGATGATGCTGACTTTGATAACACTGGTTTAAAGTGTAAGTTTTTTTTAAGATTTATTTATTGGGGCGCCTGGGTGATTCAGTCAGTTAAGTGTCTGCCTTCGGCTCAGGTCATGATCTCCAGGTCCTGGGAGGGAGCCCCGTGTTGGACTCCCTGCTTGGCAGGGAGTCTGCTTCTCCCTCTCCCTCTGTCCTTCCCCACCACCTGTGCTCTCTGTCTCTCTCTTTCTAATAAATAAATCTTTTAAAATAAATAAATAAAAGCAAAGATTTATTTATTTATTTTAGAGAGAGAGAGAGAGCAGGGGAAAAGGGCAGAGGGAGAGGGGAGATAGAATCGTAAGCAGACTCTGCCTGAGCATGGAGCCCAATGCGGGGCTCAACCCCACCACCCTGAGATCATGACCTAAGCCAAAACCAAGAGTCAGAGGCTTAACTGACTGTGCCACCCAGGCACCCCTAAAGTGTAAGTTTTTGGAAAAAAAGTAGAAGGAACAATTATATATCTATTTAAAGAGTATTTAGAGCACCCAGTCCCTTCCATGTCTCAGCTCAGTGAATGGCTACCATGTCTATTCTCATCCATGCAGAAGTCTGGGATTTTCTTCTCTGGAAAGGTCTCTGAACTATAGGACACCTTGCACATACAGTGGCCCTAATCTTCACCCTCACCCTAACACAAACCCTAATCCTACCACTAACCCATAAATGGAACACCTAAGTATAACCCTTTCCCTAACCCTAACCAGAAAACTAACCCTGTGGTGAGGTCTCTGTCCTACAGGATACTAGGCACATACCCTCCCCCTAAACTCACCCTCTATTGTAATGCCAAGCCTAACACTAAATTTGAGAAAGTGGGTTCCTGAACACACAATTAGAAAAGCTAAGAAGCAGCTGAGTTATTCTGGAGAAGATCCCAAACCTTTAAGAATTGGTAATATTTCTGAAAATGGGTGTGAAGGTAGAGATAAATACAGAAGGAACAATTGAACATCTATTTAAAGAGTATTTAGAGCTCTAAATCCCCTTCTTGCTTCAGCTTGCTGGATGGATGCCATGTCTAATCACACCCAAGCAGGAAGTCTAGGGTTTTAGTCTCTAGAGAGGTCTCTAAACTGCAGAAGACCAGAATCATACCATAATCCTAACACAAACCCTGACACTACTCCTAACCCCTAACCCTAACCAAAACCCTATGGAGAGGTCTCTGATCTGCAGTATAAAAGGCACATAGCCTCACCCTGGCCCAAATCCTAACCCTTACCCTTTCCCTGACTCTATCCCAAACCCTAACTCTAGACTGTGAGGGGGAAAAAGGTAGAGGTGGTATATAGTGGATATTACTCAGCCATTAAAAAGTGTGAAATCTTGGCATTTGCAATGACTGGATGGGGCTAGAGAGTATGATGCTAAGTGAAAAAAGCCAGTCAGAGAACACAAAAACCATATGATTTCACTCATATGTGGAATTTAAGAAGTAACACTAATGAGCAAAGGGATAAAAAGAGAGAGAGAGGCAAACTATAAAACAGAGTCTTTTTTTTTTTTTTTTCAAGTGGCCCTTTAATCTTAGGGCATTAAAAACAGAGTCTTAACTACAGAGAACAAATGGATGGTTACCAGAGGGGAAGGGGGTGGGGGGATGGGTGAAATAGGTGATGGGGATTAAGGAGGGCACTTGTTGTGATGAGCACCAGATGTCGTATGGAAGTGTTGAATCACTACATGGTACAAATGAAACTAATATTAAACTGTATGATAATAATGTATGGAATAAAAGTGAAACCTTAAGAAAAGGGGGGGAAACAAAAAAAAGTGTAAGTCTTTGGAATCAGAAACACACCTCGGTTTGAATCCTGGATATTTTGTTTACTAACGGTATGGGCTCATAAAATTTTTGTATGTCTCTAAGGAGCAGATTTCTCTAATGTAGAATGGGGATGGTAAACCTTGTCTCACAGGACCATTGCACAAATTAATGATTACAGTGATTAGCACAATAATTCTTGGCCGATAATAAGCAACCATTAAATGATAAATATTATCATTATTATGATATATTAGAGACCACTCATCTTTCATTGGTAGCTTTAGTTCACCCATATTTTGCAGAGTGGGGGAAATTAATGAATAAACTAAGTTTTAAGTGTGTGAGGTTTGAATTGAAATACAAACCTTTATTATTAATCATTGTAGGTCTGGGTTTTTCTTCCTTCACTATTGATAGCAATAAAACTATACATGTGTTCTCATGAGCTAGCTGGCTTTTGTTTGCTCATATTCTCCCTGCTTCAAAGAGTGCTGTAAAAGATATCGCATCCTTGGATGTACTTGACTGAAAATTGTAAAACTGATATACAGTTAATCCTCCTTATTCACGGATTCTGTATTTGCAAATTGGCCTACTCACTAAAATTTATTTGTAATCTCCCAAATGATACTTGTAACACTTTTGTGGCCATTTGTGGACTTGGGCATAGTGGTGAACAATTTGAGCCCCCCGAAACTCATGTTCTCAGCCGAGGTGACAAAGTGACTCTCTACCATCTTGTTTCAGCTCTCATACTGTAAAGAAGTCTCCTTTTCACGGTTGATTTAGTGCCATGTTCTTCATATTTTTGTGATTTTTGGTAGTGATTTTGCTTTTGAAAATGGCCCCCAAGCATAGTGCTTCAGTGCTGTTTAGTGTTCCCAAGTGCAAGACAGCTGTGATGTGCCTTACAGAGAAGGTATGTGTGTGAGATAAGCTTTGCTTAGACATGAGTTCTAGGTTATAGTGCTACTGACCGTAAGCTCAATGCTAACGGATCACCAATATATATGAAATGAGTGCCTTTAAACTGAACACACATAAAACAAGGTTCTGTACTCATCAATTGACAAAAAATGTTGTGACCGGGGGCACCTGGCTGGCACGGTCAGTAGAGCATGCGCCTCTTGATCTCTGGGTCATGAGTTCAAGCCCCACGCTGGGTGCAGAGATTACATTAAAAAAAAAAATGTTGGGACCAGAGGCTTGGAGGAAACTAATCCTGTCTTTCCCCTAAGAGCAATGGTTCAGTATTCACTACTTCAGAGTTCATGGCAACTTAATAGGACATAATTACCATGAATAATCAGATTTGACTGTATAGAACCATGTACAATCTATGCAGTTGAGCCCACACTCCAGGAAAAAAAAAAAAAAAACACACACCAGAGAAGCTGGCTAACACCCAATGTTGAAAAACATCGCAGTCAGTGTCAGTGTCTTGAGAAGAGGTGGGTTTGCTTTTCAGGAGCACTGTGGTAGCAGAGATGTCTGTTGCATCAATAAATATTTGTAATATAGTTAAAGGTCTAGCGCCCATATTAATTTTCCACCCTCCTCCTCTTAGGGAGGTGGTTTGGCATGCACTGAAGAACCATTTCCTGTACCAGCCATCTCTTCCCTTCTTCATGCCTAGTGAGGCAGAAAGAGAGACTGCTATATTTGGTGTACAGCGCTGTTGGTCAGGGTCAGGACCTATGCATTTTTGTGTCCCTGAAAATAGAGAGAGGAGTGCAGAAAACAGAGAACATTTCCCAAAGTGTGCTTGTAAGACCAGTGTGAGCGCGGTAATGGGACCCGTACTTAACTGACTAGTTTTTCATATCTGACTAACTGAGGTTTTCTTCTGGCATTAGCAAGAAGCCATAATTATGATGACGTGTTACATGTTCCCCATTCAGATTTCTTTGACTCCTCAGTGGTTTCCCTGACTTTTGGAAGAAGGTCATTGAAATCTCTGATTCAGAAGTGGACTGAGGTCAAAGACTGATGGTTGGAGGGTGTGAAGAAGAGAGGAATTTGCTTCCGAGAAAATGGCAGAAATAGCCCATATATCTTTAACATCACCCAGCACGAGGATTCTGATTTTAGAATTGAGATGAAAATTGTCAGTATTTTTTAAAAGCATGGAAGAAATGTTGGCATTTCAGGTTACATCTAAATAGCTTAAAACCTTTTAAAATATTCTCTGAAGAAAATGTAACTGCAAATCGGAGCTTGAATTTTGAAAATGTGTACTGTGCGGTTCTTTTGTCAGGTGATTTAGGGAAGTGAAAAACTCATACAGAACATTTTGGAGAGTGTGGGGTTGAGGAACAGAGACACACACCTGGCTCTAGATTCTGTTCATGCCTAGGCAGAGCAAATGGAGTGCTTTTGAATAAGATCCTGAGGAGCTGCAAGGAAAGAAACTGCAAGGGACATTGGACCTTTGGCCTCATCCTTGGATCTTGGGTTTAAGGCTCAAACACGAATGGTAGCACTTACCCTCTGGATAAGTGAAGGTCCTGAGGAAGGCATTTGACACACTTTGAAGTAGGGAATAATGGATGCACCCAGGTTCCATGCGTGGGTACTGACAAGGGATACCAGCTTGGGGTGAAGTATCAGATGGCATCCACAAATCTAACTTGTCCTGAGAGAGCTGACCTATGTACCTATAGGAGGATGAAGTATGCATAAAATTGGGATAGTAAGCTTTTAATTAGAAGAACCGTAATACTGGTGGTAGAGTGTCCTCCCAATTGAGAACACAGTTGATGTGTGTGTGTGTGTGTGTGTGTGTGTGTGTGTGTGTGTGTCTCAGGGTGTCTGTGTGTGTCTGTGTATCTGTGTGTGTTAAGGTGGGAAGCACAGAGTAGCAAAGGGCCCACTGACACTGGGTCCATACTGGCAGTGAAGGTGATGAGAAACCTTAGTGCAGTAACTGATAAATTAAAGCCCTTTGAAGCCAGCAAGATGTGAGACCAACAGATACAATTGAGAAATTGTAATGGCCAAGAAGTCATGAGCCTAGACTGATTCAGCCAGGAGCAAAGAGGGGACTTGGGGAGAAGATGGCTTGAGGTCCCAGCAACTCTTCTGGTGGGGTACTCCAATCCCGTGAGTAGTGTCATAGTAATTGCTACTCTAATGGACATGACTACATGCCCCCCCGCCAGATTCCCATACCATGACCTGAATAAACAAGGGTTACTCCAGCAATGCCTTGCCAAAATGGCTGAAGATTAGCGGTAGAGCCTCAAGCATGGCAAGTGTGTATGGAGAGCCACAATGCATATTACATTCTTGGTGGGAGTAAACACAAATTTTAACTTTAAAAAAATGGAGAAAAATGTTAAAAGCATAAGGGTCATCAATCCAATAAGCAAAAATTGGCCACTTACAATATATTGGGTACTATACAAGATGGTAGAACTATCAGGGCAGGTAAAGAAGGTCCTTGTCATATATAAATAACTATACTACTGTGTATGCGTGACCAGAACTATGACAGAGGGAAGAAATGCAGTGTTTTGGATGAAGGAGCAAGAAATTGAAATAGTTACAAAGTAGTTGCAGCATGTTATGTTGAAAAGAGGAGCGGATTTGGGGGGAGCAGGTATTAGTTTGGGGTTCTAGTCCTGAGTATAGCCTTTCAAAATTAGAAAACCATATCAAGAGAAGTAACTTACCCAAATTGCAAAGTTAGGGTAACCCTAGAATATAGATTAGTTCTATTACTCCTAGACCATGTTCCTTCCATTCCACCTTATTTCTGGGTGGTGTCTTAGAGGCTTATGACAGGGATACTTTCACAGAAATGGTCTACAAAGAAAAGGAGAAAAACTGGCAGCCATGTGTTATTTGGTCTCCTGGATTATAGTGCCTGCGTTTAGAGAGGATGACAGTGTGTGCTTAAAAGCTACAGCCTGCTTATTATTAAATATTAAAGACCTTGTTTCTTTGCCAGTCTTGTGGTTCTTAACACAGTAAGACTTCTCAGCTAAGGTGGTTTCAAGGAGGGATGGGATTGCATAAATGCTTTATTGTAAAATTCAAACTAAAATTACCTTTGTCATAAAGAACATAATCATCTCCTAAATGAACACACCCTGGAACCCTAACAGCAGTACACCTTGGGCATTTGGAATCAATCAGGTAGTTAGTGACAAAGAGCCTCCCTCCTTCCTTCCACCCCTCCCCCCCACCCACTGCAGTGCAGTAATGGGTCTGCTTCCAGACTGTGAAAATGTGTCTCTAGGGGTATTGTATTAGGCAAGTGAAAGCAATAAACTTATCTTGAGAATCTGTTCTACCTCCGAAGGGGAAGAAAAAAGGGCACTAAGTTAATACCCAGAACTTTAAGTCAGATTCCTGATTTTAGAAATGCTTTGACCAGACTATGGAATGTGATTTTTCTAAGATTCATTCCCCTTAATACCTCCCCTCTTTCCATCTAAAAGGGACTTCATTAATGGACAAAAATCACGGGGTTGGGGTTCATCTCAATTATGCTGAAATCTACTGATGATGCTCAAGGACAATGGTACTTACTATGATGCTCTGGTATACCTGGAGGCGAGTGGGACCAAAGTCTTTCTTCATTCATTGAAAGATAGCCAACAAACTTCTATTAGCGTTTATTTTATGCTATGTATTTTGATAAGCTTGTCATGCATTTTATTTTGTTTTTTAATCCTCACAGAGGTAGATATTATTGTTCCTACATTTCTGCAGAGTCTAGAGAGGCTAAATAACTTGTCTATGGTATATAACCAGTAAAAGGGTTAAACTGACTCCTAAATCCCTGGCTCACATATATGATAAAGACAAATGAATGTCTTCTCAATCCAAGAAGTGTCTCCTAGCCCTTTTCCATCCAGTTTGGGACTCTTCAGTCTAACCTATAAAAATCCTGGTGCTGCCATAGAAGCACTAGAATTTAGGAATCGAAACATCACTTCCTCACCCCATGGGAGGTTCAGGATTTACCTTGAACTAAAGAAATGTGTTTCAGGGGCACTTGGCTGGCTTAGTCAGTGGAGCATGTGACTCTTCATCTCGGAGTTGTGAGTTTGAGCCCCACATTGGGTTTAGAGCTTACTTAGAAAAAAATCAAAAGAAATATGTTTCAATCTCTCTTTTAAATACTTCCCAGGCCAATAACATATTAGTAAAATCAATCAATAATACTATGCTATTCTAATACATACTATTTCTCCGATACCTTCTTTCACCTTCTTCCCTCAATACTTACTCGACTTCTCAAATTCTTGTTTGGATATATTAAAATGAAATTAAGACATTAGTTTAAATCCTCAATAACATTTTACTTCTTAGCATCCAAAGAATTATTTCCCAGTTTCTCCACTCATCCTAAAAATGTATTTCTTTAATAAAGATAAAAGCATCTAGGCAATGTAAATGCTGCTAGTAACATGTCAACCTGAAAAGACTTACTTAAAATTTTCTTCAAAACAAATCTAGAAATTCAGATCTTGGTTTCCAGTACTATTTTCCAATAAAAGGAACCAGGGCTTCTTGGAGAAAAGACTGTTTCTAGGACTGAGGCAGGAAATATACAAAATGAGCCTGGAGCATCTTGTAGTGCCAGAAAATAAAGGATGGCTCAAACAAACAGAACTAACCACAGTGATGGGGTTTCTTCAAGGGGCACAGGAATGAGCTGAAAGAGTTCTCATTGGTCAAAGCTAGAACAATTTGGACAACAAAATAAAGAAGTGCTACATTAGAGCCCACAGTATAAAGTAAATATCCATGAGTCCATACTGATATAAATGACTGAATGAGTGAACAAGCAAATAAACGAGGGAGAAGAGACAAATCTCCTGTGCAGAAGAATTCCAAGTAATTTATATGGTTATTTCACTTGAGGGAGATAGAATAAAACTCTTCACTTTTTAAGTACAGACTATACCTACTGACTTGTTTCCAAAGACTATAGTATGGAAAAGAAGGAAAACATTAAAGAATAACTTTACAGTGGAGAAACCTGACAAACAGATGTCAGACAGATGATCAAGGTCAACATCAATAGTCATCAGTCATGCTGGTAGTATCGGCCCTTGATGTGATGCAATGTGATGAGAATGGCACTTCACCTCTGTGGTCTTCCTCTCCAAAACCCTTAACCCTAGTCCAATCAGGAGGAAAACATCAGACAAATCCCAATTGAGAGACATTCTACAAAATACCTGAGCAGTACCCTTCAAAACTGTCATGCTCATCAGAAACAAGGAAAGTCTGAGAAATTGTTACAGCTAAGATGAGTCTAAGGAGGCATGATGACATGCCATAGGGTGCTCTGGTGGGATCCTGAAACAGAAAAGGGACATTAGGTAAAAAAAAAAAAAGGAAATTTGAATGAAGTGGGGACTTTAGTAAATACTATATAAATATTGGTTCATTAATTGTGACATATGTACTATAGAAATATAAGTTATTAATAATAAGGGAAACAGGCTGTGGGGTATATAGGAAGCCTCTGTACTGTCTTTGCAATTTCCCATAAATCTAAAAGTATTTCAGAATGAAACGTTTATATTTAACAGAATGAACTAAAGCCAGGTGGCCTGGATAGCTCAGTTGGTTGAGCATCCGACTCTTGGTTTCAGCTCAGGTAGTGATCTCAGGGTCATGAGACCGAGCCCCGCATCGGGCTCCATACTCAATGTGGAGTCTGCTTGAGATTCTCTCTCTTCCTCTCCCTCTGCCCCTCCTGCTCCTGCTCTCTCTCTCTCTCTCTCTCTCTCAAATAAATAAATAAATCTTTTTAAAAAAGAATGAACTAAAGCCAATTCAAATCATGCTGTACCAGTTCCATGGGAGAAGAAGGTAGAGACTAAATGTGAACACAAGGCCTTTGCCTATATGTAAATATCTATTGAATTACCCCATCTGAATCCAATTGGTTGAATTATAAACCAGTCTGCATCATTTTCCATAACTGAGGTTGGCATATGTGTAGTAATGAAGGGCCTAATGTGGCTTCTACAGTAAGCTCCAGGACACTCTTCTCCTTCCCCCTCCTTCCCACCCACCTTCTTCCCCCGCTCCCCAGAACCAAGCAGCAATATTAACCCAAGGAAATACCACTTGCAAAGACCTCTTTAAGAAACTGGTATCACTGCAGGTTATTTCACTAGATCTTCACTTCTGATCATATGAATTTAATTATTTTAATTTGAATTATTTTTTATGTTTCAGCTTTTCTAGGTCTGCTCTATCCAGTGCAAGTAAACTATCAAATCCAATAAACTTCAGTTGCTTTTTCCCTAGGTTTTTCATTATTTCAAGACTCTTTTGTCTGTCAGCAATGAACATGGGGTAGATAAACCTTAGGTAGGAAAGATGGTCTGGGATAGCTTGAGAAAAGTTTGTACCCTAAATGGAGTTTTCTTTCAATACCTCTCCTATCCCTTTTTAGGTTCTCTGATTGGAGTCAGAAACCTAGCTCTATTGTGATTTCCCAACAAGGACACCCTACTGGTCAAGTTTTCCAAAAATAGGATCTAGTGATGTTGTTCCACCTCTTTTCCTTCCCTTTTTAAAAGTCTTCTTTGTTCAGTGCTTTGATTTTTGTCACTTGTCGAAAAGGAAGAAATTCATATTCTTATTTACATTAAGAAGTGACTGATAAAAACAAGCGCTATTCTCCTTGAAGATGTTGCATATTAAGAGGAGTCCCCATAATGGCACTCCTGTGGTGAACAGTATGACAAAAGGTTGTGGGGATGTTTTTTAGTACAGAGATCTTTCTTATATTCCCCAAGGTTAGGGAGACTGGGCATCCAAGTTGGCCCAGGACAATCTCATTTTATGCCTGTTATTGTGGAGTAATTATTAGAGGAAACTGCTTTCACTCCCCAAATTACCCCAGTCTGTGTGATAAATTATATGAACCCCCTACCAGAATCACCCCAGGAAAAATCCTGTTTCATCAAGTCAGCCTTCATTTATGAAGTACATAAGTGAAGGAGCCAGCTAATGCTCGTTACAGCGTATTGTTGATCGACAACATTAAACACACTATTTTGACAGCAAATGGAATTTTGCTGCTGATGGGATGTAACTAATTTGTTCCTAACTCTGTTATTTCGATTTGTCTGTAAAGTTACCTCAGGATCTCAGGTGCTCTTCACATTAAATTCTACCTTTGAATGATGTTAAGTTCCCTAGGAACAAAAAATAGTCAAATGCCACCTAACTATGCTCACTGAAGTTTCCCTGTGAACATCTAAACTTCTTTCAGATCTTTGTGAGTGTGTAACCAGAGACACTGCTGCTATTTTTTGAGTTGATGTTATCTGTGAGATACTATTTAAACCTGTTGATATAGAATCGACTTTTCAGAAAATAAAAATTAAGATCTAAAGCCATCTCAGGTGAAGGAGAGTAAGTCATCAACTGACCTCTGTGAGACAATATTCCTTTGTTCAAGTTGAACCTTGGTCAAGTTGGGTTGCCCCAGGACCCATGGCACTGTGGGCAGCTCTTTGGCAAAGACTGATTTCCCTCCAAAATTTGGCTTTGCTCAGTTCTTTGAGCGCTTTTGGGAACTGACCTTCACGGTTATAGTCTTCAGATGTTTTATCTGTAGAGGAATTCTAACATAGGAAATAGAAGGAAGTGTGAACTCTTCTGCCTTCCCATCCTCTCTCTCCTCCAAATCCACCCATGATGCGACCCTGAGGGAACCTTTGACAAATTCTTCTAGGGTGAAGTAATAATGACAGCACTGGCAGTGTGAGCACTAGTTCTGCCTGCAGCATTTGGTGTAATCAAGGGTCTGTCTTCACAGACCATCATGGATGGGAGGAGAGGGGTAAGGAGGGAGGCAGAGGAAGAAGGATCAGAAGGGTCACTTGCTGAAGACCGTCAGTGACCCATGGCTGAGCATCCTCTCCTTACATTCTGAGAAGAGACATCTGAAGAATATCCAACATCTGGTAATTACTCACCTGTGCGCTGGCTAATGATTGTGGTAATGAGATGGAGCAGGGCCAATCGTCTTCCTGCTGTGCTCTTAGTAGTGAAAGATAGCATCTACTTGTCATGTTTCCATTTTTATACAATGTGTAACCTAGGTGAGGCGGGGATGGTTAAGGTGCAATTGAGATAGTGGGGTAGAGAAGTAGAAAATGCTCTGGGGAGAACAAGCAGAAATGGGGGGACAATCAGCCACTTGGAGAAAAAGCTTACTGGGACAAGTGGAGATATAGGGATGGGACAGAACAGGGTCTTGCTAGAAAAGAAGATGAGGAAACATGCTAGTCACCTCTTTCCATTGTTACAGGTAATATTGCTGTGTAATAAACAATCTCGAAACTTAATGACCAAAAATTACAATGATCTCTGTTCAGAGCTTAGCTGGATCAGACACATGCAGGATCTCTCTTATCATCCAATAGTCCAATATCTTTTCAACATGGTGCTGGCTTCAAAAGGAACATTTCAAGAGGAAAATTGTCAATATACAAGGCTTATCAATAACCTACAAGGGGCACCTGGATGGCGCAGTTAGTTAAGCATCCAATTCTTGGTTTTGGCTCAGGTCTGATCTCAGAGTCACGAGATTGAGCCCTGCATTGAGCTCCACGCTCAGCACGGAGTCTGCTTGGGTTTCTCTCTCTCCCTCTCTCTCTGCTCCTCCCACTTGTGCCCTCTCTCTCTCTCTTTTTTCTCTTAAATAAATAAATAAATCTTTAAAAGAAAATAACCTACAAATAAAGAAATAATTAAGACTGCCGGATTCTGATTCTGGCTTTGCCTTCAATGTCATCAACTTGAGTGATTTGTTTTACTTCTGTGGACCTCAGATTCTTCTTCCATGAAAACAAGGAGTAGACTAAATGATTTTGGAGCCTCTTTAATACTTATTTCCAAAGAATATACTGTTCTTGCCCATTTCTCAGGAACCTTGGGTGGAATCTGGAAATAGAATAGAAAATAGCATATCGATTGTTATCACCTCATGGTCCAAACCAACCCACTCTCAATTCTTGTTGTCTCCTTTTACAAATTCTCTGCTTCAATCCAGGGGATCTACTTTAGTGTTCCACCAAACTTTTCTTCTGTTTTTATCAGCTCAGCTATTTCATTCATGCCTATCACAGAATATCAGTGTAGCACCCAGATCTCTTGACTTCCAAGTGTAGTGTACTTCTCATATAGCTATTTCACTGTTAGGCATGCATCACTCACTCCCATTCCCCCAAACTCAACCCCTGAAAACCTTCCTAATTCTTTAAAGCCTAACTCAGAGCATAACCTCCTGTGTATAGTTTACTCCTGTTACTCCAATGGAAAGTGACTTCTTCCTCCTCTGAACTACTTTTTCTGATTATTAGTTCTACTCATATGGTACTTACATGTATGGTTTATATTTCCAAACAGAGTATGAAATAAAGAGCTCACTTCACAAATTTTATTGAAAGGCCAATTGAAAGAATTGGTCTTTATGGAGGATTGTTGAAAGGATGATCAGGCCATCTATTCTGCTAAAATAGCCTAAAACTTATGTCTGATTCAAGTTACATCATTAAGACTACACAGTTGTACTGAGCTCTCTTGCCCTCCACTATGAAGCTATTTACATTGAGTTGTGTCTTGGCCTTACATCCTCAGATTTCATTGAGCGATGTTGTAACAGTCTATTCTGCATTGTGAGATGAGAGGCATCTTATTTCTTAAAAAAGATTATTTATGTATTTATTTATGAGACAGAGAGGAAGAGAGCACAAGCAGGGGGAGCGTCAGAGGGAGAGCTAGAAGCCTACTCCCTGCTGAGCAAGGAGCCTGACAGAGGGCTGGATTCCAGGACCCTGAGGTAATGACTTGAGCCCAAGGCAGATGCTTAACTGACTGAGCCACCCAGACACCCCCTGAGAGGCATCTCCTAGTCAACATCTCCCAGTGTCTCCTGTCTCAGAAATGTATTTTAGAGTAAATGTTTCATTTTCCCTGAGGTACTGTTGGCTTTTTTTTTTACTCCTCAAGAATGGGAACTCTAAAACCAATTCTATTGCTTTGTTGTTTTTGTTCTGTTGTTGTTCTGTTTTTGATTGTTTCTTTTGGCCACCAGGTTGCCCAGAGCCAAAGTTGTGATGCAATTACAAAAGTTGTCTTGTTCTTAGTCATTCTAAGTGGGCAAATATGTTTGCTTCTCTTAAGATAAGCATTTATTTTGAAGGCTGTTTTATCCTGATTTTTTTCCTTTGCTAAATTCTACTCTTTTCTTTTTTTCCAGTTACACCTATTTTTGTAATTGTTTTAAAATTTTATTTTTTCATGATGGCATTCTATTAGCTCTTTAATTCATCAAGAATTCATTTTGACATTTTTGGGGGGAGGGGATGTTCTATACATTATTCCAAAGTATTTAGCCAATAGTATTAACATTAGCTATTGAATAATCAAACCTTTCCTGATTAGGAAGAAAATTTTGTTCTTTTCACACATTTTGAAATATATAAGTAATGCATGAATACATCACCACTGTGAATAATTCCAAGAATGTAGATAAAGCAAATTGCCCCATTTAGTCTCACATAGCCTGTCAATTTCAATTTTTTTCCCTCAGAGGAAATTTTATCAGTTCACACCTTATCCTTCCAGTTCCATCCTATGCATTTAGGTGCATATATGAACATGTCAAATATAGTTTTGTTAAATGGGGGATTTATACATAAATCCATTCATATGGTATATATTGTACTATAACCATTTTTTATTCACTGATTATGGAGGTCCATCTATAGCAATGTCCTTAAAGAGAGCTGATTCTTTTTTTATAGCTTCATAGTATACCATTGTATAAATAATAATTTAATTCCCAATTTCCAATTTTCCACTTGGATAAAAATGCTCCAATAATTTTACATGCATCCTTCTACTCCAGAGTAAGTATTTACATAGGAAGATTTCCACGTAACTGGAAGCGAAATATATGTATATCTCCAGAAAATCTCTATCGATATGTCTCTCTCCTGACAGTGTATGATAATAAATACTGTGAATAATTTCATCGTCTTCAACAGAACTAGATGTTTTAATTTGTGTAAGTTTTGTGCTTCTAAGTGTGTCTGAATCATATTGGAGGTTATAGTGGTCTTGTGGTTATCTACTTATTCAATACAGACCATATATATAGTATCCTCTGACTCCTTCAACTTTAACTGCTGCCTATGTAAAATAAGAAATGCAGAACTCTTTTGTTTCCCTAGCCCTTCCTTCTGTACCTCCTAATCTTAGAACATGTAATCTGGAATGTTAAAGCCAGACAATTGTTACTAAATATATAGTTAACTTATATCTCATCTCTTTCAAAAATTATCTTGTATATTTTTATTCCCTTTTGTAAGCTTACTTCCAACAATAACTGTATGATTAGCTAGTTGCAGTGCTTAAATTCAGAGTAATATACCACTACTTCTCTTTCTTAAGCTATCTGTTTTCACCCCCTGATTGGTACTCGAATAGGTCTTTCCATTTTGCTAAATGGATATCGTCTTAGGGCAGGTTCCCTAGAAACAGACTCTGAGACGGAGATGTACATGCTGGAGGTCGACTGGGGAATGAGCTTGGGGATAACAGTTACAGGGGCGTGAGGGAAGCAAGATGGGCAGGGGAAGGACTGTCAAGGCAGTTGCAACAAAGGTTTCAGCCAAATCTAAGGAAAGCTCTGGAGATGGGATGGGCCTTCAGAGTTACCCCGAATTTTGGAGCAAGAGGGTTAGACCTTTGTACTTCCAAATGGACCAGTGATTGTATATGGCCTGCCCTCCGGAGGAGTATAATCTTGGCTTCCCATCTGCTGAAGGCAGTTTGTAGAGAGGGAATCAGCTATGAGCCCTCAGCAGCCAGCACTTCTGGCAGTTGGGAGAATGAGTATGTCTTTCCTGAAGTGGGAGATCCATAGCATCTACTACAAATAGCAACTTTACTGAAATATAATTTTTAAAAATTTCTCTGAGTTCAAAGATTGTCTCTTTTTTTAAAGATTTTATTTTTAAGTTATCTCTACATCCAATGTGGGGCTTGAACTTAGAACCCCAAGATCAAGAGTCGCATGCCCTGCCAACTGAAACAACCAGGCCCCAAAGACTGTCTATTTTTTTTTTTTAATTTATTTCAGTATAGTTGACACACAATGTTACATTAGTTGCAGGGGCACAACATAGGGATTCCACTTCTGTATACACTGTGTCATGCTTACCACAAGTGTAGCTACCATCTGTCACCATACAACCCTTTTACATTATCATTGGCTATATTCCCTATGTTGTGCCTTTTATTCCCATGATTTATTCATTCCGTGACTTGAAGCCTGTATCCTCCACTCTCTTCACCCATTTTGCCCATTTCCCCCCACCCTGAAGTAGAATTTCTAACTCCCCAACTTTTTCCCCTCAAAATTGCATGGATGCTATTACTTGCTTTCTGAAATTTAATGGTGCAGGGAGAAATATGAGGCTGATCATATTCTTATTCTTTTCTAGGTAACCTGCTTTGTCCATCCAGACACATTTTTCCTTTTTTCTCAAAATTCAAAACTTGCACCAAAATATGTCAGACATGAGTGTGTCTATTCATTAATCATGCTTTGTACTCCGCAATTGAAAACTGTTTTCTTCTGTTGTACCACCAATTACTGCACTATTTCTTTTATTTCTTCTTCAAGAACACTGATTTTCTTCGTGAATGTAAGTTTCCATGCTCTTGTTTTCATATCTACCTGCTTTTTCTTTGATATCATCTTTTATCTATTTTTTCTATCTTCAGAGAATGCTTCGCAAATCTGTTCTCATTGCTGATTTACTTTCCTGCGGTGTTAAATCTGTTCTTTCCTCATTGGGTTGTGAATTTAAATTTCATTATTATATTTCTATATCTCTCGATGTCTTTCTCTCACTCAGCTATGCCCCTCTCCATCTGAGCCTGTATCTAGTGCAGTCTTTTGTCATCTCAGCTGATTCCACCATTTTCCTTCTAGTTACAGTCTATACTTTCTTTTTCGTGAGAACAACCAATGCTCTATTTATAAAAGTTGCCTCTATAACATGTAGCACAGGTTCAAGAAAGTGTGATTATCTCCTGCACCTTCAGGCTAATATTTCCCTTCCCTGATATAATAAAATCTTTTTGTTGGGACCCACTTTTTAATTTGATTAATTTCCACTTGTCGCTAAATGGTGAAGTTCAATCCAGGCTCAGTGTCAAGTCCCCTTATTTGCTCTTCTGTCCAACAGAGTGCTAAAAGCATCCTCCTTTGTGATATCTAGCTGAATGACAACTGATATACGTAGCTCCTAACAAATAGCTGGGATCCTGCGACCATTAATCCATTGCACCTCTCTTAACCAAGAAGGGATTTTCTCCTGCTCCTTTTGAATTTACATTATAAAGACAAATTGATTCCTGGATAAGTAGAAGCATTTTAGGATTTTGTGGTTCTTTTTTAAAAGTGTGTATTTATTTATTTAATTTGTGTATTTCACTGAAGAATCACGTAAAACCCCATAGATTCTAGCAGGCATAACCCTGTTGCATCTAGTCCAGCTTAAGAGTTCAGAAGACAATTTACCACCATCTTGGTATTGAACAATGGTTATGTTCCATTTCTAGGGACTAAACTCTTCAAAAGAATTTTTTTTCTTAAAGAGGCACTCCATGGGGGTGGAACAACAGCGCTAGTCTGCTTGTGTGCACGCCCATATTGGCTGCTACCTTGTTTCCTGGTTCGAGGTGGTTCCATGTCTCTGAGATAGGGTGGGGAATACTTAGTGGCAACGGGCAGATGTTTTTTTCTTTCTCCTTCATATTTTTAGTGTTCAGATCCACAGGTTAGTGTGTGCCTGAGCCTCCAGTAGTATGCTGGTCCTTTGACTATTTTCTTTAAGCTCTGGTTCCTCATCTTCCCTTGCTCTGCTCTGTATTACAAGGGGCAGGCCCTTACAGACTGGGTTTCCCACACTTCCATGTCAACTGGCTTCCAGCTGGACACTGATGGCAGATTGGAATATGGGAGGAAACCGGAAACCATGTATTTCTTTTTCTGTTAGTCTGTCTGTCTTTCTCTCTCTGCCTCAGGCAGGGGCTGTGGCCCCTTCGCTGCAACCTCTTCAGAGCGCCAGCTTTCAGTAGACAGCTCCATTCACTTTCACCTTGTAGATCCCTTTCTGATTCTAGCCCTCACCTGATGGCCCTTTCCTAAGAATGGGAGCAGCTTCTTGCTATTGCCAGTTGCTGAATTGCCTCACTCTTGTGTTTTGCTTCTCTGTTTTTCCATCAACTACATAACCAATTCCCTTTTCATCTTTCCTTTTGGAAAACCTAGCAGTGTTTCTGTGTTCTTGACTTAGGCCTGATGAACACATTGAATTTCTCAAACTGTTGCTTTTGTTTAATAGAAATCACTTCTAGAGTCTCGGAGTCCTGAATTTCCAGTGTTGTTGCAAACTTACAGACCTCTCCATGTTTTTTCTTTGTTAAGTATTTCAACGGAGAAAGTATAGGGGGCAAATATGAAACCATTAGCTAATACTATCATAATACATTTGTCTCTGACTGCACTATTAAGTATAATTTTATTATATCCTGAGGCTGTTTTTCTTTATGGGAACCCATCTCCAATTACAAGATGAAAACCATGGAGAAACAAAACTTTGAGTCATTATTTCATCTGAAAGCTAGTTTCATGATGTTTCTGTGAGACTGAGGACACTCTGCTATGAAGACTTGGTAGCAGAGAGGGCAAGGAATTTTTAAGGAAGCAATACCCTAAGAAGTGACACTGTAGCTAATCAGAATTTGCCAGGAATTATTCTCATTTAAGGCACAATATGCATGATTAGACCTGTTTATTCTGGAGACATTTGGCTTGGTGTTTGTAGCCTTTAGGGATCCTCAAGACCACCCTCACATCTGACACCAATTTCAAGTTTGGGGTCCCCAAGAACACCTCAGGTTCAATAATTTACTAGGACTGAAAGAACTTACTGAAAGCCACTATACACACAGTTACAGTGTATTACTGTTAAAGGGTAGAGGTTAAAATCAACCAAGGGAAGAGACACAGGGGGCAAAGCCCAGGAAAGTTCCAAGTGTGAAGCTTCCAGTTGTCTTCTCCCAGTGGATTCATAAACATCATTAATTTTTCTTGGCAACAATGTGTGATGACACACACAAAATATTGCCAATCAAGGGCACTCACCCAAGCCCTGCTGTCCAGAGCTTTGATTGAAGCTAGGTCACAAAAGCATGGTTGACTCCTGACACATGGCTAGCCTTTAGTGTCCAGCCCATCTGGAGGTCAAGCTGATACTACATGTCCAAAATCTCTACTGTAAGCCATGTTGTTAGACTATCTAGAGTGACTTGAGGCCCCCAAGTGAACAAAGACATTTTCATCAGGCAAGACATTCCAAGAGCTCACCTCCCAGGAGTTGAGGGAAAAGGCCAGACCTCTGGTTAAGTAAGGTTAATTTTTTACTGCTCAGTGTCCAAAAATCCAGAACTAAGCCAGAGTTCTTAACTTTCAGGTGGAATAGATAGGGAGTTTTATGGCCCAGCCTGGAAGTAGCCTGCTTCACTCTGCACATTTTTCATTGGTCATAGAACTTGATCATGTGGATTCTACCTAACCTCAAAAGGGGCTGGGAAATGTAGTGTGGCTGTGTATAGGAGGACATGAACATAGGCTAGTAGCTCTGTCACAGTGGTCCTTTCTAGCTCCTGTTCTTGGGAACAATATAGTGCAGGGCTTCGGTGACCCACAAGTCTAGATTTTGAACTAACAGTTCAAAAATTTTATAGGGATGATGGAATTTAAACTTACTGAGTTACAGGTGTCAGTTAATGGGAAGGGGACCAGTAGACTATATAGTATGAGGCCCATGGATGGCCTGTGATTTGTAGTTGACGCAAAGCCAAACTTCCAGTGTGATTTTGTGCCTCATCAAATATAAATACTGATAAGTGATTTCTGATTGGAGTCTTTTGTTGAACGTTTGTGTTTTTTTTCTCCTCAGAAGAGTAAAATAAACATTGGAAATAAGGAAATAAGTTAGATGATTGAACTATGGACTCTGGTCCATTAATCCCATATAACATTACTACAAGAATAAATTGTAGGCTAAATGCTTATTGAGTACTGGAATTCTATCCTGATTCTCAGAAAGTAGTAGGAAGTGCTCTTTCACTTGAAAAACAGAGAAAAACTGCAAAGCAATTTAATTTCGAATTTATCAAGTCTTATTTAGGCTCTTTATCCTGTGATGAAAGTGTTGCTACTAGAAACTGGCAGGAACGTTCTCCAAGGGATGCACGAGCGTTTTCCAAGGTTGAACAGAGTAGCCATTCTTGCTTTCAAGATCTCTCTCTCTATATATGTAATGTATTGATAGAGATGTAAATGTCCAACACATAAGGAATGCATGTTCTCAGAAGAGCAAAAAGAATCTTTATGAACAATTGCATTGGCGTTCACAACTCAAATGCACAGAGAACTACTTGGTCTATATTTGGTTTCTTGGTAACCTCTACATTCTCTTCCACAGGATGACAAAATGACAGGATAGGGGGACCGCTCACATGGTATCATTTGGGAAGGCACAAAGGATACTGACTTTCCTTCAATTACTGATCTCTAGTGGAGCTCCATTTTTCTCTCCATTTTTCACCCTCCAAATATACATATACGGACAAGGAAGTCAAGGATATTGACTGAGGTGGAGGGTGCAGGGGACTCTCTATTTCTCCTTCCACTTTGGACATGTGATGGTCTGGGAACAGTTCCTCCAGAGTGTCTTCCTCCTCTATGGCCAGCAGCCTTGTGAGGGAGCAATTATATAAACTCTGCTCTGGGTCTTAACAAGGCATAAGTCTTTCTTTTTTCTCACTTGTTTTTCTTCTGTGAGGTAGGGTGCCCTTTCTTCACCTTTGGAATGGTAATATACTTCCCTCAACAATTTTACATTTCTTACTTAAAGCTCATCATGAGAAGTGTTAGTGTTCATTTCTCTCCTCTTTACTTTATCCAATTGGTTATTCCTGGGTTTGGAGAGAACATCTGTACCTCACCTCCACATGCACCAGATGCCACTGGACTTCTGTTCTGCTAAAATCACTAGGAGAGATGGTAGTCAGTAAATGTAATGCTGTAACGGATCATTTTTAAAATCTCAAAGGCTTAACTAAATCAAATCAGATTTCTCTCTGTCATGGTATCATAGTCTAATACACTCAGTAAGGGGACAAGTTTCTTGACATGACCATTAATGAACCCGTGTCTCTTTCATCTTTTAATGCTTTGTGTTTCCATCATATTCAGTATTTTGCCTGTAATATTTCCAGAGAAGGGAGGGAGACTGGGATGGATAGGGAGTTTCATGGCCAGGCCCATGCTTCATGCTGCACATTTTCCACTGGTCTCAGAACTAGGTCAACCTAACCTCCAAAGGGGCTGAGGAAGGTAGTTTAACTGTGTATAGGAGGACATGAACATAAGCTAGTAGCTCTGTCACAATAGTCCTTTCTAGTTCCGGTTCTTGGGAACAATATAGTGCAGGGTTCATGCGACACAAAGGTCACCCTAGCGCTGGACAATTTTGGTGTCCACTGTAGCATTTGAGGGTCTGGCTGCTCTGGAGCCCCTGGACCAGAGTAATGACATTTTTATGGTCATTTTGGTGAATATTTTTACAATGTGTTTTTGTAGTACGTTGCTCAACATTTTAAAATAAATGCATAACAGTTATAAATAGCATCAAGAGGCAGTTAAGGCACAGAGGACACATAATATCCTGCACATCAGATACCCTGAGTCCCATTAGATGAGCATCATAGGGCTAAACTTTGAGTTATGCAAACCTTGTGTCCTGTTGAGTTCCAAGATTTTGGGGGGTAGGCTAGGAGAGTGGGCCTTGCACCATCTTCAGGGGATAGCCAGGTAACACAGCGGCATGTGAGATGTCTACCAACAAGGGACTTATATAGTAATGGGAGAAAGACAGGGGTTGAAGAAAGGTTGCTGTCCAGGTCAGATGGCAACATGGGCGAGGATGGTTTTGGTAGCTGGGATCAGGGACAGAAGAGAAACAGTTGTTCCCATGCAACAGTTAAGAGACCTGTCTTGGTTACCCAGTGAACTACCTTTGTGTAGTTTAATGAAACAATCATTGCCCAGCAGAGTTAAGTTTGCTTTGTTGGTGTATACTTTCTTTAATCCCTCAGAACCCTGTTGATCAGATCACTACACGATTTCCTGTCCTTGTCAGCGAGAGAAGAGCAGTGGTTTGGAATCATATTTGCCAAGTTTCTGATACTCTTTCCGTTAAGAGGTGGAGTCTGATTTCCCTCTCCTTGAGTATGGGCTGGCCTGAGTGACTTGATTCTAATGAACAGAATGTGACAAAAGCAGTGCTGTATGTGACTTCCCAGACTAAATCAAAAGTCTTTCCCTTGGCTGTCCGCTTCTCTTGGGAGCTTTGCTTTTAGAAACCAGGTGCCACACTATGAGAAAGCTCAGGCCACACAGAGACGCAACATGTAGACACATGGCTGACAGCCCCAACTGAGGTCTCAGCTGACAGCAAGCATCAACAGGCAGAAACCCGAGTAAGGAAGCCTTCCAGATAACTCTAGCTCCAGCCACCATCGGACTGTAACCACAAGAAATACCCCAAGTGAGAGCCACCTAGCTGAGCCCAGTCAATCCCCAAAAATGTGAAAAATAAGAAGGATAATAATAAAATAGCTGTTGGGATTTTCAAAATTTATTTATTTGAGAGAGAGAGAGAGAGAGATGGAGCAGTGGGAGGGGCAGAGGGAGAGAGAGAAGCACACTCCCCTCTGAGCAGGAAGCCCGACGTGAAACTCGATCCCAGGACTCCGGGATCGTGACCTGAGCCAAAGGCAGACACTTAACTGGCTGAGCAACCCAGGCGCTCTAGCTGCTGTTTTTTTTTTTTTTTTTTTTAATGCAACTAAGTTTATTATGCAGCTATGGATAACTAAACCAGGAGGCAATGTTATGGAAAACCCATTCTCATTTTCCTCGAATTCCTCTGTGCATCCCAAGTAATTTAAGTATTTGAAAGAGTGGAGTATTTGGAGCCTGGGGAACAGAGGACACAGCGATGCAAACTTCCTGGTTCTTGAAGCCCAGCTCTGCAGCCGGCGGCTGTGCCAAGGAGCAAGGGAAAGCTTTCTCCTGCAATCTCCCAAAGTAACGCCACCAAGCAAATAATATTGGAGCTGCAAAATGTATGTTCCTTGGGTCTCTTGTAAGATGGGAAGGGATAAAAGCATCTTTGGAAAACTTTGATATTTTAATTCTCCTGCAATCAGCAATCTAAGTAAAAACATGCGCTTAGCAGCGCAAATGTAGGCCGGGGACAAGGGTTGTAAGCACGCCTACTTCCGCCCCGAAGGTAGATGGCTGCCCTTCAGCCATTTAGTCTCTCTGGACGTCTTCTTGTCATCTGCATGATATAGGTAACTTACCTACCTTGCGGAATTCTTTTAAGAATGAATTGAGATAATGTATGTAATTCAGTGAGCCCAAGGCTTGACAACACCCAGTACATATACAGTAAGTATTAGCCAATTTTATTATACAAGGTGTCACAGTTTATCCGCAGCATCTTACTCTGAGGAAATACCACTGTTTTGCTGTTAGTTAACAGTCTATGTCTGATAGCCACCCCCCCCCCAATCTGGTGATGATTCAGCAGTGCTTGTGACACCTGGTTACAGCTCAGCTAAGTGCTAGCTGGATACACTTGAACAACTCCTTCAAGTTGCAGTGTTTCCCCATCTATACAATGGAGGTGATAACAGCCAGGATCCAGCATGGCCACAAAAGTTGAATGGGGCTATTTGGGACTAAGGCCACCCCAAGGTCAAGAAGAGGGACAGTTGTGTCTTTTCCCAGCAATGTCATTTGCATTTTCTTTGTTTGTAACTTCTAAGGAAGTTATGGGAAACACAGTTATTAGGAAAACAAAATACCCAGTCAACATTTTTCTTTACCTGTGACTAGTGTCTTCTATTTTGCTCCCAGTGCTTACGAGTGGTGTGGATGGGATGCCACACCGGCTCATCACAGTGGCAGAGAACCACCTACCATTGACAACAGAACCAGTATGGAATAGAGTCACCACACAGATATGGCAAGGCTCCAGACCTGGTGCGATTTTCCTACTCTTCTTAGCAGCCTGGGATTGAGCCTCTGAAAAAGGGTATCAGCTCTGGAGTCACAGGTAAGTCTAATATCACTTCACTGAGACTAATTCAGGGGTCTTTAATTCTTCCCTGAGTTTAAAAAAAAAAATATTTTTCTCTCCTCCCTTCTCCTGTCGGGTAGAAGTAGGCGATTATATAGCCACTCGTTGAATATTTTTGACGAGGGCCTATTGCTGTAGCTACACAACCCAATTAAATCTATAACTGAATTTGTAGAGTCTCAATTTCTGGTAGATTCTTCTTCAGATGGAGCATTTTCCCCATTTGCTCCCAGTAAACACCACCCCCACCCTCCTCTCCATCCCTTGTAGTAGAATTGTCCTGTAAAGGAATGACAACTACGCTTTGTTTTTATTTATGTTAACTATTCTCTATTTTCCTGAGTATTCATCAACCTGATAAATACTTAAAATTGTCAATATTGATTCAGAATCTGAATAGAGTATATGTTATATTTCAATATGTACTTTAAGAATGTGTTAATATTTAAGAACCCAAACCTTCGGATTATACCTCAATTTGGCAGAAGTAATACTACTCTGTCTCAATATTTGGAATGAATTTAACATACATTTTTTCCCTCTCTACAGCCAGTTTTGGCAGTAAAGAATTGAATTTCATATCAAGGCACAGTACAAAAATAGAGAAGGGGATTTGTAAATACTAATTATTCAAATCCAAATCCATATATTCCTATTTTTCTTACTGATTTTAATACTGTCAACATTCAGGCAAATTGGTTTCTTTCTCGACATTTTTTTCAGGAGCATATTAACTTGTGTTATTACAAGAAAAATGAGAAATTCAGTAACAATAAGAAAAAACCACTGAAATGAGAGAAAAGTAGGTGTTTGAGGAGAAGAACCATTTCATACATTTTCGACCAAAAAATGCTGTTCTCTCTTTAGACCTTCAGCACTTTCTTTTGCAAGGCTGTGGAACCTTAGTAACATACCAATTTCTAGTTACCATCTATTGATTTATGATTCAAGAAACAAAAATTACAGTCGAATGCATGCTGATTTCTTTGAGTCATTTTGACTTTGTTAATAAGGGTCCAGAAATTACCTACCTTGTGGCCTTTTGCATTTTCTAAAATAAACACAGAGAAAGTAACGCTTGAGTAAAGATATTATTCTCAAGTTTTAAATCTTGGCACAACCCACTGAGAAGAACTTGTTGTCACATACCCAAATCATACTCCACACACTCTACCTCTAAGGAAAGCTTCAGCAATTTGCCTAGGTAAACAACAGAAATGCACGCTCATGTTCATGCCCTCAGTGTTGCAAAACTGTTCTTATTAAATATTGAGTGGATTTGGAAGAATGTTTATAAAATATGTATAAGGCAAAATAATAATATAAGGAACACACATGTACCCCCTTCAACCAGTTTCAGAACAAGGATAATATCTATGAGACCCTCTGTGAGATTCATTCTGATCTCAACCCCATTGCCTCCCCCTTTGGAGGCAACTCCTTGATTTTTTTTTTTAATTGAAATATAGTTGACATACAGTATGGTAGTTTCGGGTGTACAACATAGTGATTAACAACTCCATACGTTTTGGTTACTATGTGTCACCTTACAGCCCTCTTAGAATATCATTGACTCTATTCTCTATGCTACACCTTTCATTTCCTTGACTTACTCATTCCCTAACTGGAAGCCTGCACCTCCTACTCCCCTTCACCCATTTTGCCCCTTGATTTTTTTTTAATCATTTATCACATGCATTTATATTCCTAAAAAAAAAATCATTAAATTTTCAATGTTTTTTTTTTAAACTTTATGTTTTGAACATACTCTCTGTACACATTCTTTTTCCCCTTTTTTTTTTGGCAGAGCATTATGTTTCAGAGATTCATACACACTGTTCCCTGCAACTACATTTCATCCGTTTCTACTGCTAAGCACTGCTCTGTAGCATGAGTATGCCACAACGTTATTTCTCTATCCTACTGTTGATCTCCACGTGTGGGGGAGGGTTCCAGTTTTACAAAATTATCAACCATGCTTAGTACAAACACGAACATTTTTGTAAATGCATCCTAAGATGGACATGCCTAATTTCTTTAGGACATACTTGTCACACTTAAAAAGTCATCAATTTCTGGCCCACAGGGTATGCACATTTTAGTTTCTCAAAAACTGATTAATTTCTTTCTACAGTAATTGTAAAAAATCTATTACATTCCCCACCCCCCCACCAGTCAGTGTAGGATATTGTCCATGTTTTTAATTTTTGCCAGCTGGTCAGTATATCATAGTATCTATCTCTTTTGTAATTTGAATTAGTTTCTCCCTGGTTCTTAATAAAAATTGCTACTTCATGTAATTAATTGTCACTCGTATTTCTTCTTCTATGAAGTGTGTCTTTAAGATTTTTCTTTCTCTCTCTTTTTTAAAATTGGGATATTTGTCTTTTCATTATTGATTTGTAAGGAAGAGTTCTTTATATAGTCTAGATATGAATTTTGGGTCACTCGTATTTGTTTCAAAAATCTTCTCCCCATTTGTGACTTTTCATTATTTTGAACTTCCTCTAGCAGGTCTCAAACATGACATAGTCAAGTTTATCAATATTTATCTTTATTATTTATATTTTTGTGTCTTTAAGAATAATTTTCTCCTTAACAATGCTAAAAAACACAATCTCTTATATTTTCTTCTAAAAGTATTATTAGTCACTATTCAAAGGTAAGTCCTGAGGCACCTGGGTGGCACAGTCAGTTGAGCTTCCGACTCTTGGTTTCAGCTCAGGTCATGATCTCAGGGTCGTGAAATCAAGCCTCCATGTCTGGCTCCATGCCCAGCAAGGAGTCTACTTGAAGATTCTCTCCCTCTGCCCCTCTCACCACTCTCTCTCTCTCTCAAATAAATAAATAAATCTTAAAAATAAACCAGTTAAGTCTTAAGTCCCACTTAATTGATTGTTGTGTTTGCTATGAAACAAGAACCCTATGTAATTTTTTTTCCATTTAGATAGCTAAATGTCACATCGCCATTTATTGAACTATCTCTCCCTTCTCCACAGATTTTCAGTAAAAGCTTTGTCATATACAAGCTTCCATATATACATCAGATGCTTTCTGGGACCTCTGTTTTCATCCATTGGCCAATTTGGCTATCTCTAGGCCAATACTTTGTTGTCTTATTAATATAGCTTTATAACTCTTAATTTCAGGTAAGGCAAGGCTCTCAACTTCTTAAGCCTTGGATATTCTTGGCAATATGAAATTCCACATATATTTTAGGATATGTTTGTCAAGATTATAAAAAAATCATTTTGGCATTTGATTGGAATTTCATTGCATCTGTGTAGATCAATTTCAGTAGTTAAGGCTTAGAATCTCCCTGGATGTTCTGCTGTTGCTGTGTTCCATGTAATTTTATGTAAAGTTCTGTCACTATAATTCAGGTGTAAATATTTTCTAATTTCTATTAATATTTCTTCTTTGATCTGTGTGATATTTAGTTGTTTATTTCTTAAATCTATAATGCTTAGATTTTTAAAAATTACCTTTCTGACATTGATTTCTAACTTAATTGTTTTGTGGTCAGAGAAGACAGTCTATGAGATCTTTTCAAATTTATTGAGACTTGCTTTGTATTCCAGTACATGGTAAATTTTAAAAAAAAGTCTATTACATATGTGTTTGAAATTGACTTTGTAAAGAATTTAACCCAGACCAAAAGGTTGTGATAAAAATTTTAGCTACTTATAGGACTGTTAAGTTTTTCAATTTCTCCCTGGGTTAGTTTTAATGAGATATTAGTAATTTCATCACATCTGTATTCTAGTTCATATTTTTCTTAACAGATATTCCTAATCTGCTGCTAAACCCATTCATTGAGTTTTAAATTTTCAGTTATATTTCTGCCACTTTGAAATGCTTTAATTTTTTTTATCTTGTTTGTTTGCAGGTGTATTGTTCTTTATTCATATTTTATCTCCTTCTTTTAAATCTTTAAACATATTGAACCTATTTAGAAAACCTACAGTGTTTCTAATACTTCAGTATCTGCATCATTCTGGGTCCGATTCTGTGCTCTATTATTTTTGCTGCTTTGCACTCGCCATGTTTGATGTTTTACTCCTTTTGACTATGAATTCATATTTTTGGGAACTTGATCTAAGAGAATCCTTTGAGGTAAGGGTAGAAACTCAGTTTGTTCAAAGGAAATTTTGCATTCTGTCTAGTACCTGGGGCATGTTTAGACCAGGATCACTTTAATACATCTCCTTAGGTTTTATTGGATCACCCCAAGTGTGTGAATTCCAGCTGCAATCTACATGAGAAATAACCTATTGTTACATATATTCAGAAGGAAGATTCCCCCCTCCATTTATTACCAAATTTTAATATAAATGTTTCTTTTCTTTTCCTTGTAGGAAGAAGTGTCTAATTCACTTTTATTTTGAAGGTATAGCCTGTTGAGTTCCAGCATTATGCATGTATGCAGGCATAAGAGTGATATTCTATTAAACTCTCTGCTCTGGGTAGGCTCAGAGCTTTGTATCCTATCTATCGCCCACGGCCATGAGGCCAGGACATCTGAAGCTAAGTTCACCTGGTTTGGCAAACGTTCTCAAGATCAAAGCTAGATTAAAGTTTCCTTCACCTCTCTGAGTTTCTGCTTTAATTTAATTTTCAGCTCTGAGCGATGGTTACTAATTTGAAAGCTCGTTGATACATGAAAAATAATTAGATGTTTCATCAAACAGGGTTTTTTAGTTATATTTAGTGAGTTAGGATTTTTTTTTAAGGTATGTAGCCTGCTGTACCGCTGTGTAGAAAAGTGATTTTCACATGTTTCCGTCTTCAGACTCCCTCAATTATAATTATTTTGCTTTAGTTTTTTTTTTAAAGCTTTATTTCTTTCAGGCAACTTCGTAAAATGTTAGCAATTTTTGTTGTTTCAAACTGTAAAACATTAAAAAGGATCTAAGTCTTATATTTGATCTGTACAAGTGGAAAAGTACATTTTGTAAGAATAAAGAAATGTTCTGATAATTGAAATTCAATGATTATTAAGGTTAAGGAAAAGCATAAGTAGTGGGAGTATTATATGACATATTATTTTTTAAAGGTAAGTATCTCTTTCTTTTTATTTTAGATTTTGTTATTATTTATTTATTTGACAGAGAGAGACAGAGCGAGAGAGGGAACACAAGCAGGGGGAGTGGGAGAGGGAGAAGCAGGCTTTCCGCAGAGCAGGGAGCCCAATGCGGGGCTCAATCCCAGGGTCCTGGGATCGTGACCTGAGCGGAAGGCAGACGCTTAACAACTGAGCCACCCAGGCGGCCCTATGCCACATTATTTTAAAAAAATTGTCTTACCCTTCCCTGTTAAGTGTATCATCTAACTCCACTCATTGCCATATGACTTGCCAGACCTCCTGTGGGAACAGTGTGCATCCCCAATTCACTCTTGGTTGGATAGGGGGAAATTTGAACCTCTTTCTTTTTGAACATTCAACTCATCAAATTATTGAGGACCTGTCATACTGAAAAGACTCTGCTAGGTGTTATGGGAGATATAAGGATGAATGAGGTTTCTTCTCTGCCCTAGAGTAGCTAACAATGACGTGGAAAAGACAGATGCATTCATTAAAAACTAAAATGCAAGGTAAACAGTAATGAGTGCTCCAGGAGGCCAAGAGAGTCCAAGGGAAAGAAGAATAAATTCTATCAGGAGACGTTGACAGTGGTATACTGGTAAATACTTAACAACTGACCCTCTAGGGATAAAGCCGTGATTTGTATCATTTGCCAGTTTTCATGGTATCCATATTTTCACCATGGCCAATTTCAAGCTGCCAATATGATGTCAGTTGGCTCAAACATTTCTGAAAATATAACAATTGGTTTTTGCAAGCTGGTACAAGGTGGCTCTACCCCTTGTGTTGCCTCACAAACAGATTCACTGAAATGATAAGACACATGAAAATTTCATGCTCTATGCCTTTGTCACAATTGTTTTTAATGTATAAAGGGTAATAAAACCAGTGACAATGTACCCACCATTCAATCTAAGAAATTAAACATTACTAATACAGTACACACACACACATATATAAACCCTTTCTTCTTTACATACATATATAAGTAGTTATAGCTCTATATTAACAATTTATATATATATAAGTAATATATAGTATTGCTTACATATATTTAAACTTGGAAAAGATTTCACAGGAAGACTGTATGTTGTGTTTATACTTGTGAAATTTACTTTGCTTTTCTCATTTATATTTTATCTGTTTCAGTCTTTCATGTTGATATTTATTCATTTTATGATAATTCATTTATAATAATTTTATGATAATTCATTTATAAAAATTCATTCATTCATTCATTCCAATTCATTTATTCTCATTGCTGTATAATATTCTATTATATACATAGAACATATTTTGTTTTTTCGGTCAGCATTTAGGTTGTTCCCATTTTTTGGTTATTACAAATATTTCTGCTAAGAACATTTTGTACACGTCTCCTTTTAGATATGAGCTAGACTCTCTCTGGGGCAAATAACTAAGGCTGCATCATTATGTGTGTTTGTTTTCAATTTTACTAGTTACTACCAAGTTATTTTCCGCAAGTGTTGGTGTTATGACCCTTCCACCAGTCTCTGTTGCTCTATATTGGTATTAACCTTTGATATTGTCAGACTTTTAATTTTTTTCAACGATACTGGAGTGAATGGTTTCTCATTATGATCATATGCACGTTCTTTGATGAGAAGTTGAGCATCTATTCATTTATGCCATTTTTCACTCTTCTGTAAGTTTTCTGTTCGTGTAATTCACCTAGTATTGTTTTTTTTCTATTAATGTGTTTGTTAATATATGTAAAACATCTCTTTCTCAATCCCTCTGTCGATATCTCCCAAGATACTGAAACAGCCCCATAAAACTGTTTAGAAACTTCTCACTCATCCACCGCTCAAAAACATTGAGAATTGAGCTAACAGATAGACCTCTGTGCAGATCCCAGACTGACCACTGGGTGGTACACATACAGGACAGATCTGAATAGTATAGCAAAGTCTTTGGAAACTGAACTGATCTGAAACCAGAGTCCATGGAAGATGAGTTGGAAGTTGCAGCTTCAATCTAAGCAGGTCAAGTGCCTGCTAAAACAATGTATTTTTTTTTCATAGAATATAAACAAAACCAAAGTCTCATGATCTAATATTCAAAATGGCCAGGGTACATTCCAAACTTACATGACGTATAAAGACTCACTAAAATCTCAACTCACATGGGAAAATACAGTCAACAGATGCCAATATTGAGGTGACATAGATCTTGGAATGATCTGACAAAGACTTTAAAGAATCTATTCTAAAAATGTTTGGATGAGTAATCATGGACACTCTTGAAACAAAAGTTAAGTTACGAAGTATCAGCAAAGAAAGAGAAGATACAGATAACAAAATGGAAATTTAGAGTGACTGAAACAAACAAAAAAACCTCACTGGGGGGACTCAATAGTAGAATGGAAATGACAGAGCAAGGAGTCACAAACTTGAAGACAGACCAATAGAAATTAACTTATCTAGACAGTAGAGAGAAAAATGATAGAATATAGCTAACAGAGCCACAGGGACTGGAGGTGGGGGAACAACAACGAAAGATCTAATCTGCATGTCACTGAAATCCCAGAAGGAAAACAGAAAGAATGAGATACTGAAAAAAAATTCTTGAAATACATAATGACTGAGAATTGCCAAAGATCAAATATTCAAGAAGCTGAGTGAACCTAAAATAGAGTAAACCCAATGAAATCCATGCTCAGACATAGCATAATAAAAGTGATGAAAACCAAAGACAAAGAAAAGAAATCTTCCAAAAAAAAAAAAAAAGAGGACACAGTACCTATAGGAGAATAATAATGCGAGTATCTGTGGATTTCTCATCTGAAACCACTGAATGAAGAAGTGGCACAACGTTTTTCAAGCACTGAAAGAAGCAGCGGCCAACCTAGAATTCTGCATCCAGTAACAATACCATATAGGAACAAGAGTGAAATTAAAACAGATGAAGGAAAATTAAGAGAATGTATACAGATCTACCTAGAAATCAATTCTAAAGGAAATTCTACCGACAGAATGGAGGGAAACTTGGAACCTCCAGAATGATGGAAGAGCAACAGAAACAGCAAATATTTGGCTAAATATGGTAGACTATCTCCTGTTGAGTTCTTTGCAATATGTTTAATGGTTGTAAGCAAAAACTGTAACACTGTATGATGGAGAATTCAATGTAGGTAGGTATAATCTATATATTGTAGCACCCAGGGAGGAGGATAAAGGGACCTACATGGACTTAAGGCTTCTATATTCCTATTAAAGTTCTAAAACATTGATTCTAAGTAGACTGTGAAAAGTTAAGTATGTATATTGTAGTCACCAGAGCAGCCACCAAATTATACGAAGAGATGTAGTCAAAATCACAATCAATACGTTGTAATGGAATACAAAAAATGGGTCAAATAACTAAAAAAAAACAGTAGGCAGGTAAAGAGGAAACAGAGAGAACAAACAGAAAAAATACATAAAATGGTAGACCTAAATCCAAACATGTTGATAATTAGATAAAATGTAGATGATCTAAACATGTTCATTAAAAGAGGTTTTAGAAATGAATTTTTAAAGAAATGACCCATATGCTGTCTACCAGAAACTCATTTCAAATCTGACATAATAGATTAAAAGTTAAGGGATGGAGAAAAATATATCACGCAAACATTAGTCAAAAAAACCTGGAGTGACTACATTAAAGTAGATTTTAGCACAAAGAAGATGCTAGAAATAAGAGAGATAGATTTACAAAAAAGACACAATTCTAAGCAGGTACTTCTTTAGAAACAGAACTGCAAAATACATGAAGTAAAAATTTATAGAACCAAAAGAAAAAGTCAGGAAAATGTGCAGTTACACTTGAAAATTTCAACACTCTTCTTTAGTAATAGAAGGAGTCAACAGAAAATCAACAAAAATATTGACCAATACCATCAACCAACTGGATCTATCACTGGCATTTAGAGAACACTCCCGTCAACAACATAATACACATTTGTTTCGAGTGCACATGGAATATTCACCAAGATAGATCATATCCTGGGCATAAAACAAACCTTAACAAATATCAAAGAATGGAAATCCTACCAGGTATGATCTGTGTCTATAAGGAATTATATTAAAAATTAATAACAGAAGGCTAAGAAGAATTTCTCCAAATGCTTGGAAATTAAACAATATACTTATAAATAATCCAGGAATCAAAGAGTAAGTCTCAGGGAAATTAGAAAATATTTTGAATTGAATGAATATGATAATACAATGTATCAAAATTTATGGGACACAGCTAAAGCTGGGCTTGCAGGGAAATTTATCCCTTTAAATGCATATATTAGAAAAATATCTGTCCTAAAATCTAACATTATTAAATTTCACAATGCTATGAGTGCAAAGAGGACCTTTAAAAATTTCAAAGGAAAAAAAATAGACTGCATGCTAACATAAAGGACTGGAGTCAAAATGGCCTTAGATTGCTCCAGAGTAAAAGTGGAAACTAAAAGCCACTGAGCAATTTGCTCAAAATTTTGAGGAAAAATTATTTCTAAGTTGGGGTTCTTTGTTCTTGGAGTTTCAGCCCAATTATCAATCAAAATTAAAGATAAAATTAATACCATTTTGGACACTGAAGGTCTCCAGAATGGTTCCTGTACATCTTTCTAAGAAAGCTCCTAGAAAGTGTGCCTAAACCAAATGAGGGATGGGGAGCCCAGGTGGCTCAGTCAGTTAAGCGTCTGACTCTTGATTTTGGCTCAGGTCCTTATCTCAGGATGGTGGGATTGAGCCCCGGGTCGGGGCTCCATGTTCAGTGGGGAGTCTGCTTGAGGATTCTCTCTCTCCCTCTCCCTCTGCCCCTCCCCCCATTCATGTTCTCTCTCTGTCAAATAAATAAATTTTTATTTTTTATTTATTTTTTTAAAGATTTTGTTTATTTATTTGACAGAGACACAGCGAGAGAGGGAACACAAGCAGGGGGAGTAGGAGAGGGAGCAGCAGGCTTCCCCACGGAGCAAGGAGCCCGATGGGGGGGCTCGATCCCAGGACCCTGGGATCACGACCTGAGCCGAAGGCAGACGCTTAATGACTGAGCCACCCAGGCGCCCCAAATAAATAAATTTTTAAACCAAATGAGGGAATAAGCCAATAAGGAGAAAAAAATTGGGGTCTGTGTGTCAGAGGAGCTGGCATAGCTGAGAGACAAAGGACATTCTCAGGATTATGGAGAGAGGGCGTATCAATGATGACAGCAATGCAGCATGCCTGAAAAGCACACAACGAGGAATTAATGAAAAAGATAGAGGTCTTCAAATAATGTCCCTTTCCACTACCCCTTCGGAGAAACCCACTGATATATTTGACTGAATTGGGAGGAATTTCACAGTTTTATCAGTGAGTGTGCAAAGAATTATTGATAGGTAAACAGAAGGCTAAACAAAGGAACAAACGTGATAATTATACTAACTTCCAGGGGCGCCTGGGTGGCTCAGTCGTTAAGCGTCTGCCTTCGGCTCAGGTCATGATCCCGGGGTCCTGGAATCGAGCCCCGCATCGGGCTCCCTGCTCGGCGGGAAGCCTGCCTCTTCCCTCTCCCACTCCCCCTGCTTGTGTTCCCTCTCTCGCTGTGTCTCTCTGTCAAATAAATAAAATCTTTAGGGCGCCTGGGTGGCTCAGTCGTTAAGCGTCTGCCTTCGGCTCAGGTCATGATCCCAGGGTCCTGGGATCGAGTCCCACATCGGGCTCCTTGCTCGGCAGGAAGCCTGCTTCTCCCTCTCCCACTCCCCCTGCTCGTGTTCCTGCTCTCGCTGTCTCTCTCTGTCCAATAAATAAATAAAATCTTTAAAAAAAAAAATCTTTAAAAAAAATTATACTAATTTCCAGGCAACACAAAGGTGTGCAAGAAAGGAAATGTGATTATCATATACGAGTGGCTTAACTTTGAATAATACATATTCGGTTATGATAACGTAAACTCTGAATATTCAATTTGTCAAAAAGGGAATATCACTCTGTTAACAGACTAGGCAGAGGCACAGAAGGTGAAGTTAATATGGGGTTGTGTAAGAATATGAAGTTCTAAGTTTTGATCACAAGAATTCATATACGGTGTTTGAAAATGGAAGAATTAATACATAGCAGCATTGTATGTTGTTTAGAAATTTGAAAATAAAGACCGAAAAAAAACAAATCACAGCCAGAAGATTTGAGTTGTTCCCTCCGGAGAGAGAGAATCACATGTGGAAGGAAATCGCCGGGCTGTTCAATTATAAACTCTTAGTAATATTTTACTTTTTCAGATATGTGTATTACTGTGATATAAATAAAAAGAGTGCTCAGTGCTAAAATATAATTACAGCTCTTTCTAGCAAATAGTAGCACTAGTAGCAGTAGCCAATCTTTATATAGGACCTACAGTGTGGCAGGGCCTACGCTAAGAGCTTTTTATCCATTATTTTATGTAATTCTGACAGGCCCCATTTGAAGCAGATACCATTTTTCAGAAAATGACATTATGGTTTAGAGAGGTTTTGTGAATTATCCAAACCTGGTATGGTTGGTAGGTGCCTTTGCAAAGATAAGAATCTCAGCCTCCTGACTACGGGGCCCTGGTTTCTAACTGCATTGACATTGGATGGTTTTTCCGGCCCAGGGCACCATCTCTCCCCAGCTGAGCCCCAGTCCGAAAATATAGGTGGTGGCATCAAAACTGCCATGCTTGGACATGTGAATATAATATGGGAAGATGATTTTTCTCTTTTGTTCTCACCATGCCAGTGCCCCCTCCCCCTTTATCCTAAAAGCAAAGAATTGTAGCCACAAATCAAAAACTACTTTTACAGCTTCAAGATTCTTTTAGTCTTTGGCTTCTATCACTGTGCTACTTGTTATACATATTTAAGCAACAAGAAATGATGCAAAATTTCCTTTCTAGAACTCTTTAAAGCGTCAACATAGATTAGACGGCAGATAGTAAATTTCTTTCAGGATTTTAGTAGGACGGAAAAAGAAGTTTATAACGTACATACTCTTGCCTTTTAAAAAGTAAGTTTGACATTGGGTATATTTAAAGTTCTAAAACTACCTCTCATGAAGCAACTTTTCTTTGCCCTATCACAGCTTTCCATCATTGGCCAGCACATTCTGGAAAACATCCCAAATATTTGAGTCTGTTCTTCATCTCAATTCCCTGTCTGCTTATTCAAGATGAGAATCCAGGGACAGAAATAACTCAGGAAAATAGCAGGGGAAAAGCATTTATCAGCAGGAAGCTAAGGAAAGCACATTCATGGATCAATCTCTTTTAAGTCAGCAAAAATGAAATTTCTCTCCCCACTGCCACAGACCAAGCATAGTTGAAACTTTTGAGGAGACGTCAAAATGATTTCTCTATATAAATAACAGCCTCTATGCTAACTATGTTGGTCACCATTCTCAGACACAATACTGATGTTAAAACTGATGTTAAAATGGACATTCCAGGTCTTTTCCATTAAAAAGCTGAATAAAGGGGGTGCCTGGGTGGCTCAGTCGGTTAAGCGTCTGCCTTTGGCTCAGGTCATGATCCCTGAGCCCCAGGATCGAGCCCCATGTCCGGCTCCCTACTTAGCTGGGAGTCTGCTTCTCCCTCTCCCTCTGCCCCTCCCCGCTGCTCATGCTCACTCTCTCTCTCGCTCTCTCTCAAATAAATACATTTTAAAAATCTTTAAAAAAAGGAATATAAAAAAAATGCTGAATAAAGACTCATTATTTCTAGGGACCGAGATTATCATCATCAACACCATGAAAATACGGATTTTAGTCATCTTTAGAGATTTTCTGCCTCAGGGGCTTCCAAAGTGCTCCTCATGGGTAGCGGGAATGGCCAACATGGGAGAGAGGTTTCCCACATGCCACAGCTGAGAGAACTTCACTGTCAAGTTTTTCTGCTTTGCCCACCAACCAAAGATCACCGGGAACCGTTTTAGTTAATAAACAGGTTTATTATCATTGCAGCAAGGGCGGGGGGGAGGGGACTGTACACTGCAGAAAAACATTGGAGATTCTCTGAAAGAGAAAATGGACGAGGGGGAGTGGGTTGTTTATTACAGGATTGAGGCTTGTGTTAGGGTGTTTTTTGTTTTTTGTTGTTGTTGTTGTTGTTTGTGGGAGGGTTCAGGAAGCAAGGGTCTGTTTTGAATCGACTGCTGTCAGGAATCTGGGGCAATTCGATGGTTGGGTACCTTAATTTTTCTCTAAGAGGTAGGAGGAAAAGAATAGGGCTGGAGTATTCACTGAAGAAGCACTTGTCACTCATGCTGAGCAAGAAAGTGGTTGTGGTAGCGTTTGGTCATTCTGTGACTGCCCAATGTCTCTGTTAATATGTCTGTTCAGGCTTCGTTATGAAGTATGAGGTGGTGTTTCTGTTATTTTGTTCCATCACAGTCACGGGGGGGGGGGTCCTTGTCTGAGGTTGATATCCCGCAATATTGTTTTTGTCCAGCCGAAGAACACCATACCTTAACTGGAAGTAACCAGGCTAGCTACCAGGCATCAACTGTCAAGATTTCTCTGTTTGGGGGGAACAGCTTTATTGAGATGTAATTGACATACAAACTACATATATTTAAAATGTAAAATTTGATGAATTTTGATGTATATACAACTTTGAAACCATCACCACAATCCAGATGATGAATATATCCATCAACCCAAAAGTTTCCTGGTAACCCCTTTATAATTCTCCCTCCCCCATCTCTCTATCCATCCTAAAGCAACCACTGATCTAATTTATGTCCCTATAGAAGAGTTTGGATTTTTCTGGAGTTTTACAAACTAAATCACATAATGTGTACTCTCTTGTGTTGGGCTTCTTTCACTAAGCATAGTTATTATGTGCTTCACCCAGGTTGTTGTGTGTATCGATAGAAAATTCCTCTTTACTGCTGAATAGTATCCCATTGTATGGACCTATCACAGTTTATTTATCTATTCATCTATTGGTGGACATTTTGGTTGTCTCTATTTTTGGATCTTATAAATAAAGCTGCTATAAAACTCTTATACAAGTCTTTGTACTGACATATGCTTTCATTTTTCTCGGGCAAATACCGAAGAGTGGAATGGCTGGATCATATGGTAGATGTATGTAGACATTTTTATGAACTTCTGAGCTGCTTTTATCTCTCCCAACTTTTTCAGTTTTATGTAAGATGTTTGGTATCTTAGAATAAAAGTTTCCAATAGTGGGGGCAAGTGGGATGGGATTTGAAATCCACGCTTCCAGCTAATCCATTTTGTGTATAGATAAAATAACTGAGACCACAAAGACTATATGAATGCCTGTAAGTAGGATATCAGACTCAGCACCAAACCCCTGGTCTCTTAGAACCGAGGTCTTGCTTTGGCTCCAGGATGACCATCCCTTACTCTGCAGAAAAGAAAAAAAATGCAAAGATCTAATCAGAGTAATTGTGTTTATATTCCAGGTAGCTTCATGGTGCAATCACTAAACTGTCTTTTTCTCTCTTATTTTTGTCATTATCGCATCCAGATGTTTATCACCTTGTGTCCAAATTTCTGTAACATCATTCTTCCCTGGGTCTATGCTGTCCCCATTCCACTCCTCTTTGTATAATGATGATGGATTAATTTTCTGTCACTGGCTTCTTATTCCTTACTCTGTTGAATTCGATCTCCTCTATCTAGTCTTGAATGCCATCTCTCACCTGAAATTGCTGCTCATACCACTCTTGCTCCTTAATCTCCCCTAGGGTCCTAAAACATCTTATACACATTGTATACATTACTGGAAATGCTTTTAAAATTTGTGTAGCCATAAAACTAAATAAAAACCTTTTCACTTGTTAAATGATAATGAATTATAAATGCAAACAAAAACCACAAAATAAAATAAATAAAACTAAGAATATTAATATGATCAAGAATGGTTCCCTAAAATGAAACTGATGATGTTGGTTTTGATAAAAATAGGCAGATATATTTGAATATTTCATTATTTTTGTTTAATTGATTCTTTTTATATGGAGAATGATGGGCCATCATGTCTCATTGCTATTTTTACTAATGCAATTTTTCAATTTTAACGCTGATCTAATTTTAAATCACCAATCCTTTACTTTGATGGTATAATCAATTTAATACTGCACTCCAAAATCCGATACTGAAAAATTAAAAACAGTTATTACAGGTTTACTACTCATCATTTTTGTCCTCTTCTGTTAAAAAAAAAAGCATGAAAGAAAGAAACAACTATGCAGCGAATTCATTGGCATCATGAAATAGTCCTGACTGCAATGGCTCTTCCTTCTTTTTTTTGATGAAACTTGTACCCTGAGAGCTATTTGATGACTCAATTCTCCATTGAACCTCCTTAAAAAGCCCTCCATGCAGCAGGTACTAATATAGTTGGCCTTTACTTGTGAATATAATGATAAACAATTTTGGTTCCTGGAACTCTTTGGCCGTACTGGGTGATGAAGTAGTCATCCAGATGATCAAGATTAACTTTCTTTATATATTTTTAGACTGCAATCAAGTTGGAATTTTCAAATTTGTTGGAAAAAAAATTCCTACTCTCTGTCCCCCTAAGAATAGGTCTAAGGAAAAATAGATAGGGATCTGGAAACCATAGTATGAAGCGTGTGCCCCGGGTACAGCATTATATAGTGTAGATGAGAAACAGAGGTGCTTTGTCAAAATCACCTCACTGCTTATTTCACAGAAGGAAAAAAAATAGGACAGAGAGGATCACAGCAGACAAGAGGCAAGTAGGAAAAGGTTTCCTCCACTCCCTCTACCAGGTGGCTAGCAAGTAAATTTAAACATATGGCGAATTTATTTTTCCATTTATCAAACAGCCATTTGCATTCTTTGTAAGTGCCAGGAATGCAAAGAAATAGAACTATATGATTTCAAAGGTTCTCGTTGCTTTCCCTGCAGATAATAACATCCGTTGTGCTCAGCAGTCCTCAATAATGTGATTCTGGATTCACAGCAACAAATGAGAGGCTGAAAGATCTTTGGTGATTACACTATTTATATAATTCTAGAGGAAGTCACCCATCTAATAAATAAAATGAGGTTATAAGGCATAATAGAGTGTCCAAGGGAGCAAACACAACAGAAAAAAGAGAGAACAAGAAGTATATGAAAAGAAAATGAGAAACACCCCCCAGAGAGAGAGAAAATGAAAAATAGAGATGAGATACCAACCTGAGAGCAAGGTGAATATTCTCTTTTGGAGCCAGTGGAAATATTCCATTTAGGGCAAGCAATATAAATTGCAGTATTTTTGGTTAATAACTTTGATATATGAAGTCCTTTAAGAACACTAATTACCGAGTTTTCATTGGTAAATATTCAATAATCGAGTTCATAACATTAAATTAAAATTCACTGAGGCTAAATTAACGATGGTTCATATTGCTGATAAAGGGTATATTTTATGACTTAGTACCTCCATGATTTTTTTCTGGATTTTACTCAGATCTCATCAGTTTTTCCATGAATGTTCTTTCTCTGTTATGGAGTCCAGTCCAGGAAACTATGCTTTACATAATTGTCATGTCTCCTTAGTCTCCTCTGGTCTATGATGGTTTCAGTCTTCTCTCATTTTTTATGACCTTGAGAGTTTTAAGCAGTAGTGGTCAGCTGTTTTGCAGACCGTCTCTGAATTGGGGTTTTTCTCATGGTCTCCCCCACAATTAGACTGGGGTTCTGGGTTTGGAGAAAAAAAAATCTCAGACATGAAGTGCTCTTCCCATCACGTCAGATCAGGGAGCACATAATATTAATGATATGACTAATAACTGATCGTGTTAATCTAGTTCACTAGTTTAAGGTAGCATTGCAGTTGAATTACTGTTTTTCCCTTTTCCATGCTCTACTTTTTGGAAGCGAGTCAGCTAAGACCAGGCCACACTCAGTGGTGGAGGGAGAGGGAAGTGATAAGAATGAATCACCTCCTAGAGTAGAGAGCTTCTACATAATAATATCTGGGATTCTTTGGGAAGGAAGATTTATTTCGCCATTTATGTATTTATTCAATTGCTTATTTATATCAGTGAGGACTCATATATTTATTCTGTAGTTTATGTTATAATCCAACACTAGATTATTGATACTGTTGCTTAAATTGTGCCAGCTCTGGCCACTGGAAGCTTTTTCAGATTGATTCCTGTGTCCCTTTGGCATGATTTCATTCTTTTGCTTTTTGAATGCTTCCTGACTTGCTGGTACTACAAGATGTTCCAGGTTGATTTTTGTACTTCCCTGCCATAGCCCTAGAGTTAGCTCCTTCTACAAGTAGCCCTGGTTCTTTTTATTGGAAAACGGTCTTTAGAAGCCAACATAGGGGCTCTGGATGTGCTTGTTTCTACTGGGGTATCATTGCTTCTAGGCCCTCTCAGCAGACAGAGCTGGGAAATAGTTCCCTGTGTGCTCACCCATGTGTACACACAACTTGAACTGTTTCTGTCTCTATCCACCTATATCTATAGTAAGCTAAGCGTGAATTCATACCGCTGTCTCTGACTTTAATCCATCACTCCATGGATTATTCTAGCTTTCTGCTCTTACCTACCAGTCACTTCTCTTACCAACAGTGAAGAACTTGACTCTCACCATCCACTGTCCATTTATTTACTTGTTCAACTCCCGTATGCATGTGAAGCACTTTGAGAGAATTGTTAACACATACCCTTGGGAGAAACCAATTAATCAGCTGGGCTACCGTCTATTTGATGAGAGTATCTGTACGTAGTACTCAGCTTCTCTCAGCCCCTGTGGTGGTAGCCTGGTTTGGGCAGCAATAGGGGAAATCGGGTTAGGCCCGACAGTGTCCACACAAAGCAAGACATGTTTGGAACTCTCATGCAGAGGGAGGGGGGCCAATACAAACAACTTGCCAATCCCTTATTGGTTGGAAACTCCAGTGGCTGGCTGCAGACAACTTTTGCAGTTGACTTGGGCATTGTCTGGAACACACAGGATGTGCTGTTATTGCATTAACTAAGTCACCGTATTTCAAGGGCAATCTGGCATCCTTGGCAATATGTCTTCCCACCCAGGTGCTCCAGTGGCCACTTTTTCTATGCACCAAATCTGCTGTATCAGCTGAAGAGTCAGTTGCTAATGCTCATACCCAGGCTAGGCCATCAGCTTCCTGAGTGCCAGCAGGAGGGTGGGGGATGGGTGAAGTAGATGAAGGGGATTAAGAGCTACAAATTTCCAGTTATAAAATAAGTAAGTCACAGGAACGCCCGGGTGGCTCAGTTGGTTAATCTTCTACCTTCAGCTCAGGTCATGACTCCAGGGTCCTGGGATGAAGTCCTGCATCAGGCTCTTTGTTCAGCAGGGAGTCTACTTCTCTCTCCGCCTGCTGCTCCCCCTGCTTGTGCTCTCTCTCTCTCTCTCTCTCTCTGACAAATAAACAAATAAAATCTTTAAAAAAAAAAGTAAGTCACAGAGATGGGAAGTACAATATAAGGAATACTATAGTCAATAAAACTGTAATAGTGTTGTATGGTGACAGATGGCTGCCAGGATTTAGGGATGATGTGGAGAGTGGCAACAGGAGAGAAGTTGCTATGGTTATAGAAGGGCAACTTTTGTGGATTCTTTGGTGATTGAACTATTCTATATCTTTTTTTTTAAAGTATGCTCTACACCCAATGGGAGCTTGAACTCATGGCCCTGAGATAAAAAGTCACATGCTCTACCAACTGAGCCTGCCAGGCACCCCTGAATTATTCTATATCTTGACTCAGAGTGGATACATGGACCTATAGAAGTGATTAACTTGTATCGAACTAAATACACACAACACACCCAAATGAATACAAGTAAAACTAGGGACATCTGAATAAGATTGATAGATCCTATTAATATCAACATTCTTGTGATATTTTGTTATGATTTTGTAAAATGTTTCCATTGGGAGAAACTGGGATCTCTGTGTTATTTCTTATAACTGCATATGGATCTATACGGGAATTAGTTCCCGTAAAACTTTCAATTGAAGAATCAGTTGACTATATTTCTGTGGTCTACTGCTGGGCTTTCCATTCTATTCCGTTGATCTATGTGTCCATCCCTTTGCCGGTATCATATTGTCTCAATTATGGTAGCTTTATGGTAAGTTTTGAAATTTTCATGATTTTTAAATATTTTTCATTTGTTCTTGCTTATTTAATCTTCTCGCCACATTTAAAAAACAACTGTGTCAATTTACAAGTATGTGAATTTTTTTTAATTTTTAATTTTTCAATTCAATTTAATTAACATGTAGTGTATTATTGGTTTCAGGGGCAGAATTTAATGATTCCTCAGTTGCTTATAACACCCAGTGCTCATTCCATGAAGCGCCCTCCTTAATGTCCATCACCCAGTTGCACCATCCCCCCCAACCTCCCTTCCAGCAACCCTCAGTTTGTTTCCTAAAGTTAAAGAGTCTCTTATGGTTTTGATTGGGACTAAGTTAAACCTTTAAGTGAATTTGGTAAGAAATGCAATCTCTAAAGCATTTAATTTTCTCATTCAGCAGTATGGTGTGTTTCTCTTTTTATTCAAATATTCTCTCTTGTTCAGTCTTATTCATAGAGTTTCTGCGTTTTCGTGTTAGAACTGTGCCTTTAGGGTTTTATGATATTTGATACTATTATTGATTTAATCTTTTAACTTCAACAGTATTTTCTGGCGTATATGCAAGTGATTTATTTCTGTGTATTTATCTTTATCCTGACATTTTATGGAACTCTTTAATTCAAAAGGTTTTCAGTTGATTTTCTTAGGTAACGCGTGTATCTTCAGATAATAGTTTTTCCCTTCCTTTCTACAAGTTTTGCCTGTTATTTTGGTGGTATATCTTATTATGCTTATTGACCAAACATTCATAAAACTGGAGCATAAGCCTATTAGAAAACCCTAGGAGACATTGTAGAATAGATAGTCCAGAGGTATCCCACTGGAAGTATGAAGGAACTGGTATAGTTAGAGGCCAACTGCTGTCTATCATTGGTTGAGGCCCATTTGTAACATGTGACAATGATGGTTGGGGGGGCGGGGGACAATGACGATGACATTCCAGGGCACTTCAAGCTTGTCCCATAGGTGGACAAAACAGGCTGTGAGGATCCAAGAACTTTCTTAGGCAAAGGAATTCAGGGGTTGACAGTTGGAAATTGAGCAGTAAAAAGCCAGGAAGGAATATAAGTAAGTGGAGCATCAGCAACATCTACTTGAGGAGCTGTCTTTTGTCACTCTTCTACACTCCTCCCCTCTCACACATCCTAGCTGCCCTCCCCCCATCTGTCCTGAGGTCATTGTGGTTTCACACATGTGCTCTCAAGTGTGCACGTGTGCATGTGCGTGTGTGCACGTGCATGCATGCACACACACACACACACACACACACACACAAGAAGAGGAGGGTATTATTCTCAGGAATTCAAGACCATCTATTTGAGTTTCCAAGGCAAGGGCATCACTGCCATTCCCATGGATCATGAGTCCTAGGCAACATATCTTCCTATGGAGTAAACCATTTTATTTGAGCGAAACACATAGACAAAAAAGAATAGTTCCACGGGAAAGAGGCCGGAACTGTCAGCAAGAGTGAGAGTGATCTGGAGCAAAACTTTTTGGTGAAGGTATTAGTGATGCCCACCTCAGAGAGGTCCGCCGACCTGTAGGCCCCCTGGTTAACTGGTCTTGGGAATAGCAGCTTCAGAGAATGATGAATGTCGTCTCCTCCCACCGCGGACCTCAGATACTGCCGATTTCTCCTGCCCTTGAGAAACAATAGGATGAAGATGATTTCTTAGGTTTCTTCTCTTCCAACTCTTTTAGATTCTTACTCTATAGTAATCACTAAAATCAAAATAAAGCTTCCTGCTCTTTAAATGGATGACATTTATTTTGTAGGTTTTGTTAATCTCCTCTCTCTCACATTCTGATGTCCTTATCAATGTACTTTCTAATCATAACATTCATTTAAATAATCTCCTGTTTTTGTGAATGATTCCTCTCATCTGTCCTTTAAATCAGAATCCACTTAATAACATGTGTAATGCCATGCCAGCCTGGAAAGGTTTTGGATAGCCCATACTGTGGCCCATGGTATTGAAAAATAAAGAGACCTGAAGGAGGGAATGTTACAGAAGTGAAATGTTTATTAATAGATTGGCAGTCACTTAGAATTGTATTCATCATTATTGTTATTGTAATTTTAGACTAATATTCATTGAACATAATGTGAATGAAATTATATTGAGCATATGAATACATCTGGGATTTAGAGCAGCAGGAATTTGCTAGTAAGTATAAATAACAGAAAGATAGATAACAATAAGGTATGAATGCTCAAATAATAAAGTACCTCTTCAAATATTTTTGAATAAAGCCAAATGCACTTTGCTTTCCAATTTAAGAATCAAATCCTTCAGAAAGCAAAAAGCACACCTTTTGAATTGGTAACGGATGGACGGCCAGAATGATAAAGCCTGGTGATGAAATGTTAATTAACAAGTGCAGACGTCCTTTGAAACTGGAACACTGAGTATGGCCAGTTTCATTACCAAATCCTCTGCGGAGAGGAAACAAAGCCTCTGGTAGACCTACCTTCCTTTTCTGCTTCAAACTCTTCATAGCTAATACAACACATGGCTCAAATACATAAATGTAAATACTGTTATTTCCGGTGAAAGGTAAAGCTTTAATTCAGATCTTCAGTATTAGTGAGTAAAATTAAGATTATAAAATTGCCATTTCCCTGTGAAGCTTTGTTTTCTCAGCTGCCATCTTCACCTTATTTATAGTCTTCCAGCTTCATAAAGCAAGGTGAATATAGACGGTACATTAGCATATATATCTGTATGGAGAAGGGGTAACTCAGGAAAGGTGAGAATATTAAATTGAAACTGAATTTCCACAGTTTACCACTGGTATTGAAATCTAGGAGAGTGAGGCAAAGAAAGATTTGTTTTAAATCAGTGGCTGCTTTGAAAAAAAAATGCTTTTGGGATTCAGCAGGTAGCATAGAGGTCATACAAAGGAACAGAGATTGAATTATAAGACGATGCAACTGGTTTTTGTCTAAGTTTCTTTATTTTCACTGCAAAGATGGTTGTGGAGTTTGTTATGAGTTAAAGGTCCAGTCAAGGATAAGAATTTGTGTACTTGGCTAGCATTGGGACGTAAAAAAAAAAAAAAAAAAAAAAAAGAATGACCCTAAATGACAGCTAGAAGAATGGATGATTGTGGATAAGAATGAAGAAGAGAAAAATATTCACATGCTAGTTCCTAAAGAGTAAACCCAACATTTATATAAGGTAAAAATAAAAATAAAACACGGTAAACACAATAGCCCATTCAGAGTCCTTAGTCATAGAATGAAGAGGCTTTCATAAGGGAAATAGACAAATAGAGATGTTTAAAATGTTGTAAAAACATGCTCCTAATGAAGAGGACCCTTATTTGAAATAGAGCAGAGGAGCCAGAAACGAGACTGAAAAACCTCCTTCTTTGGGGAGGGAAAGACAAGGGCATTTTTAGAAAAATGAATTCATTGCTTTATTAATGGAATAAATTTCAGTTACCTAGAAAGTTTATTTTTTTAGCACGAACCAACAAAATATCATGAGTTCTTTGACATTTCCCCCAAAGAATATGAAATGGCTTTAAAGCAGCAAGAAGGACTGTATGGGTCAATCTAGCTCAAGGAATATCAGGACATGGGCAAGACCAAAAATAATTCAGGAATCGTGGCCAAAGAAGAGTCATCGTATGCCTCCCCTCCCCACCCCCGAGTAGTTTTCTAAGATTTAGTGATGAGTTAGTAATTTTCGATCTCAGTCGCTGGTGGTCATAGTCAAGTCCAGCTCTATTACATGCTTTTTAAAGATATCACCATTTATATGTGTGTCTTTCATTCCACAGTTAACAGACTGGACTTTTCACCTTGTTAGAATTTCCAACCTATGCAAAAGAATGATAGAGCTTGCAAATTAAACTCTAGGAGCTAATAGAGACCATTAAAATCTTCTTCTATGACCTAAAATTTTTGCAATCCGATTCTTACTCTCATTAAGAGGACTTTTTTTGTTGTTTAAAGATCAATGGCATTCCACTTCTTAATCATTTTGAGATCAATATTAAATAACCAAAGCAGCTCTTAAAAAGGCAATTTAGCAATAAATTTTCACCTAAACTAGAATTGCAGTAAATTGATTATATTTGAGTCTCACCAGTCTTCCTCACTCTGTTTTATGACTTTAAACCATTGCTATTATATTTAACACTATATAGGGTGACAGGACAAGGTAACATATGTCTCCTACAGCTTTTATGAAAGCCAAAAGGGGAGGTTTTTGTAGTAAATACACACTGGCGAAACTTACTGCTGTAAATTGCGAAAGGGCTAAATTATTTGGGAGAAGATTAACCCTGTCGATAATTCATTCTGCCACTATGGGCAGCAGTAAAAGCTTCTGTGGAACTAGTTAATAGCATGGACAGCCATTGTGCTGTTGAGAGTAACAAAATAGAAACATGCAGCGCTATGTTCTTCCACTGTTCCACGAAGTGGGAAATCAAACTATACAGGTAAAGGGTATGGTAACCACTTGAAGAAGGCTAAGAATGCAGCGGTAATTCTGTCTTTTGTCAGTCTGCATCGTGTTTGGTGTCTAGAAGTTCAGGAGCCCAGTCAAATTTAGATATTCTCCTTCATGGCACTTATCACAATTATAATTAAAAAGTAGATTACCTGATAGGTTGCTTATTGCCTGTCTGTCCTAAGAGAATCTAAGTTCCATGAGAATATGAGAATGTGGTCCATGTGTGCGGTCTTTACCGATGCATCCTGGGTGCCTAGGTTTGTGTCTGAGACTTAGGCAACACTCTATACTTTTCATTGACTAAGCACAATAATTGAATACACGAGTCATTAATTAGCACAAATATAAAATGGGGACAATAGATGAATAATCTGCCCCCAAAAGTACATTTAAAACATTCAACAAAATGAGTGAGAGTCATCGTAAATCTCTTTCCTCATTTGTGAATTTTTGCAGTTGGTCTCAAGACTTGCTGCAGTCAGATACAGAATCTGCAGATTACAGATTCTGTAATCACCTCAGGTGCTGAAATGGGGCCTTGAGCCTTCAAATTGCCCTGAGCAGCAGCATACCCTTCACCCACACATAGGAAAACCATGGGTCCATCTCAAGCACCTAAAGCTCCCTGGGAACGACATTTCTTTTTGTTGAGAGAGGTTGCGAGTGGGGGTGTGGATGAGTTACTTTACCCAGGCACATTCAAGAGCCACCACCACTCTCTTAATTTGCCCTCTCCCACATCTAAAGCAGATCCTGAGATAAGGGCCTGGGTCATGGATTTTACTGGGAGGTGATATGAGGCCATGTAAGTGAGAAAGTGGAAGACTTGAGAAAAGGGAGGAGAAAAGCCAATAGAGGGCATATTAAAGAACAGGTTACTGCAGTAGGCAACTGGGTGCTCAGTCTTGCTTAGGACGCTCTGGAAAACTATACAAAAGACACTCTAGAATCTTCTCACAGAGGGAGGGGAGGCTGGGGGCATTTCTCTACCCACTCCTACCACCAGTAGGTTGAGGGTTGGCGTGAGCAGCATTACCCTCCTGCAATTCCCAGTTGCATCCCCATATGCCTACACGAACTCCCATGGCACTAGGGAAAGTTCTGAGGCAGAGAAGCAGGGAGCCTCCGGTGCCTGAGATGGGTCCATGGTCAGGAGCAACAGCACATGCACTATGACGTGTGAGTCGAAGGGATATATGAGGCAGGGCAACAAAAGTGTCTACTCAACCACTTTATCTATAACTTATATTTCATATTTACAAAGTTTTCCATACAGTTATAATTGAATCTTTACAAACACTCTGTGCTGTTGGGAGTTATTTCTAACGTTCCTCATTTACACTGAAAGAAGCTGACATTTTGAGGAGGTGGAGTTTTCTTCACCAGGCAATAAGCATCCCAGCCAGGTCTCAAACTCAATCCTCTGACTTCAAGTCCCACACATTTTGCCCCATATTCTACCTCCTCACAAAAGATAAGTGGGTTGGCTTCTAAATAAATAATAGTCAGTACGTGAGGTGCCAAACCCGCAATCTGTTTCAATGGTGGTTTCTGCCTTTTTCAACAAAGGCAGAGAACAGTGGCCCACATTTAAGGTTGAGACTAAAAATAGGGCCCATCAGAAGAGTCAGCTACAAAAGGCACTGCTCTGGCTGAAAAGAATTCTGTTAGATAGATCCACCAGAGTGGTTTGTCCAGTGAGGCACACTGAAATCACTCAACTTTTCGAGAAGAAAAGAAATGGCTTTTGAGGGGAAAGTCTTTTGAAGAGAAAGAGAGTGTCATTAGCCAACCTGTTCAATAAGGCCAGCGAAACGCTAGCAGATGGCCATGTTCCCTGGACACAAACATACATTTATAATCTCTCTTCCTTCAGTCACCTGGAAACTTCCAGAAGAGAAGGGTTTGGGGACTGTATTGTGTTTAGTTGTATCTACCTTTTATCTCTAGGAAGCTGAATTTATTTATGGTTGGGGTCAGGCTAATAACTTAGTCTATTTTAGTCTGTGGACTATAACTGCTGATATTTGCCCAAGACAAATACAGTAATATATCATTGATTTTTGGAAAGCTTGCAGGGATCTATATGCCACATAGGTAAAGTTTGCATGAAGATTTTGACATTATTTTTTTTAAGTGGCACCTTCTCCTGAAAGAAGATTTCAGCACTGAGGAAAACTTTTTTTTCTTCTATAGTATAATGTGGCCACTGGGACGGTTTCCTCTAAGGTCCTTTCAAGATTAAGAGTTTATAATTTTGGTATTAAATAAAGCATGTCAATACTAGGAAACTCAGAAAATCCTTTCAGCTGCACCAGCCCTATCTTTGACTTCTTTGGGTTACACTTGGGTATTCTAATCTTCCATGCAGAAGTCTTGGCGAAATTGTCTTATTCTTCGTAAGCTGGTATAGTAAGCTTGAGCACACTGAAATCCTGAATATTCTGGGACCGATTAATCCTTTCTACATCAGCTGCGCTCCTTCGATCCCCTCCTCTTCTTATTAGGAAATTAATCAGGCAAAGCAGCAAAGTAAACACAAAGAAAGAAAATGTCATTCCACTTCATGTTGGATTTCTTGCTCCTTATGAGAACACTGATGTCTTACACATAGAGTGATTTAGCATTTCGATTCTTCCCTTCCGGAAAGGGGACAAATAAATGCTCAGGGAGGCTTGGCAATCACCATTTCTTTTTCTAGCAGAAAAAATGAGCGATTAACAAATAAGCAGTTACAGTAGAACCTTGATTTTGTGTATTTTCCCTTGTTTTGTGCTTGTATGTGTGGAAGTGTGTGTTTGAAAACCACTACTAGCATCCTTTGTTCGGAGCGATGTTGATAAAAATGCATTCTCATATGGTTGATACAAAATTCACACCCAATATAAACAGAGAGGAGGGAAGGAAGTACCAAATAAGGAGGGGTGGAAGAGATATTTTATCATTTATCAAGGTAGAAGATATTGGATCTCATCTTTAAATATAAAAAGTTATGGCTCTCACTTTTTTTTAACTTCCGTCCATTTCAGTGTTATTTATTGTTCGCCCTATGGCGTATCCACTGCCATATTTTCTCATTGAGAATAAAATTTCTTTTTGTTTTGGCTTTCTTTTATCTTTTCAAACTTTTTATTGAAGTACGTTATGTATACAAAAATACATAAATCATAATGTACATCCTCATATTTTTGCAGACCGAACCACACCTGCATGAAAGCACCCAGATAAAGCAATAGAATATTACCAGAATTCCAGAAGCCTCAAAGGGACTGGAAGTGTTGCTTCCAGTCACTACCCTCCCCACAAGGGTACCTACTATCCTAACTTCTAACCAAATAGAATAGTTTCATCTGTTTTTGAACTTTGTATAAATGGAATAATACACTATATACTCTTTTTGTGTCTGGCTTCTTCCACTCAATAGTTTGTGAGAATCATCCATATTTTTGTGTGTAGTTGTAAATGATTCCTTCTCATTGCTACATAATATTCTATCATTTGAACATGCCACAGTTGGGTTTTCTACTTTACTGTTGAAAGACATTTGGGTAGTTTGTTCTTTGAACATATTACAGATAGCTTTATAATATGCTCACATATGCCTTCTAATAAATACGTATATGCATTTATTTTCTCCGTATACCTATGAATGGAATTGCTGGGTCGTAGAGTATGCAAATGTTGCTCTTGAGGAGCTATTGCCAGACAGTTTTCTGAAGCAGTTGTAATAATTTACACTCCTGCCAGCATTTTTTCTTGTTGTTGTTGGCTGTCTTTTGCTGTTGATCAGTAATCAAAAGCATGAACGAAGTTCCCAAATGATTCTTCTGAGTGGGGTGTCTGGGGGTGGGAGAGAGGAGAGGAAGGAGTAAAGGGAGAGGGCCTTTGCTATATTCACTGCCAAGATTTAGTCTTAAGAACTGGAGGCACGAGGAGCCTGACGTCCATTTATATGAGAGAATTTGGAGACTCCTGGGAGAGAATTTTTGCCAAAGAGAAGAGTCAGATCTCTGACAAGCTTTGTCAGTCAGTGGAGGGATTTTGAGGACAGCATGGCATTTTTTAAAATGAAATTTATACCCTGATCCAGCCATAGCATGTATCCTAGGGAATGTGGAAAGTGAATCAGCTTTATCCCTGAATTTTTTATGCCACTGGGGTATATCCAGACAACTTGGGTAGCTATGCAGGAAGGTTAAGATTCCAAATAGAGACTAAGATGTTTTCTTCCCCTTGGCATGGAGCACTTTGGGTCTTTGGTGCATGTCAGTCTCAGGAGCTTCTTGGTATTCATGACACCAGGTGTCACTCATCACTTGGCCTATCAGGTCATGGCAGGACATGTTAGTCCCTGACAGAAATAGCCACCTCTGGGTACCAGGATGGTTATGAGCGATCCTCTCCATCCGGCAAGTAGTAGAAAGGGAGCCAGAGCCCAAGGGAAAGAAAATATCAGACATCTCACTATGGAATAGCTTAGTTTCTAAATTAGTTTTGATATTGTTTTGCTGGGTACATTTAAAAGTAGAAATTCCAGCCTTTCACCTCAGGTTTCTTTTTTTCTTTTTTACTGATTAGTTCATCTATTCATTCATTCATTCATTCCACAAAGTGTCCTTTTAATACTCACAATGCACCATACATGGTGCCAGGCGCTGAGGATAAAATAGTAATCCAACAGATTTGTTTCCCATATCCATTGCACTTACAGTTTATCAGGAGACTGTGTAGTAATATTGGCTGAAAACCATATTTGGCTAGATAATATTCTACTATCTAGAATGATCTGCCTACTCTGAGCACCCAAACTGAAAATAAAGTTCTAGATTGGAAGTTTGTTTGGTAAATGTGGAATTGGAGCCAAAAAATGAATGTGTTAAAGGGAAACAGAAACAGCTGTGAGTTAGCTCCCCTTGTAATAAAGAAAATGATTCGTAAGGATGTGGTCCAGTCAGTGGTCTGAAATGAGGACATGTCATTTCACTTCTCCTGATTATATCCTTGTCTGTAAAATGGCACCAATACCTTCTCTGTAGTTTACCTTATGTGATTACTTTGGGCATCAGCAGATGTAATTAACTCACTTACCAGTACAGTTTGGTTCAATGTAGGATATCATTGCCATCGTTGTCATCACTGTCAGATGACAAATATTACTCAAGAAAATGATAAATGTGACCTACTCTATATGCACAAACTGTTCACCAGTATGGACAGCAGAGGCTTAGGTTTCTTTTTCTCCACATCCTCACCAACACTTGTTATTTCTTGTGTTTCTGATTTTAGCCATTCTGACATGTGTAAAGTGGTATCTCATTGTGGTTTTAATTTGCATTTCCCTGATGACTACTCTGTTATAATAAAGCGAGTAGCTTAAAGATAGCAGCAAACCTCATGGCTGTGGTTAAGTACAGATAATGAGTAAGTAACTCACTTGAACGAATTCCGAAGATGTGTTAAATATATAGTCATTTGGTAACCTGTATGTTAAAGATAGAATAAATGCAATGTATGATGGAAAAAATGAAGAGTCTACTGAGAGATAGAAAGGGATGGAAAGACCAAGACATAATCATTACAAATAGCTGACAGCTATGTCATTTTCCTAAGCCAACCATCCATTAGTGAGTACAGTTCCATTCTGGCCCTGCCAGAAAAGGCAGATAATCCAGAAAATGCAGATGAAACCCATGACTGTTCAGCAGACTTACTGGTGAGCTATGGCTGTAGCCAGGCACACTTTACCCTGTGTCTCTCTGACAGAAGAAGTGTCTGCTATTAGCCAAATGACCTCCTTTCCAATTATGTGGACATAAAATGAGCAATTCCGTCAAACTGCCATCAGGTGAACAAAGCCCCTGACCTGAAATCTATGACAATAACAGGATATAAACACCTTGAACTCAAGTCTCAGAAGGCTTCTTGCATTGGATAAATAGGAATTTCATGAATTCAACCAGAATTTCTCTCAAAAATGCTCACTTATTTTCAGATCATAAAATCACCAATGGCATGCTCAGTTTCAGTAAACAGAAGGATAACTTTTTTCTGTTTACAGCACATTAACTTTTGCAAAGGATTTTAGGATATCTGCCATGTTTCACCTTTCATCTTTGAGTTCTTTTGAGCTCGCTCAACAATGTGCAAATTTATGGGTTCGCTGTCAGAGAGAATCAAAATGCAGCTGATAGTTTCTTCATTTATCTGATCCCAATTTTTTCTTGTTTATCTGCTCCTGATTTTCTCACTAGGATTTAATAGCTTATAAAATTTTGGATTCTTTTAAAAAGTTGTTTATCCTGAAAACTTTAAAACTTAGAGAAAAGAGTATAATGAACCCATATATCCAAGAATCTAGTCCATGATTTACTTTGCCATATTCCTTCATTGTTTTTGACTGAAGCATTTTTAAAATAAATGACAGATTTCATGATATTTCATTCCAGAAGGCTTGTTTACATCTCCAAAGATGACTTGCTCCTACATAGCCACAATATCATTATTGCACTTAACAAAAACTAATTATTATTTTCTAATACCATCTAATACATGGTCTATAGTCACATTTTTTTCCCGTTGTCCCCAAAATGTCTTCTACAGCTGGTGTGTTTAAACAAGGATTACACATTGTATTTATTTGTGGGAATCTCTAAAGTCTTTTAATATACAACAGCTGTCACACTGTCTTTTTCCATGACACTGACTTGTAAAAAAAACTACCAGGCCACTTATCCTTAGAATGTCCCATCTTCTGGAAGAATGTTTTCTCATGGTGATTTGATTAATTTGTTCTCCTATCCTCCATATTTCTTGAAAACTAGAAATAAAATCTACAGGTCTGATGATTTTCGAGTTAAATATTTTGTTGCAAGAATTCACCATATGTGTGCTATAAGCTTTTTATTGTATCACATCAGGAGGCGCATAGGTCCGGTTCTAACTTTTACATTTCCTGTTTTCCCAAAGTTAATTGTTGGTTGGTGAAATATTCATTTCATGTGCATTGGTCCCATGCCGAAGAAGATGGCCATCAGTGAAATAGATCATCATTTTGATAGGGATCAAATTGTTTTTGTCATTAACTGAACTAACTACTTAGTGGATGTTAACCATATCATATGAGTGGTACACATTGACTTCTATTTTGGAACAGATAGACCTTTCACATGATCTTATAAAAGGAAGCATTTCTCAATTCAAATAAAATGCAATTGCTGGGGGAAAAATTAGAGTCGAAGCTTTCATAGAAGGAAATTCCTTCTATAATATGGTGAGCATATTCATTAAAGGACATGGCTTCCTCCCGAACTGCCTGGGTCAGTTTTTATATCTTGACCTTATATAAGGTAGGGTTTTTTGTTTTGTTTTGTTTTGTTTTCTTGAAGTTTAGGACTCATGAGAAATATCCCTTAAATTGCCTGCCCTTGACTGCTAAAGTTACTTAATAGATTCACTGGGAAGAGTTTCCCATTTATTACTTTTGGCATTTTATTGAAAAACGTCTTTTATCAACAAATGTGTTTGCTATGCCATCAAGCCAAAACTCAAAAGAAATATTGTTCTTCCCTCTGTTCATATTCCCCAGTTTATTCTGGCCCTCTAAATGAGTTTCTGGTTTCCCTGGATTCCACACAAACTCTGGAGTTGGATTTCAGTTGGAGGTCAAAATTTTAAACGCATATAATTTGGGAATGGTGATGCATGGTAAAAAGCTTTGGAGCAATTGACAGCCGTTGCCACCTCTTCCTCTAGAAACCATACTTCTCCTCCCACACCCCCTTCCCCTCCCACAGTTATTTGATCCCCCTCGAGTGAACCAGTTAGCTTGAACCATGTAAAGCCAAAGCCCGGAAGGAATGAGAAGGTCGAAGCAGAAATTACTGGATTCAGAAAGGAGAGAACTGCAGATTCACCAAGAGCCCATAAGGGCCCCGAGAGACAGAACCAATTCAGTTTTTCAGGGACAAAATGATCTCGTTTCTCAGTGACAGAGAAAAGAGTCATTCTCGCACAGATTCTCAGTTCCTTGTAGCAGTTCCCCTGAGATGTGGCAGTTTTTTTCCCTTCCTTAGTATTTCTATATATTTACAAGGATACATCACCTCAGGTTTAACTTGGCCAATGGCAGATTGTTTTCTTTTGCTAGATATCACCTCTTGGTTTTCTAATCTAGAAAATGTCGAGAAATGAAAAGACCACCTTCTTATTCTTTGCAGACCTCCTTTGATTAGGCTGAATTTTTTTTTTAAGATTTTATTTATTTATTTTGACAGAGAGAGACAGCGAGAGAGGGAACACAAGCGCGGGGGCGGCGGTGAAGTGGGAGAGGGAGAAGCAGGCTTCCCGCCGAGCAGGGAGCCTGATGTGGGGCTCGATCCCAGGACCCTGGGATCACGACCTGAGCCGAAGGCAGACGCTTAACGACTGAGCCACCCAGGTGCCCCTAGCCTGAATTTTTTTTTTTTTTAAGTAGGCTCCACACCCAGCATGGAGCCCAATATGGGGCTTAAACTCACGACCCTGAGATAAAACCCTGAGCTGAGATCAAGAGTCGGATGCTTAACTGACTAAACCACCTAGGCATCCCGGTAGGACTGAAATTTTTTAGCTTTGCATGAGAAGAGTTGTATCTTCAGAATCTTTTTTTTTTTTTTCTTAATACCAGGAATTGCTGTACTTCTCCATAGAATTTGGCTTGGCTTTATTTTGTGGTCGACCCTGAGCCATGACGCTGATCAAGCTTGACTTTTTCATTTTCATGACTTAAGACAGCTTAAAAATAAATGTGAAACCCATATAGAGAAGTTGAATCACTATGTTGTATACCTGAACTAATGTAACATTGTGTGTTGACTATATTCAAATTTTAAAAATTGTTTTTAATTGAAACCCACATAGAGTAACAGCTTAGGAGTTTGTAATATGTAATTTTCCATTAAGCTCATCCTGGATTGATTTTCCAAAATTATTTCTGTTCTTTTTTTTTCTTCCTTTCCTTCTCACCTCGATCTTAGTAATCTTATTTTATAAACTTTTTAAATAAATATAAATCAATGAATTAATATCACATCCAGTGTGCTCAGCACATGGATGTATGCATCAAAGATGTTCCATAAATACATGTTAAGTCTTGTTTCAATTAAAGTCATAAATACTCTTCTGAATGCAGTAAGCAGTGACTACCTAATAGAAGACTTTTGGGGCCTTAAGGAAAATGTTCTGCTTAAAAGATTTGTGACCATGATACCTATCTATCTCTCTAATCTCTCTATCTATCTATGTATCTATCATCTATCATGTAGATGCCATTTTCAAAATTCTCTAATACTCTCTATTAATTTTGATACGTAGACACATCTTAACTAACATTATGTATAAATATAATGCTCTCTTTACAATTTTTTTCCCCTCCCATTTCATGAAACGCTTTTATTCAAAGCCTTTATATGCACCTTCAGCATCACTTACTAACATTACTGGTCCTATCATTAAAGTCTTCTGTGAAAATTTATATTTTGGAAGTTGTCCAACATACTCAAAAGAGAAGCTTATAACCTTTCATGTACCTATTGCCTGACTTCAACAATTATCGATATATAGACAACTTTATTTCATCTATATTTCTACCCATTTCCCTTCCCTGAAATAAAAGCCCTAAAAAATCCAATTTGAATTGGATGAACTTATAATGTATTTTATCTTAAAAATGTTAGGTCAAGGGGTCCCTGGCTGGCTCAGTTGATAGAGCGTGCGACTCTTGATCTCGGGGTCATGAGTTCAAGCCCTACATTGGGTCTGGAGCCTACTTAAAAAAAAATGTTAGGTCAATCTACATGAGACTGCTGATATTCTCTCATTTTAGACTTATAGAAAATGCAGTTTCATAGGGCTCAAAACCACGTGGTTCATATGGTTCCTCCTCACTCTGTCCAAAAAGGGCAGAAAGAATGTCCAGTCTAATAGCAGTGAATGTTTCTGCTACTGGAATTGTGGTCTCTAAATATCATTTCTCATTCAAAGGAACAAGGGTTTTGGAAAAAGACATTTTGGAAAAGTGTCTAATTTTAGCTCTGGGGCAAAAAATGCGAGATAAGCTTGGAATTATCTTATCATACCCTAAAGCAAGGGTGTTGACAAAGGCTATCAGGTTAAAGGACTCTGGAGCCAATTTGATGGTTTTGATGATTCTTGCACACACATGAAGTCAAGAGTATTTCCTCTTCACATTTTTAGGATGATGGCAGGTTGGGTGATTTGACTTGACCCGGCTAATCAATAATAGCTTTTGTTGGTAATTTTCTCTTTCTCATTCTCTAGGAGAGCTACCTTTCTCTAGAAGATTGGTGAGTGACATTCCATTGATGAACTTTCTTTCAGCACATTCAACACTTAACTCCAGAGAAGATCAATGGGTTAGAGAAGGTTGTAATTTACATTTCTTGTCAAAGTAGAAACATGTCTATAAGACTATGGATGTGTTTAACTTTGGAGTTGTCCATATAAAGAGATAAAGGTCTTTTAGTTTGGAGAAAAGCTAAAATAAAACTGGAAGGGGATCATTATCACAAATGACTGCCAAATGCCTCAGGACACCGGGAAGCTATTTGTGATTCTAGTAATTACTATAAGGGGAATTTAACAGATCCTTCTAAGATACTATCAAGCCCTTCAAAGGGAACTGAATAATTGTTTGCCTCTGGTAAGTCTGACTTCAATTGAAAATATAGGTAAAAATATTAGAAATGTGTGTGGATGCTCCTACCACACTGGATTCCTAGCCTGTGTATATCTTAGAACCAAGTGAAACAAAAATACATGAGGATGAATCCTGAGTTTCTCCTAGGCCACTTCTGGTCAGCAGACAGACGCAGAAAAATGATAAGGTTATCTGAAGCCCTTCTCCATTCTTGCCAGCTGGGGTTTTCTGCAATGGGCATGGGACAAATTCTCTGGACATGAGAATGAATAAGCACTGGAGGCTTTTGCAATACAAAATGCTTTCCCTTAGGGAAGGCAGAAAGTGCCCTGCTGAGAGGTGTGGAGAGAACCAGACTAAACTGGCCATAAACCTCTTTCTTTGCTAGAACTAAAAACTGACCATGTTTTCCACCACCACCACCACCCCCCCACCCCAGTGCAAATAGATCTTTGATTACTTTAGACTTTACCCTATATTCTACTCCCCATATAATCAGCTCTCTGTTAATGTTACCTTCTAAGTATTTCTACTACATCATTTTCTCCATTGTTGATCCTACTATCCAGAAAAACCTTATCAATTCACCTGGCTTATCCCTATAGCCTCCCAATTCTAGCTTCTTCCATTCCTTCCATTTTCACCCATCTCCACAGTCTTAGTTTTTTCTTCTTGGGAAACAAATCTGATCATGTCATTCTCTTGCTCCAATGCTAAATTAGTATGGGTTCAAACACCGAAATCTGGTTTTAAAATGCCTCCCCACAATTTAAATTCCCAACTTGCCCAGCTTTATTTCCTACATGCCCTTTCCCCCAGTCTTTCATCTCTAACCAGGATTCTCCTGGAAATATTTCCTAACTCTGATGACTATTAGTGCCTAAATCAGTATAACAAAAGACAAGAGTACTTCACATTTCACTATAACTGCACACCCTCAGGGTAAAATTAAAAATCCAAACTCTCAAACAGAGTTAAGGTCAAAAGAGTACCCAAAACCTAGTTCTTTCTGGATCCTTCTAGAAGACTAAGATTTATAAAGAATTTTAATAAAATTAAGATATCAGGTTATTAGAGGTAAATGACATAGACATTCAAGATACACCAGAACAATCTTTTTCCCTTTCACACTCTGAACTTGCTTGCCACAAAATAATTGCTCCAACTGGTCCCTCACCCCAAGTTTTCCTCCCCACACTTAATAACTTTCTGTCAAAGTCTCACTCTTCAAGGCCAAGTTCCAGTTCCACCTAGTCCAAGATCATCAGCAAAATTAGTATTGTCAGTCTTAACAGTCCCTTGGCATTTTGTTTGCACCAATGCACCACTCTGCTTTGTTTTACTTTTCTGCTTTTTATAATTCACCTGCCTATTATATGGAGAATGTTTAGAAAACACTTCTTATCTTGTATGGAACCGCAGTACCCATCACAGTTGTTTATACACTGTAGGCAATGATAAATGTGTTAAATCTAGTTGATTGCACTGAAGTGAAAGGAGGAGAAACCAAAGACATATTTTGCTTACCTCCCCAATTTATCCACACCCCCTTTCCATGTTGATCATATGTGAGTGACTCCTGGTAGGAAAATATTTTTTGTCTTTTTACAGATAACTCATTACTGCCTCAATGTTAATAACTTGTAAAATGTGAGGCACATTAGATTAGTCTTTTGGAGTCATCCACCTGAATGGTTCCTGTTCTTAAAATTGCTGTGTAGAATCAAAAGTAGTTGGGAAGTAGAAAGTGGTTGCTATCCAGGAATTTATCATTGATCTCTGGAGACACGCTGCATGATCATTAAGTACATGGGCTTTTTAGGGTTAGACACATGATTGAGATATGGCTCTGTCCCTGACTATCTGGGTGACCTTGATTAAGTTATTTAACCTCTCTGGAAGGTTAGTTTCCTTGGAAAGAGACGGAGTTTAGGGTATAGGATGTTTATTTAGGAGGAGCTTGGGATCAACATCTGTGGAAGGAATGCAACAGAAGCAGGAATGGGCAAAAAGAGGTCTATTTTCAGTGCAAACCCAATAGCAGCTTCCACCAATCTCTTGAGGGGCTTTAGAGCTAGAATGATCCTATGGAGTTGACTCAAGTTGGATCAAGATGTCAGGCCTTTATGTTCCCATGGAATCATTGGAAGTGGGTAAATATTTAACAACTGGCTCTCTGGGCTGGGGGGGTGTACGGACAAATGACTGATCTGTAGTGTTTGCTGATTTACATAATGTAAATATTCCCATCCATACCTATTTCAAGCTATCAACATGAAGTCACTGTACATGGTATTGGGAAGAGATGTATACGATGGGTCTCTAGCAGTATCTTCAGGCTCTAGGACATACTGAAGGGGTATGACCTTGGATAAGGAATTTATTTGTGAAGTTCAGAAAATGTGGGTAAGGGGCTACTTTCCACTTCCTATCTGAGCTTCAGCCTCTCTAGATCTCCTCCCCTATAGTGAAGCTCAAGTTTAATTCCTCCACAGGTCTAACATTCCCTGCAAGGGCTGGCCAAAAGTGTCTTTGAAGGCCATCTAACACAGACTAGCTGTTTCCTGCCCCAGAGGTGGGGTTTAGAAGATCCTGGGTCTTAAAACGGTTTGGGCTGTTCTTCCCATAAGGGGACATGGAACTAAAAAAGTACTTTACTATCCTTCCTGTCTCCTACTGCAGCAAGAACAAAGCAGACATTGAAATCTCATAGACATTCCTGCCACACTGGCTTACAGTAATTTTTAGTTCTCTTTGCCATCTTCTGGAATCTACTTATTTTCCATCTCTGACTATAATAGTGAATCCCAAGGTCTTTAGCAGAGTTACTACATGTAGTAAAAAAAAAAAAAAAGGGTGGGGGCCTTAAATCCCATGCCTTCTTCTCCGGGGCTCTAATTACATTCTTTCTCTCTGAATGGATACTCTGTCACAAGCATTTCCCTTGAGGGCCAATGTCAAGCACAGAAAGCAATTCAGGAGTGGTAGGGGACTCATACTTTTTGCCCTTACTGAAGCAGAGGCAGAAGTGCATGCTATTGGGAACAGTGACTGGGCTCCCCTGGGAAATCCTTAGTGGCTGAAAGTCAAGCTTTATAGTCCCAGGGACAACTGGTGTCTGGACCCAATGGAGGTAAAAACCATTTCACTTTTTGACTATAACTGCTCTCCCCCAGAGGAAAATAAATGACTAAATTAAAATATTTGACAATGGCTAGGTTTAACAGTTTCCAGAATTCTTTTAACAAAGAATTCTCTGTGGACATGTTCAGAAAAGTAAAATTGTATGTTATCTGGAATCTATAAAACTAAAATAAAAGTCAATATTCTTGAACTGTGAGCCAAGAACCATGGAAGAAGACCAAATACATCTGAGAAATATATTTTGGTCATCTAATAACCAAATAAATATTTCTTATAAATCAAATATCATAGTCACCTTGCCAAAAATTAAATAAAGTGCCTCTGCTAAAATAAACAAACAACAAAACGCAAAACAAAACAAAAACAAGTAAATATTCTTGGGTAGTAAACTTGAATGGAAGCATCATACCCACATGTGGTCTATGACATTCAAAGCCAATACCAATATAATGATTCCCTGCCCCAGAGCGTCTCTGTTCCTCTTTGAAATAAAATGAATGGAATAGAATGTTAAAACAAAAAAAGGTCCTTAAAGATATTTTATAAACAAGAAACTGAGACTTAGAGAAGTTAAATTACTTTTCTGAGTATATTTTACTTGGTAACTCATGGCAATCCTTGTGTATCTTGGAACTAATCACTGTTCCCTACCTCAAAAAGTTACTTTTTCAGAAAAACTTGGAAAGAATGGAGAAGTTTTGACTTTATTGCTGCCCTCATGCTATTAGCAAGACAAAAGAGACCTTTATTTCCAGTTCTCAAGATTCAGGTTTCACACCATTGGCTGAGAAAAAAACTATTCTTAGTAGCCAGCAATTAGAAGCAACCCAAATATCCATCAACAGAAGAATGGATACACACACTGATGTGCTCATCTGGTGAAATATTACTCAGCAGTGAAAATGAACAAACTACTCATAAATATAACAACATGAATGGATCTTGTGTACATTTGAACCAAAGAATCTAGATGGCAAAGAGTACACATTATATTATTTCAATTACAAGAAGTTCTAGAACAGTTAAAAGTAATCTATGATGATACAAATCAGATTAATGGTGGTCTATTGGGAGAATTTTCTCAGGTGATAAAAATGTCCTATATCTAGTTTGGGGTTTTAATTATAGAGATGTATACAATTGTCAAAACTCATTAAAACCAGAGATCTGTGCAGTGTGTGTGTGCATGTGTCTCTATTTTAAATATAGATATTACAAATGATTGAATAGAGCCATGCAAATATTCAGAAGAAGCTTTCAGTCATTTTACAACATTATATCCACTTTGATGAAAAAAAACCAGGAAAATCAATTTATAGTTGAGTAATTTTCTGCTTCTAATCCTTGTTTTCAGCCTCTTGGCTCTCCATTTTATCTCCATATGTGCTTTTGGAATTTAAATGGCTTTCCAATAAAGACATTGTTTCTATCATGTGGATCAACAGATTTTTGTATATTTGCTTATTCCTCCAAAAGTAAAGAGTATTTTAGAATGTTTATTTTTATCCCCACCCCCACCCCATCGCGTGTGTCTATTAGAAATGTGTTTAGCTACAAGTAATAGATAACTTGACTAAAATGGCTTAAAGCATAAACAAAGTTTTGTTTATTTAATAAAAAGCCTCGAGGTAGGTGGACGCAGAGGTGGTCTAGCATTTTAATGATTCTGGGAACCCAGGTTCTTTCCACCCTTCTGTTGTTAACAGGATGGTGGTTTTCATCCTCAAGCTTGCTGTTTCTCCTGGAGTGGGTCACATTGCTACCCGAGGCAGGGCTTCCTTAGCAAGAAAGGTGAAATGGCTTTTGGGTGGGCAGCCACTAGCATATGCCTTAAATTTAATGCCATATTTTTAAGAAAATATAAGCCATTACCATCTACCATATGCAAAAGGAAAATGTTGTCAACAATGACCTCATTGTAGCTACTCCAGTGAACACTGCTATGATTATAATTAGACTGAGCATAGTTGCTGACATGCTTCTAACCCATGAAGGCTCCCTCATGAAATTTCAGTCCAAATCACAGCTCATATGCTCTTTCCTGTTTGTTTTTTTCTCCTTGCCAGTCTTTTCCAAAAATTGCTTGGCTGAACTTACGCATTTGTCTTCTAGAAAACTTGAGAATTAGCTTGCCTCATTCTGTTTTCTTAAATTCCTGTAGGTATTTTGATTGGAATGGCGTTGCATTTACAAATTAGTGTTGGTAGAATTGAAAACTAATTTCACTCACATGTGGAATTTAAGAAAGAAAACAGATGAACATAGGGGAAGGGAAGGAAAAATAAAATAAGATAAAAACAGAGAGGAAGGCAATCCATAAGAGATTCTTAACTATAGGGAACAAACTGAGGGTTGCTGGAGGGGCAGTGGGTGGGGGGATGGGGTAACTGGGTGATGGACATTAAGGAGGGCACTTGATGTAATGAGCACTAGGTGTTACACGCTACTGATGAATCACTAAATTCTACCCCTGAAATTAATAATACATTATATGTTAACTAACTTGAATTTAAATAAAATTTTTAGCAAAGAAAAAGAAAGAAAATTGCATATAGTACCTAAAGTACTAGGTGAAAGCATTTCCTCTGCAGCTTGACGGATCTCCTTATAAAGCAAGAACCTGGAAGGGGCTGACGTTGTACAGGGGTGGCATGACCAGGGGTTAACAAGGATCAAATGGTTGTAGCATTTCGAATCAGTGGAAATATAAAGAAGAATGGAATTATAATACATATTTATCAGCAAAAGTATAAAGAGAGAGCCAGGAGATGACCTAGCATTAAATTTCCCACTATTCATAGTGACTCCTTAATTGGGAGTTTCCAAAATAAAATGGGAGTAATGAGATGGAGCCCTGAAGGAACATTATTTGGCACTACAGGAACATTATTATGCCACTAACACTGATCTGCTTCAATAAACTCTGTATTCAGACATCACCGGAAAGCACATGGTAACAAAAGTGAAGTCTTGCATCATCCATAAGAGATGTGTTCTTCTTTGCAATTGATCAGCATTCTGCTTTACAGTGAGTCCCAGAATAACTCAGCTCTGCTCTGTAGCTAAGATTTATTGTAAGAATTAAATTAGATATTGTGGAAAGTGCTCGATACATTGCCAGACGTACAGTGCGGGCTTAGTATATGGTAGCTATTATTATAAATGGTGAAATATGATGGTAGATAGTATTAGCTCCACTTTATAGATGTGGATAATGAGGCTCAGACCCCTTGAATAGCTTTTTCAAGGTGTTCCAGACAATATACACCTCCTTGACTCCTAAGATATACTATTCCTACTATTCTTTGCTGCCTGCATTATCTACCAGTATCTTTACTCTGGGGAAGCCATTTCTCAGGCTTTTTTTTTTTTTGTGAAAGATGATCATATCAGGGTGACAATTTTCCCCCAAATATAGATAGATAGTGCGACCAGGATGCTCTTGAGAAAATGGGGCAAACTACTTGAATTTGAAAGGTTCCTAAAAATGTGTGATCTATGGACATGAAACTCATAATAAGCGTCTCCAGCTACATTTGTTTGATTTTTAGATTGTTGTAGAACCAGAGGTTGTTAAGCCTTGGAGATCACCTAGTCCATCCCCTTTAAGTGATAGAATGATGACATCTGAGCAGATGAGTAACTTGCCAGAGTTAGCATATTGGTGGATGTGGACTAAAATCCAGGCCTCCTGATTTCCTAGGCCAGTCTAGTACTTTGAATTAAATATGATGGACAGAACATGTGAATTGTGCCCATATATGTATGAAAACTGTAAATTTTATAGTAAAATTGGGAATAATTATGCACCTTATTGCATTTGGAAAATTATTTAAAACTTAGATTCAGGTGTTAAATTTTTTTCTGTTTGTAACTTCTTTTCATGTCTTTGATATAGACAATTTAACTTGAAAAGTCGCTAGTGATGAAAATAAATGAGGCAATAAAGAATATTGAGAAGATAGTTTTTCAAGGTTACTTAAATTGTAATTTATATTTTTAATATACATAAGTATTATAATAAATGCCATTGTAAAAAATTAAAACAATGCAGAGGGACACAGAGCAAAGCCTTCCTGCATTCCTACTCTATTCCTCATTAATAGCCACTTAGAACAGTTTGATGGACATTTTTCCAGTTTTTAGTCAGCTAATTCATATGTATGAGATTTAGATATTTAGCTTGGTAGGTTAGCTATCTGAATCATTTTCTACTTGTTTCTTTCTTTTTTTTTAAGATTTTACTTATGTATTTGAGAGAGCAAGTGAGAGAGAGAAAGAGAGAGAACACTAGTGGGCGGAGAGGCAGAGGGAGAGAGAGAAGCAGACTCCCCACTCAGCAGGGAGCCCAATGCCCCAATGCGGGGCTCTATCCCAGGACCCTGGGATCATGACCTGAGCTGAAGGCAGATAGATGCTTAACCGACTGAGCCACCCAGGCGCCCCCTACTTGTTGCTTCAAAAGCAGTATGTCTTGGTGAACTTCGTGTCAGTACAAAGAGACGTACTTCATTCTTTTTAACTGCTGTATATATATGTAATGGCATGAATATTCCAAAATGTATTTGATTATTCCCCTATTGATGATCATTTAGGTTGTTTCTAATTTTTCACAGTTATTATTCATCAGAACTGCTGCAATTAATTTCTGTCTATATGCTTCTTTGAAGCACCTTAATGTGTTTATGTACTGCTGAATTATTCTTCAAGATTGTTTTGCCAATTCACACAAATGTCAGTAGTATATGAGGAACCCTGACTCCCCAAAATTGTGGTAAGTCTTGACGTTACTAATCCTTAGCGTTTACCTGATGGCCAAATAATGATATTTCTTGCTTCTATTCATTTGAATGTATGTAATTCAGTTATGTTAGTATAATATTTATATTCCTTTTTTTATCTTTTACTTTTGTGTATTGTGCTTTTCATGTTATTTTACACAATATCTTTATATGTTCTTGATATTAATCCATTATATGTAACAAATTTCTTCTTCCAAGTACTTGTTTCTGGAGGGAAATGGAACTTTAATTTTCCTATGATAAAAGCAGTCATTCTTTTCCTTTTTTACATCTATATCTTTCCCACTTAAAAATTATAAAAATACATTTTACTTTTATGCTTTGGTTTTTTTTAGGTTTAGCTTTTTTACCCGTCTTGAATTTATTGTTTTTCTAGTCTTTTTAAATTTAAGTATAATTAACATGCAGTGTTACATTAGTTTCAGACGTACAATATAATGACTCAACACTTCTATACATTTCTTAGTCCTCATCACAGTAAGCACACTCTTAAACCTCTTTATCTATTTCACCAATCCCCCAGCACCTTCCCTCTGGTAACCACCAGTCTGTTCTCTGTATTTAAGAGTCTGCTTTTTCGCTCATCTCTTTTTTCGTTGGTTGTTTGTTTTGTTTCTTAAATTCCACATATGAGTGAAATCACACAATATTTGTCTTTCTCTGACTGACATTTTGCTTAGCATTATACCCTCCAGGTCCATCTATGTTATTGTAAATGGCAAGATCTCATTTTTTTTAATGGCTGAATCATATTCCACTGTATATCTATACCACATCTTCCTTACCCATTCATCTATCTGTGGACACTGGGGTTGCTTCCATATCATGGCTATTGTAAATAATGCTGCAGTAAAGATAGAGGACCTAAATATGAGACCCGAAGCCATAAAATTCCTAGAAGAAATCAAGGGCAGTAATTTCTCTGGCATTGGCCATAGAAACATTTTTCTAAATACATCTCCTCAGGCAAGGGAAACAAAAGCAAAATCAAACTATAGGGACTAGAGCAGAATAAAAAGCTTTTGCACAGCAAAGGAAATCATCAACAAAACAAAAAAGCAACCTACTGAATGGGAGAAGATACTTGCAAATGATATATCCAAAAAGGGGTTAATAACCGAAGTATATAAAGAACTTATGCAACTGGACACCAAAAATCCCCAAATAATCTGATTAAAAATGGACAAAGGACCTGAATAGACATTTTTCCAAAGAAGACATGCAGATGGACAACAGGCCCATGATATGATGCTCAATATCACTAATCATCAGGGAAATGCAAATTAGAACCACAATGAGATACCTCTTTATATCTGTCGGAATGGCTAAAATAAAAAACACAAGAAATACCAAGTGTTGGCAAGGATGTGGAGATAAAGGAAACCTCATGCACTGTTGATGGGAATGCAAACTGGAGCAGCCACTACGGAACACAGTATGGAGGGTCCTCAAAAAATTAAAAATAGAATTACCATATGATCCAGTAATTGCACTACTGGATATTTACCCAAAGAAAATGAAAACAGTAATTCGAAAAGATATAGGCACCCTTGTGTTTATTGAATTTATTCTTGGCATATATAAATGTGGAGAATTATGTGGTTTAGTTAATAAAGTTATGGAATTATCTTACAAAGTAATAAGCATTCAGGAGAGAAGAACTCAATTGCCAAAACAAAAATAAGAAAACTTTCTCATTTTCCAGTCAGAGGGTCTCTCTTCATTTATTGGGGAAATAAGTCTGTCCACATTTGGTATGAGGATTTATATGTTTGCACATGTTTTTCCAATCTATTTATGGTCTCCATTTCCCAACTTTTGCGTTAATTTGTATTTAACATATTTTGGCTTTTTTTTTTAAAGATTTTATTTATTTATTTGACAGAGAGAGACAGCGAGAGAGGGAACACAAGCAGAGGGAGTGGGAGAGGGAGAAGCAGGCTTCCCGCAGAGCAGGGAGCCCAATGTGGGGCTCGATCCCAGGACCCTGAGATCATGACCTGAGCCGAAGGCAGTCACTCAACCAACTGAACCACCCAGGTGCCCCTAACATATTTTGGCTTTTAATTGATTGTCTTTCCTGCATTTTATTGAATTGCCAATTTCTCTTTGTTCATTGTTCCCCTCCAACACGTCCTTTTTCTATATTTTGAATGAAATTTTAATGAACATAAAAATCTGTCTAAACCTAACTTTACATATATTATTTTGTATTTAAATATGAACATGCAGAGTTAATCATTAGCTACGACATCTATCTATATATGACAAAATCTTAGCATACTTTCACTTTCTACCCTCCATATAACCCCTCAACACATACACACACACACACACAAACACACTTCTCATATTCAGTTGAGGTTCTTTGGAGTTTTCAATCTAGACTAATATTAAATTTTGTGACATAATGCATCAGCAAATATTTAAATAGGAGTAAAATTTTGCCACTGTGCTTGACAAAATGAAAAATAAATCTCAGGAAAGGAAGATATTGATCTCAAGAAAAAGTAAAGATAGAGTAGATCTCCTTAAAGAAGTTTTTGTGAACTGCAAACTTTCTAACTCCTTGAATGTCCAAAACACTCTTTATCTTCACACTTGAAAAAATTATTTGTGCATGCAAATACATATATGTGAGTATATGCCATATATGTGTGCACAAATATGTACATGTATACACATGTACAAGAATGTTCTTAACAGCATTCTTCATGAAAGCCAAAAAGAGAAAACAACCCAAGTGTCCATCAACTGATGACTACATGAACAATATTTGGTATATCCATACAGTGGAATACTATTTTAGCCATAAATAAAAATGATGTACTGAAACATGTTCCAATATGGATAGACCTTGAAAACATTATGCTAAGTGAAAGAAGCCAGGCACAGAAGGCCACATATTGTAGTCCACTCATATTAAATGTCTGGAATAGGCAAATCCACTGAGACAAAGTCGATCAGTGGTTTCCAGAGGATAGAAGGAGTGTGGAAGTGGGAGGCATCTCAGCGTTTTATTTTGTGGTGCTGTAAATGTTTTGGAATTAGGTGCTGGTAATAGTTGCACAAAATTGTGAATATGCTAAAAATCACTGAATTGTACAGTTTTAAATGGTTAAAATGATGAATTTTATGTTAGGTGAATTTTATCTCAAAAAATCTTCAAAAATTGCAAAATTAGCATAATATACCACAATCAGTGAAATGGTACAAATATTCAAGCAAAAATTTAATAATCTCTCCACTCCTTCCATTCTTCTGCTTCTTGAGCCTAGAAACTAATATGCACAGCCTGTTGGGAGTCCATTCACACTTTTTTATCCTGTCCACTCAAATAGAAGCATGTACATGTGCACATGTATATGTGTAAACACATAGTTTTCATTATATTATTTGTTTTAACATGGATAGAATCATACCATGTGCATTATATTACAGCTCATGGGCATCCTTCAAGTCAGTAAATATAGCCCCATCTCATTCTTTTTTGACAGCTGTGTACTATTCCCTAGTGTGCACATTAGTCAGCATTCTTCAGAGAAACAGAACCAGTAGGGTGTGTGTGTGTGTAAAGAGATTTTATTATAAGGAATTGGCTCACACAATTATGGAGGTTGACATGTTTCAAGGTCTGCATTTGGCAAGTTGGAGACCCAGGAGAGCCAATAATGTAGTTCTGCTCTACGTCCTAAGGCCTGAGCTCCCAGAGAGCTGATGGTATAAGTTCCAGTCTGAGTGGTAGCAGGTTTGAGACACAGAAAGAGCCAATGTTTCAGTATGGCCCAAAGGCAAGAAAGAGTCTATGTCCCAGCTCAAAGTCAGTCAGGCAGGAGGAGTTCCCTCTCACTCAGCCTTTTATTTCTATTCAGGCCTTCAACAATCAGATAAGGTCCATCCACGTTAGAAAGGGCAATCTGCTTTAGTCAAAGTTTATTGACTATTGTTAATCTCATTCAGGAACATCCTCACAGATATACCCAGGATATTTGAGCAAATATCTGGGGACCCTGTGGCCCAGGCAAGTTGACATAAAATTAACCATGATAGCATGGATATACTACTACAATTCATTCAACTGTTCAATATTGTGGACATTCCAGTTCTTCCTAGATTTTTCACTACCACAAGTTTAGTGCAGGAAAACACACACACACACACACACACACACACACACACACACACACGTGTGTGTGTGCAAAGCAAAAGTTTGCTTTTCCATAGAATAAATTCTAAAACGTCAGGCTTGCTAAATCAGGGATATGTACATTAAAAAAAAAAAACTTAAATAGATATTGACAGATTAGTTTCCAAAATTGTTGTAGCAATTCCCACATCCGTAAGACATTATTTTATGTTTAAAGATCTAAGTCATTGTTTTGACATACTGATGAGTGAAATTAGATTTAATTTTGGGTTTAATTTGCCTTTTCTAGGTTGCATTTACAGTGTATTTTGCCATACTTTTCTCTTTTTGTTTTATAATGTCTTTAAATTCCTGGGTTTTTTTCCATTATGATTTCCAAATTCCTGACTTCCTTAGGAAAATAATCTTCTCCCACTATAAAATTATGCACATATTCTTCCAGGTTTTTTTATTCTTTTTTAAATTTAAATTCTGAATTCATTTGTAATTAATTTTTATATGTGGTGTGAGGTGAGGATCTAGCCTTTTCACTCCAAATGGAAAGTCAGTTGTGCAAGCACGTTTACTCAAATAAATTCTCCATATTCTATTAAGTTGGAATAAGACCTTCATCAAATATAAAGTCTTAACTTTCATTTGGATCTCTCTCTGAACTTTTAATTCTATTTCACTGATCTGTTTGTTTATTCCTCTCTCATTTCAACATGATTTTGAATATAGTAGCTTTGTAGATATCTGGTAAGGGGAGTTCCTTAGCCACTACTTTTTTTAAAGATTTTATTTTTAAGCAATCTCTACACCCAATGTGGGACTCCAGCTCACAACCCAAGATCAAGAGTCACATGCTCTACTGACTGAGCCAGCCAGTCACCCCCCTATCCACTATTTTTACTTTTCATAATTTACTTGAGCAATCTTCGCCTATTATTCTTCCAAGTAACTTGTAAAATAGTTTTTTTATCCTAGTCACATAAAAGCAATGTTAATTAGAATTTCAATAATACTCATCATTAAAAGATGATTTACAATTTTATATCATATGAATACATTGTGTCTTCCCTTTCTGTGTTGTTTTACATTCTTCAATATGATTTTATAGATTTCTTCATGTGGTTTCTACACCTTTCTAATTAAATGTATTACTAGACAATTTCCATATTAAAATGGTAACTGCCAACATAGGTAAAAGGTATTGATCATTGTGTATATGTGTATTTTGTTTAGGCTTTCACCAATTATTTTAAATTCATTTTAGCAGTTTTAAAGTCTCTTGAGATTTCTGGATATAGGAACTAACCAACTACATCTCTCTATAGTTGTTGTAGAAATAGTTTCACTTCCTTAGTCATAGATTTTTTTCATGTTTAATAGTTTACCATGGGACTATATTACTTTTTAAGTCAAAAATAAAAGTTATTTCACGAAAAAAGCTAATTTTAAAGTTGATTTGTGCTAAAAATAAAAATCATTTGCTTTTTCAGAAAGAAATAAATGCAAGGATTAATACAAGACTTGAACTTCCAAATAAATAGGATCTCTGGCACCAGTAGGAACCATCACTATTGATTTGACTTACTGATTATGCTTATATTATTTAGAGTCAGTTTTCCAGATTTTAGTAATGGTGCCTTTGGTCAAATAAAAATGAAATAGATAAAAGGAAACGAACAAAGGGAAACAGATAATACAGACAAACCAATGAATTCTAGGTCGTATGAAATATATGTAATTGTCACAGCTACAGGAGAATACTCTAAGTTTATATTGCCATTCATTGCCTGATTCTTCATGATTAAAAGCATGCATTTGTGTGATAGTAGACATAGGGTTAGAAGTCCAGTTTGTTACTATGAAATAGAGTAAAATCAGCAGGTTTACTTGAGGAGTGAAAAGAAGATTCAGACTTATTTCATCTCTGTGTAAATGACTGACCATTTCCCATCCTCTCATTATCTAAAATCTTCGGTCATGATCATCATCATCATCATTATCATTATGTTTCTAGTGGTTAAGAGAAATCATCACACTGTACTTAAAGAAGGAAAGAACTATTCAGTTTACATTTGAGAATATTCTGAAGAAAAGCCTTCATAGCTTTGAATTTAATGGATTTACTTTAAATATGTAGTCTAAATAATTCTGGGTATACTAGACATACAAAAACCAAAAAATGCTAACAATTAAAAGAATAACTCCATCTCACATATAAGCAAATGTTGGCCATTTTTTGTTGTTGAAGTATAATTGACATACAATGTTATATTAGTTTCAGGTGTGCAATATAGTGATTCAACAATCCTATATATTACTCACTGCTCACCACAGTAAGAGTAGTCACCATCTGTCATCAGTGTAACTTTATTACAATATTATTAACTATATTCCCTATGCTGTACTTTTCATCTCCATGACTTATTTTATTACTGAAATTTGTATCTCTTAATTCCCTTCATCTATTTTGCCCAGCTCCCCACCCACCTACCCTCTGGCAACCACCAGTTTGTTCTCTGTATTTGAGGGTCTCTTTGTTTTACTGTTTGCTTATTCGTGTGTTTTGTTTTTTAAATACCATTCACACAGAGAGAGGCAGTGGCCACTATTTTTATGATTTGAGAGACGTCTGAGACAATAGTTCCTAATATACAGAATGATATCTCCTTCCCCATCTCCCTTCCCTATTCCCTGAGAATAGACAGTCACAACTTTAAAAATGTCCCCTACCACAATGAGTTTGTAGTTTGACTGTTACATATCTTAAGTGGTAGATTCATAGCAGTTTTATCTTATTCAGCATTATGACTGATTGTGACAAGCTCCTCAAGAAAACATCCACACACTAATAGCCAAAAATATTAGTTTATCGTTCCTCTCTACCCACAAGGCGAAGAGTATCATGACCGTTGGCAGCAATGGATGACAGATATACCACAGGCTGACTGGGGCACAGCACCTGCTTGGGTCTTGGTTCTGCTTACACTTGGGCATTGCCAGATATATGAATCATCATGAATTCTACTAGGGTAGTTCCTAAGTATCATCAGGACAACAGTTTACACCTTAGGCAATCAAAGTATTCAATGATGGGACAACTATTTTTAGGGGATTGACATATTTCTCAGCTGTTACACAGTTGTTTCCAGTGGCACATTCTATTCTCATTGCTGCCATCAACTACATGACACTTCTCTGAGTTGAAATTCTAATATTCTTCATTCCCCAAGCATACTACATGAGCTCAGTATCCTGTTCCAAACATCCTTGAGACCCTTCACAAGAGCTGCAATTAATTTTAAGAACTTTTTCACATTTTAAAATCTCTTATGGGGTGCCTCAGTGGCTTAGTCAGTTAAGCATGTTTTTGATGCTCTTTTTGGCTCAGGTCATGATCCCGGGGTCCTGGGATCGAGCCCCACGCTGGGCTCCCTGCTCAGCAGGCAGTCTGCTTCTCCCTCTCCTTCTGCTCCTCCCCCGCCATGCATGCTCTCTCACTCACTCACTCACTCACTCTCTCTCAAATAAATAAATAAAATCATTTTAAAAATCTCTTATGCCTATTTAAATGCTGGTAATTACCTAGAAAGTTAAGTGTAACTTCGAAGGAAAATCGATAAGTAATAATCTCACATACAGGCAACTGAGAAATCAAGTACAGATGTCCAAGGAGAGATCATACAGGATTTCACAGGGTAGCACCATCTGGACAGAATCCCACAGTCTGGAGTCTGTTCTTCATATCTGCAGATCTGGCAAATTAATTTGTCAGTCTATTCTGTGCTGATCAGGGTCTTAGGGGCAGACTACAACTAACCAGACTTATAAGAGGCTGGTGTATAAATTGAATTCAAATAAATTGATTGTTAAAGGATAACCCATAAATTAGAGTGACCACATAATTTATTGTCTAAACTGTGACACTTTTAAGATCGAGAAAAAGGGCACTATTAATAATTAGGCTGGGACAAGAGGTATAAACTCTAATTGTCTGGGACAAAACAGGACATATGGTCACTTTATCCATAACTCACTCATCTCCGTGGTCCAGTGCATTTCCTACTTTGTATTAAGGTCTCTGGGAAGCTAAAATAATAATTTAAAAGTTGTGAGAGCAACATGAAGTTAGAGCCGAAGGAGATGGATAGTTCTGCCATGGATAAATCTATTGTAGTGGGGCAGGCAATCATAGTGCATCAGAATCTATATGTTGACCATAATATAAACATGTCCCTCAGGTCCAGTGTGTCTCCCCCTTTGGACTTCGTTTTTTATGGCTTCCGGCTAGGTCCACTTTCCCCCATCTATTCAGATGGGATCCAATGTGGTTGGTTAGAATTCAACTTTCTGAGTTATAAAAAACGTTCCAGTCTTGCTTCCCTGAAGAGACACCCCAGTTGCCTGGACTTGAGTATTTTCCAAATCTTAGCCACATCCACATCAACCATAGCTTAATTAACAGCAACAGGTGTTTAATTTCATTAATTAAGTATTAGGAATAAAATTATCTTCTGAAAATGAAAGCAGGGAGAAGCAAATCCATAACAATATTTCTCTGCACTGATTTAGACAAGATTATATTAAAGCCATATGTAATTTATAGCTAAAATAAAACATATTAAATGAGATCAAAGGGTTTGTTACAGCAATTTAGGATAGGGTAATTACCACCAAATTTACTGCAGGCTTGGTTGGTGATAAGTAAAGAAGATGTACGACAAATGGTTAAACAAGTGAACCTATAATTGGAGGAAACAAAGCTTTGGCTTTTGTAAGATGTAGATGAGACTAATAAGTTTAATCAGAACTTAGCTTAGATACCAAGAGCGAGCAACCTGTAAGCATGTGTTATAAACGCATCAACAAATTAGTAAAAGCCAAATCAAATGCTATTTAGAAAATAGCACTTGGAAGACATTATGGGAGAGCATCATAAGAAAAGAGGAGCAAATTTTGTCCAAGAAACACTGGGAATATTAAGAATGCAATGGAATGTGCTGGTTTGTAGAAAATTTTGCAAATGAATTCAGAGGAAAGAAAAATGGAAATTGTTTTCTTGGTCAGAGACACTGAAGCTTACAGAGGAAGTAGAATGACTGATCTCAGTAATCAAGAAGTTTGGACATACACTGATTGTGCTTTATCCCAGTAAATCATCTTTTGAAGCCAGTTTTGAAAGGCAATGCTTCTATTCCACTGGATCCTGAGTCTAAAATGAATACCAGTGAGTGTTTGTAACCTTAAAGACTGCAAGGGGAATTAAATAGGACTGTAAGGGCAACAGTAAAATTTCCAGGGCCAGGGAGGAGTAAACTTAAATCATTGAATGACAAAATCTTACACATACAATGAGAAATAAGAAATTGTATTGACAAAGAAGAAGGTTTTGGAAGAATCTAAACATCCCTATTCCTACTCTATGACCACTGACACTAAGAGATGGTAAAACAAAAGCCCTCGTCCATGCCTGCATTGCTTGATCTTGGTTTGGCCCCCTTCTTTGTCCTATAATCCATCCATTCAGAGGAGATGGCTCAGTGCCTTTCCTTCCTTTTATTCTGGAGAAAGCTCATAGTGTGGCCTTCATACAGCAAAATTAAGTATTTTTTCAACCTCATGGAAGAAAATACAATGATCCAAGCCTGTTGTAATCAAAATAGGATTGAGTTATGATGTCGTAATAAGCAGTCCCCAAGTTTCAGTAGATTTACACATGAAGTTTATTTCTTGAACACATAGAGCCTATTGTAGGTCAGGTGACCCACCAGTGCAACTGTCTTTTGTGATATGACCCAACAATGCAGGCTGCTTCAATCTTGCTGTTCCTCAATTTTAATGTACCACTCCAGGCTCATCACTGAAAGGGAAGGTTGAACAGAGGTATTTCACTGTCAGTCCAGAAGAGACAACTTATTATTTCATTTTTTTCAAGTTTTTATTTAAATTACAGTTAGTTGACATAGAGTATAATATTAGTTTCAGGTGTATAATACAGTGATTCAGCACTTCCATACGATACCTGGTGCTCATCACAAGTGCCCTCCTTAATCCCCATCACCTATGTCACCCATCCCCATACCCATCTCCCCGCTGGTAACCACCAGATTGTTCTCTATAGTTAAGAGCCTGTTTCTTTGTTTTCCTCTTTTTCCCCCCTTATGTTCATTTGTTTTGTTTCTTAAATTCCACAAATGAGTGAAATCATATGGTATTTGTCTTTCTTTGACAGACTTATTTTGCTTAGCATAATACTCTCTACTTCCATCCACATCATTGCAAATGGCAAGATTTCACTCTTTTTTATGGCTGCATAATATTCTACTGTATGTATATACACCACTTCTTTTTTATCCTTTCGTCAGTGGATGGACACTTGGGCTTTTCCATAATTTGGCTATTGTAGATAATGCTGTTATAAACATCCCTTCAAATTAGTATTTTTGTATCCTTTGGGTAAATACATAGTAGTGCAATTGCTTGATCATAGGGTAGTTCTATTTTTAACTTTTTGGCGAACTTTCATACTGTTCTCCAAAGTGGCTCCACCAGTTCGCATTCCCACCAACAGTACAAGAGGGTTCCCCTTTCTCCACATCCTCACCAACACTTGTAGTTTCCCGTGTTGTTAAGTTTAGCCATTCTGACTGGTGTGAGGTGATATCTCATTGTAGTTTTGATTTATATTTCCCTGATGATGAGTGATGTTGAGCATCTTTTCATGTGTCTGTTGGCCATCCATATGTTTTCTTTGGAAAAAAGTCTATTCATGTCTCCTGCCCATTTTTTAACTGGATTATTTGGGTTTTTTTGTTTTTGTTTTTGTTTTTTTAAGATTTATCTATTTATTCCAGAGAGAGAGAGAGAGAGAGTACAAGTGGGAGGGGCAGAGGGAGAGGGAGAGAGAATCCCAAGCAGACCCTGCACTGAGCATGGAGCCTGATGCGGGGCTCGATCTCACCACCCTGAGATCACGACCTGAGCCAAAATCAAGAGTCCTATGCCTAACTAACTGCACCACCCAGGTGCCCCTGGATTATTTGTTTTTTGAGTGTAGAGTTTTACTTTGTTTAATTTTTTTTAGGGGGGTGGTAGGGGCAGAAGAAGAGGGAGAGAGAGAATCCTAAGCAGGCTCCACGCCCTGCACAGAGCCCAACATAGGGCTCGATCTCACAACCCTGAGATAATAACCTGAACCGAAATCAAGAGTCGGATGTTTAACTGATGGAGTCAACCAGACGCCCCTTGAGTGTTGAGCTTTATAAGACAACTTATTACTTCTGCTCCTGGCCCATTAGCTAGCTGTAGACGCATCGCCTCACTAACTTCAAGGAGCTCAGTAAGGTATTGGTGAACATAGGAAATATCAACCAGGAGTTTTCCATGTGTGATCTTTGATATACTAAGGAAATTTATGAAAATGTCTCCCTCTCTCTAAAGTGATTTTCAAGCCTATTGTTTTCCTAGCAATGCAAATAAAATTTAATTTGACCCACTCCCCCCAAAAAATTAATTTGACTCTTCCTGCTGAGAAATGACAAGAGTGTTCCTTGTGGGGTACTAGACTTCCCCTGAGACACTGAAGCTCCAGTGCTCCAATAGGCAGGGAATTCCAAGAGCTTAGTTGTAGAATGTACAAACACATGGAAATGTTCCAAAAATATTCCATTTCATGATATTAAAATGTAATATTAGGCCTTTGTAATACTTGGGAAATAATGTTCATTTTATGAGCAGACAAAAGGGCAAAATCATCTAAGTGTAGTAAAAAAATCGTATTATTATTAAAAGGAATTAATCTAACTTGCTCATTGCAAAGTAAGAGAAACCCTTATATACAGATAATACATAAGCAAACAAAAATCCTCTTCCATCTCCTGTTGCAAAAACCCATTCAGTGAGTAACTATGAATCAGAAATCAAAACAAACAACTGGTATCTAAGTATAGTCTTCTGAGTATGGGGCTTTTGGGTTGACTGTATCTAAATATGTGATACTCTTTGAGGAAGTCAACACGGTTATCTCCTTCTGTTAAATGCATTATTTAGAAACAATCAGGCAGTAAACTTCTACAAAATATGCTGGAAGTCTCGATACAAGGAATGTCATTTAACCCATTTAATGAAGGTTCAGGGAAGCACTTTGAGTGCTGTTAATTTGAAAAGCAGTTTGTATACAATGAACCTCAGTAAGAAGCAGTGTTCACAGATTTACCTATAAAACCATACACCTCTCCCTCTCAAATATTTATCCTGCCAAATTTAATTGGGCCAGGCAGATAAAACTGTTCAAGCATGGAAACCAGTAATTGTTTGTAATTCATAAAGAGGATTATACACATGCAGTACTTCTAGACAAACTGCCTGTCTGTAAAAGAACACAGTTACGACAGAGGGTCCTACAAATTTGTACTTTTCACGATATGTCCTGCCAAAGGGAGCACCAAATATGCACTTTTTAATAGTCTACTTCCTTCTAGCATTACAGCAAGCATCAGTGCCCCGGGGGAAGCGGTGATGACAACTCTTGCCTCTGTTCATCAGTACAGTACAGAATTTCAGGGGTCATGTCTCAGCTGTAAGCTCACACTGCAAGTGTCAGATTTAGTTTCTAAAGCTTCATCTGCATGCCCGGCAACTAAATCAGCAAGAGTCGTCTATGCCCTGGTAAAGTTGGAACAAGACATATTTCTAGGTCTTCCATGCTGACAAGTTTCCCAAAGGTATTCACTGGAACAATTGTTGAAATTGTCCTTCCGCTGTATGTAGACACAAGCTTAAGATCCAAGCAATAAGACAAGTGGTGTGTCTATGAGATTAATCCTTTCATGAATTTCCTCTAGTAAAGTTGAGCGGGGCATATGCCGAGTACCACATACTGTTCCTGGGCACATAATGGGATCAAGAGTAAAGACCCCGCCAGTGCAGGCCACAAAACAATGTACGCTTCTGACAGTAAACAAACGAGAGTAAATAAGTGATTGTCCAATACTAGTTGTTTAGCTAGAAGACTTCTCTGGAATGGTAAGAATAGAAATGCTGTAAATAAAAATAAACAAAGTCAGTTTTGCCATTCAGGGAAATGGACAGTGGGGATATTTGCATATGGCTGCTGTGAAGCCATCTTGGGAACATTTATTGGTATGGAGAAACTAATTATATCACTGTAACACCGTGCCAAGAAATTTCTTCACAAATGTACAATGAGGCTTTCAGTAAATAAGCCATGAAAAGACCACATTTAAGGATAATAGAAAATGCCACAAACTTGAAATGCTTTGGAAGACTGCGGATTTAGGAGGAGGCTTTAGGAGAATTTACAAGAGCAGTAAACACTGATGCATTCACTACACATCTGCAGGGACTTCATTCCTCCAGACAGAAAAATATGCTTCCCACAAATTGTGACTCTATTATTTCACCATTAACTCTAGAATTTATATAAGTGCAGGATCATTGCCCAGATCCAGCACACGGTTGGCACCATTCCAAACCTTGCAAGTAATTCTCAGGCCACTGAGGGGACCTTAACTCTGAAAGCCTGGAAATTACGCTTAATTAGTTTCCTTTTGTCATCAGTGGACAATAGATGATAAAAGGTAACACTTATACCTGTCAGGGACAACCCACCCGGGAGCAGGCTTCCTTGGAGTCAGCACTCAGAGAGGCAATCCTTCCGAGAGAGGAGTGATAAACTATTATTTGGTTGGAAGAATGATATGCATTCATCTCGTGGTCAGCCTGCATGCTTTCCAGATTCTTGTAATAATTTGCTTCCCAAATACATGGCTTCATTTCCTTTCATCATCCTCCTGGAGTGACCTTCCCTGAACTCTTGAGTGTGGATTGAGTTTCTCATCTCTTCTGCCACATCCATCCCTTGGCAAATGCTTATTTTTCTGACAGGGGGATTTAAGTTGTCTGCTCAGAGATGCTGTACAGAAATGGGTCTTGTGTCTGTACTGCAGTATGTTCTTTTGAGTTTGGCTATAAACAGATATGCCCTAAAAATCAAGACAAAAGGGCAAAAGTCATAAGTCAGCTATCCAGCTGTCCCAGGACTCCTGAAAAAGAATCATCCCAAACATGACTACGATATAGAATCTATGAAATGACTGCTGTTTTCCAATCTAATTCTTGTTCATTTGGGGGGAATTTTAACCCCCTAAATCCAATGAATCTTGTTTACAAAATTAAAGATGTATCTTACGAGCCATTCAAACCCTTTCTTCCTTTTTGTCCTTTCCAGATTTGGGGCACCTGGAAGGCATGCTGGATTAGGAGGAACTTCATGAATCTGATGACCATTGGAGCCTTAACAAATCACCATGCTTTTGATGATAAAGTAGGAGAAGGAAGTCTTTAATTGGCTTCCAGTTGCTATCATGAAGATCTCTTATTTACAGGTAGTTCTAAGTGTGTATAGGAAGTGAGATGTGACTGGTCTGTAGTTAATGAAAGGTTTTAATTCCAAAATTACAGAATTCAATTAGTGTTATGAGGTAGAAATGAGAAAAGGGAAGAAAGCCTTCCCTTTTACCATTCTAAGACATGTCAAAAGATGGGCATGTCTTCTGCTCTTTACCTCACCCAGAATAATTTCTACAAACCCTTTCCCTCTCTGTTCTCCCTGACCACCTCTAAAATGTGCTCAAAATACCTGGGAAAAGACATCTATTTTCCAAGTTCCTGTTTTAATGCATAAAACTACATGTTTGATATTCCCTTCATTTTTATAAGATTTTGGTGATATTCTTATTAACTTCCTAACACATCTGTATGATTTTTCAATGGCTGAAATGATCTTAGTATACCCAACAAATTCACAATAAGGACAGTAATTTTAGCTGAGATCAAAGGATACATTTTACATGTCTTGATTAATATGTAGTTGACCAAGGCAGTACATACTCTACTTTTTCCAGGGAATCAAAGATTTCAAGCCTCTTGTATGTATTTTTAAGTAATCTAACCTGCTTGAGGTTTATTTTTTCTTGGTAACCATGTTCTCAGGTCAGTCTGGAATTTTGAACGTAAATGATGATATTTGAGAAAATCATAAGGTGAACTTCTTGGGTAAGAACAGAGGAATCTGCCAAGGATTGGATTGCTAATTGCACCCAATAACACAAAAGTCAGGTGTGCCTGGGTTTCTAATGGGTACCCAACACTGTCCGAGTTTTTTCTCCAAATACAATAACAAGGATGGAACATCAATTTTCTATTATGAATGTTGTGGTTGCTGCTGTGCGTGCTCTGATCACATCAGGCTTCTAAAGAGGGAAGTGTGAGATGGAGGTTGAAATTTAAATGGTTATATCACCTCCCAACACCAGTCCCTTCATTTTCTGTGGTTGCAGCCCGCTACTTGGTACCATCTTTAGGATTTCACTGAGCCTGAGCATCTTCTTCCTCCCTTCCTCCATCCCTGTGTCCCAGAGCAACTGATTTTTCTACTGGGGCATTTTTCACTGATACAATGGATATAATTGGGGAGTCTTTGATGGAAGAACTTGAAAGAGTCATTAACTTCATTTTGCTTCATTTGTTTTCCAAGTCAAAGAATCCCAAAGAGAACTGCTGTGAAAAATAAGAGCATCTTAATTGACTGCCTTAAAGCTATGCATTTCAGACATCACAGAGGCTGAGCTCTCCCTTGAGGATGGATGGATATGAAAATTCAACTATTATCTAAGGTTGGAGTCCCACCCTCCCCCCCACCGCCCCAGCCTGTGCTCAGGTCTGCCCTATTCCTCTCACCTCCAATCTTCTGCCTTTGAGCATTGAGTCTTTGTAATTTAGAACCCTCCCTTTTCCTGGGAATTGAAGATTTCAGGCTTCTCTTGTGAGTATTTTAAAACAATCTTATCTGTTTGAGATTTACTTTTTCCTAGAAATTTTTAGCTTGAGTAGGAGTCAAAGAAGAGTCCACCTAAATAAGTAGTATTTTACCATTTGCTTAATTAACTCATGGCATCTTTTTCACTGGGTTCAAACACAGGTTACACTATTTACCAGCTGGGTGACCTTCAGCAAGTTACTTAATTCCTTATTTATATCATAAGGATAATAATAATACCTACCTCCTAATATTATTATAAAGCTTAAATGAGTTGATAGATTTAAAGTATTTAAAATGGTGATGGCCATATGGTAAACTCAATATGTGTTAGTGATTGTTATTATTACTAATAGGGCTATCAATTCTAAAGTTCAAGATAAAAGTCAGTTTTCAGTGTACTAGCTTTTTTGATATTAACAAAAACTATGAACATAGGCTATCTACTTATATGAAAAATAAAACATGCACTAATATTTTAATTTGTGTTCAACGTTTTTTATAAAAGAAACAAGATACAAATGAAGTTTTCTAAAGCAAGATCTTAGGAAATGAGACATGAGGCACTTCTATTTGTAGGAAAGGATGACGATAGATTAGTTAGAAAAAAATTACACATAGAAAGGTCTAGTGTAATTACCAAATGCTTAGGATTGTATGAGATAAGAAAGTTGTGTAGGTTATTAATGCAGAGTTTAGTGTGTGTGTGCATATGCATTAGGTAAGTGTTAGCTAAGCATGGGCAAGACAATAACTATTGCCAGGTACTTTCATACTTGATCTTGCTCCACAATGACACTGTGAGATCCTTGGTTATGGATAAAAAATCTAAGGCCTAAATAGGCTAGGTCTTTAAACACATATCTTCTGAATCTAGTATTCATTACTTTAGAATGAAGTCCAGTGCTCTTTAGACTCTATAGTAATTATACCCATATTGGGCACAGGGGAGAGAAAAGAACAAGATAGACGTGGTCCCTGCCTTCTTGAAGCTTCCAATTTAACAAAGAAGACAAACTTCAAAAAAGTAATTAGAAGTGTTAAAAAAAATTAAGGGAACTTCTAGGTAGCTAAAGGCAGTGGTGGCCACAAAGCTATCAGTCTCCCACTATATCTCCCCCAAACAAGATGGGAAATGTAAACCTACACAAAAACCAAGCCTTCAGCATGACTTGAAGACATAAAATGCCAAAGCTTCAAAGAAAGTGTAGATAAAAAAAATAGAAATGTCCAGATCCTAGTGCAATCTTCCATGCTGCCACCTCCCATGTGCCAGCCACAAGGCAAAAGGAGAAAAACTGTGGGAAAGATAGAAGGAGAAGGCTAGGGAGGGGGCACAAAACTGATCCAACATCAGCCTCAGAAAGATTAAGTTTACCTTAGTCTGAATATTCTAAGAAAGCATCTGAACAGATCAGAGCACAGATTGCAAGGGAAGGAATCCAAAAGTCCTTATGGTTTAAGGGGGCAATCTTTGAAACACATAGCTTCTAGAAGAGAAAAAAAAGCAATAAAGAAAAGAGAAACTCCCCTTGGCTATTAGGTGGTGAAAAGGAAAAGAGCTAAAGAGGGAAATGCAGGGTCCTACAGGATAGAAGAAAAAGATAAAACCAGAGGACATGTAGCCTTTCTAACTCCTACCCACACAAACAAACAGATCTGCTTAAAGTGTCTGGACTTTGTTATGGCAAGAGAAAGGATATCACTAAACTAGGAATCTTATGAAATACTCCCATACCCCACAAAAGGAACAAAAGGAAAATCAGCAAATCCACCTAGAACTGTTTTAAAAAATCAGAGAACAAAATTTCACCCACATGTGGATAAGTTTTCATAGGAAAAATACCATATAGCAGAAGAAAATGGTAAGAAAAATATAATCAAACATACATTTGAGAACATGAAAAACCACCGTGTAAGAAATTTAAAAACTAAGAAAGGAGGGGCACATGGGTGGCTCAGTCAGTTAAGCGTCTAACTCTTAGTTTTGGCTCAGGTCATGATTGCAGGGTAGTGAGATCAAGCCCCATGTTAGGCTCATGATCTTCAGGGAGTCTGCTTGAGATTCTCTCCCTCTCCTTCTCCCTCTGCCCCTCCCTCCACTTGCTCTCTCTCTCTCCCTAAAATAAATAAATAAGGAAACAGTAAAAAAAAAAAAAAAAAAAAAAAACAGGGAGATAAAAGACAGCTGACTTAATTCACGGAAGAATTAAAGAAAAGACAAAATTATCTCAGAAATAACCAATTGTAAGGTACCCAAGGAAGAATAGATTCAAGTGAAATTTAATAAGGGGCAATGAAGAAAGACAAGCAAACAATCAAGATAACGATAAGGAGATAAAGAAAGAAGTAAAATTGATCATAGAGAAAGTAGGAAAAATGAATGACAGAAAAAGTGAGAATGATTTTGTATTATCAGAGGCTACCTACCACAGTGAGTTAAACCCATTCACAACCAAATTAGAGCCTGTGAGAGATTTTGGACCAGAGGCACCTAGCTTGTCCATACCAGGATTTACATGCCACAGAGACTGTCAGATTGAAAAAAAATGTTTGTGGTTTTAAGCCACTAAATTTTAGGGTAATTTGCTATATAGCAATAGATAGTGAATTCAGATTTTTGTACTTGGATGTCTGGTACTGCCATAACAAATAACTAAAATATGCACATGGCATTGAAACTGGGCAGTAAATTTTGAGGAGAGTACTAGTGAATGTTTAAAATGCCTTGAACACACTAAAACTTTGGACTTTGGGGAGGATGCTAGTGAGGGCTCAAGAGAAAGTAAGAAAAATGTTATTGGCAACTTGAAAAAAGGAGATTCTTGTAATGTAGTAACAGAATGTAGCTGTTGTCTGCAGTTCAGGGAAAGTAGAAAATGTGCCTAATGAACTGGGGTTATCTACCTAAGGCTGTTTCTAAAATGTTGAAGGTGCCACCTGGTTGCTTCTTGCTGTTTATAATAAAATGTGAGAGGAGAGAATAAATTGAAATACTGCTTTTAAAAAGGAGCCAGGATTTATGGTTTTGAAAATTCTCAGCCCCTACAAAGGCAAATAATTCTAAAATTAGGAAATGCCTTCGGAACAAAGATCAAATCCAGGGCACTTCTAGGAAAACATTGTCTAAAAATGAAGCCAAGGGTATGGCTATAAAATCCCTTGTTAATACTTAAGAAATATCAGAAATATAGATCCTTAGAATTATTTCAGTCATACACAAGACCCTTTAAAGAGATTAAGGGTATACCTCACAGGTCCTATAAATCAAAACCTTAAGGTTGTTGTCCCACAGCCCACCCTGCAGTAGCACAGGGTAGAGAAGGATTTATCTCAAAAAGATTTGTACGTGTGGCTTTTCTCTAATGGAGTGAATTCCACTGAAATTTACAGAAGATCCATATAGTTAATGAGAAAACTATATCAGCAAAAACACTGCAAGTTTGGACTATAAGGGACAGATAGAAAACAAAATGAAAAGAGGCTCTTGGATTCTTAAAATTCTACTGGAAGCTAGCAGGCTGAGAAAAATCATTCAGCTGCAAACGCTGACTCAAAGGGTAAACCCAAAAGCTGACAAATAGCATCAAGAGCCCAAGCCTAATCAAGGAATATCCAACACTTGCTGGTTAGATTCCAGGATTTCTGTGGACCAATGACTCCTTTGTGTTTCCAATCCCCCCACCCCTTTTAAATAGGAATATGAACAGTGTTTATCCTATGCCTGTCCCACAGTTATATGTTGGGTGTGTTGTGGGGAAGGCACATGTCTCTTTAAATTTACAGATCTGTAGAACGAGGAACTACACCCAAGTTGCTGCACCTGCACTGGATTTAGATGATGAACTTCTTAACTGTGAGCTGATACAGTAATGGTTTATACATTTTGAGGACCTTGACAGGGGGTGAGTGTACTTTGCATATGAAAAGGAAGTGAATCATTGAGGGCCAGAGGGCAGACTGTGGTAGGCAGCCTCTCAGATGTTCCCAAAGATCCCTGTTTCCTCTGGTTACTAAACTTATAATCTAAACTTATAACCAGTTTCTAATGAATAGCATATAGTAAAAGTAAAGGGATGTCACTTCCAAGATTAGGTTATAAAAAGATTATGGCCTCTGTCTCCCTCGCTCTCTATCACTTGTTCTGAGAGAAGACAGCTGCCATGTCATGAGCTACCCTATAAAAAGGCTCACAGGGTAAGGAACGGGAACCTCTAAACAACAGCCAGCAAGGTCTTAGGGCCTGAAAACAGTTACAAGAACTTGGAAGGGAATTCTCCCCCTTGAGGTGACCATGGTCCTGGCCAGCAACTTGAATGCAGCCTTGTGAGACCATAAGACACAGGATCCTAGCTAAGGAACTCTGATTCCTGACTTATGGAAACTGTGTATAATAAGTGATTGTTACTTTGAGCTGCTAAGTTGTGAAGTCATTTGTTTTTTTTTTAGCAACAGACACCTAACACTCATTTATTAAAAGAAAAATATTTTTAATGTTCTTAGAAAACACTACCCAACTATATGCCATGGACATGAGACATACCTACAACTATGTGATTCAGAAAGCCAAAAACTGAAGGAATAAGGTATATTAAGCAAATGGAAACAAAAAGAGAGCAGGTATAGAGATTCTGATATCAGGCATAGTTTAATTCAAGCCCCAAAACATCAAATGTGACTAAGGACATTTTTTGTGCTAAAAGCCATCATACAAAATGAAGATACAATGAAATGAACATTTATGCACTAAATGACATAGCAACCACATTTAGGAAACAAAAAACCATCATATATGCAAGAAAACATATGTAGACACACACTAATAATAAAAGACTTTAATCCTCAGTACAAGACAGATTACATGGACAAAAAATATGTAAGGAGATAGAATCCCTGAATAACATAATTAATAAGGTAGATGTTATGAGTGTATATAGAATTGAACATCTTTTTTTAAAAAGATTTAATTTTTAAGTAATCTCTACACAAAACATGAGGTTCGTACAACCCGGACATCGGGTGTTGTGTGCTTTACCAACTGAGTCAGCCAGGCGCCCCTACAACTGCACATCTAGATGTACATTCTGCTCAAGTATCCATGAGACATTGACAAAATATGACCATATATTAGGTCCCAAGGAAAATGTCAGTAATTTCCATTTTGTAGAAGTATTACAAATAACATATCTGATCACAGTACAATAAAACTGGAAATTACTGGGTGCTTGGGTGGCTCAGTCAGATAAACGTGTGCTTTCAGCTCAGGTCATGATCCTGGGGTCCAGGGATCTAACCCTGGGTTAAGTTCCCTGCTCAGCAGGGAGCCTGCTTCTCCTTTTCCCTCTGCCCCTCCCCCTGCTTGTGCTGTCTCTCTCTCTCTCTCTCTCTCTCTCTCTCACAAATAAATTTTATTTATTTGCAGGGGAGGGGGAGTAACAGGCAGAGGCAGAGGGAGAAGCAGGCTCCCCACTGAGCAAGAAGCCCAACGTGGGGCTTGATCCCAGGACCCTGGCATCACGACCTGAGCCAAAGGCAGACCCTTAACAGACTGAGCCACCCAGATGTCCCAATAAACAAAATCTTTTTAAAAAACCTAGAAATTACTAACAAAACAAACAAATAAGCAAAAACAAATTGGTTCTTCCACCTGGAAATGAAAAAGCCTTCTATCAAACAACTCCTGGGTGAAGGGGAAACACAGAATGAAATTACAGAATCTTTAAAAAAAAAGATAATGAAAACAGTACATATCAGATTCTATGGGATATATTTAAAGCAGTGATTGCAGGGAAATTCATAGTTTTTAAAACAACTAGGAAAAGAATAAAGTAAACCAAAAGAAAGCACAAGAAACTTTAAAGATGAAAGCAGAGGTTGAGAACAGGAAACATGAACTTAAAAGCAGAGATTGAGAATAGAAAGCAATAGACCTCATTAATAAAACAAAATCCAATTGTTTAAAGAAAAATAACAAAACAGACACATCACTAGCTAACTTATTCAAAAACAAAAAAGATAAGGCACAGATATATAAAATAAGAAATGACAAGTAGCAACTAACCATTGAAACAGAAGATAACAATTCTTTTTTTAATCATGAGACTACTTCAGAGACCTCTATAGAATTTGAACTCGAAAATCTAGATCAAGTGGATAATTTCCCATGGAAATATACATTACCAAAATTTACTCCATTAGAGTTAGAAAGACCAATTTCCATTAAAGAAACAGAGAAAATCATTAAGGAACTACCCCATAAAAAAGAGCAAAGCCTAGATGTTTTCCCAGAGAGATTTTATCAAACCCTTAAAGAAGATACTTTCAGTGCTCTCTATATTGTTCCAGAGCCTTGGGAATAACAGAAAACATCATAATTCCATTCATAAAGCAAAACCTGATAAAGACATTACAAGAATGAAAATTACATGCCAATATCACTCAAGAATATAAATACAGAAACAACAACAACAAACAACAAACAGACAAAATACTAGCAAAAAAACCCCAAAGATTACAGTAAGAAAGTAATATACCATTACCATGTGGGATTTATTCCAGGAATGTGGGTCACTATTAAGGAACCAGTTAGTGTTATACACCAGATTACTATATTGACAAAAACAACCCCACACAGTTATCTCCACAGATGCTGAAAAAGCCACTGACAAGATCTAACAACCATTTATGCTAAAACCTCTCAATAAAATAAGAATCAAAGAATCAAAATAACCAAAGAATCTTAGTTACTTTCTTAACTAAGGTATATCTACCTTAGTTCTAAAACCGATGTCTTATTGAATGGGGAAATACTAAAGACATTTTCCATTCATAGCAAAGCCACGAAACAAACGAGATTCTGAAAGATGGAAGGATTTCCTGCTCTCTTTTGACCACTTCTGTAATTCAAAATTGCAGACTGGAGTAAAAGTTCCCTCACCAGTGCCTCTCCTACTTGGGGCCCAGGTAGACAGCAGCAGTTAGAGACAAAGTGCACAGGCTCTGTAGTGGATACTAATAACAATGGTTCTTAATGGCTTTGCTTGTAGAAGTACTGAGAGAAGCCATTTTGACTCATTGTGAGATGAGGGAAAAGGACAAAGCAGGAGAAAGGTAAGGATGGAGCACTAGGGAAGGAGAAAGGATGAAAGAGAGCTAGCAGTGAGAACATCCGGCTATTGGGGCGGAATGTCTGACCAGGACACGGGACAGTGATAAGCAATAATGTCAGGTCACTTCACTCCAGTGAAGGAATCCACAGTTGGCTCAGCGAACTGGATTTTCACACAGTCCAGCAAGGTCCACTTTCCTTTTGAAAGCTTCTCACAGCAATAAACGAGCTGTCTGCAAAAATGAGCTATTCTGATACCTGTGCCAGGCAGTGTTGACTGAGGCAAAGCCCTGTGATTCTGGAAGAGTGGCGGGGCTTGATCACATATCCCTCCCTATCTCCTTCTGCCTATCCTTAGAGGTAGACCTGTAGCAACTGAGGTAGGAAGACAGTGAAATTATGTGTCATAATATTCTACCACAGAAGAGAAAATGGCACTGTTTGACCTACATTTTTTATGTTTCTCCATACCATTCATCCTTTCCTAACATAGTATATAATTTACTTATTTATTCTGTGTATGGTTTATTATCTATTTCCAGCCACTAGAATGTGAGCTTCATGGGAACTGGGGGTTTTATTTCATTTTATTTATTTATTTATTTATTTATTTATTTAGAGAGGTGTGTGAGTGGGGGGCAGAGGGAGAAAGAGAGAATCTTAAACAGGTTCCATGTCCCAGCACGGAGCCCGATGTGGGGCTTGATCTCACAACCCAGAGATCATAACCTGAGTGGAAATCAAGAGTCAGATGCTCAATCAACTGAGCCACCCAGGCGCCCCTGGGGGTTTTATCATTGACCCAGCTATAACCTGGGGCTTAGATCACTCCATGTCTGGCCCGGAGAAGCTCTTTGGCATCATTTGCTGAATGATGGGTGGTGTGACTCCTTCCCAGGGAATGAGGCAGTTCTAGTGTCAGCATCCAGGACCATGGCCAGTGTTGTGTCCCCCAGAGTATGATTTGGGGCATCATCCTTGACTGTGGGGCTTCCAAGCTTCATCAAGAGTTTCCAAAAGCTCTGTAATACCCTTTCTCATAAATTCCTTAATTTCACCAGACTTTGTTGCTGTAGTTGATACCACTTATGAAAGGGTCCAAATACACACCTGAAATAAATCAGAATGAAAATGTCATTTAACTCAGGTTTCCTCAAAGACTCTTATTTAATTCATTAAACTGAAAATAAAAAGTGGTCCAATATCCCCCACAGTGGACAGTATCTTAGAGTCGTGTGGTCACATATCTCGTCAAAGATGGTTACCACATATCTTCTTATGCTCTTTTGCAAGGTAAATTTTCCACTTCTCCTATGAAAAGATGGAGCCTTTTCCTCCTTCTCTTGAATCTGGACTGACCCTGTCACTTGCTTTGATAAATAGGATGCAGTGAAAGTGATGCTGCTGTCACACCATGCAGCTTCCCCAGTGACTCTCAAAATGCCGCAGTGAGACTATGGCATAAAAAAGCCCATCTACTCTACTTGAGGATAAGAACTAAGGGCCCCCGGCTAATAACCAGAACCAAAGGTTAGACATGTGAGTGGGGCTCCTTGTCTTCCAGCCAATGCTCCGGCTAACAATAGTTGTACAAGTGAGCTCAGGTGAAACCAACGGAGGGACTCTTCTGCAAATTCACAAAATGGTGAGAAATAATATTTTGTTGTTATTTCAAATTGTGACATTTGGGGGTGGTTTGTTATTGAAGGGGATGAGTATATGCCACCCCAAAATACACTGCTTTGGCTTAAGGATTATTTTGAGCTGAAGACGATTGAAAATCAACAAATCCAGAAAGAAGCCTTCTCAGAGCTTTCCTTATCTACCTAAAAGCAGAGCCCCCTGAAAAGAATTCAAAAGAACTCGACTGTCATAATTCCTTCCCCAGGAACAAGAGACAAGAAGTCAGTACCACACCCAAATACCAAACAAACACTGTCACAAGACTATTATATCTATCTCCCATCTAGTCTCCTAAGGATCCATTTATCTTTCCAAGCAGTTGAACTTTTTCCCTTTCCCTAAGTGCCTTTCCCACTCCTCCCATCACCTATTAAGATGGCATATAAGCCCCAATTCTAACCACCCCTTTGATTTACTTATCACTGAGTACTCTTGCAAGTATGCAGCATTGCAAATATAAATGAACTTGTTTTCCTCTTGTTAATGTGTCTTTTGTTAGTTTAATTCACAGGCCTCAGGTACTGAATATAAGAGGGTAGAGTAAAAATCTTTTCCTCCCCTACATTATGCAGCAATAGAGAAGTGATATAAGCAGAAATACAACTTATCAGAGGCAGAGCCAGTGTATCTTTGGGTTTTTTTTTCCCAGTATTTTTGAGGCAAACAGGTATTAGTTGGTCCTGGTCAGCTAAATCATATGGTGATGGTGGGACCGAATCAGCTGAAATTTCACAAACATAATAACAGTGGAGATAGTTTTTGTTCACTGGGGACAAATTACCTATTTTATTATCTAAATTTTAAACCCTTTATTATGCCTCCCAAGAAGATGTCTGGTTGAGAAAACAAATCACAAAAGAAAAACTAACAGAGAGCACAACTTAAAAGAAAAATGGAGTGATTTTTTTCAACACAAAAGTCAGAAAAATAGAACATTTAAGTATTGAACAAGACATTTTAAATTAAATGATGAGGCAGTGACATTTGAGCATAGACTTGAAGGCAGTGAGACAGTTTAGATGTAGTTATCTGGGAGAAGAGCATACCAGATGGAGGGGTTAGCCACTACAAAGGCCCCAATTACTGAATGCACCTGTTATATCCTTAGTGTGATTTGCTCATGATATCCATTTATGGTGAGAGCAGTGTAGAATAGCACAGCTGAAGATAAGGTAAACTTGAATGAATCTCTTACTTTCAATATAAAAGGGGATAAAATTGGACTGATAGAAAAGCAGCTTGTCCTTCACTTCTTTTTTAAAAAAATGTATTTATTTATTAGTGAGAGAGAGAGAGTGCATGCAAGCGAGTACACATGGGGGAAGGGGCAGACAGAGAGAATCTTCAAGCAGACTCCCTGCTGAGTGCTGAGCCTGACATGGGGCTCCATCCCACGACCCATGAGATCATGACCTGAGTTGAAACCAAGAGCCAGAAGCTTAACCAACTGAGCCACCCAGGTACCCCTGTCCCTCACTTCTAATAAATAAATGTTAAATACTTAAGAGGGTTATCAGTTTAAATATGTCTTTGTCCAGAATCTGATTCTAATCTATGTTTTTAACTCAAATCACTGCCCCGTAATTTGAGTCTAGCCCCACACCTCTTGTTCTGAGCCCCTGTAAGTGTGAAAGCAGGTAAAACTAGCAACACCATATGCAACTGGAATCTCAAATATCAACTTATTCTGGGGGATCTGGGATCTAAGGGTTGTTGCCTCATATCCTGAAAAAAAAAAAAAGGCTCAGAGTGTTACGTTGTCTTTTATATACTGTAATAAATAATCCAGTAGAACTATAGACCTGACTTCTTGTTCACTACTAGACACATATTTAGGTCATTTTAAGAACTTTCTCCTCTAATATTTAATGCTTTAATGGGCTTAAAACCTGAAATAATGGCTTTTAAAAAGAAATTACCTTAGATAATTTCATTATGTGAAAATATATTCTATGTTGAAAATTTCAAAGATACAGAGAAGCTGAATGCAATTCTGCTACTGAAAGATACATACTGTTTGCATTTTATATTATTCCATTCTTTTTCTTTTTTTTAGAGAGAGAGAGGTCAAGCAGGGTGGGGAGGAGGGGCAGAGGGAGAGGGAGAGAGAGAATCTTAAGCTCCAGTGGGTGTGGAGCCTGACACAGGGCTTGATCTCACGACCCTGAGATCATGACCTGAGCCGAAATCAAGAATTGGATGCTTAACCGACTGAGCCACCCAGGCGCCCCAGCTATATTATTCCATTCTTGAGCATATCCTTATAAATAAATGTATGATAAAATAAGCTCAAACACTATGCACTATTTTGTAATTCATTGTCTTACTTCATTGATATATCATGAAATTCTATCCTTGTCAATAAATATATGCCTTTATTATCATTTTTAATGGCTACACGCTAGTTCCTTATTTAGCCAATACCCTATTATTGAACATTAAGTTTGATTCTGTAAATACAGAATGGTTACCGTAAGATTATTTCCATTTTATATCCATGACTATGTCTCAAAGATCAGTTTCTGAAAATGGTTTAAGGTGACAAATATTATTCACACGCACTGTGGCACATTGCTTTGCAGACTCCATTTTGCCACACCCCCAAAATTCGTTTTAATTTAGAACTAAAGTTTCTTTTTTAGAATTTAGAATTCTTAGAATTCTTTTTCATCACTGCCAACCAAATAGGGAACATATTGTGTCTAAATTTTAAAATTTGGAGTTTTGATTATTAGTGTTGATAAACAATTTCCCACAGATACTAACAATAATTTCATAATACCATCTGATATCCAAGTCCAATTAAGATTGTTGCAATTAGGGGTGCCTGGGTGGCTCAGTCATTAAGCATCTGCCTTCGGCTCGGGTCATGATCCCAGGGTCCTGGGATCGAGTCCCGCATCGGGCTCCCCGCTCTGCGGGAAGCCTACTTCTCCCTCTCCCACTCTCGCTGCTTGTGTTCCCTCTCTCGCTGTGTCTCTCTCTGTCAAATAAATAAATAAAATCTTTAAAAAAAAAGATTGCTGCAACTATCTCGATAATGTCTTCTATGGTAATTTTTTTTCAAACCAGGGTCCAGTTACAATTCATGCATTGCGTTTCACTGTTCATGCCCCTTCCCATGTTCATTTTTATAACACTGGTTATTGAAGACTGTTGGATTGTAAACTGGCCCCCGTACCAAGAAGAGGGAGAGAGCAAAGAAAAAGGCAATCTACTCCAGATCGGTAGGTGGCAGATTTCATAAGCAAAGGCACTGACATGTGAGGCTTGCCTTGGGCGGCTACAAGAAGAGTAGATCCCCACACCCACCTGCCAGAATCTTAAAAATTTATATAGGAGGGACTCCTGGGTGGCTCAGTCGGTTAAGCGTCTGCCTTCAGCTCAGGTCATGATCCCAGAGTCCTGGGATCGAGCCCACATCGGGCTCTCTGCTGAGCAAGGAGCTTCTCCCTCTGCCTCTCCCTGCCACTCCCCCTGTTTGTGCTCTCTCTCTCTCTGTCAAACAAATAAATAAAATATTTTTTAAAAATTTATATAGGGGCCTTAACAGGGTTCAGTCACATACACATTCGAGATAGTCTCAATAACACCTTACTCTCTCAAGGTTATGTTCTTGAAGTAACCCCTAGTATGAGGACTGTGGGTAGAAGATATATTCCAAAGACAGGGGAGGGAATGAGGAGCCTCTGATTGCCCAGCTCCAGGTCACAGGTCAACCTGCAGTCATGTCCTCTTGGTGATCTCCTCTAACAAACATTCTAGGCCAGCTGTCCTCTAGAAGGACCCACATGGGGGCGCCTGGGTGGCTTAGTTGTTAAGCGTCTGCCTTTGGCCCAGGTCATGATCTCAGGGTCCTGGGATCGAGTTCCACATCGGGCTCCATGCTCAGCGGGAAGCCTACTTCTCCCTCTCCCACTCCCCCTGCTTCTGTTCCCTCTCTCACTAAGTCTCTCTCAAATAAATAAATAAAATCTTTAAAAAAAAGATGGTCCCACATGCTTCATTTGTCTGATTGTTTCTTCATGGTGTAATTTAACTTGTCCTCACCCAGTCTGTGATATAGATAAAACATTTAATCTAGAGGCTTGGTTAAATGATGCTCTGTACTTCGTGTGCATGATATCAAGAATCTTATAATTCCAGGTTGTCCCGCTGTTATTGGATGCTAGGTTTGATCACTTGGTTATGATAAGGGATTATCAGTATCTCCATTGTGAAAGTACATTTCCCCCTTTGCCCAAGTAATCTGTGGGCTAACACATTGACTAGCACCATGCAAATATTCTGTTCCTTAATAACTTATCTAATAGTCTTCATATCCACTGATGATCCTTCCTGAATTATATATTACATTGGGGACTGCAAAATGGTGGCTTTATAATTTTATCATTCCTTTTAAACTTCCTAGCGGGCATACTTTTCAAAGAAGCACCTTTCTTTTTCTTTCTTCATGTTGTTATGGGCTCTTGTACTTTTAGTTATTCGTTTTGTTAAATTGCTGTTATTTAAATTTTTTGATGCTAAAACTGTCCCACTTTGGGCCAGCAGAAGCCCTTTCAAGCCAGCTCCTGCATCTTTTTGACATGATCCCATTTGTCTTTGAGTATTTTCTAGTTTTCTAGTACAGTGAGATGTTCTTATGCTCACCTTGCACTTTCCTGCCTCAGATCTGGAAACTGCCATCTGTGGAAGGAGAATTCCAGGTTGGAGGAACATCAAGTGCAAAGATCCTGGAGTAGAACCATGCTAATCATGTGAGAGAAGTACAAAGGAGAGCGGTGTGACTGGAATAGAGTTAGTAGGGGAGAGGGGGAAGAGAGGGGTCAGATCTTGCAGGGTAGGTCTTGTAGATCAGGGTAAACATTTCAAATTTGACTTTCAGTGGATGAGATGCCATTGAATATTTTGAATAGAGGAGTAATTTTATCTAACTTACCTTTAATGGGATCCCTTTGGTTTCTTTGTGGACACTAGACTGGGCTTGGGGGTAGGGTGGTCGAAGCGGAGAGACTAGTTAGGAATATATTTTATTTCTTTAGGGGAAAGGTGAGGTGGCTTTGACAAATGATTGGTTGATCCTAAATATATTTTGAGGCTAAAGCAAAGAAGGTGTGGGATATAGGAGAAAGAAAAAAGCTAAGAAAGTTAGACATTTATAAAAATTAGCAGGATCTTGAAAAGTAAAATTACAGAAGGGGCTTAAATAAAACAGCAAATGTTTAATGCGAATAAAACTGAATTCTTTCAGGGAAGAATCAGGTAGCACTTATTATTTGCAGCTCTGCAATACAATAAATGTATGTTTGGTCTTTGTCCTTGTTTCCTGGCACATCCCTCTTAAAATCCTTAGAATCTCCTGAGTGATAAGTGTGTCTTTTGTATGTTAATGAGATGACTGCTTCTTCATCATTCCACACCCTTCCCCCCCCCCCACCTTGCTCTGTGTTTCTCTTCCATCTGGCTGTTCCCAAGTTGTATCCTTTATAATCAACTGGTAATAGTAAATAAATTGCTTTCCTGAGTTCTGTAAGTTGTTCTAGCAAATTATTGAACCTGAGGTGGTGGGATCATGGGAGCTCCCAGTAAGTAGCCAAGTGAGACAGAAGTATGGGTAATTGGGTGATCCGACCCTTGCGACTGGTGTTTGAAGTGGGGGCATTCTTATGGGACTGAGCCCTCAACCTATGGGGTCTTCACTAACTGTGAGCAGTTAGTATCAGAGTTGAATTGCATTGTTGGACACCTACTTGGTGTCAGAGAGTTGGACGAGTGGTGTTGGAACAGACATCATAAATTTGGTGTCAGGAAGAAAAAATGGAATTGGTCATTCCTTTTTCAGAGCATAAGTTCTGGCTGCCAATGGGCAATAGGAGCTTGCAAATTTGAGCTGTTGCTGTTTTTCAACCTAAGTGTCCTCCTGTGTCTGTCTTTGCAGCTCAAATTTGGTCCAGATCAGTATTTATCAGTTACAAGTTTACATGTATGACAAACGGTAATTTCCAATTCAGTTTTTAACATTTTTAAGAAATGTAAAATACATAAAATAAAGAACGCAAATCATGTTTTAGCTCAAGAAATAATCACTATATGAACTACCATCTATTGTTATTATTATTATTATTATTATTAAGTTCCACACCCAATGTGGGGCTTGAACTCACGACCCTGAGATCAAGAGTTGCATGTTCTACCAGCTGAGGTACCCTGAACTACTGTCCAGATCAAGAACTAGAACATGATCAGCACTCCCTAAGTGATCTTTGTGCCCCCTCTCAGATGTTAACTCCACTTTCCTCCCTAAAGGTAACCATTGTTTTAATATCCAACCCCAGATTAATTTTGCCTGTGTTTGAATTTTATATAAATTGAATCATACATTATGTACTCTTTTATGTTTGGATTTTTTTTTTTTTTGCCCAACATTGTATTTATGTGAGTAATTCATCAGTATCATTGCACATAACAGTAGTTCATTAATTTTTATTCCTGTAGTTTGTATAAATATACTCAATTCATTTATCCACTCTACTGATGGATATTTGAGCTGTTTCCTGGATTTGACTATTGCAGTAATGCTGCAATGAGCATGAATTTTGATGCACAGATACATATTTTTCTTTGGGTATATATCTAGGAATTAAATTATTGGATTATAGGATATGTGGTACATAGTAAAAACTACTTTTCAAAAATGGCTGTATAAATTTATAGTAGTATCAGCAATATATAAGGATTCTAGTTGCTCTACATCCTCACAATACTTGCTACTTTTATTCTTCGTTTTAGCCATTCAGTAGGTAGACAGTGGTATCTAATTGTGGTTTTAATTTGCGTTTTTTGATAACTAATAAGGTTAAGCACCTTTTCACATATCCTTAGGAATAAAGGGAATATATGCATTTAAAGTTATAAATTCCCTTATATGCAGAGCTTTAGATGCATTTCACAAGTCAGCTTGTATTTTAATTATTATTTAGTTTGGAATATTCTCTAATTTCTATTGTAATTGCTTCTTTGAATCATTGTCTATTGAAACTTACGTTGCTAAATTCCAAACACATGGGGATTTTCTGGTTATCTTTTTGTTAATGATGTCTGGCTTATTTCCACATACTCTGAATGAATTCATTCCTTTGAAACGTAGTCTATAGCTCAACACATGGTAAATTTTAGTAAATGTTTTCTGAGCCCTTGTAAGTAATGCACAATCTATAATTGTTGGGGTCAGTATTCTACATTCGTCAAATTAGAAGAAGCAGGAAAGAATATTAAGGCTCTAGAAAATTTGTATAATGTTACACACGAGATTGACCTACTTTGGTACAAATAGAAGAAACAGAAAATATTCCCAATCACAATAACACAAAAGTTGATATTAACAATAAAAGTAGAAAGAAAAAACTACCACCTCTAAAGTAAAATGCAACTTCTTTCCTGAACAACTGATGTAAGTTGGAAAAATCATCTCAAAAATAAATAAGTACACTTATATAACTGCTATATATCAGATAAAAATTAAAGCATTACTCAGAGAAAAAGATCTTAGTCCTAAATACTTATATTAATAACCAAGAAAAAATAAAAATAAATTAATCCAACTCAGTAGGTTAGAAAAGAACACAAAATTAAACCTAGGGGAAGCAGAAAGGAAATGAAGCAAAAGCAGAAATTGTTGATATAGAAAACGAAACCGCTATATTTAACAAATAAATCAAATAGTTTATTCTTTGAAAAAGTCAATAAAGTAGATAACATTATTATATTAGGATAAGCTAAGCTTAGACTTTGGTTATAAACAACCCCTAAGTCCTAGTGGCTTACCACATAAATTTTATTTCTCCTGCATACAAAGTCCACTGTAGGTTAAAAGACTCTCCAAGGCAACTCCCCCAGCCCTCACACTACCTCAACAACTACTTGGGATTATGCCCCATCAACACATGCCCTCCACACTTACTGTCAGTAAGAAAGAGAATCTGGAAGCTTTCACAGGGGCTTTTCACCCTGAGCCTGGGATGTCTCCATGACTCCAAGGGAGATACATTTTATTACACTTTGAATGGGAGCACATTTGAATAGGAGATCCTGGTCTACTTACCTGAGGAATGTGAGGAGTCCAGTGGGTCTGGGGTAAAGGAGACATCCTCTAGCATGACCATTTTCTTTGCTCAGGAAGTCAAACAGTGCAAGAAATAGGAAAATATTCACTTCCTGACACTCGTGCTTCCTAGAAAACGATTAGAAGTGAAGTTACCCCTTCCAAAGGAAGGCCTATAGAGGACATAGTATGCACCAAAGTCATCAGGTGTGCTCGGCTAAGAAGAGCACCAACACTACTCAGGAGTTGGGTGGTGGCTATCTTCTGTAGGCCGGGACTGACGTTAGGAGAACCATCCCGTAACTTGACTCACTGACAGCAGTGAGAATGATGGCCGTAGCTCACCAAAGTTGGTAGGCCTATTTAAACTGTTTTTTTTCTTCTTTTTCTCCCCTGCCGTCTCTCTCCTCTTATCCCTCCACTCAAGCTACATCGTGTCCCCATCTGGAGATAGGTCACATTTAACAACTGGCAGTACTTAGACTGTGGTCATACTGGGGATATGGCTGATTTGGTTAGAGCTAGCTGGAAGCTTTATCTTTGTCTTCTAGTGCCCCAGGCCTGTTGTGTTTCAGGAGCTGAAGCTCTAGTTACAAACTGGCAGAAGCAACTTTCAACCCCCTTTCAGGTTTCAGGGAGGGGCCTCGATTTTGGTCACCTACTCAAATGAAGATTTTAATTCCTTGGGGGGGTTTCTTTGTTGTTTTTTGTTTTTTGTTTTTGTTTTATTGGTTTTTGGTTTTTGTTTGTTTTGGTTTTTGGTTTTTGGTTTTTTTTGCACTAAACACCTGGTCATCTCTGGTTTCAACCCTAAGTTCCAGTTAGCTTGTGGCTTCACCTCTGCTCTGTATTCGGGTTCTTCTTTCAGTTTTTAGTTTTTGAGATGCTTATCTTGTCTATAAATCCAGTTGTGTCTTTTCACTTTCCCTTCTTAATGTTTTATCCATCACTTCAGTGTGCTTGAAGGTCAAAGCATGTTCTTACAAAACCATCTTGACCAAAGTGTATTCCTTTTTTACAGAAAAAGCATCCTTTTCCTCTATTCTCTCTCTTTTTCTCTGTTGCAGCATTTAAGGTTTTCATCTTTATCCTTGGTTTCTCTAGTTTCACTAAGATGTTTATAGGAAATTTATTTTTATTCATCTTGTGTGCTATTTGGGATGCCTTATGCTAGGAAGACATGTCTTTCTTCAATTTTGGAACCTTTTATTTTTTTTAAAGATTTTATTTATTTATTTGAGAGAGACAAAGGTAGCAACAGAGAGCAAGAGTGGGGAGGAGAGGGAGAAGCAGCCCCCCCACTGAGCAGGGAGCCCAATGCAGGGCTGGATCCCAGGACCCTGAGATCATGACCTGAGCCGAAGGCAGACGCTTAATTGACTGAGCCACCCAGGCACCCCAAATTTTGGAATCTTTTAATCATTATCATTTCAAACATCGAGTCACCGCCATTCCATCCATTCTTCTAGCAGTCCTATGAAATATGTTTTTCCTTTCTTTCTTCTGTCCATCTTACTTTCCTTCTCCCATGAAATAAATTTGGATTGATTGGATTTGTACTATATGCTATGGGCAGTGACAGGCGTTGGGATTAAAGAAGCAAATATGTACATAGAAGGGCTTGAAATACTGTCTCAAAGGTATAGAGTTCTGGGAATGATTCAACCAAACACTTTGGGACACTGGAGTGGAGAAAAAAGCAGGGGGTACTCAAGAAAACCTTTCCTTCAGCTTCTACTTGCAAGTTTTTTCCCTTGACACCAATCCACAAATGGATCAACAATCGAAAGAAACTCCAACATAGATCCTTATTTTTGGTGTTCAAATTATTCATGCTAATTGGCCCAAGCGTGAAATTCTTATGCAAGTTATTCTTGGAAGGCTCTTTCTACGAGGTCTCCCTCCCCACCCGTTATGTCTGAAGCCCAGCAGTTGGTGAAGATTCCTGAAACCTGGAAGTTCCACTACTCTGGGGAGGGCAGTTTGCATGTCCTATATTTATCATTCCTATTCCTAGGCAGTATTTATATTTTAATTTTATTGGTACCTGTAAACTAAAATGGTTGGACTTTATTGACTTTAATATAAAAGTAACGGCCAAAACATGGAGAAATAAACATTAGCACCTTTAGATCTGACAATCTACTCTGTGACTCTTTATTTTAATGGTCACCAGCTGATGGAAAAAGAAATGGAGTATTACCAGCACCACAGGGATGATCCTGTGTCATTGTCACCACACCTTAGTCTCTAAAAATCCTGCTTCCTCCCCACAGATAATCACTATCTTGATCTATAATATATTAGATTTGTCTCTTTTTGAGCATTCTAAAAATGAAATCATATGGCAAGCATTTATATGTGTGTGTCTGGTTGTTTTTTTTTTTCTCAATATTATTATGTTGTGAGATTCATCTGTGTTGTTACATGTAGCAGTAGTTTCTTCCTTTTTTTGCTATATAATATATAATATAAAATACATAATATTTCAGTACGCAGATTGTAACCCACCAGTAGTATATGAGAAATCCAATGGCTGCACATCCTTGCCAATACTTGGTATTGTCTGCCTTTTGCGTTTAAGCCATCTTGATAGGTGTATAGTGTTTCATAGTGTATTTCATTGTGTTGTGTATGTGTACAGTTCTATGAGTTTAAACATATGTATAGATTTGTAGAACAACCACCATAATCAGGGTACAGAACTGTTTCATCACCCAAAAAACACCCCCCCCCCCGTGTAGTTACAAACCCCTTCCATTAATTGCTGGTATCCACCAATCTGTTCTCTAATCCTATAATTTTGCCTTTGACAAATGCCACATAAAGGGAATCATACAGTATATAATCTTCTGAGGTTGACTTTTTTTTCACACAGTATGAGCCTTTGATATTCATCCACGTAGTGGCATATATCAATAATTTGTTCCCTTTTATAGCTGAGTGGTGTTCTATTATGTGACTATAACACAGTTTGTATTTTAAACTGCTGATAGACATTTGGGTTATTTCCAGTTTTTAGAAATTATGACTAAAACTGCTATAACATTCACAGGCAGGTTTTTACATAGTTCTGAGGTTTTATTTCTCTCAGGCAGGTAGCTGCCTAGTTGTGGGCCTACTGGATCATATGATAAGTGTAAGCTTAACATGATAAGAAAATGCCAAACCATTTTTGAAAGAGGCTGTACCATTTTCCACTCCCACCAGGTATGTATGAGAACTCCAATTGTTCTGTATATTCATCAGCACTTGGTATTGTCAGATACTACTTTCATTGTAGTCTTTCTAGTTCTTGCGTGGTGATATTTCATTGTGGTTATAATTTGCATTTTCCTGATAGCAGTGATATCGAGCATCACTTCATCTCCTTATCTGCCATCTGTATATTCTGTTTGGCAAAGTGCTTGTTCAGATCTTTTGCCCGTTGTCAGTGGGTTATTTTCTTATTCTTGAGTTCTTTAGATACTCTGAATATAAGTCCTTTAGCAGATATTTGATTTGCAGATATGTTCTCCTGATCAGTGGCTTGTCTTTTTTTATATTAGTAACAATGCCTTTTGTAGTTTTACATTTTGTTGAAGTCTACCTTGCCAGTTGTTTCTGTATGGATCATGCTTTTGGTCTTGTATCTAAAAGCTCATCACCAAACCTAACATTACATAGATTTTTGTCTTATTTTCTTCTAGAAGTTTTAAAGGTTTATGTTTTACATTTAGGTCTCTCATCCATTTTTTGTTAATTTCTGTATGAGATGTGAGATATATGTCTATGGTTTTTTGCATATAGGCTATTTGCCTTATAAATTTTTTTTTTCCTCTGTTTCATTTTGGATTGTTTCGATTGCTATGTCTTCATGTTCGCTTATCTTTTCCTCTGCAATGAGTAAAATTTTCTTGATCCCATTTAGTATATTTAATATTTCTCTACATTATAGTTTTCATTTCTGTAAGTTCAGTTTGAGACTTTTTAATATCTTCCATGTCTCTACTTGACTTTTTGAGCATACAGAATATGCTTATAGTATCTGTTAATGTTCTTACCTGCTAATTTTAAGCATCTGTGTTAATTTTGTATTACCTTCTGTTGATTGATTATCTTCATATGGGTCAATTCTCACTGGACTCTTCTGCTTCTTTGGATGCTTGGAAATGTTTGATTAGATGCATGTGTTGGGAATTTTAACTTGGGTCTTGGATATTTTTGTATTCTATAAATATTTGTAAGCTTTTTCTACTGCTATATGGTCACATTATTTGGAAACACATGATCCCTCATGTCTTGCTTTTATGATTTGTTAAGTCTGGAGCAGTGCACACTATAGGGCTATAGGGGAGGAAAAAATAATTTTTCCTCTACCTTTCTAAGTTCTTGGCTGGGACCCTGTAACAAAAGACAGATTAACAAGAAAAAAGTTTAAAAACTAACTTAATAGAAGTTTTATGTGACAAGGGAGGCTTCATAAAGAAATGAAGACCTGAAGAGGCAGTTTAACTTGAGCATTTTTTAATGCTAGGCTTGATGAAAAGTGAAAAGTTATGGTAAAATGTGATAGGGCAAAGGGGTATGAGTTAAGTGTAGTAAACAGGGAGAAACAGCAAGAGCTGTTCCTTCAGATTCTTCTGGGTGTCCCTTGTCTGGAGATAAGAATGCTCCTTTTCTCCAGGTAAAAGGAGGACACCTTTCACACAAGGGTCTTATGCTCTGCTTCAGAACATCAGGAAGTCGGTCCTATATACCTGCCATTTTGCAAATTCCTTCAGCTTAAAATTTCAATATGCCACGTTGCCATATTTTGCAGTAATGTGTCCTAAACCCCGTTGGAGTTAATTATTCCCTTGTACTCATGCAAAATCTTTCTAACTTGTTTACTCAATGTCCCATGAATTACAGGTTTTCCAATCTGGTTAATAGAAGTAGGCACTGTTCCCAGCCTTGCATGAGTACTGTGTAGTACCTTAATCCTTCCAAATGATTGTTTCCCTGGCTTTGCATAGTTTCCTATCACACGTGTTCTGATTAGTACTCTGCTGAACACTCTATAGATCTCTGGATCTCTGGAGTTCTCACTCTCTGAATTTCTCTCCTCTCCAGTATCCCATCTTGTGAACTCTAGACATCTTGGTCTCTCTGAACTCTTAGCTTTCTGTGTTCTACCTGGGTTGTCCCTCCATGTGCCTCAGCCTGGAAACTCTCTTCTGTCAGTAACCTGAGTAATGACAGGATTCACCTCAATTGTTTCTCATCCCATAGGGATCATTGTCCTTCGTTGCTTGGTATCCAGTGTCTTGAAAGCTGTCATTTCCTATATTTGTTTCTCTTTTATTTAGTTGTTTCACGAGTAAAGGTAATTCTAGTCCCTGTTAACACATCTTGGCCAGAAATGAAAGTCTTAATTTGCATTCTTTATTACTAGTGAGTTTGAATATCTTATATGCCTGTTGGCCATAATATTTCTTATTATGTGAAATGACAGTTTATATGTTTTGCACATTTTTCTACTACAGCAATTTGTCATTTCTCATTATTTTAGAAGAGTTTCTTCTATATTAAAGATATCAAACTGTTATCTGTCATATATGTTATAAATATTTTACTCATTTGTTATTTGCTTTTCATTTTGATTTATTGCATTTTTATAATGCAATCACTTTCAGTTTTTATTTAATCAGATCCATTATTCTCTTGATATTCTTCCTGATTGATTCTGCCATTGGATAATGTACCAATATTACATGTACCCACACTGTCTTTTAATTATTTTGTGATATTTCCTAAAATCATAAAGAATCATAAGTAGGTAAGGAATCAGAATGCAAGTTTCTGGAAAAGACTGTATAGCCCAGAGCACTTTTCATGGCATTTTAAAACAAATCCTTTTCATTTCTTCATTTTAATTTACTGTTACTCCTTAAAAGCAAATGCTGGGACTTAGCTCAAATGGGCTGAAACAATTCATATCCCCACACAACCATTGTTTCCAACAAGAGTGCACAGCCTTCCTTGGCAGACTCAAACCAAAATTTCAGCTGAGGATCTCAATCTGGGATCACAGTAGAATCTGTGGAATTATCGTGGTGGTTAAGTGGACCATTTCTAATAAGAATCAGTATGTGATTAAAAAGCAGAGTGAAAAATCAAGTTCCATTATAGATTCTTTAACTGTTATTTTTCAGGACTACGTTTTCATGCTCTGTTCTGCTGCCTACATTCTTTTTTCCTTCTGGCCCTAGAGTCCACACCTTTCTCTAACCACAAATTTTCTCTTCTCTTTAGAGATTTCTCCAGTGAGGGGTACAAGAAGATGCCACCCCAAAACATGACTCTTTGGCATATAGATTATTTTGAGCTAAAGGCCATTTATAACCAGCAGACACTGGAAAAGCACTAAAAACAGGGCATGAGTTTTCCTTTTGAAAAGGAAATTTCCATTTATAAAACAATTCCCATTTATAAGGGAAATTTCCGCTTGTAGAGCTCTCTCTCTCTCCTCACCATAAACAGCAAGCCTTAGCAATGGAGAAGGCACCAACTTAAATCTGCCTGACAAACTGTACTAACCAACCCTCTTTACTGCACTTTTCCTTGTCACCTTCCCATAACTTGCCTGCCGCACCCAGAAACCCCAAACCCCTTTTCCTTTGTTTAGCATAAGAGATATATAAGCCTCAATCATCTGGCCACCTTCTTGAGTCTCATTTTTTGGTGAAACTCCTGTGCTGCATACATACTAATTAAAACTTTGTTTTCTCTTGTGAATTTGTCTTTTATCAGTTAGATTTGTGGGCCCCAGTCAATGAACCTAAGATGGATAGAGTGAAAATCATTTTTTCTCCCCCATGCTACTCATATTTATTTGCCCCTACCTCTACCATATGCCCCTACCAATTTTAGGCAATGTATTGATAATACCTACAAAGATACAGAGAGGAAGATGGGTTCAGAAAAATATTTGAGGGTGTTTTTAAATTAATATAATTCTTACGGTTGTGATTCCTGGGACCACGAATACCTAGATTTCCTTGTGTATCAGTTATCTCTTGTGACAATAATGCTGTGTAACAAAGCATTCCACAGATGGCTTAAAACAATAAGGATTTATTGACTCGTGAAACCTTGGGTGGATGAGAGGGTTTTTCTGGGCTCACTTGGGCTCACTTGTGCATCTGTAGTCAACTACATGTTGGTTACAGAACTCAAATCTTTTGGCTAGGCTCTGGAGGTTGGCTGATGATCAGTCACCCCAGTTAGGACAATTTAGCTACCTAGCTTTGATCCACAGACCTCATTCTCCAGAAGGCCGCCTTCTCATGGGAAAGGCCTATGCATGAGAGAGCTAGCAGGAACATGAAATGATTTCCCATGCCCCTGCCTGTTCACATTTCTAAAATCCCAATGACCAGAGCAAGCCATAGGGCCGACTCCAGAGCCAAGGAAGGGGCAGACACCGTACACAGAGTGGGAGGGTATTTCAAAGATACAGGGCAAAGGGCATAGATAGAGAGAGGGTATAGAATGGGGGCCACGTCACACCTTGTAATGATGACAGCTTTCCAATTTTCCGTGGAAAGAGAATTCAACCAGATGCTCTTCCCACAGACTCCTGAGTTTCTTTGGGCCATTCTGATCCCTCCTTCCAAGAGGCCCCCAGTTTGAGCACAGAGCCTCAAAGATACATTCAGAGTAGAACAAAAGGTGCTAGTCTGTTCCATTCAGGGCAGCCTTAAACTCAAGGGAGTAATTTGCATTTCTGAGGCCTTTCAGCCCAGGAATTGCTTACATTCCTAGCCCTGGGTGCTTCTTCAAATCCTTGGGAGAGGTTTTTGGAAAATACCTAGAAGTGCTGGTTCAATAGAGCTGTCTATGGGGCCTGGAAATGTGTGTTTTGAAAAGGCTTCCCAAGTGATTCTGTGGTGCACCCAAGTTAAGAATCAGTGCTTGGAGGTATCTCTTCACTGGCTTCTTGTTTATTGATTTGGTCTGCTCAGATAATATGTTCATTCATTCGTTTCTGCACACATGGAAAGTAGAGGTTTAGCAGGGGCCTGGAAAAGTTTGGTAGTGGAAAAACAAAATAGAGCTTTGTAACTTTGATTTTTAAACATTCAAGTAGCTCTTCAACTCCTGTCTTATAAGGACTTTCTAGGTTTTTATTTACTTGTGGATCTTAGGTCCTTTCTCACTTCAAATACATAACTCCTGTCAATTGGCTAAATTAACTTCTGTAGTCCCTGCTGGATTTAAGACATTGAAGCAGAAATCTTATTACTAACACACAGTAACAATCTAAGATCTCAGGAAATTAAAGTAATCCATCTATAAGAAGAGCAAACTGTAGCTGGGACTTTATGAATTAGAGGAAAGGCATGCTGATGAGTCTTATGGCTCTTGACAAGTGTAAACTATGTCTCAAACTTGAACTTGGCCACATGATGTGTTGGCCACCTGAATGGGGAGTTAGTTACTATAATTAAAATAATAAAATATTTGTTTAGCATTTCTAAGTGCTGGATAACAGGCGTATATTCTCATTGAAAAAATTTGACAACTTCTCTCTGAGCCAGATCTGTTATTACACAAATTTTACAAATAAAGAATTTAATGCTCAGTAGTTTTCTTAAGATCCCATGACTAGTAAAAGACAAAAACAGGACATAAATAATGTGCTTAGTGACTGAAGAGCTCATACTCCTTCAACTATTTGACTATGTCCTTTTCCTCTTCTTTGGTTGTGACCCCACCTCCCACCCCATCACCAGCCTTTGAAATCATCCCTGGTGTGTTTCTAGAAAGGAATTGCAGATCTGAATGGGCTCTTGATACTTAAGTACTCTTAAGTACTTAAGCAGAAAAATTAATTTATTATAAGGGTATTAATAGTTAATTAATAAGTACCATAATTACTATTATATAAAATTAACATAATTTATTAAACTGTAGTCTTGAATATAATTAATAGTTAATGTCCAGTACTTAATTGATGTCAAACATTTAAAATGTATCAATTCATTTAATATTCACCAAAGTCCTATAAAATAGGGCCTAATATTATTTCCCTCTTAGAGACGAAGAAGCCAAAGCTTAAAATGATACTGGAACTTGCAAATGGTCTCATACCTAGTAATGAAAATTCAAATCCAGGCAATCTAATGTCATGGCCTGTGACCTGAACTACTGCAGGATACTGCCTCAGGATACTGAGGTGGCTTTGAAATCCTGACAAGAACATAGCCGGAGTGCAGGAAAAAAAATGGAAGAAAAGGCTAGTATACCAAGTCACTGTCATACCTACTCTGTCTCTCTTCATTCTTTCCTGTCTCTGCAAACCAGCTCTGTAGGTGGCATGCACAGGTGCAAGATCACCTAGCTCTGGGAGGTCCCAAACAGACCTTGTTCGGCCACTCACCACTGACAAAACCCAAAGGTGGAGAAATAAGTGGGGTTGAAACAAGAAAGGAATTTATTGCAGTGATGCCAAAACCAGGAAGATAGCAGACTAATGTCTGCAAATGCTAAAAGACTGTCTGCAAAATACTGAAAATACTTCCCGGGTTTATATAAGGAAAATCTGGAGAACAGGTGAGTAGGTACATGCAGGTGGGCAGTGAGGGGTCAAATTGATCACTATCTTGAGGTCAATCACAGATGGGGTCTTGCTGGTTCGGGGCAGTCCCTGTTGCTTGAGGGGGTAGTTTCGGTTCCCATCAGGTGATGCTTTACCCTCATGTCTTCTGCCTGAGCCAAGAGATAAGCTGGAAAGAAGAACCCAACTAAAAAGTTTGAGGTCAAAATGGAGGCAGCCAAAGCCCTCTTTCAGCTCCACAGCTCTCCAGTCCACAAGGAGGAACAAGGCCAACAACAATCCCAACGATGTGTTTCTTTTTTTTTTTTTAATTTAATTTTATTATGTTATGTTAGTCACCATACAATACATCATTAATTTTTGATGTGGTGATCCACGATTCACTGTTTTCGTGTTTCTAACAGGTAAAGTCTCTAGACAGAATGGCCTGGCTCTCTCAAGCCACGTCTAGCATCCCAGCTTGGTTCAGCTGTCCCCTGTGGTCCCTTGAGCTGTGGTAAGGCATGATCACACTGTAACAGCATGATGGATGACCACCCTGCTGCCACCATGTGCATGAGGGGAGGGAATTTCTTAGAAAAGGGGGAGTTAGGGAGAAAACCCAAAGGAGGTACACTACAGGTCTGTCAGAAGTTAAATAGCATTAGGGATTATTGAGTTTTTACAATCATTTTGTTGATTTAAGGTATTTCTAGGAGGCTTTCATATATTTTGGAAACGATTATATTACTTAATTAGTATTGTGACAATAAACAAAGGAAACCTCATTTAAAATGGAGTCGGGGGCACTTGGGTGGCTCAGTCGGTGAGCCTCTGCCTTCAGCTCAGGTCATGATCCTTGGGTCCTGGGACGGAGCCCTACATCAGGCTCCCTGCTCATTGGGGAGCCTGCTTTTTCCTTTCCCTCTGTCCTCCCCCCTGCTCATGCTCTCTCTCGCTCGCTTGCTATCTCAAATAAATAAATAAAATCTTAAAAATAAATAAATAAATAAAAATAAAATGGAGCCAGGAAGCCCTGAAGGTGGAGCTCTCATGCAGGATCCTCTCTGTGCAGTGGGCATCACCTACAGGAAGAAGGAAGGTAAGAATTATCTTGAAGACGGAAGACATTTTTCACATAGGAATTTTATCTCTTGCTTTTAAGGAAAAAAATGGAAGATCCTTCCCTGCCCACTTGCAGCCAATGAGAAACCATGACAACCTCCAACTCTTGTTCTTTTCCAGTGAACTTTTGTTCAAAACAGCCTTCCCCAGTTTCCTCCTAAAACCCGATAAAAGCTGACCTTGCCTTTGTCTCTGGACTTGCCTATGGTTTGCCATAGTTTCCTTGTTTCCTTGACCTGAACTGCAGTTCCTCTGCTATTCCTGAATAAACTCATTTTGCTAGTAAAACAACTGTCTATTTTATTCTTAAGGTTGACAGTATGTTTACTTATACTTGGGATTCCTTCTTGCTCTTAAGTTCCCCGGAATCTCCAAAAATAAAATTTGCTCAACTTGATCCAGACCCAATATCTGTCTTACATTTTAAGTCTGTTAAACTGTCTCAACTACTTTTGAGGGGGGAAAAAAACAGGAGATATGCAAATTTCAAGAAATTAAAAGCATTAGAGCTGAATTTCATTTTATAAGATATGGAAATTCACATGAGTTTGTTTTTACAGTAGTAAATATATATGCATTATAGAAAAATATAAAATATAGATGAGCAAAAAATGAAAAGTAAAAATCCCCAGGACTTCAAAATTCAGGAGTAAGCGTTGGTTAAAAAAGAAACAACAAGCCCCCCAGGACAGCAAAGGAAGACTTAGATTCAACCTTTCCCGGAAATGTGACCTTGTAACAATCACTCTGAACTTTCCTAATCAGCGCTATAGTGAGGTAATCTGCATGATGAAAACCCTGCTGTTCCCTTTTCCCCCAAAATCAGCTCTCCTGGCCTGAAAAAATCTTTTCTTTTGTTAATAGCTTCCTTGCCTCGCCCTCCTGCCTATAAAAACCTTCCATTTTGTACAGCTCCTCAGAGCATCTCTCTACTTGCTAGATGGGATGCTGCCCAATTCCTGTATCATTTAATAAAGCCAATTAGACCTTCAAATTTGGTCAGTTGAATTTTGTTTTCTAACATATTATTAATATTTTACTGTTTGTTCTTTCAGACTTTTTGCTATAACTTGTTCTTTTTGTTTGTGATTTAGAAGTTTTAAGTCATTTTGTAATTATTTGTGCATTAAAATAGGTTTTTCCTTTGAAATAACTGCAAAAAAGTGTTTCTTTTTTTCATTTGAACAGAAAGGAAAAAGAAATATTGGTACATTTTATTTTTATCCCTTCCCCCTTACTTTTCTGTTTTTGTTAGAATAATCTGGGATATTAAACCTAGATTAGTTTATTTTATAATTGTATGTCTTTTCAAAATTGTTTCTTAACATTCCATAACCATGTTAACAATTATTTCAACACTGAACATAAATATTACTCATCTCAAGCAGTCAGCACAATCACCTTTTTTAAAACACAATTGCTTTTTTTAAAAGATTCATTTATTTGAGGGAGAGAAAGAGAGCTGGTCGGGGGGGAGGGGCAGAGAGAGGAAGAGAGGGCCCCAAGCAGACTCCCCCGTGAGCACAGAGCCCAACGTGGGACTTGATCTCACCACCCTGAGATCATGACCTGAAGCCAAAATCAAAAGTTGGATGGCCAACTGAGTGAGCCACCCAGGCGCCCCTCACAATTGCTTTTAAATCATATTTTCTCTCTATTGAAATTACTTATTGTGATACACTTTTTGGTTTGCTGGAATTTATCCTTTTTTTGAAAATATTACTCAGACTCTCTTTCATCTGGGCTGCTGACATGCCATCCAGGCTGAGAAAGAACGGGAAATTTCAGGGCCACATGAGCCACGGCCATAGCCTCATTGGCAAGCACCAGAACCATTGAGGGGGCTGGGGTAATGCTGGTGGCATGCATTATCACAGGATCCCCTTCCACAAATATCACCCAGGTTACTTTGGAAAAGTTGGTCTGAGGAATTGCCACTTAAATAGGAACCAGAGCTGCTTCCCAACTGTCAGCCTTGATAAACTGTGGACCTTGGTCAGTGAACAGACAACGGTAAATGCTGCCAAAAACAAGACTGGAGCTGCTCATATCATTGATGTGGCACGATTGAGCTACTACAAGGTTTTGGGGAAGGGAAAGCTCCCCAAACAGCCTTGTCATTGTGAAGGCTAAATTATTCAGTAGAAGAGCTGAGAAGATTAAGGGTGTGTATGTGGGGGGCCTCTGTCCTGGTAGATTGAAGCCACATGGAGGGAGGTTCATTAAATGTTCACAAGTGCTTTAAAAACAAAAGAAAGAAAATATTACTTAGAGTTATTTGTGGATGGTACACTCTCCTAAGTTCTTACATGGCTGTAAATAGCTTTCTGTTCCAGCTTAAGTAGGCTCTCAAAATTTTGTTGATGACGCTTCAGTGTCTTCTGACAATGAGCATTACAGAAAAAAGATCTGATACCAGCCTGATCTTTTAAAATTATTTTATCATAGGTAACTTATTTTCCCCCTGCCTGGATGAGTTTATGATTCTCTTTCTAATCTTTGTGCTATCCTAGGTCTTTTTTTTTTTTTTTTTTTCATTTCAAAGCAAGAAACTTCTTTCATTATCTTTTCTGCTAGATGGGTCACTCTGACCTAAAGCCTGGAGTTTTTCCTCTATTCATGTTATTATTATTTTTAATTAGTGCTTATGTTACTGATCGATCTATCAAAGCTGCTAACTCAGAAAATGAACAGTGAGCCCCATATGCTGCCCTGGACAACTGCTCTGTCCTAGGGGATTCTGGCGGGGGGCTGGACAAATTGAAAGCACACCTCCTGGCTGGGTTTGCCAACACTGTTGCCAAACAAACTCAGATAAGCTCATTGCAAGAGAAGCCAATACCTCAAGAGACAAGGGTTTGAAAAGGAGACAGGGAGACATTTATTTTGAGTGCTGGCAGCCGGGCAGGTGGCAGGCTCAAGTTTTAACAACCAATCTCTCCACCCACAAGATGGACACCTAGAATTTTATAGGGGGAAGTTCAGGGGGGAATGAGCAAGAAAGCAGGCAGAGAGTGTGTGGTCATGGGTGGGGGGTCAGTGTGTGTTCAGCACAGGATCATAGGCAGAGAAGGGGACATGTGGGGTGTGGCTTTCTAGGCATTCCGTTGTTATCAGGGCTTTCCTGGCCTGGCAGTTGGGAAGTTCCCATCGTTGCAAAACATCTTCATTAATGCCTAAAGAAAGTGCGATAAGAAATAAGCACAAAGGGTTTTAGTTAGAGCCTGAGTTAAAGCCCGCTCATCTATTTCTGGTTTTAACTGTTGGAGTCTATAGTTGAGCAACAGGGCTCATGGATACATCCACGCAGATCTCAAGTAGCGTAATAATGATGGAATTCTCAAATAAGGTAATTGAGTAGAGTTTAATGAGTTACAAAGGTTTGGAAAGGGTTAAAGAAAAGCAAAGGGATGGCGAAGCACGAGGAATGAAACAGCTGAAGTTCAATGACCACCCCTGGGTCTGAAAGGGTACAGGGAAGGAGAGTTTTCCAGGATGTAGAAAAAACTGTGGGCTGCACCTGGGTCTAGCAGAGGGCTAGGTGTAGGGGTTGTGACCTTCAGTAGAGGAGCATGGCCACTGTTAAGCAATGGGCCTTGTTCTTCTCCCATGTTCCTGTTCCCTGCCGGTGCCTCTCATAGACTGAACCCTTGAAGCCATCTTGATAGGTCAGCCTCCTAGTACAAAAAGCAGGGTGGAAAATACAGCAAGTGGATCTGGAGGGACCAACAGGATATTTGCCTGAAGTTCCTATTCCGTTTAACTTGCATCATCTGATTCTGTAGAAAATATAACAGAAAAACATATCCTTATATTTTTATTCATTTTATTTATAAGCTTTATTTCCTCATCCTTTTATCTTTTCCTTAATTGTTAAAAGAACTGTTTAATCTCTTTCTTTTGCATTTTTCAGTCTGCTCTTTACCGTCTCTGTGTGTTTACGTTCAGTAATCTTAGTTTTTATCAGAATGCAGTCTTTCCCAATGTTATATTCTTTCAGTTGTTTCCAGGTGAACTGGGAGTCCCTGAAGGTTCTTGGTCTTGTCACAGGAATGAATTGGAGGACAGAAACGCAGCACAGCAGATGAGTAACACAAGTAGGAAAGTTTATTAAAGCAAAAAGTACACTTTTGAGATATGACAGCCAAGGGTGGGGAGGGGCAGAGAGAGAGAGAGAGAGAGAGAGAGAGAGAGCGCGAGAGAGAGGAAGGGAGAGGGAGGGAGAGAAAGAGAGAGAGCTGTGCACCCTTGGTGTTGGGTTATATCTTTTATTGACAGGTGTTAACTAGGGGGAAGAATATTTATTACATGGGTCAGGAAGCTGGGTTTTGTGCTTTTTCTTCCTTATTTGGTCAGAGGTCTTCTGTCATGGCATCCGCCATCTTGGGCCTGTCCGGTTTGATCCAGCTTCTTGTGAACTGCTACCAGGTGAGGTCTCTGACCTTCCCCATAGCTGGCCATGACTCCTTGTTGCTGACCTACGGGTATCCTGTTAGAGCCTGACTGTCTACATTTCTTCCTCAAGGACTCTGGGCCCTTAAAATCTTAAGGGAAAATGGGTGGTGGCCCATCTTTTGTAACTACTTCATGCTGGTGTGGGATGTTCACACTGCTGGAGGGCTCCAGAAGTCTTTGCTATCTAAGTTTCAGGAAACCTGGTTGGACAGTTGTGACTTGGCCTAGTGGGTTTCGATAGTCATTTATTTGAGGGTTGTGGCAGACCACTATCTAGAGATTTACCGGGCTGAGGTGAGAGAAAATCCATTTTTTTAGTAACTTTAGGATATGAGGTCCAAACATTAGAATAAGGAGTATGGTTATTAAGGGTCCAACAAGAAGGTATAACCATGAAAGGCCTGGAAGCCAGAAGAACAAGGAGTCTCATCAGGAGGAGGAGGTAGGGGTGGGTTTATGGGGAACTGTGGTCCAGTTAGTTACTGTCCCAATGACCTAGAAGCTTTCTTTAACCTCTCCAGATGAATTGATCCATACACAGCACAATGTGTTAGTCACTGTGTAGACTCCCCTAAGTTTTGTGAGAATGTAGTCAAGGGCCTCTTGCAGCCAAGTGGCTTGCTGCCTGATTTTCTCTATATGGATTCTTACTTCCCAGGAAGAGTTACTATAGATATAGCAGGTGGTGTGAGCCATCATATAGACTCTGTTTTGTTTAGCAAGCAATCAGGCAATTAATAAGAGGCACTTCCATGGAAACAAAAGAAAAACATAGGTTGATGTTTGGAGCAAATTATAAACCCAGTGCCTGATTCCTGAGGGCTGTCAGTGAGGAGATTTCTAAATGTCAAAGCATCCTCAGATGGAGTGGAGCAGGCAGTAGCAATCAGATGGGTTTTTCTGGTTTGTGATTCAAATGTCTTTGGTGATCCTTTTGGATGGCCCATAGAACAGGCACAAAGATTGTCTGTACACGAGTTTTGTGGCAGTTTTTCTGAAGTTGACCTGAATTTGTCCAGCTTTAGTTTGTAGGGCTTCAGGAAAAAGGACGGTTTTAGTTTTTAATGACTTTAATTCCAGAGAATGGAAGAAAATTAGAAACACTAGTTTGGAGGGGCAGAGCCAGGTATCTGAGGAAACCACAAGAATTTAGGATCTAGTCTAGTTTATAACAAATAGTATTAAAATCTGGTATCTACAAAGATGTGTTATTGAAACATAATTTCTGTCTGTAATCACCCTCATTTTTATCAAAAATAGCCAAATCAAGACTAATTTGTAAAACAGGTCCAGTTTAAACAAATTTGGCTGAATTAGGTACATAAGCTCAGTAAGAATAGTGATTGACCGTATAAGGTTTTTAAAATTTGCTTTATTGGAACTTTTCACAAGGAATCTCTAGATTGAACTTTTCATAGCCTCTCGAGGCCAGAGCCAAGCCAAATAATTGTCATCAGAATTGCTTGCATTACCTATAGATTTGGGTGAATTCCTCTTCTTGAGGTCCCCAAAATGTCCTGAATTTCCTGCACCCTCTAGGAAGTGACATTCTTTACTCACCTGGTAGGGTGGCTGGGTACTCCATAAGCAAGATACCAGGCCAACAGTTCCAAGGGCCTCCATTGGCTCCACAAAGTCAACCTTCATTCCTTAAAGCTATCTGATCATATCTGAGGCTATGCATGTCTCTCAAATATGACATTCCAGTCAAAGCCTTGGTAATATAACCAATGTTTCCAATGGTGTCCTGTTACAGGGAGAACAGATTCTCACTGAACTTACACAAATTATATTTCCATGAAAGAAAGAATACTCACCGAGAGTTTCTGAAATTCAGGGGGTTTAGGTAGGGAGAAAAGATAAATGTTTCAATTTGTTCACAAAGGAATATTTTATCATAGTTCTGTAAGTCATAGATGTCTTAAGAGAAAACTTCCTTAAATCTAGAAGAGCAAACATCAGAGAACAAGCAATATTTCAAACAAAAGTCACAAAAAAACTATAATCATCTTCCTCAATTCATTTAGTCCTATCTTACTAATTCTTGTTCTGTTTGAATGCAGCTTTCCCATTAGTTCTGGAAACTCCTACTCAGCTTAGTTTTATGATCTTAAATATATATTAGAAATCTGTATTTGTCAAAAATCCTTCCCATGAATCTCCTTGAAGACGAAACACATTTTGCAAGAGCATCAGAACAATAACTATAAATGACAAAAAAAATCAGAAATAGACATGGTTAAAGATCTGATGAGAGTTCATTATAATGCAGCTGACAAGGAAATCTAGTTATTTCTGTGACATGGAACATTTTAATAATTAGAATGTCAAGTGATAACCTTATGCCAGAACATATTAAAACTTTAAGAATTTCATATAATTTCTGGAACAGTTATAGCATTTATCCATACCATATACAACCTAAGGCTTATTATTATTTGTTTGACAATGCTTCCC